>NW_027362767.1:104220167-105427167 GCF_046119375.1 Phyllobates terribilis
CCGCAACAAGGGCCTTTTGGTACAGCCCCATTTTTGTAGACCTGTCCGCCTCAGGAATAAGAGATATAAAGTTCTCCTTCTGGCGTGGGTCTAGAAGTGTCACCAACCAGTAATGACTGTCACCCAAAATTTTGAGAATGCGAGGGTCATGGGAAAGGCAGCATAACATAAACTCAGCCATGAACACCAGACTACTAGCAGGCAAAACTTCCATGTCCTCACCAAGAGGATGACTGACCATGCTCTCCTCCTCCTCCTCCTCTCTGTCCTCTGGCCATCCACGCTGAACAGACGGTATGACAGCTGTGCAGGTAGTACCGTCTATAGTGCTTGAAACTAGCTCCTGTCCTTCCTCCTCCTCCTCCTCTTCCTCATTGTCACCCAATCCATGTTGGTATGAGATGAGGCTTGGCTGTGTGTAATCACCCTGTATGGTTCCTTGCTCCATCTCATCGTGCTCCGCCTGCAATGCATCCTCTTTGATTGTGAGCCGAGAGCGTTTCAGAAGACAGAGAAGCAGAATGATCACGCTAATTATGGCGTCATCACCGCTCACCATCTTGGTGGAGTCCTCAAAGTTTTGGAGGATGGTACATATGTCTGACATCCATGTCCACTCCTGAGGTCTTATGTGTGGAGTCTGAACTGAATACCGACGGCCTTGTTGATGCTGGTACTCAACAACTGCCCTCTTCTGCTCACAAATCCTTCCCAACATCTGCAGTGTAGAGTTCCAACACATGGGGACATCACACACCAGTCTGTGATCCGGAAGCTGCAAACACTGCTGAAACACTGCAAGGGCGGCGGAAGCTGTAGCTGACTTTCTAAAATGGGCACACAGGCGGCGTACTTTAACAAGCAGATCTGGCAACTCCGGCTAGGATTTGAGAAACCGCTGAATTACGAGGTTAAGTACATGGGCTAGGCATGGTACGTGTGTGAGCTCGCCTAGCGTCAGAGCCGCCACCAGGTACCGGCCATTGTCACACACGACCATGCCTGGCTGTAGGTTCAGTGGTATGAGCCACAGATCTGCCTGCTCCTTCAGAGCTGTCCACAACTCTTCAGCATTGTGTGGTTTTTCACCTAAGCATATTGGCTTCAGCACAGCCTGTTGCCTTTTGGCCGAGGCAGTGCTGCAGTGCTTCCAGCTTGTGACTGATGTGGTCATTTCAGAGATGGAGGCTGAAGAGGAGGAGGAGGCTGAGGAGGAGGAGGTGCAGGAGCTATAGACCATGGGGGAAACCCTGATTCACCTGGGACCCGCAATCCTTGGCGTCGGGAGGACGTTTTCCGTCCCAAGCTCCGACTGGGTCCCGGCTTCCACTATGTTAACCCAGTGTGCCGTCAGCGAGATGTACCGACAAGGACATGGACGTGCTTCCTGATGCTGCTACTTGAGAGTGTGCAACGACAGGTGCAGGGCAGGAGGTGTCTTCACATGCACCATGGACAGGGGATTGGCTTGCATGTACAACAGCGGAAGAAGCAATGGTGCCACCCGCAGACACTGTTCCTGGACCCTGGGGTTCGGCCCACAATGTCGGGTGCTTTGCTGCCATGTGCCTGATCATGCTGGTGGTGGTCAGGCTGGTCGTTTTGCCACCCCTGCTGATGCTGGCCTGGAAGGTGGTGCAAATGGCCATTTTGAGGTTATCGGCAGAGTCTTTAAAAAACAACCAGACTCGGGAAGACCTAACAGTTGTACTGGCAACTTCCTTCGTGTTGGTGTTATGGGGAACGGTTGCCTGCCTTCTGTCTGTGGCCACCACACTGCTTTTACTGCCTGTTGGGGTGCTCCGCCTCCCTCCCCCTGTGTGCTGCTGTCCTCGCTCTGCATGTCCTCCTGCCATAGTAGGGTCATTTACTATATCATCCACCACCTCATCTTCCACTTCCGCACCCTGGTCCTCCTCCTGACTTTCTGGCAATTGTGTCTCATCCTCGTCCACCTCTTGTGACACTTTCCAACCATCACCTTCGTGTGACCATGTCTGCTCAAATATTTGGGCATCGCTACACGCAATCTCCTCTTGTCCCACTTCAAGAGAGGCCCGAATCTATAAATGGAAACGTGAACAGCTCTTCAGAGTGTCCAAGTGTGGGATCAGTTGTCTCTGGGCACTCGGCATGGTGGGAGGAAGGAGGATCAGGGTGAGGAATATGCGGTCCAGACTCACGGCTACTGAGACTTGACCATGTGGAAGACAGGGTAATGGTGGTGGTGGCTAAGTGACTGGAAGCATTATCCGCTATCCAACCAACATCCTTTTGACACTGCTCTGGGTTCAATAGTGGTGTGCTGCGGTCCCCCTAGAAATTGAGACAGGAAGGTCAGGCGAGAAGATGTGGGTGTTTGTTGTGGAACAATTTCAGCTTGCCCACGGCCTTGTCCTCGGCCTCTGCATGCACCATTGCCCATTTTAAATGGAGGACAGTATCTTCCATGCTCACTACTAATTACTGAGTTTGGAGTGAACTTATATGTGATCCGTGGGATAGATAAAACAGAGTTTTAAATACCTTGCCTGTAGGTAAGTAGTTTGAACAGCAAACTGCAGTGAATTGCTTCAATGACACACTAAAGGAAATTTTTAATGGAGGCCAGAAATGGCAGTATTTTCTGACAACGTATATGTGATCCGTTTGACGGAGAAAACACAGTTTTAAATACCTGGCCTGTAGGTAAGTAGTTTGAACAGCAAACTGCGATGAATTGCTTCAATGACACACTAAAGGAAATTTTTAATGGAGGCCAGAAATGGCAGTATTTTCTGACAACGTATATGTGATCCGTTTGACGGAGAAAACACAGTTTTAAATAGCTGGATTTCTAGCGCTCTAATATGGAAAGGTTCTGGCTGTATTCTGCAGTGACAACAAGCAAATGGCAAAGAAAAAATGGTGTTCTCTGGATTGCTTTTTAAGCAAATAATGAGGATTAAGATCCAAAGAAAAGTATTCGTGGCCCCTGAGACCTGGGCCTTTGTATAGAAATATCTAACAGCAGCAGAAGGCAGAATTGGAATGGAGCCTATTGTGCTATATGCACTGAAATCTGCTATGTACACTGCCTGCCTATACACCCTGCCTGCCTGATATCTCTGCAGATGGATTAGTCCTCAGAAGGACTGTTTGTTAAGATGGATATGTGTAATTTACGTTTTTTCTCCCTACACTACCTAATACACAAGCAAATCTGTCCCTGACGCAGCAGCACCTCTCCCAAAACAAGCAAATGGCACAGAAAAACAGTGTTCTCTGGATTTCTTTTTAAGCAAATAATGAGGATTAAGATCGAAAGAAAAGTATTCCTGGCCCCTGAGACCTGGGCCTTTGTATAGAAATATCTAACAGCAGCAGAAGGCAGAATTGGAATGGAGCCTATTGTGCTATATGCACTGAAATCTGCTATGTACACTGCCTGCCTATACACCCTGCCTGCCTGATATCTCTGCAGATGGATTAGTCCTCAGAAGGACTGTTTGTTAAGATGGATATGTGTAATTTACGTTTTTTCTCCCTACACTACCTAATACACAAGCAAATCTGTCCCTGACACAGCAGCAGCTCTTCCTACACTGTCTGATCCGGAGTGACTGTGACGAGCATGGCGGCGCCAGGTTTGATATAGACCTGATGACGCTGTGCGACCAGCCAATCGCCGTAATGCCCACAACCAACATGGCTACGACATTACAGTGCATGGCAGGCAATCCCTGCATGTTCATTGGCTCTCTAAAGAGCGCCAAACATGCAGGGAGGGGACCCGAGTTCCCGCCCGAGCAACCCGGAAATACTCGGCAAGCGCCGAGCATCTTGAGCAGTGAGATGCTCGGGCGAGCACCGAGCAGTAGCGCGCATGCTTTCTCATCACTACTGGACAGTCTTCATACCCCAATTGTTTTGGGTCTACCCTAGTTGGTGAAACAAAATCCTTTGGTGGATTGACAATCCAGGGAGATCATTGAGTGGGTTGATTACTAGCATTACAACAGTTTAAAAATTTCCCTTTCTACAGTCTCTACAGAGACCTTACCTTCATTTTGTCTGGTTTTTAAGACATTTTTTCTGATAGGGTGTGTGCAAAGATTAGCCTCCTCATCGTGCATATGACTGTCCTATTAACCTGAACCCCAGAGCTAAACTATAATCTTTCTGGCCCTGGGAGACAAGTCATGTAGGATTTCATTGCGGAAAGTCTGGAGAAGGGACCCTGCATTTCAGACTCTCATTTTCGCCCGTGGCGGCAGGGTTGTTCTTCGTGAAGAAAAAAGATAGCGGTCTATGTCCCTGTTTAGATTTATGGAAATTAAATCAAATTACCATCTGGCATCCATATCCTCTTCCTTTGATTCCAGATTTGTTAAACCAGGTTGTGGGAGCTAAGGTGTTCTCCAAATTGGATTTAAGGGGACATAGCCTAAACTCAGCCAAGGCGACTCGGTCAGGGTAATCATAGATAAGGGCCAGAGCCTCAAAAAAAACCTCTACAGACTGGAGACATACCGAATCCTGCAGAAATGAAAAGCCCAGAATTGTGGATCGCAAGAACGAAATCACAATTCCTACTCGTTGCTCCTCACTTCCGGAGGAGTAAGGACGAAGTTTAAAATACAGGCCTCCTTGAATGCAAAAAACGTATCCCTACCTCCTGAAAACCTGTCCGGGAGGGCAACCTTGGGTTCAGGCTGGATAGGCCTACCTGCAGAGACCCCCACATTAGCAACCTGTAGCTGCTGATGCTGTTGCTGAACCTCACAACCGAGGTCATTCACCTTCAAAGACAGATCGCGCAGGCGCTCTGCAACTGAACCGATACCATGGAGAAAGGGAAAAAAAAACACACCCGAAAAGAAAAACACACTTAAACCCAAGTGTCAGGTTTTTCTTTTCTCTAAATGTGCATGGCCAGTGAAAATGTCACGCAAGTTGTGTGAAAGACTAAGTGCAACATAAAGGGAAGAGGGGAAGGGAGCCCAGACTCTAGGGAAAGTGGGGAGTGAAGACCTCCTAGGCTGATCTGATATCACCCTGTCTCCCCTAACGTCCCTATATTGGTTCTTCACCAATCACCGCACAGGAATCTATCCCTGTATTTCCCTAGGGCTTGGCCCTGGATAAGGAAGGGGGGGGATGAGCACTAGTCGATCCCCACTAATAACTAAAGACAAAAAGGGAGACAGACACAGGGGAAAAATAACTTAGCTTGAGCCAACTTCAGAGAGATAACACACACGTCCTTTTAGCACCAGAGAGGAAGTAAACAGACTGCACTCGCTCCAAGCTATCACAAGGAAACATGTAAATATCACTGACACCACCCTGCAGCAAAATGAAACAATTTAAACACCCAGGCAAGGGTATAATTTAGAGCAGAAGGGAAGTAGCCGCTGGGTCCTACAGTGAAACAGCTAAGAAGGTGTCTGTGATGCCAAACAAAAAGATCTTTTGCAACCAACTGCAGGGCAACTGTCTGTCACATCTGACACACCCGTGACACTGACACCTCATGCAACAGCTCAAACTGCTTTGCTGCTCAGCCACACTAAAGCGGCACAAATATCAGCTTTGTAGACTACTATTGTAAGGATAAGGATAATAACACAGGTAGTTGACTGACCAATTGACCCACAGTAGACATTTTATAATGGCACAGCAGCAGTCAGGCAAGGACCATGCATGAGGTATCGGGGTCTGGGCCAGCATTAGAATGTGTGAACAGCTCTGCAGAATCGCCCATCTGTGGTTCCCAAAAGTCAGTTGGGCGGTTGGAGAGTTGTGACGTGGGGGCAAACAAGGGTAATTGGGGTGCCACATCTGAGGAATGTACTGTGTGTGATGTTAAGGTGGAGGAAGAGTAGGAGAAGCCATTTGATGCAGCGCTTTCCATCAACTGGAGCACATGCTCTTTCTGGCCCTCATCTACAATGCATACCACCGTTGGGCTGCCAAAGACAGGGAGTCAACTAGTCTGTCCAGTAACAGAAGTTGTCAGTTGTCTTTGGATAGGACGAGACAATGTTTGTTCAGTAGAGCTTTCAATAACATTAACACCTACCCCACGTACGCCTTGAACACCAAGCCAATTCCTCCTTCCACCACGACCTCGATTTTTTCCACTCATGTTGCATGTACCCTTCTCCTCTTTTAACCAGCTGTTTCACAACTCTAGGCCCAGATCTGTCAGTCACCTGTCACCAAATTAACAATCAGTACTTATTTGCTGAGATAGTGTGGCTAGAGCACACAATTAACACAAAAAATTGATATCCTGAAATATGGACTCGTGTCTGTACACCACACTCTTAGCACAAAGGATTTAGATGCTGAAATGTGGACTGGTGTCTGGACCACACTATTAGAACCAAGGATTTAGATTCTGAAATGTTGTGGGCTGAAGTCTAGACCAAACAATTAGCACAAAGGACTTAGATGCAGAAATGTGGACTGGTGTTTGGACCACACAATTAACACAAATGATTTAGATGCTGAAATGTGGATTGGTGTCTGGACCACACAATTAACACAAAGGATTGATATGATGGAAGGTCGATTTCACACAGGATCCTATCTATCTTAACTAACTGACAATAAACTGCCTAGATAACTATCTGACTACTTGCAGCAACAGCAGGAGCAGCCTCTCTGCATTGTTACACTGACAAAATGGAGCCAAAACAACATTTCTGCTTTTAATATGGAGAGGGACATGTGACTTCGGCAGCCAATGACACAAGCCCTTGTGTCTGGAAGATGGTTTCTGCGCCCTGATTGGCTGCTGGAATCTCCATACATTTAAGTTAAAAGAATTACAGTCCGCCGCTCCTCTGAACTCTCCCCACCACCTCCGCTCATCATACAGCACCACTAGCCTAGCCAAAGTCCTAACAAAAGCATTAGTGGAAACATGATTGTAGCACCCTGAGGATTCGGCTGCTACAGGGGTATTGCACCTCAACCAGAGGTGTGATATTCCACTCCCGGGTAAGGATGGAGTGTGGAACTGAGCTCAGAAAGCTGCATGCACTACACACATCCCATTTCCGAGGAGCAGACCAACGGTACTCCCACTTAGAAATGTGCAGGTACGACCGAGTCTGTTCCTGGCTGGAGTGGGAGGGGGGTGGTACATCCCAGTAGTGTAGGGGCAGATAGGGGGAGCAGCCTGGGTAAAGTTAGGAGCTCATTGGGTGCTGGTCACCTGAGCTCACACATAGAGGGAGTATATAAGGTGGGCACCATCTTAGATCAGGGTCAGTCTGTGAGGAGCCAGAGAGACATCAGTCTTGGCAGAGCAGTCAGAGGAAGAGAGCAGAGCAGCCCCAGAGAGAGTGAGAGTGGAGCAAGAAAGACCCAGAGGGGAAAACAAGAAGGAACTCTGAGAACCCACATACAAACCCAGGGTGAAGAGTTGGCAAAAGGGTACCGGATCCCAAACTGGTGGGGGCTAAAGCACACCTCAGCCAGAGACCGGAGGCCGTGGGCAAGATCTGCCACGGCCACCCACCACATCTACCCTGAAGGCAAACCACGTGTAGGGTCAGGGAACCCAAGGCCAAGGGTCTCCCAACAGAAGGCCCGAGGGAGCTGGACCTAGGTGGATCCCTGGTGGGGACGGCCAGAAGAAAGGACAAGAAGGAGGGCTCAGGGACACGCTCCGGACTTGCTTGGGGGTTGGCTGAATCCAGGACCTGGTGGACGCAGCATGGCTCGGGTGGTCACTTAAGGCCGGAGTGACCGGAATATCTGCAGTAAGTAAACACCCTGAACTGCACAACCCGACTCTGTCTTTCATTATCATCTACGCTGCACCACCACAACCCCCATCCTCTGCACCTGACCCCCTGAGGCCATACCCCTCCCGTTGGGGGTTATACTATCTAAAGCTGCACCAACACCATCAGCCTCAGCGGACCCTGCTGCAGCGGCGGCCGTAGTGACCGCAATCCAACGGGTGGCGTAGTCGACATAACGAACTTTGTAACATCTGTAGGACTGCCACATACTCTGAGCTTGACACCCTGGGCACGGACCGGGTCACAGCCACTCGGAGACTACAACCCCCATCTGATCCGGCTCCGGGTATTCCCCTAAAGAATATGGCCCAGGGGGCGCGTCAACTTTGGCGTAGTCGGCAGGATTACGTGCCCGCAACACCCGGGTACTGCGTGCCTGAAGAAAAGAACAAGTTTACCTCAAAAAGAAGTCTCCTGCCGGTTCCGGAGGGTCCCCGCCATCGGACTCCGTCACAGATCGATTCCCGCCGGTTGTCCGCCATTAACAGCTTTTTCCCGCCATCTGCAGAGTTTCCCGCCACTGGGAGACGATTCCCGCCATTTCCAAAGGTTTCCCGCCTTGGAAGAGCGGACGCCATTATGGGCGTGCCAGAGGGTGGCAAGAGGCCACCTCCCATCGTGGGCCAGGACCGAAAATGGCGCCAAAAGTGGAAACCGCCCCCACCAACAGAGACTGTGATGCTAGAGGTGTCTGTCAGCGTGAAAGAACTGCCCCTGGAGCTGACAATCACCAAGTGGCCCCGGGACCGCCCTCGATGTGGGAGGACTGAGAAGGAGAGAGCAAAGATGGGTGTCGCCTGGAGCAGTCTGGAGAGAGCGCACCCGGAGACAAGAAGCTTAGAGCTGAGTCCAGAAGAAGCTTACCCGGAGATGGAAGAAGAGCAGAGCAGCACCGGCCCGCTGGCCAGGAGCCTGCTGGAGACAACGAGAGTAGAGCAGAGCAGCACCGACCCGTTGGTCAGGAGCCTGCTGGAAGCAACGACCCCACTAGGCCTAGTGGAGGTCCTAGCACAGCTCCCCCGAGATCGGGAGTGTGCGCAGACCGCTCTGGAGGGCCTCGCAAGGAGGATGGCCCGGGTGCAGCGAGAGACGTTGGCGGAGTGGAGCCGAGACATGGCCCAGCAGACCGAGACCCGTCAGCGGAGCACGCCACCCGAGACGAGGAGACAGACCGCCTCTGAGGATGGCGCAGGAGGACTGAAGGCCGGAGACGGCGCCGAGAAGGGAGCCGAACGAAAGGAGGCAGGTAAAGGGGACGTTTCTACCCCAAACCGGGAAACCGCGTACCTGCCCCAGCTCCCCGTCGCAGAGCCCGAAGTACCCCCTGCCGTGCCCGTAACCGCAACGTCACCGCCACAGACTAGGCCTCAACCGGAAGCCGCGGCCGCGACCCCTGTGACGTCATACGCCTCGACCCCGAGCGTGACCAAGCAGGAAGTACCATCGGCCTGGTCGCAAGGCCTAGTACCCCCGGGCGCCGCAATACCAACAGCGCCCCCTACCTCCGCGGAGCCACCGGCCTGGTCGCAGGGCCAAGTAGCCCAGGGCGCCGCCGTCCTTACGGTGCCCTTCACTTTCAAGGTGCCCCAGGCCTGGTCGCAAGGCCTGGTTAACCAGGGCGCCGCTACCACCACGGCGCCCATAACACCTAAAGTACCGCACCTGGGTGAGGACCTGTTCGCCCAGCATACGTGCCCGGACGGGTCTGAAACTGAAACTGTCCACAAAGAAAGAGCAGGAGGACGTCGTCGTTAAGTACAGCAGAGTACAAGCTGTATATAGTTGCCCGTCGGGGCACAGTGAACTGTTGCTAATATAGTCCCCGTTGGGACCAGAGAATTGAACTGTTACCCGTATTTCCCTTAATCCCACTGACCGAGGACTGAGAGCGGTCATCCCTATTCCCATTACCTGGCCGAGGACTGAGAGCGGCCATACCTCCCCTTGTAAATAGTTGCGCTTCCTAAAAGCGCCCCCTACCGGTTTTATAGGAAACCGTGTTTGTTTCTTCAAGAGACTGTCGCATTTTTCCCGGGCACACGTTGCACAGTGTCCGGAGGAGGTACCAGAAGACAAGAGTGTTATTTATGAAAAGTTTTATATGAAAAGTTTTATATGATGTTTTATTATGTTGCTTATGCAAAAATTGTATGTTTTGGTGTTGTTTATATCTTGCAGCCCGAGGACGTGCTGTGATTTACCAGGGGGGAATGTAGCACCCTGAGGATTCGGCTGCTACAGGGGTATTGCACCTCAACCAGAGGTGTGATATTCCACTCCCGGGTAAGGATGGAGTGTGGAACTGAGCTCAGAAAGCTGCATGCACTACACACATCCCATTTCCGAGGAGCAGACCAACGGTACTCCCACTTAGAAATGTGCAGGTACGACCGAGTCTGTTCCTGGCTGGAGTGGGAGGGGGGTGGTACATCCCAGTAGTGTAGGGGCAGATAGGGGGAGCAGCCTGGGTAAAGTTAGGAGCTCATTGGGTGCTGGTCACCTGAGCTCACACATAGAGGGAGTATATAAGGTGGGCACCATCTTAGATCAGGGTCAGTCTGTGAGGAGCCAGAGAGACATCAGTCTTGGCAGAGCAGTCAGAGGAAGAGAGCAGAGCAGCCCCAGAGAGAGTGAGAGTGGAGCAAGAAAGACCCAGAGGGGAAAACAAGAAGGAACTCTGAGAACCCACATACAAACCCAGGGTGAAGAGTTGGCAAAAGGGTACCGGATCCCAAACTGGTGGGGGCTAAAGCACACCTCAGCCAGAGACCGGAGGCCGTGGGCAAGATCTGCCACGGCCACCCACCACATCTACCCTGAAGGCAAACCACGTGTAGGGTCAGGGAACCCAAGGCCAAGGGTCTCCCAACAGAAGGCCCGAGGGAGCTGGACCTAGGTGGATCCCTGGTGGGGACGGCCAGAAGAAAGGACAAGAAGGAGGGCTCAGGGACACGCTCCGGACTTGCTTGGGGGTTGGCTGAATCCAGGACCTGGTGGACGCAGCATGGCTCGGGTGGTCACTTAAGGCCGGAGTGACCGGAATATCTGCAGTAAGTAAACACCCTGAACTGCACAACCCGACTCTGTCTTTCATTATCATCTACGCTGCACCACCACAACCCCCATCCTCTGCACCTGACCCCCTGAGGCCATACCCCTCCCGTTGGGGGTTATACTATCTAAAGCTGCACCAACACCATCAGCCTCAGCGGACCCTGCTGCAGCGGCGGCCGTAGTGACCGCAATCCAACGGGTGGCGTAGTCGACATAACGAACTTTGTAACATCTGTAGGACTGCCACATACTCTGAGCTTGACACCCTGGGCACGGACCGGGTCACAGCCACTCGGAGACTACAACCCCCATCTGATCCGGCTCCGGGTATTCCCCTAAAGAATATGGCCCAGGGGGCGCGTCATGATCATTTATCGAACTTTGGCCGAATTTTGAGGAAAATGCTCAGTAATCCAAATCCGAATCCGAATGTGCAATGTTCATGCCAACTTTAAGATTGGAGAAAGTTTTCCGAACAAGTTCACATATCTCTACAGAGAAATCATGGAGGACGCTAGTACGGTCTGCAAGGTACTCCTTCAGCATCTTCCAAAACTTTTCCCTCCTTGTCAGAGTACCCCATGCATCAGGACCTGGGTGGTGGGAGGGTCTGAGAAAACCTGGTATGTGTCTCCCTCATGTCTACTCATTGGTTGTCCAAGGAACTGTGACCTCTGCCCCCAGCGTTGTCAGATGGGAATTTTTTTAAATAAATATTCAATTAGGGCCTTCTGGTACTGCAACATTTTCGTAGACCTCTCCGCCACGGGAAGAAGAGATGTAAAGTTCTCCTTGTATCTTGGGTCTAGAAGGGTGACCAACAGTAATTAGTGTTGGCCAAAATGCGTACAACTCAAGGGTTACGGGAAAGTCAGCGGAACATAAACTCAGCCATGTGTGCCAGAATGCCAACAGCCAAGACTTTCCTGTCTCTACCAAGAGGATGACTGTCCATCTCCTCTATATATTTCTCCTCGTCCTCCCTCTCCTCCTCATCTTCAGGCTATCCATGGTGAACAGACATCACAGTAAAAGATAATGCCTTACCAACACCAGGTCAGATTACCAATGCACTGCAGGATGCAGCAAACCTCCATGATAAAGGCCGGGGCAGCACATGGGCAGGATACTGATGCAGACAGCCACTCACTAACCTACCAATTCATGGAGGGGGTGGCTGTGTAGTATTATACATGCACACCAATGGAATTTGCTTAGGACGCCAGTCACACAGATATGTGTGATTCACAGTGTCTGGCTTGCAGCCTATTGATGACGCCCATACTATTAGATCAGGCGGGTTGCTCAGCACGATATACGTGCACCCCCACAGGACAGACGCCCCAATTCACCCAGCCAACAGTAAAGAGGCCTGGCCGCATCCTGCGCAAAAATGTGCAAAAAAGATGAAAAATAGTGTATAAGATAAATACACCACATTAGGTATTGGTCGATATTTTAGCCAAAATACGCAAGCTCGCAACCCAACGTCAAGGGTCCTCATACTTGCGAGTCCTAACACTAAAAATTAAAAATGGCTAACATTGGACATCATTTCAAAAAACATCACAGTAAAAGGTAATGCCTTGCCAACACCAGGTCAGATTACCAATGCACTGCAGAATGCAGCAAGCCTCCATGGTAAAGGCGGGGGCAGCATATGTGCAGGATACTGATGCAGACAGCTACTCACTAACCCAGAGGTCCCCAACCGCCGGTCCGCGGACCAGGACCGGGCCGTTGGGGTTTTTCAGCCGGTCCGCGGGGAGAGGGGGCCCCTCCAGCCTCCAGCAGGGCCGCCATCAGGGCATGACTGCCCTGACTCCAGTATGGGGCCCGGCCGGTAGGAGCCCCCTCGGAGCCCCCCTCTTGTGCGTCTCTCTCCTCATGGGGCCCCCGGCCGCATGCTAAGCATCGGGTCCGGGACATCTTAGCACTGCGCTGCTGCGGCAGCACCTTCATGATTCCCCTGACTTCCGGTCATGTGACGGCGCCGTCACATGGCCGGAAGTCAGGAGAACCTGGTGTCAGCGATTTGGACGAGCGCCAGGATTCTGCAGGGATCGCATGGGGGTAAGTATAACAAGTTTTATTTTTTTTTAAATACAATTAACTAGGAGTGGGGGGAATGGGAGATGCACATGGGGGGAGGGGAGAGATGAGAGATGCACATGGGGGGAGGGGAGAGATGAGAGATGCACATGGGGGAGGGGAGAGATGAGAGATCCACATGGGGGGGAGGGGAGAGATGAGAGATCCACATGGGGGGGAGGGGAGAGATGAGAGATGCACATGGGGGAGGGGAGAGATGAGAGATCCACATGGGGGGGAGGGGAGAGATGAGAGATGCACATGGGGGAGGGGAGAGATGAGAGATCCACATGGGGGGAGGGGAGAGATGAGAGATGCACATGGGAGGGAGGGGAGAGATGAGAGATGCACATGGGGGGAGGGGAGAGATGAGAGATGCACATGGGAGGGAGGGGAGAGATGAGAGATGCACGGGGGGATGAGAGATGCACGGGGGTGAGCTGCACATGGGGGGGTGAGAGATGCACATGGGGGGGTTATGTTTACATAACTTTGTTGCCTTATGAAGGGTGGGGGGGGCCCCAAAAAATTTCTTGCACAGGGGCCCACTACAGTCTGTGTCCGCCCCTGGGATGAAGTAAATGCAGCTGAACAGCAGCTATCAGGACAGCTGCCCTGTCCTGCTGCAGGGTGTGATGGGGCCTCAGTGATGCGGCTCCTGGCACAGCACATTATGTGGGGCTCCTGGCATAGCTCCTGGCGGGGACCTGGTCTACACTATATGATAAGTATGCACTAAACTCCAAATCCCTCCATTACCCCGCCCCCATATGACCAAAGCCCCGCCCACCCCACCCCCTCCTTGCTGGGCCATGGAAAAATGATCTTGCTTCAAGCCGGTCCCTGGTGCAAAAAAGGTTGGGGACCACTGCACTAACCTACCAATTCATGAAGGGAGTGGCTATGTAGTGTTATACATGCACACCAATGGAATTTGCTTAGGGCGCCAGTCACACTGATATGTGTGATGCACAGTGTCTGGCTTGCAGCTTATTAATGACGCCCATACTATTAGATCAGGCGGGTTGCCCAGCACTATATACGTGCACCCCCACAGGACAGACACTCCAATTCACCCAGCCAACAGTAAAGAGGCCTGGCCACATCCTGCATAAAAATGGCAAAAACTTTTCACAAATTCTCCATGGTAAACAGACATGATGAAGGAGGTGTGGGTAGTGCCGTCTGTAGCGCTGGTATCCAGCTCCTGTTCCTCTTCTTCCTCCTCCTCCTCATTATCACCCAATCTGCGTTGAGAAGATTAGATGAGGCTGGGCTGTGTATCATCATCCTGTATAGTTTCTTGCTCCATCTCAACTTGCTCCACCTGCAAAGCATCCTCTTTAATTGTGAGCAGCAAGCGTTTCAGTAGACAGAAAAGCGGGAAGTGACGCTAATTATGGCATCATCGCCGCTCACCATCTTGGTCGAGTCCTCATAGTTTTAAAGAACCGCACAGATGCATGCGCCGCCTTCTAGTCGGCATTGGACAGATTGAAGCACGTGATCTCTTAGCCCGACATAAAAGAGTGATTGGCTGAGCCTGTAGCCACGCCCCCTTGAGGAAGCTAGTGCGAAATGCGCATTGGGGCCAGGGGTCACGTGGTAAGTGGGTCCTAACAGCCTTCCTGACTGGTAATAGCATGATTCAACACTGCTAACACCACAAAATGAGATATTCTTGCTTGATTCAGTGAGGTGACACTAACTGGGGTCTGAGATTTCAGCACAGGGTAACTGTGTACTGGGCACATGAGCATTGATAGTCTGCAGCCTGTATTTATGATTGCACCTGAGGCATAGACTGAGATATATATACACATAATGGTGTGCTGTTAAACTGTGACTTGTGTTTTCTCTGCTCTGTTTGCTACCTCCCGTGGAGAGGGGAAGATAAAGCCCTTCTGATTACTAAAAAGACTGGTGTTAAACTGTTTACTGCAATGTGATTTAACTGATGTTAATACCACTCAGGATATATATTTGTAAACCTGCAAACCACCCCAATTGATCGGTTCATTATTTACTATGGCTCACTGTCTGCTAAATAATTGTTTTTAATTGTTTGTCAACATATATGTAAAATAAATGGATTTATACTTTTTCATAAAAATTGCTGCATGTGTAATTACTCTGTCTCTCTAAGTAAAATGCTTAATAATGGAGTTAGCATGATTTATATCAAAGTCTGGTTCTTTTTTTGGTACATTAGAACCGCACAGATGTCAGACATCCATGCCCACTCATTAGCTCTTATGTGCGGAGGCTGACCGGAATAACAACGGGCATGGTGGAGGGGGCATGTTGGAGAATCACGGCTACTGAGACTGGACTGTGTGGAAGACAGGGTGGTGCTGGCAAACTGACTTGAAGCATTATCCAACCAACAACCTTTTCACATTGGTGTGGCTTCAAGAGTGGTGTTCCGTGCTCCCTTAAAAGCTGTGACAGGAAGCTAGGTCAACATGATGTGTATATTTGTTATGCTTCATCAGCAGGCACAGTTTCACCTTGCCCGCAGCCTCGGCCTCTGTGCTCACCATCAGTATCACGTCCAATTTCCCGTCCCTTACCACACAACTTGCCCATTTTAAACTGTGTGTGATATTTCTCTGCTTCAAAAACTTTGCAGGATTTTTATCGCAATAAAAATTGACCACCTCAGATGGACTTGTTATACTGCAGTAGCAAAATAGCGATGCTTTTGGTTACCAGCCAAGTCTGGATATATGTTTTTGGCGCACAACTGGTGCAGTTTATATGGCGTATAATATTTTGAGGCAGTATTTTTATCGCACCAAATTTAGCACACCTCAGATTGACTTTTCCACTGTTTGCATTGTATAGAAATGCTATTCAAATCAACCAAGTCTGGCTGTATGCTTTTAACGCAGAACGTGAGCTCTATAACTGGCATATAATATCTCTTTTCACAACAATTTGCAGGATTAAGAGCAAAAAGAATATTAGTAGGTCTGAAAAGGGCTATTGAAATTACTTCCAGCTGCAGAAAGGACGAGCAAGGAACCCTACACTGTCCAATACTCTGCCTCCGGCACAATCTCTCCCTAACTACTGCTAACAGCAGTATTAATATTGATTAAAATTTCTCCTAATAAGGACTGTTGTTGGAGTTGAAAGAAATATAAATGTGGTTGAATGCCTGCCTATACGCAGCTAAAATTCACTCCCTTGTTTAGCAACAGCTCTCCCTACTCTGCCTGTTTCTGGGGTAGACTCTCTGCTCCTACTATATACTAATGGTACGTGACCCAACTTTTCCATCCTGATTTTCATGCAGCCTTCCCTGTATCTCTCTGCTCCTACTATATACTAATGGTACGTGACCCAAGTTACACTACCAACCCCCCACTTTCATTTATGACCTTGTTTACTGAACCTTTGAGTATCCTACATCTGGTTCAGCCTTAATCAGCTGATCAAGATGAGCACAGACCACTCCCCTCTGGTTCACAGCTGAATGCATTCTGTAGGCCATATATTGAGAACTAGGAGTCTGTGTCAGACTGAAGTCTGTGTCCCTCAGCTTAAGTGTCCATGAGCTGAAGTGTCTGAAATTTGAATTAATCCTGAATTGAACCTGAAGTGAACTGAATGTACCTGGATACTAAGTCACAGTAAACAATGTTTGTTTTTGTTTTCACTCTCACCCCCTGAATCCTTCACTTCTTTCAACCACCCCTAATCCCTACACCTGGAAAGGAACTCTTCATCTCTCCCTCCATTCTCCCCACCCATCTCACCTCTTCCTCAGAGCTATTCCACAACATACAATCCTTTGTCTCCAAACACAGACAGCCACCTCATGCCCTCTCCTGCTCCCACCTAATAACGCTTTCTCTCCTTACTGCCGGCGACATCTCTCCAAATCCTGGCCCTCCTCACCACATCCCTACATTCACTTCCACCTCCTACCCCCGATCTATCCCAAACTCTCGTAACCCCTCTAACCTTACACCCATCCGCCCAGCCCCCGCTTCCCCAGTTCCACTAACAGGAGCTCTATGGAACGCTCGCTCTGTCTGCAATAAACTTTCCTACATTCACGATCTCTTCATCACTAACAAGCTTTCCTTCCTCGGAATCACTGAAACCTGGCTCACCCCCTCCGACACAACCTCTCCTGCTGCACTTTCGTATGGCGGATTCCACCTCTCCCATACCCCCCGCCCCAACGGCAAGCACGGTGGAGGAATAGGTTTCCTCCTCTCAGAAAACTGCTCCTTCACCCAGATCCCACTGCCACCCGCAATTACTCTCCCGTCTTTTGAAGTGCACTGTGTGCGCATCTACTCCCCCTCCAACCTCCAACTGGCTGTCATCTACCGCCCCCCAGGATCAGCCACCACTTTCTTTGACCACTTCACCACCTGGCTACTTCATTTCCTCTCTGTTGACATCCCCACTATCCTCATGGGCGACTTTAACATCCCCATTGATACTTCCCTCTCAGCTGCCTCTAAGCTTCTATCCCTCACTTCCTCCTTTGGTCTTACCCAGTGGTCTTCCACACCCACCCACAAAGATGGCCACACGCTGGACCTCATCTTCACCCGCCTCTGTTCCCTATCTAACCTCTCTAACTCACCTCTCCCTCTCTCTGACCACAACCTACTCACATTCTCTTCTCTCTCCTCCCCGGGGCAACAATCCCCACTCCACAAACTTGAATACCCTCGAAGAAATCTCAAACACCTTGACCTACACTCTCTCTCTGAATCCCTCCTCCCTCTTACAGACATTAGTTCCTTACATGATGCAGATGCTGCTGCCACTTTATACAACACCACAACAGCTGCAGCTCTCGATTCGGTCGCCCCCCTCATGCATACCAAGACTCGCACAATCAACAGACAACCCTGGCACACCAGCCTAACTAAAGAACTGCGACGGGCCTCCAGGGCTGCTGAACGTAGATGGAAAAGGTCCCACTCCCATGAGCACTTCATCGCATTCAAACAGTCCCTCACTACCTTCAAGTCCACACTCACTGCAGCAAAACAAACATACTTCACATCTCTCATATCCTCCCTGTCCCACAACCCCAAACAACTATTCAACACCTTCAATTCTCTCCTCCGTCCCCCAGTGCCTCCTCCCTCTCCTCTTATTTCAGCCGAAGACTTTGCCTCATTCTTCAAGCAGAAGATTGACACCATCAGACAAAGCTTTTGCCTAAAGCCCCCACAGCCCCTCCCCACACCTACTCAACCCTCCTCCTCCAAAACTACATTCTCCACCATTTCTGAAGATCAACTTTCCTCCTTACTCTCCAAATCACACCTCACCACCTGTAAACTTGACCCAATCCCGTCCCACCTCATCCCAAACCTTACCACTATCTTCATCCCAGCCCTAGCCCACCTCTTCAACCTGTCACTAACAACTGGTGTCTTCCCCTCATGTTTCAAACATGCCTCAATCACACCCATCCTCAAAAAGCCCTCCCTTGACCTATCCTCTGTGTCTAGCTATCGCCCCATATCACTTCTCCCCTATGCCTCAAAACTACTGGAACAACATGTCCATTCTGAACTGTCCTCCCACCTCTCCTCCTGCTCCCTCTTTGACCGCCTACAATCTGGTTTCCGACCGCACCATTCTACTGAAACTGCACTGACTAAAGTCACAAACGACCTACTAACCGCCAAATCTAAGCGACACTACTCTGTCCTCCTCCTCCTAGACCTGTCATCTGCCTTTGACACAGTGGACCATTCCCTCTTACTACAGACTCTCTCATCATCACAGACTTGGCCCTATCCTGGATCTCCTCATACCTAACAGACCGGACATTCAGTGTCTCCCACTCACACACCACCTCTTCATCTCGCCCCCTATCTGTCGGTGTCCCCCAAGGTTCAGATCTAGGACCCCTGCTCTTCTCCATCTACACCTTAGGCCTGGGACAGCTCATAGAGTCTCATGGCTTTCATTATCACCTCTATGCTGATGACACACAGATCTACCTCTCTGGACCCGATATCACCTCCGTATTAACCAAAATCCCACAATGTCTGTCTGCTATTTCATCCTTCTTCTCTGCTAGATTTCTAAAACTTAACATGGACAAAACAGAATTCATCATCTTTCCGCCATCTCATTCAACCCTCCCAACTGACCTATCCATCATAGTCAATGGCTGCCCACTCTCCCCAGTCCCTCAAGCTCGCTGCCTCGGGGTAACCCTGGACTCGGAACTCTCCTTCAAACCACATATCCAAGCCCTTTCCACTTCCTGCCGACTCCAACTTAAAAATATCTCCCGGATCCGCACATTCCTAAACCATGAATCTGCAAAAACACTAGTGCACGCCCTCATCATCTCCCGCCTTGACTACTGCAACCTCCTGCTCTGTGGCCTCCCCTCTAACACTCTCGCACCCCTCCAATCTATCATAAACTCTGCTGCTCGACTAATCAACCTGTCCCCCCGCTATTCCCCGGCCTCTCCTCTCTGTCAATCTCTTCACTGGCTCCCCATTGCTCAGAGACTCCAGTTCAAAACCCTAACCATGACATACAAAGCCATTCACAACCTGTCTCCTCCATATATCTCCGACCTAGTCTCCCGTTACATACCTGCACGCAACCTCCGATCCTCACAAGATCTCCTGCTCTACTCCCCTCTTATCTCCTCCTCCCACAACCGTATACAAGATTTCTCCCGTGCTTCCGCCCTACTCTGGAACTCTCTAACCCAACGTATCAGACTCTCGCCTACCGTGGAAACCTTCAAAAGGAACCTGAAGACCCACCTCTTCCGACAAGCCTACAACCTGCAGTAACCACCGCTCCACCATACCGCTGCACGACCAGCTCTACCCTCACCTACTGTATCCTCACCCATCCCTCGTAGATTGTGAGCCCTTGCGGGCAGGGTCCTCGCTCCGCCTGTACCAGACGCTGTCACATTGTGTTCAAGATTATTGAAATTGTTCTTGTATTATACCCCCTTTTTCACATGTAAAGCGCCATGGAATAAATGGCGCTATAATAATAAATAATAATAATAATAATAGACTGTGACGAGCATAGGATCCCGGGTCTTATATAGACAGGATGACGCTATGCGGCCAACCAATCACAATAATCTCACTGCCAACATGGTTATGGCATTACTGTGACTAGCAGGCAATCCCCGCATGTTTATTGGCTGTCTAAAAAGCACCAAACATGCAGGGCAGGGACTCGAGCTTATGTACGAGCATTACAAAAATACTTGCTGAGTAACAAGCAT
Source organism: Phyllobates terribilis (assembly GCF_046119375.1). Lineage (NCBI taxonomy): Eukaryota > Metazoa > Chordata > Amphibia > Anura > Dendrobatidae > Phyllobates > Phyllobates terribilis. Next base: position 104,240,376 of record NW_027362767.1, read on the forward strand.
CTTGAGCACCATGATGCTCGAGTGAGTGACTAGCACCCTCACTCATCACTAGTTTTAACCTCTACCTCATGCTGTCCTCAAATTACGTAGAAAAATCCTGTTGACAGATTCCCTTTAAAGAGAATTTGTGAAAAGGTTTTTGCCAACTAATCTGAAAGTAGCAAAATGTAGAGACAGAGACACCGAATCTAGCTATGTGTCACTTACTGGGATGCCAGCTGTTGTTTTCATAAAAATCACAGTCATGAGAGCACTACTAAACCTGCTGTCAAGCAGTCCAACGTATTCATCAGATGTGTATAGCTGTTAAGCAAGGTGTGTGAAAGATTAAGTGCAACACAAAGGGAAGGGGGGAAAGGAGCCCAGACAAAAAGGAAAGGAGGGAGTGAAGACCTCCTAGGCTGATCTGATATAACCTTGTCTCCACTAACGTCCCTTTATTGGTTCCTCACCAATCACCACACGCGAACCTAAACTCTGTATTTCCTTAGCGCTTGGCCCTGGATAGGGACGGGGGGTGGTGAGCACTAGTCTATCCCCACTAATGACTAAAGACAACAAGGGAGACAAACACGGGGGAAAGTAGCTAAGCTTTAGCCGGCTTCAGAGAGATAACTCCAAGTGTCCTCGTAGCACCACAGAGGAAGATCGCAGTCTGGGAGCTCCAGGCATTCACAAGAAAATATGTGAGTATCGCCTGCCCCTTCCTGCTGCAAAGTGAAACTATTTAAACACCCAGGCCAGGGTGTCAATTAGCAGGAAGGAGGTAGCTGCTGGGTCCTAGAGTGAAACAGCTAAGAATGTATCTGTAATGCCAAACGAACAGATATTCTGCAACCAACTGTCACATCTGACACAGGCGTGACAATAACCCTGTCTCCACCACTGATTGACATCTTTCTATGTACACTGTACATGGACAGAAAGCTGCCAATCTGTGATGGGGTGGGGTTATACAGAGTTCAACATTCAAATAAGTGCTAGATCTGCAGCAGATAAAATAGGGATTGTATCAAAATGACCCCAAGTTGTTCAGTAAGTGATACATTGCTGGAATCAGGGTCTCTGCCCTTTTATTATGCTGCTGTCAGACGGGATAGCAAAAACCTGATGACAGGTTCTATCTTGAAAATAATGAAAAGTTTTCTATGTGAAAAAATTAACCCATAATTGAACAATACAATAGTAACTCTTAACTTGTGAGATGGCACAATATTTTATTAACATAGCCATATATCACGTTTTTTGACAAGTTGTGGATTGCTACATGTGTACAGGATCAGAACCAACAACAGTTCAAGAATATCTTAGCAGAACCATCAACACACATCGACACACATAATCAGAACCACCAATAGTACAAAAATACATCACCATAACCACCAACAGTACAGAAACACCACACTAGAACCACCATCAGCAAAGGAATACAGCAACAAAACTATAAAACAGAACTAGAATACAGCATCATAACCATGAACAGTACAGAAAAACATCACCAGAAGCACCATCAGTAAGTGTATAAATCACCGGAACCACAACCTGAACAGAAATCTATCACCTAAACCTTCAACAGTACAGAGATGCAACTCCAGAGCCCCCATCAGTACAAAATACACCATTACAGCCACCATCAGTACAGAAATACAGTATCAAAACCACCATTAGTACAGGAATACATCACCAGAACCACTATCAGTACATGAAAACAGCACGAAGTTTAGTACAGTGATCAATTGCAATTTAAGGTCATCCGCATATACAATTGTATTGCATAAACCTACAATTCCCAGTATGTCCTTAACAATGGTAAGGAGACTCTGGGAGTTGTTGTTAACATCTATTATTAAACTTTAGACTATACAGAAACCACAGTACTGATGAGACATAGTCAGCATCACAAACAAACATTTATATCTAGGTTCCTTATAGATGACATCTTCCCTGATTAGAGTCATTCTCTTTCTTATCTTTTCAGTGTTGTACAGATGCCATTATGACTTTTCATATTTATAGCTCTTCTCTGCAGACTTCTATCTTCTCTGGTCTTCAGCGGAACATCCCGACACTGTGACCTTAAAAATAACAGCGCCATTATAATGCTCCTGAATAAAAATATCTGAATTTGCGACGACCCCTAAATAGTTGCCCCACACTGTGCGTTACGGATCCGGGTGGTGATATCTCTGTGCTGCGGTGCAAGGAGGGACCAGAGGGGCGTAACTAAGTATCAGCTCGGACTGACCAAGGTTGCATGGCGGCTCAATAGACTCCGTGAACCAGGGAATGACTGAGCAGAGGGACCAGGTGCTACTCTGGGCCAATCCTTGTATGAGAGCAGGTGACTTCCACGGGTCAGAAGGCAGGGACTGACCGGTACAGCAGATGAGCACGGCAGGCAGGCTGACGGGTGATCCGGGTAGACGGACTGGCAGACACCACAGGTAACTGGCAGGAGCCTCCAGGTAGGCTGGCTGGTAGGCATGGCAGGTAACTGGTACGTTCTCCGGGTAGGCAGGCAAGCCTGGCCCATAGACAGACTGGCGGGTTTGGACCGTAGGCAGACCGTTGGGTACTTGGCTAGCGGAGACAGGTAATCAGGCTGGCGGACTGGACTGGTAGTCAGGCTGGTAGACTGGACTGATAGTCAGGTTGGCGGACTGGACTGAAAGTCAGGCTGGCTGACTGGACTGGTAGTCAGACTAGCAACGGGACCTGAGGGCTGAAGCAGAGTTAGAACACAGAGCTACAACCTTGCACGGGCACCTCCATTTTGGAGGAGGTGCCTTTTATATGAGAAGTCCTGCGGCCATTGGCCGAGGACTCCTTAGGGCGGCGCGCGTGGCCCCTTTAATAGGGAGGGAGCGCGCGCGCTCTAAGCACAGTGCCCGGGAAGCTGCACGCAACGGCAGCAGGAGCAGGAGAGCCGGAAGACGCTGGGCCAGGAGCGCTGCGGTAAGGGGGACGGAGTCTCTGCCTGTCAGGGGGCAGAGACGCCGATGCTACAGTACCCCGCATTTACGCCCCCTCTTTTTTAGGCCAGAATTATTTTTTTTTAGAAGAAGCGGGGCGTGGATGTTCTCCCTGGGTTCCCAAGTCCTCTCCTCTGGGCAAAACCCCTTCCAATCCACCAGAAAAAATGTTTTTCCTCTTACCCTCTTGGCGGCCAGAATGTTCTCTACCTCATAGACGTCCTCCCTGGAGACCGGAGCTGGGGAGATACCTGGATCATCGGAAAAAGAATTAAGAACAACCGGTTTGAGGAGAGATACGTGGAAGGAGTTGGGAATCCGTAAGGTGGCCGTGAGTTTCAACTTGTAGGCCACTGGATTGATTTGCTTGAGGACTTCAAATGGACAGATGAACCGTGGACCCAACTTATAAGAGGGTATTTTGAGATGAACATGTTTGGAGGAGAGCCAAACCTTGTCTACCGGACGGAATTGAGGTGGGTCCCGATGTCTCTTGTCAGCATGTCTCTTCATCCGCTTGGAGGATTGAAGAAGTGCGGATCTAGTGTCCTCCCAAATGGTGGAAAATTCGCTGACCAGAGACTCTGCGGCAGGATGGTCCACAGAAGCGGAGACAGGAAACGGAATCCGGGGGTGTAGCCCGTAGACCACAAAGAACGGGGACTTGGAAAAAGATTTGCTCTTATGGTTGTTATAGGAGAACTAGGCCCATGGTAGGAGCTCTACCCAATCGGTATGATGAGCGTTGACGAAGGGCCGGAGGAAGCTGGTAAGGATCTGGTTAATACATTCCACTTGGCCATTGGACTGAGGATGATAAGCAGAGGAGAAATCCAGGGAGACATCCAGCAGCTTACTCCAGAAGCGTGAAGTGAACTGGACCCCTCGATCAGACACAATGTGGAGGGGTAGGCCGTGGAGACGAAAGATGTGATGGATGAAGTCCTTAGCCAGCACAGATGCAGACGGGAGACCAGGCAGAGGGATAAAGTGGGACATTTTAGAAAAACGGTCAGCGACCACCCAAATGACAGTACAACCGGCAGAAACAGGGAGATCAATAATAAAGTCCATAGCGATGTGTTGCCACAGGGCAGCATGTACGGGAAGAGTCAGGAGACGGCCGGCTGGAAGATGTCTGGGAACCTTTTTGCGGGCACAAGATGAACAGGCTGTGACGAAGTCTACAACATCCTTGACAGGGAAGGCCACCAGTAATGGCGGGTAATGAGCAGGAAGGTCTTCCTCTGGCCAGCATGGCCGGCTAGTTTACACTGCGCGCAGAATTATTAGGCAAGTTGTATTTTAGAGGATTATTTCTATTATTGATCAACAACTATGTTCTCAATCAACCCAAAAGACTCATAAATATCCAAGCTTAATATATTTGGAAGTTGGATTGGTTTTTTTTTAGATTTGGCTATCTTAGAAGGATATCTGTTTGTGCAGGTTACTGTGCAGAATTATTAGGCAACTTAATAAAAAACAAATATAATCCCATCTCATTTGTTTATTTTCACCAGGTAAACCAATATCAGTACACAAAATTTAGAAATAAATATTTCTGACATGCAAAAACAAAAAACAAAAAAATTAGTGATTAGTATAGCCACCTTTCTTTATGATGACACTCAACAGCCTTCCATCCATAGATTCTGTCAGTTGCTTGATCTGTTTTCGATAAACATAGCATGCAGCAGCCACCACAGCCTCCCAGACACTGTTCCCAGAGGTGTACTGTTTTCCCTCCCTGTAGATATCACATTTTATGATGGACCACAGGTTCTCTATGGGGTTCAGATCAGGTAAACAAGGGGGCCATGTCATTATTTTTTCTTCTTTTAGACCTTTACTGGCAAGCCACGCTGTGGAGTAGTTGGATGCATGTGATGGAGCATTGTCCTGCATGAAAATCATGTTTTTCTTGAACGATACCGACTTCTTCCTGTACCACTGCTTGAAGACATTGTCTTCCAGAAACTGGTAGTAGGTCTGGGAGTTGAGCTTCACTCCATCCTCACCCCGAAAAGGTCCCACAAGTTCATCTTTGATGATACCTGCCCATACCAGTACCCCACCTCCACCTTGCTGGTGTCAGAGTCGGAGTGGAGCTCACTGCCTTTACTGATCCAGCCTCTGGCCCATCCATCTGGCCCATCAAGAGTTACTCTCATTTCATCAGTCCATAAAACCTTTGAAAAATCAGTCTTAAGATATTTCTTCGCCCATTCTTGACATTTTATCTTATGTTTCTTGTTCAAAGGTGGTCGTTTTTCAGCCTTCCTTACCTTGGCCATGTCCCTGAGTATCGCACACCTTGTGCTTTTTGATACTCCATTAACGTTGCAGCTCTGAAATATGGCAAAACTGGTGGCGAATGGCATCTTGGCAGCTTCACGCTTGATTTTCCTCAATTCATGGGCAGTTATTTTGCGCCTTTTTTGGCCAACATGCTTCTTGTGACCCTGTTGGCTATTTGCCATGAAACGCTTGATTGTTCGGTGATCACACTTCAAACATTTGGAAATTTCAAGACTGCTGCGTCCCTCTGCAAGACATCTCACAATTTTGGACTTTTCAGAGCCCATCAAATCTCTCTTCTGACCCATTTTGCCAAAGGAAAGAAAGTTGCCTAATAATTAAGCACACCTTATATCCTTATATAGGGTGTCAATGTCATTAGTCAACACCCGTCCTCATTACAGAGATGCACATCACCAGATTTACTTAATTGGTAGTTGGCTCTCAAGCCTATGCAGCTTGGAGTAGGACAACTTGTATAAAAAGTATCATGTGATCAAAATACTCATTTGCCTAATAATTCTGCACACAGTGTAGATGAATGACCCCAGTGAAGAACTTTCTTACGATCTGGAACCACTACAAATGTCTTACCGGGTGGGAGACGAGACAGGTCCAAGGGAGCCACATTCATCACTGTGGAGGGATCGATGATATGCATAGGCTCCTCCTCTTGATCGGAAGACAGAAAGGATCTGGACAAAGCGTTGGCTTTAATGTTCTTGTCCGCAGGGCGGTAATGTAGGGTAAAGTTGAAACGGGCGAAGAACAAAGACCACTGGGCCTGATGCGGATTGAGTCTTTGGGCATCTTGTAGATATGCCAGGTTTTTGTGGTCAGTGTAGATGACCACCAGGTGCAGAGCCCTCTCTAGCAGGTAACGCCACTCCTCCAGCGCCAATTTGATGGCTTGCAGTCCTCGGTCTCCTATGAAATAGTTGCGCTCGGACAAGGAGAAAAGCTTGGAGAAGAAGCCGCAGGTTACCATTCTCCCGGATGGAGATTTCTGGGTGAGCACTATCAGCCTCCGGAAGAGGAAGTATCAACCTCCAGAAAGATCTATTTGTTGCAATCCGGACGGTGCAGCACCGGGGCGGAGGAGAAGGCTTGTTTTAAGGAGAGGAAGGCCTCCTCTGCTTCGGACGTCCATTCCTCAGGATTTTCTCCCTTACGGGTGAGCGCAGAGATGGGTGCAGTCCAGGAAGAGAAATGTGGGATGAAGAGGCAGTAATAGTTAGCGAAGCCCAGGAATCGCTGAATCGCCTTCAACCCCACCGGTCGGGGCCACTTTAAGACCGCCTCGGGGTCATCCGTAGACCAGTCTTAGAGATAATATAGCCCAGGAACGGAAGAGAGGTCTGCTCGAAGAGGCATTTCTCAAATTTTGCGTATAGGTGATTCTGCCTGAGCCTAAGCAGGACCTGACGAACATCCCTCCAATGTGTTGGAAGATCCGGAGAGAAGACCAAGATGTCGTCCAGGTACACCACCACGCAAGAATATATGAGATCACAGAAGATGTCGTTAACTAGTTCTTGGAAGATGGCTGGAGTATTACAGAGGCTGAAGGGCATCACACGGTATTCATAGTGGTCATCCCGGGTATTGAATGCTGTCTTCCACTCGACTCCTTTGCGGATCCGGACCAAGTTATACGCCCCACGAAGATCGAACTTGGTGAAGATCTTCGCGCCTTTAAGTCTTTCGAACAGCTCTGAGATGAGAAGCAGGGGGTATTTATTTTTGATAGTAATCTGGTTGAGTCCCCTATAATCAATACAGGGGCGTAGTGAACCGTCTTTCTTTTTTACGAAGAAGAATCCAGCTCCAGACGGGGAGGTAGATTTCTGCATGAATCTCCTAGCCAGATTTTCTTCGATGTACTCCGACATGGCCCGGGTTTCGGTGAGCGACAAGGGGTAGATTTGCCCACGGGGTGGAGTGGCACCGGGTACCAGGTCGATAGGGCAATCATATGGCCTATGAGGTGACAGTGTCTCTGCCTCCTTCTTGTCGAAGACATCTGCATAGGACCAGTAAGGTGATGGTAGACCAGGTAAATTAGCCGGAGTAGACAGAGGTCGAGCCGGGCGGACAGGAACAAGGCAGGTCTCATGACAATCCTGTCCCCAACGGAGCACCTCACCGGATCGCCAATTCAGAACGGGTTCATGTCTCTGTAGCCAGGGTAGACCTAGCAAAAGGGAGTGAGAGAGTCCGGATAGCACATGGAAGGAGATCCTGTCCGAGTGCAGCATTCCCACCTGAAGGGTTACAGGTTCTGTGACGAGCAAGATGGTCACCGGAAGGAGTCTTCCATCCACGGAAGCGACTGCCAATGGTTTAGCCAGAGGTTTGGTGGGAATCTGATACTTCTCTACAAGGGACTGAGAAATGAGATTCCCAGCGGCTCCGGTATCCAGGTGGGCGGTTTCAAAGAAGCGGTTCTCTCCACAGGAAATAGAAACGGATAAAGTCAAGAATGGAGAGGATTTACTCTTGCGTAGGATGACCTCTCTGAGCGGTCCTAGACACTGGAGTTTCCCGGCCTTACCGGACAGGAACGGATCAGATGCTCCTTACTACCACAGTAGAAACAACTCCCCTCAGCTCGGCATGTTTCTTGGCGAGACTTGACCTTCTTGGTCTGGTCGATCTGCATGGGTTCGGTCGAGCGTGCCCGGAGAGTTGCAGGTTGGGAGGCAGGTTTCTGGAAAACAGGAGCAAGACGAGGAAATCTTCTCTCCCGGGTAGTCTCCTTAGTAGTGTTGAGCCACAACCGTAGTGTTCGAGTTCGGTTTGGTTCGTCGAACACCCGTGTGTTTGCCGAACTGTTCGTCGAACACCTTCGAACACCGTTAAAACCAATGGCAGGCAAACAAAAACACATAGAAACACATAGAAAACACCTTCAAAGGTGTCCAAAAGCTGACAAACTGCTCAGAAAACACAACTAACACATGGAAAAGTGACAAGTACATATAGTCATGCGAAAAGAAAAGAGGTGGAGGAGTAAAAGGAGGGGGAGACACAGATATAGGCATGTCATGCCCTTCTAAAATCCAAAAAGTGGGAAGCCGACACGTTCAGTCCGCTCCTGCCCGTGCCACCTCCGTGTCGCCGGGTTTGTGCCAGAGCCGCGGTGAACCCTGACGGCCAGCCCCCCTCTCCCAATACTGGTGCCTGTCCGCTGGTGGGTCGAGCGAGCCCCCCTGTGGTGGAGGCAGCTCTAAGCTTTTTAATTTAAATTGTCTCTCTAATTTGAATGAATACACTTTAAATCCATTTACAAGGATCTATTGGAGGGCAAGTCTCATGCCAGCAGCCGCGTAATTCCAGCTCCAGTAGCGTCCACTAAAGCTGCTGCAGTTAAAAAGCTTTTATAAGGATCGAGCTCGGCTGTCCACCGCAAGGCATCCTACTGCCAGTCCCAGCCCCTATGCCTTGGGGTGCCTCCTGATGCTCTTCACTGAGTATCCCGTGGTCCCGAAGCATTTCCTTTGAAAAAATTAAGTGTCCAAACTACAGGTGGTGTAGCTTGCTTAACAGCCGGGATAATCCGCTGACTAGCAGACACTGCTACTAGGCACAAAGTATTTCCTGGGCTAGATGCAGTTAAAAATTTGTAATTAGATACTCTCGTTGGATGCTGAGAAAGTATTCCATAGAGTCTCCTGGCACGCCATATATGATTCTCTTAAAAAGCTTGGGGTAGGGGTCTAGGGGACCCTTTTATAGCCAAAATCACGGCCCTGTATCACAATACATCACCTAGGCTGAAGATAAATGGAACTGTAGCACCCTGAGGGCTCGGTTGCTACAGAGGTATTGCACCTCACCCAGAGGTGTGATATCTCACTCTCAGGTAAGGATGGAGTGTGGATCAGGACCCCGACACCTGCATGCATTACACCACATTGCCGTGGGGCAGGGCGACCAATATGCCCCTGAGATGGGCACGACAGTCACTGACCCTGGCTGGAGTGGGGGGAGGGAACACTGAGGAAGGGGAACCCTGTAGTGCAGGAGCAGGGAGGAAGCAGTTCCTGGGTGCATTGATAAGGGAGTATAAAAGGTGGGCACCATATTAGTTCAGTGCAGAGAAGTCTGAGCAGAAGTGACAGGGAGCAGGGGCTCTGCATGAGCTCTGCTCCGGAGGCGGGCCTAGTAACACAGGCCCAGGCCTGGAAGAGGGAGAAGGAAGGAAGAGGAGCGGAGAAGGCTCCAGGAACGAGGAACGAAGGGATCCCAGGGTTGCGGACGGGTGAGTCGCCACCGCACGCCCGAATCCACCTGCGTAGAGGGGTCAGGCCAAAGGGGGAGACCGGTCCCTGAAACTAGTGGAGGCGGGAAACGACCCTCAGCTAGAAACCGGAGGCTGTGACATTTTATGTGGCGCAGCCCCTCGCTACACCCGCTAGGAAGGCACCACATAGGGTCAGGGAAACTGGTGCCAAGTTTACCAAGAGGAGGCCCGAGGCAGCCGGACTGAAGCGTTGGTAAGAAAGCCAAGACAAAGGACACACAAAGGGGGTCCTGTGAAGCGCTCCAAAGTTATCTGGGAGTTGTCTGAGCCCCTCACCTGGTGAGCACAGTACGACGTGGGCAGCCGTTACCTGCAGACGTGGTCTGGATAATAAGAACTGTGAGTAAAGGCCCTGGACTGCATCACTGACTTCGTGTCGTTACTGCTGCTGCCCTGCACCATCACCCCCATCCTCCGCATACACTGCCCTGAGGCTATACTCCTCCCGTGGGGAGTTATGCTACGCTCTGCTGCACCCACAACACCAGCCTCAGCGGTCTATTCTGCAGCGGCGGTTCACTGTGACCGCAATCCACGGGTGGCGTAGTCGGACATTTAAACATCAAAACCACATAAATAGTTCCGTCACTGGTTTGACCACCCTGAGCCACGGAACCGGGTCGCCTCCACGAAGACTACAACCACCAGCATCCACCAAAAAGGGTCCGGCTCCGGGTGTCCCAAGGCCCAGGGGGTGCGTCAGAACATTTTCATCACCTTTCACAATCACCAATGGGACAAGGCAGGGATGTCCTCTGTCCCCTCTCTTATACAACCTAGTGACGGAGCACCAGCTCTCATCAATTCGCCATAACCCCAATATTAGGTGGATTGAGGTGGGAGGCACCGAGTACAAGTGCTCTCTATTTGCTGATGATGTCCTAGTATATATCACTCAATCACATATATCCATCCATGCTGTTATGGCTGAAATAGATCACTTTGTTACATGGTCAAATTTTAAAATCAATGCAGCGAAGTCTGAGGCCCTCGATGTCTCCCTCCCCAAATCCATATAGGATTCCATCCAGTCCAACTTTCCCTTTGCCTGGCCCTCACAGGGTATCAAATACTTAGGAATTCCTATTCATAGAGACCTCTCCCATCTATGTTATTTTAATTTTGGGCCCTTTATTGAACAACTCCATACAGACCACGGTTGGCAAGTTAGAACTGTAAGATTCACTACGTGAACCACTGGTGTTTTGTGGAAAAGCACATGTACACTGCGTTCCAATTATTATGCAAAAAGTGTTTAGGAGTGATAAGGGAAGAATTTGTTTGTTTGTCAGTTAAACTCATTGATGGTGATGTGTGTCAGGGCTCTTTATATCACTGTAAGCAATTGCAGACACCTGTGCTAATTAGTTTGGCAGGTGTGTCCAATGAAAGGCAAGACTACTTAAGAAGGCTGTCTCACATTATTAAGCGAAAAAAGAGAGGGGTCGCTCACTGGTCTATTCGGGTGCTCTGAAGAAAAGAGTAATCTCAATTGCAAAAAGAACTTCGGCACTCCATACATGAATATATAAGAAATATTGTATCTAGACTAATGTCACTTTGAAAAATGAAGTTTTTTTGCGCATAAGTTGGCCAATTTATGTGTGCCCATCAACCACGACAAGGTCTCTTTTTGCAATTGAGATTACTCTTTTCTTCAGAGCACCCGAATAGACCAGTGAGCGACCCCTCTCTTTTTTCTATTAATCATTTTTGGGATCCCGCTCCTGGAGCATTGCAGCAGGTACGTGTTCACACTATTAGAAGTTTGACAGCCTTTTTTCTGACCATGTGTCCCTCCCATTCAGTCACAGGTGGTCTTAACTAGCTCTACCAGCCCATACATTGTAGGTTAAAAGCCCAAGCAGAGACATATTGTCCATACAGGCTTACAGCCCAAGAGTGGCATATCCAGTGGTAGCGTAGCGTAGTTTCCCATCATACGAAGGTGACCTTGTCATGGTTGATGGGCACACATAAATTGGCCAACTTATGCGCAAAAAACCTTCATTTTTCAAAGTGACATTAGTCTAGATACAATATTTCTTATATATTCATGTATGGAGTGCCGAAGTTCTTTTTGCAATTGAGATTACTCTTTTCTTCAGAGCACCCGAATAGACCAGTGAGCGACCCCTCTCTTTTTTCTATTAATCATTTTTGGGATCCCGCTCCTGGAGCATTGCAGCAGGTACGTGTTCACACTATTAGAAGTTTGACAGCCTTTTTTCTGACCATGTGTCCCTCCCATTCAGTCACAGGTGGTCTTAACTAGCTCTACCAGCCCATACATTGTAGGTTAAAAGCCCAAGCAGAGACATATTGTCCATACAGGCTTACAGCCCAAGAGTGGCATATCCAGTGGTAGCGTAGCGTAGTTTCCCATCATACGAAGGTGACCTTGTCATGGTTGATGGGCACACATAAATTGGCCAACTTATGCGCAAAAAACCTTCATTTTTCAAAGTGACATTAGTCTAGATACAATATTTCTTATATATTCATGTATGGAGTGCCGAAGTTCTTTTTGCAATTGAGATTACTCTTTTCTTCAGAGCACCCGAATAGACCAGTGAGCGACCCCTCTCTTTTTTCTATTAATCATTTTTGGGATCCCGCTCCTGGAGCATTGCAGCAGGTACGTGTTCACACTATTAGAAGTTTGACAGCCTTTTTTCTGACCATGTGTCCCTCCCATTCAGTCACAGGTGGTTTTAACTAGCTCTACCAGCCCATACATTGTAGGTTAAAAGCCCAAGCAGAGACATATTGTCCATACAGGCTTACAGCCCAAGAGTGGCATATCCAGTGGTAGCGTAGCGTAGTTTCCCATCATACGAAGGTGACCTTGTCGTGGTTGATGGTCACACATAAATTGGCCAACTTATGCGCAAAAAAACCTTCATTTTTCAAAGTGACATTAGTCTAGATACAATATTTCTTATATATTCATGTATGGAGTGCCGAAGTTCTTTTTGCAATTGAGATTACTCTTTTCTTCAGAGCACCCGAATAGACCAGTGAGCGACCCCTCTCTTTTTTCTATTAATCATTTTTGGGATCCCGCTCCTGGAGCATTGCAGCAGGTACGTGTTCACACTATTAGAAGTTTGACAGCCTTTTTTCTGACCATGTGTCCCTCCCATTCAGTCACAGGTGGTTTTAACTAGCTCTACCAGCCCATACATTGTAGGTTAAAAGCCCAAGCAGAGACATATTGTCCATACAGGCTTACAGCCCAAGAGTGGCATATCCAGTGGTAGCGTAGCGTAGTTTCCCATCATACGATGGTTACCTTGTCGTGGTTGATGGGCACACATAAATTGGCCAACTTATGCGCAAAAACCTTCATTTTTCAAAGTGACATTAGTCTAGATACAATATTTCTTATATATTCATGTATGGAGTGCTGAAGTTCTTTTTGCAATTGAGATTACTCTTTTCTTCAGAGCACCCGAATAGACTAGTGAGCGACCCCTCTCTTTTTTCTATTAATCATTTTTGGGATCCCGCTCCTGGAGCATTGCAGCAGGTACGTGTTCACACTATTAGAAGTTTGACAGCCTTTTTTCTGACCATGTGTCCCTCCCATTCAGTCACAGGTGGTTTTAACTAGCTCTACCAGCCCATACATTGTAGGTTAAAAGCCCAAGCAGAGACATATTGTCCATACAGGCTTACAGCCCAAGAGTGGCATATCCAGTGGTAGCGTAGCGTAGTTTCCCATCATACGAAGGTGACCTTGTCGTGGTTGATGGGCACACATAAATTGGCCAACTTATGCGCAAAAAACCTTCATTTTTCAAAGTGACATTAGTCTAGATACAATATTTCTTATATATTCATGTATGGAGTGCCGAAGTTCTTTTTGCAATTCACATTATTAAGCAGCCTACATTTTCTGCCAAAATGGGAAAGAAAAAGGATGTGTCGGCTGCTGAGAAGCAACAAATTGTGGAGTGTTTAGGTCAAGGCATGACTACAATCAACATTGTGCGATGATCAGGATGAAGTGTCTTGGCAATCAAGAAGTATGTAGCTGATTCACAGTACACACGTGTGCGTGCTGATAAGGGCAAATTGAGGACTCTTTCCTACAGGCAATTACATCAGGTTAAAAGAGCAGCGGCAAAAAAGCCTTGTCATAGCAGCAGACAAATTTTTGAAGCTGCTGGTGCCTCCAAAGTCCCCCGAACAACAAGATGCAGGGTCCTTCAGAGGTTTGCAGCTGTGCATATGCCATCCTGTTGACATCCTCTATCCACTTCACACAAGCAGAAACGGCTCCAGTGGGCCAAACATTACATGAAGACTGATTTCAAAACTGTTTTGTTCACGGATGAGTGCCGTGCAGCGCTCAATGGTCCAGATGGATGGAGTGGAGGATGGCTGGTTGATGGACACCCCACGCAAACACGGCTACAGCGCCAACAAGGAGGAGATGGAGTAATGTTTTGGGCTGGAATCATGGGGAGAGAGATTGTCGGCCCCTTTAGGATCCCTGAAGGCGCTAAAGATGAACTCCATAATGTATGTGGATTTTCTCAAACAGCACTTCCTGCCATGGTTCAAGAAGAAGAACCGTGTATTTCACAGCAAGATCATTTTTTTGCATGATAATGCACCATCTCATGCTGCACATAAAACATCTGCATCTCTGGCTGATATGGGCATAAAAGGGGACAAACTTATGGTGTGACCCCCATGCTTCCCTGACCTCTACCCCATTCAGAACCTCTGGAGCATTATCAAAAGGAGTGTCTATGATGGTGGGAGGCAGTTCACATCTAAGCAACAGCTCTGGGAGGGTATTCTGTCCTCATGCAAAACAATTGAAGCAGAAACCATCCAAAACCTGACAAATTCAATGGACGAGAGAGTTCAGAAGCTCCTTTCAAACAAGGGGTCCTATGTGAAAATGTAACATCACCTAGAATAAAGTTTTGAGTTGAAAATTGTTTGATTTCAGTTTCTAATAACCTGCTAATGCTTATAATTTCAAAAATGACCATTTTTTTGGTCTTTATTAAAATGAAAATGTTGATCGAAAAGTTTGGGGGATCTAAGAGTGTGGCAACCCAGTAGTCATGATTACTTCGAATTCTGACAATATGAGGGTCATGTTGCAGGTAGTGCAGCAAGAAGGCACTTATGTGTCTTGCGCATCTCGGAGCCCCAAAATTATTTTCCGGGCTAGATGCAGCTAAAAATTATTATTAATTTTAAATCTGGTGGAGCTTAGTATAGATGGCCTAATAGGATCAGTGCTGCACACTGCTACAAAGCCCAAATTATTTTCCAGTCAAGATACAGATAAACATGATTAGTAATTTTAAATCTGGTGGAGCTTATTATAGATGGCCTAATAGAATCAGTGCTGCACACTGCTACAAAGCCCAAATTATTTTCCAGCCAAGATACAGATAAACATGATTAGTAATTTGAAAGCTTAAAACGGTTGGTAGGGTGATTTTAACCAATCATCAAGCTTTTACTCTCCCCAGGATGACACAGGGGTAGAAAAGTCGTTTCGGATCCATGATTTGTTCATCTTTATGAACGTGAGTCTGTCTACATTATCAGTGGAGAGCCGCGTGCGCTTATCTGTCAGCACACCACCAGCAGCGCTGAACACACGTTCAGACAGAACGCTGGCTGCGGGGCATGACAAGATCTCCAAGGCGTAAGTGGCTAGCTCCGGCCATTTATCCAGATTGGAAGCCCAAAAAGAGCAAGGGTCCAGTGACACAGTCATGGCTTCAATGTTTACTTGGAGATACTCCTGTACCATCGTCTCTAGGCGTTGACTATGTGTCAGACTTCTTGTCTCCTGTGGCCTTGCAAAGGATGGGCTAAAAAAGTGGTGAAATGATTCCGCAAAATTTATTTTACCAGCAGATACTGTGGTTCTGTTACGGTTTGAGTGCTGAACACTTGACGGTCCCAAGGTTGGCAAGTTGGAACTGTGAGATTCACTACGTGCACCACTGGTGTTTTGTGGAAAAGCACATGTAAGATTCTGCAACAGTCTCTGCTGATACTCCTGCATGCGTGCATCCCTCTCTATGGCAGGAATAATTTCTGCAAATTTACTTTTGTACCGGGGATCTAACAGTGTGGCAACCCAGTAGTCAGGATTATTTCTAATTCTCACAATTCGAGGGTCATGTTGCAGGTAGTGCAGCAAGAAGGCACTCATGTGTGTTGCACATCCAGGAGCACCAAGTCCCTGTTGTGTTGGTGGCGAGGTAACAATCATGCTTCCTTCCTCTGTCCTCTCCCCCCAACCTCGCACAACAGAAATGTGATCAAGGTCTCCCTCATCTGATGAGTCTTCCATCAGTTCGTCCTCCACTTCTTCCTGGGCTCCTGCACCTTCCTCACTAGTTTGGATGCTAGCATGCGCCCTGGTAAAACCATCTCCCCCACCCTCACATGCCTGCCGCTTTGGTGCTGCCGACCCTCTGGACCTTGCAGATGTTAGCCCTTCCGCATACAACTCCTCCTCCTCTACTTCCTCCACCTCCTCTTGTGCCACCACCTGACTCCGAATTCTGTTTAACATGTGCTCCAGCATGTAAATCACCGGAATAGTCATGCTGATAATGGCATCGTCAGCACTAAACATCTTCGTCGCCATTTCAAAACTGTGCAGAAGGGTGCATAGGTCCCTGATCTGAGACCACTCCTCCAGCGTGATTTGCCCCACCTCTGGATCTCGTTGGCCCAGGCTATACATCAGAACGTATTGCACCAGGGCTTGTCGGTGCTGCCACAGTCGCTGCAACATGTGCAAAGTTGAATTCCACCGGGTAGGCACATCGCACTTTAGCCGGTGAAGTGGCAGGCCCAACGACTTCTGTAGAGATGTAAGTCGCTGAGCTGCGGGATGCGAACGGCGGAAGTGAGCACACAGCGACCGTGCCCTCTGCAGAAGGCCATCTAGTCTGGGATAGTGGGCTAAAAATTGCTGGACAACCAGGTTCAACACGTGAGCCATACAAGGCACGTGTGTGACATTGCCCCGGCGAAGGGCCGCACCCAGGTTTGCAGCATTGTCGCACACGGCCTTCCCTTGTTTCAGGTCCAGTGGAGACAACCATTCATGAAATTGGTTCTCCAGAGCTGACCACAACTCCTCAGCTGTGTGACTCACATTTCCCAGACATTTCAAAGTAAAAACCGCCTGATGATGTTGAGCCCTACTGCCAGCATAGTAAGGAGGTGTGCAGGATCCCTTCTGCACAGTTAGAAAGCTTGTGGCATGACCAGACATGCTTTGGGTGCAGGTGGAAGACCGAGAGGAGGTTGAGGAGGCAGAAGCAGTGGAGGAACTTTGACATAAAGAGGATTGACGCACAACTCGTGAGGACGGCAAGACTTGGACAGCAGCCCCTTGTCCTGCTGTCACCATAGTTACCCAGTGCCCACTCAGCGACATGTAACGCCCCTGTCCATGCCTACTCGTCCAAGTGTCTGTGGTGAAATGCACCCTGTCACACACAGAGTTTCTCAAAGAAGCGGTGATGTTGTGTGCGACATGCTGGTGGAGCGCAGGCACACCTTTCTTTGAGAAGTAGTGCCGACTGGGCATCTGGTACTGGGGCACTGTGACGGACATAAGGTCTCGAAAATCCTCTGTGTCCACCAGGCGGAAAGGCAGCATTTCTGTAGCCAAGAGCTTGCAGATGGTGAAATTCAACCTCTTAGCTTTCTCATGGCTAGGAGGAAATGGTCTTTTACTTGTCCACATCTGAGGGACCGAGGGCTGGCTATTGTGCTTAGACGGGGTTGATAAGGGTGTTCCCGGCAAACTGCCGGTCTGTGAGGAAGATGCAGGCGGACATGTTAGGTTGCCTTGATCAAAAGGTGGTGCTATCGATGTCGGACAGCGCTCAACACCAGCTGGTGTTACCACCTCCAAAGAAAATGATGACCTGCCAATCACGCTGGCTGTTGCGGGTAAAGAGGTGGCAGGTCTGCGCCCCAAAACAGGTGTGACTGCTGTCCCCCCAGTCACAGAGGATGAAGAGGCCGCGGATGCACAAGATATGGCAGACGGTGGTTGGCCCGGCCGGCTAGGCTGCATTTTAGCACACTGAGCTACCCACTGCAACTTATGCTTCATGTCCATGTGCCGGTTCATGCATGAAGTACTCAAACTATGTATTTTTTGGCCTCTACTTAGCTTTTGCTGACAAATGTTACAGATAACACGAGTTGGGTCATCTTTATCGATCTGAAAAAATGCCCAGGCTACGCAAGGCTTAGCACCCATGCGACCTGAAGAGCCACCACGACTTGTGGTGAGAGGCAGAGTTGTGTTTGAGGATGCAGTTGTTGACGTGCTTCCAGTACTACGTCTCTGTCAAGGAAGGCGCAACCTGACCTCGTCGTCACTAGCATCTTCCTCCACCTCCTCTGCTGACCTCATCTCTTGGCTGACTGTGGGTTGACAGTAAGTGGGATCTCCAACCTCATCATCATCACCCTGTGCGTTATCACACCCGTCGTCCTCAAAGCCAACCTGTTCCTGCCCTGACAAAAAACTAAAGTTGTCGCTCCAATCAGGTATTTGAGTCTTATCATCGTCTTCCTCATTGTCTCCACCAACAGGAGTTACAGTTTGGGAATGAGGGTCTACATTATGGTCAGAACCTTCTGCGTCTGGTCCTGGATCCGACTCATAAAGGTTCTGGGCATCAGTGCAGATCATTTCCTCGTCTGGATTCACAGAAGCGCTGGAGTCGACCTCTGATTCCCAGGCTATAGTATGAGTAAACAGCTCTGCAGACTCAACCATCTGTTCTACCTCATACTCAGACGGGCAGCTGGAGATTTGGGAGCTGTGAGGAAGCAAGTGCGATTGGGGTGACACCTTTGAGGACTGGAGTATTTGTGATGTTGAAGTTGATATGGAGGAGAGCCCACTTAAAGGAGCACTTGATATCCGTTGAAGCACCTGCTGTTTTTGTGCCTCATCTGGAATTTGTAGCGATTGGCGTGGCCGTAAGAAAGGGATCTTATCACATTGTCCGCTAAAAGAAGTAGACATTTTAGTTTGGCTGGAAGATGGTCTTTCTTCTGCAGATGTTACTGTTGCTTTAACACCTACCCCACGGACACAACCTTTTTTCCCCTTCCCAACACGCCTATTCCCCTTTCCACCAGCAGCAGGCCTTTTTCCACTCATTTTGGAGGTTAACTAATTCATAACTCTGGAGTTTTTTGCACAAAAAAACAATGGATGGGAACCGAGCAGAGCTGAGTGGCCAAACTGTGGTATTAGGCCAAAACTATTGGCTGGGTTAGATGCAGAAAAAAATTATATTCAATTTGCAACCTGATGGAGGTCAGTATAGATGGACTAATAGAACAAGTCCCACACACAGCTAGAAGCCCAAATATTTTTTCAGAGGTAGATGCAGAAAAAAATTGTATTCAGTTTGCAACCTGATGGAGGTCAGTATAGATGGACTAATAGAACAAGTCCTACACACAGCTAGAAGCCCAAATATTTTTTCAGAGGTAGATGCAGAAAAAAAATATATTAAGTTTGCAACCTGATGGAGGTCAGTATAGATGGACTAATAGAACAAGTCCCACACACTGCTAGAAGGCCAAATATTTTTTCAGAGCTAGATGCAGATAAAAATTATTTTTAATTTGCAACCTGATGGAGGTCAGTATAGATGGACTAATAGAGAAAGTCCCACACACTGCTAGAAGGCCAAATATTTTTTCAGAGCTAGATGCAGACAAAAAATTATTTTGAATTTGCAGCGTGATGGAGGTCAGTATAGATGGACTAATAGAGAAAGTCCCACACACTGCTAGAAGCCCAATATTTTTTCAGAGGTAGATGCAGAAAAAATATATATTCAGTTTGCAACCTGATGGAGGTCAGTATAGATGGACTAATAGAGAAAGTCCCACACACTGCTAGAAGGCCAAATATCTTTTCAGAGCTAGATGCAGAAAAAAATTATATTCAGTTTGCAACCTGATGGAGGTCAGTATAGATGGACTAATAGAACAAGTCCCACACACAGCTAGAAGCCCAAATATTTTTTCAGAGGTAGATGCAGAAAAAAATTATATTCAGTTTGCAACCTGATGGAGGTCTGTATAGATGGATTAATAGAACAAGTCCCACACACAGCTAGAAGCCCAATATTTTTTCAGAGGTAGATGCAGAAAAAAATTATATTCAGTTTGCAACCTGATGGAGGTCAGTATAGATGGACTAATAGAGAAAGTCCCACACACTGCTAGAAGGCCAAATATTTTTTCAGAGCTAGATGCAGACAAAAAATTATTTTTAATTTGCAACCTGATGGAGGTCAGTATAGATGGACTAATAGAGAAAGTCACACACACTGCTAGAAGGCCAAATATTTTTTCAGAGCTAGATGCAGATATAAATTATTTTTAATTTGCAACCTGATGGAGGTCAGTATAGATGGACTAATAGAGAAAGTCCCACACACTGCTAGAAGGCCAAATATTTTTTCAGAGCTAGATGCCGAAAAAAATTATATTCAGTTTGCAACCTGATGGAGGTCAGTATAGATGGACTAATAGAACAAGTCCCACACACAGCTAGAAGGCCAAATATTTTTTCAGAGGTAGATGCAGATAAAAATTATTTTTAATTTGCAGCCTGATGGAGGTCAGTATAGATGGACTAATAGAGAAAGTCCCACACACTGCTAGAAGGCCAAATATTTTTTCAGAGCTAGATGCAGATAAAAAATATTTTTAATTTGCAACCTGATGGAGGTCAGTATAGATGGACTAATAGAACAAGTCCCACACACAGCTAGAAGCCCAAATATTTTTTCAGAGGTAGAGGCAGATAAAAATTATTTTTACTTTGCAACCTGATGGAGGTCAGTATAGATGGACTAATAGAGAAAGTCCCACACACTGTTAGAAGGCCAAATATTTTTTCAGAGCTAGATGCAGACAAAAAATTATTTTGAATTTGCAGCGTGATGGAGGTCAGTATAGATGGACTAATAGAACAAGTCCCACACACTGCTAGAAGGCCAAATATTTTTTCAGAGCTAGATGCAGAAAAAAATTATATTCAGTTTGCAACCTGACGGAGGTCAGTATAGATGGACTAATAGAATGATGCTATGCCCAAAAGATTTTACTTCACTAGGTGCAGTAAAAAAATTGGTATTCTATATACAGGTGGTATATCTTGCAACACAGATAGGCTACTCCACTGACTAACACACTCTGCAATAGGCCAAAAAGGATTAGCTTTGCTAGATTCAGCCAAATGCTGTGAAAAAAACGTGCACAGCACTGGCACAGACCTGCCTGGCAAAAACTGATAGGAACTGATGTAACCTAGTCCTGAAAAGGACTGCAATTACAATTAGTCTTTACTCCCACAATCTATCTATTTAAGAGCACAGACCTGCCCGATAAAAGTCGTAGGAAATGCTGTAACCTAGTCCTTAAAAGGACTGCAATCACAACTATTCCCTACTCCCAAGCTATCTGTAGATTTGTGCGAAAATTGGCTTGAAATTAACAAGGTATAGCGCCCACAGCAACAGCGGTGCCGTCTAACACGCAGCTGCAGCAGTGAGAAAATGGTGGTGATGGGGAAAATGGCTTGGTCTTATAGGGCAAGGACATGTGACATACACTGCCAATGACACATGCCCTTGCTTGTGTGAAAAAAAGCACTTCGCTCCGTGTGTGCGCTGCCGATAAGCTGACAGATTGCACCTCCCCACTGTAAATGCGGGAAAGAGAAAAAAAAATGGAGATCTTCATTATTCCTACAGAGATCCATCCCCTGCCCCTCCCCCCACCCCGCTGTACACTCAAACTGCATATTAACATTAATTTTCATCATTACTGAGAAAAAATCCAGTTATGATTTTGGTGCACGAACAGTTATCGAACATAACCTCGAACAGCCGAATTTTTCTCAAATCGTTCGTGTTCGCCGAACGGCTCGAACACCGCCCAAAAGAGCTCGAATTTGAGATTGGCGAACAGTTCGAGTCGAACAACGCTCATCTCTACTCCTTAGCTCTTTCCAGGAAACGGATGTCAATCCGGGTAGCTTATGACACCAGGTCATCCAGGGTGGTAGGAATGTCCCGGTCAGCTAGCTCGTCCTTGATCCGTCTGGAAAGACCCTCCCAGAAGGTGGACACCAGAGCCTTGTTGTTCTAGGCAAGCTCAGAAGCAAGGGTACGGAACTGTATGGCATACTGACCCACGGTGAAACTCCCTTGGCGGAGACGGAGCAATGAGGAGGCAGTAGAAGTCCTTCGTCCGGGCTCATCGAAGACCTTCCGGAAGGCAGTGAGGAAAGCCGGAAGATCGGACACCAGGGAATCCCCTCTCTCCCATAGAGGGTTTAGCCATGCCAATGCTTCCCCGGTGAGGTGAGACATGATGAACGCCCCTTGGCCCGGTCAGAGGGAAACTGATGTGCCAGTAGTTCAAAGTGCAGCGTGCACTGGTTCAGAAAACCCCAACATAAGACGGGGTCAACCCCAAAATGAGGAGGCGCAGAGAGCCGGGGTCCAGAGCTGGATGCCGTGGTACTGGTAGGCAGAGGCACCTCTGGATCGGGTGTCGCTCGGCTCGAAGCGGACACAGGTGGGACGGACACTGTGTCCAGGCGAGAGTTGACAGACCGCAGGTAGGTCAGGATGGTCTCCTGTTGGGATCTCTGACGAGAAACCTCCTGGCACAGGTCAGCAAGCGAAGGAGCCTGGGGGCCACCGGGTTCCATGGCCCGTGCAAACTGTTACGGATCTGGGTGGTGGAACCTCTGTGCTGCGGTGCAAGGAGGGACCAGAGGGGCGTAGCTAGGTATCAACTCGGACTGACCAAGGTCGCACGGCAGCTCAATCGACTCCGTGAACCAGGGAAGGACCGAGCAGAGGGACCAGGTGCTACTCTGGGCCAGTCCTTGTATGAGAGCAGGTAACTCCCACGGGTCAGAAGGCAGGTACTGACCGGTACAGCAGATGAGCACGGCAGGCAGGCTAATGGGTGATCCAGGTAGACTGACTGGCAGACACCACAGGTAACTGGCAGGAACCTCTAGGTAGGCTGGCTGGTAAGCACGGCAGGTAACTGGTACGTTCTCCGGGTAGGCAGGCAAGCCTGGCCCATAGAAAGACTGGCGGGTTTGGACCGTAGGCAGACTGGCGGGCTGAGAGTGTACTTGGCTGGCGGAGACAGGTAGTCAGGCTAGCGGACTGGACTGGTAGTCAGGCTGGCGGACTGGACTGGTAGTCAGGCTGGCGGACTGGACTGATAGTCAGGCTGGTGGACTGGACTGATAGTCAGGCTGGCGGACTGGACTGATAGTCAGGCTAGCGGACTGGACTGATAGGCTGGCAGACTGGACTGATAGTCAGGCTGGTGGACTGGACTGGTAGTCAGACTTGCAGCGGGACCTGAGGGCTGAAGCAGAGTTAGAACACAGAGCTACAACCTTGCACGGGCACCTCCATTTTGGAGGAGGTGCCTTTTATATGAGAAGTCCTGTGGCCATTGGCCAGGGACTCCTTAGGATGGCGCACAGCCCCTTTAAGAGGGAGGGAGCACGCCCTAAGCACAGTGCCTGGGAAGCTGCGAGTGCCGGCAGCAGCAGCAGGAGAGCCGGAGGACGCCGGGCCAGGAGCGCGGCAGTAAGGGGGACGGCGTCTCTGCCTGTCAGGGGACAGAGATGCTGATGCTGCACTGTGTTCCTAGCACAATCATCTTGTTTCCATATTGGACCCTCTCTTCACACTGTATCTCCCCTATACTGCCCACTCTCTGAACTGTGCCTCTCTTCACTCTGTCCCCTCTGCATACCATCACCTTCATACTGTTCCCTCACATGGTTGTCTTCCCTTGCTGTCCCTTATCAATACTGTCTCCCTCCACACTACCCAGCCTCTATACTGTGCCCATCACACTTTTCTCCCTCCATACTGTTTCTTCACACTGTTTTTCTCAAGACTGTCCCTTCACACACTTCTCCCTTATACTATCTTCTCACATTCTTTTTCACCCATACTGTCCCTTCACACATTTCTCCCCCACTCGATCTCCTCATGTTGTGCCCTCTCTAAACTGTCACCCAATCTCTTAAAAGTGTCCCTAACACTATACTGACATTCCCCCAATTTTCTCTCACACATTTCTCCCCATACTGTCTCCTCACTCATTTCCCCCACCCTATTCAGTCTCCTTACACATTTTTCCCTCCCCATATTGTCTCTTCACACATTTCCCTCTCCCCATACTATCTCATCACCAGGGCTGTGGAGTCGGTAAGCCAAACCTGCCACTCCTACTCCAACTCCTCAATTTCCCTTACACCGACTCCAACTCTGACTCCACGACTCCGATTCCCACATATATTGCTTATATTTAAGTGAAAAATTTATTGTAGTACATTGTGAACATCAGACATTTAATCATTTTTATGATACAATAATCAAGATATTTAGATACAATATAATCATGGATAGCTGGAGGGATAGATGAATGGATAGATAGATAGATGGATAGATAGAGGGATAGATAAAGGGATGATGTAGGGATAGCTGGAGGGATAGATAGAGGGATAGAGTGTGAAAGACAGATGACAGCTACAGACAGCAAATAGTACATTGCACATACCGCACATATAGTTCACACACATTGTACAGAGAGCACATAATAATCACCTACAATATTAGCATTAGTTTCCTTCCTGTGACAGAGATGAGCAGTAGTACTTTCACTTTCTCCAGCTCGGGGCACCCCTCCCCCTCCTCTCTCTGGTGAAGACGGCAAAAGACAGGACAGAGGAGGGGAGATTTCCCCCTGCAGTCTGGAACCAGTGCAGGACAGGAGCACTGCAGCATACAAGTGAGTTTTGATAGGTGCGTGCCTCTGCTTCTAGGGGGGGGGAGCTGCCCCCCCTGCCCCTCGCTGGCTACAGCCATGATTCACACACAGCGTTTTTGCGGATACGTTTTTGCAGCAAAATGCAGTGTCTCTGGGCATCCCAGCAAAGTCAATGGGTTTAAAGATATGACATGCAGACACATCGTTTTGTGAGGATCCGTTTTTGGGCTCAAAAACGGATCCTCACAAAGAATGAGCATGTCAGTTTGTTCAGCGTTTTTCTAATCTGCTTTTGCTATTGAAAACATTATCTATGAGCTCAAAAACCTTTCAGGTGATGCGGTTTTTAAAAAAACTGATCTGCTTTTGCAGCTGAAAAACGTATCCTCAAAAAACGCAGCAAAAACGCTGTATGTGAATGTAGCCTTAGATGAGGAATAGAACAGCCATTTATGGGACATTTCATAACTTTCCCAAATTCCTATGAAAAAATATTCCCCACAAACTGCATTGATCTACTGCACCCAATTTATTATATATTTTAGGAGTCGGAGTCGGTCCATTTTATAGCAACTCCGACTCCACCAAAATGAGCACCGACTCAGACTCCATGATTCCGACTCCACAGCCCTGCTCATCACACATTTCCCCCTCAACATACTGTCTCCTCACAAATCTCCCCCTCAATACTGTTTCCTGACACATTTACCCCTCCTCATTCTGTCTCCTCAGACATTCCTCGCTTCTTCCCATACTATCTCCTCACACATCCCCCTTCCCATACTGTCTCCTGACACTTTTTTTCAGTCCTATATTGTCTTATTTCCTCACACCCTCATCTTCTCATAGTGTCTCCTCACACATTCCACCCCTTTTACCATACTGCAACATTATATATTTCCCCTTTCTTCATCCTGTCTCCTCACACATTCCCCGGACCATACACTGTCTCCTTACACATTTACCCCATACTTTCACATAACACATTTCCTCTAACCCATCCCCATACTGTCTCCTCACACATTTCCCACCTACCCATATAAGCTCTGCTCACACATTGCCTCACAAGGTTCCCCCTCCCACCAATAAAACTTCTGTTTCTTCAGCTCAATGGGAGCGTTTGCTTTGCTGCTGGTGACCACCTCTGCAGCGCAGGCTTAAGTATGATCTACAGAGCCTCATTTCTCAGGATTGGTGTGGTCCTAAAATTCAGTCTCCCAGCGAACTAACTGATAGTTAGAAGTTAACATTAAACCTTGAGAATACCCCTCTAAGTCAGAGTTCTGGTGCCATTACGGACAATCTAAATTTGCAATGTTTGCTCACCTGAAACCAAAAGTCATGCCAAAGAAAAATTAAATCTGATAAAAGTATTTGATTTCTTAGATGTAAACTGAAAGCTGAATTCACTATGGCCAAGGCTGTTTTGTTCCGATTGTGTAAAAAAACAAAAAACAATAAGTAATTAAAATATAGCAAAATCCTTAAACACCCCTACATTTGTGCTGATACAAAGCCTCCATGAATTTGGGCAATTACAAGAAAGGAATGCATTAAGAGTTTCTCTGAAATTACTCAGAATAGACTTAATTTCTGTTAACATATATGTTGGCTGAAGTGCACTTAATCAGCTTCTAGTACTTAGATGAAGGGTAGTATAAGAAAAAAACACATTCTTGAGTTGATCAGACAGAAACTGCTGTTAAAATGACTGGCAGAGTTCTACTAAATGGATAACATTTATTGATGATTATTTCTTTTCTCCTAAGTTTAACTATCTAAAAAAATGAACCTTATTTCTTTTATAGTACAAATTTCCTATGTTACCTTGTTTAAGCATAGAAAAGATGGGAAAATGATAGGCTTGGCAACATATCATTTTTTATGATTCAACTCAGTATTTTCATGTTAAATGCTGTTTAACGATCAGAGATTTTTTTGTTTTAAGACTTTATTCTTTTTCTCTTCTTGTTCCAAGAGTTATATATTTTTTTTATTTTTACCATTAACCCCTTTATAGCCCATGACGTATTAATACGCGTCTGTGCCCTTGGACTTAAGAGCCTGACCCGTATTAGTACGTCATGGCGATTGCGCGTGCACACAGGCTGTGCGGGCGCGATCGCCGCCGGGTGTCAGCTGATTGTCACAGCTGACACCCAGTACTATGTGCAGGGAGCGGTCCTGCACCGCTCCCAGCACATTAACCCCTGCGATGCTGTGATCGAAGTCGATCACAGCATTGCGGAGGCAAGGGGAGGTGATCGCAATACTCACCTCCTCTTCCTGCCTCCAGTGCTGTCTGCAGCGGCTTCCCGGGTTGTGCCATGACGACCCGGTGTCGTCATGACAACATCCGGGTCACCAGGCAGCAGTAGCATTGTTTGATCATGCGCAGTGCACGACCAAACAATGTTCTCACTGTGCAGCGCTGACTGCCTGCATGGCACAGGGATGGTGCTCCATCCCTATGCTATGCAGGCAATCAGAATAAAAAAAGTGAAAGTCCCACAGTGGGACAAAGTAAAAAAGTGTAAAAACTCCCAGAAAGTGAAAAAAAAAAAATTTTTTAAAAATATTTAAAAATAAATAAAAAAAATAATCCACCAAAAATAAAAATATAATGTACCCATCAATAAATATTATTAGGAAAAAAAAGCAAACAAACAATAAAACTACACATATTTGGTATTGCCGCGTCCGGAACGACCTGACCTATAAAACTGTCCCACTAGTTAACCCCTTCAGTGATCACGGTAAAAAAATTTAAAAAAAAAACAGCAAAGAACAATGCTTTATCATCATACTGCCAAACAAAAAATGGAATAACACGCAATCAAAACGACGAATATAAATAAAAATGGTACAGCTGAAAACGTCATCTTGTCCCACAAAAAACAAGCTGCCATACAGCTCCATCATCCAAAAAATCAAAAGTTATAGCTCTCAGAATAAAGCGATGCAAAAAAATAATTTTTTCTATAAAATATCTTTTATTGTGTAAAAGCGCCAAAACATAGAAAAACGATATAAATGTGGAACCGCTGTAAACGTACTGACCCAAAGAATAAAGCTACCTTATAAATTTTACCACACGCGGAGCAGAATATAAAAAAAAACAATTCCTGAATTGGTGGTTTTTGTTTATTCTCCCTCCCAAAAATCGGAATAGAAAGCGATAAAACATGTCACGTGCCTGAAAATGGCACCAATAAAAACGTCAACTTGTCCCGCAAAAGACAAGCTGTCACATGACTCTGTCTGCCAAAATCTGGAAAAATGATAGCTCTCAAAATATGGCGATACAAAAACTAGATTTTACAAAAAATGCGTCTTTTAGTGTGTGACAGTTGTCAATCATAAAAACCCCATATGATTCTGGTATCGCTGTAATCGCACCGACCCGAATAATAAAGTCGTCTAATCACTTATACCGCACGAGGAACTGCGTAAAAGATAAACTCTTGGGTTAGGGTTGTGCTAGGGTTAGGGTTTAGTGTTGAGCCACACCCTTAGTGTTTGAGTTCGGTTCGGTTCGTCGAATACCTGTATGTTCGTCGAACTGTTCGTTGAACTGTTGGTCGAACACCTTCGAACACCGTTAATACCAATGGCAGGCAAACAAATACACATAGAAACACATAGAAAACACCTTCAAAGGTGTCCAAAAGCTGACAAACTGCTCAGAAGACACTCTCTTTAAAAAAAACAGCCGGCAATTCAGCAGCGGCACACACCGGTACCCGACAATTTAGAACAGAAAGAATAGAGCATCACACACAGATTAGATTAGATAGAAACATGTCAGTCACATATATAAGAAGTAAAGTGATAGTGTTGATTACTGTACTTGTCATTTAGTGTTAAAATAACGGATTTATTAAAAAATTGGCGTGGGGTTCCCCATAACTGTAGTCTCTAGCGGAGGTTAAGCAGACGGCTGGGACAGATGTTTGAAGCCTGGGAAGGGGGTAATACCCAGGGAGCTTCCCAGGCAACTAATATCAGCCCCCAGCTGAATACCTAGCCTTTACTAGCTATTAAAATGGGGGACCCCCCAAAAAATGACGTGGGGTCCCCCCTATTTTAATAGCTAGCAAAGGCTAGGCTGACAGCTGGGGGCTGATATTAATAGCCCAGGGAGGGTGCCATGAATATTGGCCCGCTCCCAGACTAGAAACACCAGCCGTAAGCCGCCCCAGAAATGGCGCATCCATTGGATGCGCCAATTCTGGCACTTAGCCTCGCTCTTCCCACTGCCCTGTAGCGGTGGCCGTGGGGCAATAGGGCTGGGGTTGATGTCAGCTTATAATGCCAGCTGACATCAAGCCCAGGTTAGTAATGGAGAGGCGTCTATAAGACACCCCCATTACTAACCCCATAGTCAAAGTTTAAAAAAAACACAAACACCCAGAATAAAGTCCTTTAATTGAAATAAACACACAATTCTTTATTGTTCTAAATTAAACCATACTTACCATCACGCCCATTCCAGCTGAAGCCAATGTCTTCTGCAATAAAAGTAAAATAATAAAGCAACATCATCCTTACCTTTCCATGGTTCCCACGACAGCTTCAGCTCTGCTACATTCACAAGACAGGCTGGATCGCAGCCGAAAGCTGCCATCCAGCTTGCCATGCCGCAGACACTGAGAAACGCAGGCATGCTTGCGCTCCTCAGTGTCTCGCTGTGATGGCATCCAGATGAGCCAAGGTCATGTCCAATGAACTCAGCTCACCTCATGCACGTCACTGACAGCGTGGGAAAATTCTCCTGCTGAAGCGCTGAGCGCAGGAGAATTTTACCACGCTGTCAGTGACGTGCATGAGGTGAGCTCATGTCCAATGAACTCAGCTCACCTCATGCACGTCACTGACAGCGTGGGAGAATTCTCCTGCGCTCAGTACTTCAGCAGGAGAATTCTCCCATGCTGGGATGGCATTCAGATGACAGGCTGGATCACAGCTGAGCGCTGCCATCCAGCATGTCATCCTTCAGAGACACTGCAGAGCGCAAGCATGCCTGCGCTCTGTAGTGTCTATGAAGGATGGCATGCTGGATGGCAGTGCTCAGCTGCCTGTCATCTCAATGCCATCCCAGCGTGGGATAATTCTCCTGCTGAAGCACTAAGCACAGGAGAATTTTCCCACGCTGTCAGTGACGTGCATGAGGTGATGTCCAATGAACTCAGCTCACCTCATGCATGTCACTGACAGCGTGGGAGAATTGCCTGCGCTCTGCAGTGTCTATGAAGGATGGCATGCTGGATGGCAGCGCTCAGCTGCCATCCAGCCTGTCATCTCAATGCCATCCCAGCGTGGGAGAATTCTCCTGCTCAAGCGCTGAGCACAGGAGAATTTTCCCACGCTGTCAGTGACGTGCATGAGGTGAGCCGAGTTCATTGGACATGACCTCGGCTCATCCTGGATGCCGTCACAGCGAGGCGCTGAGGAGCGCAAGCATGCCTGCTCTTCTCAGTGTCTGTGGCATGGCAAGCTGGATGGCAGCTTTCGGCTGCGATCCAGCCTGTCATGTCAATGTAGCAGAGCTGAAGCTGTCATAGGAACCATGGAAAGGTAAGGATGATGTTGCTTTATTATTTTACTTTTATTGCAGGAGATTGTTGGCTTCAGCTGGAATGGGCGTGATGGTAAGTATGGTTTAATTTAGAACATTAAAAAATTGTGTGTTTATTTCAATTAAAGGACTTCATTCTTGGTGTTGTGTTTTTTTAAATACTTTACTAGAAATTCATGGCGGTCATGTCTAATATTGGCATGACCCCATGAATTTCGGGCTTAGGGCCTGCTGATAATGCCAAGCTGGCCCTAACCCCTTTATTACCCAGTGAGCCACCGCACCAGGGCCCTGGATGAGCTGGGTATAGCGCCAGAAGATGGCGCTTCTATGGACGCGCCATTTTCTGTGGTGGCTGCGGACTGCAATTTGCAGCGGGGGGGGGGCAGAAAGCTTGGGACTCCCTGCCCTGCGGATTCCAGCCCCCAGCTGCCTAGATGTACCTGGCTGGACACAAAAATAAAGGCGAAGCCCCACTTATTTTTTTTTTTTAATTATTTCATGAAATTCATGAACTAATTAAAAAAAAAGGGCTTCCCTATATTGTTGTGTCCGGCCAGGTACAAATAGGCAGCTGGTGGTTGGGGGCAGCCCGTTCCTGCCTGTGGTACCTGGCTGGACACAAAAATAGGGCGAAGCCCCACGGCAATTTTTTTTTAATTATTTCTTGAAATTCATGAAATAATTAAAAAAAGGGCTTCCCTGTATTTTTGTTTCCAGCCAGGTACAAATAGGCATCTGGGGGATGGGGCAGCCCGTTCCTGCCTGCTGTACCTGGCTGGACACAAAAATATGGCGAAGGCCACATCAAATTTTTGGTGAAAAATTCAATACATTTTTTTAAAAAAATACATTTAGGGACTGCATCTTTATTAACCCCTCTATGTGAGGGGTTAATAAAGATGCAGTCCCTAAATTATTATTTTTTTCAATGATTTTTTAATAAATTTTTCCCAAAAATTTTGACATGGGCTTCGCCATATTTTTGTATGCCAGCCAGGTACAGCAGGCAGGAACGGGCTTCCCCCAACAACCAGCTGCCTATTTGTACCTGGCCGGACACAACAATATAGAGAAGCCCTTTTTTTTTTAATTATTTCATGAATTTCATGAAATAATTAAAAAAAATTATGTGGGGCTTCGCCATATTTTTGTGTCCAGCCAGGTACAACTAGGCAGCTGGGGACTGGAATCCGCAATGCAGGGAGACCCAAGCTTTCTGGGCCCCCCCCCCGCTGCAAATTGCAGTCCGCAGCCACCCCAGAAAATGGCGCGTTCATGGAAGCGCCATCTTCTGGCACTGTACCCAACCCATCCAGGGCCCTGGTGCGGTGGCTCACTGGGTAATAAAGGGGTTAGGGCCAGCTAGGCATTATCAGCTGGCCCTAAGCCTGAAATTCATGGGGTCACGCCAATATTAGACATGACCGCCTTGAATTTCTAGAAAAGTATTTAAAAAACACAACACCCAGAATAAAGTCCTTTAATTGAAATAAACACACAATTTTTTAATGTTCTAAATTAAACCATACTTACCATCACGCTTATTCCAGCAATGTCTTCTGCAATAAAAGTAAAATAATAAAGCAACATCATCCTCACCTTTCCATGGTTCCCACGACAGCTTCAGCTCTACTACATTGACATGACAGGCTGGATCGCAGCCGAAAGCAGCCATCCAGCTTGCCATGCCGCAGACACTGAGAAGCGCAGGCATGCTTGTGCTCCTCAG
This sequence comes from Phyllobates terribilis, assembly GCF_046119375.1. NCBI lineage: Eukaryota > Metazoa > Chordata > Amphibia > Anura > Dendrobatidae > Phyllobates > Phyllobates terribilis. Next base: position 104,272,139 of record NW_027362767.1, read on the forward strand.
TGTGTGGCTGTGACGGCATCCAGAAGAGCCGAGGTCATGTCCAATGAACTCGGCTCACCTCATGCACGTCACTGACAGCGTGGGAAAATTCTCCTGCTCTCAGTGCTTCAGCAGGAGAATTCTCTCACGCTGACTGCAAGCGCAGGAGAATTTTCCCACGCTGTCAGTGACATGCATGAGGTGAGCTGAGTTCATTGGACATGACCTCGGCTCATCTGGATGCCATCACAGCGAGACACTGAGGAGCGCAAGCATGCCTGCGCTTCTCAGTGTCTGCGGCATGGCAAGCTGGATGGCAGCTTTCGGCTGCGATCCAGCCTGTCTTGTGAATGTAGCAGAGCTGAAGCTGTCGTGGGAACCATGGAAAGGTAAGGATGATGTTGCTTTATTATTTTACTTTTATTGCAGAAGACATTGGCTTCAACTGGAATGGGCGTGATGGTAAGTATGGTTTAATTTAGAACAATAAAGAATTGTGTGTTTATTTCAATTAAATGACTTTATTCTGGGTGTTTGTGTTTTTGTTTAACTTTGACTATGGGGTTAGTAATGGGGGTGTCTTATAGACGCCTCTCCATTACTAACCTGGGCTTGATGTCAGCTGGCATTATAAGCTGACATCAACCCAAGCCCTATTACCCCACTGCCACCGCTACAGGGCAGTGGGAAGAGCGAGGCTAAGTGACAGAATTGGCGCATCCTATGGATGCGCCATTTCTGGGGCGGCTGAAGGCTGGTGTTTCTAGCCTGGGAGGGGGCCAATATTCATGGCACCCTTCCTGGGCTATTAATATCAGCCTCCAGCTGTCTGCCTAGCCTTTGCTAGCTATTAAAATATGGGGGACCCCACATCATTTTTTGGGGGGGTCCCCCATTTTAATAGCTAGTAAAGGCTAGGTATTCAGCTGGGGGCTGATATTAGTAGCCTGGGAAGCTCCGTGGGTATTACCCCCTTCCCAAGCTTCAAACACATGCCCCAGCCGTCTGCTTAACCTCTGCTAGAGACTAAAATTACGGGGAACTCCACGCCAAATTTTTTTTATTAAATCCTTTATTTTAACACTAAATGACAAGTACAGCAATCAACACTACCACTGTACTTCTTATATATGTGACTGACATGTTTCTATCTATCTAATCTATGTGTGATGCTCTATTCTTTCTGTTATAAATTGTCGGGTACCGATGCTGAATTGCCGGCCGGCTTTTTTAAAGAGACGGTGCATGAAAACACTAATATTTTTTTAATAAATCCTTTAACACTAAATGACAAGTACAGTAACCAACACTGTCACTGTACTACTTATATATGTGACTGACATGTTTCTATCTATCTAATCTATGTGTGATACTCTATTCTTTCTGTTCTAAATTGTCGGTACCGGAGCATGCCGCTGCTGAACTGCCGGCTTTTCATGTTTTACTGTGAGCACTGTTCCCATCGATTTGGGCAACCACTGTAATGCCACAACCACCATGGCTGTGGCATTACAGTGAGTGGCAGACAATCCCTGCATGATTGGTGCTCTAAATAGCGCCAGACATGCAGGACATGCTTTTGGTGCATGAAAAGTTATCGAACATAACCTCGAACAGCCGAATTTTTTGCAAATCGTTCGTGTTCGTCGAACACCGCCCAAAACAGCTCGAATTTGAGATTGGCAAACAGTTCTAGTCGAACACTGCTCATCTCTATTAGGGTTGTGCTAGGGTTAGGGTTGTGCTAGCGTTAGGGTTGGGCTAAGGTTAGGACTGGGGTTGGGGTTAGGGTTGGGGTTAGGGTTGTGATGGGGTTGGGATTTTTTTCAAAAGTAAGAAAAAAAGATGACGATATGGTGACTAGTGTTGAGCGCAAGTGCTCGCTACTTGAGTTTGCATCGGGTGCTCTGGTATGCACTGAGTATCGTGGGTATTTGAGTGACTTGCTCGATTCTCAGCCCCATATGCTTCGCGGCCAAAAAAACTTTGCGGGGATTGCCTGCCATGCACGAGCGATCCCCGCATGTTTTTTTTTTGGGTGTCTAATAATTGTGAAACATGCGGGGCAGGGACTCGATCATGTCACTCGAGCACACACAGTACATTGTGCATACCTGAGTACCCGATGCAATCTCAAGTAGTGAGCACTTGCGCTCAAGACTAATCACAACTTATTCAATATGATGACCTAATGTTATCAAATTCTGTGTCATACCTCTGGGTTCAAAATGTTCACTATACCCCTTGATAAAATCCTTGAGGGGCCTAGTTTCCAAAATGGGGTCACTTTTGGGGGGTTTCCACTGTTTAGGCACACAGGGGCTCTCCAAACGCGACATGGTGTCCGCTAACAAATTGAATGGAAAAATCGGCTCAAATTGTTTGCGGACACCATGTTGCTTTTGGAGAGCCCATGTGTGCCTAAACATTGGAGCTCCCCACAAGTGACCCTATTTTGGAAACTAGACCCCCCAAGGCACCTATCTAGATGCATAGTGAGCACATGGAACCCCCAGGTGCTTTACAAATTGATTCGTAAAAATGAAAAAGTGGAAAAAAAAATACTTTTTCATTTTTACGGATTAATTTGTGAAGCACCTGGGGGTTCAAAATGCTCACCACCCATCTAGATAAGTTCCCAGGGGGGTCTAGTTTCCAAAATGGGGTCACTTGTGGGGGGTTTCTACTGTTTAGGCACATCAGGGGCTCTCCAAATGCAACATGGAGTCCTCTAATTATTCAAGCAAATTTTACAATCGAAAATTAAAATGGCGCTTCTTTCCTTCTGAGCCCTGCCGTGCGCCCAAACAGTGGTTTTTCCCCACATATTGGGTATCTGTGTGCCCATGGCAAATTTCACAGCAAATTTTGGGGTCCATTTTTTCCTGTTACCCCTGCGAAAATAAAAAAAAATTGGGTCTAAAGTAACATTTTTGTGAAAAAAGTTAAATGTTCATTTTTTTCTTCCACATTCCCAAAATTCCTGTGAAGCACCTGAAGGGTTAATAAAGTTCTTGCATGTGGTTTTGAGCGCCTTGAGGGGTGCAGTTTTTAGAATGGTGTCACTTTTGGGTATTTTCTGTCATAAAGACCTCTCAAAGTGACTTCAAATGTGATGTGGTCCCTAGAAAAATGGTTTTGTAAATTTTGTTGGAAAAATGAGAAATCACTGGTCAATTTTTAACCCTTATAGCTCCATAACAAAAAAAAATTTTGGTTCCAAAATTGTGCTGATGTAAAGTAAACATGTGGGAAATGTTATTTATTAACTATTTTGTTTGACATATCGCTCTGATTTAAGGGCATAAAAATTCAAATTTTGAAAATTGCTAAATTTTCAAAATTTTCGCCAAATTTCCATTTTTTTCACAAATAAACGCAAGTGATATCGAAGAAATTTTACCACAATCATGAAGTACAATATGTCACGAAAAAAACATTCTCAGAATCAGGGGGATCCGTTGAAGAGTTCCAGAGTAATTACCTCATAAAGTGACAGTGGTCAGAATTGTAAAAATTGGCCTGGTCATTAACGTGCAAACCATCTTGGGTTGTAAAGGGGTTAATATAGCCATATGAGAGCTATTTTTTACACAATGAACTGTAATTTTCAATAACTTTGTTCATTTTATCATACAAGAAACTGGAAAACAGGAAATAAATGTTGATGAAATTGTAAAAAAAAAATGCAATTTCGCATTTTCACAAAATTTGTGGGTTTTGTTTTAAAGTAGTTTATTGTATGGTAAAAATGACCTTGCAACTTGATTTTCCAGATCAGGGCACCCATGGAAATAATAATATTGTCCAGTTTGTTTTTTATTATTTTTTTTTTTTTAAGTGGTCAAAAAAATTAGAGATAAAAAATATTTATTGCGTTACCAATCTCAGTAGCAGGTAACAATTTTAATTTTTCCATCAATGGAGCTGTGTGAAGACTTTGTTTTTGTACACTGTTTTTACTTATGCCATTTTGGGGTACATATAACGTTTTGATTGCGGGGTGGGAGACAGAGTGGCATTAGAAAATTGGCAATTCTGGTGTTCTGATTTTTTTTCTTTCAGTTTAAATAATTGTAGTGTCTTTATTTTTGGAGGCAGAATTGAGGGATGATTTAAACTTTCGTATATTATTTTTCAAAAGATGAATCTGCGATTGTTTGATCGCATATAGTAAATTACATTTGCAGAGCCCAGAACCCCTGAGGTCACGTTGCTATACAATGTGTGTTAAGTAAAGCGATTCTAACATTGTTTTTTTTTTTTTTGTTTTTTTTATGGTGTTCACTTTGTAGGGTATATAGCATGTTAGTTTTACAGTTTAGTTCATTACAGAGATAAAAAATGAAGCCAAAAATTTATAGTTTATTTATAGTTTATCACTTTTTTTTTACAATAAAATCTAATTCTTCAAAAAAGAGCCTTAACTATATTTTTTCAGTGACTGGGTTGTAGGATTGCTTTTTTTGTTGGGCAAACTGTGATTTTAGTTAGTATATTTTGGGGCACGTGACTTTTTGATCGATCTTTATTAAAATATTTTGAGGCACAGTGGCTAATATAAAAAAAAAATTGAAAAATGGAAGAAGGCAGAATTTCTAAGTGACAACTTAGTTTTACAGTTCAGGTTTCTACAGATGAGTTGGTGCCAAATATGTGTAATTTTTCATATACTGTATACAAGTAAAGGACTTAGGACAACAAAAGGACTATTTCAATTTTTTATGATTTTTTTTATTTGCTGATGTGATAGGCACCTAGTGTTATACAAGGACAGGAGATCACACATCATCTACCTCCTGTCACTGGGACATATCAACTCTCCCACAGCGCTTCTTCTCCTCTTTCACACTGGCTAAAGTGAGATGGGGAGAGATTTGAATCATTGCTTTACAAGCTATCCAGGACTCATTTTAAAACTTCAATGATTCTCAGCTTCTAACAGAAGACAAGAATCATCCCAGTAGTCACAACCCAGGTCAAGATATCATGAGTTAAAGTGTGCGTTAAAGGTAACAACCGCAGACAACATTCAACTCTCACTTTAAACCCTGATATCTTGGATTGTGTCGTGACTACAGTGGCTATTAGTAGGCAGGACATATCTGATATGTCCTCGGCAGGGAAAGTTTTAAATCACTGTAATAAAAAAAAATCTAAGAAAAAAACCCTGTAAATTTGTACTGGTCATTAAGGCCCAGAGTGCTTCTAGGCAAAATAGGTTTCTCACTAAGACAATCCATTTCGTTATGCTATATTTGGGTATCTGAATGTCATAGATGAGGGTCCCTTTTATAACATGCACAGCTTTTCACTTGAAAAGCCATCACATAATACTATATTACTACTACAACAAAATGACCATCATCACTACAGAAATACAGCATTGCAATCACCATCAGTACAGAATTACATCACCAGAACCACCATCAGTACGTGAATACAGAACTAACTTTACACACTGCACGCTAGGAGTGGGCGATCATATTACCGCAAGAATGCAATTTGCACATTCCGACTGGATGTGTTTGGCCTTACTCAGTCAATACACAAACATTGAGCAAGGTTGTGCACATCTAGACTGCATGTATGCAAATCACATACTTGCTATCACACAGGCACTGCTCTCGGCGCCGGCAATGGAGAATCCTCATAGCGTACAGTGCGCGCGATGTGAAGATTCAAAGTCTGCAGTAGAGAGTGACTGCAGAATTGTAACCTAAGGCTGAACAACCCCTTTAATGGTAATCGCCTACAGGAATAAGTTGATTATCACCCCCGAGGTGATGTTAGGTTTGGCAATTTCTGTATCATCCATACATTGTTAGTATTGAACATCAGACTTTATATTATGTAGTGTATATTTGTATGTTTGATATAAATGTTGATGCTATAAAGATGGTATATACAATACTTATTTTTTATGTCAAGAGTAAATTGCCAACATACCCGGGGTAAAGAACTGATTTTCGCCCCCAAAAATTCACTTTCCTAACTCATAATATGTCTCCCCCTCTTAGAAGCATCTCACTGTTTTGCTCATACAGATTTCTTTAATGTATCTTCTCATATTGATTTTTCCATGGATAGATAGGTGCAGAAATATAAGGCAACACCCTATGTGTTTAACGATTACTGGCACTTGCAAATTTAAGCTAACGAGCATTGAAGTTTAAAAGAATGCCCCTCGTACCCCTGTAGCTTGGCAATAATAACAGCATCTCATATGCTGTGAAAGAGAAGGATGGATTGAGCCTTGGTTTTCAATTTGCATCAAGCATATTAATTGCAGTGCAGAGCACAGCCATAAAACAGCAATGTGCTGGAACAAACATTTAATGTACTGAGCTATGAATGAATGCTCACATGAATTTTCAGCGACAGGCAGAGCAGCATTTCCCGCCCTCTTGCGCACCACTATACGCCTTCAATTGCTGCTGCGGAGGCAAGAAGAAGACACAAATTAAAAAAAGAGAAAATGAATCCTTCAGAGAAGGAGAATCTCCTGCTGTACTTTCTGCCCCTCTGCAGCGTAGCTCCCGCAGAACCAGTGCTCCCACAGCATCCAAAATAGTCCTTCATTGTTCCACAATAGAGTTTAATCCTTAGAAGTTTAGATTAGGCAAGAGGAAAAAGCGCTCTGCTGTGAAATATTCTGCATGTTAAATATAATATTCACGTTTTTCTATTACCAGCAGTGATTCAGGAAATAAAAAATAGAAGAGTGTGAAGAATTAAGAGTTGCAATCTGCTGTAACCCCTTGAGGTTTTGCAGTGTAGAAATAGGAATCACTTATAAAATAGACATCCCTTTTAATAAACACAATGTCCTCTTTAAGTTACAGAGTTGTAAATCCTCTGCACAAATCTAGATTTAAAACATAGCATTTTATCAGTCAGCAGACAGCACTAGAGAGACTTTAACGAAGTTGTCCAGCCTTAGTCTACGGATCTACAGTCAGTAGGTGACTGCAGACTTGTGAATACTCATAGTGCGCGCACTGCACTCTGCGAGGATTCTCAGTTGCAGGTGCTGGGAGAGGGCGGTCATGTGACTGCAAGTATGCAATTTTCATACTTCCAGCCACATTCAGACTAGACATGTCCGGCCTTGCTCAATACACTTGCATTGAGCAAGATCGTACACATCCAATCGGCACATGACCGCATGAATGCAAATTACATTACTTGCGGTCACTGCTCCTGGTGCCGGAGAATCCTCACATCACGCAGTGCACACAATGTGAGGATTCACAAGTCTGCGGTGACAGAGTGACTGCAGACTTGTAGCTAGTGTTGAGCGAATTTGTTCGGCGAATGTTGGAAAGTTTCAAATCCGGCACAAATATGGCACATTTGGATTCCTGATCGCAAAGGCAAGCAAATTTTCTTAAAACCTGAAAAGTTTGACGAATTTGCACGGGACCACTAATACAGGGCAACCACGGCGTTTTGAACTGTTTTGTTATCATAGTGCAAGTGTATGATGAGCGGTGACATGTGCCAGGTGAGTGTGGGGGCTGTGGAGAGCTTAGAACAGGTCAGATCAGCGGCGCACTGTTTTTTTTTTTTCCTGTGGGTGGTAATTTTAACTGAGGAAAGTACGGCCACCAATCATAGCGCAGGAAGCATCTACACTGTCCAGACATAAGGGCTTCTGCAATTGGTTGCTGAAATCACTTGGCCTCTCAATATAAAAAGCGGCCATGTTCCCTCAGCGCCATTATATCCATGTCACTGCTGGAGACAGCAGTGCTCTCCTGTGTAATGAGAGATATTAGCTAGATAGATGGGCGCTTGTGTGGTAGTCAGATAGTGTAGATAATTCCTGCCTGCGTACCTCTGCAACCACTGGTGCAGCACATTTTTGGTGTTCTTGTGCAAGTACTGAGATTCTGACAGAAACAGAGGGCCCATGCTATACAATAGTGCTGTGCACCGCTGGTATAGAGCTTTATGTCTCAGTATAATTGAATCTTTTTTTGCACTTGCTAATGTGAACAAGCAAGCGCAGTGCACCTTTTCATTTAGTGGTGTTGAAATTGTGCTCTGCACAGTCTGCAGAGCTTCTTATTACAGAGCACAAAATCTTTTTTTTTTTCTGTTGCTATTGTGATATAGGAGGGGGCTGGAGACAGCACAGCTAGGGGGAAGCCACCCATAACCGGGGTTGGCCTGGAGGTTTCACTCCCCCCCGTTTTGAATAAGGCTTTCTTGGGGATTGGATAAGGGGAAGTTGGGGGCGGGTAGTGGGAGAGGTGCATATATAGGGAAAAGTGCGGGAAAACCGCCATTCCCTTAAGAGCAGCAGACTGATTACCAGAGATGGTGTCCATCGAATCCCTGGTGGGCCAACTCAGAGACGTCGCCAGGTCACGGAGAGGGGGATGGCTGGAGGCCCAGCTTTCTGCCTTGCTGGGAGCAGATGAAAATATGGAGGCGCCGTCCGGAGCTGTGCGAAGGAGCAGGAGGACCCGGCCCCCGGAGAGACTGTCACCGGAGGGCTCAACGCGCAACAGGCGCAGGCTCTGGGGTCCCTCCGGGGACCCTGCGGGGGGAGAGCAAGACGGTGCGGTCCCGCACCGGAAGTCAGGGCCGCACCGGAAATGACGTCTGCACCGGAAGTGACGTCCGCACCAATGTGAGCCCCCCCGGGAACAGCGTCGCTGGAGACGGGGTTCCGGGCCTCGGCCGAGCGGCTATCGCGCACCGCAGCTGGGCCGCACAGGCCAGCTGCTACCAGCGGTGGGGGGCAGAACGAGGAGAGAGGGCCCAGGAGGATCAGGGGAACGGCGGAAAAAATGGCAGGCGCCACTGGCGATGCTCCTGTCGGGGCGCCTGCTGGGAGGACCACAACGACACCAGGGAGGCAAGCATCGGCGGGCAGGCAGCAGTCCAGGGATCCACTGCTGCCTGGCTCACATGGAAGATGTGGAAGGGAAGGAGCGGCGGGCGGCGACACCGCGCTGCCTGGCAGCATCCATTCTGGCAGCACGGACCAGGCCCGTGTGTCTGGGTCTGGTAGCCGGAGGAGGCCCAGAGCTGCATCCAGGAGCATAAGATGGTCCGGCGGGAGGCGAGCGTCGAGGAGAAGACAGTCTGCAGCATCTGTGACCGTTCAGGTCCCCCCTGGTGACGTGGAGGCCAGGGGCGCGGGCCTTGAGCTGCGAACGGACACTGAAGAATCCGATTCCAGTGGTGACTGTGACGGAAGTGGTGATCGTCAGGACTCAGGAATTGAAATTAAAATTAACAAGGTATAGCGCACACAGCAACAGCGGTGCCGTCTAACACGCAGCTGCAGCAGTGAGAAAATGGTGGCGACGGGGAAAATGGCTGGGTCTTATAGGGCAAGGACATGTGACATACACTGCCAATGACACATACCCTTGCTTGTAAGAAAAAAAGCACTTCGCTCCGTGTGTGCGCTGCTGATAGGCTGACAGATTGCACATCCCCACTGTAAATGCGGGAAAGAGAAAAAAAAATGGAGATCTTCATTATTTCTGCCGAGATCCATCCCCTGCCCCTCCCCCCGCCCCGCTGTACACTCAAACTGCGTATTAACATTAATTTTCAGCATTACTGAGAAAAAATCCAGTTATGATTTTGATGCACGAACAGTTATCGAACATAACCTCGAACAGCCGAATTTTTTTCACATTGTTCGTGTTCGCCGAACGGCTCGAACACCACCCAAAACAGCTCGAATTTGAGATTGGCGAACAGTTCGAGTCGAACACCGCTCATCTCTATTTATGAGTCTATAAGTGACACAACTACATGTTCTTCATTTTTTTATGAGGCACTCCAGTTGGTGCCTTGAAGGGTGTATGGTTGACCCTGCTTGGCCATTTTTGGCAGGCTTTGCACTGTGTGCAGAACTTTTATGAGTACAAAAGTACCACAACTAAACTTTGTTCACAATATTTGAATGGGGTACTGCAGTTGCTGCCTTCAAGGGTGTATGGATGGCCCTGTTTGTAATTTTTGGCAGGCTTTGCACTTAATGCATAGCCTTTATGAGTCTAGGAGTACCACTATATGACAATTTGAACAGAATGTGTATGAGGCCCTCCTTTAAAATTATAATAATAATAATTTTATTTCCATAGCACCAACATATTTTGCAGCATTTTACATTTTAGACAGTAAAAGACATTAAAAAATAACAATAATCACATAAATCAACAGATATCAAGAGGCGTGAGGGTCCAGCATGCAAGTTTACAATCTATGAGGAAATAGGGGAGACACAAAAGTTAGATGGTAACCATTACTTGTATTGTACAATGCAGAAAAGGCTCATGGAAAAGGACAAACATTCAAAACACATCACAGAACAGAAACAAGCCTTATCAACACCAGGTTAGATTACCAATGCACAAGCAGGATGCAGCAGACCCCCATGATAAAGACGAGGGCAGCACAGGTGCAAAATACTTATGCAATCAGCCACTCACAAATCTACCAATTCATGGAGGTAGTGGCAGTGTAGTATTAAAAATGCACACAGATGAGGCTTGCATAGGATGGCAGTCACATAGATACTTGTTACATAGTTACATAGTTTATAAGGCCGAAAAAAGACAAGCGTCCATCCAGTTCAGCCTATTTCTTGTGCACTGCAGCTATTCCGCAGTGTTGATCCAGGGGAAGACAAAAAAAAACCATGCGGTATAGGCCAATTTTCATCATTGAGGAAAAATTCACTTCCCGACACCAATCTGGCAGTCAGATTAAATCCCTGGATTAATTAACTAAGCCTAAAATGTAATTTTATTGTTCTCAAGAAAGGCGTCCAGGCCTCTCTTGAACTCATTAAGTGAGTTGGACATCACCACTTCCTCTCCCAGAGAGTTCCAGAGTCTCACGGCTCTGACCGTAAAGTATCCCCTTCTATGCTGGTGCAGGAACCTCCTTTCCTCCAGACGCATAGTGTGCCCCCTCGTCTTTGTCACCATCCTTGGTATAAACAGGTCATGGGAGAGATCTCTGTACTGCCCCCTGATGTATTTAAACATGTTTATGAGGTCTCCCCTAAGCCTTCTCTTTTCCAATGTAAATAGGCCTAATTTTGACAACCTCTCTGGGTATTCTAGTCCCTCCATTCCCTTTATTACCTTAGTCGCCCTCCTTTGTACCCTCTCTAGCTCCAGTATGTCTTTCCTGAGCACCGGAGCCCAGAACTGTGCACAATATTCTAAGTGCGGCCTTACCAGCGCTTTATACAGAGGAAGAACAATGTTCTCATCATATGCCCCTATTCCTCTTCTGATGCATGCCATGACTCTATTTGCCTTCGCAGCTGCTGCCTGACACTGGGCACTCCAATTTAATTTGCTATTAACCAAGACGCCCAGGTCCTTCTCCATGTCAGATTTCCCCAACGGTTTCCCATTTAATATGTATGGGTGACTGCTGTTTTTCGTTCCCATGTGCATGACCTTACATTTATCGGCATTGAACCCCATTTGCCATTTTTTGGCCCAACTCCCCAATTTATCTAAATCCTCCTGTAGCTGTGACCTATCCTCATCTGTATTAACTACTTTACAAAGTTTAGTATCATCTGCAAATATTGCTATTTTACTATGCAACCCTTCCACTAGATCATTAATAAATATATTAAATAATATAGGGCCCAAGACAGACCCTTGAGGCACCCCGCTAGTAACCCTGACACACCCTGAGCTTACTCCATTGATAACCACCCTCTGCTTTCTATCACTCAGCCAGCTATTTACCCACTTGCACACATTATCCCCCAGACCAAGCATTCTCATTTTATATACCAACCTTTTGTGTGGCACGGTATCAAATGCTTTGGAGAAATCAAGGTATACAACATCCACTGACTCTCCCCGGTCCAGCTGTGAGCTCACCTCCTCGTAGAAGGCCATCAGGTTTGATTGGCAGGAGCGATCCCTCATGAATCCATGTTGATACGGAGTTAGACAGTTATTATCATTAAGATATTCTACAATAGCATCTCTAAGAAATCCTTCAAACAATTTACCCACAACAGACGTTAAGCTGACTGGTCTATAGTTCCCAGGGTCACTTTTAGATGCACAGTGTCTTGCTTACAACCTATTGATGATGCCCATACTATTAGATCAGGTGGGCTGCCCAGCACTATATAAGTGCACCAACAAGACATATGCCCCAATTCACCCAACCAACACTAAAGTGCCCGGCTGCATCCTGCAAAATGGAAAAATGTGCAATAAAAAGATGAAAAATAATGTATAAGATAAATATATTACATGAGGTATGGTCAATATTTTGGCCTAAATACGCAAGCTCGCAACCCACTTCAAGGCTCCTCATACTTGCGAGTCCTAACACTAAATTTAAAAATGGCTCATAGAAAAGGAGAAAAATTCAAAAAACATCCTGCTCAAGTACGATGCCGTAGACCCCCAATACTTGTGCTGCCCCCGCCTTTATCATGGGGGTCTGCTGCATCCTGCTTGTGTATTGGTAATCTGACCTGGTGTTGGTAAGGCTGGTTTCTTTCCTGTGATGTTGTTTTTTAATTTTTTGTCCTTTTGTGAGCCATTTTTAGTTTTATTGTTAGGACTTACAAATATGAGAACCCTTGACGTGGGTTGGGAGCTTGCGTATTTTGGCCAAAAAAAATACCAATACATCATGTAATGTATTTATCTGAGTCCCTAATTTTTGGTACTTTTTGTTTCTTTCATAAATTACACTGAAATTTCTCTTTGATTTTGAATGTTTTGTCAGTCCTTATAGTGAAGTAAAAGTGTGATACCACTGTTCTAAGCAGGGATCTGGGAGTCAGAGATGCTTCCAGGGTTCTTCGCCATGCTGTTCTCCTTCAATTCAGCACTTTTTCAATCCATTTAAAAATTTTCACTGCCCCCCAGACCTCCTTGTAGGGTCTGCTGGAAAAATGCTTGGATTTCCCATTGACTCCCATTACACTCATTACTCGAAATTAGGATCTGAGCATTAGGTATTTGCTCGGTTCAACTAACGAGCATCCAAGCATTTTAGCACTCGCACGTCCCTTGTATTTATTCTTTCTTCACCGCCCAATGGTATAAAATTCTGTAAAGCACATGGGTTGTCAACATGCTCGCTGCACCCCTAGATGAATCAATTTGGGCATGTAGTTTGTAAAATGAGGTCACTTGTGGTGGGATTCTGCTGTTCTGGCACCTCAGGGGCTCGGCCAGTGTGACATGGCACCCTCAAACCATTCCAGAAAAATCTGAACTGTAATATGGCACTTCTCTTCTGAGCTTTGCACTATGCCTCAAATGTTGTTTTTGACCACTTATGAGGTATTGCCGTATTCAGGAAAAATTGTGTAACAAATTGTACCATTCATTTTCTCCTATTATCCCTTTTGAAAATTAAAGGTTGGGCCAAGCAACATTTTGGTGGAAAAATGGTAATTTTTCAATGTGTCAGCCCAATGTTAATCAATTCTGTTAATTTCCTGAGGGTTACAAAAGCTCATTACACCATTAGATGAATTCCTCAGTAGTCAGTCAGTAAATCTGGGGCTGAAGCAACATTTTTGTGTTAAAAATGTGATTTTCTCATTTTCACAGATCAACATTATAAAATTCTGTGAAGCATCTGTGGGTTCAAGGTGCTCACCACACCTCTAAATAAATTACTTGAGGGGTGTAGTTTCCAAATTGGGGTCACTTGTGGAGTTTTTCCATTGTTTAGGCACATCAGGGGCTCTGAAAATACGACATGGCGACCACTTTGTATTCCAGCCAATTTTGCATTCCAAAAGTCAAACTGTGCTCCTTCCCTTCTGACACCTGCTGTGTGCCCAATCAGTAATTTTTTACCACATATGATGTATCTGTTAGGCTTTTGCTGGATTTAAAATGGGTTCAGAGCCATCAGTGGATTCTGTGATCTCCCATTCCAGTCCAGCCAGGGCTGATGCTGCTCAGCATTGTCATCAGTCCCAACGCCTAGCTGGTCCACGAGATGTACAGGTTGTCTCTTGGCTCTTTGTTCCTAGCATCATGAAGGATAGGTTACGGAGGGAGACAGGGCTGCTAAAGCCTAAGTCCAGGATTCTCTGTACTGAGCATGCCCGTGACATTGCGGACCGTGATTGGTGGTTTGGGAGTCAGCTGATCCGGGTGACCTGGCACCGCCTGATTGGTCGCGGGTGACGTCACCAATGGTGCGACCGTGGGCAAGCCTTAATCTTTAAAAGGCCCGCCCACAAACATTGCGGTGCGCTCTGATCATTGAGCTGTGATGGTGTTGTGTGGACGCTTGGTCTCTTGGGCTCCACGTGTGCTTTAGTTTCTGGCAGGCAAGTTTAGTGGAAATAGGCAGGCTTAGATGAAATAGGCAGGTAGCTTCATCTGACAGTCTGGCTCCGACAAAGGGGTCGCCTTACACCCCAAGCAGTCTGCAGACACCCTATTCCCGGTACCACCTGTAAGCCACGTGGAGAGATACTCCTCAGTCCGGTAGCATGCCGGCTGGGAGCACGTATTCGCCGGCGTGAGTCACACACGCATCCTAGCGCCAACTGTGTAGTCCCTGTGCTGCAACAGGATTACAGATACATTATTTATCGCACATCTCTCGTGCAGTTAACGGAGATAGTGCGAATCCCTATTCCCGTTCCGGTGTGCTGTAGCACAGAGGGGATTGTTATTTAAGTTGGTTGTTTTACCTTCTCACCCAGAAGGTGTTCGGCCGCAGTCCACCAGGCTGCATCGCGGACCCCGGGTTCGGTTTTTTCTTCCTCATAGCTTTAATTCATGTGAAGCACCTGAAGGGTCAACAATCTTTTTTGAATGGGGTTTTGAACACATTGAGTGGTTCATTTTTTAAAATCGTGTCACTTTTGGGTATTTTCTGTTATATAAGCCCCTCAAAGTCACTTTAAATGTGATATGGTCAAGACAAAATTTAGTTTTGTAAAATTTGTTGGAAAAATTAAAAAATTGCGGATAAACTTGTAACCGTTCTAACTTCCTAACAAAAAAAGTTGTTTCAAAAATGATGTTGATGCAAAGTAGACATGTGGTAAATGTTATTTATTAACTATTTTGTGTGATATTACTCTCTGCTTTAAGGGAATAAAAATTAAAAGTTTGAATATTGCAAAACTTTCAAAATGTTTGCCAAAATTCCAATATTTTCACAAATAGGCGCAAAAAATATCGACCTAAATTTACCACTAACAAAGTACAATGTATTATGAATAAACAATCTCAAAATCACTGGAATACATTGAAACATTTTAGAGTTATTACCTCATAAAGTGACACTGGTCAGAAATGTAAAATTTGACCTGGTTAGGAAGGTGAAAATAGGCTGGGGGTTAAAGGTGTTAAGGGGTTAAGCAGGATATTATAGAGTTCAATAAATGTAATGAGATTCTAGGTATCAAATGACAGTTGATCAATTAATTTGAAATCAAGACATGACAGAATCCAGTGTCCATCTGGCATCAAGTCATCAGGAAAATAAAAAATATGCAAACACATTTGTACAATTGCATCCTACAAATAATTGTTTTATGTAATACAATCCTAATAAGCAAGATTTTTTTAATTAAAACGTATCATTATTTTTCTCCTGAAAGTGTTTTCTTTATGAAATGTGCATTAAATTTTACAGTTTTAACCAAAATTAGCATTCAAAAACAGGTTTATACACAAAAACAATATAAAATGGATTAGGATGTGCAAAGTTGTTATATACCATAAATGTCTGCATCAACAAGAGTTGATGTAGTGTAGCCTGCAGAAACAACCTGGTTTACTGAAGAGAATGAGTCCCAAGTGCAAACTTATGTACATGGCCAAGATAATTTTTCTTTTTGGGCTGTATATTACTCAGTTGGCCTCCAATTGTCCTCTACTTGTGAACCATTAAAAAGACTTCTTA
Source organism: Phyllobates terribilis (assembly GCF_046119375.1). Classification (NCBI taxonomy): domain Eukaryota; kingdom Metazoa; phylum Chordata; class Amphibia; order Anura; family Dendrobatidae; genus Phyllobates; species Phyllobates terribilis. The sequence goes on from NW_027362767.1 coordinate 104,288,033, forward strand.
ATTCAAGTATCACTGATTAGATTGTGACTGTGGAAGAAAGCTGTGAACATAAAAGCATTCTAAAGCTATAATTTTAGACATGCTGAAAAAAGTAAACTGCTACATATAGCCAAGAATTGAAATATCCTATGATCATCTGAAAATTAAAGCAGCACCATACCACCCAAAACTAGGCTGTCCCTCAAAAGTCAATAAAAACAATTTGGAGATTTATCAGGACAACTACTGAGAAGATTATAATCACAGTGCAGGAAATGTAGGCCCGATTCATCAAAGTGTTTTTGCTACAAATCTGACTTAGGCTAAGTGCCCACGATGCAGAAATGCTCCGGCTTTTTCCTGATCGTTTCTGCATCTCCCTGGCAGAAAAAATGCATGCGGATTGTACATGCGGATTGTACATGCGTTTTTCCTGCCAGGGACATGCGTAAGTGAAGCGTTTTGCACATGTGATTTCTCATGCAGGTTGTCAAGCGCTTTCCAAGCGATTTTAGCATCACTTGGAAAGTGCTTGACAACTTGGTCACACTATATAAATCCATGCAACCAGCATGAATTTTATATAGTGTTACCAAGTTAGTTAAAAAAAACGATAAAAATGGTAAAAAAAACAAAAAAAAACATTATACTCACCTTCCGATGGCCCCCGGTCAACCTTATCCGATGCGTCCGGTCTCCCCGGTGTCTCGCGGTTGTGTAAAAAGACCTTCCATGACGTCATTTAGTCATGTGACAGGTCACGCGACCACTGACGTCAGCGATCGAGTGACCCGTCACATGCCTAAATGACTTAATGGAAGGTCCTTTTAGACCATCGCGAGCTGCCGGGGAGCCAGGACCCATCACTATGGAGACCGGGGGCCATCAGAAGGTGAGTATAATGTATTTTTTTTATTTTAAATTATTTTTTTTTACAGGTACTATGGTACCCGGGTCTGGAGGAGAATCTCCTCTTCTCCAGACCCGGGTACCATCCGAACATTGAACCTCATGATATCCACATGTGCTCATGTAGTCATGCGGATATTAAGCTATTCAATGCAAGTCAATGGCGGAGAAAAAACCTCGATTATGCAAAATAATTGGTAGTGCTGCGTATTTTTCCGCAATGATAATCCGCAGCAGAAATTTGCGCAGCGTGTGCACAGCACATGCTGTTTATCATTGGGTAACATAGCAGACCTACTAACAAGCGTTTTTTAAGCGTTTCTGCGGCGGAATTGCCGCTACGGAAATGCTTAAAAAGCGCATAGTGGGCACACAGCCATACTGTAAAGCATTTTGCCAAGTTGCAAAATTTTTGCACAACTCGAGGTTACACAAACATTTTTGGCGTTTTTATGCCAGTTTCACGCTGCTTCGCCAAAATGGATGGACCTGGGCAGAATGGAGGCGTGATGCTAGATCTGATCTAATTCATGATGAGCTTTGGTGTACCTTAAACCAGAAATCTAACTCCAGTCCCTAACTGGTGTAAGATCTGTAGCGAAGCACTTGGAGGCATACACCACTTTTCAGATGTGCCTGATTCATTAAGAGGTTGCATGCCTCTTAATAAATCAGGCACCTTTGACTCCTGCATGCTTTCTCATCAAGACCAATATCAAAGACTGACTGTCACTTCCAAACAGTAAAATAAGTGTGAACAGGTGCAAGCTAAGAGAGCCACCTCCATATGTAACTAACAAATTAAAGCTGCACTTTTTAACGCTATAGTATGGAAACATGGAATATGTGAAATTGAAATTGCATTGCTGCTCTAGAAAAAAAGCTAAAATGAAGACACTTTGTGCATAAATTGGCCAATTTATGCACAAAGTATCTTAATTTTAGCTTTTTTTCTAGAGCAGCAATCTAATTCCAATTTCATATATTCCATCAGTACAAAAATATTCATAAGAAAGATACTATAAATCCAGGCTGGAAACAAAAAGTACATAGTCCCCATCCTAAATAAACATACTGAATAAATAGACACGTAGCATTATTATTAGTGTTGAGCCACCCCCGTAGTGTTCGAGTTCGGTTCGGTTCGTCGAACACCCGTGTGTTCGCCGAACTGTTCGTCGAACTGTTCGTCGAACACCTTCGAACACCGTTAAAACCAATGGCAGGCAAACAAAAACACATAGAAAACACCTTCAAAGGTGTCCAAAAGCTGACAAACTGCTCAGAAGACATAACTAACACATGGAAAAGTGACAAGTACATATAGTCATGCGAAAATAAAAGAGGTGGAGGAGTAAAAGGAGGGGGAGACACAGATATAGGCATGTCATGCCCTTCTAAAATCCAAAAAGTGAGAAGCCGACACGGCCAGTCCGCTCCTGCCCGTGCCACCTCCGTGTCGCCGGGTTTGTGCCAGAGCCGCGGTGAACCCTGACGGCCAGCCCCCCTCTCCCAATACTGGTGCCTGTCCGCTGGTGGGTCGAGCGAGCCCCCCTGTGGTGGAGGCAGCTCTAAGCTTTTTAATTTAAATTGTCTCTCTAATTTGAATGAATACACTTTAAATCCATTTACAAGGATCTATTGGAGGGCAAGTCTCATGCCAGCAGCCGCGGTAATTCCAGCTCCAGTAGCGTCCACTAAAGCTGCTGCAGTTAAAAAGCTTTTATAAGGATCGAGCTCGGCTGTCCACCGCAAGGCATCCTACTGCCAGTCCCAGCCCCTATGCCTTGGGGTGCCTCCTGATGCTCTTCACTAAGTATCCCATGGTCCCGAAGCATTTCCTTTGAAAAAATTAAGTGTCTAAACTACAGGTGGTGTAGCTTGCTTAACAGCCGGGATAATCCGCTGACTAGCAGACACTGCTACTAGGCACAAAGTATTTCCTGGGCTAGATGCAGTTAAAAATTTGTAATTAGATACTCTCGTTGGATGCTGAGAAAGCATTCCATAGAGTCTCCTGGCACGCCATATATGATTCTCTTAAAGAGCTTGGGGTAGGGGTCTAGGGGACCCTTTTATAGCCAAAATCACGGCCCTGTATCGCAATACGTCACCTAGGCTGAAGATAAATGGAACTGTAGCACCCTGAGGGCTCGGTTGCTACAGACGTATTGCACCTCACCCAGAGGTGTGATATCTCACTCTTATGTAAGGATGGAGTGTGGATCAGGACCCGACACCTGCATGCATTACACCACATTGCCGTGGGGCAGGGCGACCAATATGCCCCTGAGATGGGCACGACAGTCCCTGTCCCTGGCTGGAGTGGGGGGAGGGAACACTGAGGAAGGGGAACCCTGCAGTGCAGGAGCAGGGAGGAAGCAGTTCCTGGGTGCATTGAGAAGGGAGTATAAAAGGTGGGCACCATCTTAGTTCAGTGCAGAGAAGTCTGAGCAGAAGTGGCAGGGAGCAGGGGCTCTGCATGAGCTCTGCTCCGGAGGCGGGCCTAGTAACAGAGGCCCAGGCCTGCAAGAGGGAGAAGGAAGGAAGAGGAGCGGAGAAGGCTCCAGGAACGAGGAATGAAGGGATCCCAGGGGTGCGGACGGGCAAGTCGCCACCGCACGCCCGAATCCACCTGCGTGGAGGGGTCAGGCCAAAGGGGGAGACCGGTCCCCGAACTAGTGGAGGCAGGAAACGACCCTCAGCTAGAAACCGGAGGCTCTGACATTTTATGTGGCGCAGCCCCTTGCTCCACCCGCTAGGAAGGCACCACATAGGGTCAGGGAAACTGGCGCCAAGTTTACCAAGAGGAGGCCCGAGGCAGCCGGACAGAAGTGTTGGTAAGAAAGGCCAGACAAAGGACACACAAAGGGGGTCCTGTGAAGCGCTCCAAAGTTATCTGGGAGTTGTCTGAGCCCCTCACCTGGTGAGCACAGTACGACGTGGGCAGCCGTTACCTGCAGACGTGGTCTGGATAATAAGAACTGTGAGTAAAGGCCCTGAACTGCATCACTGACTCCGTGTCGTTACTGCTGCTGCCCTGCACCATCACCCCCATCCTCCGCATACACTGCCCTGAGGCTATACTCCTCCCGTGGGGAGTTATGCTACGCTCTGCTGCACCCACAACACCAGCCTTAGCGGTCTGCCCTGTAGCGGCGGTTCACTCTGACCGCAATCCACGGGTGGCGTAGTCGGACATTTAAACATCAAAACCACATAAATAGTTCCGCCACTGGTTTGACCGCCCTGAGCCACGAAACCGGATCGCCGCCACGAAGACTACAACCACCAGCATCCACCAAAAAGGGTCCGGCTCCGGGTGTCCCAAGGCCCAGGGGGTGCGTCAGAACATTTTCATCACCTTTCACAATCACCAATGGGACAAGGCAGGGATGTCCTCTGTCCCCTCTCTTATACATCCTAGTGACGGAGCACCTGCTCTCATCAATTCGCCATAACCCCAATATTAGGTGGATTGAGGTGGGAGGCACCGAGTACAAGTGCTCTCTATTTGCTGATGATGTCCTAGTATATATCACTCAATCACATATATCCATCCCTGCTGTTATGGCTGAAATAGATCACTTTGTTACATGGTAAAATTTTAAAATCAATGCAGCGAAGTCTGAGGCCCTCGATGTCTCCCTCCCTAAATCCATATAGGATTCCATCCAGTCCAACTTTCCCTTTGCCTGGCCCTCACAGGGTATCAAATACTTAGGAATTCCTATTCATAGAGACCTCTCCCATCTATGTTATCTTAATTTTGGGCCCTTTATTGAACAATTCCATACAGACCACGGTTGGCAAGTTAGAACTGTAAGATTCACTACGTGAACCACTGGTGTTTTGTGGAAAAGCACATGTACACCGCGTTCCAAATTATTATGCAAAAAGTGTTTAGGAGTGATAAGGGAAGAATTTGTTTGTTTGTCAGTTAAACTCATTGATGGTGATGTGTGTCAGGGCTCTTTATATCACTGTAAGCAATTGCAGACACCTGTGCTAATTAGTTTGGCAGGTGTGTCCAATGAAAGGCAAGACTACTTAAGAAGGCTCTCTCACATTATTAAGCAGCCTACATTTTCTGCCAAAATGGGAAAGAAAAAGGATGTGTCGGCTGCTGAGAAGCAACAAATTGTGGAGTGTTTAGGTCAAGGCATGACTACAATCAACATTGTGCGATGATCAGGATGAAGTGTCTTGGCAATCAAGAAGTATGTAGCTGATTCACAGTACACACGTGTGCGTGCTGATAAGGGCAAATTGAGGACTCTTTCCTACAGGCAATTACGTCAGGTTGAAAGAGCAGCGGCAAAAAAGCCTTGTCATAGCAGCAGACAAGTTTTTGAAGCTGTTTGTGCCTCCAACGTCCCCCGAACAACAAGATGCAGGGTCCTTCAGAGGTTTGCAGCTGTGCATACGCCATCCTGTCGACCTCCTCTATCCACTTCACACAAGCAGAAACGGCTCCAGTGGGCCAAACATTACATGAAGACTGATTTCAAAACTGTTTTGTTCACGGATGAGTGCCGTGCAGCGCTCGATGGTCCAGATGAATGGAGTGGAGGATGGCTGGTTGATGGACACCCCACGCAAACACGGCTACAGCGCCAACAAGGAGGAGGTGGAGTAATGTTTTGGGCTGGAATCATGGGGAGAGAGATTGTCGGCCCCTTTAGGATCCCTGAAGGCGCTAAAGATGAACTCCATAATGTATGTGGATTTTCTCAAACAGCACTTCCTGCCATGGTTCAAGAAGAAGAACCGTGTATTTCACAGCAAGATCATTTTTCTGCATGATAATGCACCATCTCATGCTGCACATAAAACATCTGCATCTCTGGCTGATATGGGCATAAAAGGGGACAAACTTATGGTGTGACCCCAATGCTCCCCTGACCTCTACCCCATTCAGAACCTTTGGAGCATCATTAAAAGGAGTGTCTATGATGGCGGGAGGCAGTTCACATCTAAGCAACAGCTCTGGGAGGGTATTCTGTCCTCATGCAAAACAATTGAAGCATAAACCATCCAAAACCTGACAAATTCAATGGACGAGAGAGTTCAGAAGCTCCTTTCGAACAAGGGGTCCTATGTGAAAATGTAACATCACCTAGAATACAGTTTTGAGTTGAAAATTTTTTTATTTCAGTTTCTAACAACCTGCTAATGCTTATAATTTCAAAAATGACCATTTTTTTGGTCTTTATTAAAATGAAAAGGTTGATCGAAAAGTTTGGGGGATCTAAGAGTGTGGCAACCCAGTAGTCATGATTACTTCGAATTCTGACAATATGAGGGTCATGCTGCAGGTAGTGCAGCAAGAAGGCACTTATGTGTCTTGCGCATCTCGGAGCCCCAAAATTATTTTCCGGGCTAGATGCAGCTAAAAATTATTTTTAATTTTAAATCTGGTGAAGCTTATTATAGATGGCCTAATAGGATCAGTGCTGCACACTGCTACAAAGCCCAAATTATTTTCCAGTCAAGATACAGATAAACATGATTAGTAATTTGAAAGCTTAAAACGGTTGGTAGGGTGATTTTAACCAATCATCAAGCTTTTACTCTCCCCAGGATGACACAGGGGTAGAAAAGTCGTTTCGGATCCATGATTTGTTCATCTTTATGAACGTGAGTCTGTCTACATTATCAGTGAAGAGCCGCGTGCGCTTATCTGTCAGCACACCACCAGCAGCGCTGAACACACGTTCAGACAGAACGCTGGATGCGGGGCATGACAAGATCTCCAAGGCGTAAGTGGCTAGCTCCGGCCATTTATCCAGATTGGAAGCCCAAAAAGAGCAAGGGTCCAGTGACACAGTCGTGGCTTCAATGTTTACTTGGAGATACTCCTGTACCATCGTCTCTAGGCGTTGACTATGTGTCAGACTTCTTGTCTCCTGTGGCCTTGCAAAGGATGGGCTAAAAAAGTGGTGAAATGATTCCGCAAAATTGATGTTACCAGCAGATACTGTGGTTCTGTTACGGTTTGAGTGCTGAACACTTGACGGTCCCACGGTTGGCAAGTTGGAACTGTGAGATTCACTACGTGCACCACTGGTATTTTGTGGAAAAGCACATGTAAGATTCTGCAACAGTCTCTGCTGATACTCCTGCATGCGTGCATCCCTTTCTATGGCAGGAATAATTTCTGCAAATTTACTTTTGTACCGGGGATCTAACAGTGTGGCAACCCAGTAGTCAGGATTATTTCTAATTCTCACAATTCGAGGGTCATGTTGCAGGTAGTGCAGCAAGAAGGCACTCATGTGTGTTGCGCATCCAGGAGCACCAAGTCCCTGTTGTGTTGGTGGCGAGGTAACAATCATGCTTCCTTCCTCTGTCCTCTCCCCCCAACCTCGCACAACAGAAATGTGATCAAGGTCTCCCTCATCTGATGAGTCTTCCATCAGTTCGTCCTCCACTTCTTCCTGGGCTCCTGCACCTTCCTCACTAGCTTGGCTGCTACCATGCGCACTGGTAAAATCATCTCCCCCACCCTCACATGCCTGCCGCCTTGGTGCTGCCGACCGTCTGGACCTTGCAGATGTTAGCCCTTCCGCATACAACTCCTCCTCCTCTACTTCCTCCACCTCCTCTTGTGCCACCACCTGACTCCGAATTCTGTTTAACATGTGCTCCAGCATGTAAATCACCGGAATAGTCATGCTGATAATGGCATCGTCAGCACTAAACATCTTCGTCGCCATTTCAAAACTGTGCAGAAGGGTGCATAGGTCCCTGATCTGAGACCACTCCTCCAGCGTGATTTGCCCCACCTCTGAATCTCGTTGGCCCAGGCTATACGTCAGAACGTATTGCACCAGGGCTTGTCGGTGCTGCCACAGTCGCTGCAACATGTGCAGAGTTGAATTCCACCGGGTAGGCACATCGCATTTTAGCCGGTGAAGTGGCAGGCCCAACGACTTCTGTAGAGATGTAAGTCGCTGAGCTGCGGGATGCGAACGGCGGAAGTGAGCACACAGCGACCGTGCCCTCTGCAGAAGGCCATCTAGTCTGGGATAGTGGGCTAAAAATTGCTGGACAACCAGGTTCAACACGTGAGCCATACAAGGCACGTGTGTGACATTGCCCCGGCGAAGGGCCGCACCCAGGTTTGCAGCATTGTCGCACACGGCCTTCCCTGGTTTCAGGTCCAGTGGAGACAACCATTCATGAAATTGGTTCTCCAGAGCTGACCACAACTCCTCAGCTGTGTGACTCACATTTCCCAGACATTTCAATGTAAAAACCGCCTGATGACGTTGAGCCCTACTGCCAGCATAGTAAGGAGGTGTGCAGGATCCCTTCTGCGCAGTTAGAAAGCTTGTGGCATGACCAGACAGGCTTTGGGTGCAGGTGGAAGACCGAGAGGAGGTTGAGGAGGCAGAAGCAGTGGAGGAACTTTGACATAAAGAGGATTGACGCACAACTCGTGGGGACGGCAAGACTTGGACAGCAGCCCCTTGTCCTGCTGTCACCATAGTTACCCAGTGCCCAGTCAGCGACATGTAACGCCCCTGTCCATGCCTACTCGTCCAAGTGTCTGTGGTGAAATGCACCCTGTCACACACAGAGTTTCTCAAAGAAGCGGTGATGTTGTGTGCGACATGCTGGTGGAGCGCAGGCACACCTTTCTTTGAGAAGTAGTGCCGACTGGGCATCTGGTACTGGGGCACTGCGACGGACATAAGGTCTCGAAAATCCTCTGTGTCCACCAGGCGGAAAGGCAGCATTTCTGTAGCCAAGAGCTTGCAGATGGTGAAATTCAACCTCTTAGCTTTCTCATGGCTAGGAGGAAATGGTCTTTTACTTGTCCACATCTGAGGGACCGAGGGCTGGCTATTGTGCTTAGACGGGGTTGATAAGGGTGTCCCCGGCAAACTGCCGGTCTGTGAGGAAGATGCAGGCGGACATGTTAGGTTGCCTTGATCCAAAGGTGGTGCTATCGATGTCGGACAGCGCTCAAGACCAGCTGGTGTTACCACCTCCAAAGAAAATGATGACCTGCCAATCACGCTGGCTGTTGCGGGTAAAGAGGTGGCAGGTCTGCGCCCCAAAACAGGTGTGACTGCTGTCCCCCCAGTCACAGAGGATGAAGAGGCCGCGGATGCACAAGATATGGCAGACGGTGGTTGGCCCGGCCGGCTAGGCCGCATTGTAGCACACTGAGCTTCCCACTGCAACTTATGCTTCATGTCCATGTGCCGGTTCATGCATGAAGTACTCAAACTATGTATTTTTTGGCCTCTACTTAGCTTTTGCTGACAAATGTTACAGATAACACGAGTTGGGTCATCTTTATCGATCTGAAAAAATGCCCAGGCTATGCAAGGCTTAGCACCCATGCGACCTGAAGAGCCACCACGACTTGTGGTGAGAGGCAGAGTTGTGTTTGAGGATGCAGTTGTTGACGTGCTTCCAGTACTACGTCTCTGTCCAGGAAGGCGCAACCTGACCTCGTCGTCACTAGCATGTTCCTCCACCTCCTCTGCTGACCTCATCTCTTGGCTGACTGTGGGTTGACAGTAAGTGGGATCTCCGACCTCATCATCATCACCCTGTGCGTTATCACACCCGTCGTCCTCAGAGCCAACCTGTTCCTGCCCTGACAAAAAACTAAAGTTGTCGCTCCAATCAGGTATTTGAGTCTTATCATCGTCTTCCTCATTGTCTCCACCAACAGGAGTTACAGTTTGGGAATGAGGGTCTACATTATGGTCAGAACCTTCTGCGTCTGGTCCTGGATCCGACTCATAAAGATTCTGGGAATCAGTGCAGATCATTTCCTCGTCTGGATTCACAGAAGCGCTGGAGTCGACCTCTGATTCCCAGGCTATAGTATGAGTAAACAGCTCTGCAGACTCAACCATCTGTTCTACCTCATACTCAGACGGGCAGCTGGAGATTTGGGAGCTGTGAGGAAGCAAGTGCGATTTGGGTGACACCTTTGAGGACTGGAGTATTTGTGATGTTGAAGTTGATGTGGAGGAGAGCCCACTTAAAGGAGCACTTGATATCCGTTGAAGCACCTGCTGTTTTTGTGCCTCATCTGGAATTTGTAGCGATTGGCGTGGCCGTAAGAAAGGGATCTTATCACATTGTCCGCTAAAAGAAGTAGACATTTTAGTTTGGCTGGAAGATGGTCTTTCTTCTGCACCTACCCCACGGACACAACCTTTTTTCCCCTTCCCAACACGCCTATTCCCCTTTCCACCAGCAGCAGGCCTTTTTCCACTCATTTTGGTGGTTAACTAATTCACAACTCTGGAGTTGTTTGCACAAAAAAACAATGGATGGTAACCGAGCAGAGCTGAGTGGCCAAACTGTGGTATTAGGCCAAAACTATTGGCTGGGTTAGATGCAGAAAAAAATTATTTTTAATTTGCAACCTGATGGAGGTCAGTATAGATGGACTAATAGACCAAGTCCCACACACCGCTAGAAGCCCAAATATTTTTTCAGAGCTAGATGCAGAAATTTTTTTTATTCAATTTGCAACCTGATGGAGGTCAGTATAGATGGACTAATAGACCAAGTCCCACACACTGCTAGAAGCCCAAATATTTTTTCAGAGCTAGATGCAGAAAAAAATTATTTTTAATTTGCAACCTGATGGAGGTCAGTATAGATGGACTAATAGACCAAGTCCCACACACTGCTAGAAGCCCAAATATTTTTTCAGAGCTAGATGCAGAAAAAAATTATTTTTAATTTGCAACCTGATGGAGGTCAGTATAGATGGACTAATAGACCAAGTCCCACACACCGCTAGAAGCCCAAATATTTTTTCAGAGCTAGATGCAGAAAAAAATTCTATTCAATTTGCAACCTGCTGGAGGTCAGTATAGAAGGACTAATAGAACAAGTCCCACACACTGCTAGAAGCCCAAATATTTTTTCAGAGCTAAATGAAGAAAAAAATTATTTTTAATTTGCAACCTGATGGAGGTCAGTATAGATGGACTAATAGACCAAGTCCCACACACTGCTAGAAGCCCAAATATTTTTTCAGAGCTAGATGCAGAAAAAAAATATTTTTAATTTGCAACCTGATGGAGGTCAGTATAGATGGACTAATAGACCAAGTCCCACACACCGCTAGAAGCCCAAATATTTTTTCAGAGCTAGATGCAGAAATTTTTTTTATTCAATTTGCAACCTGATGGAGGTCAGTATAGATGGACTAATAGACCAAGTCCCACACACTGCTAGAAGCCCAAATATTTTTTCAGAGCTAGATGCAGAAAAAAATTATTTTTAATTTGCAACCTGATGGAGGTCAGTATAGATGGACTAATAGACCAAGTCCCACACACTGCTAGAAACCCCATTATTTTTTCAGAGCTAGATGCAGAAAAAAATTATTTTTAATTTGCAACCTGATGGAGGTCAGTATAGATGGACTAATAGACCAAGTCCCACACACTGCTAGAAGCCCAAATATTTTTTCAGAGCTAGATGCAGAAAAAAAATATTTTTAATTTGCAACCTGATGGAGGTCAGTATAGATGGACTAATAGAACAAGTCCCACACGCTGCTAGAAGCCCAAATATTTTTTCAGAGATAAATGAAGAAAAAAATTATTTTTAATTTGCAACCTGATGGAGGTCAGTATAGATGGACTAATAGACCAAGTCCCACACACTGCTAGAAGCCCAAATATTTTTTCAGAGCTAGATGCAGAAAAAAATTATTTTTAATTTGCAACCTGATGGAGGTCAGTATAGATGGACTAATAGAACAAGTCCCACACACTGCTAGAAGCCCAAATATTTTTTCAGAGCTAAATGAAGAAAAAAATTATTTTTAATTTGCAACCTGATGGAGGTCAGTATAGATGGACTAATAGAATGATGCTATGCCCAAAAGATTTTACTTCACTAGGTGCAGTAAAAAAATTGGTATTCTATACACAGGTGGTATATCTTGCAACACAGATAGGCTACTCCACTGACTAACACACTCTGCAATAGGCCAAAAAGGATTAGCTTTGCTAGATTCAGCCAAATGCTGTGAAAAAAACTTGCACAGCACTGGCACAGACCTGCCTGGCAAAAACTGATAGGAACTGATGTAACCTAGTCCTGAAAAGGACTCCAATTACAATTAGTCTTTACTCCCACAATCTATCTATTTAAGAGCACAGACCTGCTTGATAAAAGTCGTAGGAAATGCTGTAACCTAGTCCTTAAAAGGACTGCAATCACAACTATTCCCTACTACCAAGCTATCTGTATATTTGTGCGAAAATTGGCTTGAAATTAACAAGGTATAGCGCACACAGCAACAGCGGTGCCGTCTAACACGCAGCTGCAGCAGTGAGAAAATGGTGGCGACGGGGAAAATGGCTTGGTCTTATAGGGCAAGGACATGTGACATACACTGCCAATCACACATGCCCTTGCTTGTGTGAAAAAAAGCACTTCGCTCCGTGTGTGCGCTGCTGATAGGCTGACAGATTGCACCTCCCCACTGCAAATGCGGGAAAGAGAAAAAAAAATGGAGATCTTCATTGTTCCTGCAGAGATCCATCCCCTGCCCCTCCCCCCGCCCCGCTGTACACTCAAACTGCGTATTAACATTAATTTTCATCATTACTGAGAAAAAATCCAGTTATGATTTTGGTGCACGAACAGTTATCGAACATAACCTCGAACAGCCGAATTTTTCTCAAATTGTTCGTGTTCGCCGACTGGCTCGAACACCGCCCAAAACAGCTCGAATTTGAGATTGGCGAACAGTTCGAGTAGAACAACGCTCATCTCTAATTATTATAGTCAAAAGACCAAACAAAAATGGAGTAGGCAAAGACCATCTAAAAAGGAGGAAATAGCAGGGGAAACATCAAAATTTGAAGCAAGACATGTAATGAGTACCAGCAAGCACCATATAATAAGTCCATATAGAAACTATTTGAGATAGATAAGATTAAAGTGACAGTGACCTAAAGTGACATATGCTGAATTAGTACAATGTGTAATGCTTACCCATGATAAGGGCGGATCTGATGAGCCCACCACAGTACCCCGACACGTGTTTCGCATAATGCTTACTCAAGGGGGAGTGCACTGTCACTTTAATCTCATCTATCTCAAATAGTCTCTACAGTATATGGACTGATTATATGATGCTTGCTGGTACTTATTATATGTCTTGCTTTGGATTCTGATGTTTCCCCTGCTATTTCCTCCTTATTAGACCTACTTGTATATCCTTGATAGTAATTAATTTTTTAACATATAGTTAATAAAAGGTGATTTTATTCATTCCCTAGTTTGGTTGTCTTTGCCTACTTCATATTTGTTTTTTCATATACTCCATGTTTGCATACTATAGTGTCACAGAGTACATCCACATCGAGAGCAACGCGAGCAATGCCAGTCTTGATGAATCAGAGCCACAGAGTTCATTGACTTGTAGAATGCAGAGCGACACTGCAAGTCAATCTACTTAAGTCTCCTAAAAAAAATAAAGCTTAGAACATGCATCTAACAATAAGATAATAGTCACAAGACGTAACCAAAGCAGTAAAGAAGAGGTTCAGTGATGAAACAAAAATTATGGTGAATAGTCAAAGTCAAATTTTCAATCCAATTGACAATCTGGATCAATAGTTAAAAATTGCAGTCCACAAGGGTCAGCCAATCAACCTGAACAATTTCAGCAAATCTAAAGGGAAGGAAGAATGAGTTAAATTTCTTCGTAAGAATGTAAATCTGGCAGAAAGTCTAAAAGCTGTAATGGAACACAAGGTTGTTCTGTTAAGTATTAGTCTTGATGAGGTTGAAGTAAAATGCCAAATCATCATTACTCTCTGTAGCCTGATGGAATACCAAAATCTTACCTCTAGTAATGACTCCTTCTAAAATAGAAATGAAATAAACATGTACACTTTCTTTATGAATCCATTTACCACCATGGCCTTCACCTACAACACAATTGTTCCAAAGCTTCCAGACTGTGGTAAATATTAAGGGTAACAAGTCACCTAGGAAAACGCTATTTACTTTCAGATATGGGGTTAATATGAAGGTAAATAGCATTAAAATATTAAAATGATTCCTGACTGCCTTACTAATAGTGCGGCAATAGGGGGAAAATGAAATTGTTTCCTCTCGGTTTAAAGTCATAGAGGCGTGCCACACTGTGGTCATTGGCTGTAAGTGACTCGCCCCCTGGGCTGTGGGGTAACCCGGAACCGGGCCTTCTGGTGTACGCTGCTGATGGGGGTAGTAGTGGCAACCCGATCCCGTGGCTCAGGGTGGTCAGACCAAATTGTGTGGCAGTCTATTTATCAGTGTTTTGTGAATGTCCGACTACGCCACCCATGGATTGCGGTCAGAGATAACCGCCGCTGCAAGGCAGACCACTGAGGCTGGTGTTAGTATGCAGCACAGGGGTAGGATAACTCCCCACGGGAAGAGTGTAGCCTCAGGGCAATGTAGGTGGATGCTGGGGGTGATGATGCAGGCGCAGCATAAATCACACAGAGTCCAATGATGCAGTCCAGGGTCTTTTACTCACAGTTGTTATCCAAGTCACTTCTGTCAGCAATGACTGCCCAAGCCAAGCTGCGTCCACCAGGTGAGGGGCTCGGTCAACACCCAGGCAATTCAGGAGTATGGCACAGGACCCCCTTCTGTCCTTTCTCTGGCCTCTCGTGCCCCACCAGTGACCAAACTTCTGTCCAGCTACCGCGGACCGTGTTGGGTAAGCGTTGACCTCCGCTTCCCGCTATCCTATATGGCGCCTTCCTAGCAGGTTTGGCGGGGGGTCGCACCAATAAATGATCACGAACTCCGGTTCTTGGCTGAGGGATGATTTACCTCCACCAACTTGGGAATCCGGTACCCTTCCACAGCCTGACCCTCCACCCGATATAACGCGGGTTTGCAACGGTTGCTGTCCGTTCTGCTCTCTTAGGGTCCCTTCTGCCTTCTTGTTTCTGGAGCCCTTCCACTCCTCTGTCTCTTCTCCTTCCTTCCTTCTCCTTCTCCTCTCCGGCCCCATCCTTCTCTCTAGGCCTGCCTCGTGGAGCTGAGCTCAGGCTGAGCCGCAGCTCCCTGTCAGCTCTCTCTCTTCCTCTACTCCACTACTCAACTCATCTCACACTTAAGATGACTCCCTCCTTTTATCTACTTCTCTGTGTCTGAGCTCAGGTGACCTGCACCCAATGAGCTCCTTCCTATGCTCCAGAAACCGTCCCCTTCTGCTCCTACACCACTGGGTTCTCCCCCTCCTCCCCACTCCAGCCAGGGACATGGTCAGTTGTGCCTGCAATAAAATGTGAGCACCGTCGAGCTGTCCCCCGGAAATGGGGTGAGTGTGTGTATGCAGCTAACTGAGCCCTGGTCCACACTCCATCCTTACCTGGGAGTGGAATATCACACCTCTGGTTGAGGTGCAATACCCCTGCAGCAACCGAACCCTCGGGGCGCTACATTAGTACACACCGGCACATTGAAAGACAGCTCTACAATGTATCTGTGCAGATCAAACTATTAAAGTTTAATGTCACTTTTCCTAAATACTTAGGACAAGACTTTGTACTTTTTTTTACCCCATTTTTTTTACCTCACTTTTAGTTGGACATGCCCTACCAGCCTCCTTCCTCGCTTCACTCTTTCTTACAAAATACAAATTCCAATTCAGTCCCTTTCTTTCATTCAATCATCCCATCATGGTCACCACTATTGAACTGATTGTATGAAGAACATGTGACCTGAATGTTAAGCAATATGAAACCACTGTAGCTCTTGGACTATAAGATGCACCTCAGGTATAGACACAGTGTCAAAATTAAGAACATTGAGCCCAACAGAGAAAGCTATTCTTGGGGCCCATCATGCAGCAAAATAAAAATATGTAAGGAAAAATTCTGGAACAAAAAGGAGGACAGCGTCGGCTATATTAGGATAAAGCTCGTGAAATTAAATTTCACAGATTTTATTTGTCTTACTGTCAAGTTTTTGCACCATTTCTGCATTTTGCAGGTTTCTCTATTTGGACAATATCTGATTTGGTGGACTACGTTAAACTGGTATGGAATCCAGTTCTTTAAAAAATGGTCAAAGGGGGGTAGTGTCATCTTGACACCATCCCCCTTTGACTTGGCATACTACTTCAATCTCGTCAAGACTAAAAAAAAAATACTACTTGACACTGTCAAGTTCAGAGATGGGTCCTGGGAGAGGATGCCTAGCAGAGAGGCCTAGAGTTTACAGCTCGCAAGGTAACAGGCCTACACAGGACTGAGTACAAGATTCAAATAGATTGTCCTGGGTGAGTGTTCCAGAGGGTCAAAGAGCTTGAATTAAAGTTCTGCCATGCTGGCATCCTAAGGGTAAAGAAGATGTGGAACCGCAGGGTGAGTTAAGGACCCTTGCTAAGCAGAACTGTAAGGTTAAGCTGGGTTGTGGTGAAGTAGTGAGAAGTAGTGAGAAACAGTAGAGACTGAGGACTAGAGATGAGCGGTGTTCGACTCGAACTGTTCGCCAATCTCAAATTCGAGCTGTTTTGGGCGGTGTTCGAGCCGTTCGGCGAATACGAACGATTTGAAAAAAATTCGGCTCTTCGAGGTTATGTTCGATAACTGTTCGTGCACCAAAATCATAACTGGATTTTTTCTCAGTAATGCTGAAAATTAATGTTAATACGCAGTTTGAGTGTACAGCGGGGCGAGGGGAGGGGCAGGGGATGGATCTCTGCATAAATAATGAAGATCTCCATTTTTTTTTCTCTTTCCCGCATTTACAGTGGGGAGGTGCAATCTGTCAGCCTATCAGCAGCGCACACACGGAGCGAAGTGCTTTTTTTCACATAAGCAAGGGCATGTGTCATTGGCAGTGTATGTCACATGTCCTTGCCCTATAAGACCCAGCCATTTTCCCCGTCGCCACCATTTTCTCACTGCTGCAGCTGCGTGTTAGACGGCACCGCTGTTGCTGTGTGCGCTATACCTTGTTAATTTCAAGCCAATTTTCGCACAAATCTACAGATAGCTTGGGAGTAGGGAAGAGTTGTGATTGCAGTCCTTTTAAGGACTAGGTTACATCATTTCCTACGACTTTTATCAGGCAGGTCTGTGCTCTTAAATAGATAGGTTGGGAGTAAAGACTAATTGTAATTGCAGTCCTTTTCAGGACTAAGTTACATCAGTTCCTATCAGTTTTTGCTAGGCAGGTCTGTGCCAGTGCTGGGCAAGTTTTTTTCACAGCATTTGGCTAAATCTAGCAAAGTAAATCCTTTTTGGCCTATTGCAGAGTGTGTTAGTCAGTGGAGTAGCCTATCTGTGTTGCAAGCTACACCACCTGTGTATAGAATACCAATTTTTTTACTGCACCTAGTGAAGTAAAACCTTTTGGGCATAGCATCATTCTATTAGTCCATCTATACTAACCTCCACCAGGTTGCAAATTCAATATAATATTTTTCTGCATCGAGCTCTGAAAAAATATTTTGGCTTCTAACAGTGTGTGGGACTTGTTCTATTAGTCCATCTATACTGACCTCCATCAGGTTGCAAATTCAATATAATTTTTTTCTGCATCTAGCTCTGAAAAAATATTTCGGCTTCTAGCAGTGTGTGAGACTTGTTCTATTAGTCCATCTATACTGACCTCCATCAGGTTGCTAATTCATTATAATTTTTTTCTGCATCTAGCTCTGAAAAAATATTTCGGCTTCTAGCAGTGTGTGGGACTTGGTCTATCAGTCCATCTATACTAACCTCCACCAGGTTGCAAATTAAAAATATTTTTTATCTGCATCTAGCTCTAAAAAAATATTTGGGCTTCTAGCAGTGTGTGAGACTTGGTCTATTAGTCCATCTATACTGACCTCCATCAGGTTGCAAATTCAATATAATTTTTTTCTGCATCTAGCTCTGAAAAAATATTTCGGCTTCTAGCAGTGTGTGGGACTTGGTCTATTAGTCCATCTATACTGACCTCCATCAGGTTGCAAATTCAATATCATTTTTATCTGCATCTAACCCAGCCAATACTTTTGGCCTAATACCACAGTTTGGCCACTCAGCTCTGCTCGGTTCCCATCCATTGTTTTTTGTGCAAACAACTCCAGAGTTGTGAATTAGTTAACCACCAAAATGAGTGGAAAAAGGCCTGCTGCTGGTGGAAAGTGGAATAGGCATGTTGGGATGGGGAAAAAGGGTTGTGTCCGTGGGGTAGGTGTTAAAGCAACAGTAACATCTGCAGAAGAAAAACCATCTTCCAGCCAAACTAAAATGTCTACTTCTTTTAGCGGACAATGTGATAAGATCCCTTTCTTACGGCCACGCCAATCGCTACAAATTCCATATGAGGCACAAAAACAGCAGGTGCTTCAATGGATATCAAGTGCTCCTTTAAGTGGGCTCTCCTCCACCTCAACTTCAACATCACAAATACTCCAGTCCTCAGAGGTGTCACCCCAATCGCACTTGCTTCCTCACAGCTCCCAAATCTCCAGCTGCCCGTCTGAGTATGGAGTAGAACAGATGGTTGAGTCTGCAGAGCTGTTTACTTATACTATAGCCTGGGAATCAGAGGTCGGCTCCAGAGCTTCTGTGAATCCAGACGAGGAAATGATCTGCACTGATGCCCAGAATCTTTATGAGTCTGATCCAGTACCAGACGCAGAAGGTTCTGACCATAATGTAGACCCTCATTCCCAAACTGAAACTCCTGTTGGTGGAGACAATGAGGAAGACGATGATGAGACTCAAATACCTGATTGGAGTGACAACTTTAGTTTTTTGTCAGGGCAGGAACAGGTTGGCTCTGAGGACGACGGGTGTGATAACACACAGGATGATGATGATGAGGTTGGAGATCCCACTTACTGTCAACCCACAGTCAGCCAAGAGATGAGGTCAGCAGAGGAGGTGGAGGAGGATGCTAGTGAAGACGAGGTCAGGTTGCGCCTTCCTGGACAGAGACGTAGTACTGGAAGCACGTCAACAACTGCATTCTCAAACACAACTCTGCCTCTGACCACAAGTCGTGGTGGCTCTTCAGGTCGCATAGGTGCTAAGCCTTGCATAGCCTGGGCATTTTTTCAGATCGATAAAGATGACCCAACTCGTGTTATCTGTAACATTTGTCAGCAAAAGCTAAGTAGAGGCCAAAATATACATAGTTTGAGTACTTCATGCATGAACCGGCACATGGACATGAAGCATAAGTTGCAGTGGGAAGCTCACTGTGCTAAAATGCGGCCTAGCCGGCCGGGCCAGCCTCCATCTGCCACATCTTGTGCATCCGTGGCCTCTTCATCCTCTGTGACTGGGGGGACAGCAGTCACACCTGTTTTGGGACGCAGACCTGCCACCACTTTACGCGCAACAGCCAGCGTGATTGGCAGGTCATCATTTTCTTTGGAGGTGGAAACACAAGCTGATGTTGAGCGCTGTCCGACATCGATAGCACCACCTTTGGATCAAGGCAACCTAACATGTCCGCCTTCATCTTCCTCACAGACCCACAGTTTGCCGGGGACACCCTTCTCAACCCCGTCTAAGCACAACAGCCAGCCCTCGGTCCCTCAGATGTGGACAAGTAAAAGACCATTTCCTCCTAGCCATGAGAAAGCTAAGAGGTTGAATTTCACCATCTGCAAGCTCTTGGCTACAGAAATGCTTCCTTTCCGCCTGGTGGACACAGAGGATTTTCGAGACCTTATGTCTGTCGCAGTGCCCCAGTACCAGATGCCCAGTCGGCACTACTTCTCAAACAAAGGTGTGCCTGCGCTCCACCAGCAGGTTGCACACATCACCGCTTCTTTGAGAAACTCTGTGTGTGACAGGGTGCATTTCACCACAGACACTTGGACGAGTAGGCATGGACAGGGGTGTTACATGTCGCTGACTGGGCACTGGGTAACTATGGTGACAGCAGGACAAGGGGCTGCTGTCCAAGTCTTGCCGTCCCCACGAGTTGTGCGTCAATCCTCTTTATCTCAAAGTTTCTCCACTGCTTCTGCCTCCTCAACCTCCTCTCGGTCCTCCACCTGCACCCAAAGCCTGTCTGGTCATGCCACAAGCTTTCTAACTGCGCAGAAGGGATCCCGCACACCTCCTTACTATGCTGGCAGTAGGGCTCAACGTCATCAGGCAATTTTTACTTTGAAATGTCTGGGAAATGTGAGTCACACAGCTGAGGAGTTGTGGTCAGCTCTGGAGAACCAATTTCATGAATGGTTGTCTCCACTGGACCTGAAACCAGGGAAGGCCGTGTGCGACAATGCTGCAAACCTGGGTGCTGCCTTCGCCGGGCAATGTCACACACGTGCCTTGTATGGCTCACGTGTTGAACCTCGTTGTCCAGCAATTTATAGCCCACTATCCCGGACTAGATGGCCTTCTGCAGAGGGCACGGTCACTGTGTGCTCACTTCCGCCGTTCGCATCCCGCAGCTCAGCGACTTACATCTCTACAGAAGTCGTTGGGCCTGCCAATACACCGGCTAAAATGTGATGTGCCTACCCGGTGGAATTCAACCTCCTCCTCCCTGTCCTCAGGCCATCCACGCTGAACAGACGATATGACAGTTGTGCAGGTAGTACCGCCTATAGCGCATGAAACTAGCTCCTGTTCTTCCTCCTCCTCCTCCTCTTCCTCATTGTCACCCAATCCATGTTGGAATGAGATGAGGCTGGGCTGTGTGTAATCACTGTTTATGGTTCCTTGCTCCATCTCATCGTTCTCCACCTGCAATGCATCCTCTTTGATTGTGAGCAGAGAGTGTTTCAGAAGACAGAGAAGCGGGATGGTGATGCTAATTATGGCATCATTGCCGCTCACCATCTTGGTGGAGTCCTCAAAGTTTTGGAGGATGGTACATATGTCTGACATCCATGTCCACTCCTGAGGTCTTATGTGTGGAGTCTGAACTGAATACAGACGGTCTTGTTGATACTTGTACTCAACAACTGCCCTCTACTGCTCACAAATCCTTCCCAACATCTGCAGTGTAGAGTTCCAACACATGGGGACATCACACACCAGTATGTGAGCCGGAAGCTGCTGAAACACGGCAAGTGCGGTGGAAGTTGTAGGTAACTTTCTAAAATGGGCACACAGGCAGCGTACTATAACAAGCAGCTCCGGGTAGGATTTGAGAAACGCTGAACCATGAGGTTAAGCACATGGGCCAGGCTTGGTACGTGTGTAATCTCGCCTCGCCGACGCCAGGTTCCAGCCATTGTCACACATGACAATGTAGGCTCAGAGCTGTCCTCAACTCTTCAGCATTGTGCTGTTTTTCACCTAAGCATATTAATTTCAGCACAGCCTGTTGCCGCTTGGCCGAGTGTTAGGCGTCGGTCTGGTGCTGGATTCGAAATGGGTCCAGGACCTTCTGTGGTCTCCCATTTCAGTCCAGCTGGGGCTGATGCTGCTCAGCATCATCATCAGCCCCAACACCTAGCTGGTTGCCTGGGTTGCAGAGAGAGACAGGGCTTGCGGAGTCTAAGTCCAGAGTTTGCCGTACTGAGCATGTCCGTGACCTGGCGGATCATGATTGGTGGTTTGGCACCCACCTGACCCGGTGACCTGGCACCGCCTGATTGGTCCACGGGTAACGTCGGTGGGTAGGGCTTAGTCTTTAAAAGGCCCGCCCACAAACATGGCGACACGCTCAGATCATTTGAGCTGGTTGGTTGTGGTGTGCACGCTGGAACTCTTGGGCTCCTCAAAGAGCTATAGCTTTATGCAGGCAGGTAGCTTGAGCCATATAGAGCGGGTCTGCTCAGTCCTGTAGCACGCCGGCTGAGTGCACGAATACTCGGCGGGTATCACACCCACATACTAGCGCCGACTGCTATAGCGTAGCGCCTGTACCGAAGACAGGGCTACTGCTTCTTCTCTGGTCACGCGTCTCCCTGCGGTTCTTGGAGATTGTGTGAACCGCTTTAGTGCCATTCTCCATAGCGTAGCGCCTGTATCAAAGACAGGGCTACTGCTTCTCCCACGGTCGCACGTCTCCCTGCGGTTCTTGGAGATTGTGCGGACCGTCTTACCCTTCCCTGTGCATTAACATGAAGGGCTAAGATAGTTGATAGGTGCGTCGCCGGTCGCTCTCCCTCCGTGCAGTTTACGGAGATAGAGCGTATCGCTTTACCCGGTCCGGTGTGCTGTTAACACGGACGGGCTATCAGTTTAGTTGTCGCTTTCCTTTCCACCCGGAAAGTGTTTGGCAGCAGTCCATTAGGCTGCATTGCGGACGCCGGGGTCGGTTGCGTTCCATTAAAATAAAGTTGTCTGCAACCGCCCTCCTAACACCGAGGCAGTGCTGCATTGCTTCCAGCTTGTGACTAATGTGGTCATTTCAGAGATGGAGACTGAAGAGGAGGAGGAGGCTGAGGAGGATGAGGTGCAGGAGCTGTAGACTGTAGAGGCAACCTTGATTGACATAGGGCCCACAATCCTTGGCGTCAGGAGGGCGTGATCCATCCCAAGGTCCGACTGGGTCCCTGCTTTCACTATGTTAACCCAGTGTGCCGTCAGCAAGATGTACCATCCCTGCCCAAAAGCACTTGTCCACGTATCCGTGGTTAGGTGGACATTCCCGGTAACTGTGTTGTTGAGGGCATGGCTAATGTTTTGGGACACGTGCTTCTGTAATGCGGGGACGGCACACTGGGAGAAATAGTGGCAGCTGGGGACTGAGTAACGAGGGACTGCCACCGCCATCAAGTTGTGGAATGCTTCCGTCTCCACAAGCCTAAAAGGCAATATTTTGAGTATAATCAATCGCGAAATGTGGGAATTTAGCAGTGTGGCCTGTGGGGCATTGGCTGCATATTTGCGCTTGCGTTCAAAGGACTGGGATATGGACAACTGAACCCTGCGCTGGGAAAAGGACGTGGACGTGCTTCCTGATGCTACTACATGAGAGTGTGCAACGACAGGTGCAGGGCAGGAGGAATGTTCGCAAGCTCTATGGACAGGGGATTGGCTTGCATGCACAACAGCGGAAGAAGCAGTGGTGCCACCCGCAGACACTGTTCCTGGACCCTGGGGTTCGGCCCACAAAGTCGGGTGCTTTGCTGCCATGTGCCTGATCGTGCTGGTGGTGGTCAGGTTGGTAGTTTTGCCACCCCTGCTGATGTTAGCCTGGCAGGTGGTGCAAATGGCCTTTTTGGAGTTATCGGCAGAGTCTTTAAAAAACAACCAGACTCGGGAAGATCTAACAGTTGTACTGGCAACTTCCGTTGTATTGGTGTTACGGGGAACGGTTGCCCGTCTTCTGTCTGCGGCCACCACACTGCTTCTTCCTGCCTGTTGGAGTGTTCTGCCTCCCTCCCTTTGTGTGCTGCTGTCCTCGCTCTACATGTCCTCCTGCCAGGTTGGGTCAGTTACTATATCATCCACCACCTCATCTTCCACTTCCGCACCCTGGTCCTCCTCCTGACTTTCTGGCAATTGTGGCTACTGAGACTTGACCATGTGGAAGACAGGATGGTGGTGGTGGCTAAGTGACTGGAAGAATTATCTGCTATCCAACCATTAACCTTTACACACTGCTCTATGTTCAATAGTGCTGTTCTGCGGTCCCCTATGAATTGGGACAGGAAGGTTGAGCGAGAAGATGTGGATGTTTGTTGTGGCACAATTTCAGCTTGCCCACGACCATGACCTCTGCATGCACCATCACCAAGAATGGTAGTTTTTTCTGAAAACGTATAATGTGATCCGTGTGACGGACAAACCACAGTTTTTTAAATGCCTGGCCTGTAGGTAACTATTTTGAACAGCAAACTGGTGTCAAAAGCTTCACTGACACACTGAAACAAATTTTTAATGGAGGCCAGAAATCGCACTATTTTCTGAAAACGTATAAACGTATATGTGATCCTTGTGATGGAGAAAACACAGTTTTAAATACCTGGCCTGTAGGTAACTATTTTGAAGAGCAAACTGGTGTCAATAGTTTCACTGTCACACTGAAACAAATTTTTAATGGAGGTTAGAAATCGCAGTATTTTCTGAAAATGTATATGTGATCCGTGTGATGGAGAAAACATAGTTTTAAATATCTGTCCTGTAGGTAACTATTTTTAACAGCAGACTGGTGTCAATAGCTTCACTGACACACTGAAACAAAATTTCAATTGAGACCAGAAATGGCAATATTTTCAGCGCAATTATATGTGATCCGTGTGACGGACAAATCACAGTTTTAAAATGCTGGATTTTTAGCGCTGTAATATGGAAAGGACCTGGCTGTATTCTGCAGTGCCAACAAGCAAATGGTGCAGAAAAACAGTGTTCTCTGGATTGCGTTTGAAGCAAATAATGAGGATTAAGATCCAAAAAAAAATTATTCCTGGCCCTGAGACCTGGGCCTATGTCTAGAAATATCTAGCAGCAGCAGACAAAACTGGAATGGAGCCTCTTGTGCTATATGCACTGCAGTCTGCTATATACACTGCCTGCCTGCCTATATACACTGCCTGCCTGATATCTCTGCAGATGGATTAATCCTCAGAATGACTGATTGTTGAGATGGATATGTGTAATATACTTCTGTTCTACCTACACTACCTAATAAACAAGCAAATCTCTCCCTAGCTCAGCAGCACCTTTCCCTACACTGTCTGATTCCAGAGTCACTGGGACGAGCACGGCGGTGTCAGGTCTGATATAGACCTGATGACGCTGTGCAGCCAGCCAATCACTGTAATGCCACAACTAACATGGCTGCGGCATTACAGTGAGTGGCAGACAATCCCTGCATGTTCATTGGCTCTGTAAAGAGTGCCAAACATGCAGGGAGGGGACCTGAGCTCCCGCCCAGCAACCCCAGAAATACTCGGCGAGCACCTAGCATCTCGAGCTGTGAGATGCTCGGACGAGCACCTAGCAGTAGCGAGCATGCTCGCTCATCACTATTGAAAATGAATGTTTGGCACCAACACTGTGCATCACCAAAAGAACACCATGCCCACAGTGAAGCATAGTGGAGGCAATATTATGCATTGAGGCTGTTTTTCTGCAGCTGAAACTGGGGCTTTAGTCAAGGTATATAAAATGTTTCAGACAGCTCACCTGAGCAATCCGAAGAATGGAACATGGAAATTTGTCCTGAGCAGACGCCAACAATACTGAAGAAACCAAAAAGGTATCCAGCTCCAGGATCCGTGGAAACAGGAAAATTTTAAAATAGCAACTTTAATAGAAAAAATTCATAAAAATTTCTCCATCTGGATACCTTTTTGGTTTCTTCAGCTTTAGTCAAGGTGCAGGGAATTATGGACAGTTCAAAAGATCAGTCAATTTTGCAAAAAAACCCTCAGTCCTTTCCTAAAAAGCTGAATAGGGATTTCACCTTTTACAGTAGTTGTCCTTGAAATCTTACAGATTTGAAGCTACTGTAAGGAAGAGTGGACAAAGACTGCCAATTCTAGATGTGCCAAGCTGATAGACTCCAACCCATAAAGACTGATGCTGTCAAATTTACAAGGTACTTCAACAAAGTATTAGTTTAAGGGTGTGCATATTTATGCACTCAAATTATTTTAGTTTATTTTTTTATATCCACTCTCTGCAGCACACACATATACACAGCACAGCTACATACATAGTACATGCACACTCATTTCTGCTGTGTATACCCACAAAACTCTGCTATACATGTTCACATTTGTCTTCTACATACACAAACAGCCTTCTACACGCACATCTTTGCTACATGCATACACACAGCTCTCACACAGACACACACACACAAACACACACAAACAAACTGTGCTACAGTAACACACACAGCTCTGCTAAATCAACACATATTTCTGCTAAAACTTACAGACCTCTGATTGATCAGTGTCGGGCAGGAGAGTGAATTGTGCCACTGCATTGTTTTCTCAATTATTAGGAAATACACTGTCAGTACTTTCCTTGATCTAAGGAAACTAGCTCTGGGCTATAAGGTGCACAGTTTTTTAGCAAGATTATTTACAGCTAAAGATTTAAACTTATAGTCCAAAACATGCAGTAAATGACATCACAGTTATATGAAGTATGCAAATAGCCTCTTTACAGATAAAGAGTGCAGGTCTAGTACCACCTCTTGGAAGTATAAATTTCCTAAGTAAATATTGACCCTATAATGAGCCTTGCCATATGAGTCAGGAATAGATATAAAATCAAATCACAGCTTCAATTTGCAAACAGCTGTTTCGGGGGTTTTGGTCCTTATCAGTGCAAAGTAGGACAATAGTTGACTGGGTGAAGTCATCAGAGAAACATCCAAAGACGCATTCTTATAGTCATCTAACCACTGTTGTGTCTTTCGTAGTCGGTATATTTTTGTTGTCTGTCCATCTGGACAGATAGACACTTTCATAATAATAAAACACAGAGTTCATTGTCATGGCAGTCTATGACATCACTTGGGGTTCGTCTGAATACAAGTTTTAGGAGGATTCAGATGGAAGCCCTGAATGTACTACTGAAAATGAACCTACGTTCACAGCATGGTTCTTGTTATGAATTCTAAAAGCACCTTCACACAGGTAACATGCAAACCAGGGAGACAAGTACCTGTTATGATCTGCTACAAGCACTAAGGAAAGAAAGGAGATCTGTCCCTACAATAGAACTAAGCTAGATCCCTACGATGTAACGGGGAACCTGATCCTGCGATCAGACCCGCTAAAGTCCTCGGCTAGTCTGTACGAAGACCTATAGATGCAAGGGAGGGTTCCCTACAAGAACTAGGGACTGGGATAAAGTTGGGCACCTCCTAGCAGAAATTGTAGCAGTAAAAGACAAACACACAACATAGAACATAAAGGTCCGAAGATCAAGCTAAACAGACAGAGAAAGGTAACTAAGCACCAGGCTAACTTAAGAGTAGAAATTACAATGAAGTCCAGCAAGGCCAGGAGGGCGGAGCAGGATTAAATAGGCAAACAAGGCCATGTGACCAGCAAGATGGAAAAAACCTAACAAGAGAGTTCTAACAGTACCCCCTCTTCTATGAGGATCCTCCGGATCCCCTAGGCCCAGGCTTATCAGGAAACCTCTTGTGAAACGCTCTGACAAGTCTGGAAGCAGAAACATCATCCGCCCTCACCTATGAGTTATCCTCGGGTCCGAAACCTTTCCAAGCGACGAGATACTGCAAACTCCCTCTATACCGTCTAGAATTTAGGATGCGGGAAATTTCGTATTCCCCGTCCTCCACCACCGGAGGAACAGTGGCAGAGACGTCTCCATCCGACGCACAAGCTCTTTTCAACAGAGAAACATGAAACACCGGATTAATCTTCCAGGAGGTAGGAACCTCCAACCTAACAGCAGATTGGTTAACTACCTGAAGCACCTTAAAGGGCCCTACAAACTTGGGACCCAATTTTTTAGAAGGAATCCTCAACCGCAGATTCTTAGAGGACAACCAAACCATGTCACCAATTGCAAACAAAACCTCTTGCCGTTTCCTATCAAAGTACCTCTTAGATTTTTTGTTAGCCTCCTGAAGATTACCACGCACATCCGTCCAAACTCTCTCCAAGTCACCAGAAAAACTCTCCTCCTCAGTCACAGCCGATGCCAATTTGGAGAATGACCCAAAGACGGATGTCTCCCAGAACAACAAAAAAAAAGGCGAACAACCAGCAGAAGAGAATGTATGGTTGTTAAGAGCAAACTCAGCAAGTGGCAGAAACTCAGACCACCCCTCCTGATTGTCTGCCACAAAACAACGCAAGAACTGCTCAACATCCTGATTCTTCCTTTCTGTCTGGCCATTAGACTCCGGATGATATCCGGATGAAAACGACAAATTAACTCCCAACCTGTCACAAAAAGCAAGCCAAAAACGAGCTACGAACTGAGGTCCCCTATCCAAAACAATGTCAGTAGGAACGCCATGTAGTCTGACAATTTCCTTGACAAAGGCCTTAGCGAGTGTCTTAGCGCAGGGCAGTTTGATGAAAGGAACCAAGTGACACATCTTGCTAAAACGGTCCACGACCACCCAGATGACTGTGAAACCCTCAGAGGGGGGAAGGTCAGTAATAAAGTCCATAGCCAGAAGTGTCCAAGGTGCACTAGGAACCTCCAGAGGGCAAAGCAACCCCGCTGCAGGAGTATGTGAAGACTTAGATCTAGCACACACCATACATTGACGCACCCACTTAATGTCTTCCTTCTGCCATCCAGGCCACCAAAAACTGCGACCCACAAGTCTCTTGGTCTCAGAAATTCCTGGATGACCTGCCAACCGAGACTCATTACACTCAACAAACAAATCTCTCCTAAAGGTCCTAGGCACAAACAACCTCCCATGGGGAGTGTTAGATGGGGCATTCTCCTGTGCTTTAAGAATCTCATCTTCCAAAATGGAGTCCAATGCAGCAATCACAACACCTTCTTGTAAAATGCTCCCCTCCTCCTCAGCACCGACCATGGGAGAAAAACTGCGAGACAAAGCATCAGCTTTAAGATTCTTGGTACCTGGGATGTAAGTAACGGAAAAATTAAACCGCGAGAAAAAAAGTGCCCACCTAGCCTGACGGGCATTCAAACGCTTGGCAGCATCAAGATAGATCAGATTTTTATGATCAGTGAAAACCTGAATGGGAAATTCAGCACCTTCCAAGAAATGACGCCAGTGTTCAAATGCGAGTTTAATAGCCAGCAATTCCCGATTACCAATATCGTAATTAAGTTCAGTCTCAGAAAATTTTTTTGAAAAAAAAGCACAGGGATGTACTCCATCCTTGTTTTTCTGAGACAACACCGCACCGACCCCCACCGAAGAAGCATCAACCTCAACCAAAAACGGCTTAGTCACATCAGGCTGCATAAGGATGGGAGCAGAGCTGAACCTCTCCTTTAGAAACACAAAAGCTTCAATGGCCTCAGTAGTCCACTGAACCGCATTAGCACTAGAGATGAGCGTTGTTCTACTCGAACTGTTCGCCAATCTCAAATTCGAGCTGTTTTGGGCGGTGTTCGAGCCGTTCGGCGAACACGAACAATTTGAGAAAAATTCGGCTGTTCGAGGTTATGTTCGATAACTGTTCGTGCACCAAAATCATAACTGGATTTTTTCTCAGTAATGATGAAAATTAATGTTAATACGCAGTTTGAGTGTACAGCGGGGTGGGGGGAGGGGCAGGGGATGGATCTCTGCAGGAACAATGAAGATCTCCATTTTTTTTTTCTCTTTCCCGCATTTACAGTGGGGAGGTGCAATCTGTCAGCCTATCAGCAGCGCACACACGGAGCGAAGTGCTTTTTTTCACACAAGCAAGGGCATGTGTCATTGGCAGTGTATGTCACATGTCCTTGCCCTATAAGACCAAGCCATTTTCCCCGTCGCCACCATTTTCTCACTGCTGCAGCTGCGTGTTAGACGGCACCGCTGTTGCTGTGTGCGCTATACCTTGTTAATTTCAAGCCAATTTTCGCACAAATCTACAGATAGCTTGGGAGTAGGGAATAGTTGTAATTGCAGTCCTTTTAAGGACTAGGTTACAGCATTTCCTACGACTTTTATCAGGCAGGTCTGTGCTCTTAAATAGATAGATTGTGGGAGTAAAGACTAATTGTAATTGGAGTCCTTTTCAGGACTAGGTTACATCAGTTCCTATCAGTTTTTGCCAGGCAGGTCTGTGCCAGTGCTGTGCAAGTTTTTTTCACAGCATTTGGCTGAATCTAGCAAAGCTAATCCTTTTTGGCCTATTGCAGAGTGTGTTAGTCAGTGGAGTAGCCTATCTGTGTTGCAAGATATACCACCTGTGTATAGAATACCAATTTTTTTACTGCACCTAGTGAAGTAAAATCTTTTGGGCATAGCATCATTCTATTAGTCCATCTATACTGACCTCCATCAGGTTGCAAACTGAATATAATTTTTTTCTGCATCTAGCTCTGAAAAAATATTGGGCTTCTAGCTGTGTGTGGGACTTGTTGTATTAGTCCATCTATACTGACCTCCATCAGGTTGCAAACTGAATATATTTTTTTCTGCATCTACCTCTGAAAAAATATTTGGGCTTCTAGCAGTGTGTGGGACTCATTGTATTAGGCCATCTATACCAAGCTCCACCAGCTTTGAAATTAATAATAATTTTTAGCTGCATCTAGCCCTGAAAATAATTTTTCCCAATAGTGGTAGCAATAGAAATATGGGGCGCGCGCCTGGCTAACAAAAATATACGCTTCATAACACAAAACACCAGCCTAGCGCACTGCATTAATAAGATGGCATCATCGTCTCTCCCAGTGCTAGGCATACTACGCAGGCTAGTATTCCTGTGCCTAAAACACAATGTATGGGTCCGCGCTAGCCACTATGCTGAGGGGTATAAAGCTGCTGCTAACGCTTTATAACAATTCAATTGGCAGATTTTCACAGAGCTCTTCCACAACGCCCACCCATCGGGCAACAGTTGCCCACCCTCCCTATGGGATCTAGTGGCGAATAGTTGATGCCATTAATCAGAGCGTCAGTTGCCCCGTCAACGTGGCAAGCATACGGTAAGGCATGGGAAGAGTGGACACGACTAGTAGCAGGCAGACGGGTTGACCAATGTGAACAATCCAGATCACAAGTCACCATAGAATTTCTCCACCAGCTAATGATGAGGGGCATATCAGGGGCGTCAGCGCAGCGGTGTCTGACCGGAGTAGCATTTCACTTCCAACTACTGAATTGGGGAGATGTGACAAAGATTCATCATCAGACAATCCATAAAAGGGTGGAAAAGGGGTCAGCCAAGTCAGGAATGTAGACGTCCCGTCCCGTGTCACTAAAACTGATTTCTCACATCTTATCCCTAACACCATTAACATGACACTCACAATTTGAAGCAACACTAATGTCTACTGCATTTGTGATCGCCTTCTTCGGGGCGCTATGTATAAGCGAATTAGTCCCTCAATCCAAAATTACCACCAGTGGATGCTTATTACACCAGGAAGTAGTCATAGCCAATAATGCAATACGTGTACGCATACACCAATCGAAAACGGTTCCAGCGGGAAGGGGTACTTGGGTACTTCTACAACCCACAAACGGTACACTGAGTCGGGTAACAATAGTAAAAACATATCTAACCATCAGATCACAAAGTAATTTCTTCGTATCACACATTGATGGAACGCCATTATCAAGATACCTGTTCCAAGCTATATTTAATAAATGCATAACATCGGCAGGGAACCACCCCAAAGATTACGGGACACACTCATTCCGCATAGGTGCGGCCACGTAAGCAGCAAGAGCAGGACTGTCAGAAACGGAAGTTCAGAGGATAGGGAGATGGCGATCCATGTGTTTGGCGAGATACATAAGACCGGACTTGTTATCCTAACGTGGTTTGTTTCTTTTACAGGTGACGCTAAGCCAACAGTGTGAGTGATAGGCCACTCGTATATATATTGGGCACAAAAAAGGGCGAAAGTCCGCCCAGGCGGGAGGAAATTAGAGTTTCATAACACATATTTCAACTGGAGAGGTATTAGAGGCCTGCTATGGCCACAGGTACTAATGGAGGTAATCAAGGTAGGGAGAGAGGCAAGAGGTCCGGTCATCTTAGTTATACAGGCCGGGGGAAACAACCTAGGTCATCACAAGAGCGCATAACTAATGGCAATAATGAAACTAGACACTGAGCGCTTCAGAGAATTGTTCACAAAATTAGCTTTAGTATGGTCAGAGATTGTGCCTAAAGCGGTATGGCAAGGTGCGCGAGACATCACGGCCATCGAATGGACAAGGCGGGTAATAAATATTCGGATGGCAAAATTTAGAAGAGACAGAGGCGGTGTAGTGATACGACACCGACAACTGGAAGGAGATAAAGCAGGCCTCATACGGCCCGACGGTGTTCACTTAATAGATATTGGACTGGACATATTCCTGTCAGGACTCCAGGACGGAGTGGAACAAGCGTTAAGAGTGATGGGTGGGGGTCAGAGTCCTGCATACGAGTACGCTGGATCCTCCGTGGCCTGGAAATAGAAAGGACATGTTGGAGAGTTACACTTGTTGGCCAACTTGCCGGAGTGGGGACCCAGGGCATGCTGCAACAAGCTGAATTATTTTAGAAATAAAATGCCTTTCTAATGGAATGAGTATAAAGAGTTAATAAAGCTGTGACCGATCCTCACCCATCCAGTTGTAAGAGTTACATTATTGGGTTGTCCATGAAAGGGGGGCGGTAGGGGGGCTGAGCATCTGTGTTTGGTTGGGGGTCCCCACAGTCTGCCTAGGCTAGATTAATTTAAAAATTCTTATTAGATACACAGGCGGTGCAGCTTGCTTCGCAGCTGGGCTACTACGCCCAAAGTATTGCCTAGGCTAGATGCAGTTAAAAATTCTATGCTGACTAGCAGACACTGAAGATTTGGAGCAGACCTCTGAGTAAACAGCTCTTCAGACTCAACCATCTGTGTTACCCCAAGCCATAGTGTATGTAGTTTCTTACAGTTAAAAGGGGGGGGTGCGACCCAACCCACCTGGAATTGACGATGCCAACGTCACGTAAGACACAGCAAGGGGACTCCCAAAATTGTGGCACAGACACCACTTAACCCTAGAACGCATACCTGTGGCCTTGCAGGCCCACCCAGTTAATTGTTTTCTATTTTCTGCAAGATTGCTTTAGTTCGAATTTTGAAACTCTAGGTATTCTTCATGTATATAGTTGTTTGTCATTTGAGTTTGAGTTATTCCATGTTATTTGCACACGGGCCTAAAGGGCCCCAGGTATGTGAAAGTGTAGATTTTTATGGTCATGCGTTCTAGGGTTAAGTGGCATCAATTGCCCCACTGTTGCTTAAAACGGTTGGTTAGGTGATTTTACCAAATCCCCAAGCTTTTAGTCTCCCAAGGATGACACAGGGGTAGAAATGTCCTTGCGAATCCATGATTTGATCATCTTTATGAACGTGAGTCTGTCTACATTCTCAGTGGACAGCCGCATGCGCTTATCTGTCAGCACACCACCAGCAGCGCTGAACACACGTTCAGAGAGAACGCTGGCTGCATGGCATGACAAGATCTCCAAGGCGTAAGTGGCGAGCTCCGGCGATTTTTCAAGATTGGAATACCAAAATGAGCAAGGGTCCAGTGACACAGTCATGGCTTCGATGTTCACTTGGAGATTCTCCTGTACCATCCTCTCTAGGCATTGACTATGTGTCAGACTTCTTGTCTCCTGTGGCCTTGCAAAGGATGGTCTAAAAAAGTGGTGAAACGATTCCACAAAATTGCTGTTACCAGCAGATACTGTGTTACTGTTACGGTTTGAGTGATGAAGACTCGACAGTCCCACGGTTGGCAAGTTAGAACTGTGAGATTCACTACGTGCACCACTGGTGTTTTGTGGAAAAGCACATGTAAGATTCTGCAACAGATACTCCTGCATTCGTCAATACCTTTTTATGGCAGGAATTATTTCGGCAAATATACTTTTGTACCGGGGATCTAAGAGTGTGGCAACCCAGTAGTCAGGATTACTTCGAATTCTGACAATCCGGGGGTCATGTTGCAGGTAGTGCAGCAAGAAGGCACTCATGTGTCTTGCGGATCCAGAAGGACCAAGTCCTTGTTGTGTTGGTGGCGAGGTAAGAATCATGCTTCCTTCCTCTGCCCTCTCCCTCCAACCTCGCACAACAGAAATGTGATCAAGGTCTCCCTCATCTGATGAGTCTTCCATGCCCATTGCCAGTTCGTCCTCCACTTCTTCCTCGGCTCCTACACCTTCCTCAACAGTTTGGCTGCTACCATGCGCCCTGGTTAATCCCTCTCCCCCACCCTCCCATGCCTGCCGCCTTGGTGCTGCCAACCGTCTGGACCTTGGAGATGTTATCCCTTCCGCATACGACTCCTCCTCTACTTCCTCCACCTCCTCTTGTCCCACCACCTGATTCCGAATTCTGTTTAACATGTGCTCCAGCATGTAAATCATCGTAATAGTCATGCTGATAATGGCATCGTCAGCACTAAACATCTTCGTCGCCATTTCAAGACTGTGTAGAAGGGTGCATAGGTCCCTGATCTGAGACCACTCCTCCAGTGTGATTTGCCCCACCTCTGGATCTCGTTGGCCCAGGCTATACGTCAGAACGTATTGCACCAGGGCTTGTCGGTGCTGCCACAGTCGCTGCAACATGTGCAGAGTTGAATTCCACCGTGTCGGCACATCGCATTTCAGCCGGTGAACTGGCAGGCCCAACGACTTCTGTAGAGATGTAAGTCGTTGAACTGCGGGATGCGAACGGCGGAAGTGAGCACACAGCGACCGTGCACTCTGCAGAAGGCCATCTAGTCCGGGATAGTGGGCTAAAAATTGCTGGACAACCAGGTTCAACACGTGAGCCATACAAGGCACGTGTGTGACATTGCCCCGGCGAAGTGCCGCACCCAGGTTTGCAGCATTGTCGCACATGGCCTTCCCTGGTTGCAGGTCCAGTGGAGACAACCTTTCATGAAACTGGGTCTCCAGAGCTGACCAAAACTCCTCAGCTGTGTGACTCACATTTCCCAGACATTTCAAAGTAAACACTGATGCGTTGAGCCCTGCTGCCAGCATAGTAAGGAGGTGTGCAGGATTCCTTCTGCGCAGTTAGAAAGCAGGTGGCATTACCAGACAGGCTTTGGGTGCAGGTGGAGGACCGAGAGGAGGTTGAGGAGGCAGAAGCAGTGGAGGAAGTTCGAGATAAAGAGGATTAACACACAACTCGTGGGGACGGTAAGACTTGGACAGCAGCCCCTTGTCCTGCTGTCACCATAGTTACCCAGTGCCCAGTCAGCGACATGTAACGCCCCTGTCCATGCCTTCTCGTCCAAGTGTCTGTGGTGAAGTGCACCCTGTCACACACAGAGTTTCTCAAAGAAGCGGTGATGTTGTGTGCGACATGCTAGTGGAGCGCAGGCACACCTTTGTTTGAGAAGTAGTGCCGACTGGGCATCTGGTACTGGGGCACTTTGACGGACATAAGGTCTTGAAAATCCTCTGTGTCCTCCAGGTGGAAAGGCAGCATTTCTGTAGCCAACAGCTTGCAGATGGTGAAATTCAACCTCTTAGCTTTCTCATGGCTAGGAGGAAATGGTCTTTTACTTTTCCACATCTGAGGGACCGAGGGCTGGCTGTTGTGCTTAGACGGTGTTGAGTAGGGTGTCCCCGGCAACTGCCGGTCTGTGAGGAAGATGCAGGCGGACATGTTAGGTTGCCTTGATCCAAAGGTGGTGCTCTCGATGTCGGAGAGCGCTCAACACTAGCAGGTGTTTCCACTTCCCAATGAACTGACGACCTGCCAATCACACTGGCTGTTGCGGGTAAAGAGGTGGCAGGTCTGCGTCCAAAAACATGTGTGACTGCTGTCCCCCCAGTCACAGAGGATGAAGAGGCTGCGGATGCACAAGATGGGGCAGACGGTGGTTGGCCCAGCCGGCTAGGCCGCATTGTAGCACAGTGAGCTTCCCACTGCAACTTATGCTTCATATCCATGTGACGGTACATGCATGAAGTACTCAAACTATGTATTTTTTGGCCTCTACTTAGCTTTTGCTGACAAATATTACAGATAACACGAGTTGGGTCATCCTTATCGATCTGAATAAATGCCCAGGCTATGCAATGTGACCTGAAGAGCCACTACGACTTGTGGTCAGAGGCAGAGTTGTGGTTGAGGATGCAGTTGTTGACGTGCTTTCAGTACTCCGTCTCTGTTCAGGAAGGCGCAACCTAACCTCGTCGTCAATAGCATCTGTGATGCCCCGCTGCGCTTGGTATCACAGATCCTACAAGAGTGCATTGATGGAATCCTCCACAAGAGGCCCGATAAACATTCACACATCTCCACCTTCCACCTCAGACCAGCAGAGGGAGCCCGTTAGGGATATAAATAGGGAAGGTGGAGCTAGGCAGTTCAGTTCCTCTGAAGAGTTCCTGCAGTAGAGAAGCCTAAGAGAGGTCAGTCTGCAGTGGAGCTCAGTCTAGTCTAGAGAACGCAGTTAATAGTTCAGCAGTGGAGCACGAGGCTCCTGCTTGCTAGATTCAGGGAGCCCAGATAGAGCTTAAGGTGTGCCGGTGCCGTAAGATCAGTGAAGCGCGGCAAGCTGCCGTTAGTGTGTATAGCCTAGTGAGGGCCCGAGTAGGCCGAAGGCGAGTGGCTAGTTAGTACATAAGGGGCAGAGGAGCTTAACCAGCTCACCCCGAAGCATTTACCGGACACAGGATCCGAGCTTACCGGTATCTCTATGACCCAGTAAGGCATAACCGGAATCCCTGGAGAACTACAAGTCCCAGGATCGCTAAGGTGCTGATATGTAACAGAGCCAGGAGACGCTTAGGCCCCACATACTGGGAGCGTGAACTCCAAGAGAAGGCCCTACCACAAGGTCAGACAGCGCAGGACAGAGACAAAGTTAGGCCTAGCTCCAGGCAGGTCAGAAACTTACTACGCAGAGGCAAGAAACAGAAGGCCCTACACCCGCTCATTGGGGAGGATCCTGATATGCACCCTTCACCCTACAGTGCTCCGGGATGTGCCTGAATTTCCACCAGTAAAAGGTACTGAAGTGACTACCGTGTCCGTTCCCGTTCTTGCTCTGACCCAGCTGGGTCTCGCCTGTCCTGCATTCCCCCTGCATACGCTGCCCTGAGACCTAGCTCCACCTGTGGGGAGCTATACCATCGAGCTGCCTTATCACCGGCCTCAGTGGACTGCTGCAGCGCTGGTGCTTGTCACCAGATACCACAGGTGGCGTCATGAACTCTTATAAAATTAACAATTATCCACCCTTTTAAAGAGAGACCCCAGGGTACGGGCCAGGGAGCCGACCACCGCGACATCCCTAAGGCCAGGCAAATGCCCGGGTACCGAGTCATCCCCATCCCCAGGGCTAGTCACATCCTCCTCCACCTCCTCTGCTGACCACATCGACTGTCTGACTGTGGGTTGACAGTAAGTGGGATCTCCAACCTCGTCATCATCACCCTGTGTGTTATCACACCCGTCGCCCTCAGAGCCAACCTCTTCCTGCCCTGACCGAAAAGTCAAGTTGTCGCTCCAATCAGGTATTTGAGTCTCATCATCGTCTTCATCATTGTCTCCACCAACAGGAGTTACAGTTTGGGAACAAGTGTCTACATTATGCTCAGAACATTCTTCATCTGGTCCTGGATCCAACTTATAAAGATTCTGGGCATCGGATCAGATCATTTCCTCATCTGGATTAACAGAAGCTCTGGAGCAGACCTCCGTTTCCCAGGCTATAGTATGAGTAAACAGCTGGGCAGACTCAGCCATCTGTGTTACCCCATACTCAGACGGGCAGCTGGAGACTTGGGAGCTGTGAGGAAGCAAATGCGATTGGGGTGACACCTCTGAGGACTGGAGTATTTGTGATGTTGAAATTGAGGTGATGGAGAGCCCACTTGAAGGAGCACTTGATATCCGTTGAAGCACCTGCTGTTTTTGTGCCTCATCTAGAATTTGTAGCGATGGGCGTGTCCGTAAGAATGGGATCGTATCACATTGTCCACGAAAAGAAGTCGACATCTTAGTTTGGCTGGAAGATGGTCTTTCTTCTGCAGATGTTACTCCCCCCCCCACCGTGGGGGGCCTCGACCCACCGGCGGACAGGCACCAGTATTGGGATAGGGGGGCTGGCCGTCAGGGTCCACCGCGGCTCTAGCACAAACCCGGCGACACAGAGGTGGCACAGGCAGGAACGGACTGGCTGTGTCGGCTTCTCACTTTTTGGATTTTAGAAGGGCATGACATGCCTATATCTGTGTCTCCCCCTCCTTTTACTCCTCCACCTCTTTTCTTTTCGCATGACTATATGTACTTGTCACTTTTCCATGTGTTAGTTGTGTCTTCTGAGCAGTTTGTCAGCTTTTGGACACCTTTGAAGGTGTTTTCTATGTGTTTCTATGTGTTTTTGTTTGCCTGCCATTGGTTTTAACGGTGTTCGAAGGTTTTCGACAAACAGTTCGACGAACAGTTCGGCGAACACACGGGTGTTCGACGAACCGAACCGAACTCGAACACTACGGGGGTGGCTCAACACTAATTAGCACCTTTCCTGGTGAGATCGGTCAGTGGTTTGACAATAATAGAATTTTTTTTTATGAGTTTTCTGTAATAATTGGCGAAACCCAAAAACCTCTGTATCGATTTCAAACCAATAGGCCTAGGCCATTCCTGAACCGCCTGAACCTTCACAGGGTCCATCTCAAAGCTTTCGCTGGAAATAATGTAGCCCAAAAAACGAATTCTTTGTACAGCAAACTCACATTTCTCCAGCTTAGCAAAAAGCGAATTGTCATTTAATAACTGTAATACCTCACATACGCTCCGCCAATGAGACTCCAGATCAGGCGAATAAATCAAAATGTCATCCAAATACACAACCACATTTTTGCCGATCAAAGGTCTAAGGATGTCATTAATAAGATTCTGAAAAAATGCTGGAGCATTGGTAAGACCAAAAGGCATAACCAGGTTCTCAAAATGACCCACAGGAGTGTTAAAAGCAGTCTTCCATTCATCACCCTCCTTCATGCGCAACAAATTGTATACCCCCCGGAGATCAATTTTAGAGAACTACTTGGCCCCCACTAACTGGTTAAACAAATCAGGAATCAATGGCAGTGGGTAAGGATTGCGTACAGTAATTTTATTAATCTCACGAAAATCCAGACAATGACGTAAACCGCGCTGCTTTTTTTTAACAAAAAAAAATCCAACAGCCACAGGAGACTTGGAAGGCCTAATGTGACCGGCGGCCAAGCTTGTCTGTATGTATTCCTCCAAAGCCTTTCTCTCAGGAATAGTAAGATTAAATAAACGACTTTTAGGAAGAGTCGCTCCAGGGACAAATTCAATGGTACAATCATAGTCTCTATGGGGAGGCAATATTTGTGACTCCTCCTCAGAAAAAAACTCTCCAAAAATCCTGAATAGGTACAGGTAATTCCCCTTTTTCCACCGCAGCAATACGTCCATTACAACAATTGTCATAACACTTAGGACTCCAGGACTTAATTTCATTGGTAGACCAATCCAGTACAGGATTGTGCAATTTTAACCAGGGTAACCCCAAAATTACTGGAGAAGGCAAATTATTTGATACCACCAAATCCAAATTTTCTTGGTGAATACCATTAATAGTGAGGAGACATTCACAGACCTTGTGAGTAACACTCTTCAAGGGGGAGCCATCGACAGAAACCACAGCAATAGGGGATGACAAAGGTTTGGATTTTAATTTAAGTTTTTCCAAGAATCCCCCATCAATCACATTCAGAGTAGAACCACAATCCACAAATATCCGAAATTCAATTAATTCTTCCTGAGCAGCAGTAGTAGCAGAAAGAAATACCCCCTTAGAATTTAAACAGGCAATACAGGCGTAACTGACCTTTTTTTTTTCTTTGTTCATACGAAGCACACAGTTCTTAATAAAATGGTCAGATTTCTCGCAATAAAAGCACAAACCTTCAGAAGATCTGCAGTCTTTTTCCTGAGAGCGGGGTGCCATCGCCCCAATCTCCATCGGCTCTCCAATGTCAGTACAGACCCTCTCAAGACTCGGAGCTGACATAGTAGAGGATTTACTTTCATTAACCCTTGCACGCAGTCTCCTGTCCACCCGTATAACTAATTGCATAGCCTCCTGCAAGTTTCCAGGTGTGGGATAAGCAATCAGCAAATCCTTAACCCTTTCACCTAGCCCCGCAAAAAACAAACTTTTCAAAGCTGAATCATTCCACCCCACCTGGGCAGACCACCGACGGAAGTGAGAACAATATTTTTCCACATTACCTGATCCCTGCCTCAAATGTCTTAATTCAGTCTCAGCTGATGAGACACGATCTGGATCATCATACAACAAACCCAAAGCAGAAAAAAAACTATCCACTGATCTAAAGCATGGATCACTAGGTTGGAGAGAAAAGGCCCATCCCTGAGGTTCTTTGCGCAAAAGTGACATTATGAACCCTATGCGCTGTGATTCATCACCAGAGGATCTGGGTCTCAAACGAAAATACAATAAACAAGCATTTTTAAAGGAAAAAAATTCCTGTTGATCACCAAAGAATAAATCAGGCAAACGTACCTCTGGCTCCACAAAATGTGCTCCAGAACAGCTACTCACGTGTTGTTGGAGCTCGGCCACCTCCAGAGAGAGTCCCTGCAGGCGTTGAGCCAAATCCTGAACCAACACCATGATGGAAACTGGAAGTCTTTCCTTAGTGATATTTTTGGGCTGGACTTACTGTTATGATCTGCTACAAGCACTAAGGAAAGAAAGGAGATCTGTCCCTACAATAGAACTAAGCTAGATCCCTACGATGTAATGGGGAACCTGATCCTGTGATCAGACCCGCTAAAGTCCTCGGCTAGTCTGTACGAAGACCTATAGATGCAAGGGAGGGCTCCCTACAAGAACTAGGGACTGGGATAAAGTTGGGCACCTCCTAGCAGAAATTGTAGCAGTAAAAGACAAACACACAACATAGAACATAAAGGTCCGAAGACCAAGCTAAACAGACAGAGAAAGGTAACTAAGCACCAGGCTAACTTAAGAGTAGAAATTACAATGAAGTCCAGCAAGGCCAGGAGGGCGGAGCAGGATTAAATAGGCAAACAAGGTCATGTGACCAGCAAGATGGAAAAAATCTAACAGGAGAGTTCTAACAGTACCTGAACCTGACAGAACCTCGTTCAGACTAGGAAAAGCCCTCCTCTGACCTTCGTCTGTCCCTGCCTAACCTTGGAGGTTGGCACCCTAAGATAAACTAATGGCTTCCCTACTCGACGGTGGCTTACTCTGAATGTCCTTACCAGCTCTTAGTATCGTTAAGAGTAGCAATTTCCTAAGGAGTTAAAAAAATCACAAACAAAACAGCTGTAACCAACTTAAACTACAGCAAAGTGAGTGAATCCAACAAAGACTATCACCAGCAGGAAACACCAGCATGGGAAGGTATTTAAAGCTGCCCCCCAAAGGTGATAGGGCAGAAAAACAGAATAAATAAAAACCATCTGTTGTCCAAAACACACAGAAAGAAAGACAACAGAACTAAAACACCCAAACAAAGTTGTATCTGCTGTGGCTCAGCAGAAAGAGATGCCGACCATAGAACACATGAACTAGGGTTTGAATCCAGACACATGACAGTTCTGGTGCAATTGCTACCCTGTAGCTCTGTACTTACTTTCCTGTAGATTGAATAATATAATATATGTAGTAATTTAATTTAAAGAAAGCTTTCTGATATAAAATGTTAAAATAAGTATATTAGTTCAAAGCTCCAAGAGTAGCAACAGTCAATAAATCAAATACATATTAGATTTCTCCACCGCACAGAACACAGATTATGCAAGAATCAGTATTTTTATTGACAAGGAAGGCAATGCAGAAGAGCTACATAGCAGGGGGTTTAAAGAGCCTCACACCGTAGTGATTTCAGAAAAAATGTGTAAAGATATAAGCAATATTAAAAGCATAGAAGTGTCCTGAGGACTGATTGTTCAGCTATCTTGTCTTTGATATGTTCAGTTCACCTATGGTTTACATTGCCGTAATCAATAGAAGCTTCACTTTGCTC
Organism: Phyllobates terribilis; assembly: GCF_046119375.1. NCBI lineage: Eukaryota > Metazoa > Chordata > Amphibia > Anura > Dendrobatidae > Phyllobates > Phyllobates terribilis. The sequence goes on from NW_027362767.1 coordinate 104,329,521, forward strand.
ATCTTTTCAAGAGCAATGCATGCTGGGTAGATCAGCTAATCCATAACTGGCACTGTGCAGAAAGAAAAATGAACATATAATATGACTAGTAATCAAAGTTAATGGATGATTTGTTTGTGCAATCAAAGCTGATACAACTAAGAAGAATTGCTGCAGAAAACAAAAAGTGCACATATCTGTGAGACAGAATATGGATGCAGTAACAAATGCACATCTAGTGCCGTCTGCGTAATCTGCATGTTATGGAATGTAAAATATAATTTCCTATCAAGAGAAATGATGACTATAAATAGTAAATTACACTGTCTGGGTGATTGATGCAGGGAATTAATCTGATTGCCTTGTAGGAGGTCAGGATGATTTTAGTTTCAACATTGAGGATTAGGGTAGATGAACCAGCTTCTTCCTTCTACTTTTGATGTAGAAAACGTTCCCTCCTGATGTTACAGAGGAATAGATGCAAGTAATACAAATTTAAGTAAATATTAGCACACCGTTCTCTGTAGTATATATTCACACATACAGTTTCTGAATAAATAGTAGAACACAAGATACATTGAACTCTAACACATGAAATCAGAATAAACCTTTCCTGTTTTAGGTCAATTAGGATTACCATAATGTTTAATATTTGCCAATTGCCAGAATAATGAGAGAGAGAATGTTTTAAGGCATTTTTATTACTTACTGCAAAGTCAAAAGTTTACATACACTAAGATTACTATGCCTTTAAACAATTCTGCACTGCCCATGTGATGATGATGTCATGTGTTTGGAAGCTTCTGATAGTTTTTTTGGCTACATCTGAGTTAATTACAGACACACCTGTGGATGTATTTTAATGCACACTTGAAACACACTGCTTCTTTGTGTAGCATCATGCGAAAGTCTAAAGAAATCAGCCAAGATATCAGGAAGAGAATTGTGGACTTGCACAAGTCTGGCTCATCCTTGGGTACAATTTCAAGATACCTGAAGGTGCCTCGTTCATCTGTACAAACAATTAAATGCAAGTATAAACAAGATGGGAATGTCCAGCCATCATACCGCTCAGGAAGAAGACGGGTTCTGTGTCCCAGAGATGAACATGTTTTGGTCCAACATGTACATATCAACCCAAGGATCTTGTGAAGATGATGGCAGAAGATGGTAAGATTGTGTCGATATCCACAGTGAAACGAGTACTGTATCCACATGGGCCACTCTGCCAGGAAGAAGCCATTACTCCAAAAGAAGCATAAAAAAGCCAGATTAATGTTTGCAAATGCACACAGAAACAAAGACCTTAATTTTTGGAGACATGTCCTGTGATCTGATGAAACTAAAATGGAACTTTTTGGTCATAATGACCATCGTTACGTTTGGAGGAAGAAGGGAGAAGCTTGGAAGCCTTAAAACACCATCCCAACTATGAAACACGGGGGTGGCAGCATCATATTGTGGGGTTGTTTTGCTGCAGGAGGGACTGGTGCACTTCACAAAATAGATGGCATCATGAGAAAAGAAGACTAAGTGGCAATACTGAAGCAACATCTCAAGACATCAGTCAGAAAGTTAAAGCTTGGGCGGAAATGTGTTTTCCAAATGGACAATGACTTGAAGCATACTGCCAAAATGGTAACAAAGTGGCTTAAGGATAACAAAGTCAATGTTTTCGAGTGGCCATCACAAAGCCCTAATCTCAATCCTATTGAAAATGTATGGGTCATTCAAGTCATTCTGTTTAAGTGCCATGGTACCAAATACTAATGAAATGTATGTTTTTTTGACTTTGCAGTAAGTAATCAAAATGCCTTAAAACATTCTCTCTCTCTCATTATTCTGGAATTTGGCAAATATTAAAAATTATAGTAATCCTAATTGACCTAAAACGGGAAAGGTTTATTCTGATTTCATGTCAGATATTGAGAAAAACATGCACATGTGTCTTTTTATATAGTGTACGGAAACTTCTGGTTTCAACTGTACATGACTACCATATGCTACAGGTGTGAGTCGAGCTAGTGATGCTTTACTGTGTGCATGGGTCATTATAGGGGAGATCTGAAACACAAATACATTTTTATCCTCAATGTCCATCTATTTAATACCGTAATCAAATCTATTTTCTAGTATGCTTTCATTAAAAAGTCCCTATCGATCCCTCAGTACACTAACTGTTGGTGTTTTTTTACTACTTCCTTTTTCATGACGCTGCACTTGAGAATCCCAGTGCATGCTGGAATACACTACACCAGGTACACTGGTCTGCAATTACTAGAAAATAACTGGCAAACTCCTTTAGTCCCATAAACTATTTAATAAAGAATTCAGGTTCCACCCACCTCCACATTAGGTGGTGAGAAGGGCAAGTGACGTCACATCTGCTCGTACCTGCATGCATGCATAATAGACAAATTTTGTGTACCTATCCAATTCTAATAAATTGGAAAGGAGCACAGTACCTGCCGATCATGCACACTCCCTTTGTAGGCTCCTGCAAGGATGTGAAATGATCATCTCGCCTCAGGCAATGTTCTGAGGTATGTCTCAGGGAGGATGCAAAATGCCATCCCATGAGATCGCCACCTAAAACACAGCCTTAACAATGCTGCATGATGAATATATTCATCATGGAGCAGACCTGGGTGTGTGGAAGCGAGTCAGCTCAACATGCCATAGATGCCATCATCTGTCACTAGCAGCAGAGGTAGTGTAGCACCCTGAGGATTCGGCTGCTACAGGGGTATTGCACCTCAACCCAGAGGTGTGATATTCCACTCCCGGGTAAGGAAGGAGTGTGGATCTAGGCTCGGTAGGCTGCATGCACTACACACATCCCATTTCCGAGGAGCAGACCGACGGTACTCCCACTTAGAAATGTGCAGGTACGACCGAGTCTGTTCCTGGCTGGAGTGGGAGGGGGGTGGAACATCCCAAGTAGTGTAGGGGCAGATAGGGGGAGCAGCCTGGGTAAAGATAGGAGCTCATTGGGTGCTGGTCACCTGAGCTCACACATAGAGGGTGTATATAAGGTGGGCACCAGCTAAGAACAGGGTCAGATGCAGAGAACAAGTCAGGAGCAGAGGAGAAGGAAAGACCCAGAGTGAGAGAGGAGAGAGAGAGACCCAGAGGCACAGAAGAACAGGACTCTAAGATCCCAAATTAAAACCCCGGGTGAAGAGTCAGCATCAGGGTACCGGAACCCAAGCTGGTGGGGGTAAAAACATTCCCCAGCCAGAGACCGGAGACCGTGGGCAGCGTTTGCCACGGTCACCCACTACATCCACCCCGAAGGCACACCACATGAAGGGTCAGGGAACCCAAGGCCAAGGGTGTCCCAACAGAAGGCCCGAGGGAGCTGGACCTAGGTGGATCACTGGTGGGGACGGCCAGAGAACGGGACAGAAGGAGAGCTCAGGGCCACGCTCCGGACTTGTTTGGGGGTTGGCTGGATCCAGGACCTGGTGGACGCAGCACGGCTCGGGTGGTCACTCGGAGCTGGAGTGACCAGTACAACATCTGCAGTAAGTAAACACCCTTAACTGCATAACCCGACTCTGTCTTCACTGCCGTCTGCACTGCACCACCACAACCCCCATCCTCTGCACCTGTTCCCCCTGAGGCTATACCCCTCCCGTTGGGGGTTATCATCACAAGCTGCACCTGCATCATCAGCCTCAGCGGACCCTGCTGCAGCGGCGGCCACAGTGACCGCATCACAACGGGTGGCGTAGTCGACACAAAAGAACTCTTAATAACATCTGTAGGACTGCCACATAACACTGAGCTTGACGCCCTGGGCACGGGGCCGGGTCACAGCCGCTCGGAGACTACAACCCCCCATCTGATCCGGTGCCGGGTATTCCCCTCAAAAAGGAATATGTCCCAGGGGGCACGTCAACTTTGGCGTAGTCGGCAGGATGACGTGCCCGCAACACCCGGGTACTGCGTGCCTGAAGAAAAGTGCAAGTTTACCTCAGAAAGAAGTCTCCCGCCGGTTCCGGAGGGTCCACACCATCGGACCCCATCACAGGTCGTGTCCCGCCGATTGTCCGCCATTTCCAGCTTGTTCCCGCCATCTGCAGAGTTTCCCGCCACTGGGCGACGCTTCCCGCCAAATCCGAAGATTTCCCGCCTTGGAAGAGCAGCGGACGCCATTATGGGCGTGCCAAAGGAGGGCAAGAGGCCGCCTCCCATCGTGGGCCGGGACAGAAAATGGCGCCAAAAGTGGAAACCGCCCCCACCAACAGAGACTGTGATGCTGGAGGTGTCTGTCAGCGTGAAAGAACTACCCCTGGAGCTGACAGTCACCGAGTTGCCCCGGGACCGCCCTCAAAGGGGGAGGAGACGAAAGGAGAGAACAAAGATGGGTGCCGCCTGGAGCAGTCTGGAGCGAGCACACCCGGAGGCAGGAAGCCTGGAGAGGAGCAGCAAAGAAGCTCACCCGGAGATGTCCAGAGAGCAGAGCAGCACCGGCCCGCTGGCCAGGAGCCTGCTGGAAGAAGAGCAGAGCAGCACCGACCCGTTGGTCAGGAGCCTGCTAGACACCACGACCCCGCTAGGCCTAGTGGAGGTCCTTGCACAGCTCCCCCGAGACCGGGAGTGTGCACAAACTGCCCTGGAGGGCCTCGCAAGGAGGATGGCCCGGGTGCAGCGAGAGACGTTGGCGGAGTGGAGCCGTGAGATGGCCCAGCAGACCGAGACCTGTCAGCGGAGCACGCCACCCAAGACGAGGAGACCGACCGCCTCTGAGGATGGCGCAGGAGGACTGAAGGCCGGAGACGGCGCCGAGAAGGGAGCCGAACGAGTGGAGGCAGGTAAAGGGGACGTCTATACCCCAAACCGGGAAACCGCGAACCTGCCCCAGCTCCCCGTCGCAGAGCCCGAAGTCTATCCTGCCGTGCCCGTCGCTGCAACGTCACCGCCGCAGACTAGGCCTCAAACGGGAGCCGCGACCCCTGTGACGTCACACGCCTCGACCCCGAGCGTGACCAAGCAGGAAGTACCACCAGCCTGGTCGCAAGGCCTAGTACCCCCGGGCGCCGCAATACCAACAGCGCCCCCTACCTCCGCGGAGCCCCCGGCCTGGTCGCAGGGCCAAGTAGCCCAGGGCGCCGCCGTTCTTACGGTGCCCTTCACTTTCCAGATACCCCAGGCCTGGCCGCAAGGCCCGGGCATCCCGGGCGCCACCACCACCGCGCCCATAAGACCAAGAGTGCCGCATCTGGGAGAGGACTTGTTTGCCCAGCACACGTGGCCGGACGGGCAGCCTTTCATCTGGCCCCAGAAATATTATGAACTGGAGCACCAGAGGAGAGTTGGGGCCATGTGTGCACCCCTGATCCCGGCTACAAAGCCCGTAAAGAGGATCTCGCCCCCGCTAGCGGAAGCGCAGTTTGAGTGGGACCCCACCGGAGAAGATCTAATGGGGTTCACTCAGGAAACCAGGGCAGCTGCAGCGGAGCGTGCTGAGTGCTGCCGCCAACAGCTCGAGGAGTTTGCGAGGGAGCGGAGAGAGAGGCGGGTCCGGGAACAGCAAGCTCAAGTAAGGAGCGCGGAGCAGAAGAGCCGGGCCAGGAGAGACCCCCGTGCAGCGCATTGTCCCCGCACCATCGGGACAGTGATCAAGTTCAACCAGCAGCATGGGTGGGGCTTCATCAGAGACCACAACACCCCCGGCGACGTTTTTGTAACGCGCAGAGACGTTGAGTCCCATCTGCCGGAGGGGCACAGAGGTCGTGACCTTTATATCGGGGACGAGGTCACCTTTACCCGGCACAAGTGTGCCAAAGGACCTTACGCCCTCCACGTACACCGCCTGACGGAGGAGGAGGAGCAAGAGGATCCGGACGGGTCTGAAGTTACCACCAGCTATAAGCAAAGAGCAGGAGGAAGACGCCGTTGAGTGCGGCAGAGCAGGTGCTGTAAATAAGTTACCCAATCGGGGTATAAAGAAACTGAAACTGTTACTGCAAATATAGTCCCCGTTGGGACCAGCTGAGTGAACTGTTTACCCGTTTACCCCTTAATCCCACAGGCTGAGGACTGTGAGCAGCCATTCCCTTTCCCTCCTTACCTGGCCGAGGACTGAGAGCGGCCAACTCCCCCTGTAAATAGTTGCGCGTCCTAAAGCGCCCCCTACCGGTTTTATAGAAAACCTGTTTTTCTAAGAGACTGTCGCACTTTTCCCGGACACACGTTGCACAGTGTCCGGAGGAGGAACCAGAAACAAGAGACGACGAGAATGTTATATGAAAAGTTTTATATATATATAATGTTTTATATGTTTTATATGTTTATATGAAAATTTTGTATGTTTTGGTGTTGTTTTTGTCTTACAGCCCGAGGACGTGCTGTGATTTACCAGGGGGGAATGTAGCACCCTGAGGATTCGGCTGCTACAGGGGTATTGCACCTCAACCCAGAGGTGTGATATTCCACTCCCGGGTAAGGAAGGAGTGTGGATCTAGGCTCGGTAGGCTGCATGCACTACACACATCCCATTTCCGAGGAGCAGACCGACGGTACTCCCACTTAGAAATGTGTAGGTACGACCGAGTCTGTTCCTGGCTGGAGTGGGAGGGGGGTGGAACATCCCAAGTAGTGTAGGGGCAGATAGGGGGAGCAGCCTGGGTAAAGATAGGAGCTCATTGGGTGCTGGTCACCTGAGCTCACACATAGAGGGTGTATATAAGGTGGGCACCAGCTAAGAACAGGGTCAGATGCAGAGAACAAGTCAGGAGCAGAGGAGAAGGAAAGACCCAGAGTGAGAGAGGAGAGAGAGAGACCCAGAGGCACAGAAGAACAGGACTCTAAGATCCCAAATTAAAACCCCGGGTGAAGAGTCGGCATCAGGGTACCGGAACCCAAGCTGGTGGGGGTAAAAACATTCCCCAGCCAGAGACCGGAGACCGTGGGCAGCGTTTGCCACGGTCACCCACTACATCCACCCCGAAGGCACACCACATGAAGGGTCAGGGAACCCAAGGCCAAGGGTGTCCCAACAGAAGGCCCGAGGGAGCTGGACCTAGGTGGATCACTGGTGGGGACGGCCAGAGAACGGGACAGAAGGAGAGCTCAGGGCCACGCTCCGGACTTGTTTGGGGGTTGGCTGGATCCAGGACCTGGTGGACGCAGCACGGCTCGGGTGGTCACTCGGAGCTGGAGTGACCAGTACAACATCTGCAGTAAGTAAACACCCTTAACTGCATAACCCGACTCTGTCTTCACTGCCGTCTGCACTGCACCACCACAACCCCCATCCTCTGCACCTGTTCCCCCTGAGGCTATACCCCTCCCGTTGGGGGTTATCATCACAAGCTGCACCTGCATCATCAGCCTCAGCGGACCCTGCTGCAGCGGCGGCCACAGTGACCGCATCACAACGGGTGGCGTAGTCGACACAAAAGAACTCTTAATAACATCTGTAGGACTGCCACATAACACTGAGCTTGACGCCCTGGGCACGGGGCCGGGTCACAGCCGCTCGGAGACTACAACCCCCCATCTGATCCGGTGCCGGGTATTCCCCTCAAAAAGGAATATGTCCCAGGGGGCGCGTCAGTAGTAGCTTGCACCGATCACTGCTGTTAACCATTTAGATGCTGCTGCCAATTTCAGACAGCAGCATTTAAGTGGAGATTGAAATATGTTTAAAATTTTGTTGTTTCCATTTTATCATTATTGTGTTTCTATTTTTTTTCCAGCAGTAACATGTCTATGAATCCTGCAATTTCCAGATTTCCACAACTTTACCTTTTTGGTGCTGCAATTGCAATGTCAAAGAGTGAAAAATTGTGTGCTGCTCCAGTTGCTCAACCTGCGGCCTTTTCCCTTTTTCTGAAATCATCATTGTAAAGACATCCTCTAATATGTATATAAGCAATTCTGAAACTAATTGTTTTGAATCACAGTACTTTAATCAAGCATCCAACAATTAAGAAGTTGTTCTTACAGTATATTCTTTAGAAAAAAAAAATAGCAGGTATAAAAGACTTGTTTCTCAAATACACATTACTGTACTTATTTTATAAGTCTTATACTGTAACTGCAACTACCTACAAATTTAGGTGGACTCTAATCAACTTTTTTACTATGAAAATTAGAATAATTTGATAACATTCTCTAGAAGTTTTTTCCTGCACAAACTGAAAGGTTAATGAACAGGTAGATCACTCTAAGAAGTTAATTTTCTTCCTACTGTAACCCTTCCCAATTGTCCTCGCTCCCTTTTAACAACAGTAGATCACACCATCACAAACAAATGTCTTCCCCAGGAGAAAATTGGTAGAATTATCTTCAATTAGAGCAATCACATTTCTCTTGCCTGAAATGAAGAGAAGCATTTTCATGACCCACTGCCTAAGGGCTCATACTCATTTGCGTGAAAAACTGACGAGTGCAATCGGATTGCACTCTGACCAATGTTAATCTATGCTCATTTGCAATTTTTTTCTCAGCTGGAATTTGAATGAGAAAAAAATTGCAGCATTTTGCAAGTGGCCGCATATATTGGACAAGACTCACCAATTCAAGTCAATGGGACCATCTGCATAGCATCCGATTTTTAGGGATACATTACCTTTCCGTAGCGTAGAACACTGCAAATGGTCCTGTAAGTGATTGTAGAATAATAGTTGCAGAGAAAAAAGCGCATTGCATACAGATTTCATACAGATGTCACACGGATGCTATGCAATAAAAAAATTGCATTGTACTCGCATGACACTCGTCCTACTTTTCAGGAACAACATCAGATCGTTTTTTTTTTTCTCGCAGATGAATATGAGCCCTAACAGTGCATGTGGAGGTATTATAGCTTTGCTCCTCTGCAGACCGATTCCATTACTCTCTGTATATTATACATTCTGCAGGAACACAGGCAGAATAATTTATAATTAGGAATAGATTTCTTTTTCTTGCTTGCACTGCAAGTTTGATAAAGAAATAACAGTAAAAGCGATACCATGTGATATACTGCATGTGAGGTCAAACATTACTCTTAAAGGATACCCATTATTTAAATTTGTTCATATGCATATCCCCAATAAATATGCTGCAGGTTGTTGAAATTCTCGGCAATTGCTCAATTGACTACTTAAAAGTGTACACTTCTGAACACAGCAGGCTCAGCGCCTGCATGAGTCCACATGCAGAGTTGCATAGACCTATAGTCTTATTGTTGAGCCCGTACACCACTCTGTCTGCACACTGATGCAAGAGCAATTTGCAAAAGTATGCCCTTGTGAGCTATCCAAGTGATCAGTGAGGGTCTCAGTACTGTGACCCGCACTTATCTGCAGCACATTTAAGGGGTAATAAAACAAATGTTTTAAATTATACATACCCTATAAAGTCAGGCCTAAGAATTATGTTATTCTCCTCCCAAAGTTTTCTTCAAAAAATGATGAAAAGAATTGAAATTTCTGTTTCTGACTATAAACACAGCCTTCAATAAAAGTACTATGCGGTATATTTCCATTTTGCTTCGGGGATATTACAACTTGAAATGGTATTCAGTTTACAATACTATTCAGAGTGCAAACGTAATTTGTTGAAAGACCCATTCACTCAGCATGCTCATTTCACTAGTAAAGTGCCTTTCAATTGCTACAGTGTTTAGGCTCATCTGACGAGGTAGATCCTCTAAGCCCAGGTGGGAAACAAGGACTTGGCACACTCAGGAATCTATATTGGGAGCAGCAAGATAGATGCAATGGAACCCAGCAGGCATGGAAACACATTAAAGAACGGTGTTCACGGATGGTGGAGCACATCAAACATAGAGGTCTAGAGACTCAATACTTAAACACATGTATGTGTCCTAATGGTCCTTAAATAGAATTATGAAGGGGATGTCACTGAGCCATACTGGACAACCTGCAAAATCATATGTGGAGCACAACAGAGGGCAGTGGACCCAAGTGAAGGAAGCAGAGCTTGGGATACCCAGGACACGTGTGTAACATACAGAAAGAAGCCAATCAGTACATTACTTCACATGCTAGATGTAACACACTTACCAATCACCACTTCTGTAGCGGTCACTGCTGTCAGACACCGCCACATCATTCCTGGTACTGGCAATGGTGTTCCATGATAGTTTCTCTTGGTGCCTTGCTTAAATCCCCACAGTTTAATCCCCAATTATAATTTATTTTATTCCCTACACTGCCCTGCTGCGCTTTATATTTGATTGACCTTTGTTATTGAGGTGGCTATCTTTCTGTAACACTCTACTGTTTAACCTCCGGACACCTCCTAATTGGTTTTGACTGACGGCCTCTCTTTTTCTAACCTTTATGCCTGACCTAGAGGATTTAAAAACTTGTTTGTACGTTTTGGCTCTGATTTAGGCATTGTCTCAACTCACTCCCAGGCCAGCAATTACTATGTAGATGCAACCCAAATGCCTCTGCAGTGATGGTGAAATACCTACCAGGTAGCATTTGACATCTGTTAGGTATTTGACTTGTGCAAAATAGATGTAAATTTTGCACTGACAGATATCTTGTCATGAGAATCACCAATTAGAAGGGGCTATAATTGGCTGTAATAGGCTGTCGAGTAAGGCACTTACCTATACTGCCCTTTACTTACACAACAGCCACCTGCTCCTTCGGATATCAGCTACTGTATGGGGGAAATTATTACAACTTGTGATTTGTATGCCAGTCTTAAACTAAATTGTGCTTTAGTTAGATACACTAAATAAATTAAAATTTAACACATCATGGGAAATCTGTGTACCATAAATTGAAATATACTACTGCTCTGAGCAGGCTACCATTAAGAGCTTACAATCTATTTGTGTTACGTAAGTGCTACCTTGTCTTTACCATCTATTGTGTCATTGGGAAAAAAAAACACTAAGTCTTAGAAATTTGTGATTGTTGCTCATGTAAAAAAGTCATTAGATTTACATTTATTTCACGGATTTCTCATCTGTGCTCTCAAGCGTCAGTCAACATTTATTTCTTGATTGCTAGATCCTTTGTTGTTAATTGATCCTTGTAGGCAGAGCTGTTGCCTACTTCTCCATCAGCGGTAAAGTTAGCTACATTTTCTGTTGTAGTGACCTTTAGATTTCTTTGTAACCTTTTAATTGAATTCCCACCCTCCCACTCTACCCTTTTAACATTTCTTATATTTCTTATTTTTGTTCATCTTTAGTTTTGGTAGCAAGGTCATCTGCATTCTGATAGATGTTGATGTGTTTTCATCAATTTAGTTCTTCAATTATTTTTATACATCATCCTATCTTTCATTAAAAGTTCAATTTCTAGAAGAAAAAAAAATGCAAATTAATTAAATGAATGCAATATTTGAAAGGAAAAAAGTATAACCTATACTCCATATTAGAGATGAGCAAATCAATTTAATTCAAATTTCAATTTATATATAAAACTTGAAAATAAATAATATATTATACTCACCACAGTTTTTGAAATGATACTTAGGCCCAGATTCATCAGTAGTGGTCTATTGCACGTCAGACTTGATGAAGAGTGCGCTGCAATAGGATGCAAATATTTCGGCTGCCATGCACATCCGTAAGGAATGTTCTCTTCTCAGGGACAGGACTCAATTTCTGTTGTAATTAATACCACTTTTTTGGCATAAGTTGTAATAACTTTGGCAGCCACTCTTAGTCACGACCATCATGACTAATATTCAGCTATTTTTCAAAAAGTTAGCAGAGCTGGCCATAAACATAACAAAAATGTAAGCATTTTGTGCAATTATGGGTTTAGCAAAATTTTGGAGACCATGCAAGCAGTTATACTCCAATACCACTTTTTTGTCATAAGTTGTGATGACTTTGACGGCCATCCATTCCTGACTAATCTTCACCTACTTTTCAAAAAGTTAGCAGAGCTGTCCATAAACATAACAACTGTGGCATCGGTGTCTCTGCCTCCAGCCCGGCAGAGACGCCGTTCCCCTCACCGCCGCGGTCCTGGTCCGGCGTCTTCCTGCTCCCCGGCTGCTGTGGTGCGCACCGCGCCCAACTTCCCGGGCACTGTGCTTAGGGCGCATGCGCTCCCTCCCTCTTAAAGGGGCCATGCGCGCAGTCCTAAAGAGTCCCCGGCCAATGGCCGGAGGGCTTCTCCTATATAAGGCACCTCCTCCAAAATGGAGGTGCCTGTGCAAGGTTGTTTATCCATGTGCTAATGTGGCACCCCAGGGGTCTGGTCTCCACAGTAATAGCAATGTTATGTCTGAGAGCAGGTGGGAGGTCTCTTGGTCAGGAATCCTATGCATGCCACACCTCCTGCCCAGTCCTGGGAGGGGAAGAACTTCCCCTATATAAAGCTGGGGCTGAGGCAGGGTTAGAGAGAAGAAGAGTTGAGAAGAAGAGAAGCAGCTATAGGAAAGAGAGATCAGGAGCTCTGTGGGAGCAGTGCAAAAAGGAATCAGGGGCTGGCAGCTGAAGAGCTCGCCCTGATTGAAGAGTTACCACCGGACCCGGAGTCCGAGGCTGTGGGGATTAACCCAGACCCAGCAGCAGAAACCGCCCGGCAGGGGATTTCAGGTCCTCTGGCCAAGAAACCCGAAGGCACGGTCACACGCGTGGGACCAGCACCGCCGTCGTGGAGCGGAAGCCACTAGAAGGCCCCGAGTCACCGGCCATACGGGTGAGCACCACACGGTACACTCAGGGACGTGGGCTACCTTTATCCGCCTCTAGCAAGGAAGCCAGAAGAGTACAATTAGTTGGGGAGGCCTACAACTCCGCCTGGCCAAGGGGAATCCCATCTGCTCAAGGACTGACCAGGCCCCGACCGCTAGCCAGTACTCCGGGAGGGTCTATCTTTGTCACCAGTAAAGACCCTGAACTACACCGCATCGTCTCTGAGTGGTTCCTGCTACCCCCATCATCCACGTCGGCTGCCCTGAGGCCATACCCCTCCCGTTGGGGGTTATACCATCTACGCTGCACTATCCTACCACCGGCCTCAGCGGTCTGCCCTGCAGCGGCAGCTCCATAGCTGCATTCAACGGGTGGCGTAGTCGTCCTACATCTACTGCTAATATACCGCCACTTAGTCTGACTCCCTGGGCACGGACCGGGTCGCCGCCACGAGACTACTACCCCCAACAGGCCCGGCTCCGGGTAGTCCCCGCGTGCGCAACGCTACACCAAGTAGGCCCAGGGGTGCGTCAGCTTTTGGCGTAGTCGGCAGGATTACGTGCCCGCAACCACCGGGTACTGCGTGCCTGAAAAAGACTTCAAACTTACCAGTGGTGAAGATTCCTGACATCCGTGGAGGTTTCCCGCCATCCGGCGCCATCTTCTACCTTCTTCCCGCCATCCGCGAAGTTTTCCCGCCATCCGGCGCCATCTTCTGCCTTCTTCCCGCCATCCGTGGAGTTTTCCCGCCGTTGGACGCCATCTTGAAGACGCCGCGCGGGAAGAAGAGGGGCGTGGACTCCAAAAGCGCGCGAGAACTGAAGCCCCGCCTCACGTCCAGACGTCGCGTAAGGTCCTGGAAGGAGCCCAGCAGACGTTGACGTCACAGTAGCGCGACGGAAGGTCCTCAACCCTGACGATCCACTGCGGAGCCGCGGCCTACGGAAGAGGATCATCGCAAGGTAGGCCACGGTCCACTAGGGGGGAGGAAGATGTCGGATACGGAGGAGAGCTTCACTGCCTCAACCCCCGCCAGCGCCAGCGCTGCTGCAGTCATGCCTTTTACCATGCCCTATATCCCGGGAGCAGCCTGGCTACCCCAATACTCAGGGGAGTCACATACCCTGAATGACTTTAGAGAAAAGCTGGATAGCCTCTTCCAGGTGTACCCCCTCACAGAAGAGCAAAAAGTGAGCATCCTGGTGGCCCCACTAACCGGGGCAGCCCAAAGGGAGGTAAAGTCCTGGCCACCTGGGAGGAGGACTGTCGCGGGGATACTAACCCGGCTGAGGGACACCTTTGATACCCGCACCTCAGCCGAGATTAAGCTTAAATTCTATGGGTGCAAGCAGCGAGCACATGAGAGTATAAGGGACTATGCACTAAACCTACAAGAGGCCCTGAGAGCCATTAAGCAGACCGACCCCGACAGCGTGGGAAACGAGGACAGGCTGTTGACCGAACAATTTATAGAGGGACTATATTGCAATGTCCACCGAACCCAGTTGCGGGCCATAGCCTTACAGGATCCTCATCTGGACTTTGCACAGTTCAAGGACAGAGCCATCCGGGTGCTCCGAGAACCGGCACCGGGTGGCGTTGTGACCCACAGGCGCCCAGCTACCGCTTACCACCAGGAGGCGGCGCCCTTGTCGGCAGGGCCTGTGGGGGCTGATGCGCAGGCTTTGAACAATGACCAGGCTCCAGACCTGCACCATCAGGTCCAAGAGCTAGCTAAAAGCGTTGCTGCGCTAACCCGAACTGTGCAGTCTTTACAGGTTTCCACTCCAGGGAAGATCCAGCTGGCATCCGGACCGGAGGACATCCCGTGGCGTCGACCAAGGAGGACCCCACCAGCCAGAGGAAGACCCAGCGACCGATACAACGAGGACGGACAACCCATCTGCCGCCGCTGCAATCAACCCGGACATATGGCAAGGTACTGTCCTTTAAACTGGCACAACCTGGGGTAGAGGGCCAACCCCCAGGAAAAAGATCACCAGGCCCATCGAGCTGGCGCGAAAAATATGTGGGAGGACGTCCAGTCTTGCCTGTGGTACTGGATGGCATTCCTATGAGTGCCCTACTGGACACCGGGTCACAGGTCACCACCATCCCGTACGTGCTTTTCAAGCAGTACTGGAATGACTCGGATATAACCCGCTACCCTGACGACGACTTGAGTATCATTGCCAGCAATGGTCAACCCGTGCCGCAGATCGGATTTAAAGAGATGACCATTAAAATCGGTAGAGTCGAACTGGCAGCACAGGGACTGATCATTGTGGACATTGACAAGCGCGAGAGCCACCCAAAGATAACTCTAGGAACTAATGTGATTGAAAATTGTCTTGCAGAGGTGATTTTCATTTTACAGCAGGTTGCCAAGAACGCCAGCTCCGGCCAGCAGCGAGTGCTCCAGAAAGAGATCCGGGCACTGATGCGACGGCAACAAGTGGAACTCTCCGGCGGTGAGATTGGTAGCGTAAGAATGTGTGACCCTTTCCCTATTGCCATACCCCCTAAAAGTGAAATGATGATTTGGTGCCGGGCAGCTATTGGTCTGAGAGGTAGAGATTACCAGGCCATGGTAGAACCAGTCTACTCAGACAGTAGGCCCACCATTTTGACAGCACGGGGGGTAGTTGATGTACGCCATGGGAGGGTACCCGTTCGCATAATAAATATTGGGAAAAGGGAAGTATACCTGCCCCGGTATGCTACGCTAGCCAAATTATATACTATCAACCAAAATTCTATACAGTCTGTGGAACCCTTGCCTCCATCTCATCCGGAGGAAGGTAACGGCTCTGAGAAAATAATGGAGGATTGGTGTCAGCAACTACATTTGGGTACTGACTCCACTCCCTCCCACCAGAAACAGGGAGTCTACCGGGTGGTTCAAGAATACGAGAGAGTGTTTAGTAAACACCCGTTAGACTTCGGGCGAGTCAAGGGGGTAGAACACCACATCCCCACGGGAGACCATCCTCCCATAAAAGAGAGGTATCGGCCCGTACCCCCTGCACACTACCAACACGCCAAGGGGATGCTTAGAGACATGAAGGAGGCTGGGGTAATCAGGGATAGCTGTAGCCCCTGGGCAGCTCCACTAGTCTTGGTCAAAAAGAAAGACAACACCATGAGAATGTGTGTAGATTACCGGAAAATTAACCGTATCACACACAAAGATGCGTACCCCTTACCAAGAATAGAAGAGTCTTTGGCTGCTTTAAAATCTGCTAACTTCTTCTCCACCTTGGATCTCACTAGCGGGTACTGGCAGGTTCCTGTAGCAGAGGCGGATCGGGAGAAGACCGCATTCACCACCCCGATGGGACTTAGCGAGTTTACCTGCATGCCGTTTGGACTCTGCAACGCACCAGGAACCTTCCAGCGATTGATGGAGTGCTGTCTGGGACACCGGAACTTTGAGACGGTCCTGTTATACCTGGACGATGTCATCGTCTACTCCAAGACCTACGAGGACCACCTGAAGCACCTGGCGGAAGTGTTTGAAGCTCTGGCAAGTTACGGCCTAAAGGTGAAACCTTCCAAGTGTCACCTCCTGAAGCCAAATGTGCAGTACCTGGGACACGTGGTGAGTGCTGACGGAGTGGCTCCCGACCCTGATAAGATCACCGCAATTAAGGAATGGCCAAGCCCCTCCAGCGTAAAGGAAGTGAGGCAGTTCCTCGGGTTGGTAGGCTACTACCGAAGGTTCATTCCCGGTTTCACCAAAAAGGCAGCTCCTATGCAGGACCTCCTGATAGGCCAGTCCAGGAAGGCCAAGAACCAGAAGCCACCCTTCAGATGGGAGAAGCTGGAAGAAGAGTCCTTCCGCCAGCTGAAGATGGCCCTCACGGGGGATGAAATCCTGGCGTACCCTGATTATAGCCAGCCCTTTATCCTCTACACCGACGCCAGTAACATCGGGCTAGGAGCCGTACTGTCCCAGATCCAGCAGGGGAAGGAACGGGTAATTGCTTACGCCAGCCGAAAACTGCGACCCACCGAAAGAAACCCTGAGAATTACAGCTCATTTAAGCTAGAGTTCCTGGCAGTGGTGTGGGCAGTCACCGAGCGCTTTAAGCACTACCTTGCTGCTTCCCGGTTCACCGTGTACACGGATAACAACCCGTTGACACACCTGGACACTGCAAGACTCGGTGCCCTAGAGCAGAGATGGATGGCCCGCTTGTCCAACTATGAGTTTACAATCAAATACCGGGCAGGACGCTCCAATACCAACGCAGACGCCCTGTCCAGGATGCCAAACCTACCGGACGTAGGGGAAGATTCAGAAGAACTGGAAGAAGTTGAGCTCCCCGCGTTCCACCGTCATGGGACTATCCAGTATTCCCACCGTGTAAGAAGTAAGCAAACCGCTACGTTCAATCCCTTACCTCATTACAACTGGGTGGAGACGCAAGACAGTGACCCTGCCATCCGTCTGGTAAAGGAGATGCTGACTCGGCCAGATGCACGCCTTGACCCAGACGCTCCGGAGGAGGCCAAGCAACTGTGGGCTGAGAAGAGTCGACTGTTCCTTTATAAGGGAAAGTTGTGCCGCAGAATGGTTAACTCCCGGACGCATGAACTAATCTGGCAAGTAGTGGTGCCAAGAAGAGACGCAGCTATGGTGATGGAGGCATACCACGACGGAGCTGGGCATTTCGGATGGAAGAAGCTGGAGTTTCTGCTGCGCGGGCGGTTCCATTGGGTAGGCATGAGAGGAACCATCGAGAGGTGGTGCAGAGACTGTGGCCCATGCAACTTAAGAAGGAAGGACCGTGCCAGCCAGAAGACTCCCCTGTGGTCCATCATCACCAGACAGCCGTTGGAACTGGTAGCCTTGGATCATGTAAAGCTGACCCCAAGCAGAAGTGGCTACGTCTACGCGTTAACCATCGTGGATTACTACTCCCGGTTCTTGGTTGTCGTCCCCGTCAAGGACTTAACGGCTCAAACAGCAGCTATAGCCTTCCAGCAGCACTTCTGCCGTCCGCACGGATACCCGGAGCAGGTGCTGACGGACCAGGGGCCTGCCTTTGAAGCGGAGGTCTTCCAGGAGTTCTGCACACTGTATGGATGCCGGAAGATTAGAACAACACCCTATCACCCGCAAACTAATGGACTTTGTGAGAAAATGAACCAGGTGGTGATAGATCTCCTGAAAACATTGCCCCTGGAGGAACGCAGTCTGTGGCCTGAGAAGCTGCCCGACCTGGTGGACCTATACAACCACATCCCTGTAGGTTCCACCAACTGTACCCCGGCTTACCTAATGAGGGCAAGACCTGGTAAGCTTCCTGTTGATCTGGAGATGGGAGTCCTGACACCCGAGGACACTTCACCAGTAGCAGACTGGGACACAGAGAGGCAGCAGCAGTACCGGAAAGTACAGGAGAGCGTGGAGCGAAGTCTCTGTCAAGCTAGGGAAAGACAAGAGAAAACTTACAACCAGTATGCTCCCGCTGTTCCCCTGGTGCCCGGAGAGCAGGTCTTGAAGAGGAAAAGACGGCTCCACAAGTTGGACGACCAGTGGGAGAAGGACCCGTACACCGTACTGCCCTCAAGCCACGACAACCCAAAGATCTGTACAATCAGTAAAGACGGAGGGGAAACCACAGCCATTGTATCCCGGGATCACCTGAAGAAGTGTCCTGAACAGCTACGGAACCCTGAAGAGGAACAAGAAGACCGTCGACCCGTAGAGGAAAGGGAAGATATGGTTAGTACTGTGCTCGGAGACTTCCCTCGGTCTTGGACTCAAGTCAATGGTGCTGTTGTGGTACCCGTCCTCACGTTCCTCCAACCAGCATCCCAAGGACCTACGGAGACACAGGTGGAGCTGGAAGAACAGCCGGTCCAGGAGGCAGAAGACCCCACACAAGCAGACCAGGAGAATCAACCCTCTGCTTATAGTGAGCCTGCCATACCCCTAGTGAGCCAAAGAGTCCGTAGACGGCTGCCCAGTTTACCCTTGACAGCTCCTATACCCTGTAGCTCAGGACCAGTCAGCCAGCTCCGTAGGTCCACTAGGGTCACTAGAGGCCAGCTGCCCATACGGTGGAGGATCTAAATGTTCAAGTTATTTTATTAATGTTTACCTGTTTATTGTTGCTTGTGTATAATTATGTGTTTCTAGTTATTTATAGGAGTCTTTGGTGGATTTACCGGGAATCCTTTGTGTATATAGTTGGAGCGTAACCCAGGACGGACTGAAAGACTGTTAAGAACTCGGGGCAGGACAGACCCCCTACCTGGTTACGTCTCCCTGTGTTGGTGAAATGGACACCCTTGTTTTCCTCAAAAGTTACACCCGGTTGCGGACACGCCGTGACCATCCTAATGTTTTTCTTTATTGCGTTGTTTCTGTTTGTAATTTGTTATGTTACAAAAATATGTTTAGTCCCGGAGTACTAACTTTCACTAGGGGGGAATGTGGCACCCCAGGGGTCTGGTCTCCACAGTAATAGCAATGTTATGTCTGAGAGCAGGTGGGAGGTCTCTTGGTCAGGAATCCTATGCATGCCACACCTCCTGCCCAGTCCTGGGAGGGGAAGAACTTCCCCTATATAAAGCTGGGGCTGAGGCAGGGTTAGAGAGAAGAAGAGTTGAGAAGAAGAGAAGAAGCTATAGGAAAGAGAGATCAGGAGCTCTGTGGGAGCAGTGCAAAAAGGAATCAGGGGCTGGCAGCTGAAGAGCTCGCCCTGATTGAAGAGTTACCACCGGACCCGGAGTCCGAGGCTGTGGGGATTAACCCAGACCCAGCAGCAGAAACCGCCCGGCAGGGGATTTCAGGTCCTCTGGCCAAGAAACCCGAAGGCACGGTCACACGCGTGGGACCAGCACCGCCGTCGTGGAGCGGAAGCCACTAGAAGGCCCCGAGTCACCGGCCATACGGGTGAGCACCACACGGTACACTCAGGGACGTGGGCTACCTTTACCCGCCTCTAGCAAGGAAGCCAGAAGAGTACAATTAGTTGGGGAGGCCTACAACTCCGCCTGGCCAAGGGGAATCCCATCTGCTCAAGGACTGACCAGGCCCCCACCGCTAGCCAGTACTCCGGGAGGGTCTATCTTTGTCACCAGTAAAGACCCTGAACTATACCGCATCGTCTCTGAGTGGTTCCTGCTACCCCCATCATCCATGTCGGCTGCCCTGAGGCCATACCCCTCCCGTTGGGGGTTATACCATCTACGCTGCACTATCCTACCACCGGCCTCAGCGGTCTGCCCTGCAGCGGCAGCTCCATAGCTGCATTCAACGGGTGGCGTAGTCGTCCTACATCTACTGCTAATATACCGCCACTTAGTCTGACTCCCTGGGCACGGACCGGGTCGCCGCCACGAGACTACTACCCCCAACAGGCCCGGCTCCGGGTAGTCCCCGAGTGCGCAACGCTACACCAAGTAGGCCCAGGGGTGCGTCACTAACACTTGCTTCAACCCTCAGGTCCCGCTGCCTGTCAGTCCTGCCCACCTGTCTGTCTAACAGTCCAGCCCGCCAGTCTGTCTACAGTCCAGCACGCCAGCCTGCTTACCTGGAGCTGCTGCCAGCTTCCTGCCATGCTCATCCGCTGTACCGGTCAGCTCCTGTCATCTGACCGGTGGGAGTCACCTGCTCTCACACAATGTCGGTCCCAGAGTGGCTCCTGGTTCACTTGCCCGGTCCCTCCCTGGTTCACGGAGTCGACTTAGCTGCCGTGTGACCTGGGTTGGTCCGAGTAGGCATTTAGTTACGCCCCTCTGTTCCCTCCTTGCACCGAAGCACAGAGGTTCCACCACCCGGACCCGTAACAACAACAAAAATTGCAAAATTTTGCGCAATTACAAGTTGAGCAAAATTTTGGAGACAATGCAAGCAGTTATACTGAAAAGTGGTGAAAACTTCTTGATGTATCGATACCTAACAGTAGTGCATTAACAATGTGAACATATACACCCCACATAAATGGTTAATCTATTAAATGTCAGCACAGTGCTGTAGTAGTTAATTGTTCTTTTCATTAAAAATTTTCAGCAATAATTTGGTCCCATCTGCTTTGACTTTTTCATCATTTGCATATCATTAACTTGTCTATCAATCATGTGATTTCCATAACTCCACGACTTTTCCTTCTTTGTGTCGCAAATTCATGTTTAGGAGTGCATATTACCACCTATATATACACACATCAAAAAAGGAAAGGAATCGCCTAGATCTAAGAATGGCTAACTAATTGGCTTCATACCAACTTGTGAACTGCAAATCAGATCCTTCATCATTACTTTTTCTTTACCTTTAAAACATTTACTTTCTATGTATTATGAGGCAGAGCTGTGCAATTAGCTGCAGACCTTTAACTTTAGAATCTACTATCTAGAATTTTAAAGACTATGGAAACCATTAACATAAAAAAAAATTACATATGCTAGTAGTCACATTGAATTAAAGTTTAGTTGAACAAAATTCCAGGCTGAAACTTAAGATACGTAGTTTACAACATTACCAATATTCATGCGAATGTGTAGGTCCCAGTAATACATGTAGCAAGTGAGTTATTTGTGTTAGGATGCTGTTGACCGCACTAGGTCCCATATGTCAGCATAGCTTTATTCATTGGCTGATTTTCCTTGCAGTACAGTGAGCTATATGAAGGAGCTAGACAGACTGTGTTTCAGTAAAAAGATTGGACATTTTAATACATTTTTAATTTAGAAAGTTAGTTTTGCATTTAGGAAGCAGCTTAATAAAAAATGTCAGGTCAATTATACCACAAACATGCATTTTGCTGGGATTTTATGTGATATACCAACACAAAGTAGCAAGTATTTGCTACGTGTAAAGGAAATGATACATGATTTTCTAACAATTTAAAAAATATGAATATGAAAATTGTTCCTTGCATTTGTATTCAGCCTTCTGTAGGCAGATTCTTAAGTAAGAATCCTGAGTGACCTATTGCCTCCAGAATTCACAATTAGTAAACTGAGTCCACCTGTATGTAATTTATTCTTAGAATAACTGCAACTGTTTTGTGAAGGCCTCGGAGGTTTGTTTGAGAATATTAGGGATCAAACAGCATCATGAAAATCAAGGAACACACCAGACAGGGCAGGGATAAAGTTGCAGAGAAGAGAAAAGCTGGGTTAGGTTATAAAAGAAAAAATAGCCCAAGCTCTGAACATCTCGCAGAGAACTGTTCAATCCAACATCTAAAAATGGAAAGAATATGGCACAACTGAAAACCTACCAAGACATGGCTGTCCTGTGATCGCTCTGGAGGACCTGCAAAAAACTACAGCTCATGTGGGAGAATCTGTCTGCAGGACAACTATTAGTCATACAGTACACAAATCTGGCCTTTATGGGAAGAGTGGCAAGAAGAAAGAAATTTTTGAAAGCAAGCCATAAGAAGCCCCATTTGCAGTTTGCAAAAAGCCATTTAGGGCACACAGCTAGCATGTGGAAGAAGGTGATATGGTCAGAAGAGACCAAAGTAGAACTTTTTGGGGTGAAATGACAAATTCTATGTGTAGTGGAAAACTAACACTGCACATCACCCTGAAGACACCATCCTCACCGTCAAACATGGTGGTGGCACCATCATGCCGTGGGGAGGCTTTTCTTCAGCAGGGACAGAGTTGATGAGCAGATGGAAGGAACTAAATAAAGGGCTATCCTGGAGGAAAACCTGTTAGAAGCTGCAAAAGACTTGAGACTGGGGTGTAGGTTCACCTTCCAGCAGGACAACAACCCTAAAACATTCTGCCAGAGCTACAATGGATAGTTTAGATCAAAGCATATTTGTGTATGAGTGTGCCTGTCACAGTCCAGACCTAAATCCCATTGAGAATCTGTGGCAAGACTTGAAAATTGCCGTTCACAGACGCCTCTCTCCAATCCCTTTGGGCAGGAGCTAGTCTGCAAAGATTAATGGACAAACATTTCAGCCTCTAGATATACAAAGCTAGTAGAGATCACCCCGAAACATTTGTAGCAGTGATTGCAGCATAAGACGGTCCTACATAGTATTGACTGTAACGGGTCTGGGAGGCAGAACCTCTGAGCAACTATACAAGGGGGCGGTCCTTGTAAGGAAGCGGGTGGCTCCCAGGGAAGACGGGCAGGTAATCACGGCAAGTGACAGGGACAGTCTCTGGGTAGAAGGACGGGTACTCACGGCAAGTGACAGGGACAGTCTCTGGACAGGTAGGTGGTCACGGCTAGTGACGGCAGAGCCTCCAGGTAGGCTAGCAGGCAGGTAGCAGGTGAGCGCTCCTAGGTGAGCAGGCGAGAGTCTCTGGACAGGCAGGTGGTCACGGCAAGTGACGGTGGAGCCTCCAGGTAGGCTAGCAGGCAGGTAGCAGATGAGCGCTCCCAGGTGAGCAGACAAGAGTCTCTGGACAGGCAGGTTGTCATGGCAAGTGACGGCGGAGCCTCCAGGCAGGCTAGCAGGCAGGTAGCAGATGAGCGCTCCCAGGTGAGCAGACAAGAGTCTCTGGACAGGCAGGTGGTCACGGCAAGTGACGGCGGAGCCTCCAGGTAGGCTAGCAGGCAGGTAGCAGACGAGCGCTCCCAGGTGAGCGGGCAGGCTGGTCCATAGACAGACTGACAGGTGTCGGAAGGCAGACCTTCGGACCGCAGGCTTGCAAGCAGGTAAACGGATATCTGGCAGGTATCAAGCAGGAATCTGGCAGGTGACTGGCAGGTAACAGGCAGGAATCTGGCAGGTGACTGGCAGGTAACAGGCAGGAATCTGGCAGGTGACTGGCAGATAACAGGCAGGTGACTGGCAGGTAACTGGAAACGGGACCTGAGGGCTGAAGCAGAGTGAAGGCTTTGCAACAACATTGCTCGGGCACCTCCATTTTGGAGGAGGTGCCTTATATATGGTGAAGTCCTCCGGCCATTGGCCGGGAACTCCTTAGGACGGCGCGCGCGGCCCCTTTAAGAGAGGGGGAGCGCGCGCGCGCCCTAAGCACCGTGGCTGGGAAGCAGCGCGCGCTGCCAGCAGAGCGGGAGGAAGACGCCGGGCGCAGAGCGGAGAGGTGAGGGGAACAGCGTCCCTGCCTAACAGGAGGCAGGGACGCCAACGCTACATTGACTCAGTGGGGCTGAATACAAATGCACGTCACAATTTATAGATTTTTATTTTTAAAATATTTAGAAAACAATTTGCAAAGACTTTGCTAATTTGTGTTGGTATATCAAATAAAAATCCAATAAAACACAATTCATTTTGAAGGTGTAATGTGAAAAAATGTGAAAATGATCACAGGGTGTTAATAGTCAAGGCATTGTATAGCAGCATTAACATTGCTACTAAAAATGAAGCTCAACTTCCCTGAATGGTTTCTCACAACAAAATATTTACAAATACTCTTCTCTGCTGATTGTACAGAATCTAAATAGATTATAACATGTCTAACCTAAATGTAATAATTAGAGCATCCTTAACCACTGCTTAGAATGAACCACTTAATTTGTCAAACATGAGAATTAGAGTAGTGAGATCTATAGCTAAAAATGAATAAATTGATTTGGAAATCGCACATTTTAAACTTGGTGAATAGACTTACTCATCATCTTTATTATTTTACCCTTAACTAATTATTTGCCTTAACTAATAGGGGTTTTGTACATTAGAAAAGATCTGCTGAAAGATAGTTTAGTTTCACGTACAGCATTTTACCTTAGAGGGGTCCATCTGAAATTCTCTGGCAGATGAAATATAACCCATTAAATTCATTTTCTGCACGCAGAAAACACTATTTTTAAATTTTAACAAAAATTATTTTCTCGGTTTCCGTAGCTCAGCACGTACATGGCTAACATGCAATAAATAGTCAGATGAATAATAAGACTACCTTCAAGATAGAGCACCAGCAATTGACCAAAAATGTATCTAAAAATATATTCAAAACATTATTTTAGAGACAGCAGGAAAGTTACTTAAACCAAATGGCATAACTAGGTTCTTATAGCGACCACTGTCTACTACTTATACCCGTCTCATCTTAATAAGGAGGTATGCAACCCTAAGATCAAGACAGACTGGCACATGGGGCAACAGGAGAATCCCCCAGTGGGCCCTATTGCATGATTGGGCCCTTACCCCTATAAGAGTAGTAGTTGGCACAATACACTTATTCACTATGCACAGACTGAAGCAACATCTATCTCATCAAACTACCAATTGTATTATTATATTGAAGCAGAGAGAAATTTGTGACTGAGGGCAATGTAATATTTACATGTGGCTGAACATTGGGCCCCCAGAGTCAGTTACTGGTGGGCCATTGGCATTCCAGTCCGACAATGAACCAACTAAAGGAAACTGATTTTTCACAATAATTTTAACCCCTTTACCCCCGAGGGTGGTTTGCACGTTAATGACCAGGCCAATTTTTACAATTCTGACCACTGTCACTTTATGAGGTAATTACTCTGGAATGCTTAAACGGATCCCCCTGATTCTAAGACTGTTTTTTCATGACATATTGTACTTCATGATTTTAGTAAAATTTCTTTGATATCACTTGCGTTTATTTGTGAAAAAAACGGAAATTTGGCAAAAATTTTGAAAATTTGGCAATTTTCAAAATTTTAATTTTTATGCCCTTAAATCAGAGAGATATGTCACACAAAATACTTAATAAACAACATTTCCCTCATGTGTACTTTACATCAGCACAATTTTGTAACCAAAATTTTTTTTATTAGGGATCTAAAAGGGTTAAAAGTTGACCAGCGATTTCTCATTTTTCCAACAAAATTTACAAAACCATTTTTTTAGGGACCACATCACATTTGTAGTCACTTTGAGAGGTCTTTATGACAGAAAATACCCAAAAGTGACACCATTCTAAAAACTGCACCTCTCAAGGTGCTCAAAACCTCATTCAATAACTTTATTAACCCTTCAGGTGCTTCACAGGAATTTTTGGAATGTGGAAGAAAAAAATGAACATTTAACTTTTTTCACAAAAATATTATTTTAGACCCAATTTTTTTTATTTTCACAGGGGTAACAAGAAAAAATGAACCCCAAAATGTGTTGTGCAAATTCCTCTGGGCACGCAAATACCCCATATGTGGGGAAAAACCATTGTTTGGGCGCACGGCAGGGCTCGGAAGGGAAGGAGCGCCATTTGACTTTTTGATTGTAAAATTTGCTTGAATAATTAGCGGACACCATGTTGCGTTTGGAGAGCCCCTGATGTGCATAAACATTGGAGCTCCCCCACAAGTGACCTCATTTTGGAAACTAGACCCCCAAGGCACCTATCTAGATGCATAGTGAGCACTTGGAACCCCCAGGTGCTTCACAAATTTGTTCGTAAAAATGAAAAAGTATTTTTTTTTCCACTTTTTCATATTTACGAATCAATTTGTGAAGCACCTGGGGGTTTCAAGTGCTCACTATGCATCTAGATAGGTGCCTTGGGGGGTCTAGTTTCCAAAATGGGGTCACTTGTGGGGGAGCTCCAATGTTTGGGCACACAGGGACTCTCCAAATGCAACATGGTGTCCGCTAACAAATTGAATGGAAAATCGGCTCAAATTGTTAGCGGACACCATGTCGCGTTTGGAGAGCCCCTGTGTGCCTAAACATTGGAGCTTCCCCACAAGTGACCCCATTTTGGAAACTAGACCCCCCAAGGCACCTGTATAGATGCATAGTGAGCACTTGGAATCCCCAGGTGCTTCACAAATTGATTCGTAAAAATGAAAAAGTGTTTTTTTTTCCACTTTTTCATTTTTACGAATCAATTTGTGAAGCACCTGGGGGTTCCAAGGGCTCACTATGCATCTAGATAGGTGCCTTGGGGGTCTAGTTTCCAAAATGGGGTCACTTGTGGGGGAGCTCCAATGTTTGGGCACACAGGGACTCTCCAAATGCAACATGGTGTCCGCTAACAAATTGAATGGAAAATCGGCTCAAATTGTTAGCGGACACCATGTCGCGTTTGGTGAGCCCCTGTGTGCCTAAACATTGGAGCTCCCCCACAAGTGACCCCATTTTGGAAACTAGACCCACCAAGGCACCTATCTAGATGCATAGTGAGCACTTGGATCCCCCAGGTGCTTCACAAATTGATTCGTAAAAATGAAAAAGTTTTTTTTTTTTCACTTTTTCATTTTTACGAATTAATTTGTGAAGCACCTGGGGGTTCCAAGTGCTCACTAGGCAACTAGATATGTGCCTTGGGGGGTCTAGTTTCCAAATAGGGTCACTTGTGCAGGAGCTCCAATGTTTAGGCACACAGGAGCTCTCCAAACGCGACATGGTGTCCGCTAACAAATTGGAACCATGTCGCGTTTGGAGAGCCCCTGTGTGCCTAATCATTTGAGCTCCCCCACAAGTAATCCCATTTTGGAAACTAGCCCCCGAAGGCACCTATTTAGATGCGTAGTGAGCACTTGGAACCCCCAGGTGCTTCACAAATTGATTCGTAAAAATGAAAAAGTGGAAAAAAAAACACTTTTTTATTTTAACGGATTAATTTGTGAAGCACCTGGGGGTTCCAAGTGCTCACTATGCATCTAGATGGGTGCCTTGGGGGGTCTAGTTTCCAAAATGGGGTCAATTGTGGGGGAGCCCCAACGTTTAGGCAAACAGGGGCTCTCCAAATGCGACATGGTGTCCGCTAACAAATTGGAACCATGTCGCGTTTGGAGAGCCCCTGTGTGCCTAAACATTGGAGCTCCCCCACAAGTGCCCCCTTTTTGGAACATATTCCTGATTTGTCAATTTTATAATATAGTGTTATATGCCAGTTGTGTATTACAACCTGACAAACACTACACAACTGAAGTATGACAACCTGACGAACACTACACACTGTGTAGTGTTCGTCGGGTTCTCATACGTCAGAAATTAATTCAATAGTCCATGGAGGTATGGTATCTTCTGAAGCAGTCTTTCATGCAGAGGCCAGGTTTGTCGGGGCAGTTGTCACATTGGTAAATGCTGTCATTGCGTATTCCTCTTCGGTAGCACACTCGGCACTTCTTTTGTGACTTACCCTTTTTTCCGCTGTGAGGGATCTGCCCCGGGAAATGCTGGCCCGGTACAATTCGAGGTCCTTCAGTTCCAGAAGTAGTGGGACCCGCTCCGCCACCACTGCCAAATATCAGGGCCTTGATAACTGTCTCCTGAGAGTGAAGATACGACGCAGAAGTCTGGCCTGCACATTGAGACAGAAGAAAAGCGTTGTGCATTGCCATCTGAACAATTTGCACGGCCAGCTTCTTATACCATACCTTGGCCTTTCTCAAAGCACTGTACGGCTGGAGGACTTGATCGGAGAGATCAACTCCCCCCATGCACTTGTTGTACCCCACTACACAGTCTGGTTTGGCGACCTGTCTAGTGGAACCTCTTACAGTGCTGAGGGTGCTGCCATCACCATGTATGGTGGTCAAGAGAAGGACATCCCTCTTGTCCTTGTACTTGACCACCAACAGGTGGTCGCTACATTGGGCTCTGCTCTCACCCCTTCTGAGCAGCTGCCCAATTAGCGTCTTTGGGAGGCCTTTCTGATTTTTGCGGACAGTACCGCAAGCTGCGGTATGTCGCGCAGAGAGGGACTTGAAGAGCGGGATACTTGTATGAAAGTTATCCACGTACAGGTGATAACCTTTATCCAGCAGTGGGTGCACCAAGTCCCACACAATTTTCCCACTCACTCCCAGAACAGGGGGGCATTCAGGGGGTTCAATCCGGGAGTCCTTCCCTTCATAAACTCTAAACTTGTGAGTGTACCCTGAGGTACTCTCACAAAGTTTATACAGCTTGATCCCGTACCTGGACCTTTTACTGGGCAGGTACTGCGGAATCCAAGCCGCCCCTTGAAAGAAATTAAGGACTCATCCACGCAGATGTCCCTTTGGGGCACGTACACTTCACCAAACTTGTTGTTGAATTGCTCGATGACCGGCCGAACTTTGAAAAGACGATCAAAGTTCGGGTCATCGCATGCAGGACACCTTGCATTATCTTGGTAATGCAAGAACTTGTGGATGGACTCAAAACGTTTCTGGATCATCACCATTCGGAACACTGGAGTGTTATATAAAACGTCAACACTCCAGTATTGCCGAAACTCTGTTTTTTTCAGGATCCCCATATGAAGGACCAGGCCCCAAAACTTCATCATTTCTTCTGCGTCTACAGGAGACCAGTTAGAAAATGATGAAGAGGGGTTTTGTTCCAAAAATTGATGAGCATACAAATTAGTTTGGCCCACCATGAGGTTTATAAAATCCTCAGAGAAAAAGACTTTGAGGCGGGTGGTGTCAAACTTGATTCCTGATTCCGCCACGAAATCAGGAATCAATGGATTAAAATTTTCGGGGGGCGAGGTCCATATGAGGTCAGTATTGGGGGGCGCTGGAACATCTTCTCTCCTGCGACGACTGCGGGGCGGTCCAGGAGAACCTGAGGAAGAAGAGGAGGAAGAAGAGGAGGACGATGAGGTGTGAGAAAAGCAAAGAAATGTGGGATCCTCGCCCTCGCTGTAGGTCTCAGTGTCGGAGGCAACAAAAGAGTATGCCTCCTCCGCTGAATAGCGAGTTTGGGATGAGCCGGACATTTTTTTTTTCCCGTGTATGTAGTGCGTGTGTGTCTGTTCTTTATTTAGAGTGTGTGTGTGTCAGTGTGCTTGGTGTGAACTTTTTTTTCCTGAAAAAAAAAGAGAAAAAAAAGAACTACCGTAGGTGGTTCAAACAGCGAGCACGAGTGCGGATCGGTGAACTATGTCACCAATCAACTCTCGGCAGCTGCTGGGTGTGTGCGCGAATGTGGTGCAAAGGTGGGGGGGGAATTGAGAGGGACAGGAAAAAGAAGAGATAGAAGAGAAATAAAGAAAAAAAAAAGAAAAAAGAAAAGTCGTGAAAACAGCGAACACAGAAAAGAAAAAAAGAAAAGTCGTGAAAACAGCGAATACAGAAAAGAAAAAAAGAAAATTCGTGAAAACAGCGAACACAGAAAAGAAAAAAAGAAATGTCGTGAAAACAGCGAACACAGAAAAGAAAAAAAGAAAAGTCGTGAAAAGCAGCGAGCACGGACGTTGATCAGTGACGAAGACACTGCTCAGCGCTCGGACGCTGCAGGAGGCACGAAAAAAAAAATTGGTAAAAGGAGGGACGGGGGGGGGGGAGGAGGGGGGGAGAGGGGTGGATGAGGGGAGAACAGAGATGCACTTACCAAAGTCTTCTCTGTTCTTCTTTCAGCAATATCAGAAGCAGGTTCTGGAAGAGGCTCAGGAGCAGGATCCGCTGGAGACCGACGACCCAGGAGACAGGAGCAGGAGATCCAGGACCCTGGACAGCAGCCGGACGCCAAAGATGAAGATCCAGCAGCCTGAAGAGCTCAGCAGGATGCCGGAGCAAGAGATCCAGGACCCTGGAGAGCGGCAGCAGCGACTAGAGCAGGTAGGACAAAGGTCTTGTAGTGTCACAGAAGATTGTGGAACTATAAGGCCCAGCACAGAGTGATCAGACGTGACCGCTCTGTAGAAATCCTCACCAAGTGTGAGGATCTGCAGGGCGGTCACAGGGTGGTGACAGGGTGGTGACAGGCAGGTCACAGGCCGGTCACCTCCCGGTCAGGTACTCTGATTGGTGTGATTGATGATGACATCGATCGCACCAATCAGAGATGGCTGGGGCCTGGGCACGCACCACAGGGGGTTAAAGGAAGGTGACAGGCAGGTCACAAGCCAGTCACCACCCTGTGACCGCCGTGTCACCTGTGTTCATGTACTCTGATTGGAGCGATCGATGTCATCATCGATCGCTCCAATCAGAGCTGGCTGGGGGCTGGCAGGGGGCTTGTATGACTTCACAGGGGGTCATGGGAAGGTGACAGGCAGGTCACAAGTCGGTCACCGCTCTGTGACCGCCCTATTGCCACTCTGTCCCGCTGTGATCGGTGCGATCGATTTGATCGGCGATCGCACTGATCCTAGCAGTTTGGGGAGAAGGCTGTGGTTACTAGGCAACAGCCTAGGATCGGTGCACTTTGGAGCACCGATTCTAGGCTGCACAGCACTGTTTCCGGCTATCTGATTGCCGGAAATAGTGAGAAATGCTGTGATTGGCTGTTCAGAATTGAACAGCCAATCACAGCGATCGTGGGTGCGGGGGGGCGGCGCCATCTACCCTGAGGTAAGATGGCACCAGAATTTTAATTTTATCACCGCGACTTCGGTCGCGGTGCCGCTTTAAAGATAGGGCGTACTAATACGCATCAGGTCCATAAGTCCCAGGGCACAGATATGTATTAGTACTAGAGTTGAGCGAACATGCTCGACACTGCTCGGTACTCGCCCGAGCATCACGCTACTCGGGATGTTCGGCAAGCACCGAGCATTTCCGGGTTACTCGGGCGGGAGCTCGGGTCTCCGCCCTGCATGTTTGGCACACTTTACAGAGACAATGAACATGCAGGGATTGCCAGCCAGTCACTGCAATGCTGGAGCCATGTTGGTTGTGGGCATTACAGTGATTGGCTGGCCGCACAGCGTCACCTCGAGTATTTAAAACCGGGCGCCGCCATCTTGGACACAGTCGCTCCGGATTAGACAGTGTAGGGACAGCGCTGCTGATTTAGGGAGAGATATAAACTGCGAAATAGTTAGTGTAGGGTCTGTAAAGGCTGCCAGAACAAACAAACAGTCCTTTTCAGGACTAATATCCATCCCAGATACCAGGCAGGCAGGCTGTATAGGAGACACAGTGGTTCTACCAGCAAACGCTGCATTACAGTCCTGTGTGCTCCTGCTGCTGAAATTGCTGGACTTAGCACCAGGTGTCGGGGGCCAGGAAAAATCCTTTTTTTTTCATCTAAATCCTCCTTTTTTTCCCTCCTTCACACTGTACAAATACCCGTCTTATTAACCTTTTGGTGTCCCCCCCCCCCCCAAAAAAAAAAAAGTGTGTCTCTGATTTTTCAGACACAAATATAACTGTTGAAAATAGTCTGGTGTAGGCTAGAGAAAGAGAAGTGTTGTTCATAGAATCATAGAATGGTAGAGTTGGAGGGGACCTCCTGGGTCATCTGGTCCAACCCCCTGCTCAAAGCAGGATTCACTAAATCATCTCAGACAGATGTCTGTCCAGCCTCTGTTTGAAGACGTCCATTGAAGGGGAACTCACCACCTCTCGTGGCAGCCTGTTCCACTCATTAATCACCCTAACTGTCAAAAAGTTTTTTCTAATATCTAATCTGTGTCTCCTCCCATTTAGTTTCATCCCATTGCTTCTAGTCTTTCCTTGTGCAAATGAGAATAAAGATGATCCTTCTACAATGTGACAGCCCTTGACATATTTGTAGACAGCTATTAAGTCTCCTCTCAGTCTTCTTTTTTGCAAGCTAAACATTCCCAAATCCTGCAACCGTTCCTCATAGGACAGGGTTTGCAGACCAGTCACCATTCTGGTCGCTCTTCTCTGAACTTGCTCCAGTTTGTCTATGTCTTTTTTAAAATGTGGTGCCCAAAACTGTACACAGTATTCCAGATGATGTTTTGCACTTCCACGGTTCAAACCTCTGTATTATCCATTTTGGGCCATTTGTATCTAAAAAAAAAAACAGTTTGAGTGTGTCGCTCACTGTTCAGCCGCAAATATCTCTATTTAAAAAAGTGTGGTATACCCCAGTAAACAATAACTGTGGTTTTGCCATTCCACGGTAAAAAATCTCTATTATTCAGCCTTTGGTAGTTTTTTCCGTAAAGAAAAACAGTAGTGTCTCCTGACTGTTGTGACACAAAAATATATCTGTTGAAAATAGTCTTGTGTAGGCCCGACATCCCAGTGTGGTTTCGCAGTTCCACGGGTCAAATCGCTGTACTATCCAGTTTTGGGCCTTTGGTATCTAAAAAAAAGCAGTTTGAGTGTGTCGCTCACTGTTCAGCCACAAATATCTCTATTTAAAAAAGTGTGGTATACCCCAGTAAACAATAACTGTGGTTTTGCCATCCCACGGTAAAAAATCTCTATTATTCAGCTTTTGGTAGTTTTTTCCGTAAAGAAAAACAGTAGTGTCTCCTGACTGTTGTGACACAAAAGTATATCTGTTGAAAATAGTCTTGTGTAGGCCCGACATCCCAGTGTGTTTTTTTTTAAAAAAGTGTGGTATACCCCAGTAAGCAATAACTGTGGTTTTCCTCTTCCACGGTTCTAATCTACTCTTCATTACCCTTTTTCCATTGATAGTGCAAGTGTAAGCTATTTTACTTCATTTACAATGGGCAAGGCGCGTGGCAAGGGACGTGGAAGTGGACATTCTGGTGATGGTTCGTGCAGAGGACTGGGCCGTGGCCAAGGTGAAAATGTGCCACAACCAACAGCCACATCTTCTCGCTCCCACTTCTTGACCGAATTACTAGGGAAGCACAGAACAACACCAGTATTGAGAACTGATCAGTGTAAACAGGTTATTAATTGGATAGCAGATAATACTTCCAGTTACCTGGGCACCACCACCTCCGGTCTGTCTTCCACACGGTCAACTCTTAGTAGCCGTGAGTCTCGACCGCGTACTCCTCCTCACCCTGATGCTCCTTCCTCCCACCATGCCGAGTGTCGTCAGACAGCAAGTGACAAAACTACCAGCCTGACCACCATCAGCATGATCAGGCACATGGCAGCAAAGCACCCGACTTTGTGGAGCGAAACCCACAGTCCACGACCAGTGTCAGCGGGTGTCACCACTGTTTCTTCCACTGTTGTGCATGCAATAGAACCCCCTGTTGTGTGTGCAAGGCAATCCCCTGTCCATACTGCATGTAAAGATGCCCCCCTCCTCTCAGTCTTCACTTGTTATGGCTGTTTCTCAAGAAACAGCATCAACGTCCACGTCCACGTCCCACCGCAGCGTTCAATTGTCCATATCCCAGACCTTTGAACGAAAGCGGAAATTCGCAGCTAACGCCCCACAGGCCACAGTCCTAAATTCGCACATTTCACGACTGCTTGCGTTGGAAATGCTGCCTTTTAGGCTGGTGGAGACGGAATCCTTCCGCAATCTTATGGCGGTGGCCGTCCCTCGGTACTCGGTCCCCAGCCGACACTATTTTGCCCTGTGTGCCATCCCCGCACTACACAAGCACTTGTCCCAAAGCATCTGCCGTGCCCTCAACAACGCAGTTACTGGGAGAGTCCACCTGACAACGGACAAGTGGACAAGTGCTTGTGGCCAGGGACGGTACATCTCTCTGACGGCACACTGGGTAAACATAGTGGAAGACGGGACCCAGTCGGACCTTGGGACGGAACACATCCTCCCCACACCGAGGATTGCGGGCCCTATGTCAGTCAGAGTTGCCCCCACAGTGTACAGCTCCTGCGCATCCTCCTCCTCCTCCTCCTCCTCATGTTCAGCCTCCATCTCAGATATCACCACATCAGTTACAAGCTGGAAGCATTGCAGTACTGCCTCCTTCAAGCGGCAACAGGCTGTTTTGAAACTCATATGCTTAGGTGATAAACCTCACACTGCTTGTGAGTTGTGGACAGCTGTGAAAGAGCAGGCAGATCTGTGGCTGAGACGGCTGAACCTACATCCCGGCATGGTCGTGTGTGACAATGGCCGTAACCTGGTAGCGGCTCTGAGGCGAGGTGAGATCACACACGTACCATGCCTGGCTCATGTGCTTAACCTCGTGGTTCAGCGGTTTCATAAATCGTACCCCGAGTTGCCAGATCTGCTCGTGAAAGTACGCCGCCTGTCAGCTCATTTTCACAAGTCGGCTACAGCTTCCGCCACCCTTGCTGTGTTGCAGCAGCGTTTGCAGCTTCCGGCACACCGACTGGTGTGTGATGTCCCCACATGTTGGAACTCTACCCTCCACATGTTGCAAAGGATTTGTGAGCAGAAGAGAGCAGTTGTGGAGTACCAGCTGCAACAAGGCCGTCGATATTCAGGTCAGACTCCACACATAAGACCTCAGGAGTGGACCTGGATGTCTGACATATGTACCATCCTGACAAACTTTGAGGAGGCCACCAAGATGGTGAGTGGCGATGACGCCATCATTAGTGTCAGCATCCCACTTGTCTGTCTTTTGCCACGCTCTCTGCAGAGAATTAAAGAGGAGGCATTGCAGCCAGAGTATGATGAGATGGATCAAGAAGCCGTAGCGGGCGATTACACACAGCCCAGCCTCATCTCATCCCAACGTGCATTGGGGGACAATGAGGGAAGGAGGAGGAGGAAGAACAGGAGCTGCTATCATGCGTTGTAGATGGTAGCACCTGTACAAGTGTCATACCGTCGGTTCAGCGTGGGTGGCCTGAGGACAGGGGGGAGGAGGAAGAGGAGGAGGAGAGCATGGTCAGTCGTCATCTTGGTGAGGACACGGAAATCTTGCCCGTTACCAGTCTGGCACGCATGGCTGACTTTATGTTACGCTGCCTTAACCGTGACCCTAGCGTTGTCAAAATGTTGGGTGACAGTCATTACTGGTTGGTGACACTTGTAGACCCACGCTACAAGGAGAACTTTCACTCTCTTATTCCTGAGGTGGAGAGGTCTACAAAAATGGGGCAGTACCAGAAGGCCCTTGCTGCAGAACTCTTAAAAAAATTCCCATCTGAACAAGCTAGCGGCAGAGGTCACAGTTCGTTGCCCAACCAAGGTGTACAGGCGAGAGAGATGCAACTCCAATCCAGCAGAGGCAGGGGAACACTGTCACTGTTCTGGGACAGTTTTCTGACACCCGCCCAGCATACAGGCCATGAGGCGCGGGGTACTCTCACAAGGAGTGGAAAGTTTCAAAAGATGGTGAGGGAGTACCTTGCCGACCGTACCAGCGTCCTCCGTGATTCTTCTGTGCCTTTTAATTATTGGGTATCCAAGCTGGACACTTGGAATGAACTCGCTTTGTATGCCTTGGAGGTCCTGGCCTGCCCTGCCGCTAGCGTGTTATCGGAGCGTGTTTTTACTGCCGCTGGGGGAATTATAACTGATAAGCGCACTCGCCTGTCAACTGACAATGCTGACAAGCTGACCCTTATCAAAATGAACAAGGGCTGGATTGGGCCAGACTTCTCATCACCACCAAATGACAGCAGAGTAACATAAAGTCAAATCCACTGTGTTATTTCGGGAGGTGTATTCACATGCACCGCTTCACACCCACAGAGGGGTATATGCTTCCTCATTTCGGCTGTTTTATCTTCTTCTCCTTATCCTCAGCCTCCTCCACCACTATACCACCAGGGTGCCAGCATTGCAAGTTCCTCCGTCCTTATTTTTGGCAGCTTTTTTGCTTGCAAGGCATAAGCAAATACTATGCGACACCCACTCCCCAATAATGGGACTTATGTTTGTAATATGCTGTACTGCATGGCTCTTGTAAGGGGCATTGCAAGTTGCTCCGTCCTAATTTTTGGCAGCTTTTGCTTGGAAAGCATAAGCAAATAATATGGGAGACCCACTCCCCAATAATGGGGCTTATGTTTGTAATATGCTGTACTGCATGGCTCTTGTAAGGGGCATTGCAAGTTGCTCCGTCCTAATTTTTGGCAGCTTTTGCTTGGAAAGCATAAGCAAATACTATGGGAGACCCACTCCCCAATAATGGGACTTATGTTTGTAATATGCTGTACTGCATGGCTCTTGTAAGAGGCATTGCAAGTTGCTCCGTCCTAATTTTTGGCAGCTTTTGCTTGCAAGGCATAAGCAAATACTATGGGACTCCCACTCCCCAATAATGGGACTTATGTTTGTAATATACTGTACTGCATGTGACGCGCCCCCTGGGCCGTGTGTACACGTGTGTGGGATACCCGGTGCCGGGTCTCTGGGGTCTGTAGTCTCCGTGGCGGTGACCCGGTCCCATGGCTCAGGCTGGTCAAACCAGTGGCAGGCTTTCTTAGGTTTTGAGGTTAATTGTCCGACTGCGCCTCCCGTGGATTGCGGTCAGGGAGTACCACCGCTGCGAGGCAGACCGCTGAGGCTGGTGTTGTGTGCGCAGCAGAGAATGGGATAACTCCCCACAGGAGGAGTATAGCCTCAGGGTAGTGAGTGTGGATGATGGGGGTGATGGTGCACGAGTGCAGCAGGAATGACTCAGAGTCTTTGCAGTGCAGTTCAGGGTCTTTACTGATGATTATAAGGTAGACCCTCCCGGGAGTACTGGCTAGCATAAGAGGCCTGGTCAGTCTGTGAGCAAGCAGGAGTTCCCCTGGCCAGGTGGAGTTGTAGGCCTCCCCGTCTGTCTGCACTCTTCCTGGCTACCTTGCTGTAAGCGGGTAAAAGTAGCCCACGTCCCTGAGTGTACCGTGTATTGCTCACCCGTATGGCTGGTGACTTGGGGCCTTATGTTAGCCTCCGCTCCACGATGGCGGTGTTAGTCCCTTACTTGTGACTGAGCCTCCGGGCTTCTATGGCCAGAGGACCTGAAATCCCCTGCCGGCTGGTTTCTGCTGCTGGATATATAAGTCCTCACAGCCTCGGACTCCTGTGTCCGGTTCCCATTGTCTTCTGCCAAGGCGAGCTCTGCTCAGCTTCCAGCCCATGGTCTTTAGCTCCTAGCTCCTACAGAGCTCCTTGCTGTTACTTTCCCTTGCTCTCACTCTGACTCTGACTGTTCTTTGTTCTCTGACTCACTCAACCCCGCCCAAGATCCAGTTTATAAGGGCAGAATTCTCCCCTCCCAGGACTGGGGCAGGAGGATGTTGCATGTTTAAGGGATCCTGACCAGGAAACCTCCCACTTGCTCTCCGACGTAATATCTCTATTACTGTGGTGACCAGACCCCTGGGGTGCCGCCACACATGGCTCTTGTAAGGGGCATTGCAGTTCCTCATAATTTTTGGAAAGCCTTCCATTCCCTGCTTAGGCCAACAGTGCACAGGAGACCCAGTTGCTATAAATGGAAAAAAAGGTTTAGTTAACGCCCTCTGACCTCCATGTCATTTCCAAGGGGCATTGGAGTGCCTCGAAATTTTTGGTAGGCATTGCACTCACTGTATGCCCTATAACTGTGTAGCCGAATCGCTCCTTTTGTTACAGAAACATATCCTACAAGACATATCTGGTTGACTGGCCTGATATTGATGTGAATGGTCCCTGTTCCTCCTGCTCTTTCTCCTTTGCCACTACCTCATCCATCATTTATCACCTGAAGCTTTGTTTTAACGGGAGTCATAGAACTTGGATAGTAGCAGGAAAACATCCAGCAATCCTCGGAGGAGGTAGGATATGCGCCAAAACGCTGACCACCTCAGGCCTAGCCGCTACTACATACATGCGCTTGCATTACAACAAAACAAAGCAGATGGTAACTTCTATCATCCTCATCATGCTCCTCACCTTGGCACTCTCAACTCCCCTGATGGAGAAGCCAGGGCCCACCGGAGGAGTCTGATAGTCCGGTGGGCTCGGCCAATGCTGCCCTAAAGCAGGCCAGGCTAAGAAAAGTGTGGGAAAGGTTACCGGGACAAATAGGGGTGGCTGGGGGCCGAGTATGGACACACGGTCACCCCTTGGAGGCTGGGGAGCAAGCAGGGACACCCGGCCACCAGGCGGTTGGGGACTGAGTATGGATACCAGGCCGCCGACACAGCCATGGCGTGGTGGCCAGATTCCGCCTCCACATGCCTAAAAGGCCCAATTTAAAGTGCAAGCAAGCAAGCAGTATGTTATTGCAGCCTGGGGGTGGGTGGGTGGCTGGCTGCATACTTGCGCTTGCATTGCAAGGAATGGGAGAGGTACAATTGAACACTGCCCAGGGACAAGGACTTGAATGGGGATAGTTGCAAGTCTGCAATGACAGGTGCAAGGTGGGAGGCATCTTCGCATGTACCATGAACAGGGGTTTGGCATGCACACACTACAGCGGAATAGGCTCTCCTTCCCACTAAATGCACTGGGGAGGGCACAGGTAATGTTTTGGTATACGCGCTTAATCTTATGTATAAGGCACACCAGGACAAATAGGGGCGGCTGGGGACTGAGTATGGATACCTCGCTGCCGAAGCAGCCATGAGGTAGTGGACAGCTTCGGCCTCCTCCAAACTAAAAGGCCCCATTTCAAGTGCAAGCTAGCAGTATGGAATTGCAGTGTGGGGGTGGGTGGGTGGCAGGCTGCACACTTACACTTGCATTAAAAGAAAACATAGCAGATGCTAACTTCTGTCATCATCATCATGCTCCTCACCTTGGCACTCTCAACTCCACCGATGGAGAAGTCAGGGCCCACCGGAGGAGTCTGGTTCTCTGATGGGCTCGTCCAATGCTGCCTAAAGCAGGCCGGGCTAAGAAAAGTGTGTGGGGGGATGTTCCAAGGAGAATTAGGGGCGGCTGGGGACCGTTTATGGACACCCGGCTGCCCCCAGGCGGCTGGGGACCGTGTGTGGACACCTGGCCGCGGGGCGGCTGGGGACTGAGTATGGACACCCGGCCACCGGGCAGCTGGGGACTGAGTATGGATTCCAGGCCGCCAACTCAGCGGTGGTGTCTAGATTCCGCCTCCACATGCCTAAAAGGCCCAATTTCAAGTTCAAGCAAGCAAGCAGTATGGTATTGCAGCCTGGGGGTGGGTGGGTGGCAGGCTGCATACTTTCGCTTGCATTGCAAGGAATGGGGGAGGTACAATTGAACACTGCCCTGGGACTAGAACTTGCATGGGGATAGTTGCAAGTCTGCATCTTCTGATGCGGCAAGGATCACTTATGATGGGCACACTTTTAGACAGTGACCTGGGAGTCAGAGATGCTTCCAAGGGTCTTCCCCATGCTGTTCCCATGTCTTTTCAGCACTTTATGCATGTGTCACACAGCACATGGCCAGATAAGGTGGTAAAATGTTAAAATGACATTTCCCGGTGAATGCATTTGTCATAGTTGAAAGCAATACAAAAGTGCAAAAACGCATAAAAAATGCTACTTGTGAACATAGCCGAAGGTGTGGAGGAGTATTTTTGTTTTTG
The DNA here is from genome assembly GCF_046119375.1 of Phyllobates terribilis. Classification (NCBI taxonomy): domain Eukaryota; kingdom Metazoa; phylum Chordata; class Amphibia; order Anura; family Dendrobatidae; genus Phyllobates; species Phyllobates terribilis. The sequence goes on from NW_027362767.1 coordinate 104,369,077, forward strand.
GTCATTTATTTTAACTTATACACAAGACTTTTCCCTGGAAAGGATGTTCCTTAACATATTTCACAGGAAAAAAGTTTCACTTTCGTTTTTGAACATTTTATTGTGAGCCCGTAAAAGTGGCTTAATACCTCTGACCACGTTGTTGACAGCAGTGACCTGGGGGTCAGAAATGCTTCCTGGGGCGATCCCCATGCTGTCCCCATGTCATTTGAGCACTGTCACTATCGTTTAGGGCACTTGTTAGGCTTTTAAAAGACTGCCGGGGGTGCCACCGCAAAAATGCTCTAGTCTCCCATAGACTAACACTGGGCTCGTTGCTCGGGTCGAGCACCCGAGTATCATGGCGAGCTCGGCCCGAGCTTCGAGCACCCGAGCATTTTAGTGCTCGCTCAACACTAATTAGTATGCCTTGGGTCGGAAAGGGGTTAAGTTCCTATGAAGGCCTAATATTTTATAAAGGCCCAACAAACCCTTTTATATAACCTTTCAAAGTTTTATTTGAAAATATCACCTTGATGCCAATCAGTTACAGGATTATATTTTTGTAACCAAGACATATCCAACAACTTTGCTGTAGATAAAGTGGCTGGCACAGGAGGAATCTTAATTACCATCTTTGCATTCCAAATGTCCTAAGAGCCATGAATATTTTCTCTTCCGCTTTGTAACAAACCAATGAGAGGTAAAATGAGAGGTGGGCTGCTGAGGAAAGAACCCTCTTTTATCTTTTTGTCTGCAATGGCAGATTAAATATGGTAATCTTTGTCCCTCTCATTGGAACATGAGCACTGAAAGTGTACAATCAAACAGATGCAACAAGACTGAGCGCATTAAGATACATGTAAACATTGACTGGATAAATTCTCAATTGCATTAATACATTATAGACTAAGCTTGAACATTTGGGGTTCTTAAGGCATATTTTGATCAAAATGTGTGAGCACATCTGCCAGGAAGAAGACAACATCTTTTGGTGGCAACTTACACCAATAGACTTACCCGTGTCTACAAATTTAAAGGGCAGGCAGGATCCAGTTCTAATTAAATGGATTCTGTCACCAGTTTTTTTCTGCCACATCTGAGAGCATCATAATTTAGGAAAAGAGACCCTGATTCCAGTGACTTATCACTTAGTTAACTGGGTTCAACATTTCTGACACAATCAGAGTTCTTAAATGTAGCTCAGAAAGCTGACTGTCTATTGACAGTGTGAGGGGTACAGGGTGATAGTTGTGGTGAGGGGCTGCTGCTGTGCTCCTACACCTTGACTCCCCACAAATAATAAATAATGTCTAGTCTGTCATAAAGCGTGTGTGTACTGAATAAAACTCACAGTTTTCCTTGAGGGTCCCATCTGCTTCAGAATTCTAACTTCAGCTGCAGGCAGACAACCAAGCACAGACTCTTGTTCCTTTTTCAACAGAACAACTTTACTTAACTCTTCCAGTTCAGTTTCGGTCTGTCACACAATGTGTATGAAAGACTAAGTGCAACACAAAGGGAAGGGGGGAAGGGAGCTGTAGTGCCGGCGTCCCTGCCCTCTGCTAGGCAGGGACGCTGCTCCTCTCACCGCTCTGCTCCGTGCCCGGCTTCCTCCCCCCGCTCTGCTGTCAGCGCGCGCTCCGTCCCGGCGTCCTCCTCCTGCTCTGCTCTCAGCGCGCGCTCCTTCCCGGCCCCTGTGCTTAGGGCGCGCGCGCGCGCGCTCCCCTCCTTTTAAAGGGGCCGCGCGCGCCGCCCTAAAGAGTCCCCGGCCAATGGCCGGAGGACTTCATCATATATAAGGCACCTCCTCCAAAATGGAGGTGCCCGAGCAATGTTGTTTGCACCTGTGTCTCACCTGTGCTTCAGCCCTCAGGTCCCGTTGCCAGTTACCTGCCAGTTTCCTGCCAGTTTCCTGCTAGTTACCTGCCAGTACCTGCCAGTTACCTGCCTGATTCCTGCCTGAATACTTGTTACCTGTCTGCCAGTCTGAGGTCCGACGGTCTGCCTTACTACTCCTGTCAGTCTGTCTAAAGGACCAGCCTGCCCGCTCACCTGGGAGCGCATATCAGCTACCTGCCTGCTTGCCTGAGGTCCGACGGTCTGCCTTACTACTCCGGTCAGTCTGTCTATGGACCAGCTTGCCCGCTCACCTGGGAGCGCTTCTCCGTTATCTGCCTGCTTGCCAGCCCGGAGGCTCCGTTGTCACGTGCTGTGACCACCAGCTATCTCAGAGACTCTTGCCCGCTCACCTGGGAGCGCATCTCCGTTACCTGCCTGCTTGCCAGCCCGGAGGTCCCGTTGTCACGTGCGGTGACCATCAGCTATTCCAGAGACTCTTGCCCGCTCACCTGGGAGCGCTTCTCCGTTACCTACCTGCCTGCCAGCCCGGAGGTTCCGCCGTCACGTGCCGTGACCACCTGCTATTCCAGAGACTCTCGCTTGCTCACCTGGGAGCACACATCTACCACCTGCCTGCTAGCCTACCCGGAGGCTCTGCCATCACAGGTCGTACCTACCCCTTACCCAGAGACTGCCCTGATCACTTGCCGTAACTCCCTGTCCGTTCACCCAGAGACTGCCACCCGCTCCCTTACAAGGGCCGCCCCCTTGTATAGTAGCTCAGAGGTTCCGCCTCCCGGACCCGTTACAGTCCGCCTCCCGGACCCGTTACAGTTTGCTCGGGCCATGGAACCCGGTGGCACCCAAGCTCCCTCGCTCTCGGACCTCGGTCTTGAACTGTCCCGTCAGAGGTCCCAACAGGAGGCCATCCTGGGTCACCTGCGGAATGTTAATACTCGCCTGAACACTCTGTCTGATCCACCAACAACCTCCGCCAGTGCCATATCTTGCAATCCGGCGGCTCCGCTGCTCACTAATACTATGGTATCCTACCCCGGACCCCGGCTTTCTGCACCTCCTCGCTTCGGAGGCGACCCCGTCCAGGCTCGGGGCTTCTTGAATCAGTGCACCCTGCATTTTGAACTTTTGTCCTACCAGTTTAACTCCGACCGGGCCAAAATTGCCTTCATCATGTCCCATCTCACCGGGGAGGCCCTGGCCTGGCTGAATCCTCTATGGGAGAGAGGAGACCCCCTGGTGTCCAACTTGCCTGCTTTTCTCACGGCTTTCCGGAAAGTCTTCGACGAACCCGGACGGAAGACCTCATCTGCATCATCGTTGCTACGCCTCCGTCAGGGGAGTCTCACCGTGGGCCAATATGCCATACGGTTCCGTACCCTTGCCTCGGAGCTGGCCTGGGATAACGACGCTCTGGTTTCCGTCTTCTGGGAGGGTCTGTCCGGCCGTATTAAAGATGAACTTGCCGGTCGGGACATTCCTACCACTCTCGATGACTTAATAACTCTTGCCACCCGAATTGACCTACGGTTTCAGGAGCGTGCCAAAGAGGTCACCCGTGAGAGAAGGATTCCACGTTTAGCTCCTACTTTCCAGAAACCCGTCATTCCCTCCATCTCTCCCCAGGTACACTCTCCTGAGCCTATGCAGGTCGACCAGACCAAGATGGTCAAAACCCGTCAGGACTCACGCCGTGCCGAGGGGAGCTGCTTCTACTGTGGCAGTAAGGAGCACCGGATCCGTGCCTGCCCGGAGAGGTCGGGAAACGCCTGTGTCTAGGTTCGCTCAGAGAGGTCCACCTAGACAAGAATAAATCCTCTCCATCCCTGCTGTTGTCAGTTTCGATCATCTACGGGGAGAACCGTTATTTCGAACTAGCCCAACTTGACTCTGGAGCAGCCGGGAACCTTATTTCACAGTCCCTGGTTGAGAAATACCGCATCCCCACCAAACCTCTGGCTGTACCTGTTATGTTCTGCTACCAAAGCTAAGGAAAGAGAGGAGATCTGTCCCTACTATAAGACTCAGCTGAATCCCTACGATGTAACAGGGAACCTGATCCTGCGATCAGACCTGCTAAAGTCCTAATCTAGTCTGTACGGAGACCTATAGATTTGGGGAGGGAATCCCTACAAGTACTAAGGACTGGGAGGAATATGGGACACCTCCTAACAGAAATAGCAGCAGACAGACGAACAAACAAAATAGATAGAACCTAGAGGTCCGTAGACCAAGCAAACTAACAGAGTTAGATACAGAGCACAGGCTAGCTAGAAAGTAGATATACAATGAAGTCCAGCAAAGCCAGAAGGGCGGAGCAGGATTAAATAGGCCAACAAGGTCATGTGACCAGCAAAGGAAAAAAAACCTAACAGCAAGGTTCTAACAGTACCCCCCCTTCTAAGCGGATCCTCCGGATCCCCTAGGACCAGGCTTATCAGGAAATCTCCTGTGAAACGCTCTGATAAGTCTGGACGCGGAAACATCATCTGACCTCACCCAAGAGTTATCCTCGGGTCCGAAACCTTTCCAGGCCACAAGATACTGCAAACTACCTCTATACCGTCTAGAGTCAAGGATGCGAGAAATTTCATATTCCCCGTCCTCCACCACCGGAGGAACAGAGGCAGAGGCGTCACCATCCGACACAACAGCTTTTTTTAACAGAGAGACATGAAAGACCGGATTAATTCTCCAGGAGGTAGGAACCTCCAACCTAACAGCAGATTGGTTGACAACCTGAAGCACCTTAAAGGGCCCTACAAACTTGGGACCCAATTTCTTAGAAGGAATCCTCAACCGCAGATTCCTAGAGGACAACCAAACCATGTCACCAACAGCGAACAAAACCTCCTGTCGTTTCCTATCAAAGTAGTCTTTAGATTTTCTGTTGGCCTCCTGAAGATTACCACGCACATCCGTCCAAACTCTTTCCAAATCACCGGAAAAATTCTCCTCCTCAGGCACGGCAGATCCCAACTTGGAGAACGACCCAAACGACGGATGTCTCCCAGAACAACAAAAAAAAGGCGAACAACCAGCAGAAGAAGATGTATGATTGTTCAGAGCAAATTCGGCAAGTGGCAGAAACTCAGACCACCCCTCTTGATTGTCTGCCACAAAACAACGCAAGAACTGCTCAACATCCTGGTTTTTCCTTTCTGTCTGGCCATTAGATTCAGGATGATATCCGGACGAAAACGACAAATGAATTCCCAACCTGTCACAAAAGGCACGCCAAAAACGAGCCACGAACTGAGGACCCCTATCAGAAACAATGTCAGTAGGAACGCCATGAAGTCTGACAATTTCCTTGACAAAGGCCTTAGCGAGAGTTTTAGCGCAGGGCAGTTTGACGAAGGGAACCAAGTGACACATCTTGCTAAAACGGTCCACGACCACCCAGATGACAGTAAAACCCTCAGAGGGGGGAAGGTCAGTTATAAAGTCCATAGCCAAATGTGTCCAAGGAGCACTGGGGACCTCCAAAGGACAAAGCAACCCCGCAGCAGGAGTATGTGAGGACTTAGATCTAGCACATATAGTACATTGGCGCACCCACTTAATGACTTCCTTCTGCCATCCAGGCCACCAAAAACTGCGACCCACCAGTCTCTTGGTCTCAGAGATTCCGGGATGACCTGCCAACCGAGATTCGTGACACTCAACAAACAAATCTCTCCTAAAGGTCCCAGGCACAAACAACCTCCCATGAGGAGTGTTAGATGGGGCATTCTCCTGAGCTTTAAGAATCTCATCTTCCAAAACGGAGTCTAAAGCAGCTATCACAACACCTTCTTGTAAAATGTTTTCCTCTTTCTCAGCACCGACTATGGGAGAAAAACTGCGAGACAAGGCATCCGCCTTAACATTCTTAGTACCAGGGATGTAAGTAACGGAGAAATTAAACCGCGAGAAAAACAGTGCCCACCTAGCCTGACGGGCATTCAGGCGCTTGGCAGCGTCAAGATATATCAGATTTTTATGATCCGTAAGAACCTGAACGGGAAATTCCGCACCTTCCAAGAAGTGGCGCCAGTGTTCAAATGCGAGTTTAATAGCCAATAATTCCCGATTACCAATATCGTAATTCAATTCAGTCTCCGAAAATTTTTTTGAAAAAAATGCACAGGGATGTAATCCATCCCCGTTATCCTGAGACAATACTGCGCCAACCCCCACAGAGGAAGCATCAACCTCAACCAAAAACGGCCTAGTCACATCAGGCTGCATAAGGATGGGAGCAGAGGTGAACCTCTCCTTGAGATACACAAAAGCTTCAATGGCCTCAGAAGACCACTGAACCGCATCAGCACCTTTCCTGGTGAGATCAGTCAGAGGTTTGACAATACTAGAAAAATTTTTTATGAATTTTCTATAGTAATTGGCGAAACCCAAAAACCTCTGTATTGATTTCAAACCAATAGGCCTAGGCCATTCCTGCACAGCCTGAACCTTAACCGGATCCATCTCAAAACCTTTGCTGGAGATAATGTAGCCCAAAAAGCTAATTCTCTGTACAGCGAACTCACATTTCTCCAGCTTAGCAAAAAGCGAATTGTCCATTAATAACTGTAATACCTCACGCACGCTCCGCCAATGAGACTCCAGATCCGGCGAATAAATCAAAATGTCATCCAAATACACAACCACATTTTTACCGATCAAAGGTCTAAGGATGTCATTAATCAGATTCTGAAAAAATGCAGGAGCATTAGTAAGACCAAAAGGCATAACCAGATTCTCAAAATGACCCACAGGAGTGTTAAAAGCAGTCTTCCATTCATCACCCTCCTTCATGCGCAACAGATTGTATGCCCCCTTAAGGTCAATTTTAGAGAACCACTTGGCCCCCAATAACTGGTTAAACAGATCAGGAATCAATGGCAGTGGGTAAGGATTGCGTACCGTAATTTTGTTAATCTCACGAAAATCCAGACAAGGACGTAAACCGCCGTCCTTTTTTTTTACAAAAAAAAATCCAACCGCCACAGGAGACTTAGAGGGCCTAATGTGACCGGCGGCCAAACTTGTCTGTATGTATTCCTCCAAAGCCTTCCTCTCAGGAATAGTAAGGTTAAATAAACGACTTTTAGGAAGAGTCGCTCCAGGGACAAATTCAATAGAACAATCATAGTCTCTATGGGGAGGCAAAACCTGCGATTCTTTCTCAGAAAAAACTCTCCAAAAATCCTGAATAGGAACAGGCAATTCTCCCCTATCCAAAGCTGCAATACGCCCGTTACAACACTTGTCATAACATTTATGGCTCCAGGATTTAATTTCACTGGTAGACCAATCCAGTACAGGATTGTGAAATTTTAACCAGGGCAAACCCAATATTACTGGAGAAGGCAAGTTATTCAACACTACCAAATCCAATTTCTCATGGTGAACACCATTAATAGTGAGAGGAAATTCACTGACCTTGAGAGTAATATTCTTCAAAGGGGAGCCATCCACAGAAACCACAGCAATGGGGGATGATAAAGGTTCAGGTTTTAAATTGAGTTTTTCCACGAATCCCCCATCAATAACATTCAGTGTAGACCCGCAATCAACAAACACCCGAAATTCCATTAATTTTTCCTGAGCAATCGTGGAAGCAGCTAAAAATATACCCTTGGAATTTAAACAGGCAATACGGGCGTGACTGACCATTTTTTTTTCTTTCTTCATACGAAGCTCACAGCCTTTAATCAAATGACCAGATTTTCCACAATAGAAACACAAGCCTTCTGAAAAACGACGGTCTTTTTCTTGAGAGCGAGGTGCCACCGATCCAATCTCCATCAATTCACCACTGTTAGTACACACATTATCATAACCAGAAACTGACATAGCAGAGGATTTGCTCTCATTAACCCTTGCACGCAGTCTTCTATCCACCCGTATAGCTAATTGCATAGCCTGTTGCAAATCCTCAGGTGTAGGATAAGCAATTAGCAGGTCTTTAACCTTTTCACTGAGCCCAGCAAGAAATAGACTTTTCAGAGCAGAATCGTTCCACCCTGTTTGAGTGGACCAACGACGAAAATGTGTACAATATTTTTCCATATTACCTGATCCTTGTTTTAAACGTCTCAACTCAGTCTCAGCTGATGCCACACGGTCAGGATCATCATATAATAGTCCTAAAGCAGAAAAAAAAACTATCCACTGATCTGAAGCATGTATCACTAGGTTGCAAAGAAAAGGCCCACTCCTGAGGCTCTTTGCGCAAAAGTGACATTATGAACCCTACGCGCTGGGATTCATCCCCAGAGGACTTGGGTCTCAAACGAAAATACAATAAGCAAGCATTTTTAAATGAAAAAAATTCTCGATGTTCACCAAAAAATAAATCCGGCAAACATACCTTAGGCTCCAAGAAATATGCTCCAGGACAGTTACTCACGTGCTGACGGAGCTCGGCCACTTCCAGAGAGAGTCCCTGCAGGTGTTTAGCCAAATCCTGAACCGACACCATGATGGAACAAAAAAAAATCTTTCCTTAGAGAATTTACAGGCTGGACTTACTGTTATGTTCTGCTACCAAAGCTAAGGAAAGAGAGGAGATCTGTCCCTACTATAAGACTCAGCTGAATCCCTACGATGTAACAGGGAACCTGATCCTGCGATCAGACCTGCTAAAGTCCTAATCTAGTCTGTACGGAGACCTATAGATTTGGGGAGGGAATCCCTACAAGTACTAAGGACTGGGAGGAATATGGGACACCTCCTAACAGAAATAGCAGCAGACAGACGAACAAACAAAATAGATAGAACCTAGAGGTCCGTAGACCAAGCAAACTAACAGAGTTAGATACAGAGCACAGGCTAGCTAGAAAGTAGATATACAATGAAGTCCAGCAAAGCCAGAAGGGCGGAGCAGGATTAAATAGGCCAACAAGGTCATGTGACCAGCAAAGGAAAAAAAACCTAACAGCAAGGTTCTAACAGTACCCTTGTCTGTCGCTGCCGTGGATGGGGGCCTCTTACCTCGCCCCATTCAACTCATCACCGAATCCATTACCCTGCAGGTGGGAATGCTGCATTCTGAAAGTATCTCCTTTCATGTTCTGCCTGGACTCTCTCACGCCCTCTTGCTAGGTCTGCCCTGGCTCCAGAGACATGCACCCGTGCTAGACTGGCAAACCGGAGAGGTCCTTCGCTGGGGACAAGACTGTCATAAAACCTGCCTGGTTCCCGTCCATCCCGTCCGTCCCTCTCCTACCCCAGCTAATCTACCAGGACTTCCAATTCCTTATTGGTCTTATGCAGATGTCTTTAATAAAAAGGAGGCAGAGACATTACCACCACATAGACCATACGACTGTCCCATCGATCTGCTACCCGGTACTACTCCTCCCCGTGGGCGTATCTATCCTTTATCCGCTGCTGAGACCCGGTCAATGTCCGAATATATTGAGGAGAATCTGGCCAGAGGATTCATCCGGAAATCTACCTCCCCGGCGGGAGCAGGCTTCTTTTTCGTCAAAAAGAAGGACGGCTCTCTCCGTCCCTGTATAGACTATAGAGGCCTAAACCTGATCACGGTGAAGAATAAGTACCCCCTTCCGCTCATTCCAGAATTATTTGATCGTCTGAGGGGGGCTAGGATCTTCACCAAACTGGACCTTCGTGGGGCGTACAACCTGGTTCGTATTCGTCAGGGGGATGAATGGAAGACGGCATTCAACACCCGGGACGGCCACTATGAATACCTGGTAATGCCCTTTGGTCTCTGTAACGCTCCTGCCGTCTTTCAAGAGTTGGTCAATGACATCTTCCGGGACCTTCTCTACTCCTGCGTAGTGGTGTACCTGGACGACATCTTGGTCTTCTCTCCGGATCTCAAGACTCACCGGAGGGACGTTCGTCAGGTCCTGCTCAGGCTAAGGCAGAACCATCTCTACGCTAAATTTGAGAAGTGCCTCTTTGAGCAGACCTCGCTTCCGTTTCTGGGCTACATTATCTCTCAGACCGGCCTTCAAATGGATCCTGAGAAACTGTCTGCCATCGAGAAATGGCCCCGACCGGAGGGGTTGAAGGCCATTCAGCGTTTCCTGGGCTTCGCCAACTACTACCGCCTCTTCATACCACACTTCTCTTCCCGGACGGCCCCAATTTCTGCGCTCACCCGTAAAGGTACTAATCCCAAAGAGTGGCCACCCGAAGCAGAGGAGGCCTTTCTTTCCCTTAAACAGGCCTTCTCTTCCGCCCCGGTGCTGCATCGCCCAGATGGCAACAAGCAGTTCTTCCTGGAAGTTGACGCCTCCTCCTCTGGAGCCGGAGCGGTACTTACTCAAAAATCATCTTCCGGGAGGATGGTAACTTGTGGCTTCTTCTCTAAACTCTTCTCCTCCTCTGAGCGCAACTATTCCATAGGAGACCGAGAGTTATTGGCCATCAAACTGGCATTGGAGGAGTGGCGTTACCTGCTCGAGGGGGCTCTTCACCCGGTAATAATTTACACTGACCACAAGAACTTGGCTTACCTCCAGCATGCCCAGAGACTTAACCCGCGCCAAGCCCGGTGGTCCTTGTTTTTTGCTCGTTTTGATTTTGTCCTTCATTTTCTCCCGGCCAACTTACGGATCCCTAACTCCTTCCATGTGTCTCTCCTCAAACCTGTGGTACTTAACTCTTTTTCCAAGTCTACAGGTACGCCTCCTGCTCCGGTTTCTGCTGAGGACGAGTTTGAGGTAGAGAACATTCTTGCCACCAAAAGGGTAAGAGGAAAGACCTTTTTCCTGGTAGATTGGAAGGGGTTTGGTCCTGAGGAGAGAACGTGGGAGCCCCGGGAGAACATCCATGCCCCTCTCATCCTAGCTAAATTTCTGTCTGGCCTAAAAAAGGGGGGGCCTAAAGGGGGGGGTACTGTAGTGCCGGCGTCCCTGCCCTCTGCTAGGCAGGGACGCTGCTCCTCTCACCGCTCTGCTCCGTGCCCGGCTTCCTCCCCCCGCTCTGCTGTCAGCGCGCGCTCCATCCCGGCGTCCTCCTCCTGCTCTGCTCTCAGCGCGCGCTCCTTCCCGGCCCCTGTGCTTAGGGCGCGCGCGCGCGCGCTCCCCTCCTCTTAAAGGGGCCGCGCGCGCCGCCCTAAAGAGTCCCCGGCCAATGGCCGGAGGACTTCATCATATATAAGGCACCTCCTCCAAAATGGAGGTGCCCGAGCAATGTTGTTTGCACCTGTGTCTCACCTGTGCTTCAGCCCTCAGGTCCCGTTGCCAGTTACCTGCCAGTTTCCTGCCAGTTTCCTGTTAGTTACCTGCCAGTATCTGCCAGTTACCTGCCTGATTCCTGCCTGAATACTTGTTACCTGTCTGCCAGTCTGAGGTCCGACGGTCTGCCTTACTACTCCTGTCAGTCTGTCTAAAGGACCAGCCTGCCCGCTCACCTGGGAGCGCATATCAGCTACCTGCCTGCTTGCCTGAGGTCCGACGGTCTGCCTTACTACTCCGGTCAGTCTGTCTATGGACCAGCTTGCCCGCTCACCTGGGAGCGCTTCTCCGTTATCTGCCTGCTTGCCAGCCCGGAGGCTCCGTTGTCACGTGCTGTGACCACCAGCTATCTCAGAGACTCTTGCCCGCTCACCTGGGAGCGCATCTCCGTTACCTGCCTGCTTGCCAGCCCGGAGGTCCCGTTGTCACGTGCGGTGACCATCAGCTATTCCAGAGACTCTTGCCCGCTCACCTGGGAGCGCTTCTCCGTTACCTACCTGCCTGCCAGCCCGGAGGTTCCGCCGTCACGTGCCGTGACCACCTGCTATTCCAGAGACTCTCGCTTGCTCACCTGGGAGCACACATCTACCACCTGCCTGCTAGCCTACCCGGAGGCTCTGCCATCACAGGTCGTACCTACCCCTTAACCAGAGACTGCCCTGATCACTTGCCGTAACTCCCTGTCCGTTCACCCAGAGACTGCCACCCGCTCCCTTACAAGGGCCGCCCCCTTGTATAGTAGCTCAGAGGTTCCACCTCCCGGACCCGTTACAGTCCGCCTCCCGGACCCGTTACAGGAGCCCACAGTCTATGGAAAAGGAGGGAGTGGAGACCTCCTACACTGATCTGATATCACCCTGTCTCCACTTACATCCCTATATTGGTTCCTCACTAATCGCCACACGCGAACCTAAATCCTGTATTTCCCTAGCGCTTGGTTCTGAATATTGAAGGGGGATGAGCACTAGTCGATCCCCACTAACAACTAAAGACAACAAGGGAGAGAAACACAGGGGAAAGTAGCTTAGCTTTAGCTGACTTCAGAGAGATAACTCTAAGCATACTCCTAGCACCTCAGAGGAAGATAGCTGTCTGAGGGCTCCAAGCATTCACTGTCACGGGTGTGTTGCCACGAAGATCGTCACGAGTACACAGCCTGACTTCTCGCAGCTGACTTGTTGGTGCTTTGTGTTTCTCGGCAGTGAGGGAGTTAATTCTCTCTCTCTCTCTGGGCTAGATGAGGTCCAGCCTCGCCCAGCTGCAATCAATACTTCTGTAGTTAGACTCCTTCATATACCTGCTGGTCTGTTTGGGAGGTGTCGGTGAAAGCATTTCATTCAGACTGACAGAGCGGATCGTGGTGTTTGGAGTTGCTGAGATAAGTGTATTTGGAAGTGTTTTTTCCCTTTCCTCGCTTTATCATTTATCTCCTTTCCCGTTGGTTTTCCCTCTGTTGTAGTTGAGAAGTTGTTTGTATGCAAGGTGGTTTTGGTTTTTCCCTTGTACTGTCTCGTTCGTCTAAATACTGTGTTTGGGCATATTATTTCTTGTTCCCTTTGGTTGTGATCGGGGTCCTTCTCAGGACTAGATTACTGAGGTGCAGGGATCTTCAGGAGGTAGGGGTTACGCTGGCGGCCTGGACCTCTGTACCTTTAACAGTACCTCCAGGTTGAGGGATTAGTCAGGGCCCCAGCTTAGGGTCAGCTTAGGCCTCCTACCTCCAGTATACAGAGACAGCGTGACAATCACAAGGAAACACGTGAGTATCACCGGCACCTTCCTGCTGCAAAGTGAAGCTAATTAAACACCCAGGCCAGGGTGTCAATTAGCAGGAAGGAGGTAGCCGCTGAGTCCTAGAGTGAAACAGCTAAGAAGGTGTCTCTAATGCCTAACGAATAGATCTTCTGCAACCAACTGCAGGGTGACTGTCTGCCACATCTGACACAACCGTAACACGGTCACAGCAAATTGTGACGCAGCAGTCACAGTTTCAATAGCAGATACACTACAGCACATGTTCTGTTGCTTATCCTGAGCTCTCCCTACATTCTCTGTTACCTGAGGCTCTGTAATACCTTTATCTTCCAATACAGTTTTCATGCTTCCTGACCCACTATTCTGCTGGTTCAGCATCCCACTGAACAAAGTGGCAGATGTCCACATACTATATATGCTACCCTTCAGCGTGTTCCTCGTACTTTCTCCGGCTCCGGGCCTAATCTGCTTCTACTTAGTCCTCTCTTCTCTATCTGCATCACTGTTGACCTTCAGTCAAATGGCCCTGAACTTCTCCATTTCTCTCAGTTATCCCTCCTGCACAAGCTTAACTGTTCCAACTCTTTCAACTATATTCCCCTCTTTGACTAAACCAGGAAGTACTCCTTCTATTTATAACTTCACTCCCCATCCCAATGGGAAAACTCCTGGACCCAACAGCTACAACTTCTACCTATTCCTCACACTACAGTGCCCCCTGTCTTCTACTGAACCCCTGGTATACACAAAAGACACTAAGGATATAGCCACATGTAGATGGGTTTTCACCAAGGACCAGTTGGTCAATATAAAATACCCACAATATAAAGATTGTGTGCTATATGGACAAAAATTATGAATAAATGGCAGACCATTCAGAAAAAGACACAACAACTAAGAGAACCACCGAATGTCAGGTCCAATTATCAATATGACATAAATTGGTATACATAAAAAACTTTTATTAGAGTACTGGTTACAGCGACACTACAAACACGAGAATGCCTGCATTCAATTGCAAACATTAGACGTATAAGTCATAATAAAAGGATCAATTACAGAAATTACATGAAAACAATATCAATGTAAGGTGTATAAAAAACAGGTAATACCAACTGGTACACAGAGTGGTAATGTATAAGAACCAAAAACACCACCAGAGAGTACAACCGAGGGTGATATATAGAAACCAAGTCACCACAAATGGTGGTATGTTGTGCCCATTAAATACACCAAAATAGTGTTTTAATGGTAATAAGTGTGGTAAGTATAGAAATATAAATGATTGAAACAATCAAATACCAAACCAATTGTGGTATACTAAAAAAAAAAAAAAAAAAAGGTGGGGGGGGAAGGGAGAAAAAGGATTATAGTAAAGAGAGATATAATAAAATAATAACAGTTATATAATGTGATGCATATTTAAATATACACCCCGATCATATGCATCACTCAAATGTCCAAACTTTTGACCACCATGTCTTCACTCGAAATGGACATCCTCAGTACAAAATACAAAAAAGAGGGGGGACCCATTAACACACGGCACAGCCACTTGACAGAGATACCGAGTTGTCTTCCATAATCCAAGGCCAGGAAATACCAGATATTTTCCATAACCCAAACCACGGATGGACCACCGATCAGAGGCAATACCGCAAAATGACCAACACCAAGTTAAGAACTAAATAGAAACAAAAAAAGATAAAAGTTAAAAACATATAAAATGATAAAAACGGTTCCAGGACCAGACACCGGTTTACAAAAAGGGAACATAACTGATATTTTCGTTCAAACCTAGGGGACAGACTGTTTTCAATGTCCAAATCCACCTTGTTTCTATTTTCGCCAACGATTTACTAATTTTGCCACCTCTAATGTTTGGTGGAATATGGTCAATTCCAATAACATGCAGTAAGGAGGCATCACAATCATGATGTTGCTTAAAGTGACGTGGCAGATTTTTCAAAAGAGAAACATCACTAATTTCCTTTGCCGCAATAATACCCAGAATGTGTTTGCGTGCCCGAACTTTAAGCTGACGAGTGGTCAATCCCACGTAAATCAATGGGCATGGGCAAGTGGCATAATAAACTACTGCCGAAGTTGTACAAGTTATTTGATGTTGAATGCGATAAATCATCTGCCCGTCCAAGCTACAAAACGTTTGGGCTCGTCCGATGTTAGGACAAGCCACACATTTGCCACAGGGCTTACAACCATGGGGTTGCTTGGAGTTAGATAAGAAGGTGGTCAATTCATTGGTATAATGGCTACTTACCAGACAGTCGCGTAAATTGCGAGACCTCCTAAATGTAATGCTAGGTTTCGAATCCAAATAATTGGAGAGAATCGGATCAGACAGTAAAATTGGCCAGGATTTTTCCAAAGAATGATCCATCAAATGCGTTTGGCCATGATACTGTGTAATCAATCAAATACACTTATTAGAGGTAGATGCCCTATTAGAATACAAGGTTGCACGTCTGGAGGTATGTTTGGCTCGATTGTACGCTCTTTTAATAGAGCGGCGACTATATCCCCTATTTAAATATTTGTTTTTAAGGTCATCCGCTTGTTGCTCAAAATCTCTGCCATCAGAGCAAATCCGACGTAACCTTAAAAATTGGCCTATTGGCATAGACCTTATCATTGCAGGGGGATGTGAGGAGGAGACTAGCAAAAGGGAATTCACTGCTGTCGTTTTCCGAAATAGGTCGGTTTGTAAGCAGTTATGATTATCCCTTTTGACTTTTACATCTAGAAATTCAATCGAATTCCTATCAAAGTGGTAGGTAAGATGAATATTGAACGAATTTTGATTAAGAGTTGTCATATCTACCTAACCTTATCTTATTCCTACACTTATACCCTATTCTTTTCCTATATTATCTTGTTACAATATACTAACACACACTCTCAATATTTCACCATAATGTACATATTACGCATTACACATGTACCTGTTTTATCAGGAAGAGATGGAGAGCGTGTGCAGACGTCCATACACCCTTATAACAGTGAACTGCTTATCAGTGCTGGAGGTGTGGTCGGACCAAAGGCACAAGGGAGCTAATCTGGACAGTGATAATCTCAAAGTGATAAAACCTTTATTGTGTGGAAACAACAGCATACAGCTTAATAAGTGACACAT
The DNA here is from genome assembly GCF_046119375.1 of Phyllobates terribilis. NCBI lineage: Eukaryota > Metazoa > Chordata > Amphibia > Anura > Dendrobatidae > Phyllobates > Phyllobates terribilis. Next base: position 104,385,028 of record NW_027362767.1, read on the forward strand.
TGCTGAATTCAGTGTTTTTTCCCCTATATCATGTTGACCTCAGATTACCCTAGCAAAAACCTGCTAACAGATTCTCTTTAATAATAACCTTGAACAGATAGTAGTATGCAGTGAAAATATGGTCGCAGTCCACACCCCAAATGTACAATAAAAAATTAAGCTGACAAGCATCTCCTAGTAAAATGAAATAGATTTAAGAGGAAGACGGCTGTGTGGGAGAGCGTGTCCAAACGTGGGACTACTGGAAACAAGTAAACGGCAACAAATATGTTAAATGGCTTTTGCATTTTTAAAAACATTTTTAAAATCGACTGCTGATGTTACATTTTTCAATAACAATGCAACACCCTTAACCTGTCATTTGGACAGTGAAATTCCTTAACCATTTTCCACCATCTGCTGCATATGTGCAGTGTATGTCGTGTGTGATTACTGAGTGCCCATGGTGCCCCGACAATGCCATCTTTGTACTACTATGAGATCCAGTTTGTGGAGGGGCTCCATAGAAAATTGTTATTTTCACCATATATCGCTGAAAAATTGCAGTAGGTAGTGAAAGGGGTCCAGCAATCGGAGGTTTAAATCCTCTAAGGGGGGCTAAAAAGTCCCAAAAGGAAAAAAAATAAATGGGCATATGAAATTAACAAACTCATGTTGTAAATGCATTATAGTCTTTGGTCACCTTACCTTCTTTCAAAAAAATGTAATAGAAAGTGATCAAGCTGCTATCAATAAAACCCTCAGCTCCCATGCAAAAAAACAAAACCAAGCCCTCACCCAGCTCCGCTGATGGAAAAGTAAAATCAAGATTTTTTTTTTTTTTTCCACAAACTTCTAATTTTTTATCACCACTTACATAAAATAAAAAAAATGCAAATGTCTTTTCGCCATAATCGTATTGACCAGGAGAATAACATTGACAAATCAATTTTACGGTACAATTTTTCCCACTTTTTACTCAAAACTACAAATCATTCCCCATGAAAACAAGCCTTTATACAGCTATATTGATGAAAAAAATAAAAATTTATAGCTATTGGAAGAAGAGGAGGATAAAAGAAAGTTCAAAAATGAAAAATTGCCCAGTCCTGAAAGGGTTTTAATAAAGCAGTCTTAGCAAAATGGGGATGGTATGATACCCCTGTGTAAAATTCCGTATGCTGCTGCTTTGTGACTGCAGAGCCCCTGGGTAAAAATGTCCAAAAAAGTGGAGAACAACTTTAAAAGGCTGTGCTGATGGAGATTTGTCTAAGCATATTCAGTCTTTTTTTTTTTAGCTGAAAAAGACACCTGTCCGGCGTTGAAAAGCATTGTCCTAGTAAAAGAACCTCCATCGTCCATCTTTGCAGCAAGTGATTCTCCATCAGCACAGCCTTTTAATTTTTTTTTTTTTCCTTTTTTTGGACCATTCGTTTTACCATACAGTGTACTGGAAAATGGGAAAGAAATTTTAGGTGGGGAGAAATTGTGAAAAAAACAGAATTCTGACATTGTTTTTATGGCATATATTGTGTGGTAAAAATGACCGCGCAATATGATTCTGCTCACTCATCATTACGATTACGGCGATACCAAATATGTCCAGTTTTTTTTTTTATTATTTTACTTGTGAAAAAAAAAATCAAAAGTATGAAAAAAAAAATTTGGGGTTGTGTCGTCATTTTCCGACACCTGTAACACTTTCATTTTTGGATCGATGGAGCTGTGTGACAGCTTATTTTTTGAGGGGTGAGAAAACATTTTTATATTAATACCATTTTAGGATACATACAGTGTGATGTATTGATCGCTGGTTACTACATAGATATTTGTGGTATTGCATACCACAAACAAAGCTTAATTTTGGCATTCCTGAATTTTTACCATTTGCGGTGTTCACCAATCAGGCTAATTATTTTAATATTTTGAAGATCGGACTTTTCTGACTGCGGCGATACCACGTGTATTTTTTTGAAAAATGTCCTTATGTTTAATGAGGATAGAGGATGATTTGAACTTGTGTTTTTTTATTTTCTTTATACTTTTTAAAGCTTTTTTTTTATTTTTCACTGTATTTATTAGTCCCCTTTAGGGGACTTTAACCTGTGATCGTCTGATCGCTTGTGTTATATACAGCAATACCACAGTATTGCTGCATATAGTAAAAATCACGGTCTCCTTTGAAGCCCGGCCTCAGGTAGGATTTCAAAGGAGCTCTGTAATGATAAGCAAAGGAGTCTAAAGCAGTCTTCTGGCTGTCAAAGCAACCCATCGGCGACCCACGATCATGTCAAAGGTGCGCCAATGGGTGCATGGAATGATGAACCTCCTGCAGGCGCGCTTTTAATACCACTGTCAGAGTTCGACAGCAGCATTTAACGGGTTAATAATCAGTTAACAAGAGGCAGTTCCTGGCTGCAACACACAACCATTACCTTCTGAGCTCACTCAGTGAGCCCACTCCATGCACCCGCTTTCGACTTGTGCCATATATGTACAGCAGATGTCGAGAAGGGGTTGTCCATTATTGAAAAACTCATGCTTAAATGCTAAAGTGTTCATAGTGAAATGAAAAAAAAAAACACAACTGAAACCAATGATTTGGGTGTTGTCTCTCAGAGCAGTCACGTGCTCAGTTCAGTGGCTACTGATTGGTTGCAGCGGTTACGTAACAAAATGCCACAAGGCTGCCCAGAGAGAAAGTGGTGAAATGGCTGGAATGGCATCGGTTCTGGAGGTATCTGTTTTTTTTTAATCTATACTTTGAACACTAGCATTTAGATAGATGTTTTCCAGTAATGGACAAATAATAGTATAGACTAGTGCAGTGGTGCTATCAAGCTGTCATAGACAGAGACACTTTAAAAAGATGTAAGCTATATTTACTATATACAGATGTAAGCTTATACTTTGCAGTAGATAGCGCTCAGTCCTGATGCCCTTTCACACTGCACTTTGTCACACGTACATTTGTCCCCTCGGGGATTACATCCAGACCACCCCCATCTGCAAAATGGGATTTGGACGTATGCGCTGACGGGGCCATAGACTATAATGGTGATGACGGAGGTAACGTGCGCTCTGATCGGCATCATTTTCCTCTGATCGGCATCATTTTCCTCTGATCGGCATCATTTTCCTCTGATTGTTCCATTCCTGAGTTGCGCTTACAAATGCTAATGCAAAATACTGAAGGTGTGAATGTGGCCTAATGGTTTAGTGCCAGCGTAGAGAGCAGGCTCATTGTTGCACTACTTATCAATCTAAAACTAGGGTCACTCGACCTTAGAATCTCTCATCCGAGAGAATGGAGCGGATTATGCTAATGACACCTCGATCTGAGTGTCAGTATAGTGTGACCCTATTCACTCAGGAGAGGGAATCGGAGCACACTGCGAGGAGAAGATGGAGAACAAAATTTCTCCAAAGATTATGGGAGCACAGAGAGAAAAAAAAGGTCTGTAATCAGAGAACAATAACATGGAGATTACTGGTCTAGTTTGTGAAATTTCAGTGTGTGAAATTTCTGATCTACTAGATTACTGAGTATTAAAATTTCAGTCAAAAAGCAATAGATTACCGAAATGCACAGAGCATGACCGCTGAGGTCTGGCAACCTTGTTGAAAGTATGGCTACTGGTAGAATATGAACATATTTCCTCCCTTGAGCTGGTGGCTTTCAGTCACAGGGGCTGTAAGGATGCTCCAGCGCTTGATTGACAGCAATCTCTGCAGTGCATCTTTGCAGAGCAAGCTGTCAAAGTGCCATGGAGTGATTATAGCAGTCACTCACATGCCACTATGACTGAAAGCCAGCAGCTGCCAGGAGGTTATAAGTTCCTTCGATTCCAGTACCCGCGCTGTCAGGAAGGCGACCAGGCAGTATGGTAACGCTTGTAAACGATGCGCACTGAGTAATCTATACTAGTTCTCTTAGTACCGATAGGCTGCAATTGTTCTCGGCAGTTCGAGTCCAGCTTACATTGTTTTCAGCGATGCATCGTCCAATCATCTTTTATGTTGCATTAGGGTATGTGCACACTATCCGGAGCAGTCTGAGGCCACGACACAGCACAATAGCCTCTGGTGGCTTCCGATTATTTTCTGAAAATGAGCGGCGCCATTTTTTTTTTTCACCTGCGGACTTTCCTCATAGATGCTGGTCTATGGGGAAAGCCTGCATGCGGACCCGCCGGAGACATACTGCCATCTGGAAAGACGCACCACATGTCAATTTCCGTGGGTGTGCCGCAGACGCATAGTGGACATGGGATTTCTACATATCACATCCACTATGCTCTAACAGCTGGCCGCTGCGGGTTTGACGTGGCATAATACGCAGCGTCAAACACGCAGCGGCTCCTGACCGTGTGCACGTACCCTAAAGGATCATTTCAACAGAGGAATGAGTGCTTTGCATGTTGATCGGGTGATCGACAGCCTGTTTACACAGCAAGATAATTGAACAAACGTTTTTTAATAACACTGGTTTACAAATATCTTGCAGTGAAAATGCAGGTAAAAGAGCATTTTCCAAGGTGACAGGTTCCCTTTAAAAGTTACCTATTCATTACTCATTATAGAATTCAAAACTGCTACTAGAACTGACAGCAACACAAAAATTGTGCATCAGTATCTTCCTAAAATGGGTTTCCCATAATTGAGCAGAAGCACAAAAACCTAAAATTACTATTCACAATTAGCAATTTATTTTGCAATTGATGAGACACTGCATAGGCTTTTTGTTTCCTTTTTTATATACTCATTAACTCAGCACTCCCCCCTTTTTTATCTTTCTTTGGCGATAAGTAAGGTAGTTAGATAAAATCCTAAATTTAGATTTGTGCTTCAAGGGCTTTTTGATATAGGCAGAAAGTAGCTACTATATGCAGAGCTGCCACCAGGATTTTCAGGGCCCCTTACTGGCAATATTTCCGGGCCCCTTTGAGGCTCCGCTTAGGCTCCACCCCAGCTCCTCAGCAAACCCTCAAGCCTTTCACAGTCCCACCACCCACTCTTGGAAAAAATTCACTACTGCACCATGTCCTTACCAATCACACATTAACATTTCCCATCTAACACCACATTACATATATAGCCAACAACTTTTGTTTTGGCCAAAAGATTTTTTAGGCCTGCCACTACTACAAGGTATACTCTTTTGGCTGGGCCCTACTCTACTCTAACCTATTAAAAATTTCTTAAAATAATACTACATACAAGAGACAAATACTGCCACACCATGACCAGACCACATATTACCGCCACATAGTGACCGAATACTACAATACTGACCATTAATAAAAAAAACACAATAGAGATATTACTATAAGTGCCATTATACACAGGAGCTCAGTACATAGTATACAGTGTATAGTGTCAGTGTACAGGTAACACACTGACTCACCAGTGGCATCTTTAGTTGAAGTCCTTCATCTTCGCTTTTCTTCTTCATCCAGCGCAGATCGTCTTCACTTCTTCCAGCGAGAATTTGTCTCTGTTGAAAATAACACACAGCTATCTAGAGCACCACTTCCAGAGCACAATCCCCACTTTTTCCGCCAGCTTCTACTCTACGCCAGATGAAGAAAAAAGCAACATAGTGATGCACTGCACAGTAACACGACATTCCCCCCCACTGGAAAAAGTATCCTCAAAAATAAAATGCATTGCAGCACTAATAATATCCCTTAATTATCCCCTACAGTATTAATGTCCCATATCCTGACTCCCATGAGTCTCATTTCTAGCCCCCATGTGTCTGTTCCCCATAATACGGCTTTCCAATGCAATCAAATTGAAGAAAAATATTTTTTTCTTACCTGGTCGTGAACTTCCTTTTTGATATGTGGCGCATATGCGCCGGCGCATGACAGTGACTTCATATGCTAGCGACGGGTGCGTGGCAACCTCAGCTGCCAGCCTCTGATTGGTTGGTGGCTGTTATCTATTGCCATGCAGGAAGCCGATGGCTTTTTGAACGGCAATATATTTCAACTGAACGTGTACCAGAGGATGCATGTTCAGTTGAATACTGAACCGACCCAACCCACCCCTGCCCCTGAGGCCCGGTGAGCAGAAGCAAAAGATGGGGGTCCCGAACAAGGTAAGACATGCTGCCAGTGTATCTCAACCAGTCTGGGCCCCCCTCTTTGCTTCTGAACACCAGGCCCCATACACCAGTAAGGATAGTAATGCCCTTATGGCGGCCCTGACTATATGTAATTGTAGTATTGGAAGTTAAAAAAACATGTTTTCTAAAAAAAAATAAAAATAAAAAAAAAAAATCATGTACTATATGACGCATCGACTGAAGTGGTTAAAGCACTGGGTCATTTCTGAAGAAATGTTCTCTAAAGTGATGCTTCATAATCTGAAGTTGTAGTTAAAACTTCTAAGTTTGTCAGATATCCAGAGTAAGCTACCAACCAGAATTGTAAATTTTATGCTTCCCACTTTGTGGAAAGAGTTTTGGTACGAGCTTTTCCTCTACCTGTGTAAGGAGATTGACATACTGCCCACGTTCCCCCTTGAAGAAACAAGTGTTATTGTAATGTGTAATGTGAACTGTTATGTGCATTAATGATGTTGATATTATGAATTGCTGACAGTAGAAATAGCAGGAGTTAATATTTGGGACTAGCCCAGAGTGTGAGGGGATAAGCTGAAGAGACAAGAGACAGTTTCCTGTTAGAATGTCAAATAGGGCCTGAAGTGCTAAGAGAAGAGACCTTAGGTCTAATGTGAGCGGTGCTGCATTTCTGGGGTGTCTCTATCTGTGAGAGGAGACCTGGAGAAAGAGAGAGGAGCAGAAACAAGGAAGAGTGACTGAGCGAGAGTGATTTACCGGTAACAGGTCCTGGGAAAGGACGCTTAATAACGGGCCTAGACAGGATGGAGTATGAGAGATTAAGAGAGTACCCTGGGCAGGAGCTGCAGAGCGTCAGTAGAAGAGAAGATAAGTACCAGCCATACTGGCACTATAGTTCCCCTGAGGAGAAAGAAGACGCGGAACCACGAGTTGAGTAAAAGACTCTTGCTAACTGAACGGTAGAGTCAAGCTGGGTTGTGGTGAAATAGTAAGGAACAGTGAAGACAGAGGACAAGAAGAGAAAGAGAAAAGGAAGGGATTGAATACAAGTGAGGAAAATGTTACATATTATCAAGGAAACGTTTGAGAAGATATGAACCCGCTATCTACTGTAAATAACCCTCTCCAAGTTATTGTTTAGTAAAAGGTTTATTTAGAACTGGTGGTCTCCCTTCTTGAACTGTCAAACAACTGGTCATGGCCAACCAGCAACATTGGTTGCATGCAGCCTGCACGAACATAGCGCCTTCACAATACAAGTCCACATATGCAGCTAGGACCCCCACCCTCATTTAACATGCCAAGGCGTAAGAGACGCCACACGCCATGTTACACCTGAATAACTATTCCTATAAGCACAAAGAGAGGACCATAAAGCAATGATTTGACAAATTAGATTCTGACGAATTTGAGCGACCCGCACAAAGATCTGACCTCAGTCCCATGTAACACCTGTAGGATATGTTGGAAATACCATTTGAGAGTCAGGCAAGGATGTTGGATGAGGTCTATCTTTATAAATGCTCTTTTGGCTAAATTGGAACAAATTGCCACAGATACATTTCAAAATCTTTAAAAATCTTGAATCTTGAAAATCTTCTTTGGAGAGTTGAAGCTCTTAGGGTTTGTGCACATAACATCTTTTTCAGGAGCAATGTGCCTGGAAGCCACCAGAAAAAAATTGCTAAAAAATGTCATAAAGAATAAACATACTGTATACACTGCAATTTCAAAACCAACTAATAAGTTCAGTCTTTTGTAATTTATTTTAACCATAGAAATGAGCAGGAGCATAACCTGCACATATACCAGTTTATGCTGTGGCTCATTTTTTGGGTTTTGTTGTAGTTTCTTGTACTTTATACAAACAGGGGCATGGCTCCCCCTTTCTTAGCTAGACATTTTATCTATATAGCGTCCAATGGAAAAGTGTCTGAACAGTTGGGCCTATATTCCCCTCTGCCCTTCACATTGAGGTCAACTGACGCAAGGTGAGGTTTTAATACTATAGGCAAAATACGACTGTCCCGATTGGGTACACCTTGTTATGGTGGGATGGCTTTTACTCTTTTTTGATCAAAACCGTGTTAACCAAGTACCCTATGTTATTTACATGTACTATTTACTTACAATAGGGTATATGCTCATTTTGTCTTTTTATTGGGTTTTATTTTAACCATTTCGAGCTTCATAAGCTGCTAAATTAAGTGATCGGTCCATTCTTCTGGCATTTTCTGCTTGGAAGCTGCCACCATGTTATATATGGAATTAAAGAAAAAAACTACAGCAGAAAAGTAGACACAAAAGATGTCCAAAGAGATGTCATTAAAGCTGCTACAGGACTACTGGTATTTTCCTAAAGCATCTTCTGCTTCAAAAATGATGCGAGTACGCCGGCATCTATAAGGCATCATGTGCATATACCCTTATAGCTGCTAAAGGAAGTCCAACTCTATTAATGCCCATAGTTATGGAATTTGATGTCCAACAAACTCATCATATACTATCGGAGTTAAGTAACTGAACAGTAGGGGTTTGGCGCTCACCAAAAGCAAAATGTCCGCCTCAACTATTTGTATATAATCAACAGGTTTAATTTAATCTTAGAAATATGAAAAATGCACATCATTTTTAGATATGAGCAAAAAAATTTGTAGAGCCTTGCTTATCATAGTTAATCAGCTCCATTTCCACCCATGGTTTAGTGACAGTTTATAGGAACCATACATAGCTAGCAGAACAAGGTTACCTACTGCTCTGTATATGGCTCGCTTTTCATTATTTCTTCAATATTTATATCTATTATGAGCTCATAGTTAACCAAGATCAGCCCCAAATACAAGGTACATTCAGCCATGTGATGAAGATGCTGGGGTCTCCCAGTAATCAGAAACTGTGGTCGTTGAATGCAGCCTCTGTAATGGAGGGGTTAATTGCCTTCTGAGCCAGACTCTGGCTCGTTAGCCCTCGTTGCTGAAGCAGCTCAAGCGTGGGCGGGGGATGAGGGGGTGCTGTAGGGGGGATTTTAGTAGCTGGAAATGTTTCCTATGGCACCCGTTTCCATAGTAACCACGGCTCAGTGTGTACGTGTTCAGAATGGATGCGTGAGGACCACATCTTTTCGGTCAATACCTGCAGCATCCAGATATACAGTGCCCATCTTCGGCATTAACTTTAGCCGTGAAGGTTGGAAAAACAATCATTTATTACACCTTCGATATTTACGGATCCGACTGTCTCCTGTTTTCACTTTTTTCTTTTTTTAGTGGTTGTTCAATATGGTTTGACGCAGCATCCATGACTGATCGAAACATGGCAAAATATGTTGTAGAGAAACCTGTCGACACATAATTACTAACGGAAGCATCTGCTGTTTTGGCTTTTACATTGGATTTGTTTTCTGTGCCGTAATATAAATGGGTAAATATTACGACACCGTCACATATCCCATACACATCCAGTAAGGTCGCGTATTAGCACTGCAGGGCGATTAGAATTTGCTGCACCCTCTGATTACGTAGCGTCTATTCCAATAGCTGAATCACAGCTGCCATGTGTGTCTGCAAACACGAATTCCATCGAAATTAAGCTGCAGTTCATTAACAAAGCAGTAATGCATCTTTCGGGACCACAGGATACACAATGTGTTTTAAATGCCTGTTACATGTATGGATCGTTCAGGAATAGAGATGATGGATGAGCTTGCGATGCTGCAGAGGATGGAGGCACTAATATAAAATATAGGGCACACTATGTCTGCAATTCATGAATTACTTTAAGGCTCCGGCTACGCTGCACTGACTTTGGTGAAAATAACTCTTATTTTTGCATATTTTTCCTGCTTAAAATCTAGCTGAAACTTTGGGCGGATTTAACAGTGGCATAGTAATTCTGCCCAGGGAACGGATCATGCTTGTAAATGTTTTATGGGGAGTTTTACAGTAAGAAATATTGCATCATAAAAAAGCAATCAACACAAAAAGAGAATACAGTTTCTCCATAGACGTCATTAGGCCGAGCTAGAAAGTTTGTTAAATTGTCCATTAAATTTCCACATAGGGCACAATCTACTATAGTGACATGCTATTAAGGGATATGCATTTTTTTCCTTTGTAAAAGAAATGTGCTGTGCTGTACTGGACACTGAACAACAGGGATTCAAGTGCATTAGGAGCTTAGGACATCTATGTACATTAATGAATATGTGAGGGATCTCATCTTGAGAAGATTAAAATACTACTTAAAGGAACATTAATCCTAACGTATAGCTCTTCTCCAGTTGTATAATCTGTTGTAATCTGAAAGCAACCATTCTAGCCATGGGAAGACTGTGTATTCTTCAGTCAATTTAGGACATAGATATTTTTGTCAATCCTTATGGCTTCTGCATTATCTTAAAGCACCACTCCAGTGTGTTTTTTTTTTCATTTAAGGCCTGGAGTGGTGCCACTAACAAAAAGTTCCCTGACCCTAGTACTATAGTTAGCAGCTGCTATCTTCAGCTGTTCAGTGCCACTCTGGTCCCACACCTCCATCTTGTGACCACAACTTCTTACTGACCAGAAGTCAGAGGTAATGGTCACAAGCTCTCAATTCAAGTCTATGAGACCCTCTTTCTGGCCCTGTTCTTGCTCTCATAGACTTATATTGAGTTGGACCAACCAGCAGGTCAGAAACTGCAGAAGGTCAACCAGAGCTGTGTCAGGAGAAGATGAAGACAGCGGCTGATAAGTATAATTCTAGGTGCAGGGAACGTAGATTAGTGGCACCACTCCAGCACTGAATTTTATAAAAAAAAACAAAGAAAAAACACCCCGGAGTGATGCTTCGATTAAAGAACTGTACTTTTATCAACTCTTCTCCAAGTGTTTTAGCATCAAGACTTTTTCACATGTGATTGCTGCATGCATGACCCTCTACAGTGGCACACAGAGTTCACTGTGTAGCCTTATGATGTTCTGCTGGGATTCATACGACAAAGTAAATTGCTTCTAGTAGGGGAAAATGGTTTCATAATGTTACGGATCCGGGTGGTGGAACTTCGGTGCTGTGATACAAGGAGGGACCAGAGGGGCGTAATTAAGTGCCTACCTGGACCGACCCAGGCCACGTGACAGCTTAGTCGACTCCGTGAACCAAGGAGGGACCGGGAAGGTGAACCAGGTGCTACTCTGGGATCGACCTCGTGTGAGAGCAGGCGACTCCCACGGAACTGATGGCCGAAGCTGACAGGCACAGCAGATGAGCACGGCTGGCAGATAGGCGGGTACGGCTGATAGACCAGCAGGCGGGCATGGCTGATAGACAGGCTGGCGGGCACGGGAACCTGAGGGCTGGAGAGAGTGTTAACACACAAACGACAACTTTGCACAGGTACCTCCATTATGGAGGAGGTGCCTAAAGTAGGGCAGCCCTCCAGCCATTAGCTGGGAACTTTTAGGATGGTGCGCGTGTCCCCTTTAAGAGGAAGGAAGCGCGCGCCCTAAGAACAGAGGCCGGGAATCTACGCGTGGTGCGCGCACCCCGGTCTGACGCTGCGAAGAGGACAAGGGAGAGGAGCAGGGAACGCCGGACCGGAGCCGCGGTGGTGAGTAGATCGGCGTCTCTGTCGGGCAGGAGGCAGAGACGCCGATGCTACAGTACCCCCCCCTCCTCTTCAAGCCCGCAAGAAACTTTTCAAGAAGAAGTGGAGCATGTATGTTCTCTCTGGGCTCCCATGACCTCTCCTCAGGACCAAACCACTTCCAATCTACAAGAAAAAAAATTTTTCCTCTTACCCTCTTGGTAGCCAGAATGTTCTCTACCTTAAAAACGTCCTCAGCACTGACTGGAACTGGAGCGGTACCCCGATCATCAGAGAAAGGATTGAGGACAACAGGTTTGAAGAGTGACAGATGGAAGGAGGGATCCGTAATGAGGTAGGAAGTTTCAACGCCACCGGATTAATTTGGCTCAGAATCTCGAACGGACCAATGAATCGAGGACCCAACTAGTAAGAAGGCATCTTGAGGCGAACACACTTAGAGGAAAGCCAGACCTTGTCTTCAGGACGGAAAAGAGGCGGATCCAGACATCTCTTATTAGCATGTCTCTTCATCCGCTCAGAGAACTGTAGAAGCACAGATCTAGTGTCTTTCCAAATCGCTGAAAAGTCACTGACGAGAGACTCTGCGGCAGGATTATCCACTGAAGAAGAGACGGGAAACGGAATTGACCGTAAACCACAAAAAATGGAGACTTAGCAGAGGACTTGCTCACATAGTTGTTATAACAAAACTCGGCCCAAGGCAGAAGTTCCACCCGATCGCTATAGTGAGAATTGACAAAGTGCCAAAGAAAACTGATGAGGATCTGATTAATACGTTCCACCTGACCATTGGACTGAGGATGATAGGCCGAAGAAAAGCCCAAACTGATATCCAGCAACTTGCACATGGCTCTCCAGAAGTGAGAAGTGAACTGAAATCCTCTATCTGAAACAATAATGAGGGGTAAGCCACGGAGACGCTTATGTTGCCATTTTTCAAGACCCTGGGGCCGTTGAAGGTTTATTTTTAGCGCCCTGAGCTGACGTTTTTATTGATACCATTTTGGGGTAGATATGATGTTTTGATCGCCTGTTATTGCAATGTTGTGAAGGCCAAAAAAAAACGTAATTCTGGCTTTCTATTTTTCTCTTGTTTTGCCGTTTACCAATCTGATTAATTTACTTTATATTTTGATACCAAATATGTGTATTTTTTTTTAACTATTTTATTTTCGATGGGGAAAAAGGGCAGTGATCTGAACTTTGTTTTTGTTAACTTTTTTTTTTTTACTAGTTTCAATAGTCGCCATAGGAGACTTGAAGTTGCGATCACCTGATTGCCTGTGCTACACATAGCAGGGCTTCAGCCCAAAAATCACAATCTCACTCACGGAAGTATCGTAGTGACAGGCACAGGATCTGCAGACACCAGGCTGTCATGACAGCCCATCGGCACCACGTGACAGGGGCGCCAATAATGGAGTGGAGGGACTTGTGACGCGCTCCCAGCTGGCGCATGTTAAATACCACTGTCAATGATTAACAGCGGGATGTAACTGGTTAACAGCCATGGGTGGATCAGATCAGATCAGCTGTCATGTGCGGGGAAAGATGCGGGCTCAGCATCGGAGACCGCATCAAAGACAGGGGCACAACCTATACATCAAAGGTCGTGAAGGGGTTAAATAATACTGCCATATAGGGATTAAATTATATATTCTATGGACTACCTACATGTGGAAAGCCCACATAACATCATCGTGATTCAGACGGAATAAGGAAAACACTACTGAAAAGACCATCATAAACATGACGATAGTCTACTTTGTATTATATCCGCTCCACCATCCCATCAGTTTTTATGCATTTTTTTTTTCTTTCTGTATTCTGAAAATTGATTTAAAACTGAAGATTTCCTTGGATTCAATTATGATTTTTTACTTTCAAAAGGTTTAAACTGAAAATGGATCGCGACTACGCTATGAATGAAGATAAGAGGGGTAAGCGGGGGATTGCACCACTTTGAAATAAGTAAAATGTAAGAATGGAGAAATATTAGATTCCAATTGTACAGTTTTGTTGTATTTTGGCGGCCGAAATAGCATAGCTTATATAGCGTCCTACCTAGCGTCTCCATAATGAATGTGATGTCACAGCTCTGATTTTACATTGATGAGCTCTTAAAAAAAAACAAAAAAAAAACAAAAGAAATATGTTCTGCATCAGGACAGATCTGATAATTTTGTCACAATGTGCTTCTAGTATAGCATAGTATTAGCCTAGGCTTGCAGATAGTCAAGGAGAAATGGTTATTTCTTCAATCAATGATTTCCAGCTGAGGTGCTAGTGCTGCTCAGTCGCTGTAGATCAGTTGGGAGTCTCAGAATTACAGTTCCGGACATATATTGCTGGTGGCCCGCCGCCTTTACAGAAGAACGATCTGAGCCGTTTTGACTAGGATACCTCACGAGGAGGACGATGGAGCAAACACCATATATTTGTTTTATATGTTATAGTCTATGGTGATGGTCATATGTCCATAGTTTTATTTTATTTTGTTTTTTTTTTATGGATTGAGTGTCCACAAAAATACCCCAAAAATCAGAAACATGTCTAGTTTTTATCCATGATCAAACTTGGCAGTGCAAATTAGGGTACGTTTTTGCTTTGTTTTTTTATTAAATGTATTTGGTGCTTTAAAGATGCAGCGTTTTACAGTACCAGTACTTATTCAACGAGATTTTGGAGATCTCATACACATGTTGGGGTTTTTTTTTTTGCAGTTATTTTGAGCCCTTGTACATTTTTTTGCCAAGACACAGCTTGTCAATTCTTTCAGCGTTTTCAACATTTCAAATCAATGGGTAAAACACTGCAAAAAAACCACAAGTAAAAATGCAACAAAAAATGCGGGTTTCGTATGCAGCCACCATTCTGGTTTTTGGTGAAAAAAAAACAAAACATGTGTGAACATATCCTTAATGGGTCTATGAAAATGATGGATAGCAAACAAATACCCTCCTTTTTTCACAGTTTAATTGATAGGAAAAGTTAGAAAATTTGGGTTTTGCCTCGAGTAAGACGGATGAGACATTTTTCCTAAAATCTGACACCTTGACCAAAAATGAATAAAAAATTGGATTCGGCACACTGACGAAAAACGTTTCATTTTTTCTCGTATACAAAAGAAAAAAATATGAACCATAGGCTTGGTTCACACATAGCATATTTGTTTCCAAAATGTACACTGAAATTCTACAACAAAAGTACAATGTAATGTAAGTGAATACAGTTAAATACACATGCACGTTCACTGTAAAAAAAAATGCACAGTAGATTATAAGCATGCTGTGGATTTTAAATACTTGCTTCATGATGCAAAAATGCTTTAAATTTTTACTGTGGATTCCATCTATTGCAATGCTATGGGTGAAATAGAAGGCTAAGGCTATGTGCACATGGCGTCATGTAGACACCAGCGTAGCCACCAAGTTTTCCCAGTCAAAGCTGCTACATGAAAACGCCGGGGGGTCATTTTCCTGAGGCGACTTTGCCGCTCTTGCAGTTTTCCCTCTAAGTATAGTCATTAGATTTATCATGTCACTTTTTTTTTTTTTAAACAGATTCAGGATTTCCAAACCCTGAAGTGGTTAAAAGAAGTGACATAATATAAAACATGTGCACAGCAAAATCGTTCTGACATTGCTGTGCACTATGTTCATTTTATGGTTAACTTTTCCGGCTGGTTCTGGGTGGAATGCGCCTTAAAAAACGCTGTTTGCACATAACCGTAACATGCACTAAAATCCGAAATATTTTGGTGAGGATTTATAAACTGGTTAAGCAGTGTAATATTTATGCCAATGCTATAGAAAATGACAGACAGTACATCCAAAAATCCTACATTGATTTAATGCGCGCTGGGCAAAAATGTACAAAATTGAACATGAGGTTCTTAGTTTATCATTCTGTTCAGACTGTATAAAGACCACTGCCACGTCACAGCAAACCTCTCAGTAGGTCCTTAACTTTTTATAGCCTTAATGGTGCTGCGCCGTGCGCCAGCAGAGTGGGCGACCTGGTGCCTCACAGCACCCATGCTGCAATGTTGACTCAAGGCCACACGACGCAAGGCCATGACATCACCGCTCATCATTTTGGCTCTCGCAATGCCCTCATGAGAACCGGCCACTGTGAACTGAGGTAACCTTACTGACGTCACCTCTGTTCACAGCAGCTAGGTCTCATGGAGTACAGTGTGAGCCCCAGCAGCGGCTGCTGCTCCAGTATATGGAGCTTTGTTCTCTGTATGGAGCTCCATACACTGGATGAAGAAGATGGGGATAGTCGTTGGACCTCCGTATGGATTACACCGGACCCTGTGGATTATTTTTTTATGGTTTTAAATGGGGGAAAGAGGGTAATTGTGAGGGAGTGCTTTTTACAAATAAAGGACTTTTCTGTGTGTGTGGGGGGGGGTGGGTGTGTGTTTATTTCTTTTGACTAAGGGGTTAGTATTGGGGGTGTCTGACAGATGCCTCCCCACTACTAACCCCACGTTTTGATGTCAGTGGACATTGCTCAGTTGAGATCAACCCCAAAACCATTAACGTGATTGCCAATGCATCAGGGCAATCAGGAAGAGACATGGCTAAGTTCCACAATTGGCACATCTAATGAATTTCTGAGGTGGCTAATGACTGGACTTATTAGTCTGAGTTGGGGCCAATATCCATGGCCCTTCCCAACCTATGAATATCAGCCCCCAGCTGTCTGTTTTGCCTTAGCTGGTCATTAAAAATAGGGGGGCCCCACATTATTTTTTTTAGGTTATCTCCATTTTTAGTAACCAGCAAAGGCAAAGCAGACAGCTGGAGGCTGATGTTAATTGGCTGGGAAGGGCCATGGATATTGGCCCCTTCCCAGCATAATAAGACCAGCTCACAGTTGTCTGCTTTCCTTTGGCTGGTTATAAAAATAGGGAGGACAGCTCGATGGTTTTTTCAAATTATTTATTTTACACTGTCATGCCGGGTCACGTGCTGCACCGGCCAATCACAGCCATGACATTACTTGGCATGGCTGTGATGGGACTGGAAGTGCCTGCTAAAATGCAGGCCTTAAAGCTCGTTGATTGGCTATGCAGCAGCCTTTCAACAAGCTCTATTAGGCTGCCAAACCAAAACCATAACACGGGCATACAGTAAGAAATTCATGTTCGGGGTTCGGTACAGGACTTTACAGTTTGGGCTCGCTCATCCCTACTTCTAGCAAGTTCAATTTTAAAAATAAAAGTAAAGTGGTAGAGTAATCGCATAAGTAATAACAACACTACTATACTCAATAATCCTTACCAGTTTAGAGTGTTAACGGGAGTTCATCAGCAGATTTTTTCGCTATGTAATCTGACAGCAGCACGATGTAGGGACCGAGACTCTGATTCCAGCAATGTGTCACTTAGTTTACTGGGTGCTGCAGTTGTGATACAATCACAGCTTTCTCAACTGCAGATCTAACTGTGTTTAGAATGCTGAGCTGTGTATAACCCTGCCCACACCACTGATAAGCAGCTTTCTGACAATATATAATGTATACAGAAAACTGCCAATGTTGGGGGTGGGGTTGAGCCAGGAGGCACGAGGCAGCTTGTCCTGTACTGATAATCTCCTGCTGATAAAACACTGATTTGTATTGAAACAGCAAAACACAGTCTGACAAGTGATACATCGCTGGAATCAGGGTTTCTGCTCCTAAAGTATGCTGCTGTCAGATTACATAGCAAAAACATCCTGATTCACTTTAAGTATTTTATCTTGTATTTCCGCTACAGTTATTCTCCATATTTTGTCATCTCATTCTTAGATCCAAAATTCTGTGCTGATTAATAGTTGTCAGAACTTTTTTTTTTCAGATACAGAGCTACAAGTCCCATACATTCAATCACTTATAAAAAAATTGTAAAAAAAGTTAATCATGGACCATCATTTTTCTTGCTCCATCATGACATTTTTATTTGATTTAAGAAGGCTCCTTTCCTACATTAATCCACGACATAAAAACGATTAAAGGGGTTGTCAAACCTGTTCTCTAAGAAAAGCTGTCTCAGCGGTCAGCAATTTGCTGCAGGTTTGGCTCCTGGAATGTCTGCATCTTAATATAGTGCCCTAGTAATATTGCAGTAAAATGCCCAATAGTACTAGTAGTATGCTGCTGATACTTTGTAGGGTTCACATATTAAGGGTGCATTTACCTTGGACAATAATCAAAAAACGAGCGTTCTTGGTTATCTGCCTCTCTTAACAAGCTGCCAATCACCTGACAAATGAGCAAAACTCTTGTACATTGGGTGAATTCATTTTGTAACTTGTTATTCTATGTACAAAGAGTGGTCATTAGTGATGAGCGTGTGTGCTCGTTTAACCCTTTGAGCGAGCACGCTCGGGTGCTTACCGAGTATCTTCGGCGTGCTCGTATATTATGTTCGAGTCCCTGTGTCTCAGGAGTGGGAGCCAAAACCGGGTGAGGAACAATCAGAAAAGGTATAATAGAAACAAGTCACCAATTCTGCATTTATCACCCACTCCTGGTTTTGGCTCCCACTCCTGAGAAAGAATACTGACCAAATACTGATAGTGGGGTCGTGGCCTTAATCAATTTGCGGTGCTTGTTTCAAATCCTCAACATGTCAATTTCTCATGCGGGTAGGCTGAGTTTTCTGTGCAGATTTTATCATACAATTTCCCTAGATGGGAAAAATCTGCAGGTCACTGGTGGACACAGACAGAAAAGGGCCCCTGTGCAAGAACAATATATGGGCCCTTTGCAGCCCAAGAGCTCCTAAAAATGCAAAATTGCACCTGCTTTGGAGGGAGAAATGGCCCCCCTTGCAGTAGTAGATTGACAGCCGGCTTCTCCCAATTAGGCAGCGGAGAGCAGGCTGTCAATCAGCATGACACCAGTAGTCCCGCCCTGTCAACAGGAAGAGAAACCGCCGCTCTGCTGACAGTGAGTTGCTGATTTTCTGCCAGGAGTGGTCATTAACCAGCGCCAGGTACGACAAACAGGTATTTGCCTCTGTTAACAACTACATTCCCTTTTTTTAAAGTCCCGGATATCGCCTTTAACCTGCAAAATGTCGCTGTCAATTGACAGCCGCATGTAACAAGTGCCGGCAGGGGGGTGCGTCATTCCACGTGCCTGTAACGTGATTGCGGGGCGCTGATGGGTTGCCATGACAGCCGGAGAACTGTTAAATGCCTCATTGCTTTCCATGTTTAGTCTCCTGTGAAAGTCAGTGTTTGGCCAGAGACACACTAGAATATCACATCTGATGCGAGATGCTAATGACACTCGGCTCCTGCTCTGCTGCGAGCTGGAGCCGAGTGTCATGCTATTGTGCTCTGATCCTCTCACATGAGAGGATCACAGAACAGCTGTGGAGAAGATGGAGAAATTAATTTTTCCATCTCCCCTCCTCCTTTGCTGGCATCTGCGGGAATAACACTGCACTCATGTGATATCTGAGTGCAGTGCAATAGTTTACACTCACCCATAGGTGCATGCGATCCAATTTCCGCATGCAATCGCAACATGCTGCGATTACTTTTCAGTTCGATCTCAATCCAATCGGAGCTGAAAAAAAAAAATGCATATGAGCACACCATCATAGATTAACATTAGACCGAATGCAATCCAATTTTTTATCGGACTATATTCATTCGATTTAATCACAAGTGGGAGCGAGCCCTTTAGCTGGTGTTCATAGGAGATTGTGATTTTCGCTATACATAGCAGGGCTGGTGCACTGTTGCGCCTAGTACAAGTGATCAGATGATCGCAGCTTCAAGATCCCTAAGGGGACTATTAAATACAGTAAAAAGTGAAAAAAAAAGTTTCTAAAACGATGAAAAAAATAAAAATGCAAACGTTCAAATCATCCTCCTTTTGCCCCATAAAAAATAAAACTATTGAAAATACACATATTTGGTCCAATCTATCAAAATATTAAATAAATTAATCTGATCAGTAAACGACATAATGAGAAAAGATTCAAAATCCCAGAATTATGATTCTTTTTTGGCTGCCATAACATTGCATTAAGAGACACCCAAAACATCTTATCTACCCCCAAAATGGTATCTGTAAACCTTCAGCTCAGGGTGCAAAAAATAAGCCCTCACCCAGACCCATATCCGTAAAATTGAAAACGTTACGGGTCTCGGAAAATGGCATCACAAGCGAAAATTGAAAAAAAAAAAAAAGACACAGATACCAAACATTAATTTTTTTTTATTATTTAAACTGTGAATAAAATTCATAGTTTTGTAAAATAAATCTATCTATAGATATATATGTATATTTAGATATATATTTTTTTAGAAAACTCAGAATTTTATTAACCGCTTAAATAAAAAATAATAATTAATCATTGGTATCTGTGTACTCGTACTGACCTGAGGAATCCTATTGCTCGGTCAGTTTTACCGTATAGTGAGTGTGGTAAATAAAAATCCCACACAACAATAGTGGAATTGCACTTTTTTTGCAATTTAAACACACTTGGATTTTTTTTTTCCAGCTTTCCAGTACATCACATGATAAAATTAATGGTGTTTTATAAAAAGTACAACTCGTCCCGTCAAATACAAACCCTCATACGGCAATGTGGATGGAAAAATTAAAAAAGTTATGGCTCTAGGAAAAAGGGGAGGAAAAAAAAAAAAAAAAATCGAAATTGTTCGGGTTAAAAGCTACAACATCTAAACAGTTCATCTGCACAATACCACATTAAAACAATACGGAAAAAAATGCTTGGATTTTAGGTTATGCAGCGGCTTTTCTGCAACATCCATCCGCATAATTTCCGTAATTTGCTCTTTATTTGCACTGGTTTTGTGTGGCCGATTTAACCCTTTGAAAACTGCTGCAGCCATGTCAAAGCTTTGAAAAACTGCGCTGTGTGAATGTAACCTTCCCCCTTTTTAATTAGCATTTTGTCAGTAATAAACAAGTACTCTGAGCACATAAATAATGTAAATATATGATCTAAATAAATATATTATACAGTTGATGTAGTTTGATACTTGCATACTTTCCATGTAACAATAGAAAAGTTAACTGATTGTAATTATTCTCTTCAGCATCTTGCATTCGTGGCAAAAAATAAAAAAAAAATCCACCATTGACCTATTTGCTTCATTAGTCAATGCAGAGAGTGGCCAAGTGGAACAAAAGGAAAGGTCATTGAAGGATTAACCTGGCATAATAATTGAAATCATTAATATCATCATCACTTGCCGCAGTTTTCTTCATTTATTTAGCAGCAAATTAATCTCCATGTCTTACACTGTTAGAAAATGGTCGGCTCAGCAGATCTGGGAGAAACACATTAAACTAATAAAATAAGTAGGGAAGGTGTCCCAGCTGAAAGTGCACAGCTTAATTTCTAAACCCTGAAGAGCAAAATCCCTATTTGACAATATATATGACAAAAGATATATTACTCCGCTAAATAATGTATGTGATATAATGGGCCGTGCTTATAAACCAAATAAGCAGTGCGCTCTTTTTCTGCCCTTGAGCAATTGTCATTTTAGGGGAATACACTTAACTAATACAGCACAAACTGACAAGACGCCAGACTGGCTTCACACAACTGCAATGTATGGATTGTTTTACACTAGGGGGCACATATTGTTATACTGCTTGCTATTTAGTACAGAGCCCTAATAATCCTCCAATTTCATACTGAGTAATTCAATTTTTTTTCTATTCTATCCCATAAGACCTTGACAGAAAAAAAATTCATAGCATGCATCATTGGACTTTACGTATGGTGCTAGTCTGCTTTAGGCTATTGTTCCCACTATGAGCTTTTGGTGAGTTTTTGATGTTGTAGATGTTCTGCACCCATTAAATAAATTACGGCGAAAAAAAGAGCATGGACCGCACCTCTAACAAATCATACATTGATCTAATTCCGCTGGGCAAATATATATATATACTGAACATGAGGTTCTTAGTTTAACATTCTAATCAGACTGTATGAAGCCCACTACCACGTCATGGTGAACCTCTCAGTGGATCCTAACTTTTATTGCCTTAAAGGAGTGGCATCGTGCGTGGACTACCGCTGCAGTAGTAATGCACCAGCAGGGAAGGCGGCCTGGTGCCTTACCGCGCCCATGCTGCAAGACTGAGTCCCCAAGACTCCGGACCACACCGCCCCACAAGCACAAAACCACAGCAACAATGCCCGCCACACAGCACCAACACCGCATGAAAGGAGCATTGAAACTCACCTTCCTCAAGCTCTCAAATGAGAGCAAAAATAAGCTTGACCCCCTTTTTGGTCTGTTATATATATTTTTGCCTAGCGGAATTAGATCAATGTATGATTTTTGGAGGTGCTGTCCATTTTCTTTTTTCAGCATCTTAAATAAATTGGTTTACTTTTTAAGTATTTTTGAGTACGTTTTCTTACATACATTTTTATCGTGTTTTTGAGACTGTTATTTTTTGTCTCTTTTTAAATGGTCATGCTTTAACTAAAGCTGTTTTTGTTTTTGATACTTCCTGGTATTTGGCTTAAAAAAAAAACGTTATGTATACAGTCACGTGTGGATTACATGCGCTTTGGATGCATTTCCGCAGTGGAGATGCACTAAAAATACAGGTGTTTTTTTTACCTGCAGGTTTTCCACAACTAATCCATTAGTATGGTGAAAACTCAGCGTACCCGCAAGAGAGATTGACATGTTGCAGATTTTAAACACGCACCACAGGTCAGTTTACACAGCATAAAAAAATCAAAATGGACACGTGGGGTCTATAAATCCCATCCATTTTTTTGCAACTTTAAGGTGCTGTATTTTTTATTCCATGAAAATACACCGCTTCAAAAACTCACCAAACATTCATTGTGGGGAAAAAACATTTAGGTTATGTTCACACTGAGGTTTTTATTTTATGGATTTTGACGCCAATCCACTTCAGAACATATATTATGCGCTTTTCATGTGGGTTATGGAGAGTACCAGTCTGAAAAAGATGTTGTATGCTCATACACAAAGGTCTGTAAAAACAGCATCAATAGAAGTCTACCTGTATATGATGCACCTACGTATATCCATTTCATATGGATGCACACAAAGTTTGTGTTTTTTTGTTAGTTTTTGTCTAGAATCAGATTAAAAACAATCACGGTATGTTCCATTTTGTGCTGTATTAGACTGGATTCACACACACATGGTTTGCTGTCTGAGTATGAACCCCAGATGCATTGACCTGTCATGGGTCTTCTAACCCAAACTTGACATCTTCATGTCTGTATCGCAGCATGAAACCTTGTCCATAACGTCTCCATAGGTGACCATTCACCAGATGAAGGCTAAAAGTGTACTCCTATGCAGGGGGCCTATGGTCCCTATGGTGCACGGATGCTCTGCATCCATTGGGTGCATTGTTGGCCACATACCTCCTGAGTGCGTGCACCTGACAGTATTGATGCACTTAGTGTTGACCAAGCCTAAATATGCTAATAAAATGAAATCCTTTATGGATTGGCCTCATGCACACAGAACATTACCTATGCAGCAGCATATGATGTTTCTACATTTAAGAAAGCCTTAAAGAAGTTGTCCACTACTTGGACAGCTCCTTGTCATCCCCCACGCTTGGCTCTGATAAAATTAAAAAAGCTTCTACTCGCCTCCCTTGCTGGTGTCGTTCCCGTTGTGTCGGCACTAGCTCTCCCCGAGGCTCCCGTGTCACTGTCCCCTCCTCCGGAACATGAAGAGGAAGTCAGAGATCAGCTGCAGCCCAGACTTCTTCTTTATATTCGATTAGTCCGAAGGTGGGACAATGACGCCGGCGCTGGTTGGGCGCAGGGCTCATGTGTCACAACAATAGCACTAGAGCCCCGGGACCTCGAGTGCTGGCATCAGTGCCAGCACGGGAGGGGAGTATAGGCTTTTTTATTTTATTGGGGTGAAACATTTAGATCAAGAGGGGGTTGTCCAAGTAGTGGACAACCCCTTTAAGCAAATATTTCATTAAGGCCAAATTCACATATTAGAGTTTCATGGGGTTGTCCATGATCACAAAAACCAGACTGCAGGAAGTGTAGGGGATTCCATGAAACAGGAAGAGAAGCTTTACTTAACTTTTTACATTTCCCACCTCTCCAGTGCCATTTTTGGTGCTCCCAGCTGGGCTTTGGTTTATGTGATGCAAACTACTGATTTTTGTATACCCATTTAATTAGACAAATTTGATGTCCGTACAACACACACTAATACTGTGACCTGCTGCTGGTGTTTTTTGGGTGTGTACATATAATTTCTTGTTCGTTCCTTTGCACACTTGTTATAACAGGAAAATCTTATGTCCATACCAATACTGCGACCTGTTACCACTGATATTTTTTGTGCATATACCAAGCATTTGTTGGTGAGGTTTTTTTTTTAGGAAGGGGGAAACATTTAAAAAAAATACAAGTGAGAAATACAGGCTTAATATCTCACAAAATGTACGTATTACAAATGACTGATTTTTGGCACATTTGTTTCAAATTTGACATCTGTATATGCCACTCCAATACTGCATCCTGTTGCCTCTGGTATTTTTTGGGTGTGTTGTGTACTTAACATTTCTCAGATGGTCTCTTTTGGAGGGGGGCATTATGGTTGAAAAAAACAAAATTTAACTCCAGTGTAGAGAAAATGTGTGGTAAAAGAGAGAGTTGCAATAGTAATCAACAGGGTAATGTGAAAGGAAAAAAACACACCACGGTAATAAGAGTGTGGAAGCTGCAAACAGTAGTAGCACCACCATTGGCACCAGCTGTCTGAGCAGTAATACTACTAAATGCCGGTCTCAATTGGCTGTCTTTTGGCTTCGGCATGTGGAGAATGGCGCGGGGAGGTAGCCGTGGGTGAGGCGCTCATTTTCTCCTGTGACGCCTCGGCGCTATATGAAAGAGAGGGCTCTGGCTGGGTGTTGGTGCTGTGAGGGCTCTGCACCGATGCAGGCCACCTGTAGCCAATTTTCTTGGCCAGCCAACATCATAGGTTTCGAAGTTCAATAAAGCAGACTCCATGTCACGAGTGTGTCAGAGGTGACAGACAGTCGCCCTACAGTGGTTTGCAGGAGATCTCCACGTTTGGCAATGCAGACAGCTGCCTAGATAGGAGGCTGTGTTTAGGACCCAGCGACTACCTCCCTTTAGTCTGGGTGTATATATACCTGGTGTGTCTAGGTGGGCGTCGCCGGTTACACTCATTTCTACTTGGAACTTGGCTGAAGCAGCATCACGTCCTCTCTGGAGTCTTGAGACCGTGTGCCCTGTTGGAGTTCTTCTAAACCTAAGTTGTTATTCCCCTGTGTTGTCTTCCCTTTTTGTCTTTAGAGTGCTAGCGGAGGTTTATTAGTTCTCTTCTCCTTCCACCCCCAGCTGTAGCCTTACGCCAGGGATAGTAGGGCAAGGCATGTGATCGGCGACAGCTGCGGAGACTGTATAGGGACGTTAGGGGGAGACAGGGGGATGCTAGTCCAGATTAGGAGGTTACCTCTTCCCCCTTTCCCTAGTGTCTGGGCTCCCTTTCCCTTTCCCCTCTGTGTTGCACTTACACCTGGCTTGACTTAACCGGCCAAGCATGTTTTGGGAAAAAAAAGAAAAAAAAAATGACACAAGATTGACATTTTGTTTTTTTTCTTTGTGTGTTTTTGGGTGTGCACCTTTTTTTCCTTACTCACTTTATTATGGGATCTGTTTCAGAGCTCGCAGAGCAGTTCCCCTGTCTGTCTCTTGAGGTCAATGACCTCCCCTGTGAGGTTCAGCAGCAGTATCACAGGTTACAAGCCTCCAATGTAGGGGTTTCTGCTGGTAGACCTGTCCAGTCTGAACCCAAGGTTGCCCTCCCGGACAGGTTTTCAGGAGGTAGGGACAAGATTTTTGTGTTTAAAAACCCCTTCGCGACCTTGGGATTTTCCGTTTTTGCACTTTTGTTTTTTGCTCCCCTTGTTCCCAGAGCCATAGCGTATTTTTTGGTCAATATGGCCATGTGAGGGCTTATTTTTTGCGGGACGAATTGTACTTTTAATTGCCATTACTAGTTTTACCATATCATGTACTGGAAAATGGGAAAAAAATTCCAAGTGGGGTGAAATTGCAAAAATAATGCAATTCCACAGTTTTGTTTTTTTTCACGTTCACTGGATGCTAAAACTGACCTGCCATTATTATTCTCCAGGTCATTATGAGTTCGTAGACACCAAACATGTACAGGTTCCTTTTTATTTAAGTGGTGAAAAAAATATCCAAAGTTTGCTAAAAAAAAAAATGGTGCCTTTTCCGAGACCCGTAGCGTCTCCATTTTTCAGGATCTGGGGTGAGGTGAGGGCTTATTTTTTGCGCGCCGGGCTGACATTTTTATTGATAACATATTGGGTTAGATACGATGTTTTGATCACCCGTTATTGCATTTTATTGCAATGTTGCGGCGACCAAAAAACTTAATTCTGGCGTTTGGAATTTTTTTCTCGTTACGCCATTAACCGATTGGATTAATTCTCTTTTTATATTGATAGATCGGGCAATTCTGAAAGCGGCGATACCAAATATGTGTATGTGGGGTTTAGTTTTTATTATTTTATTTTGAATGGGGCAAAAGGGGAGTGATTTAAACTTTTTATATTTTTCATTTTTTTTAATATTTTTAAAAACATTATTTTTTAACTTTTTACATGCTTCAATAGTCTCCATAGGAGACTAGAAGCAGCAACTGTCTGATCGCCTCTGCTACATAGAGGTGATCAGCAGATCACCTCTATGTAGCAGAATTGCTCCTGTACTATGAGCGCCGGCCACTAGGTGGCGTACATAGTAATCTTTACATGACAACAACTGGAGTCTGCTGCAGACCAAGGGTTGTCATGTCCACTCATCGGTGACCCGCGATCACGTGACGGGGTCACCGATGAGCGGGGCTAATGCCACGCTTCCGGCGCAGCGATGTTAAATGCTGCTGTCAGAGATTGACAGCGGCATTTAACATGTTAACAGCCGTGGGTGGATTGCGATTCCTCCCGCTGCTGTTGCGGGCACATGTCAGCTGTAATAATCAGCTGACATGTGCCCGGTTCAGTGCGGGCTCAGCGCCGGAGCCCTCACTGAACTGGAGGTGATGGCCTGGGGCATACTAATATGCCCCTGGCCAGTAAGGGGTTAAGGAGGCATGCAAATTGTACTTCAAACTTCATCCCTACTCCTCCGGTAATGAGGAGCAATGGGTTGGTATGGTGATCTCTCTACTGCAGGGCGATCCTCAGTCATGGGCGTTTTCGTTACCGCAGGACTCAGTTTGTCTCCAGTATGTGGAGGTTTTTTTTGGAGCTTTTGCCCTCATCAATGATGACCCTAACCGAGTCTCCTTGGCTGAGTCTAAGCTACGTCGCCTTCAGCAGGGGATTCGGTCAGTGGAAACGTACAGTTCGGAATTCCGCAGATAGACAACGGATTCCAAATGGAATGATTCAGCCTTTAAAAGTCAATTTTGTGAGGTGCTTACTGAAAGGTTGAAAGATACCTTGGCTGTATATGATACCCCTCAGTCCTTGGAGGCTGCCATGACTTTGGCCATACGTCTGGATAGGTGCCTTCGGCATAGACGGGTGCAACCTTCTTCTCCTGGGCCTTCTTTTCGGGGTTGTGTACCTTTGCCAAGAGAGCGGTCTAGGGGTGAACCAGTACTGGGGGAGGTGGCGGAACCTATGCAGTTAGGGGGTGTCTCTACATCATACATCCCCGGAGATTCGCAAGAAAAAAGGCGTATATTTTTTTTGTGGGAAAAAGTGACACTTTGTTGGGACCTGTCCTTCAATTTCTAAACAAAAGGAGACTCGTTTAACTCTCGGTAGTCTGGAGTTGAATAAACAAGGGGTGCATTTGTGGCCAAACTGCAGTTCCCGGTGTGTCCTGACAGCAGAGGTGGTGCTAGAGAGAAAAAACGAAAAAATGTCTGTTTGTTGACAGTGGAGACGGGGTTAGCACGGTTGATGCTTAGTTTTGTGAAAACTCATGGTCTTGCTTGCTGTGCTTTAGCTGAACCTATTCCCATCTTTGTCATTGACTCGGCGCCACTTGAACAGAAAGCATTTACTCAGATTGTACATAATGTAAAACTGAGGGTGGGGTCAGTTCATTGTGAAATCATCCCTTGCTATGTTTTGAAAAATCTCCCTACTCCGATTGTTTTAGGTATCCCCTGGCTTGCTAAACATAATCCGTTGGTGGATTGGCAAGCCGGGGAGATTACTGCCATGAGAAGTGTTTGAATGTTTCTATTGCTGCTGACTCTATGGGGATACTACCTGCTTTTCTGTCTGGTTTTGAGGACATTTTTTGTGTAAACGGGTGTCAGGATTTGCCTCCTCATCGTGCTTATGACTGTCCTATTAACCTGACCCCTGGAGCTAAACTACCAAAGTCCAGACTATATAGTCTTTCTGGCCCTGAGAGACAAGCCATGAAGGTTTTCATTGCAGAAAGTCTGAAGAAGGGACATATCAGACCCTCATCTTCGCCCGTGGCGGCAGGGTTCTTCTTTGTGAAGAAAAAAGATGGCAGTCTACGTCCCTGTTTAGATTTCTGGGAATTAAATCAAATTACCATATCCTCTACCTCTGATTCCTGATTTTTTCAGCCAGGTTGTGGGTAGTGTTGAGCCACCCCCGTAGTGTTCGAGTTCGGTTCGGTTCGTCGAACACCCGTGTGTTCGCCGAACTGTTCGTCGAACACCTTCGAACACCGTTAAAACCAATGGCAGGCAAACAAAAACACATAGAAACACATAGAAAACACCTTCAAAGGTGTCCAAAAGCTGACAAACTGCTCAGAAGACACAACTAACACATGGAAAAGTGACAAGTACATATAGTCATGCGAAAAGAAAAGAGGTGGAGGAGTAAAAGGAGGGGGAGACACAGATATAGGCATGTCATGACCTTCTAAAATCCAAAAAGTGAGAACCTGACACGTTCAGTCCGCTCCTGCCCATGCCACCTCCGTGTCGCCGGGTTTGTGCCAGAGCCGCGGTGAACCCTGACGGCCAGCCCCCCTCTCCCAATACTGGTGCCTGTCCGCTGGTGGGTCGAGCGAGCCCCCCTGTGGTGGAGGCAGCTCTAAGCTTTTTAATTTAAATTGTCTCTCTAATTTGAATGAATACACTTTAAATCCATTTACAAGGATCTATTGGAGGGCAAGTCTCATGCCAGCAGCCGCGTAATTCCAACTCCAGTAGCGTCCACTAAAGCTGCTGCAGTTAAAAAGCTTTTATAAGGATCGAGCTCGGCTGTCCACCGCAAGGCATCCTACTGCCAGTCCCAGCCTCTATGCCTTGGGGTGCCTCCTGATGCTCTTCACTGAGTATCCCGTGGTCCCGAAGCATTTCCTTTGAAAAAATTAAGTGTCCAAACTACAGGTGGTGTAGCTTGCTTAACAGCCGGGATAATCCGCTGACTAGCAGACACTGCTACTAGGCACAAAGTATTTCCTGGGCTAGATGCAGTTAAAAATTTGTAATTAGATACTCTCGTTGGATGCTGAGAAAGCATTCCATAGAGTCTCCTGGCACGCCATATATGATTCTCTTAAAAAGCTTGGGGTAGGGGTCTAGGGGACCCTTTTATAGCCAAAATCACGGCCCTGTATCACAATACGTCACCTAGGCTGAAGATAAATGGAACTGTAGCACCCTGAGGGCTCGGTTGCTACAGAGGTATTGCACCTCACCCAGAGGTGTGATATCTCACTCTCAGGTAAGGATGGAGTGTGGATCAGGACCCGACACCTGCATGCATTACACCACATTGCCGTGGGGCAGGGCGACCAATATGCCTCTGAGATGGGCACGACAGTCCCTGTCCCTGGCTGGAGTGAGGGGAGGGAACACTGAGGAAGGGGAACCCTGTAGTGCAGGAGCAGGGAGGAAGCAGTTCCTGGGTGCATTGAGAAGGGAGTATAAAAGGTGGGCACCATCTTAGTTCAGTGCAGAGAAGTCTGAGCAGAAGTGGCAGGGAGCAGGGGCTCTGCATGAGCTCTGCTCCAGAGGCGGGCCTAGTAACAGAGGCCCAGGCCTGGAAGAGGGAGAAGGAAGGAAGAGGAGCGGAGAAGGCTCCAGGAACGAGGAATGAAGGGATCCCAGGGGTGCGGACGGGCGAGTCGCCACCGCACGCCTGAATCCACCTGCGTGGAGGGGTCAGGCCAAAAGGGGAGACCGGTCCCCGAAACTAGTGGAGGCAGGAAATGACCCTCAGCTAGAAACCGGAGGCTGTGACATTTTATGTGGCGCAGCCCCTCGCTACACCCACTAGGAAGGCACCACATACGGTCAGGGAAACTGGCGCCAAGTTTACCAAGAGGAGGCCCGAGGCAGCCGGACAGAAGGGTTGGTAAGAAAGGCCAGACAAAGGACACACAAAGGGGGTCCTGTGAAGCGCTCCAAAGTTATCTGGGAGTTGTCTGAGCCCCTCACCTGGTGAGCACAGTACTACGTGGGCAGCCGTTACTTGCAGACGTGGTCTGGATAATAAGAACTGTGAGTAAAGGCCCTGGACTGCATCACTGACTCCGTGTCGTTACTGCTGCTGCCCTGCACCATCACCCCCATCCTCCGCATACACTGCCCTGAGGCTATACTCCTCCCGTGGGGAGTTATGCTACGCTCTGCTGCACCCACAACACCAGCCTCAGCGGTCTGCCCTGCAGCGGCGGTTCACTCTGACCGCAATCCACGGGTGGCGTAGTCGGACATTTAAACATCAAAACCACATAAATAGTTCCGCCACTGGTTTGACCACCCTGAGCCACGGAACCGGGTCGCCGCGACGAAGACTACAACCACCAGCATCCACCAAAAAGGGTCCGGCTCCGGGTGTCCCAAAGCCCAGGGGGTGCATCAGAACATTTTCATCACCTTTCACAATCACCAATGGGACAAGGCAGGGATGTCCTCTGTCCCGTCACTTATACATCCTAGTAACGGAGCACCTGCTCTCATCAATTCACCATAACCCCAATATTAGGTGGATTGAGGTGGGAGGCACCGAGTACAAGTGCTCTCTATTTGCTGATGATGTCCTAGTATATATCACTCAATCACATATATCCATCCATGCTGTTATGGCTGAAATAGATCACTTTGTTACATGGTCAAATTTTAAAATCAATGCAGCGAAGTCTGAGGCCCTCGATGTCTCCCTCCCCAAATCCATATAGGATTCCATCCAGTCCAACTTTCCCTTTGCCTGGCCCTCACAGGGTATCAAATACTTAGGAATTCCTATTCATAGAGACCTCTCCCATCTATGTTATCTTAATTTTGGGCCCTTTATTGAACAACTCCATACAGACCACGGTTGGCAAGTTAGAACTGTAAGATTCACTACGTGAACCACTGGTGTTTTGTGGAAAAGCACATGTACACTGTGTTCCAAATTATTATGCAAAAAGTGTTTAAGAGTGATAAGGGAAGAATTTGTTTGTTTGTCAGTTAAACTCATTGATGGTGATGTGTGTCAGGGCTCTTTATATCACTGTAAGCAATTGCAGACACCTGTGCTAATTAGTTTGGCAGGTGTGTCCAATGAAAGGCAAGACTACTTAAGAAGGCTGTCTCACATTATTAAGCAGCCTACATTTTCTGCCAAAATGGGAAAGAAAAAGGATGTGTCGGCTGCTGAGAAGCAACAAATTGTGGAGTGTTTAGGTCAAGGCATGACTACAATCAACATTGTGCGATGATCAGGATGAAGTGTCTTGGCAATCAAGAAGTATGTAGCTGATTCACAGTACACACATGTGCGTGCTGATAAGGGCAAATTGAGGACTCTTTCCTACAGGCAATTACGTCAGGTTAAAAGAGCAGCGGCAAAAAAGCCTTGTCATAGCAGCAGACAAGTTTTTGAAGCTGCTGGTGCCCCCAACGTCCCCCGAACAACAAGATGCAGGGTCCTTCAGAGGTTTGCAGCTGTGCATACGCCATCCTGTCGACCTCCTCTATCCACTTCACACAAGCAGAAACGGCTCCAGTGGGCCAAACATTACATGAAGACTGATTTCAAAACTGTTTTGTTCACGGATGAGTGCCGTGCAGCGCTCGATGGTCCAGATGGATGGAGTGGAGGATGGCTGGTTGATGGACACCCCACGCAAACATGGCTACAGCACCAACAAGGAGGAGGTGGAGTAATGTTTTGGGCTGGAATCATGGGGAGAGAGATTGTCGGCCCCTTTAGGATCCCTGAAGGCGCTAAAGATGAACTCCATAATGTATGTGGATTTTCTCAAACAGCACTTCCTGCCATGGTTCAAGAAGAAGAACCGTGTATTTCACAGCAAGATCATTTTTTTGCATGATAATACACCATCTCATGCTGCACATAAAACATCTGCATCTCTGGCTGATATGGGCATAAAAGGGGACAAACTTATGGTGTGACCCCCATGCTCCCCTGACCTCTACCCCATTCAGAACCTCTGGAGCATCATCAAAAGGAGTGTCTATGATGGCGGGAGGCAGTTCACATCTGAGCAACAGCTCTGGGAGGGTATTCTGTCCTCATGCAAAACAATTGAAGCAGAAACCATCCAAAACCTGACAAATCCAATGGACGAGAGAGTTCAGAAGCTCCTTTCGAACAAGGTGTCCTATGTGAAAATGTAACATCACCTAGAATAAAGTTTTGAGTTGAAAACTGTTTGATTTCAGATTCTAATAACCTGCTAATGCTTATAATTTCAAAAATGACCATTTTTTTGGTCTTTATTAAAATGAAAAGGTTGATCGAAAAGTTTGGGGGATCTAAGAGTGTGGCAACCCAGTAGTCATGATTACTTCGAATTCTGACAATATGAGGGTCATGTTGCAGGTAGTGCAGCAAGAAGGCACTTATGTGTCTTGCGCATCTCGGAGCCCCAAAATTATTTTCCGGGCTAGATGCAGCTAAAAATTATTATTAATTTTAAATCTGGTGAAGCTTAGTATAGATGGCCTAATAGGATCAGTGCTGCACACTGCTACAAAGCCCAAATTATTTTCCAGTCAAGATACAGATAAACATGATTAGTAATTTTAAATCTGGTGGAGCTTATTATAGATGGCCTAATAGAATCAGTGCTGCACACTGCTACAAAGCCCAAATTATTTTCCAGCCAAGATACAGATAAACATGATTAGTAATTTGAAAGCTTAAAACGGTTGGTAGGGTGATTTTAACCAATCATCAAGCTTTTACTCTCCCCAGGATGACACAGGGGTAGAAAAGTCGTTTCGGATCCATGATTTGTTCATCTTTATGAACGTGAGTCTGTCTACATTATCAGTGGAGAGCCGCGTGCGCTTATCTGTCAGCACACCACCAGCAGCGCTGAACACACGTTCAGACAGAACGCTGGCTGCGGGGCATGACAAGATCTCCAAGGCGTAAGTGGCTAGCTCCGGCCATTTATCCAGATTGGAAGCCCAAAAAGAGCAAGGGTCCAGTGACACAGTCATGGCTTCAATGTTTACTTGGAGATACTCCTGTAGCATCGTCTCTAGGCGTTGACTATGTGTCAGACTTCTTGTCTCCTGTGGCCTTGCAAAGGATGGGCTAAAATAGTGGTGAAATGATTCCGCAAATTGATGTTACCAGCAGATATTGCGGTTCTGTTATGGTTTGAGTGCTGAACACTTGACGGTCCCACGGTTGGCAAGTTGGAACTGTGAGATTCACTACGTGCACCACTGGTGTTTTGTGGAAAAGCACATGTAAGATTCTGCAACAGTCTCTGCTGATACTCCTGCATGCGTGCATCCCTTCCTATGGCAGGAATAATTTCTGCAAATTTACTTTTGTACCGGGGATCTAACAGTGTGGCAACCCAGTAGTCAGGATTATTTATAATTCTCACAATTCGAGGGTCATGTTGCAGGTAGTGCAGCAAGAAGGCACTTATGTGTGTTGCGCATCCAGGAGCACCAAGTCCCTGTTGTGTTGGTGGCGAGGTAACAATCATGCTTCCTTCCTCTGTCCTCTCCCCCCAACCTCGCACAACAGAAATGTGATCAAGGTCTCCCTCATCTGATGAGTCTTCCATCAGTTCGTCCTCCACTTCTTCCTGGGCTCCTGCACCTTCCTCACTAGTTTGGCTGCTACCATGCGCCCTGGTAAAACCATCTCCCCCACCCTCACATGCCTGCCGCCTTGGTGCTGCCGACCGTCTGGACCTTGCAGATGTTAGCCCTTCCGCATACAACTCCTCCTCCTCTACTTCCTCCACCTCCTCTTGTGCCACCACCTGACTCCGAATTCTGTTTAACATGTGCTCCAGCATGTAAATCACCGGAATAGTCATGCTGATAATGGCATCGTCAGCACTAAACATCTTTGTCGCCATTTCAAAACTGTGCAGAAGGGTGCATAGGTCCCTGATCTGAGACCACTCCTCCAGCGTGATTTGCCCCACCTCTGGATCTCGTTGGCCCAGGCTATATCTCAGAACGTATTGCACCAGGGCTTGTCGGTGCTGCCACAGTCGTTGCAACATGTGCAGAGTTGAATTCCACCGGGTAGGCACATCGCATTTTAGCCGGTTAAGTGTCAGGCCCAACGACTTCTGTAGAGATGTAAGTCGCTGAGCTGCGGGATGCGAACGGCGGAAGTGAGCACACAGCGACCGTGCCCTCTGCAGAAGGCCATCTAGTCTGGGATAGTGGGCTAAAAATTGCTGGACAACCAGGTTCAACACGTGAGCCATACAAGGCACGTGTGTGACATTGCCCCGGCGAAGGGCCGCACCCAGGTTTGCAGCATTGTCGCACACGGCCTTCCCTGCTTTCAGTTCCAGTTGAGACAACCATTCATGAAATTGGTTCTCCAGAGCTGACCACAACTCCTCAGCTGTGTGACTCACATTTCCCAGACATTTCAAAGTAAAAACCGCCTGATGACGTTGAGCCCTACTGCCAGCATAGTAAGGAGGTGTGCAGGATCCCTTCTGCGCAGTTAGAAAGCTTGTGGCATGACCAGACAGGCTTTGGGTGCAGGTGGAAGACCGAGAGGAGGTTGAGGAGGCAGAAGCAGTGGAGGAACTTTGACATAAAGAGGATTGACGCACAACTCGTGGGGACGGCAAGACTTGGACAGCAGTCCTTGTCCTGCTGTCACCATAGTTACCCAGTGCCCAGTCAGCGACATGTAATGCCCCTGTCCATGCCTACTCGTCCAAGTGTCTGTGGTGAAATGCACCCTGTCACACACAGAGTTTCTCAAAGAAGCGGTGATGTTGTGTGCGACATGCTGGTGGAGCGCAGGCACACCTTTCTTTGAGCAGTAGTGCCGACTGGGCATCTGGTACTGGGGCACTGCGACGGACATAAGGTCTCGAAAATCCTCTGTGTCCACCAGGCGGAAAGGCAGCATTTCTGTAGCCAAGAGCTTGTAGATGGTGAAATTCAACCTCTTAGCTTTCTCATGGCTAGGATGAAATGGTCTTTTACTTGTCCACATCTGAGGTACCGAGGGCTGGCTATTGTGCTTAGACGGGGTTGATAAGGGTGTCCCCGGCAAACTTCCGGTCTGTGAGGAAGATGCAGGCGGACATGTTAGGTTGCCTTGATCCAAAGGTGGTGCTATCGATGTCGGACTGCGCTCAACACCAGATGGTGTTACCACCTCCAAAGAAAATGATGACCTGCCAATCACGCTGGCTGTTGCGGGTAAAGAGGTGGCAGGTCTGCGCCCCAAAACAGGTGTGACTGCTGTCCCCCCAGTCACAGAGGATGAAGAGGCCGCGGATGCACAAGATATGGCAGACGGTGGTTGGCCCGGCCGGCTAGGCCGCATTGTAGCACACTGAGCTTCCCACTGCAACTTATGCTTCATGTCCATGTGCCGGTTCATGCATGAATTACTCAAACTATGTATTTTTTGGCCTCTACTTAGCTTTTGCTGACAAATATTACAGATAACACGAGTTGGGTCATCTTTATCGATCTGAAAAAATGCCCAGGCTATGCAAGGCTTAGCACCCATGCGACCTGAAGAGCCACCACGACTTGTGGTGAGAGGCAGAGTTGTGTTTGAGGATGCAGTTGTTGACGTGCTTCCAGTACTACGTCTCTGTCCAGGAAGGCGCAACCTGACCTCGTCGTCACTAGCATCTTCCTCCACCTCCTCTGCTGACCTCATCTCTTGGCTGACTGTGGGTTGACAGTAAGTGGGATCTCCAACCTCATCATCATCACCCTGTGCGTTATCACACCCGTCGTCCTCAGAGCCAACCTGTTCCTGCCCTGACAAAAAACTAAAGTTGTCGCTCCAATCAGGTATTTGAGTCTCATCATCGTCTTCTTCATTGTCTCCACCAACAGGAGTTACAGTTTGGGAATGAGGGTCTACATTATGGTCAGAACCTTCTGCGTCTGGTCCTGGATCCGACTCAAAAAGATTCTGGGCATCAGTGCAGATCATTTCCTCGTCTGGATTCACAGAAGCGCTGGAGTCGACCTCTGATTCCCAGGCTATAGTATGAGTAAACAGCTCTGCAGACTCAACCATCTGTTCTACCTCATACTCAGACGGGCAGCTGGAGATTTGGGAGCTGTGAGGAAGCAAGTGCGATTGGGGTGACACCTTTGAGGACTGGAGTATTTGTGATGTTGAAGTTGAGGTGGAGGAGAGCCCACTTAAAGGAGCACTTGATATCCGTTGAAGCACCTGCTGTTTTTGTGCCTCATCTGGAATTTGTAGCGATTGGCGTGGCCGTAAGAAAGGGATCTTATCACATTGTCCGCTAAAAGAAGTAGACATTTTAGTTTGGCTGGAAGATGGTCTTTCTTCTGCAGATGTTACTGTTGCTTTAACACCTACCCCACGGACACAACCTTTTTTCCCCTTCCCAACACGCCTATTCCCCTTTCCACCAGCAGAAGGCCTTTTTCCACTCATTTTGGTGGTTAACTAATTCACAACTCTGGAGTTGTTTGCACAAAAAAACAATGGATGGGAACCGAGCAGAGCTGAGTGGCCAAACTGTGGTATTAGGCCAAAACTATTGGCTGGGTTAGATGCAGAAAAAAAATATATTCAATTTGCAACCTGATGGAAGTCAGTATAGATGGACTAATAGAACAAGTCCCACACACAGCTAGAAGCCCAAATATTTTTTCAGAGGTAGATGCAGAAAAAAATTATATTCAATTTGCAACCTGATGGAGGTCAGTATAGATGGACTAATAGAGAAAGTCCCACACACTGCTAGAAGGCCAAATATTTTTTCAGAGCTAGATGCAGACAAAAAATTATTTTTAATTTGCAACCTGATGGAGGTCAGTATAGATGGACTAATAGAGAAAATCCCACACACTGCTAGAAGGCCAAATATTTTTTCAGAGCTAGATGCAGATAAAAATTATTTTTAATTTGCAACCTGATGGAGGTCAGTATAGATGGACTAATAGAGAAAGTCCCACACACTGCTAGAAGGCCAAATATTTTTTCAGAGCTAGATGCAGATAAAAATTATATTCAGTTTGCAACCTGATGGAGGTCAGTATAGATGGACTAATAGAACAAGTCCCACACACAGCTAGAAGCCCAAATATTTTTTCAGAGCTAGATGCAGAAAAAAATTATATTCAATTTGCAACCTGATGGAGGTCAGTATAGATGGACTAATAGAATGATGCTATGCCCAAAAGATTTTACTTCACTAGGTGCAGTAAAAAAATTGGTATTCTATACACAGGTGGTATATCTTACAACACAGATAGGCTACTCCACTGACTAACACACTCTGCAATAGGCCAAAAAGGATTAGCTTTGCTAGATTCAGCCAAATGCTGTGAAAAAAACTTGCACAGCACTGGCACAGACCTGCCTGGCAAAAACTGATAGGAACTGATGTAACCTAGTCCTGAAAAGGACTGCAATTACAATTAGTCTTTACTCCCACAATCTATCTATTTAAGAGCACAGACCTGCCTGATAAAAGTCGTAGGAAATGCTGTAACCTAGTCCTTAAAAGGACTGCAATCACAACTATTCCCTACTCCCAAGCTATCTGTAGATTTGTGCGAAAATTGGCTTGAAATTAACAAGGTATAGCGCACACAGCAACAGCGGTGCCGTCTAACACGCAGCTGCAGCAGTGAGAAAATGGTGGCGACGGGGAAAATGGCTTGGTCTTAAAGGGCAAGGACATGTGACATACACTGCCAGTGACACATGCCCTTGCTTGTGTGAAAAAAAGCACTTCGCTCCGTGTGTGCGCTGCTGATAGGCTGACAGACTGCACCTCCCCACTGTAAATGCGGGAAAGAGAAAAAAAAATGGAGATCTTCATTATTCCTGCAGAGATCCATCCCCTGCCCCTCCCCCCACCCCGCTGTACACTCAAACTGCGTATTAACATTAATTTTCATCATTACTGAGAAAAAATCCAGTTATGATTTTGGTGCACGAACAGTTATCGAACATAACCTCGAACAGCCGAATTTTTCTCAAATCGTTCGTGTTCGCCGAACGGCTCGAACACCGCCCAAAACAGCTCG
This sequence comes from Phyllobates terribilis, assembly GCF_046119375.1. Lineage (NCBI taxonomy): Eukaryota > Metazoa > Chordata > Amphibia > Anura > Dendrobatidae > Phyllobates > Phyllobates terribilis. Next base: position 104,423,219 of record NW_027362767.1, read on the forward strand.
AATTTGAGATTGGCGAACAGTTCGAGTCGAACAACGCTCATCTCTAGTTGTGGGAGCTAAGGTCTTCTCCAAGTTGGATTTAAGTGGAGCCTACAATCTGGTTAGTATTAGAGAAGGGGACGAATGGAAGAAGGTCGTTTCGAGAGTCTGGTTATGCCTTTTGGTTTGACCAATGCACCTGCGGTATTCCAGCATTTCATAAATTATATTTTTCATCATTTGGTGGGGAGGTTTGTGGTGGTCTATCTGGACGATATTTTGGTTTATTCACTTGATTTTGTGACCCATCAGGGGCATGTTATCCGGTGAAGATCCGTGCAGTCCTTGACTGGGAACGTCCCGAGAACCTGAAGGCCCTACAACGTTTTCTGGGCTTTACTAATATTAACAGGAAATTTATCCAAAATTACTCGGTGGTAGTGAAACCCCTTACTGACATGACTAAGAAGGGGTCTGATTTTTCCAAATGGTCGGAGGCTTCCCTCCAGGCTTTTTCTTCCTTAAAGAATCATTTTTCCACTGCACCTATTCTCAGTCAACCCGATGTTTCTCAACCCTTTATTGTGGAGGTTGATGCTTCGGATGTCGGGGTTGGGGCTGTGTTGTCTCAGGGTTCGTACCCTGGTAAATGGCGTCCATGCTCCTTCTTTTCTAAAAAATTGTCTTTGGCTGAGAGAAATTATGACATGGGTAATAGGAAACTTTTGGCGATCAAATTGGCATTCGAGGAATGGCGACACTGGTTGGAGGGGGCTGTCCATCCTATTACTGTTATTACTGACCATAAGAACCTGTCATATCTCCAGTCAACTAAACGTCTCAACCCTAGGCAAGCCAGATGGTCCCTGTTTTTCACTAGGTTCAATTTTGTTATCACTTTTCGTCCAGGGGTCAAAAAACGTCAAGGCTGATGCTTTGTCCCGGAGCTTCCCTGGTGGTGGTGACCATGAGAATTATGTGGGTGTTGCATCACGGACCAGGGACACCCTGATGATATGGTGGTGGAGGATGAGGAGAAGGAGGAGGACAAGAGCAAATAGCCAAAATCAGGAAGCGTATAACCAAGTCTGGGAGTGAAAAGGTGCATGGGAATACACCTCCCAAGAAAAGACACTGGATTTGAGTTTATGTTACGCTGCTATCATTCGGTGGTGTTGAGAAGTCTGGCCCAATCCAGCCCTTGTTCATTTTTATAAGAGTCAGCCTGTCAGCATTTTCAGTTGACAGGCGGATGCGCTTATTAGTTATAATTCCACCAGCGGCACTAAAAACCCCCTCTGATAAAACGTTGGCAGCAGGGCAGGCTAGGACCTCCAAGGCATAGAGAGCCAGTTCATTCCATGTATCCAGCTTGGATTCCCACTAATTATAAGGCACAGAGTAATCACAGAGGACGCTGGTACGGTCGGCAAGATACTCCCTCAGCATCTTCCCAAACTTTGCACTCCTTGTGAGAGTACCCCGTGCCTCAAGGCTTGTGCGATGGGAGGGGCTGAGAAAATTCTCCCAGAACTTTGACAGTGTTCCCCTGCCTCTGCTGGATTGAGGTTGTGTCTCTCTCGCCTGTACTCCTTGGTTGTCTAACGAACTGTGACCTCTGCCGCCAGCGTTTTCAGAAGGGAATTTTTTTAATAGTTACGCAACAAGGGCCTTCTGGTACAGCCCCATTTTTGCAGACCTGTCCGCCTCAGGAATAAGAGATATAAAGTTCTCCTTGTAGCATGGGTCTAGAAGTGTCACCAACCAGTAATGACTGTCACCCAAAATTTTGAGAACTCGAGAGTCATGGGAAAGGCAGCATAACATAAACTCAGCCATGCGTGCCAGACTACTAACAGGCAAGACTTCCGTGTCCTCACCAAGAGGATGACTGACCATGCTCTCCTCCTCCTCCTCTCTGTCCTCTGGCCATGAACTCTGAACAGACGGTATGACAGCTGTGCAGGAAGGACCGTATATAGCGCATGAAGCTAGATCCTGTTCTTCCTCCTCCTCTTCCTCATTGTCCCCCAATCCACGTTGGGATGAGATGAGGCTGGGCTGTGTGTAATCACCCTGTATGGTTACTTGACCATCTCATCGTGCTCCGCCTGCAATGCATCCTCTTTGATTGTGAGCAGAGAGCATTTCAGAAGACAGAGAATCGGGATGTTGATGCTAATAATGGCGTCATCGCCGCTCACCATCTTGGTGGAGACCTCAAAGTTTTGGAGGATGGTACATATGTCTGACATCCATGTCCTCTCCTGAGGTCTTATGTGTGGAGTCTGGCTGAATACCGATGGCCTTGTTGATGCTGGTACTCAATAACTGCCCTCTTATGCTCACAAATCCTTCCCAACATCTGCAGTGTAGAGTTCCAATGCGTGGGGACATCACACACGAGTCTGTGAGCCGGAAGCTGCAAATTCTGCTGAAACACGGCAAGGGCGACGGAACCTGTAGGTGACTTTCTAAAATGGGCACACAGGCGGCGTACTTTAACAAGCAGATCCGGCAGCTCTGGGTAGGATTTGAGAAACCGCTGAACCACGAGGTTAAGTACATGGGCCAGGCATGGTATGTGTGTGAGCTCGCCTCACCTCAGAGCCGCCACCAGGTTCCGGCCATTGTCACACACGACCATTCCTGGCTGTAGGTTCAGCGGTGTGAGACACAGATCTGCCTGCTCTTTCAGAGCTGTCCACAACTCTTCAGCATTGTGTGGTTTGTCACCTAAGCATATTAGCTTCAACACAGCCTGTTGCCGGTTGGCCGAGGTAGTGCTTCCAGCTTGTGACTTATGTGGTCATTTCTGAGATGGAGGCTGAAGAGGAGGAGGAGGCTGAGAAGGATGAGGTGCAGGAGCTGTAGACCATGGGGGCAACCCTCATTGACCAAGGGCCCGCAATCCTTGGCATCAGGAGGACGTGTTCGGTCCCAAGGTCCGACTGGGTCCCGGCTTCCACTATATTGAGAAATAGTGGCGGCTGGGGACCAGTACCGAGGGACGGCTGGCGCCATCAGGTTACAGAATGCTTCTGTCTCCACGAGCCTAACAGGCAGCATTTCTAGTGTAAGCAGTCGTGAAACGTGAGAATTTAGTAGTGTGGCCTGTGGGGCGTTGGCTGCGTATTTGCACTTGCGCTCCAAGGACTGAGGTATGAACAACTGAACACTGCGCAGGGACATGGATGTGGACGTGCTTCCTGATGCTGCTACTTGAGAGAGTGCAACGACAGGTGCAGGGCAGGAGGCAGCTTCACATGCACCATGGACAGGGGATTGGCTTGCATGCACATCAGCGGAAGAAGCAATGGTGCCACCTGCAGACACTGTTCCTGGATCCTGAAGTTCGGCCCACAAAGTCGGGTGCTTTGCTGCCATGTTCCTGATCATGCTGGTGGTGGTCAGGCTGGTTGTTTTGCCACTCCTGATGATGCTGGCCTGGCAGGTGGTGCAAAGGGCCTTTTTGTGGTTATTGGAAGAGTCTTTAAAAAACAACCAGACTCGGGAAGACCTAACAGTTGTACTGGCAACTTCCTTCGTGTTGGTGTTATGGAGAACGGTTGCCTGCCTTCTGTCTGCGGCCACCACACTGCTTCTTCCTGCCTGTTGGTGTGTTCTGCCTTCCTCCCCCTGTGTGCTGCTGTCCTTCCTCTGCATGTCTTCCTGCCAGGTTGGGTCAGTTACTATATCATCCACCACCTCGTCTTCCACTTCCGCACCCTGGTCCTCCTCCTGACTTTCTGACAATTGTGGATCATCATCGTCCTCCTCTTGTGACACTTTCCCACCATCGCCTTCGTGTGACCGTGGCTCTAAAGAGTGCCAAACATGCAGGGAGGGGACCCGAGCATCCGCCCGAGCATCTCGCAAATACTCGTCGAGCTCCGAGCATCTCAAGTACTGAGATGCTCGGGAGAGTACCGAGTACTTGCGAGTATGCTCGCTCATCACTACTGTCAAGCTGTTTTACACCTTTTGATCATAGGTGACAAGAGCCATACAGCCACAAGCTGTTGTAACAGAGCTGTTGGCGCTTGCTACACCCACATTTCTACCCAAACTAAGATAAAGACCTGGGATGGGTTGAAACGTTATAATATTGTCACTTCATGTCATGATGTTTCACCTTATACCACATATTTTGTGTTCATTTCACAATAATAGTATTGCAACTTTAATCTTGCTTCTGAGAGTGCGGTGGATTAATCTTCTATGATTTAGTGGCACAATATCCTACTTGACCAACACCTCCTCCTACTCTTGATTGCAGACCAATATCTTCAATTAGATACACTGAGCCCTTCCCCTAGGACTTCTGGGCCAGCAGATTGGACCAATGTTGACAACTGTCAGTTTGCTAGGGGCATACCGTCTAGTCCAGCCTCCAGTGTATGTTAAAGAAAGTATTTTGTGTGGAAGGTGGTTTTGTTGGACCGGAGCGGATTTTCCACTGCAAATGTGCAAAACCTTACATTTCTCAAAATGAAATCCGGTGTGGATCAGTGAGGATTTTCATTCACCTATGACTGATGCCAATAATTTGGTCGTCTATAGTATGTACATGCCTGTTTATTCAGTTCTATACTTTTCTGCTGCTGCTGCCAATGACAATTCCCCACACAGCTAGGAATCTCCTGCTTGTCTGTCATGTTACTGTTTATTTAAAGTGTTGCTGCTGCCAAGGCTGCCAGTACAACTGCACATTTCCTACCTGTTGTCTAGTATACTGTTACTGCACTTGCCACTGCCACTGCTAATAGATATCCACACATCTGCTTGCTCTTTGTATTTTATATCCACACTGTACTGCTGTTGGGAACCTTAAACACTAAAGGCCCCGTCACACATAACGAGATCACTAGCGAGATCATTAGTGCGTCACGGTTTTGGGATCGCTGGAGAGTCGTTTCGTGATCGCTGGGGAGCTGTCAAACATGCAGAACTTACCAACGATTTCGGCCGCCCCAGCGATCTAACTAACGATCTCGGCGGATGTTGGGACGCTTTCACACAGCAACTATTTCAACAATCTACACCTTGATAGGGACTGTACTATGTCACAAAGGCGTGCATAAAATCACTTTTCCGCGCCCCCTCATCTCCGATTGGTGGACGCTACTGCGTTCTGATTGGGCGGCCTTGGTTTAACATCGCTACTGCGTCTCCGGTCAAATGGGATCGCTACTGCGTCTCCGGTCAGACAGGAACACTGGTGTGTGCATTGCTCCTGTACAGATGTATGGATGTCCATATATTTATATAAATATATATATAGAGATGTAAATGGCCATTTATGTGTATGCATATTTGTATGTTTGAGAGTATGTATGTGTATATATAGTTATCTGTATACGTATGTGTATATGAGTGTGTATGTATATATTTATGTACTTAAAAATATGTATGAGTACATGGATGAATCTGTTTACATACGAGTACACGAATGTATATGCATGTATGTATGTATCTGTATATGCATGTGTATACATATGTATATGTGTGTATGTATGTATATATATATATATATATATATATATATATATATATATATATATATATATATATATATATATATATATATATATATATATATATATATATATATATATATATATATATGGAATGCTTACTGCGGTGACTACTGCTACTACTGAAAGAATGAGAAACAAAGCTTTTGCATAGTAGAACACACAGTTTATTAGACACATCAGTACAGAAATGTCAGTAGTGTAGAAACATGAGTAGTTGCCCACTATAGGTTCTGATGCTGTCAAGGAACAGCACCAGGACCGTTAAAATACTGGCAGTAGTTGTCGCGGCAGGTCTTCGCATCCTGGGTGTTTCTGCCATGTCCCACTGGTTGAAGGCCTGCAATTGCAGGATCGTTTGCACACCACTCACCGAGCTCCACTTCCCCATTGGCTAGGTCCACAGAGTCCATGAAGCCAGGCGGACAGTACATAATTGCATCACGTCGACGAAGAAAGTTGTGAAGCGTGCAACAGGCCAAAACAACAGAGTCTATTGATTTAAGCTTCACGTTAATTGGCGTGTGAAAAACTCTGAAGCGGTTGGCCAGGACAGCGTGTCAGAAAACGTGCTATGTGGGTGTGTGTGCACGAGACCCCTAAAATATCTGCCCATGCAAAAGCATATATATACAGATAGAAGCCAAGCCCTCCCTCCCTGAAGAGCAATGATAGCAGATAATTGGTAGATGTCCTACAAATGGAAACTCATTTAAGACCCCAAACAATACCTACCTCGCTAAAGATGTCTGATTTCTTCAAAGTGGAGTCACAGCCGGAGAACGCTGGTGGGATCCGAAAACAAGGCCGCAGTAGTGACCACCAATCGGGGATGAGGGGCGCGGAAAAGTCCAATTTATGCTCGCCTACGTGTCTCAGTTCTGAATCACTAACTAGATCGTTGATAAGGTGTCAAATACAGCGATGCACACTGCCCAGCGGGAGCGCAACTACCCAGGAATGGTCCAGGAAGCTTTGTAACGATCAACGATCTCACAGCAGGGGCCTGATCGTTGCTACCTGTCAGACATGACGAGATCACTAGCGAGATCGCTATTGCGTCGCGAAATCCGTGACGCATCAACGATCTTGCTAGCGATCTCGTTATTTGTGACGAGGCCTTAAGTATTGGTAACCTGAAATGGTTCCCTTAAGCAAATTTACATTTGAATGACTTTTTAAAGAAGTAAATGAGATCTGGTGTGTCTCGGTGAGAGATTTGTGGCCGGTATCCAAGGGGTAACATGTCACTCTCCGCAAGGAATAATGTTACCCATTGGACCCCAGTCAGATGTGTTTCACCCAGCTAAACCAGATCTCACACTTTGCACTGATGAGGTGCAGTACCCCGAATTGTGGTGTTTGCAAATTGAGATTTTGGATTTGACTTTAATCCTAATTCCTAAGTCATTGACAAGGCTTGTTAGAGAGTCGATATTGACTTTTAGGATTACTACTTCCTATAGGTGGCACTAGAGTTCTAGTCCTCTTCCACTCTGAAGAGACATTTTGCATATTTCCCAGGGGAGCATTGCGGCTTAACAGTCTCCTCACCTTGGCATGTCAGGCTTGACATGTCACTCTCCGCAAGGAGAAATGTTACCCCTTGGATCCCAACTTATTTGTCCTGAAACCAGTGCTGAGCCTTAATCGATTCTCCTATGAGCCATTGCCACCTCTTATGAGCAGCTCTCCTTGCTGCTGTCCACACCAGGTTTCTCATGTGGCCTGGCCAGCAGACTCCTCTGACATCTTCACAATAGGGCTTTGGCAGAGGCAAGGTGCTTGGATATTAAGTAGCATTGTTCCAGTTGCCTCAAATTAGTCAGAAGTTTGCTTTTATTTCACTTTGTTCAGCTCCAGCCAAATCTCTGTCACCTCCTCAGCTTCCCCTGAATTCCTTGCTTCAAGCAGAGATGTTTCCAGGCTCAGTCCAATTTTCTTTGGTGTTTATCTATGTTGTGGTGAAAAGTATCACTGTTGGATGGGCTATTCCAAACTCAAGTCAAAGTAGGAAAACTTCAAACCATAGTCTAAAATGTAGTTGACTTGAGGTTAATTTTATCCTCCACTAAAGAGAAGCTTTTTGCGCCTACGTCCGTTATCTCTAATTTCTCGGCGTTTACAGGGCAAACTCAGATTTTTGAGCTGAAGAGAACTTTTATTGGCCTCTCACTTGCCAGAAGGTTGAAAGTTCCTTTGGTTTTCCACAATTTCAACTGATGATATCCAATTCCAGACTAAGAAAGTGACTCTTCAGATTGAAGCCTTTCAGTTGACAGTGATTTTTTTTAAAGCCATGCTTTCTAATGCACTGGTGCTTTTGGAACATCCATGGCTAAGGCTTCATGCTGTGGTTATTGATGGGTTGTCTGACTGGATCACAAGGTGGGTATTATCTTGTTTTGAAAATTGCTACAAATCTCTAGCTCAACCACCTTCTTTGAAACTCTGCTCTGCTTCCATTTCTTCCAACTTACGAGTTTCTTGCCAATATTTTACAGATGTCTTTTTCAATCAGAAGGCTGAGACACTACCTCTGCATTGTATATTTCACTGAGCTTTACCCGTTCTTCCAGGTATTGAACCACTCAGGGGGAGAGTATATTCTCCATATGTATAGACTATTGGGGTCTAAATAAAATCCTGATTAAACACTGTCATCTATTGCTCCTCACCTTTGAACTATTTGATAGAATTAAGGTTGCTGCTTTCTTTGCAAAATTAGATTTGCATGGAGCTTACAACCTAATCCGCATTAAAGACTGTGACGAATATAAGAACGAATTTAACACCGGTGATGGTCATTATGAATATCTCGGCATGCTTTTTGGATTATGCGATGCGGCTGTGATCCAGCACTTCATTAATTAAATTTTTTGTGATTTCCTGTACCAATATTTCTTAATCTAAATGAATGACATCTTAATCTTCAACATAGACTTATGCTCCCATCTTCTCCACGTCTGCTCCGTTTTGAAGAGACTGCGACAAAACTATCTTTATGCCAAGCTGGAAAAATTTATTTTTGAGCTGGGTCATGGTAGACTAATTCTCCAAGATCTCTATTTGGTCCTTTTACTAGGACTTCCAGCTTCTACGCTGGACTATGCTACTGCTTACCATGACCTCCAGTGGCTATAGGTGTTACACAGCTGGCCCAAGTGTTCTTCAAAGAAATAGTCTCAGTGCTAGCTGCACCCTTGTCATGGCCAAGGACTATGTGTACTTTTCCGCCCCCTTAGTTAACATCCTCCACACTTAAGCTTATGTTAATTGACAGGGCTAACTTTGGAGTGATGCCTGTATGGAACTCTTAGCCCTGCATGCACTGACACCCGCGAAGCTGAGAACCCACTCAATGTCACTGCAGGCACACACTCCTCTCCCTCTTCAACTGCAAGTCACTTGCTATACATATGATCACAGAGGAGCAAGCGGCCAATGCCTGCTGTTAAAAGAAGTGGATGAGAGCACGTCCATTGTGACAATGCATGTGTGAGCTCACGCGGACTCTTATCCCTCTCTCCTGTCTGCAGCGGCCACCCACTGCACACAGTATCACACAGTTGTGATATTGCAGGAGCCAAGTGCGCGCACAAAATGTCATAGACGCGCCCTCATAACTCTCTCCTGTAAGAATCAGTGTGATCCTATGTACAGCCAGTGGCTGCTGCAGACAGGAAAGAGGGATGACCGTGCGCATGCACTAACGGTGTGTGCTCTTGACTGCGGTATCAGTGTGTGTGGCTGGTGATACAGTTCAAAGAGAGCGCTGTCAATCAACTTTAGGAGAGATGATTTAATTTGTGTTTTGGGGGTGCCAGACTCCCTTTGAAGCTATATAGAGTTTAGCTAACATGTAGCACTCTTAGTACACATGTTGCCTATATGCAGCAGAATTTTTTATGCAAAGTTTTGCAACTGTTCTATTCATCTAAATCAATCTCACTTAGGTTAAAGGTGATGAGACGAGCTGCAAAAAATTATAACATTTGACAACACAGGGGTAATGTTGGCCTCTGTGTGTTGACAAATTCAATTTTTTTTTACAGTTGTATAACAGTAAAATGCTGTGTTTTATTTACACCAAACCACAAAAGCACATTTTAGAAAGTCACCCAAAATTCCTTAACGTCTAATGTATGTGTCTGTGCCATATCTCATCTTATGGAGCATGTAGCAATGCTTTTCCCTATGGAAAAAAGAATACAACAATATAAAGAATACAGCAGAACAGACCTATGTATAAAAAAAATCAGGTATAGATAGAGTAATGGCTTATACACCTGTATGGGCATCTAAGTAATATTCACCCCACAGATCTCCTAATGCTCCCATCACAACAGCCACCCATTCCCCATAGCAGATCAGTGAGTGTACTACTTTTTTTAACTTGTCTAAGCATTTTTGCAAAAAAAAAAAAATATATTTTTGAAAAACCCCTTAAACTTTGGACACCTACTATCTTACCCTCTCTTCCTCCCCTGAAGCTTTATTGCTCAGCAGTCAGATGCCAATTGATGGCCCTCTATCTCTATGGTCTCCCCGAGTCCTCATTCATGAGAGCACCCATAGAAATTACATAGAAATTGCATTCAACTTTTATTGTTCCTCCACATGCCTCAGACTTCATACACAGGACTTTTTTTTTAAAACTTTTGTCAGCACTTTCAAGAGAACCTGTCATCAGGAATTTCATCAGGATTACTCACGTTAAGCTAAAGTTACAGGCATAATGGCGCTGTCATACTGATTTAATAGATACCTTCAATGTGGAAATCTGCAGCCTGGTTTTTGTTGAATCATCTTTAGAAGTTTCGGGACTGTGGGTAGGCTCTTTGGTTCTGCTACGGCCCCTCCGCTGCCTCTAGTGTCTTCTTCCTCATTTAAATTTTTCTCTAGCGTTGTCCTAACTGGGGGCGGCAAATGCTCAGATTGATCTAGTGACGAGCTTTACGAAAATGGCAGCAGTGGTGGCATATGCGCAGAATGAGATATTGGCTTATCATTGAGCCAAAATCTAAATCTGTGCATGCACCATCACAGCGCCATTTTCCTGAAGCCCGCCACTAGTTCAATCTGTGCAAGCTCCGCCCCCATCTAGAATGGCACCAGCGCAAAATTTAAGTGATGAAGAAAATAGAGACACCATAGGTAGCAGAATAGCCGTGGCAGAGCTGAAGACCCTACCCACAGTCCCAATAAACGAAGAATTTAGGAATTCGAAGCTTCTAATGATGATTTAATAAAAACCAGGCTGCAGAATTCTACACCATCTATTAAATCAGTATGACAGCGCCATTATGCCCATACCTTTTAGCTTAGCATGAATAATCCTGATGACAGGCTCTCTTTCAGCTTGACCACTTTCATGCCCAGCCTCATCGAGCCACTATATTATGCATAGGAAAAAAGCTTTCCAGAAAGGTTTCCCAGAGAGGGTGTAAAAAAATTTGTAGCTTGGAGCTCTGTGCAGTGTTACTGCTTGATTCATTGCTTAGATTTCCCTAGAATATGTTTTAGACACATTGATATAGTGATATGCAGCATATGCATAAAATTAAGCAAAATGACTTTGTACTTTTGCCTTGCAGAGCCCGAGGAAGGAAAACTTTCTATTTGTACTAAGGACCATAAGTTACTGTAGTGTAATTTATTGGAAATATTTGATTTCTCTAATCCTTTACTCTGCCTTAGAACATATTTGGAATTAAAGACTAGTTTTATTGTGAGGATGAAAGTGAAGACCAAACATTAGGATTCTGCTGCTTTGTGTCAAGACTATAAATCAAACATACTGAATTACAATTTGGTTAATTTAATTAAATTTTCTCTCAGTGGAAGCTTGTATTTTGTGTGTCAACTTCATCATTCTCCTTTCATTCCTGTTTCCCTAATAAATCAATAAGCATTTCCACCTGCTTAATCTGGGAGCCAAATTTTAGTACTGGGGGCAGCCGTCCAATGCTCTATTTTCAAAACACATTGCCAATAAGGAAACTTGATCTGGATGTTTCTAAGATTTGGAAAGTCCTCAAAAGATTTGCTGCCAAATGCACATCCCATTGACTGATAAAGTGACTTAAATTCAGTCTTTGTTTTTGTAACATTTAATAGTAGGATTTGTAAAGAGAAGAAATTTATGGAAAACCTTATACTATATTACATTATATTTAAAAGCTGTAATTACTAGTGTTGAGAGAACACTAAAATGCTCGGGTGCTGAAAGCTCGGGCTAAGCTCACCGTGATACTCGGGTACTCGACCCGAGCAGCGAGCCCAGTGTTAGTCTATGGGAGACCCGAGCATTTTTGCGGCGGCACCCCCGGCAGTCTGCAGAAAGCCGAAAAAGTGCCCAAAACGATAGTGACAGTGCTCAAAAGACATGGGGACAGTATGGGCATCGCCCCAGGAAGCATTTCTGACCCCCAGGTCACTGCTGTCAACAAAGTGGTCAGAGATATTAAGCCACTTTTACGGGCTCACAATAAAACTTTCAAAAACGAAACTGAAACGGGTTTCCTGTGAAATATGTTAAGGAACTTCCTTTCCAGGGTAAAGACTTGTGTATAAGGTAAAATAAATAACCAAAAACAAAAATACTCCTCCACACCTTGGGCTATGTTCACAAGTAGCATTTTTTATGCGTTTTTGCACTTTTGTATTGCTTTCAACCGTGACAAATGCATTCACCGGGAAATGTCATTTTAACATTTTACAACCTTATCTGGCCATGTGCTGTGTGACACATGCATACAGTGCTGAAAAGACATGGGAGCAGCATGGGGAAGACCCCTGGAAGCATCTCTGATACTTGGGCACACTTTTAGGCAGTGACCTATCAGAAGTGATCCTTGCCGAATCAGAAGATGCAGACTTGCAACTATCCCCGTGCAAGTCTTTGTCCCAGGGCAGTGTTAAATTGTACCTCCCCCATTCCTTGCAATGCAAGCGCAAGTATGCAGCCTGCCACCCACCCACCTGCAGGCTGCAATACCATACTGATAGCTTGCTTGCACTTGAAATTGGGCCTTTTAGGCATGTGGAGGCAGACGCCGGTCACCATGTCATTGCTGCGTCGGCGGCCTGGTATCCATACTCAGTCCCCAGCCGCTCGGTGGCCGGGTGTCCACGCTCAGTCCCCAGCCGCCAGGGGGCGGCCGGGTGTCCATACTCGGTCCCCAGCCGGCCCGCGGCCGGGTGCCCACACATGGTCCCCAGCCGCCTGGGGGCGGCCTGGGGTCCATAAACGGTCCCCAGCCGCCCCTATTTATCCTGGGAACTTCCCCCACACTTTTCTTATCCTGGCTTGCTTTAGGGCAGCATTGGACGAGCCCACCAGAGAACCAGACTCCTCCGGTGGACCCTGGCTTCTCCATCAGGGGAGTTGAGAGTGCCAAGGTGAGGAGCATGATGATGATGATAGAAGTTAGCATCTGTTTTGTTTTCTTGGAATGCAAGCGTAAGTGTGCAACCTGCCACCCACCCACCCCCAGGCTGCAATACCATACTGCTAGCTTGCTTGCACTTGAAATTGGGCCTTTTAGGCATGTGGAGGCAGACGCCAGCCACCATGTCATGGCTGCGTCAGCAGCCTGGTATCCATACTCAGTCCCCAGCCGCCCGGCGGCTGGGTGTCCACGCTCGGTCCTCAGCCGCCAGGGGGCAGCCGGGTGTCCATACTAAGTCCCCAGCTGCCAGGGGGCGGCCGGGTGTCCATACTCGGTCCCCAGCCACCCCGCGGCCGGTGCCAACACATGGTCCCCAGCCGCCCCTATTTGAAGGACAGCCTAACCACAAACACGTGGACAAGTGAATGTGGCCAGGGATGGTCCATCTGACTGACGCCGTCACACTGGGTTAATATTGTGGAAGCCGGGACACAGTTGGACACTGGGATGCAACACGTCCTCCAGACATAGAGGATTGCGGGTCCTGGGTCAATCAGGCTTCAACACAAAGTTCAGAAGGTAGACAGTAGCAGTGGTCGGCCTCCTACACAGCGAGTAAATAATTCATGGTCATGAGGCCATCCATCTCCTTGGCTTTCTGTTCCTTGAAATGCAAGCGCATGTATGTAGTAGCGGCTAGGCCTGAGGTGGTCAGCGTTTTGGCGCATATCCTACCTCCTCCGAGGATTGCTGGATGTTTTCCTGCTACTATCCCAGTTCTATGACTCCCGTTAAAACAAAGCTTCAGGTGATGAATGATGGATGAGGTGGTGGCAAAGGAGAAAGAGCAGGAGGAACAGGGACCATTCACATCAATATCAGGCTAGTCAACCATACATGTCTTGTAGGATATGTTTCTGTACTAATGGAGCGGTTCGGCTACACAGTTATAGGGCATACAGTGAGTGCAATGCCTATCAAAAATTTAGAGGCACTCCAATGCCCCTTGGAAGTGACATGGAGGTCAGGGGGCCTTAACTAAACCGTTTTTTCCATTTATAGCAACTGGGTCTCCTGTACACTGTTGGCCTAAGCAGTGAATAGAAGGCTTTCCAAAAATTATTAGTAACTGCAATGCCCCTTGAAACAGATGTGGATTACAGTGTACTAAAAACCTACTACCCATTATTGGGGAGTGGGTCTCCCTTAGTGTTCGACTATGCATTGAAAAGCAAAAGCTGACTAAAATTAGGAGGAAATGCAATGCACGTTGGAAGAGTCGTGGAGGTTAGAGGTAATTAAAAACAACATTTCAATGCCCCTTGGAAGAGACGTGGAGGTCACAGTAGCTTAACAAGACGGTTTAATGCCCCTTGGAAGAGTGGTGGAGGTTACAGTGGAATAAAAAGACAATATCAATGCCCCGTGGAAGAGAAGTGGAGGTTACAGTAGCTTAACAAGACGGTTTTAATGCCCCGTGGAAGAATGGTGGAGGTCGTAGTGGAATGAAAAGACAATATCAATGCCCCTTGGAAGAGACGTGGAGGTCAGAGTGGATTAACAAGTCGGTTTTAATGCCCCTTGGGAAAGTGGTGGAGGTCGCAGTAGCTTAACAAGACGGTTTTAATGCCCCTTGGAAAAGTGGTGGAGGTCGCACTAGCTTAACAAGATGGTTTAAATGCCCCTTGGAATAGTGGGGGAGGTCGCAGTAGCTTAACAAGACGGTTTTAATGCCCCTTGGAAGGGGCCCGGTTACTTCCTGTTTCTTGTAGCTGCTGTGGGCACACCCCTAATACGTCCTCAGCCTATTGCTGTCTGTCACTGGATATTTAAACCAGCTCCATCTGGAAGCTGGTGCCTGAGCAACTCTAACATTCAGTGTGCTCCTTGACTCTGAATGTGCCAGGTCCTGTTCTGTTCTTGCCAGGCCTGTCTGAACACGCTCCTAGCCTGTTCGCCCCGCCTTCTGGGGGCCGCATATCCAGAACCGCTCCTCTATCTCACTGCATTGTCAGTTCCTATCTGAACACTCAGTTCCTGTCTGAACACTCTCCTAGTCTGTTACCTGTTTTTCTCTATGTCCGTACCTTCCCTTTTTCTGCAGAGTCTGAACCTGCACCTAACTCCTACTCGTTGTCGCTGTATTTCCGTTAGTGAGTTTAGAGTCCACTCGCTACTTCATTGCGAGTATCTTGTGTGTTCTGCCTTTCCCTTCTAGTCTGTTCTGTGTGAACAGAGCCCTGTCCCCTCTGCTCTGCCTTGCTCACCACTCTGGCAGTTTCTGCCCGCTCTGCCTTGCTCACCGCTCCGGCTGTTTATCTCTGCTCTGCCTTACTCACCGCTCCGGCGGTTCATGCCTGCTCTGCCTTGCTCACCGCTCCGGCGGTTCATGCCTGCTCTGCCTTGCTCACCGCTCCAGTGGTTCCTGCCTGCTCTGCCTGGCCCACCGCTTCGGCGGTTCCTCTCTGCTCTGCTTGTCTACTGCATCTGTGGTTCTGTTCCTGAATCCCAGTCTGTACTGGACGCTATCCAGCCTGTGCTCCAACCTGCTAGTACTTCTCCGTCTGCATACCAGCCGTGCATGCCAGTATCCTCCTGTCTGCACTCCAACCGTGCCTGCCAGTGCCCACCTGTCTGCATGCCAGCCGTGCCTGCCAATACCCACCTGTCTGTGTGCCAGCCTTACCTGCCTATTCCTGTATTCCCCGGTGTGGGTCAACAGCCGTGTCGGGGTCTGGCCTGGAGTAGCATCTGGTCCCTCTGCTCAGTTCCTCCCTGGTGCACGGCGTCGTTAACCGTCGTGCGACCTTGGTCGGATTGGGTACAGACTTAGTTACGCCCCTCCAGGCACTCTCCGGTTCATGGCACAGTGGAATCACTAAATCACGCACACGCCAGTCAGCCCGGGCATGTGCTAAACAAAGAGACTGTTTTAAAGCCCATTGGAAGAGACGTGGAGGTCAGAGTGGTTTAACAAGACGGTTTTAATGCCCTTGGAAGAGCGGTGGAGGTCGCAGTAGCTTAACAAGACGGTTTTAATGCCTCTTGGAAGAGCGGTGGAGGTCGCAGTAGCTTAACAAGACGGTTTTAATGCCTCTTGGAAGAGTGGTGGAGGTCGCAGTAGCTTAACAAGACGGTTTTAATGCCCCTTGGAGGAGTGGTGGAGGTCGCAGTAGCTTAACAAGACGGTTTCAATGCCCCTTGGAAAAGTGGTGGAGGTCGCAGTAGCTTAACAAGATGGTTTTAATGCCCTTTGGAAGAGTGGTGGAGGTCGCAGTAGCTTAACAAGACGGTTTTAATGCCCCTTACAAGAGCCATGCAGTGCAGCATATTAAAAACATTATTCCCATTATTGGGGAGTGAGTCTCCCATAGTCTTTGCCTAAGCCTTCCAAGCAAAAACTGCCAAAAATTAGGACGGAGGAATTTGCAATGCTGGTAACACGGACGACGGTCATCCTGGTGCTATAGTGGTGGTGGAGGCTGAGGATAAGGAGAAGAGCAAAAAACAACCGAAATGAGGAAGCGTATACTCATGTGTGGGTGTGAAGCGGTGCATGGGAATACACCTCCCAAAATAACACAGTGGATTTGACTTTGTTACTCTGCTGTCATTTGGTGGTGATGAGAAGTCTGGCCCAATCCAGCCCTTGTTCATTTTGATAAGGGTCAACTTGTTAGCATTGTCAGTTGACAGGCGACTGCTCTTATCAGTTATAATTCCTCCAGCGGCACTAAAAACACGCTCCGATAACACGCTAGCGGTATGCAGGCCAAGACCCCCAAGGCATACAGAGCGAGTTCATTCCTAGTGTGCAGCTTGGATGCCCAATAATTAAAAGGCACAGAGGAATTGCGGAGAAAGCTGGTACGGTCGGAAAGGTACTCCCTCACCATCTTTTATAACTTTCCACTCCTTGTGAGAGTACCCCGCGCTTCAGGGCCTGTAAGCTGGGCGGGTCTCAGAAAACTGTCCCAGAATGTTGACAGTGTTCCCCTGCCTCTACTGGATTGGAGTTGCATCTCTCTCGCCTGTACGCCTTGGTTGGTCAGCGAACTGTGACCTCTGCCGCTAGCGTGTTCAGATGGGAATGTTTTTAACAGTTCTGCAGGAAGGGCCTTCTGGTACTGCCACATTTTTGTAGACCTCTCCACCTCAGGAATAAGAGAGGGAAAGTTCTCCTTGTAGCGGGGGTCTAAAAGTGTCACCAACCAGTAATGACTATCACCCAACATTTTGACAATGCGATGGTCACGGTTACGGCAGCGTAACATAAAGTCAGCCATGCGTGCCAGACTGGTAACGGGCAAGACTTCTGTGTCCTCACCAAGATGACTACTGACCATGCTCTCCTCCTCCTCCTCCTCCTCCTCCCCCCTGTCCTCAGGCCACCCACGCTGAACCGACTGTATGACAGTTGTACAGGTACTACCATCTACAGCGCATGATACCAGCTCCTGTTCCTCCTCCTCCTCTCCCTCATTGTCCCCCAATGCACATTGGGATGAGATGAGGCTGGGCTGTGTGTAATCTCCCATTACGGCTTCTTGATCCATCTCATCATACTCTGGCTGCAATGCCTCCTCTTTAATTCTCTGCAGAGAGCGTTGCAAAACACAGACAACTGGGATGCTGACGCTAATGATGGCGTCATCGCCACTCACCATCTTGGTGGACTCCTCAAAGTTTGTCAGGATGGTACATATGTCAGACATCCAGGTCCACTCCTGACGTCTTATGTGTGGAGTCTGACCTGAATATCGACGGCCTTGTTGCAGCTGGTACTCCACAACTGCTCTCTTCTGCTCACAAATCCTTTGCAACATGTGGAGGGTAGAGTTCCAATGTGTGAGGACATCACACACCAGTCGGTGTGCCGAATCTGCAAATGCTGCTGCAACACAGCAAGGGCGGCGGAAGCTGTAGCCGACTTGTGAAAATGAGCTGACAGGTGGCGTACTTTGACGAGCAGATTTGGCAACTTGTGGTATGATTTAAGAAACCACTGAACCACAAGGTGAAGCACAAGAGCCAGGCATGGTACGTGTGTGATCTCGCCTCACCTCAGAGCCGCCACCAGGTTACGGCCATTGTCAAACACGACCATGCCTGGATGTAGGTTCAGCGGTCTCAGCCACAGATCTGCCTGCTTTTTTACAGCTGTCCACAACTCACAAGCAGTGTGAGGTTTCTCACCTAAGCTTATGAGTTTCAGCACAGCCTGTTGCCGCTTGGCTGAGGCAGTACTGCAGTGCTTCCAGCTTGTAACTGATGTGGTGATTTCTGAGATGGAGGCTGAACATGAGGAGGAGGAGGAGGATGATGTACAGGAGCTGTACACTGTGGGGCAACTCTGACTGACATAGGGCCCGCAATCCTCGGTGTGGGGAGGATGTGTTCTGTCCCAAGGTCCAACTGGGTCCGGGCTTCCACTATGTTTACCCAGTGTGCCGTCAGGGAGATGTACCGTCCCTGGCCACAAGCACTTGTCCACGTGTCCGTTGTCAGGTGGACTCTCCCAGTAAATGTGTTGTTGAGGGCACTGCAGATGTTTTGGGAGACATGCTTGTGTAGTGTGGGGATGGCACACCAGGCAAAATAGTGTCGGCTGGGGACCGAATATCGAGGGACAGCCACCGCCATAAGGTTGCGGAAGGATTCAGTCTCCACCAGCCTAAAAGGCAGCATTTCCAATGCAAGCAGTCGTGAAATGTGCAAATTTAGGAGTGTGGCCTGTGGGGCGTTGGCTGTGAATTTTCACTTTCGTTCAAAGCTCTGGGATATGGACAATTGAACGCTGCGGTGGGACGTGGACGTTGATGCTGTTTCTTGAGAAACTGCCATAACAAGTGAAGACTGAGAGGAGGAGGCATCTTTGCATGCAGTATGGACAGGGGATTGCCTTGCACGCACAACAGGGGGTTCTATTAAACGCACAACAGCAGACACTGGTCTTGAATCCTGGGGTTCGCCCCACAAAGTCGGGTGCTTTGCTGACATGTGCCTGATCACGCTGGTGGTGGTCAGGCTGGTAGTTTTGTCACCCCTGCTGATGCAGGCATGGCAGGTGGTTCAAATGACCTTTTTGGGGTTATCAGCAGAGTCTTTAAAAAAATTCCAGACTCTGGAAGACCTACCGGTTGTACTGGCAATATCCCTCGTGTTGGTGTTACGGGGAACTGTTGCCTGCCTTCTGTGTGCAGCCACCACACTGCTTCTTCCTGCCTGTTGGGGTACTCTGCCTCCCTCCCCCTGTGTGCTGCTGTCCTCACTCTGCGTGTCCTCCTGCCACTTTGGGTCAGTTACTAGTTCATCCACCACCTCCTCCTCTTCCACTTGCACACCACGATCCTCCTACTCATTTCATGGCAATTGTGTCTCCTCATCATCCACTTCTTGTGACAAATTGCCAGCGTCGACTTCCTCCGGCTGTGGCTATTCAAATATTTGGGCATCGCTACATGGGATCTCCTCTTCCACCACTCCAAGCGGAGCAGGCAAGGGGCACAATATGGAAAAGGACCAGTGAACAGCTCTTCAGAGTGTCCAAGTGTGGGATCAGTTGCTGTCTGACCACACTTGGCATGGTGGGAGGAAGGAGCATTAGGGTGAGGATGAGTATGCGGTCGAGACTCACGGCTACTAAAACTTGACCGTGTGGAAGACAGACTGGAGGTTGTGGCGCCCAGGTAACTGGAAGTTTTATCTGCTATCCAATTAATAACCTGTTCACACTGATCAGTTCGCAATACTGGTGTTGTAGTGTGCTTCCTTAGTAATTCGGTCAAGAAGTGGGAGTGAGACGATGTGGCTGTTAGTTGTGGCACATTTTCACCTTGGCCACGGCCCCGTCCTCTACACGCACCATCACCAGAACGTCCAATTCCACGTCCCTTGGCACGCGCCTTGCCTATTGTAAATGAAGTAAAATAGCTTACACTCGCACTATCAATGGAAATAGGGTAATAAAAAGATTAGAACCGTGGAAGAGGAAAACCACAGTTCTATTTCTCTGGCCTACACCAGAATCTTTTAAACATATATATTTGTGTCTGAACACTGAGCGAGACACTCAATTTTTTTATTTTTTATGTAAAAAAGGCAAAAAGGTGGATAATACAGAGATTTGACCCGTGGAACTGCAAAACCACAGTTGTAGTTTTCTGGCCTACACCAGACGCTTTTAAACAGATATATAGGTGTCTGAACAGTCAGGAAGACACTATTACTGTTTTTTTTTTTACGGAATAAATGCCAAAAGCAGGATAATGCACAGATTTGGCCCGTGGAACTGCAAAACCACAGTTCTAGTTATCTGGCCTACAAAAGACTCTTTTAAACAGATATATTGGTGTCTGAACAGTCACAGACGCGTTCAATTTTTTTCTCGGGGGGGGGGGGGTGAACCAAAAGGTTAATAAGATGTGTATTTGTACAGTCTGACTGAGGGAAAAAAATACAGGATTTAGATGGAAAAAAAAAGGATTTTTCCTGGCCCCTGAGACTGGGGGATAAGTCTAGCAATTTGACAAACAGGAGCACACAGGACTCTAATGCAGCGTTTGCTGGTATAACCACTAGAGATGAGCGTTGTTCTACTCGAACTGTTCGCCAATCTCAAATTCGAGCTGTTTTGGGCGGTGTTCGAGCCGTTCGGCGAACACGAACAATTTGAGAAAAATTCGGCTGTTCGAGGTTATGTTCGATAACTGTTCGTGCACCAAAATCATAACTGGATTTTTTCTCAGTAATGATGAAAATTAATGTTAATACGCAGTTTGAGTGTACAGCGGGGTGGGGGGAGGGGCAGGGGATGGATCTCTGCAGAAACAATGAAGATCTCCATTTTTTTTTCTCTTTCCCGCATTTACAGTGGGGAGGTGCAATCTGTCAGCCTATCAGCAGCGCACACACGGAGCGAAGTGCTTTTTTTCACACAAGCAAGGGCATGTGTCATTGGCAGTGTATGTCACATGTCCTTGCCCTATAAGACCAAGCCATTTTCCCCGTCGCCACCATTTTCTCACTGCTGCAGCTGCGTGTTAGACGGCACCGCTGTTGCTGTGTGCGCTATACCTTGTTAATTTCAAGCCAATTTTCGCACAAATATACAGATAGCTTGGGAGTAGGGAATAGTTGTGATTGCAGTCCTTTTAAGGACTAGGTTACAGCATTTCCTACGACTTTTATCAGGGAGGTCTGTGCTCTTAAATAGATCGGTTGTGGGAGTAAAGACTAATTGTAATTGCAGTCCTTTTCAGGACTAGGTTACATGAGTTCCTATCAGTTTTTGCCAGGCAGGTCTGTGCCAGTGCTGTGCAAGTTTTTTTCACAGCATTTGGCTGAATCTAGCAAAGCTAATCCTTTTTGGCCTATTGCAGAGTGTGTTAGTCAGTGGAGTCGCCTATCTGTGTTGCAAGATATACCACCTGTGTATAGAATACCAATTTTTTTACTGCACCTAGTGAAGTAAAATCTTTTGGGCATAGCATCATTCTATTAGTCCATCTATACTGACCTCCATCAGGTTGCAAATTAAAACTAATTTTTATCTGCATCTACAGTACATCTGAAAAAATATTTGGGCTTCTAGCAGTGTGTGGGACTTGTTCTATTAGTCCATCTATACTGACCTCCATCAGGTTGCAAACTGTATATATTTTTTTCTGCATCTACCTCTGAAAAAATATTGGGCTTCTAGCTGTGTGTGGGTCTTGTTCTATTAATCCATCTATACTGACCTCCATCAGGTTGCAAACTGAATATAATTTTTTTCTGCATCTAGCTCTGAAAAAATATTTGGCCTTCTAGTAGTGTGTCGGACTTTCTCTATTAGTCCATCTATACTGACCTCCATCAGGTTGCAAATTAAAACTAATTTTTATCTGCATCTACAGTACCTCTGAAAAAATATTTGGGCTTCTAGCAGTGTGTGGGACTTGTTCTATTAGTCCATCTATACTGACCTCCATCAGGTTGCAAACTGAATATAGTTTTTTCTGCATCTACCTCTGAAAAAATATTGGGCTTCTAGCTGTGTGTGGGTCTTGTTCTATTAATCCATCTATACTGACCTCCATCAGGTTGCAAACTGAATATATTTTTTTCTGCATCTACCTCTGAAAAAATATTTGGCCTTCTAGTAGTGTGTCGGACTTTCTCTATTAGTCCATCTATACTGACCTCCATCGGGTTGCAAATTAAAACTAATTTTTATCTGCATCTACAGTACCTCTGAAAAAATATTTGGGCTTCTAGCAGTGTGTGGGACTTGTTCTATTAGTCCATCTATACTGACCTCCATCAGGTTGCAAACTGAATATAGTTTTTTCTGCATCTACCTCTGAAAAAATATTGGGCTTCTAGCTGTGTGTGGGTCTTGTTCTATTAATCCATCTATACTGACCTCCATCAGGTTGCAAATTCAAAATAATTTTTTTCTGCATCTAACCCAGCCAATAGTTTTGGCCTAATACCACAGTTTGGCCACTCAGCTCTGCTCGGTTACCATCCATTGTTTTTTTGTGCAAACAACTCCAGAGTTGTGAATTAGTTAACCACCAAAATGAGTGGAAAAAGGCCTGCTGCTGGTGGAAAGGGGAATAGGCGTGTTGGGAAGGGGAAAAAAGGTTGTGTCCGTGGGGTAGGTGCAGAAGAAAGACCATCTTCCAGCCAAACTAAAATGTCTACTTCTTTTAGCGGACAATGTGATAAGATCCCTTTCTTACGGCCACGCCAATCGCTACAAATTCCAGATGAGGCACAAAAACAGCAGGTGCTTCAACGGATATCAAGTGCTCCTTTAAGTGGGCTCTCCTCCACATCAACTTCAACATCACAAATACTCCAGTCCTCAAAGGTGTCACCCAAATCGCACTTGCTTCCTCACAGCTCCCAAATCTCCAGCTGCCCGTCTGAGTATGAGGTAGAACAGATGGTTGAGTCTGCAGAGCTGTTTACTCATACTATAGCCTGGGAATCAGAGGTCGACTCCAGCGCTTCTGTGAATCCAGACGAGGAAATGATCTGCACTGATGCCCAGAATCTTTATGAGTCGGATCCAGGACCAGACGCAGAAGGTTCTGACCATAATGTAGACCCTCATTCCCAAACTGTAACTCCTGTTGGTGGAGACAATGAGGAAGACGATGATAAGACTCAAATACCTGATTGGAGCGACAACTTTAGTTTTTTGTCAGGGCAGGAACAGGTTGGCTCTGAGGACGACGGGTGTGATAACGCACAGGGTGATGATGATGAGGTCGGAGATCCCACTTACTGTCAACCCACAGTCAGCCAAGAGATGAGGTCAGCAGAGGAGGTGGAGGAAGATGCTAGTGACGACGAGGTCAGGTTGCGCCTTCCTGGACAGAGACGTAGTACTGGAAGCACGTCAACAACTGCATCCTCAAACACAACTCTGCCTCTCACCACAAGTCGTGGTGGCTCTTCACGTCGCATGGGTGCTAAGCCTTGCATAGCCTGGGCATTTTTTCAGATCGATAAAGATGACCCAACTCGTGTTATCTGTAACATTTGTCAGCAAAAGCTAAGTAGAGGCCAAAAAATACATAGTTTGAGTACTTCATGCATGAACCGGCACATGGACATGAAGCATAAGTTGCAGTGGGAAGCTCAGTGTGCTACAATGCGGCCTAGCCGGCCGGGCCAACCACCGTCTGCCATATCTTGTGCATCCGCGGCCTCTTCATCCTCTGTGACTGGGGGGACAGCAGTCACACCTGTTTTGGGGCGCAGACCTGCCACCTCTTTACCCGCAACAGCCAGCGTGATTGGCAGGTCATCATTTTCTTTGGAGGTGGTAACACCAGCTGGTGTTGAGCGCTGTCCGACATCGATAGCACCACCTTTGGATGAAGGCAACCTAACATGTCCGCCTGCATCTTCCTCACAGACCGGCAGTTTGCCGGGGACACCCTTATCAACCCCGTCTAAGCACAATAGCCAGCCCTCGGTCCCTCAGATGTGGACAAGTAAAAGACCATTTCCTCCTAGCCATGAGAAAGCTAAGAGGTTGAATTTCACCATCTGCAAGCTCTTGGCTACAGAAATGCTGCCTTTCCGCCTGGTGGACACAGAGGATTTTCGAGACCTTATGTCCGTCGCAGTGCCCCAATACCAGATGCCCAGTCGGCACTACTTCTCAAAGAAAGGTGTGCCTGCGCTCCACCAGCATGTCGCACACAACATCACCGCTTCTTTGAGAAACTCTGTGTGTGACAGGGTGCATTTCACCACAGACACTTGGACGAGTAGGCATGGACAGGGGCGTTACATGTCGCTGACTGGGCACTGGGTAACTATGGTGACAGCAGGACAAGGGGCTGCTGTCCAAGTCTTGCCGTCCCCACGAGTTGTGCGTCAATCCTCTTTATGTCAAAGTTCCTCCACTGCTTCTGCCTCCTCAACCTCCTCTCGGTCTTCCACCTGCACCCAAAGCCTGTCTGGTCATGCCACAAGCTTTCTAACTGCGCAGAAGGGATCCTGCACACCTCCTTACTATGCTGGCAGTAGGGCTCAACGTCATCAGGCGGTTTTTACATTGAAATGTCTGGGAAATGTGAGTAACACAGCTGAGGAGTTGTGGTCAGCTCTGGAGAACCAATTTCATGAATGGTTGTCTCCACTGGACCTGAAACCAGGGAAGGCCGTGTGCGACAATGCTGCAAACCTGGGTGCGGCCCTTCGCCGGGGCAATGTCACACACGTGCCTTGTATGGCTCACGTGTTGAACCTGGTTGTCCAGCAATTTTTAGCCCACTATCCCAGACTAGATGGCCTTCTGCAGAGGGCACGGTCGCTGTGTGCTCACTTCCGCCGTTCGCATCCCGCAGCTCAGCGACTTACATCTCTACAGAAGTCGTTGGGCCTGCCACTTCACCGGCTAAAATGCGATGTGCCTACCCGGTGGAATTCAACTCTGCACATGTTGCAGCGACTGTGGCAGCACCGACAAGCCCTGGTGCAATACGTTCTGACGTATAGCCTGGGCCAACGAGATTCAGAGGTGGGGCAAATCACGCTGGAGGAGTGGTCTCAGATCAGGGACCTATGCACCCTTCTGCACAGTTTTGAAATGGCGACGAAGATGTTTAGTGCTGACGATGCCATTATCAGCATGACTATTCCGGTGATTTACATGCTGGAGCACATGTTAAACAGAATTCGGAGTCAGGTGGTGGCACAAGAGGAGATGGAGGAAGTAGAGGAGGAGGAGTTGTATGCGGAAGGGCTAACATCTGCAAGGTCCAGAAGGTCGGCAGCACCAAGGCGGCAGGCATGTGAGGGTGGGGGAGATGGTTTTACCAGGGCGCATGGTAGCAGCCAAACTAGTGAGGAAGGTGCAGGAGCCCAGGAAGAAGTGGAGGACGAACTGATGGAAGACTCATCAGATGAGGGAGACCTTGATCACATTTCTGTTGTGCGAGGTTGGGGGGAGAGGACAGAGGAAGGAAGCATGATTGTTACCTCGCCACCAACACAACAGGGACTTGGTGCTCCTGGATGCGCAACACACATGAGTGCCTTCTTGCTGCACTACCTGCAACATGACCCTCGAATTGTGAGAATTAGAAATAATCCTGACTACTGGGTTGCCACACTGTTAGATCCCCGGTACAAAAGTAAATTTGCAGAAATTATTCCTGCCATAGAAAGGGATGCACGCATGCAGGAGTATCAGCAGAGACTGTTGCAGAATCTTACATGTGCTTTTCCACAAAATACCAGTGGTGCACGTAGTGAATCTCACAGTTCCAACTTGCCAACCGTGGGACCGTCAAGTGTTCAGCACTCAAACCGTAACAGAACCACAGTATCTGCTGGTAACATCAATTTTGCGGAATCATTTCACCACTTTTTTAGCCCATCCTTTGCAAGGCCACAGGAGACAAGAAGTCTGACACATAGTCAACGCCTAGAGACGATAGTACAGGAGTATCTCCAAGTAAACATTGAAGCCACGACTGTGTCACTGGACCCTTGCTCTTTTTGGGCTTCCAATCTGGATAAATGGCCGGAGCTAGCCACTTACGCCTTGGAGATCTTGTCATGCCCCGCAGCCAGCGTTCTGTCTGAACGTGTGTTCAGCGCTGCTGGTGGTGTGCTGACAGATAAGCGCATGCGGCTCTCCACTGATAATGTAGACAGACTCACGTTCATAAAGATGAACAAATCATGGATCCGAAACGACTTTTCTACCCCTGTGTCATCCTGGGGAGAATAAAAGCTTGATGATTGGTTAAAATCACCCTACCAAACGTTTTAAGCTTTCAAATTACTAATCATGTTTATCTGTATCTTGACTGGAAAATAATTTGGGCTTTGTAGCAGTGTGCAGCACTGATCCTATTAGGCCATCTATAATAAGCTCCACCAGATTTAAAATTAAAAATAATTTTTAGCTGCATCTAGCCCGGAAAATAATTTTGGGGCTCCGAGATGCGCAAGACACATAAGTGCCTTCTTGCTGCACTACCTGCAGCATGACCCTCATATTGTCAGAATTCGAAGTAATCATGACTACTGGGTTGCCACACTCTTAGATCCCCCAAACTTTTCGATCAACCTTTTCATTTTAATAAAGACCAAAAAAATGGTCATTTTTGAAATTATAAGCATTAGCAGGTTGTTAGAAACTGAAATCAAACAGTTTTCAACTCAAAACTTTATTCTAGGTGATGTTACATTTTCACATAGGACCCCTTGTTCGAAAGGAGCTTCTGAACTCTCTCGTCCATTGAATTTGTCAGGTTTTGGATGGTTTCTGCTTCAATTGTTTTGCATGAGGACAGAATACCCTCCCAGAGCTGTTGCTTAGATGTGAACTGCCTCCCGCCATCATAGACACTCCTTTTAATGATGCTCCAAAGGTTCGGAATGGGGTAGAGGTCAGGGGAGCATGGGGGTCACACCATAAGTTTGTCCCCTTTTATGCCCATATCAGCCAGAGATGCAGATGTTTTATGTGCAGCATGAGATGGTGCATTATCATGCAGAAAAATGATCTTGCTGTGAAATACACGGTTCTTCTTCTTGAACCATGGCAGGAAGTGCTGTTTGAGAAAATCCACATACATTATGGAGTTCATCTTTAGCGCCTTCAGGGATCCTAAAGGGGCCGACAATCTCTCTCCCCATGATTCCAGCACAAAACATTACTCCACCTCCTCCTTGTTGGCGCTGTAGCCGTGTTTGCGTGGGGTGTCCATCAACCAGCCATCCTCCACTCCATCCATCTGGACCATCGAGCGCTGCACGGCACTCATCCGTGAACAAAACAGTTTTGAAATCAGTCTTCATGTAATGTTTGGCCCACTGGAGCCGTTTCTGCTTGTGTGAAGTGGATAGAGGAGGTCGACAGGATGGCGTATGCACAGCTGCAAACCTCTGAAGGACCCTGCATCTTGTTGTTCGGGGGACGTTGGAGGCACAAGCAGCTTCAAAAACTTGTCTGCTGCTATGACAAGGCTTTTTTGCCGCTGCTCTTTCAACCTGACGTAATTGCCTGTAGGAAAGAGTCCTCAATTTGCCCTTATCAGCACGCACACGTGTGTACTGTGAATCAGCTACATACTTCTTGATTGCCAGGACACTTCATTCTGATAATCGCACAATGTTGATTGTAGTCATGCCTTGACCTAAACACTCCACAATTTGTTGCTTCTCAGCAGCCGACACATCCTTTTTCTTTCCCATTTTGGCAGAAAATGTAGGCTGCTTAATAATGTGAGAGAGCCTTCTTAAGTAGTCTTGCCTTTCATTGGACACACCTGCCAAACTAATTAGCACAGGTGTCTGCAATTGCTTACAGTGATATAAAGAGCCCTGACACACATCACCATCAATGAGTTTAACTGACAAACAAACAAATTCTTCCCTTATCACTCCTAAACACTTTTTGCATAATAATTTGGAACGCGGTGTACATGTGCTTTTCCACAAAACACCAGCGGTTCACGTAGTGAATCTTACAGTTCTAACTTGCCAACCGTGATCTGTATGGAATTGTTCAATAAAGGGCCCAAAATTAAGATAACATAGATGGGAGAGGTCTCTATGAATAGGAATTCCTAAGTATTTGATACCCTGTGAGGGCCAGGCAAAGGGAAAGTTGGACTGGATGGAATCCTATATGGATTTGGGGAGGGAGACATCGAGGGCCTCAGACTTCGCTGCATTGATTTTAAAATTTTACCATGTAACAAAGTGATCTATTTCAGCCATAACAGCATGGATGGATATATGTGATTGAGTGATATATACTAGGACATCATCAGCAAATAGAGAGCACTTGTACTCGGTGCCTCCCACCTCAATCCACCTAATATTGGGGTTATGGCGAATTGATGAGAGCATGTGCTCCGTCACTAGGATGTATAAGAGAGGGGACAGAGGACATCACTGCCTTGTCCCATTGGTGATTGTGAAAGGTGATGAAAATGTTCTGACGCACCCCCTGGGCCTTGGGACACCCGGAGCCGGACCCTTTTTGGTGGATGCTGGTGGTTGTAGTCTTCGTGGCGGCGACCCAGTTCTGTGGCTCAGGGCGGTCAAACCAGTGGCGGAACTATTTATGTGGTTTTCATGTTTAAATGTCCGACTACGCCACCCGTGGATTGCGGTCAGAGTGAACCGCCGCTACAGGGCAGACCACTGAGGCTGGTGTTGTGGGTGCAGCAGAGCGTAGCATAACTCCCCACGGGAGGAGTATAGCCTCAGGGCAGTGTATGCGGAGGATGGGGGTGATGGTGCAGTGCAGCAGCAGTAACGACACGGAGTCAGTGATGCAGCTCAGGGCCTTTACTCACAGTTCTTATTATCCAGACCACGTCTGCAGGTAACTGCTGCCCACGTCGTACTGTGCTCACCAGGTGAGGGGCTCAGACAACTCCCAGATAACTTTGGAGCACTTCACAGGACCCCCTTTGTGTGTCCTTTGTCTGGCCTTTCTTACCAACACTTCTGTCCGGCTGCCTCGGGCCTCCTCTTGGTAAACTTGGCGCCAGTTTCCCTGACCCTATGTGGTGCCTTCCTAGCGGGTGTAGCGAGGGGCTGCGCCACATAAAATGTCAGAGCCTCCGGTTTCTAGCTGAGGGTCGTTTCCTGCCTCCACTAGTTCGGGGACCGGTCTCCCCCTTTGGCCTGACCCCTCCACGCAGGTGGATTCGGGCGTGCGGTGGCGACTCGCCCGTCCGCACCCCTGGGATCCCTTCATTCCTCGTTCCTGGAGCCTTCTCCGCTCCTCTTCCTTCCTTCTCCCTCTTCCAGGGCTGGGACTCTGTTACTAGGCCCGCCTCCGGAGCAGAGCTCATGCAGAGCCCCTGCTCCCTGCCACTTCTGCTCAGACTTCTCTGCACTGAACTAAGATGGTGCCCACCTTTTATACTCCCTTCTCAATGCACCCAGGAACTGCTTCCTCCCTGCTCCTGCACTACAGGGTTCCCCTTCCTCAGTGTTCCCTCCCCCCACTCCAGCCAGGGACAGGGACTGTCGTGCCCATCTCAGGGGCATATTGGTCGCCCTGCCCCACGGCAATGTGGTGTAATGCATGCAGGTGTCGGGTCCTGATCCACACTCCATCCTTACCTGAGAGTGAGATATCACACCTCTGGGTGAGGTGCAATACGTCTGTAGCAACCGAGCCCTCAGGGTGCTACAGTTCCATTTATCTTCAGCCTAGGTGACGTTTTGCTATACAGGGCCGTGATTTTGGCTATAAAAGGGTCCCCTAGACCCCTACCCCAAGCTTTTTAAGAGAATCATATATGGCGTGCCAGGAGACTCTATGGAATGCTTTCTCAGCATCCAACGAGAGTATCTAATTACAAATTTTTAACTGCATCTAGCCCAGGAAATACTTTGTGCCTAGTAGCAGTGTCTGCTAGTGAGCGGATTATCCCGGCTGTTAAGCAAGCTGCACCACCTGTAGTTTAGACACTTAATTTTTTCAAAGGAAATGCTTCGGGACCATGGGATACTTAGTGAAGAGCATCAGGAGGCACCCCAAGGCATAGGGGCTGGGACTGGCAGTAGGATGCCTTGCGGTGGACAGCCGAGCTCGATCCTTATAAAAGCTTTTTAACTGCAGCAGCTTTAGTGGACGCTACTGGAGCTGGAATTACCGCGGCTGCTGGCATGAGACTTGCCCTCCAATAGATCCTTGTAAATGGATTTAAAGTGTATTCATTCAAATTAGAGAGACAATTTAAATTAAAAAGCTTAGAGCTGCCTCCACCACAGGGGGGCTCGCTCGACCCACCAGCGGACAGGCACCAGTATTGGGAGAGGGGGGCTGGCCGTCAGGGTTCACCGCGGCTCTGGCACAAACCCGGCGACACGGAGGTGGCACGGGCAGGAGCGGACTGGCCGTGTCGGCTTCTCACTTTTTGGATTTTAGAAGGGCATGACATGCCTATATCTGTGTCTCCCCCTCCTTTTACTCCTCCACCTCTTTTATTTTCGCATGACTATATGTACTTGTCACTTTTCCATGTGTTAGTTATGTCTTCTGAGCAGTTTGTCAGCTTTTGGACACCTTTGAAGGTGTTTTCTATGTGTTTCTATGTGTTTTTGTTTGCCTGCCATTGGTTTTAACGGTGTTCGAAGGTGTTCGACGAACAGTTCGATGAACAGTTCGGCGAACACACGGGTGTTCGACGAACCGAACCGAACTCGAACACTACGGGGGTGGCTCAACACTAATAACCCCTGCATCTCCTATACAGCCTGCCTGCCTGCCTGCCTGCCTGATATCTGGGATGGATATTAGTAATGAGAATGACTGTCTGTTTGATTTGGCAGGCTTTAGAGACCCTACACTAACTATTTTGCAGTATATATCTCTCCCTAAATCAGCAGTGCTGTCCCTACACTGTCTGATCCGGAGCGACTGTGTCCAAGATGGCGGCGCCTGGTTTTAAATACTCGAGGTGACGCTGTGCGGCCAGCCAATCACTGTAATGCCCATAAACAACATGGCTGCGGCATTACAGTGACTGGCTGGCAATCCCTGCATGTTCATTGGCTCTGTAAAGAACGCCAAATGTGCAGGGCGGAGACACGAGCTCCCGGCCCGAGTAACCCGGAAATGCTCGGTGCTCGCCGAACATCCCGAGTAGTGAGATGCTCGGGCGCGTATCGGGCAGTGTCAAGCATGCTCGCTCAACACTAGTAATTACCAGTAATTTATAAGATTACCAGTTCTACAGTTTTATGTTCCATTTTATAGTCCAGTGTTTTTCATTTAGAGTTTTCAATGTCATATTTTTATTTCTCTGTAGAGGGGATTCTTATAGCAAATGCTGGTGTAACATCCCAAATGCAAGATTTAGAAATTCCTCAGCACATCACTTGTTAGTAAACCCTCAGGGTTTATTCACAAGTGGAAGAAATGTCTTCAATGTGGAATTGGTTCCATTCATCTAATTTTTTTTTTTACTCTACAGCTTATTCAGATGCAAGAGACAGTTGCAGATTTTTTTTGTATTCAAAATACAATATATGAAGAAACTATATGGAAACTTATAGTTTTAGTGAGTCTCAACTTTTTATTTATATGGGTATTGAAATTAATGTTTTAAAAGGAATCTGTCAGTAGGTTCAACCCTCCTAAGCCTAAATCTATATTGGCTTGATAGTCATAGAAATTGATGATTACTCACTGGTAATCGGATTTTCCAGAATCCCCGACAGCAACAGGAGTGAGAGGATCCGCCCCCAAGGACAGAAAACCCTACAGCTTTAAAAGGCGGAGCTCTCTAGTACGCTTCAGTGGTTTACAGAGCCTGAGAGGAACTGCATTTGGTTAGTTTAGTAGACACAAATACATACAAGTTCGGCAATACATGGCACGCCCGTGATATACCACCATACCCCTGTATACAAATGTATCTGTAGTTTGTTTTTTTCTTTTTGCAACACCCTCTGAGTCAAATGTGCTCCATCCATCAGAGAAGAGTAAAAGAGTAATAAAGAAGGGTGCAGTCGTGGGTTCTGGAAAATCCGATTACCGGTAAGTAATCATCATTTTTCCCATTCCCCATGACCGCACCATGGAGAGAGATTGAACAGGAATTCCTTAGGGAGGGACCACCGCTTATAAAACTCTTCTCCCAAAAGTAAGATCCCAGCACCTAAATTCAACCTATAGTGCATAAAAAAGTGTGAAGTGAAGATCATGTGGCTGCCCTATAGATTTGTTCTAGAGAGGCGTTGGCCCTCTCTGCCCAGGAAGCGGAAAAAGCAATTGTGGACTGCGCTTTTAAATTATCAGGGAGAAGAGGGGCCTCTCGACGTGTAGGCCAGAGCAATCCCTGTTCTGACTCACCTAGCTATGGACCCTTTGGATGCTGCCCGGCCTCTTCTGGGACTCTAAAAGAGAACAAACAGGGAGGTAGACTTTCTGAACTTTCTGGTTGACTCTAAATATTGTAGGAGGCATCTCCTAATATCTTGGGTGTGAAATTCTCTCCCCTTCATTTTTAGGGTTATTATCTCTAGTGATGGGCAAGCACTAAAATGCTCAGGTGCTCTATGCTGAGGTCAAGCAAATTGGAATTGGGCGCAAAATTGATTTTCCTGGGAAATATGTTAAGGAACATCCTTTCCGGGGTAATGACTTGTATATATACAGTACAGACCAAAAATTTGGACACACCTTCTCATTTAAAGAGTTTTCTGTATTTTCATGACTATGAAAATTGTACATTCACACTGAAGGCATCAAAACTATGAATTAACACATGTTGAATTATATACTTAACAAAAAAGTGTGAAACAACTGAAAATATGTCTTATATTCTAGATTCTTCAAAGTAGCCACCTTTTGCTTTGATGACTGCTTTGCACACTCCTGACATTTTCTTGATGAGCTTCAAGAGGTAATCACCGGAAATGGTCTTCCAACAATCTTGAAGGAGTTCCCAGAGATGCTTAGCACTTGTTGGCCCTTTTGTCTTCACTCTGCGTTCCAGCTCACCCCAAATCATCTTGATTAGGTTCAGGTCTGGTGACTGTGGAGGCCAGGTCATCTGGCGTAGCACCCCATCACTCTCCTTCTTGGTCAAATAGCCCTTACACAGCCTGGAGGTGTTTTGGGGTCATTATCCTGTTGAAAAATAAATGATGGTCCAACTAAACGCAAACCGGATGGAATAGCATGCTGCTGCAAGATGCTGTGGTAGCCATGCTGGTTCAGTATGCCTTCAATTTTGAATAAATCCCTAACAGTGTCACCAGCAAAGCACCCCCACACCATTACACCTCCTCCTCCATGCTTCACGGTGGGAACCAGGCATGTAGAGTCCATCCGTTCACCTTTTCGGCGTTGCACAAAGACACGGTGGATGGAACGAAAGAGCTCAAATTTGGACTCATCAGAACAAAGCACAGATTTTCACTGGTCTAATGTCCATTCCGTGTGTTCTTTAGCCCAAACAAGTCTCTTTTGCTTGTTGCCTGTCCTTAACAGTGGTTTCCTAGCAGCTATTTTACCATGAAGGCCTCCTGCACAAAGTCTCCTCTTAACAGTTGTTGTAGAGATGTGTCTGCTGCTAGAACTCTGTGTGGAATTGACCTGGTCTCTAATCTGAGCTGCTGTTAACCTGCAATTTCTGAGGTTGGTGACTCGGATAAACTTATCCTCAGAAGCAGAGGTGACTTTTGGTCTTCCTTTTCTGGGGCAGTCCTCATGTGAGCCAGTTTCTTTGTAGCGCTTGATGGTTTTTGCAACTGCACTTGGGGACACATTCAAAGTTTGCCCAATTTTTCAGACTGACTGTAATGGGTCTGGGAGGTGGAACCTCTGTACAACTATACAAGGGGGCAGTCCTTGTAAGGAAGCGGGTGGCTCCCAGGGAAGACGGGCAGGTAGTCACGGCAAGTGACAGGGACAGTCTCTGGGTAAAAGGACGGGTACTCACGGCAAGTGACAGGGACAGTCTCTGGGTAGAAGGACAGCAGGCAGGTGGCTGGTGAGCGCTCCCAGGTGAGTTGACGAGAGTCTCTGGACGGGAAGGTGGTCACGGCAAGTGACGGCAGAGCCTCCAGGTAGGCTAGCAGACAGGTAGCAGGTGAGCGCTCCCAGGTGAGCAGGCAAGAGTCTCTGGACAGGCAAGTGGTCACGGCAAGTGACGGCGGAGCCTCCAGGTAGGCTAGCAGGTAGGTAGCAGATGAGCGCTCCCAGGTGAGCGGGCAGACTGGTCCATAGACAGACTGACAGGTGTCGGAAAGCAGACCGTCGGACCGCAGGCTTGCAAGCAGGTAAACGGATATCTGGCAGGTATCAAGCAGGAATCTGGCAGATAACTGGCAGGTAACAGCCAGGAATCCGGCAGGTGACTGGCTGGTAACTGGTAACAGGACCTGAGGGCTGAAGCAGAGTGAAGGCTTTGCAACAACATTGCTCAGGCACCTCCATTTTGGAGGAGGTGCCTTAAATATGGAAGGTCCTCCGGCAATTGGCCGGGGACTCCTTAGGACAGCGCGCGCGGTCCCTTTAAGAGAGGGGGAGCACGTGCGCGCGCGCCCTAAGCACACTGCCGGGGAAGGAGCGCGTGCCGGAAGCAGCGGGGAGAGAAGCGCTGGAGGACGCCGCGCCAGGAGCGGGGAGGTGAGAGGGACGGCGTCTCTGCCTAGTACTGGGCAGAGTCTATCAAAAAACCCGGCACTCAGAGAGATAAGTAAGATAATGTATATTTAATCAAATGAGTACAAGTGAGTACAAAATTATAGTCAGACGTTTCGGTCCCTTAGGACCTTCATCAGTGTACGGAGTAGAGGTCATGTGAGTGGACAATTTCCACTAAGGAGCTGAAATGGAAGCTGTAACGATAAAGTTGTAATGTCCAAGAGGAATGGAGAGTCTTGTAAAAGAGACTGTGGCTATCAATCATGTGGAGTGTCCTCAGGAGACGCGGAATCCACCGCTGGTCCCCTCCTGACCAGCGGTGGATTCCGCGTCTCCTGAGGACACTCCACATGATTGATAGCCACAGTCTCTTTTACAAGACTCTCCATTCCTCTTGGACATTACAACTTTATCGTTACAGCTTCCATTTCAGCTCCTTAGTGGAAATTGTCCACTCACATGACCTCTACTCCGTACACTGATGAAGGTCCTAAGGGACCGAAACGTCTGACTATAATTTTGTACTCACTTGTACTCATTTGATTAAATATACATTATCTTACTTATCTCTCTGAGTGCCGGGTTTTTTGATAGACTTTATTCTGGTTGGTACCTTACCCGTGGCACCTACAACAATCAGGAGATGCGATAGTTTTTGTATAGTACTGGGCAGAGACGCCGATGCTTCAGTACCCCCCCCTTTAGGCCCCCTCTTTTTTTGGCCAGAAAGAAATTTTTCAAGGAGAAGCGGGGCGTTGATGTTCTCCCTGGGTTCCCAAGTTCTCTCCTCAGGACCAAACCCCTTCCAATCTACCAGAAAAAAGGTCTTTCCTCTTACCCTCTTGGAGGCCAGAATACTCTCTATCTCAAAGACGTCATCAGCGGAAACCGGAGCAGGAGGGGCACCTGGATTATTGGAAAAAGAGTTAAAGACAACGGGTTTGAGGAGAGATACGTGGAAGGAGTTGGGAATCCGTAGGGTGGGCGGGAGTTTTAATTTGTAGGCCACAGGGTTAATTTGCCTGAGGACTTCGAAGGGACTGCTGAATCGAGGGCCCAACTTGAAAGAGGGTACTTTGAGCCGCACATGTTTGGACGAGAGCCAAACCTTGTCTCCCGGACGGAATTGAGGTGGATCCAGACGTCTCTTATCAGCATATCTCTTCATCCGCTCAGAGGACAGAAGAAGAGTGGACCTGGTACTCTCCCAAATAGTAGAAAATTCGCTGACAAGAGACTCCGCAGCAGGGTTGTCCACAGAAACGGAGGCAGGGAGCGGAATCCGGAGGTGCTGGCCATAGACAATAAAGAACAGGGACTTAGAAGAGGATTCGCTCTCGTGGTTATTATAAGAGAACTCGGCCCAAGGAAGGAGGTCCACCCAATCAGAATCGTGGGCATTAACAAAGTGCCGGAGATAGCTGGTAAGGATCTGATTGATCCGCTCCACTTGACCATTGGACTGAGGGTGGTAAGTGGAGGAGAAGTCCAGGGTGACGTCCAGCAGTTTACATGTGGCTCTCCAGAAGCGTGAGGTAAACTGAACCCCTCGATCCGACACGATGTGGAGGGGTAGGCCATGGAGACGGAAGATAAGGCGAATAAAGTCCTTAGCCAGCTCAGGTGCAGACGGAAGACCAGGCAGGGGAATGAAGTGGGCCATTTTAGAGAAGCGGTCAGCGACCACCCAAATGATAGTACACCCGGCAGAGACAGGAAGATCGGTAATGAAGTCCATAGCGATGTGTTGCCACGGGGCAACAGGTATGGGAAGCGGCAGGAGATGACCAGCCGGTAAGTGTCTGAGAATTTTGTTGCGGCTACAAGATGAACAGGCAGAGACGAAGTCTACCACATCCTTACGCAGGGTAGACCACCAGTAATGCCGGGAAATGAGTAGGAAGGTCTTCTTTTGGCCGGCATGGCCAGCTAGTTTAGAAGAATGACCCCAGCAAAGAACCCTCTCACGGTCTGGAGGCGCCACGAACGTCTTGCCGGGTGGAAGACGAGTCAAATCCAAGGGGGCCACATTCATCACCTTGGAGGGGTCGATAATGTGCATAGGCTTCTTCTCTTGGTCGGAGGACAGGAAGGATCGGGACAAGGCATCAGCTTTGACATTTTTGTCCGCCGGGCGGAAATGAAGGATGAAATCGAAGCGGGCAAAGAACAAAGACCACCGGGCTTGACGTGGATTAAGTCTCTGGGCATTTTGGAGATATGCCAGGTTCTTGTGATCCGTATAGATGATCACCGGGTATAGGGCCCCTTCAAGCAGGTAACGTCACTCCTCCAGCGCCAATTTAACGGCAAGCAGTTCTCGGTCTCCTATGGAGTAATTGCGCTCAGAGGAGGAGAAGATTTTAGAGAAAAAGCTGCAGGTTACCATTCTCCCGGAGGAAGACTTCTGGGTGAGCACCGCTCCGGCTCCAGAGGAGGAGGCATCAACCTCCAGGTAGAACTGTTTGTTGCAGTCCGGACGGTGCAGCACAGGGGCAGAGGAGAAGGCTTGTTTCAGGGAAAGGAAGGCCTCCTCAGCTTCGGATGACCATACCTTGGGATTTGCTCCCTTATGGGTGAGCGCAGATATGGGCGCAGTCCGTGACGAGAAGTGAGGAATGAAGAGACGATAGTAATTAGCGAAGCCCAGGAATCACTGTATCGCCTTCAAGCCCTCCGGACGGGGCCACTTTAGGACAGCAGAGAGCTTCTCGGGATCCATTCGCAAGCCTGTCTGGGAGATAACATAGCCCAGGAAAGGAAGAGAGGTCTGCTCAAAAAGGCACTTCTCGTATTTAGCATAGAGGTGGTTCTGCCTGAGCCTAAGCAGGACCTGACGAACATCCCTCCGGTGTGTGGGAAGATCCGGAGAGAAGACCAAGATGTCGTCCAGGTATACCACCACGCAGGAGTAAAGAAGGTCACGAAGATGTCGTTGACCAGTTCTTGGAAGACGGCGGGAGCATTGCAGAGACCGAAGGGCATCACACGGTACTCATAGTGTCCGTCCCGGGTATTAAATGCTGTTTTCCACTCGTCTCCCTGATGGATACGGACCAGGATATACGCTCCACGTAGATCCAGCTTGGAGAAGATCCTGGCGCCTTTAAGACGACCAAATAACTCAGAGATGAGCGGAAGGGGGTATTTATTTTTAACCGTGATCTGATTGAGTCCTCTATAGTCAATACAGGGGCGTAGCGAGCCGTCTTTCTTTTTGACAAAGAAGAATCCGGCTCCAGCCGGGGAGGTAGATTTCCGGATAAATCCCCTAGCCAGATTCTCTTCAATGTACTCAGACATGGCCCGGGTCTCGGCTGCAGACAACGGGTAGATACGCCCACTTGGAGGAGTAGTGCCAGGTACCAGGTCGATCGGGCAGTCATATGGCCTATGGGGTGGCAACGTCTCTGCTTCCTTCTTACCAAAGACGTCCGCATAGGGCCAGTAAGGAGCCGGGAGACCTGGTAAATTAGCTGGAGTAGGCGGAGGGCGAACTGGGCGGACCGGAACCAGGCAGGTCCTATGGCAGTCTGGACCCCATCGGAGTACTTCACCGGATCGCCAGTTCAATACGGGTTCGTGTGTCTGGAGCCAAGGTAGACCTAGCAACAGGGAGTGAGAAAATCCGGACAACACATGGAATGAGATTTCCTCAGAGTGCAGCATTCCCACCTGCAGGGTTATGGGTTCAGTGACGAGCAGGATGGTCTCCGAGAGAAGTCTTCCATCCACGGAGGCGACTGATAATGGTTCAGCCAGGGACTTGGTGGGAATACGGTATCTCTCTACCAGAGACTGGGAGATGAGGTTTCCAGCAGCTCCAGAATCCAGGTGGGCAAGTTCAAAGTGACGGTTTTCTCCCCAAGCAATAGAGACCGGTAAAGTCAGAGACGGAGAGGGCTTACTTTTGTCTAGGATGACCTCTCCGAGCGGTCCTAGACACTGGCGTTTCCCGGCTTCTCCGGGCAGGAACGGATGAAATGCTCCATACTGCCACAATAGAAACAGCTTCCCTCGGCTCGGCGACATTCTTGGCGAGATTTGACCATCTTGGTCTGGTCGATCTGCATAGGTTCAGGCGAGGGCGCCTGCGGAGTGACTGATTGAGAGGCAGGTCTCAGAGAAGTAGGAGCAGAGCAAGAAAAGTCTCTCTTCCAGGTAGTCTCTTTGGCACGTTCTTGGAACCGGATGCCAATCCGGGTAGCTAGTGACACCAGGTCATCCAGAGTGGTAGGAATGTCACGACCAGCTAACTCGTCCTTAATCCGACCGGAAAGACCCTCCCAGAAGACGGACACCAGAGCCTCATTTTCCCAGGCAAGCTCAGAAGCGAGGGTGCGGAACCGTATGGCATATTGGCCCATAGTGAGACTCCCTTGGCGGAGACGTAGCAGTGAGGAGGCAGAAGAGGTTTTCCGTCCAGGTTCATCGAAGACTTTCCGGAAAGCTTTGAGGAAAGACGGCAGGTTGGACACCAGGGGATCCCCTCTCTCCCACAGGGGATTTAGCCATGCCAGTGCCTCCCCAGTAAGATGGGACATGATGAAGGCCACCTTGGCCCGGTCGGAGATGAACTGGTATACCAATAGCTCAAAGTGCAGGGTGCACTGGTTTATGAAACCCCGAGCTAAAGTAGGTTCGCCGGCAAAGCGTGGAGGTGCCAGAAGCCGAGGTCCATAGTCGGGTACCGTGAAGGGACTGGATTGCGGTACCGCAGGAATGGGCACGGCTGGACCAGAGGTAGACACAGACAAGTCACACAATGCGCCTAGACGAGAGTTAACGGACCGTAGATAGGACAGTACCACCTCCTGCTGAGTCTTCTGACGTAAAACTTCCTGGTGCAGATCGGAGATCTGGGGGCCACCGGGTTCCATGGCCGGAGCAAACTGTAACGGGTCTGGGAGGTGGAACCTCTGTGCAACTATACAAGGGGGCAGTCCTTGTAAGGAAGCGGGTGGCTCCCAGGGAAGACGGGCAGGTAGTCACAGCAAGTGACAGGGACAGTCTCTGGGTAGAGGAGCAGGTAGTCACGACAAATGACAGGGACAGTCTCTGGGTAAAAGGACGGGTACTCACGGCAAGTGACAGGGACAGTCTCTGGGTAGGAGGACAGCAGGCAGGTGGCTGGTGAGCGCTCCCAGGTGAGCAGGCGAGAGTCTCTGGACGGGCAGCTGGTCACGGCAAGTGACGGCAGAGCCTCCAGGTAGGCTAGCAGACAGGTAGCAGGTGAGCGCTCCCAGGTGAGCAGGCAAGAGTCTCTGGACAGGCAGGTGGTCACGGCAAGTGACGGCGGAGCCTCCAGGTAGGCTAGCAGACAGGTAGCAGATGAGCGCTCCCAGGTGAGCGGGCAGGCTGGTCCATAGACAGACTGACAGGTGTCGTAAAGTAGACCGTCGGACCGCAGGCTTGCAAGCAGATAA
The DNA here is from genome assembly GCF_046119375.1 of Phyllobates terribilis. Lineage (NCBI taxonomy): Eukaryota > Metazoa > Chordata > Amphibia > Anura > Dendrobatidae > Phyllobates > Phyllobates terribilis. Next base: position 104,463,204 of record NW_027362767.1, read on the forward strand.
ACGGATATCTGGCAGGTATCAAGCAGGAATCTGGCAGGTAACTGACAGGTAACAGGCAGGAATCCGGCAGGTGACTGGCAGGTAACAAGCAGGAATCTGGCAGGTGACTGGCTGGTAACTGGTAACGGGACCTGAGGGCTGAAGCAGAGTGAAGGCTTTGCAACAACATTGCTCGGGCACCTCCATTTTGGAGGAGGTGCCTTAAATATGGGAGGTCCTCCGGCAATTGGCCGGGGACTCCTTAGGACGGCGCGCGCGGTCCCTTAAAGAGAGGGGGAAGGAGCGCGTGCCGGAAGCAGCGGGGAGAGAAGCGCTGGAGGACGCCGCGCCAGGAGCGGGGAGGTGAGAGGGACGGCGTCTCTGCCTAGTACGGGGCAGAGACGCCGATGCTACACTGACTGACCTTCATTTCTTAAAGTAATGATGGCCACTCGTTTTTCTTTACTTAGCTGCTTTTTTCTTGCCATAATACAAATTCTAACAGTCTATTCAGTAGGACTATCAGCTGTGTATCCACCTGACTTCTGCACAACACAACTGATGGTCCCAATCCCATTTATAAGGCAAGAAATCCCACTCATTAAACCTGACAGGGCACCCCTGTGAAGTGAAAACCATTTCCGATGACTACCTCTTGAAGCTCATCAAGAGAATGCCAAGAGTGTGCAAAGCAGTCATCAAAGCAAAAGGTGGCTACTTTGAAGAACCTAGAATATAAGACATATTTTCAGTTGTTTCACAGTTTTTTGTTAAGTATATAATTCCACATGTGTTAATTCATAGTTTTGATGCCTTCAGTGTGAATGTACAATTTTCAAAGTCATGAAAATACAGAAAAATCTTTAAATGAAAAGGTGTGTCCAAACTTTTGGTCTGTGCTGTATAAGGCAAAATAAATATACAAAAACATAAATGCTCCTTCACACCTTGGGCTATGTTCACACGTAGCATTTTTGCACTTTTGCATTGCTTTCAACCAAGTTTAATGCATTCACTGGGAAATGTCATTTTAACATTATACAACCTTATCTGGCCATGTGGTGTGACGCATCATCAGACACACCTTGTTTCACTTATAATGGAGGGGCTCTGAAAGTCACAAAGCCTATTCTTATAGGGCCATCAGGTGGCCCTTACTATTCTTAAAGGGCCAGCTGTCGGCTGTTATTGTTAGAGAGACATCAGCCGGCTATGCTTTGTTGTTCCCATTATTAACGAGTGGGTCTCCTAGACTGTTATTGCATATGCAGTGACTGCAACGAATGCCAAAAATTTGGAGGCACTTCAATGCCCCTTGGAAGAGACATAGAGGTTGGAGAGCCTCCTAAAAACAATGTTCCTATTATTAGGAAGTGGGTCTCCCATAGTGTTTGCCTATGCAGTGAATGCAAAATCTGCCAAAAATTTGGACCTACTACAATGCCCCTTGGAAGAGACGTAGATGTCGGAAAGCCTCCTAAAAACAATGTTCCTATTATTAGGAAGTGGGTCTCCCATAGTGTTTGCCTATGCAGTGAATGCAAAAGCTGCCAAAAATTAGGAGGAACTCCAATGCCCCTTGCAAGACATGTAGAGGAGGTGATATGGTAGATATGGTGGTGAATTATATGGTGATGGAGGATGAGGAGAAGGAGGAGGACAAGAGTAAATAGACAAAATCAGGAAGCATATACCCATGTCTGGGTGGAAGACAGAGGTGCATGGAAATAGAATTAGACCTCCTAAGAAAGACACTGTTTTTGAGTTTAGGTTATGCTGCTATCATTCGGTGGTGTTGAGAAGTCTGGCCCAATCCAGCCCTTGTTCATTTTTGCATCACGGACCATGGTCACCTGGTGATCTGGTGGTGGAGGATGAGGATGAGGAGAAGGAGAAGGACAAGAGCAAATAGCCCAAATCAGGAAGCGTATACCCATGTGTGGGTGTGAAAAGGTGCATGGGAATACACCTCCCAAAAAAAGTCACTGAATTTGAGTTTATGTTACGCTGCTATCATTCAGTGGTGTTGAGAAGTCTGGCCCAATCCAGCCCTTGTTCATTTTTATAAGAGTCAGCCTGTCAGCATTTTCAGTTGATAGGCGAGTGCGCATATCGGTTAAAATTCCACCGGTGGCACTAAAAACCTGCCCTGATAAAACGCTAGCGGCAACGCACGACAGGACCTCCAAGGCATAGAGAGCCAGTTCATTCCAAGTGTCCTGCTTGGATACCCAGTAATTATAAGGCACAGAGGAATCATGGAGAACGTTGGTACTGTTGGCAAGGTACTCTCTCACCATCTTCCCAAACTTTGCACTCCTTGTGAGAGTACCCCGTGCCTCAGGGCCTGTAAGATGTAAGGGTCTGAGAAAATGGTCCCAGAACTTTGACAGTGTTCCCTTGCCTCTGCTGAATTGGAATTGTGTCTCTCTCGCCTGTACTCCTTGCTTGTCGAACGAATTTTGACCTCTGCCTCCACCTTTTTCAGATGGGATTTTTTTTAATAATTCCGTAACAAGGGCCTTCTGTTACTGCCCCATTTTTGTAGACCTGTCCGCCTCGGGAATAAGAGATATAAAGTTCTCCTTGTAGTGTGGGTCTGGAAGTGTCACCAACCAGTATGACTGTCATCCAAAATTTGGAGAACGCAAGGGTCATGGGAAAGGCAGCGTAACATAAACTCAGCCATGCGTGCCATACTGTTAACAGGCAAGACTTCCATGTCCTCACCAAGAGGACGACTGACCATGCTCTCTTCCTCCTCCTCCCTGTCCTCAGGCCATCCACGCTCAACAGACTGTATGACAGTTGTGCAGGTAGTACCATCTATAGTGCATAAAACTAGCTCCTCCTCCTCTTCCTCATTGTCACCCAATCCACTTTGGGATGATACGAGGCTGGGCTGTGTGTTATAACCCTATATTGTTCCTTGCTCCATCTCATCATGCTTCGCCTGCAATGCATCCTGTTTGATCGTGAGCAGAGAGCATTTCAGAAGACAGAGAAGTGGAATGGTGATGCAAATTATCGTGTCATCGCCGCTCACCATCTTGGTGGAGTCCTCAAAGTTTTGGAGGATGGTTCATATGTCTGACATCCATGTCCACTCCTGAGGTCTCATGTGTGGAGTCTGAACTGAATATCGACGGCCTTGTTAATGCTTGTACTCAACAACTGCCCTCTTCTGCTCACAAATCCTTCCCCACATCTGCAGTGTAGAGTTCCAATGCGTGGGGACATCACTGACCAGTTGGAGCACGAAGCTACAAACGTTGTTGAAACATGACAAGTGCATCAGAAGCTATAGATGACTTTCTAAAATGGGCACAAAGGCGGCACACTTTGACAAGCAGATCTTGTAGCTTTGGGTAGGTTTTGAGAAAGCACTTAACCATGAGGTTAAGCATATGGGACAGGCATGGTACGTGTATGAGCTTTCCTCACCTCAGAGCCGCCACTAGGTTCCGGACATTGTCACACACGACCATGCCTGCCTGTAGGTTCAGCAGTGTCAGCCACAGATCAGCCTTCACTTTCAGAGCTGTCCACAACTCTTCAGCGTTGTGCTGTTTGTCACCTAAGCATGTTAGCTTCAACACAGCCTGTTGCCGCTTAGTCGAGGCAGTGCTGCAGTGCTTCCAGCTTGCGACTGATGTGGTCATTTCAGAGATGAATTCTGAAGAGGAGGAGGTGCAGGAGCTTTAGAATGTGGAGGCATCCCTGATTGACCAAGGGGCCCGCAATCCTCGGAGTCGGGGGGACGTGTTCCATCCCAAGGTCCAACTGAGTCCCTGCTTCCACTATGTTAACCCAGTGTGCCATCAGCGAGATGTACCATCCCTGTCCACAAGCACTTGTCCACGTATCCGTGGTTAGGTGGACTTTCCCAGTAACTGTGTTGTTGAAGGCACGGCTAATGTTGTGGGACACATGCTTGTGTAATGCGGGGATGGCACACCGGGAGAAATAGTGCCGGCTGGGGACCGAGTACAGAGGGACAGCCGCCGCCATCAGGTTCAGGAAAGCTTCCATCTTCACGAGCCTAAAAGGCAACATTTATAGCGCAAGCAATCACAAAATGTATTACTTTAGTAGTGAGGCCTGTGGGGCATTGGCTGCGTATTTGCGCTTGCGTTCCAAGGACTGGGGTAGATACAACTGAACGCTGTGCTGGGACAAGTACGTGGACGTGCTTGCTGATGGTTCTAGTTGAGAGTGTTCAACGACGGGTGCAGGGCAGGAGGCATCTTCGCATGCGCCATGGATAGAGGATTGGCTTGCACGCACAACAGTGGAAGAAGCAGTGATGCCACCTGCAGACACTGTTGCCGGACCCTGGGGTTTGGCCCACTTAGTCGGGTGCTTTGCTGCCATGTGCCTGATCATGCTGGTGGTTGTCAGGCTGCTAGTTTTGCTACCCCTGCTGATGCTGGCCTGGCAGGTGGTGCAAATAGCCTTTTTTTGGTTATCGGCAGAATCTTTTAAAAACAACTCGGGAAGACTTAAAATTTGTACTGGCAACTTCCACTGTGTTGATGTTACGGGGAATGGTTGCCCGCCTTTTGTCTGCGGTCACCACACTGCTTGTTCTTGCCTGTTGTGGTGCTACGCCTCCCTCCCTCTGTGTGCTGCTGTCCTCGCTCTGCTTGTCACCTTGCAAGGTTGGGTCAGTGACATCAGTGTCCACCTCCTCATCTTCCACTTCCGCACCCTGGTCCTCCTCCTGACTTTCTGGCAATTGTGTCTCATCATCGTCCACCTCTTGTGACACTTTCCCACCATCGCCTTCGTGTGACCATGGCTGCTCAAATATTTAGGCATCGCTACATGCGATCTCCTCTTCCCCCGTTTCAAGTGGACCGGGCGAGAGGCCCGAATCTACAAATGGAAAAGTGAAAGCTCTTCAGTGTCCAAGTGTGGGATCAGTTGTCTCTGGGCACTCGGCATGGTGGGAGGAAGGAGGATCAGGGTGAGGAATATGCAGTCCAGACTCACGGCTACTGAGAATTGACCGTGTGGAAGACAGGGTGGTGGTGGTGGTGGCTAAGTGACTGGAAGCATTATTTGCTATCGAACCAATAACCTTTTCACACTGCTCTGTGTTCAATAGTGGTGGTCTGCGATCCCCTCTTAATTGAGACAGGAAAGTCGAGCGAGATGTGGTTGTTTATTGTGGCATAATTTCAGCTTGCCCACGTACTCGGCCTCATCCCCTGCATGCGCCATCATAACCATCCCGTACACTTCCCCGTCCCTTGCCCATTTTAAATGGAGGACAATATTTTCCATGTTCACTACAAATGGCTGGATTTGAACTGCAGTGATATGTGATCCGTGTGACGGACAAGTCACAGTTTTAAATAGCTAGCCTGTAGGTAACTATTTTTAACAGCGACCTCGTGTCAATAGCTTCATTAACACACTGCAACAAAATTTCAATGGAGGCCAGAAATGGCAGAATTTTCAGCGCACTTATATGTGATCCATGTGACGGACAAACCACAGTTTTAAATAGCTGGCCTGTAGGTAACTATTTTTAACAGCGACCTCGTGTCAATAGCTTCATTAACACACTGCAACAAAATTTCAATCGAGGCTAGAAATGGCAGAATTTTCAGCGCACTTATATGTGATCCATGTGACGGACAAGCCACAGTTTAAAATAGCTAGATTTTTAGCGCTGTAATATGGAAAGGATCTGGCTGTATTCTGCAGTGCCAACAAGCAAGTGGAGCAGAAAAACGGTGTTCTCTGGATTGCTATTTTTGCAAATAATCAGGATTAAGATCCAAAATAAAAATTATTCCTGGCTCCTGATTCCTGGGGCTATTTCTAGAAATATCTGTAAAAGCACCAGCAGCAGACATAAATGGAATGAACCCTCTTGCTATATGTACTGCAGTCTTCCACATACACTGCCTGCCTGCCTTGTACTGATATCTATGCAGTTGGATTAGTCCTCAGAAGGACTGTTAGTTGAGATGGATATGTGAATAATATATGCTGATATACCTACACAAACTAAGAAACCAGCAAATCTCTCCCTAGCTCAGCAGCACCTCTCCCTACACTGCCTGATTCTGGAGTAGACTGTGACGAGCATGGCAGCGCCAGGTCTGATATAGACCTGATGACGCTGTGCTGCCAGCCAATCACTGTAATGCCACAACCAACATGGCTGCAGCATTGCAGTGTGTGTCAGACAATCCCTGCATGGGAGGGGACCCGAGCTCCTGCTGAGCAACCCCGGAAATACTCAGCGAGCGCCGAGCATCTCGAGCAGTGAGATGCTCGGGCGAGCACCAAGTAGTAGCGAGCATGCTCGCTCATCACTAGTTATCACAGAATAATGGCAGAACTATCTCCTGGGACCCATGAAAGGTTGATACTACCTTGGGGAGGAAAGTTGGGTCAAGACGGAGTATGACCCTTTCGGGAAAAAAACGTATGAATGGCTGATTCACCTAAGGGCGCGAAGTTTCCCAGAGTCTAAATTCTAATTGTACATTCTAATAGAGGTTTAAATGGAACTCTGGTTAGTGCTTTTAGGACAAAGTTTAGGTCCCATGGAGGGACTCGAGGCTGAGGAGATATACCGGAACGTGCAACCGCTTTAAAAATTTCTAACTATTAAAGGGTGATTAGCAATTTTTCGGTCAAAAAGGGCCCCTAGTGCTGCAGTGTGGACTTTGGACTTTGTTTTTCAAATCTTTCTCCCACTCTCTTTGTAAGAACTCTAGAATACATACCCAAGGCACTGGGTTGTATTTTAGTGGGTCTGACCCTGAAAAGTATAGGAATTTTTCCCATACTCTAGCATAAGGCTAAGTGCCCACGTAGCATTTTTCAAGCGTATATGCTGTGGAATTTCCGCAGCATAAATGCTTGTTAAACGCTAGGTAATCCGCCCCCCATGGTCCTCAAGGGGATTCCGCAAGTTCTATGCCCATGCTGCGGATTTTTCCGCAGCGTTTATGCTGCGCTCAAAAATCCGCAGCATGTCCATTAATTTTGCGGAAGCGCGGCGTAATCGCCACCATTGACTTGCATTGAGACGCACATAATCCGTGTCCGTACATTTGTACTCACGGATTATATGCGTTTCAATGTGCGGATGGTACCCAGGTCTGGAGGAGAGAAGACTCTCCTCCAGACCTGGGTACCATTGTACCTGTAAAAAAAAGAATAAAATAAAAAATAAAGTTTATATTCACCTTCCGACAGCCCGCGGTCTCCTTCCCTTTGCTTGCAGGCAGGACTGAAGGACCTGCGGTGACGTCAGTCATGTGACCGCAGGCCCTTCAGTGCAGTGTCCCGCGATCAGCTGGCAGCCAGGAGCGAGCGCAGCTACACACGCCAGGCCATCGGAGGGTAAGTATAGGTTTATTTTTTTATTTTTAAACATTCTTACTGTCACACTATATAAATCCATGCTGATTGCATGGATTTATATAGTGTGACCTAGTTGTCAAGCACTTTCCAAGTGATGCTAAAATCGCCTGGAAAGCGCTTGTCAATCCGGATGCAGCAACGCATGTGAAAACGCTTCAAATCCGCATGTATTTGGCAGGAAAAACGCATGCACAATCTGCATGTGTTTTTTCTGCCAGGGAGATGCAGAAATGATGCAGAAATTTTCTGCTTAATTTCTGCATCATGGGCACATAGCCTTAATATCAGTTGTGATTTTTTTTCCTGGAGTTCATAAGGATAGAGATTAGATTTTCTGAGCATCTTCTGGCAGCTAGAAGTTTCCACTCAGATGCCATGCCATCAAATGGAGACCCCTCTTGCTGGGATGTAGTATGGGCCCCTGAGATAATAGCTCTGGGATCTCCGGAAGTACCCATGGATCTCCCAAGGCCAACCGGTGTAGCCATGTAAACCAGGTTCTCCTGGGCCAAAAGGAGGCTATTAGTATTACTTCAGCTCGGTCTGTCCAAATTTTCCTCAGCACTAGTGTTGAGCGAGCACTAAAATGTTCGGGTGCTCGAAGCTCGGGCCGAGCTCACCGTGACACTCGGGTGCTCGACCCGAGCAACGAGCCCAATGTTAGTCTATGGGAGACCCGAGCATTTTTGCGGCGGCACCCCGGCAGTCTTTTAAAAGCCTAACAACTGCCCAAAACGATAGTGACAGTGTTCAAATGACATGGGGATCGCCCCAGGAAGCATTTCTGACCCCCAGGTCACTTCTGTCAACAACGTGGTCAGAGGTATTAAGCCACTTTTAAGGGCTCACAATAAAACGTTCAAAAACAAAACTGAAACTGCTTTCCTGTGAAATATGTTAAGGAAGTTCCTTTCCAGGGTAAAGACTTGTGTATAAGGTAAAATAAATAACCCCCCGAAAAAATACTTCTCCACACCTTGGGCTATGTTCACAAGTAGCATTTTTTATGCGTTTTTGCACTTTTGTATTGCTTTCAACCGTGACAAATGCATTCACCGGGAAATGTAGTTTTAACATTTTACAACCTTATCTGGCCATGTGCTGTGTGACACATGCATACAGTGCTGAAAAGACATGGGAACAGCATAGGGAAGACCCCTTGAAGCATCTCTGACACCCAGGTTACTGCATAAAAGTGTGCCCATCAGAAGTGATCCTTGCCGCATCAGAAGATGCAGACTTGCAACTATCTCCGTGCAAGTCCTTGTCCCAGGGCAGTGTTCAATTGTACCACCCCCAATCCTTGCAATGCAAGCGCAAATATGCAGCCAACCAACCACCTGCAGGCTGCAATACCATACTGCTAGCTTTCACTTGAAATGGGACCTTTTAGTTTGGAGGAGGCCGAAGCTGGCCACTACCTCATGGCTGCTTCGGCAGCGAGGTATCCATACTCAGTCCCCAGCTGCCCGGATGTGTCCATACTCGGTCCCCAGCTGCCCCGCGGCCGGGTGTCCACACACGGTCCCCAGCCGCCTGGGGGAGGCCGGGTGTCCATAAACGGTCCCCAGCCGCCCCTATTTCTCCTGTTACCTTCCCACACACTTTTCTTAGCCTGGCCTGCTTTAATGCAGCATTGGACAAGCCCACCAGAGAACCAGACTCCTCTGGTGGGCCCTGGCTTCTCCATCAGGAGAGTTGAGATTGCCAAGGTGAGGAGCATGATGATGATAGAAGTTAGCATCTGCTTTGTTTTCTTGGAATGCAAGCGCATGTATGTAGTAGTGGCTAGGCCTGAGGTGGTCAGCGTTTTGGCACATATCCTACCTCCTCCGAGGATTGCTGGATGTTTTCCTGCTACTATCCCAGTTCTATGACTCCCGTTAAAACAAAGCTTCAGGTGATAAATGATGGATGAGGTGGTGGCAAAGGAGAAAGAGCAGGAGGAACAGGGACCATTCACATCAATATCAGGCCAGTCAACCACACATGTCTTGTAGGATATGTTTCTGTACCAAAAGGAGTGGTTCGGCTACACAGTTATAGGACATACAGTGAGTGCAATGCCTACCAAAAATTTAGAGGCACTCCAATGCCCCTTGGAAGTGACATGGAGGTCAGAGAGCCTTAACTAAACCATTTTTTCCATTTATAGCAACTGGGTCTCCTGTGCACTGTTGGCCTAAGCAGTGAATGGAAGGCTTTCCAAAAATTATGAGGAACTGCAATGCACCTTGAAACAGATGTGGATTACAGCGTACTAAAAACCTTCTACCCATTATTGGGGAGTGGGTCTCCCTTAGTGTTCGCCTATGCATTGAAATGCAAAAGCTGACTAAAATTAGGAGGAAATGCAATGCCCGTTGGAAGAGTCGTGGAGGTCGCAGTAGCTTAACAAGACGGTTTTAATGCCCCTTGGAAAAGTGGTGGAGGTCACAGTAGCTTAACAAGATGGTTTTAATGCCCCTCGGAAGAGACTTGGAGGTCCCAGTAGCTTAACAAGACGGTTTTAATGCCCCTTGGAAAAATGGTGGAGGTCGCAGTAGCTTAACAAGATGGTTTTAATGCCCCATGAAAAAAGACGTGGAGGTCCCAGTAGCTTAACAAGACGGTTTTAATCCACCACGGAAGAGACGTGGAGGTTGCAGTAGCTTAACAAGACGGTTTTAATGCCCCTTGGAAAAGTGGTGGAGGTCACAGTAGCTTAACAAGACGATTTTAATGCCCCTCGGAAGAGACATGGACGTCTCAGTAGCTTAACAAGACGGATTTAATGCCCCACGGAAGAGACGTGGAGGTTGCAGTAGCTTAACAAGACGGTTTTAATGCCCCTTGGAAGAGACGTGGAGGTCGCAGTAGCTTAACAAGACGGTTTTAATGCCCCTTGGAAAAGTGGTGGAGGTCAGATTAGCTTAAAAAGATGGTTTTAATGTCCCTTAAAATAGTGGTGGAGGTCGCAGTAGCTTAACAAGACTGTTTTAATCCCTCTTACAAGAGCCATACAGTACAGCATCTTAAAAACATTATTCCCATTATTGGGGAGTGGGTCTCCCATAGTCTTTGCTTATGCCTTCCAAGCAAAAACTGCCAAAAATTAGGACGGAGGAACTTGCAATGCCCCTTACAAGAGCCATGCAGTACAGCATATTACAAACATTATTCCCATTATGGGGAGTGGATCTCCCATAGTCTTTGCCTATGCCTTCCAAGCAAAAGCTGCCAAAAATTAGGAGGAAATTCAATGCCCGTTCGAATAGTCATGGAGGTTAGAGTTAATTAAAAAGAACATTTCAATGCCCCTTGGAAGAGCTGTGGAGTTCAGAGTGGTTTAACAAGACGCTGTTAATGCCCCTCAGAAGAGACGAGGAGGTCCCAGTAGCTTAACAAGACTGTTTTAATACCCCTTGGAAAAGTGGTGGAGGTCGCAGTAGCTTAACAAGACTGTTTTAATGCCCCTCGGAAGAGACGTGGAGGTCCCAGTAGCTTAACAAGATGGTTTTAATGTCCCACGAAAGAGACGTGGTGGTCGCAGTAGCTTAACAAGACGGTTTTAATGTCCCTTGGAAAAGTGGTGGAGGTCATAGTAGCTTAACAAGACGGTTTTAATGCCCCTTGGAAAAGTGGTGGAGGTCGCAGTAGCTTAACAAGACAGTTTTAATGCCCCTCGGAAGAGACGTGGAGGTCTCAGTAGCTTAACAAGATGGTTTTAATGCCCCACGAAAGAGACGTGGTGGTCGCAGTAGCTTAACAAGACGGTTTTAATGCCCCTTGGAAGAGTGGTGGAGGTCACAGTAGCTTAACAAGACGGTTTTAATGCCCCTCGGTAGAGACATGGAGGACACAGTAGCTTAACAAGACAGCTTTAATGCCCCACGGAAGAGACGTGGAGGTCACAGTAGCTTTACAAGATGGTTTTAATGCCCCTCAGAAGAGTCGTGGAGGTCCCAGTAGCTTAACAAGACTGTTCTAATGCCCCTTGGAAAAGTGGTGGAGGTCGCAGTAGCTTAACAAGACAGTTTTAATGCCCCTTGGAAAAGTGGTGGAGGTCACAGTAGCTTTACAAGATGGTTTTAATGCCCCTCAGAAGAGTCGTGGAGGTTGCAGTAGCTTAACAAGACGGTTTTAATGCCCCTTGGAAAAGTGGTGGAGGTCGCAGTTGCTTAACAAGACGGTTTTAATGCCCCTGACAAGAGCCATACAGTACAGCATCTTAAAAATATTGTTCCCATTATTGGGGAGTGGGTCTCTCACAGTCTTTGCTTATGCCTTCCAAGCAAAAGCTGACAAAAATAAGGACGGAGGAACTTTAAATAATGGCAACACGGACCACGGTCACCCTGGTGGTATAGAGGTGGTGGAGGCTGAGGATAAGGAGAAGAGCAAAAAACAGCTGAAATGAGGACGCGTATACCCATGTGTGGGTGTGAAGTGGTGCATGTGAATACACCTCCCGAAATAACACAGTGGATTTGACTTTATTTTACTCTGCTATCATTTGGTGGTGATGAGAAGTCTGGCCCAATCCAGGCCTTGTTCATTTTGATAAGGGTGAGCTTGTCCGCATTGTCATTTGATAGGCGAGTGCGCTTATCAGTTATAATTCCCCCAGCGGCACTAAAAACACGCTCTGATAACACGCTAGCGGCAGGGCAGGCCAGGACCTCCAAGGCGTACAGAGCGAGTTCATTCCAAGTGTCCAGCTTGGATACCCAATAATTGAAAGGCACAGAGGAATCATGGAGGACGCTGGTACGGTCGGAAAGGTACTCCCTCACCCTCTTTTGAAACTTTCCACTCCTTGTGAGAGTACCCTGCGCCTCAGGGTCTGTCCGAAGGGAGGGTCTGATAAAACTGTCCCAGAACGTTGACAGTGTTCCCCAACCTCTGCTGGATTGAAGTTGCGTCTCTCTCGCATGTGCGCCTTGGTTGGGCAACGAACTGTGACCTCTGCCGCTAGCGTGTTCAGATGGGAATTTTTTTAACAGTTCTGGTCCTGCCCCATTTTTGTAGACCTCTCCACCTCAGGAATAAGAGAGTGAAAGTTGTCCTTGTAGCGCGGGTCTAAAAGTGTCACCAACCTGTGACTGTCGCCCAACATTTTGACAACGTGAGGGTCACAGTTAAAGCAGCGTAACATAAAGTCAGCCATGCGTGCCAGACTGGTAGCGGGCAAGACTTCCGTGTCCTCACCAAGATGACGACTGACCATGCTCTCCTCATTCTCCTCCTCCTCTTCCTCCTCCTCCCCCCTGTCCTCAGGCCACCGACGCTGAACCAACGGTATGACAGTTGTACAGGCACTACCATCTACATTGCATGATACAAGCTCCTGTTCTTCCTCCTCCTCCTCTCCCTCATTGTCCCCAAATGCACGTTGGGATGAGATGAGGCTGGGCAGTGTGTAATCAACCGCTACGGCTTCTTAATCCATCTCATCATACACTGGCTGCAATGCATCCTCTTTAATTCTCTGCAGAGAGTGTTGCAAAAGACAGACAAGTGGAATGCTGACGCTAATGATGACGTTATTGCCACTCACCATCATGGTGGACTCCTCAAAGTTTGTCAAGATGGTACATATGTCAGACATCCAGGTCCACTCCTGAGGTCTTATGTGTGGAGTCTGACCTGAATATCGATGGCCTTGTTGCAGCTGGTACTCCACAACTGCTCTCTTCTGCTCACTAATCCTTTGCAACATGTGGAGGGTAGAGTTCCAACTTGTGGGGACTTCACACACCCGTCGGTGTGACGGAAGCTGCAAACGCTGCTGCAACACAACAAGGGCGGCGGAAGCTGTAGCCGACTTGTGAAAATGAGCTGACAGGCTTCGAACTTTGACGAGCAGATCTGGCAACTCGGGGTACAATTTAAGAAACCGCTGAACCACGAGGTTAAGCACATGCTCCAGGCATGGTCCGTGTGTGATTTCGCCTCAGAGCCGCCACCAGGTTACTGCCATTGTCACACACGACCATGCCTGGATGTAGGTTCAGCGGTCTCAGCCACAGATCTGCCTGCTCTTTCACAGCTGTCCACAACTCACAAGCAGTGTGAGGTTTCTCACCTAAGCTTATGAGTTTCAGCACAGCCTGTTGCCGCTTGGCGGAGGCAGTACTGCAGTGCTTCCAGCTTGTAACTTGATGTGGTGATATCTGAGATGGAGGCTGAACATGAGGAGGACAAGGAGGATGATGCCCAGGACCTGTACACTGTGGGGGCAACTCTGACTGACATAGGGCCCGCAATCTTCGGTGTGGGGAGGATGTGTTCCGTCCCAAGGTCTGACTGTTTCCCGGCTTCCACTATGTTTACCCAGTGTGCCATCAGGGAGATGTACCGTCCCTGGCCACAAGCACTTGTCCACGTGTCCGTTGTCAGGTGGACTCTCCCAGTAACTGCGTTGTTGAGGGCACGGCAGATGTTTTGGGACCCGTGCTTGTGTAGTGCGGGGATGGCACACCGGGCAAAATAGTGTCGGCTGGGGACCGAGTACCGAGGGACGGCCACCGCCATAAGGTTGCGGAAGGATTCCATCTCCACCAGCCTAAAAGGCAGCATTTCCAACGCAAGCAGTCGTGAAATGTGCAAATTTAGGACTGTGGCCTGTGGGGCGTTAGTTGCGAATTTCCACTTTCTTTCAAAGGTCTGGGATATAGACAATTGAACGCAGCGGTGGGACGTGGACGTTGATGCTGTTTCTTGAGAAACTGCCATAACAAGTGAAGACTGAGATGAGAGGGCATCTTTGCATGCAGTATGGACAGGGGATTGACTTGCAAACACAACAGGGGGTTCAATTGCACGCACAACAGCGGAAGAAGCAGTGGTGACACCCGCTGACACTGGTCGTGGACCCTGGGGTTCGCCCCACAAAGTCGGGTGCTTTGCTGACATGTGCCTGATCATGCTGGTGGTGGTCAGGCTGGTAGTTTTGTCACTCCTGCTGATGCAGGCATGGCAGGTGGTACAAATGGCCTTTTTGAGGTTATCAGCAGAGTCTTTAAAAAAATTCCAGACTCTGGAAGACCTACAGGTTGTACTGGCAACTTCCCTTGTGTTGGTGTTATGGGGGAACTGTTGCCTGCCTTCTGCGTGCGGCCACTACACTGCTTCTTCCTTACCTGTTGGGGTACACTGCCTCCCTCACCCTGTGTGCTGCTGGCCTCGCTCTGCATGTCCTCCTGCCACGTTGGGTCAGTTACTAGATCATCCACCACCTCCTCATCTTCCACTTGCACACCACGATCCTCCTCCTCACTTCCTGGCAATTGTGTCTTGTCATCGTCCACCTCTTGTGACAAATTGCCAGAGTCAACTTCCTGTGGCCCTGGCTGTTCAAATATTTGGGCATCGCTACATGGGATCTCCTCTTCCATCACTTCAAGCGGAGCAGGCGAGGGGCAAAAATCTGGAAATGGACCAGTGAACAGCTCTTCAGAGTGTCCAACTGTGGGATCAGTTGCTGTCTGACGACACTCGGCATGGTGGGAGGAAAGAGCATCACGATGAGGAGGAGTATGCGGTCGAGACTCACGGCTACTAAGATTTGACCGTGTGGTAGACAAGACCGGAGGTGGTGGTGCCCAGGTAACTGGAAGTATTATCTGCTATCCAATTAATAACCTGTTCACACTGATCAGTTCGCAATACTGGTGTTGTTCTGTGCTTCCCTAGTAATTCGGTCAAGAAGTGGGAGCGAGAAGATGTGGCTGTTGGTTGTGGCACATTTTCACCTTGGCCACGGCCCCGTCCTCTGCATGCACCATCACCAGAACGTCCACTTCCACGTCCGTTGCCACGCGCCTTGCCCATTGTAAAGGAAGTAAAATAGCTTACACTCTCACTAGCAATGGAAAAAGGGTAATATAAAGTAGATTAGAACCGTGGAAGAGGAAAACCACAGTTCTATTTCTCTGGCCTACACCTGACTCTTTTAAACAATCTGAACAATCAGGGAGAAACTATTACTGTTTTTCTTTACGGAAAAAATGCCAAAAGCTGAATAATAGAGATTTTTTTACCGTGGAGCGGCAAAACCATAGTTATAATTTACTGGTGTATACCAGACTCTTTTAAACAGATATATTGGTGTCTGGACAATCAGGAGACACTATTACTGTTTTTCTTTATGGCTAAAAATGCCAAAAGCAGGATAATGCAGAGATTTTTTACCGTGGAACAGCAAAACCACAGTTATAATTTACTGGTGTATACCAGACTTTTTTAAATATAAATATTTGCTGCCTAACAGTGAGCAACACACTCAAAACTGGGTTTTTTTAGGTAAAAATGGCCCAAAAGTGGATAATACAGAGGTTTGAACCGTGGAACTGCAAAACCACACTTCTGTTTCTCTGTCCTACACCAGACTATTTTAAACAGATATATTTGTGTCTGAACTGTTACAGACACACTTTTTTTTTTTTGGGGGGGATGAAGGGGACACCAAATGGTTAATAAGATGGATATTTGTACAGTGTGAAGGAGGAAAAGAAAAAGAGGATTTAGATGAAAAAAAAAAAAGGATTTTTCCTGGCCTCCCAGGACCTGGAGCTAAGTCCAGAAATTTCAGCAACAGGAGCACACAGGACTGTAATGTAGCGTTTGCTGGTATAACCACTGCGTCTCCTATACAGCCTGCCTGATATTTGGGATGGATATTAGTCCTGAGAAGGACTGTTTGTTTGATTTGGCAGCCTTTAGAGACCCTACACTAACTATTTTGCAGTATAAATCTCTCCCTAGCTCAGCAGCGCTTTCCCTTCACTAGCTGATCCAGAGTGACTGTGTCCAAGATTGCGGCGCCTGGTTTTAAATACTCGAGGTGACGCTGTGCGGCCAGCCAATTAATGTAATGCCCACAAACAACATGGCTGCGGCATTACAGTGACTGGCTGGCAATCCCTGCATGTTCATTGGCTCTGTAAAGAGCACCAAACATGCAGGGCGGAGACCCGAGCTCCCGCCCGAGTAACCCGGAAATGCTCGGTGCTCGCCGAACATCCCGAGTGGTGTGATGCTCGGGTGAATACTGAGCAGTGTCGAGCTTGTTCGCTCAACACTACTCATCACTATTGGAATAAAAGAGATTGGAGGAAATGCATAAATTAGTTTTCCCATCCATCTGTAGAGGAA
Source organism: Phyllobates terribilis (assembly GCF_046119375.1). Taxonomy (NCBI): domain Eukaryota; kingdom Metazoa; phylum Chordata; class Amphibia; order Anura; family Dendrobatidae; genus Phyllobates; species Phyllobates terribilis. The sequence goes on from NW_027362767.1 coordinate 104,479,713, forward strand.
GGCATCGACTCCGTATGGAAGGTCTTTTGGATTTAAGGAGAAGAATTTTTGGATTTTTGTGTTTGCTTTTTTTTTGCAAATAAGTCTATTTGAGGTCTCTCCCAGTGATTGGTGATTTTTTGGAATACCCCTAGGATTAGAGACCACTCTTCCTCGTTTATGAGGTGACAACTGAGATAATCTGCCTTTGAGTTCTCTTCCCCTTTTAGATAACTTGCAGATATTGATCTTAAAGGGGTTTTCACATGAACAAAAGTTCATTGTAATCAATCGGTGTGTCTGACCATTGTGATAGATCGCTCACTCAGCTGCACACAGAGGTAGACAAAGGTACACTGTCTTTTTAAATTTTTCATTAGTTTTTGCCACATTATAATAAACTAACACTTAGTCCATGAAAATAAACACAGCCCACTGGGCAAAACAGGAAACCAAAGCAAAGATGGCTGAGTATTTAAACCCCCCAGACCACACCCTTAGGTGGAGATATGGTGAATGTCCTCCCACCCTTCTCATTGACCATTCACAAAAACCACTCCCTTTTACAAATTGACTTAACCCCTCTCAACACATAACATGCTGGAGGAATGGTTTTAGTACACTGAAGCTAACAGCCTCGGGGAAACCTAGCTCCCCTCCTGCACTTTACCCGTGACTTTGTCACACCATGTATGGAACATGGTCTGATCATACCACAGCTCCTGGGCAGGGGAGAGAGCAAAAGAGTGTACAGACATTATAGCATGTGATCACAGCTGATTCTTTCTTTGAAGTAAAACATTGTTTAATATCATCTATGGTCATTTTATAAATGTCTGCACTCAACACGATATGTTTGACAAAAATGTATTGGTAAAAGTTATTTACCCATTGTATCAGTCCTGCCTGTGCCTCGGTCCTGATCCTGACGCATTTTGCATTAATTTTGCTTCCTCAGGGAGCGTGTCATTTCTGCAGAAAATAATGCAGGGAAAAAAACACGCAAAAATACTGTGTGTGAACACAGCCTAATTGGCTATTGACTGTTCTACCCTATGATGTTGCAAAAATCAACATTTGACACTTCCAATAGCATGTAATATTGTAAATGTCAAGTGACAGTTTGCTAAATCATGATATGTAACATTGTAGATGTCAAGTTAAAGTTTGCTACAGCAGTCACACTTTTTTAAAACCTTCTTGATGTGATGCGCCCCCTGGGCCGTGGGGTACTCGGCAGCCCGGCCTCTGGTTGCTGGGGGGATATCACGGTAGCTGGCCCGGTCCGTGACCCAGGGTGGTCAGTAAAAGGGGAATAGTTTATAGGGGATTTGGGAAAGTGTTTGTGACTCCACCTGTGGATTGCGGCTAGAAGGTGCCGCCGCTGCGGAGCAGTCCTCTGGAGCTGGTGTTATGGCAGCAGGGATGGTGTGGCTCTCCACAGGTAGAGCTAGCTCCAGGGCAGTGTAGGGGTGAATGGTGGATGCCGGTGAGAGATGGCAGGGCGGTCCAGGAGGAAAGACGGACACTCACACGGGGGTAAGCTTCAGTACCTTTACTGGTGATGATTGTTATGATCTGCAACATAAACTAAGGAAAGATAGGGGAAAGCTGTCCCTACAGTAAGACTAAGCTGAATCCCTACGATGTAGCGGGCTACCTGTTCCTTGTGAACAGACCCGCCTTAGTCCTCGGCTAGTCTGAACGAAGACCTATAGAGTAAAGGGAGGGGTCCCTAAAAGAACTAAGGACTGGAACAAAAATGGGACACCTCCTAAACATTAGTAGATGCAGAGCACAAAAGACAAACAGACAAAACGTACTAGAGGTCCCAGAGGACCAAGCAAACTAGACAGAGATAGGCACCGAAGAACCTGGCTAGAGAGACAGTCAAACAACACTGAAGTCCAGCAAAGCCAGAAGGGCGGAGCTGGAATAAATAGGCAGTTGGTCACGTGACCGCAAAACACGAGATAGCAAAAACTAACAGGGGGTTCTAACAATACTCCGTCTTCTATGAGGATCCTCCGGATCCTCCAGGCCCAGGCCTACCAGGAAACCTCCAGTGGAAAGCTTTAACAAGCCTAGGAGAAGAGACATCATCCGTCCTTACCCAGGAGTTGTCTTCGGGACAGAAACCCTTCCAGGAGACAAGATACAGTAATCTCCCTCTATGCCATCTAGAATTCAAGATACGTGAAATTTCATATTTGCCATCTTCCACCACAGGAGAAACTGTGACAGTGGCGTCCCTATTAGATACGTCAGCCTTTTTCAACAAGGAAACATGAAACACAGGATTAATCTTCCAGGAAGTAGAGACATCCAACCTAACAGCAGACTGGTTAACAACTTGAAGCACTTTAAATGGACCCACAAACTTAGGACCCAGTTTTTTAGAGGGAATCCTCAACGGCAGGTTCTTCGAGGACAACCAAACCATGTCCCCCACAGTAAACAAAACCTCTTTACGTTTCCTGTCAAAATACTTCTTGGACTTCTTGTTAGCCTCTTGCAGGTTACAACGTACATTAGTCCAAACTCTCTCCAAATCACCGGAAAAATTCTCCTCCTCCGGCACTGCTGTCTCTAATTTGGAGAACGAAACAAAAGACGGATGTCTCCCAGTACAACAAAAAAAAGGAGAACACCCAGCAGAGGAGGATGTATGATTGTTAAGAGCAAATTCTGCGAGAGGCAGAAACTCAGACCACACCTCTTGATTGTCCGCCACAAAACAACGCAAAAACTGTTCTACATCCTGATTCTTTCTTTCAGTCTGTCTATTTGACTCAGGATGATAACCAGACGAAAATGACAAATGGACTCCCAACCTGTCACAAAAAGCACGCCAAAGGCGAGCCACAAACTGAGGTCCTCTGTCAGAAACAATATCCGTGGGAACGCCATGGAGCTTGACAATCTCCTTAACAAACGCCTTAGCGAGTGTCTTGGCGCAGGGCAACTTAATGAATGGAATCAAATGACACATCTTACTAAAACGGTCCACGACCACCCAGATGACAGTAAAACCCTCGGACACAGGAAGATCAGCAATAAAATCCATAGTGAGATGCGTCAAAGGCGCACTAGGAACCTCCAGAGGGCAAAGCAACCCTGCAGCAGGAGTATGTGAAGCCTTTGACCTAGCACACACAGTACACTGACGCACCCACTTGATGACTTCCTTCTGCCATCCAGGCCACCAAAAACTGCTACTGATAAGTCTCTTAGTCTCCGAAACTCCTGGATGACCTGCCAACCAAGACTCATGACACTCCACAAACAAATCTCTCCTAAAGGCTCTAGGCACGAACAACCTCCCATGGGGGGTGTTAGATTGAGCATCATCTTGAGCTTTCAGAATCCTATTCTCCAAAACGGAGCCCAAAGCTGCAACCACAACTCCTTTCTGCAAAATGCTCTCCTACTCCTTGGCACCGACCGTAGGAGAGAAGCTGCGAGATAAAGCATCGACTTTAACATTCTTAGTACCAGGGATATAGGTAACAGAAAAATGAAACCGAGAATAAAAAAGTGCCCACCTAGCTTGACGGGCATTCAACTGCTTGGCAGCATCCAGATAGATCAAATTCTTATGATCTGTGAAAACCTGAATAGGAAATCTAGCGCCTTCAAAAAAATGACGCCAGTGTTCAAACGCAAGTTTAATAGCCAGCAACTCCAGATTTCCAACATCATAATTCAGTTCAGTTTCCAAAAATTTTTTCTAAAAAAAAGGCACAAGGATGTACTCCACCCTTGTTCTCTTGAGACAAAACTGCTCCGACCCACACTGATGAAGCATCAACCTCGACTAAAAAAGGCTTGGTCTCATCAGGCTGCATAAGGATAGGGGCAGAACTGAACCTCTCTTTGAGATACTCAAATGCTTCAATGGCCTTTGTAGTCCACTGGGCCGTATTCGCACCATTCCTGGTGACATCGGTTAGAGGTTTAACAATTACAGAAAAATTCTTAATGAATTTCCTGTAATAATTGGCAAAACCCAAAAATCTCTGTATAGATTTCAAACCAATAGGCCTAGGCCATTCCTGCACAGGCTGAACCTTCACAGGGTCCATCTCAAAGCCCTCGCTTTGACAATGTAGCCCAAAAAACTAATTTTCTGCACAGCGAATTCACATTTCTCCAGCTTAGCAAAGAGTGAATTATCACTCAATAACTGCAAAACTTCACGTACTCTCTGCCAATCGGACTCGAGATCTGGTGAATAAATCAAAATGTCATCCAAATACACAACCACATTCTTACCAATCAAAGGTCTCAGGATGTCATTAATAAGGTTCTGAAAAAATGCAGGTGCATTGGTAAGACCAAAAGTCATCACCAGACTCTCAAAGTGACCTACCGGAGTGTTAAAAGCAGTTCTCCATTCATCACCCTCCTTCACACGTAACAAATTGTATGCCCCCTGTAGATCAATTTTGAAGAACCACTTGGCCCCCACTAATTGGTTAAACTAGTCAGGAATTAACGGCAATGGGTAGGAATTGCGTACGGTAATCTTATTAGTTTCACGAAAATCCAGACATGGACGTAAACCGCCGTCCTTCTTTTAACAAAGAAGAATCCAACTGCCACAGGTGACTTAGAAGGTCTAATGTGACCAGCAGCCAGGCTAGTCTGTATGTACTCCTCCAAGGCCTTTCTTTCAGGGATAATCAGATTAAACAAGCGACTTTTGGGAACAGTAGCACCCGGAACAAACTCAATGGCGCAATCATAGTCCCTATGAGGAGGTAAAACTTGCGACTCCTCCTCCGAAAAAACCCTCCCAAAACTTGAATAGATACAGGTAATTCCCCCTTTTCCACAGCCGCAATGCGACCATTACAACATTTATCATAGCACTTCGGACTCCAAGACTTAATCACATTAGTAGACCAGTCCAATAAAGGATTGTGCAGTCTTAACCAAGGCAATCCTAGAACAACTGGAGAGGGCAAATTATCCAAAACAACCAAGTCCAAAATTTCTTGGTGATCTCCATTGATAGTGAGAGGAAATGCAGCAGTCTTGTGAGTAATACATTTCAAAGGAGTGTTATCAATTGCAACCACAGAAATAGGTGATGACAAAGGTTTGGATTTCAATTTAAGGTTTTCCAAAAACCCTTTATCAATCACATTAAGTGTTGAACCACAATCCACAAATACCTGAAATTCAATCAAATCTCCCTGCAGAGTAGTACTCCCAGAAAGAAACACTCCTGCAGAGCGTAAACAAGCTATACGGGCGTAACTGACCTTTTTTTTTCCTTTACTTAAACGACGCTCACAATACTTAATCAAATGGTCAGCTTTACCACAATAAAGACACAATCCCTCGGCGAATCTCCGATCTCTTTCCTGAGAGCGGAGTGACATCGCCCCAACCTCCATTGCTTCTCCGCTGTCAGAGCAGATTTTCTGGGAACTAGGACCTGAAGTTACAGAGTTTTTACATCATTAACCATGGACCTCAGTCTCCTGTCCACACGAACAGCTAACTGCATAGCTTCCTGCAGAGTCTCAGGTGCAGGAATGCAATTAGCAAATCATTAACCCTTTCACTCAGACCAGCAAGAAATAAACATCTTAGCGCAGAATCATTCCATTTAACTTCTGAAGCCCATCTTCTGAAGTGTGTGCAATAATTTTCAACATCATCTGACCCCTGATTTAAACGTCTAAGTTCTGATTCAGCAGATGAGATTCGATCAGGATCATCATATAATAGCCCCATAGCAGAAAAAAAATCTTCAACAGAACATAAACACGGATCATTAGGTTGGAGAGAAAAGGCCCAACCCTGTGGTTCTTTGCGCAAAAGTGACATAATAAAACCAATGCGCTGTGATTCATTCCCAGAGGATCTTGGTCTCAAACGAAAATATAACAAACAAGCATTTTTAAAGGAAAAAAAATCTTGCTGTTTACCATAAAAAACATCAGGCAGTCTTACCTTGGGTTCAACAAAATGCGCTCCAGGACAGCTACTCACGTGTTGCTGAAGCTCGGACACCTCCAGAGACAATCCCTGCAGGCGTTGAGCCAACTCCTGGAAGGAAACCATACTGATCCCCGAATTTCTTTCCTTTTAGTTTTTTTTTTGGCCTGTTATGATCTGCAAACAAGAGCTAAGGAAAGATAGGGGAAAGCTGTCCCTACAGTAAGACTAAGCTGAATCCCTACGATGTAGCGGGCTGCCTGCTCCTTGTGAACAGACCCGCCTTAGTCCTCGGCTAGTCTGAACGAAGACCTATAGAGTTAAGGGAGGGGTCCCTAAAAGAACTAAGGACTGGGACAAAAATGGGACAAGTAGATGCAGAGCACAAAAGACAAACAGACAAAATGTACTAGAGGTCCCAGAGGACCAAGCGAACTAGACAGAGATAGGCACCGAAGCACCTGGCTAGAGAGACAGTCAAACAACACTGAACTCCAGCAAAGCCCGAAGGGCGGAGCTGGAATAAATAGGCAGATGGTCACGTGACCGCAAAACACAAGATAGCAAAAACTAACAGGAGGGTACTAACAATGATGCAGGCTCGGTCCAGGGTACTCCGGACGAAGGGCGCACTTTTGGACTCTCCCCAGTGTGTGGGTATAGGGCCTCCTGATCCATGGCTTTACTCGCTAAGCTTCTAACCTGCCTGGAGCTAAGCCTAGCTTGGTTACTGTCTCTCTTTGCACTGCTGACCTGGTGGTAGGGCCTTCTCTTGGAGATCACTCTCCCTGGAGGCTGGGGCCTCCGTGACTCCTAGCCCTGGTACTGTAATCAGTGTTTGGTGAACCTGGGACCTGTAGTCCTCCAGGGTTCCGGTGATTCATACTGGGTGTAAAGGGTCCCTGTAGGCGCGGACCCGGAGTCCGGTATATATATCGGGGTGAGCCTGGTATGCTCCTCTGCCCCCTTGCTACTCCTTTCTTCTCCTCTCGCCTTCGGCCACACTCGGGGCCCTCACACGTGCTGTAGGCCTTGGCTCGCCTAAGCACAGCAGCCAGCGTGCTGCCTCTTCGCTGTTCTCTGAGCATCAGCACGCTCTCAGACTCTGTCTGACTTCTCACAGAACTAACTTCTGACTAACTGAGCTGCCTGGCTCCACCCTCCCTATATATATCCCTAACGGGCTCCCTCTGCTGGTCTGAGGTGGTAGGGTGGAGGTGTGTGAATGTGTGAGGGCCTCTTTTGGAGAAGCCCATCCATGCACCCTTCTGGGTTCTGTGGCACCAATGCGCAGCAGGGCGCCACAGATGGTTATTAGAGGGCCCGAGGCGAGACCATAAACATTAGTCGAACATTGACCAAATAATGAACAACAATCTGAAATATATTATTATATGTTTGGCAAATTGGGCACGTTCAAATTCATCCTTTGTTCTCATGGGACATAAGCTACCACCAGAAGTGTTCACTAGTGGCTCATTCCCCTCTCCCAATTCAGAAAGCTTAACATGTACAACTGATCAAATGAAGTGCTCATGTGAGAGGTTGGGAAGTGCCATTGGCAGCTAGTGTATAGCCAATTTGATTCTGAGGAAATATCAGTATGAATTCCAGATTTGTTGAGTCTATTGTAAGAAGAGGCTTGCTTTTGCTAGAAAAAGACAAATCACTTATAAACTGATGTTTTAATTCTTTTACAGTGCACTGAAAATATTCTATATTTCTCTTCAGCAAACTCATTTTAGAATCAAATCATGAATCGTTTTACAGCTGAAAGTCTTGGTTGATCTTATCCATTGAGTCTTTTGAACAGTGACTCCTGCAAAACCTTCTCCTCCTCCGACAATAACCTCATGACTCTTTGGGTGCTCCTGGTGGCTTCATTTTCCCTGTAACGGTAAGGGAAAGGGTGATCATAAGTCCATTCTTTAAAACTATATTTTAGTAACAAAGTATAACATGGCTATACTGCTTAGCTGGCAATTTTGGAAAATGCAAAACTTTAATTCATCATTGTGGCTTGGGTTTGCATCACTTTTAATGGTATCTGCGTCTTCAGGATAAGGATATCATTTAGAACTGTGGTAGGGCATGGACGCCATTGACTCCTTACTCTGCCACTTACTCTGCCTTAGGAACCACCTCTTCTTTTTCCCATCGTGAGTGGCATCTCCTGGCCTGTTTACACTAGACATGTAATGCGAAGTGACCTCCGAGGCTTAGTCACGAATAATGTCCCAGCCGAGAGTGAACAGGTTGAAGATACCAAAGAGGAATGAAGTGAACATGATGGCCAGCAGCACTACTCTCTGTTCCCCCATTAGTGTCACGGGTGTATCAAATGTTACACAGTTGTTCTGGATCCGGCTGTAAAAGGTCACTGCGCTTGGCATTGCATACGCCTTCTTGATCCTCTCATCTCTGTAATGTAGTGATATCCTTCTCCCTTTAGGACCCAGCAGTGACCTCCACCTCCTGCTGCTAATTGACAGACCCTTGCTTGGAAGTTAAAAACTATGTGTCTCCAGGGTCGCCGGTGATAGTTCTATGTTCCTCTGTCCATGCCTGGAGTACTAGTAGCCGGCTAGTTTCTTCTTGGACTTCCCTTGGATGACAGTTGACGTTATCTCTCTGGTCTCTTCTCAAGCTAAGTGTATCCGCTTTGTTTGTTTACCTTGTTGCCTTTAGTTGCAGTGGGGCCTGACTAGTGTTCATCCTGTCCCCTCCCTACCTAGGGACTTTCAGGAATTAGGTTTCCTGCTTGGCGATAGGTGTGGAACTTATTTAGGGATGATAGGGTAGACAGGGTGATATTAGATCTGCCTAGGGGTCTCCACTCCCCCTTTCCCTAGTTATTGAGCTCCCTTTCTCCTCTTCCAGTCATTGTACACTTGTTCCTTCCATCACCTTGTGTGACAATTAGGGCCTTTTCTTTATACTATCATAACTCTGGCATCTTCAGTCACGGCCAGAACTTTTGTATGTGACCATGCATCTGAGGTCACTGCGTGTTGTACATCATGATATCACGGCATGCAACATGCAATGACCTCTGAGGCCTGGCTATGACTGGAAATATTGGCCTAGAGTGAACAGCAAGGAAAATGCAACACACGTTGGAGAAAGGAATATGCATCTCTGTTCACCAGACAGATGGCAGTGAACAGCAGAGGGGCTGTGCAGGTCAGCAGTGGGGCATACTTTTTTTTGTTTTATACATCTTAGATGTATTATGCTCTGGGATATAGACAGATTGCAGACCATAATAAAGCACATTCAGTTTACAGAGGATAACTTTGCTGCAAATCAAATTTCCCAGGAAAATCTGCATGATTTGGTGAATTCGACTTTGGTCAGATCCACTCATCTCTAGAGGGGAGTATTGCTGTATGGGAGCACAAAGAGAACACTTTCACTGTGTGGGGCATTAGAGGGGGAGTACTCTTATTGTGTGTCGCATTAGGGGGACACTATTTTGGCCAATGTAATATGGATGGTTAAAACAGTATGTCGTTTGTGTAGAGGCAAAAAAGAAAAGGCTGGGAAAAAGTGATGAGGGTGCTAGAAAGGTGATGATGAACCAAGGATGTCTGTACATTAAATTGTATAGATACAAGACAAGGATGAACAAATTATTCATGGTCAGAGACTCATGTGAACAACTTTAAAAAATATACAGTACAGACCAAGAGTTTGGAAACACCTCATTTAAAGATTTTTATGTATTTTCATGTCTATGAAAATTGTACATTCACACTGAAGGCATCAAAACTATGAATTGACACATGTGGATTTATATACTTAACAAAAAAGTGTGAAACAACTGAAAATATGTCTTATATTCTAGATTCTTCAAAGTAGCCACCTTTTGCTTTGATGACTGCTTTGCGCAATCTTGGCTTTCTCTTTATGAGCTTCAAGAGGTAGTCAACGGAAATGGTTTTCACTTCACAGGTGTGCCCTGTCAGGTTTAATGAGTGGGATTTCATGCCTTATAAATTGGGTTGGGACCATCAGTTGCGTTGTGCAGAAGTCTGGTGGATACACGGCCGATAGTCCTACTGAATAGACTGCTAGAATTTGTATTATGGCAAGAAAAAAAGCAGCTAAGTAAAGAAATACGAGTGGCCATCATTACTTTAAGAAATGAAGGTCAGTCAGTCCGAAAAATTGGGAAAACCTTGAAAGTGTCCCCAAGTGCAGTTGCAAAAACAATCAAGCGCTACAAAGAAACTGGCTCACATGAGGACCGCCCCTGAAAAGGAAGACCAAAAGTCATCTCTGCTTCTGAGGATAAGTTTATCCGAGTCACCAGCCTCAGAAATCGCAGGTTAACAGCAGCTCAGATTAGAGACCAGGTCAATGCCACACAGAGTTCAAGCAGCAGACACATCTCTACAACAACTGTTTAGAGGAGACTTTGTGCAGCAGGCCTTCATGGTAAAATAGCTGCTAGGAAACCACTGCTAAGGACAGGCAACAAGCAGAAGAGACTTGTTTGGGCTAAAGAACACAAGGAATTGACATTAGACCAGTGGAAATCTGTGCTTTGGTCTGATGAGTCCAAATTTGAGATCTTTGATTCCAACCACCGTGTCTTTGTGCGACGCAGAAAAGGTGAACGGATGGACTCTACATGCCTAGTTCCCACCGTGAAGCATGGAGGAGGAGGTGTGATGGTGTGGGGGTGCTTTGCTGGTGACACTGTTGGGGATTTATTCAAAATTGAAGGCATACTGAACCAGCATGGCTACCACAGCATCTTGGAGCGGCATGCTATTCCATCCGGTTTGCGTTTAGTCGGACCATCATTTATTTTCCATCAGAACAATGACCCCAAACACACCTCCAGGCTGTGTAAGGGCTATTTGTCCAAGAAGGAGAGTGATGGGGTGCTACGCCAGATGACCTGGCCTCCACAGTCACCAGACCTGAACCCAATCGAGATGGTTTGGGGTGAGCTGGACCGCAGAGTGAAGGCAAAAGGGCCAACAAGTGCTAAGCATCTCTGGGAGCTCCTTCAAGATTGTTGGAAGACCATTTCCGGTGATTACCTCTTGAAGCTCATCAAGAGAATGTCAAGAGTGTGCAAAGCAGTCATCAAAGCAAAAGGTGGCTACTTTGAAGAACCTAGAATATAAGACATATTTTCAGTTGTTTCACACTTTTTTGTTAAGTATATAATTCCACATGTGTTAATTCATAGTTTTGATGCCTTCAGTGTGAATGTACAATTTTCATAGTCATGAAAATACAGAAAAATCTTTAAATGAGGTGTGTCCAAACTTTGGGTCTGTACTGTATATTTAATGTACTATAAAAAGTCATATAGCACACTATAGAAGTATCAAAAAAATTAACAAACTTTTAATTCATGCGTGCAAAAAAGCAACATTTCAGCTCCAAAAAGGCTTTGTCAAGCACTTTGAAGAGCTCTTTTGTCTTAGCTTGTGCTGCCTCATCTTTTGTTATTTTATTTATAAATATATATAATGTTTTGGAGGTGGGCGGTCAGATATCTTTGTGGACTCAAGTAACACCAATTCTGGTATAATGTCCCCAATCCTGGGCCCTTTTCCATTCTTCTCCAGCACATTTTGAAAGAAAATAAACGATTCTACTTATCTTCCCTCGCTCCCACTACACACAGCATCCTTTTCTGGAGCTAGCACAAAAGCCAGCAGCTGACTTTGGAATGCCACCACTGATTGGGTGCAGTGATCGCATGACATAACAACCTCACGTGATGTTAGGCGTCGGGCGCTTGCTGGATCAGAAATGGGTTCTGAGTCATCAGTGGATTCTGTGGTTTCCCATCCTGGTCCAGCCAGGGCTGATTCTGCACAGCATCACCATCGGTCCCAATGCCTAGCCAATGCACAAGATGTACAAGTGGTATCTCGTGTATTTGTGCCTAGCAACATGAAGCACAGGTTGCGGAGAGAGACTAGGCTACTGCAGCCTAAGTCCGAGAGGCGCCGCACTGAGCATGCCCGTGACCTGGCGGACCGTGATTGGTGGTTTGTCAACCACCTGACCCGGTGACCTGGCACCGCCTGGTCCACGGGTGGCATCACCAATGGTGTGACGGTTGGCAGGGCTTAGTCTTTAAAAGGCCCGGCCACAAACATGGCGGCGCGCTCTGATCTTTGAGCAGTGGTGGTGTGGTGTGTACGCTTGAGCTCCCCGTGAGCTGTAGTTGAAATTGGCAGGTCTAGTGGAAATAGGCAGGTTAGTGGAAATAGGCAGGTAGCTTCGCCCGGCGGTCTGGCTCTGACAAGGGGATCGCAATTCACCCCGAGCCGTCTGCAGACGCCGTATTCCCGGTACTGCCTGTGATCCACGTGGACCAAGCCTCCTCAGTCCGGTAGCACACCAGATGAGAGCACGTATACCCGGCGGGTATCACACCCGCACCCTAGCGCCTACCGCGTAGCTCCTGTGTAGTTAACAGGGCTACAGCTACTTCCCCGGTCGCACATCTCCCGTGCAGTTAACGGAGATAGAGCGAACCGCTATACCCATTCCTGTGTGCTGTAACACGGAAGGGTTTATATTTAAGTTGGTTGTTTTCCTTCTCACCCGGAAGGTGTTCAGCCGCAGTCCACCAGGCTGCATAGCGGACCCCCGGGTCGGTTGCTTTCCATTATAATAAAGTTTGTTTGCAACCGTTCCCATAACAGTATCAGAGCGCAAGGGTCTTGCCGAACATGGCCGACAACCAGCAACTGCCGCGTTACATACAGCAACTGGAGGCCAGACTTAGGTCTCTGGAACAACCTGCCCCGGTCGCTGATATCACTGCAGTAGCTACCCAGGCGGCTTCTCTAGCAGCCAAGTTGATTAACCCGGCTGCGGTGAATGCTGGGACCACTGCATGTGCCCCATTACCCTGTTTTGCTCTCCCAGAAAAATTTTCGGGGGACAGTAAATTCTGCAGGTGTTTTATTAATGGATGCTCCATTCACTTGGAGATGATGGAGGCACGGTTCCCCTCCGAAAGAGCCAAAGTGGGATATGTAATCTCGTTACTCTCCCACAGGGCTCTGGAGTGGGCTACTCCTGTGTGGGAGCGGAATGACCCGGTAGTGGCCAATGTGGGTTTTTTCCTTAAAGCCCTAAGGAGTGTATTCCTGGGGCCTCAGGTCACGCATGATACGGCTCTCAAGCTTCTTGCGTTGATCCAGGGTTCAGGCACCGCCAGTCACTATGCCATCCAGTTCAGAACCTTTGCGGCTGAGCTGGATTGGGCTGAGCGGTCGCTAATCCCGGTGTTTTGGAGGGGGCTGGCTGGGCATATTAAAGATGCCCTAGCTACCAGGGAGATTCCAACCTCTCTGGAAGAGTTAATAACACTTGTTAACCGAATAGATCTGCGTCATGCAGAACGCAAGTTAGAGCTGGAGGTTTCCAGACCTCGGTTCCGGTTGGCACCCGATTTCTATAGGCCTATCTCCAAACCCGTGGTTCCCGACCCAGAGCCTGAGGCTATGGACATACCCCGGACTAAGTCTAAGCCCCCTCGTTCACGACCTGCACATCCCTTGGAGTACCCCGTTAATAAGGTTTCCAAGCAGTCGGGAAATGAGGGTGTCTAACCACCGTTGGAGGGGGTGTGTTAGATTCAGGGGTTTCGTCCTCCAAATTACTATATGAGGTGACGTTGTCCTTCGGAACAAACATGGTTACTGCCAAGGCGTGGGTGGATTCTGGAGCCGATGGCAATTTTTTGTCATCAGCATTTGCCCGGAGGCATGCCATTCCTATGGAGTTACTGTCTAGGTCAATGAACATCAGAATGGTCAATGGTTCTCTGCTAGATACACAAATCACTCACCAGTCTGTTCCCCTCACCATGTCATAACCTCCTGGTGACCCTGAGGAAATCTCCTTCCTTATTATCCCCGGGGGATTAGATGAGGTGCTATTGGGTCTTCCTTGGCTACGCCGTCACTCTCCACACATTGACTGGAGTACAGGGAGAATTTCTTCCTGGGGTAAAGATTGTGTGCCCCAGTGTATGGTTACAGCCGCCCGGGGGGCAGTCTCTGAGCCTTCTCCTGACTTGTCCGCTCTGCCTGTGCAATATCGGAGCTTTGCGGATGTCTTTTCTAAAAAGGCTGCTGAGACTTTACCTCCCCACCGACCTTATGACTGCCCTATTGACCTGGTTCCCGGTACTGAGCCCCCTCGCGGTAGGGTTTTCCCTCTGTCTGTACCCAAAACCCAGGCCATGTCTGACTATATCAAAGAGAATCTGGCCCGGGGGTTTATCAGAAAATCGGTCTCCCCTGCGGGAGCGGGGCTTTTCTTCGTCCAGAAGAAAGGAGGTGATTTGCGTCCCTGCATTGATTGCAGAGGACGAAATGCCATCACCATGAAGAATAAATACCCTCTGCCCCTTATTTCTGAGCTATTTGACAGGTTGCGAGGGGCTCATATTTTCACTAAGCTGGACTTGCGAGGGGCGTATAATCTGGTGCGAATCCGTGAGGGCGACGAGTGGAAAACCGTATTTGACACTCGTGATGGCCATTACGAGTATCTCGTCATGCCTTTCGGGTTATGCAATGCCCCTGCGGTTTTTCAAGATTCTGTCACCGATATCTTTCGGGATTTGCTGCTATCTTCCGTGGTAGTCTATCTTGATGATATTCTTATTTTTTCCCCGGACCTCTCCACACACCGAGAGGACATTCGCAGGGTTTTCGAACGTTTGCAAGCAAATTCTTTGTACTGTAAGCTGGAGAAGTGTCAGTTTGAATGAGAGTCGTTACCGTTCCTGGGCTACATCATATCCAGTAAGGGATTGGCTATGGATCCACAAAAATTGGTGGCGGTACAGAACTGGCAGGAGCCCCATTCTCTTAAAGCGGTACAACGCTTCATGGGCTTTATTAACTACTACCGGCAGTTCATACCACATTTTTCTACCCTGGTGGCTCCCTTAGCTGCTTTAACCCGGAAGGGTGCCAATCCCAAGAACTGATCTCAGGAGACATCCGAAGCGTTCCGGGAGATTAAATCCTACTTTGCTAGAGCTCCCATTCTCCATCGCCCGGATGTGGACAAGCCATTCTTCCTGGAGGTCGATGCCTCCTTTGTCGGAGCAGGAGCGGTTCTCTCCCAAAAGAATGAACAGGGTCGGACAAGACCATGTTTTTTCTTCTCCAAGACCTTCTCTCCAGCAGAGAAGAATTATACGATTGGTGATAAAGAATTGCTTGCCATTAAGATGGCTTTCTCGGAATGGAGGTACCTCTTGGAGGGAGCTAAACATCCTTTCGTGGTATATTCCGATCATAAAAAACTCTCGTACCTACAGACGGCGCAGCGTCTTAACCCGAGGCAGGCCAGGTGGTCTCTTTTCTTTTCCCGATTCAATTTTTCCATTCATTTTTTAAAAGGAGAAAAGAACCCCCGGCGGACGCTTTGTCCCAGTCTATGGATACGGCTGAGGACGAGGACGAGCCAAGGCTTATTTTTCCGACAGAGTGTATGCGGACGCTGGCTCCATTGTCCCTAAACAGTGTCCCAGAAGGACGTTCGTTCCTCCAAATTTACAGAATGAGGTACTGTCCTGGGCACATGCCTCTAATATCGGAGGTCATTTTGGGGTCAAGCGTACCACAGAGCTTCTCCAACGGTCATATAAGTGGCCTCTGTTATCCCAGGATGTTAAGGAGTATGTCCAAGCGTGTGTCTCCTGTGCGAGAAATAAATCGTCCCGTCAGAGGCCGTCTGGTCTTCTTCATCCGTTACCCGTGGCGGATAGACCTTGGGAGCTGGTTGGGATGGATTTTATTGTTGAGTTGTCTAAGTCCCGGGGAAACACGACTATATGGGTGGTGTCTGACCATTTCTCTAAGATGGTTCACCTGGTCCCTCTGCCTAGGGTCCCTTCCTCCCGGGTTCTGGAACCATTGTTCATTCGTCACGTTTTCCGTCTCCACGGAATGCCTGATAGGATTGTCTGTGACCGGGGACCACAGTTTTCCTCGCGGTTTTGGAAAGAATTATGTAATTTGCTCAGCATTGAACTGAATCTTCCACTGCCTATCACCCGGAGACCAATGGTCTGGTGGAAAGCACTAACCAGACGCTGGTGACATACTTGCGCCATTTCGTTTTGGCCAACCAGAATGACTGGTCGATATTGCTTCCATGGGCAGAGTTTGCCTTAAACAACGCAGTGGCAGATTCCACGGGTCAGATCCCGTTTCTCCTAAATAATGGCCAACATCCGCGAGTCCCGGTTCCTATGCCGGTTTCCTCTGTGGAACCTGGGGTCAGAGATTGGGCTCTGGAGGTGCGGGAGGTTTGGGATCATACTCAGGAGGCTATTTTGGCTTCCAAGAATCGGATGAGAGAGTCGGCTGACACTCATCGTCGTCCAGCCCCCGTATTCTCCACGGGCGACAGGGTGTGGCTCGCGGCTCGCAACGTCAGAGTACGCGGGGAATCCGCTAAGTTTGCTCCCCGTTTTATTGGTCCTTTCAGAATCCTGGCCCAAATAAACCCCGTAGTGTACCGGTTACAATTACCTCGACACATGAGGATTCACGACACCTTTCATGTGTCGCTTCTCAAGCCGGTTCGTCTGACAAAATTTTCGGAACCTCAATCAGCTCCAGACACCAGGGGTGATGATTTCCAGGTACAGGCGATTATGGGGTCTAAGATGGTTCGGGGGAAAAAAATTTACCTCGTACACTGGAGAGGTCATGGATCTGAGGATCGCTCCTGGGAACCAGTGGAGCACATTCATGCTCCCCTGCTCATTAAGGAATATGAGTGTCAAGTGGAGGGGGAGGTTAGAAGGGGGGATAATATTAGGCGCCGGGCGCTTGCTGGATCAGAAATGGGTTCTGAGTCATCAGTGGATTCTGTGGTCTTCCATTCTAGTCCAGCCAGGGCAGATGCTGCACAGCATCGCCGTCGGTCCCAACGCCTAGCCAATGCATGAGATGTACATGTGGTATCTCGTGTATTTGTGCCTAGCAACATGAAGCACAGGTTGCGGAGAGAGACTAGGCTACTGCAGCCTAAGTCCGAGAGGCGCCGCACTGAGCATGCCCGTGACCTGGCGGACCGTGATTGGTGGTTTGTCAACCACCTGACCCGGTGACCTGGCACCGCCTGATTGGTCCACGGGTGGCATCACCAATGGTGTGACGGTGGGCAGGGCTTAGTCTTTAAAAGGCCCGTCCACAAACATGGCGGCGCGCTCTGATCTTTGAGCAGTGGTGGTGTGGTGTGTACGCTTGAGCTCCCTGTGAGCTGTAGTTGAAATAGGCAGGTTAGTGGAAATAGGCAGGTAGCTTCGCCCGGCGATCTGGCTCTGACAAAAGGGTCGCCATTCACCCTGAGCCGTCTGCAGATGCCGTATTCCCGGTACTGCCTGTGATCCACGTGGACCAAGCCTCCTCAGTCCAGTAGCACGACTGCTGAGAGCACGTATACCCGGCGGGTATCACACCCGCACCCTAGCGCCTACCGCGTAGCTCCTGTGTAGTTAACAGGGCAACAGCTACTTCCCCAGTCGCACATCTCCCGTGCAGTTAACGGAGATAGAGCGAACCGCTATACCCATTCCTGTGTGCTGTAACACGGAAGGGTTTATATTTAAGTTGGTTGTTTTCCTTCTCACCCGGAAGGTGTTCGGCCGCAGTCCACCAGGCTGCATTGCGGACCCCGTGGTCGGTTGCTGTCCATTATAATAAAGTTTGTTTGCAACCGTCCCCATAACACGTGAGCCCTGAGAGAGCCAATGCAGACTGTACTGGAACAGCGCTGGCATTGGGAGGTGAGTAGAACTGTTTTTATTTTAATGGGGCAAAACATGGAGAATGAGAAGGAGTTGTCCAAGTAGTGGACAACTGTTTTAAGTGGAAGGAAGGGGAGGGCGCCAAATTCGATATTTCCCTGTGTTCAGGAAAACCTATTTTCACATCTGTTTCCTAGCAGACTTTACCAAGGGTCCTAAGGTTTACAATATCTTTTTAACAAAAAGTGTTTGTAATTGTAATAAATTACATACTTTATTTAAAGCACCACTCCAGTGTTTTTTATTTTTGCAGCACTGGATTGGTGCTACTAATATAAGTTCCCTGCCCCTAGTCTTATACTTTCCAGCTTCCATCGTCATCTGTTATTGGCACCCCTCTGGTCATTTTCGGTAGGTTGTGATTTGCCGGATTGCTGCAGTATTTGCTGGGCAGACTGGAGGTTACAACACAATGTAAGTCTATGAGAGCCAGAGTGAGTTCAGAATGAAGATCTCGTAGACTTACATTAAGCACTTGTTACCATTATCTCTGACTTCTGGTCAATCAGAAGTTGCAGTCATAAGATGGCAGATCGGGACCTGAGTGGTGCTGGGAACAGCTGAAGGCTGTGGCTGGTAATTCTAATACTAGGGTCAGGGAACTTTGATTAGTTGCATCGCTCCAGCGCTGAAATTGTGCTTTAAATTCTCCAGTGTCATTGACCTCCTGGGTAGGTTGGTGGACCCAAAGGATATATGTCTGACCATAGTGAAATTACAGCTAATGAACTATTTTTAAGAGCATGAAGAAATCAAGCTCTAATAGGGAAATTGTCTATTTAGACATAGTTGTCATGACATGAGAATCACAGTAGAAATACAGCATTTTACCACATTATCTTAGTAGTCACCGGAAAGAATAACATGATGTTGAATAAACTCTTAGTCTAGTCTTTCACATGAGAAGCCTGACAAAATCTCAACTAATTGCCCTCTCCATTAGTGTTGAGCCACCCCCGTAGTGTTCGAGTTCGGTTCGGTTCGTCGAACACCCGTGTGTTCGCCGAACTGTTCGTCGAACTGTTCGTCGAACACCTTCGAACACCGTTAAAACCAATGGCAGGCAAACAAAAACACATAGAAACACATAGAAAACACCTTCAAAGGTGTCCAAAAGCTGACAAACTGCTCAGAAGACACAACTAACACATGGAAAAGTGACAAGTACATATAGTCATGCGAAAAGAAAAGAGGTGGAGGAGTAAAAGGAGGGGGAGACACAGATATAGGCATGTCATGCCCTTCTAAAATCCAAAAAGTGAGAAGCCGACACGTTCAGTCCGCTCCTGCCCGTGCCACCTCCGTGTCACCGGGTTTGTGCCAGAGCCGCGGTGAACCCTGACGGCCAGCCCCCCTCTCCCAATACTGGTGCCTGTCCGCTGGTGGGTCGAGCGAGCCCCCCTGTGGTGGAGGCAGCTCTAAGCTTTTTAATTTAAATTGTCTCTCTAATTTGAATGAATACACTTTAAATCCATTTACAAGGATCTATTGGAGGGCAAGTCTCATGCCAGCAGCCGCGTAATTCCAGCTCTAGTAGCGTCCACTAAAGCTGCTGCAGTTAAAAAGCTTTTATAAGGATCGAGCTCGGCTGTCCACCGCAAGGCATCCTACTGCCAGTCCCAGCCCCTATGCCTTGGGGTGCCTCCTGATGCACTTCACTGAGTATCCCATGGTCCCGAAGCATTTCCTTTGAAAAAATTAAGTGTCCAAACTACAGGTGGTGTAGCTTGCTTAACAGCCGGGATAATCCGCTGACTAGCAGACACTGCTACTAGGCACAAAATATTTCCTGGGCTAGATGCAGTTAAAAATTTGTAATTAGATACTCTCGTTGGATGCTGAGAAAGCATTCCATAGAGTCTCCTGGCACGCCATATATGATTCTCTTAAAAAGCTTGGGGTAGGGGTCTAGGGGACCCTTTTATAGCCAAAATCACGGCCCTGTATCACAATACGTCACCTAGGCTGAAGATAGATGGAACTGTAGCACCCTGAGGGCTCGGTTGCTACAGAGGTATTGCACCTCACCCAGAGGTGTGATATCTCACTCTCAGGTAAGGATGGAGTGTGGATCAGGACCCCGACACCTGCATGCATTACACCACATTGCCGTGGGGCAGGGCGACCAATATGCCCCTGAGATGGGCACGACAGTCACTGACCCTGGCTGGAGTGGGGGGAGGGAACACTGAGGAAGGGGAACCCTGTAGTGCAGGAGCAGGGAGGAAGCAGTTCCTGGGTGCATTGATAAGGGAGTATAAAAGGTGGGCACCATATTAGTTCAGTGCAGAGAAGTCTGAGCAGAAGTGACAGGGAGCAGGGGCTCTGC
Source organism: Phyllobates terribilis (assembly GCF_046119375.1). Lineage (NCBI taxonomy): Eukaryota > Metazoa > Chordata > Amphibia > Anura > Dendrobatidae > Phyllobates > Phyllobates terribilis. The sequence continues at coordinate 104,499,800 of NW_027362767.1, forward strand.
ATGAGCTCTGCTCCGGAGGCGGGCCTAGTAACACAGGCCAAGGCCTGGAAGAGGGAGAAGGAAGGAAGAGGAGCGGAGAAGGCTCCAGGAACGAGGAACGAAGGGATCCCAGGGTTGCGGACGGGCGAGTCGCCACCGCACGCCCGAATCCACCTGCGTAGAGGGGTCAGGCCAAAGGGGGAGACCAGTCCCTGAAACTAGTGGAGGCGGGAAACTGGTGCCAAGTTTACCAAGAGGAGGCCCGAGGCAGCCGGACAGAAGCATTGGTAAGAAAGGCTAGACAAAGGACACAAAGGGGGTCCTGTAAAGCGCTCCAAAGTTATCTGGGAGTTGTCTGAGCCCCTCACCTAGTGAGCACAGTACGACGTGGGCAGCCGTTACCTGCAGACGTGGTCTGGATAATAAGAACTGTGAGTAAAGGCCCTGGACTGCATCACTGACTCCGTGTCGTTACTGCTGCTGCCCTGCACCATCACCCCCATCCTCCGCATACACTGCCCTGAGGCTATACTCCTCCCGTGGGGAGTTATGCTACGCTCTGCTGCACCCACAACACCAGCCTCAGCGGTCTGCCCTGCAGCGGCGGTTCACTCTGACCGCAATCCACGGGTGGCGTAGTCGGACATTTAAACATCAAAATCACATAAATAGTTCCGCCACTGGTTTGACCACCCTGAGCCACGGAACCGGGTCGCCGCCACGAAGACTACAACCACCAGCATCCACCAAAAAGGGTCCGGCTCCGGGTGTCCCAAGGCCCAGGGGGTGCGTCAGAACATTTTCATCACCTTTCACAATCACCAATGGGACAAGGCAGGGATGTCCTCTGTCCCCTCTCTTATACATCCTAGTGACGGAGCACCTGCTCTCATCAATTCGCCAAAACCCCAATATTAGGTGGATTGAGGTGGGAGGCATCGAGTACAAGTGCTCTCTATTTGCTGATGATGTCTTAGTATATATCACTCAATCACATATATCCATCCATGCTGTTATGGCTGAAATAGATCACTTTGTTACATGGTCAAATTTTAAAATCAATGCAGCGAAGTCTGAGGCCCTCGATGTCTCCCTCCCCAAATCCATATAGGATTCCATCCAGTCCAACTTTCCCTTTGCCTGGCCCGCACAGGGTATCAAATACTTAGGAATTCCTATTCATAGAGACCTCTCCCATCTATGTTATCTTAATTTTGGGCCCTTTATTGAACAACTCCATACAGACCACGGTTGGCAAGTTAGAACTGTAAGATTCACTACGTGAACCACTGGTGTTTTGTGGAAAAGCACATGTACACTGTGTTCCAAATTATTATGTAAAAAGTGTTTAGGAGTGATAAGGGAAGAATTTGTTTGTTTGTCAGTTAAACTCATTGATGGTGATGTGTGTCAGGGCTCTTTATATCACTGTAAGCAATTGCAGACACCTGTGCTAATTAGTTTGGCAGGTGTGTCCAATGAAAGGCAAGACCACTTAAGAAGGCTGTCTCACATTATTAAGCAGCCTACATTTTCTGCCAAAATGGGAAAGAAAAAGGATGTGTCGGCTGCTGAGAAGTAACAAATTGTGGAGTGTTTAGGTCAAGGCATGACTACAATCAACATTGTGCGATGATCAGGATGAAGTGTCTTGGCAATCAAGAAGTATGTAGCTGATTCACAGTACACACGTGTGCGTGCTGATAAGGGCAAATTGAGGACTCTTTCCTACAGGCAATTACGTGAGGTTAAAAGAGCAGCGGCAAAAAAGCCTTGTCATAGCAGCAGACAAGTTTTTGAAGCTGCTGGTGCCTCCAACGTCCCCCGAACAACAAGATGCAGGGTCCTTCAGAGGTTTGCAGCTGTGCATACGCCATCCTGTCGACCTCCTCTATCCACTTCACACAAGCAGAAACGGCTCCAGTGGGCCAAACATTACATGAAGACTGATTTCAAAACTGTTTTGTTCACGGATGAGTGCCGTGCAGCGCTCGATGGTCCAGATGGATGGAGTGGAGGATGGCTGGTTGATGGACACCCCACGTAAACACGGCTACAGCGCCAACAAGGAGGAGGTGGAGTAATGTTTTGGGCTGTAATCATGGGGAGAGAGATTGTCGGCCCCTTTAGGATCCCTGAAGGCGCTAAAGATGAACTCCATAATGTATGTGGATTTTCTCAAACAGCACTTCCTGCCATGGTTCAAGAAGAAGAACCGTGTATTTCACAGCAAGATCATTTTTTTGCATGATAATGCACCATCTCATGCTGCACATAAAACATCTGCATCTCTGGCTGATATGGGCATAAAAGGGGACAAACTTATGGTGTGACCCCCATGCTCCCCTGACCTCTACCCCATTCAGAACCTCTGGAGCATCATCAAAAGGAGTGTCTATGATGGCGGGAGGCAGTTCACATCTAAGCAACAGCTCTGAGAGGGTATTCTGTCCTCATGCAAAACAATTGAAGCAGAAACCATCCAAAACCTGACAAATTTAATGGACGAGAGAGTTCAGAAGCTCCTTTCGAACAAGGGGTCCTATGTGAAAATGTAACATCACCTAGAATAAAGTTTTGAGTTGAAAACTGTTTGATTTCAGTTTCTAATAACCTGCTAATGCTTATAATTTAAAAAATGACAATATTTTTGGTCTTTATTAAAATGAAAAGGTTGATCGAAAAGTTTGGGGGATCTAAGCGTGTGGCAACCCAGTAGTCATGATTACTTCGAATTCTGACAATATGAGGGTCATGTTGCAGGTAGTGCAGCAAGAAGGCACTTATGTGTCTTGCGCATCTCGGAGCCCCAAAATTATTTTCCGGGCTAGATGCAGCTAAAAATTATTATTAATTTTAAATCTGGTGGAGCTTAGTATAGATGGCCTAATAGGATCAGTGCTGCACACTGCTACAAAGCCCAAATTATTTTCCAGTCAAGATACAGATAAACATGATTAGTAATTTTAAATCTGGTGGAGCTTATTATAGATGGCCTAATAGAATCAGTGCTGCACACTGCTACAAAGCCCAACTTATTTTCCAGTCAAGATACAGATAAACATGATTAGTAATTTGAAAGCTTAAAACGGTTGGTAGGATGATTTTAACCAATCATCAAGCTTTTACTCTCCCCAGGATGACACAGGGGTAGAAAAGTCGTTTCGGATCCATGATTCGTTCATCTTTATGAACGTGAGTCTGTCTACATTATCAGTGGAGAGCCGCGTGCGCTTATCTGTCAGCACACCACCAGCAGCGCTGAACACACGTTCAGACAGAACGCTGGCTGCGGGGCATGACAAGATCTCCAAGGCGTAAGTGGCTAGCTCCGGCCATTTATCCAGATTGGAAGCCCAAAAAGAGCAAAGGTCCAGTGACACAGTCATGGCTTCAATGTTTACTTGGAGATACTCCTGTACCATCGTCTCTAGGCGTTGACTATGTGTCAGACTTCTTGTCTCCTGTGGCCTTGCAAAGGATGGGCTAAAAAAGTGGTGAAATGATTCCGCAAAATTGATGTTACCAGCAGATAGTGTGGTTCTGTTACGGTTTGAGTGCTGAACACTTGACGGTCCCACGGTTGGCAAGTTGGAACTGTGAGATTCACTACGTGCACCACTGGTGTTTTGTGGAAAAGCACATGTAAGATTCTGCAACAGTCTCTGCTGATACTCCTGCATGCGTGCATCCCTTTCTATGGCAGGAATAATTTCTGCAAATTTACTTTTGTACCGGGGATCTAACAGTGTGGCAACCCAGTAGTCAGGATTATTTCTAATTCTCACAATTCGAGGGTCATGTTGCAGGTAGTGCAGCAAGAAGGCACTCATGTGTGTTGCGCATCCAGGAGCACCAAGTCCCTGTTGTGTTGGTGGCGAGGTAACAATCATGCTTCCTTCCTCTGTCCTCTCCCCCCAACCTCGCACAACAGAAATGTGATCAAGGTCTCCCTCATCTGATGAGTCTTCCATCAGTTCGTCCTCCACTTCTTCCTGGGCTCCTGCACCTTCCTCACTAGTTTGGCTGCTACCATGCGCCCTGGTAAAACCATCTCCCCCACCCTCACATGCCTGCCGCCTTGGTGCTGCCGACCGTCTGGACCTTGCAGATGTTAGCCCTTCCGCATACAACTCCTCCTCCTCTACTTCCTCCACCTCCTCTTGTGCCAGCACCTGACTCCGAATTCTGTTTAACATGTGCTCCAGCATGTAAATCACCGGAATAGTCATGCTGATAATGGCATCGTCAGCACTAAACATCTTCGTCGCCATTTCAAAACTGTGCAGAAGGGTGCATAGGTCCCTGATCTGAGACCACTCCTCCAGCGTGATTTGCCCCACCTCTGAATCTCGTTGGCCCAGGCTATACGTCAGAACGTATTGCACCAGGGCTTGTCGGTGCTGCCACAGTCGCTGCAACATGTGCAGAGTTGAATTCCACCGGGTAGGCACATCGCATTTTAGCCGGTGAAGTGGCAGGCCCAACGACTTCTGTAGAGATGTAAGTCTCTGAGCTGCGGGATGCGAACGGCGGAAGTGAGCACACAGCGACCGTGCCCTCTGCAGAAGGCCATCTAGTCTGGGATAGTGGGCTAAAAATTTCTGGACAACCAGGTTCAACACGTGAGCCATACAAGGCACGTGTGTGACATTGCCCCGGCGAAGGGCCGCACCCAGGTTTGCAGCATTGTCGCACACTGCCTTCCCTGGTTTCAGGTCCAGTGGAGACAACCATTCATGAAATTGGTTCTCCAGAGCTGACCACAACTCCTCAGCTGTGTGACTCACATTTCCCAGACATTTCAAAGTAAAAACCGCCTGATGACGTTGAGCCTACTGCCAGCATAGTAAGGAGGTGTGCAGGATCCCTTCTGCGCAGTTAGAAAGCTTGTGGCATGACCAGACAGGCTTTGGGTGCAGGTAGAAGACCGAGAGGAGGTTGAGGAGGCAGAAGCAGTGGAGGAACTTTGACATAAAGAGGATTGACGCACAACTCGTGGGGACGGCAAGACTTGGACAGCAGCCCCTTGTCCTGCTGTCACCATAGTTACCCAGTGCCCAGTCAGCGACATGTAACGCCCCTGTCCATGCCTACTCGTCCAAGTGTCTGTGGTGAAATGCACCCTGTCACACACAGAGTTTCTCAAAGAAGCGGTGATGTTGTGTGCGACATGCTGGTGGAGCGCAGGCACACCTTTCTTTGAGAAGTAGTGCCGACTGGGCATCTGGTACTGGGGCACTGCGACGGACATAAGGTCTCGAAAATCCTCTGTGTCCACCAGGCGGAAAGGCAGCATTTCTGTAGCCAAGAGCTTGCAGATGGTGAAATTCAACCTCTTAGCTTTCTCATGGCTAGGAGGAAATGGTCTTTTACTTGTCCACATCTGAGGGACCGAGGGCTGGCTATTGTGCTTAGACGGGGTTGATAAGGGTGTCCCCGGCAAACTGCCGGTCTGTGAGGAAGATGCAGGCGGACATGTTAGGTTGCCTTGATCCAAAGGTGATGCTATCGATGTCGGACAGCGCTCAACACCAGCTGGTGTTACCACCTCCAAAGAAAATGATGACCTGCCAATCACGCTGGCTGTTGCGGGTAAAGAGGTGGCAGGTCTGCGCCCCAAAACAGGTGTGACTGCTGTCCCCCCAGTCACAGAGGATGAAGAGGCCGCGGATGCACAAGATATGGCAGACGGTGGTTGGCCCGGCCGGCTAGGCCGCATTGTAGCACACTGAGCTTCCCACTGCAACTTATGCTTCATGTCCATGTGCCGGTTCATGCATGAAGTACTCAAACTATGTATTGTTTGGCCTCTACTTAGCTTTTGCTGACAAATGTTACAGATAACACGAGTTGGGTCATCTTTATCGATCTGAAAAAATGCCAAGGCTATGCAAGGCTTAGCACCCATGCGACCTGAAGAGCCACCACGACTTGTGGTGAGAGGCAGAGTTGTGTTTGAGGATGCAGTTGTTGACGTGCTTCCAGTACTACGTCTCTGTCCAGGAAGGCGCAACCTGACCTCGTCGTCACTAGCATCTTCCTCCACCTCCTCTGCTGACCTCATCTCTTGGCTGACTGTGGGTTGACAGTAAGTGGGATCTCCAACCTCATCATCATCACCCTGTGCGTTATCACACCCGTCGTCCTCAGAGCCAACCTGTTCCTGCCCTGACAAAAAACTAAAGTTGTCGCTCCAATCAGGTATTTGAGTCTCATCATCGTCTTCCTCATTGTCTCCACCAACAGGAGTTACAGTTTGGGAATGAGGGTCTACATTATGGTCACAACGTTCGGCGTCTGGTCCTGGATCCGACTCATAAAGATTCTGGGCATCAGTGCAGATCATTTCCTCGTCTGGATTCACAGAAGCGCTGGAGTCGACCTCTGATTCCCAGGCTATAGTATGAGTAAACAGTAGAGATGAGCGTTGTTCGACTCGAACTGTTCGCCAATCTCAAATTCGAGCTGTTTTGGGCGGTGTTCGAGCCGTTCGGCGAACACGAACAATTTGAGAAAAATTCGGCTGTTCGAGGTTATGTTCGATAACTGTTCATGCACCAAAATCATAACTGGATTTTTTCTCAGTAATGATGAAAATTAATGTTAATACGCAGTTTGAGTGTACAGCGGGGTGGGGGGAGGGGCAGGGGATGGATCTCTGCAGGAACAATGAAGATCTCCATTTTTTTTTTCTCTTTCCCGCATTTACAGTGGGGAGGTGCAATCTGTCAGCCTATCAGCAGCGCACACACGGAGCGAAGTGCTTTTTTTCACACAAGCAAGGGCATGTGTCATTGGCAGTGTATGTCACATGTCCTTGCCCTATAAGACCAAGCCATTTTCCCCGTCGCCACCATTTTCTCACTGCTGCAGCTGCGTGTTAGACGGCACCGCTGTTGCTGTGTGCGCTATACCTTGTTAATTTCAAGCCAATTTTCGCACAAATCTACAGATAGCTTGGGAGTAGGGAATAGTTGTGATTGCAGTCCTTTTAAGGACTAGGTTACAGCATTTCCTACGACTTTTATCAGGCAGGTCTGTGCTCTTAAATAGATAGGTTGTGGGAGTAAAGACTAATTGTAATTGGAGTCCTTTTCAGGACTAGGTTACATCAGTTCCTATCAGTTTTTGCCAGGCAGGTCTGTGCCAGTGCTGTGCAAGTTTTTTTCACAGCATTTGGCTGAATCTAGCAAAGCTAATCCTTTTTGGCCTATTGCAGAGTGTGTTAGTCAGTGGAGTAGCCTATCTGTGTTGCAAGATATACCACCTGTGTATAGAATACCAATTTTTTTACTGCACCTAGTGAAGTAAAATCTTTTGGGCATAGCATCATTCTATTAGTCCATCTATACTGACCTCCATCAGGTTGCAAACTGAATCTAATTTTTTTCTGCATCTAGCTCTGAAAAAATATTTGGCCTTCTAGCAGTGTGTGGGACTTGTTCTATTAGTCCACCTATACTGACCTCCATCAGGTTGCAAACTGAATATATTTTTTTCTGCATCTACCTCTGAAAAAATATTGGGCTTCTAGCTGTGTGTGGGACTTGTTGTATTAGTCCATCTATACTGACCTCTATCAGGTTGCAAACTGAATATATTTTTTTCTGCATCTACCTCTGAAAAAATATTGGGCTTCTAGCTGTGTGTGGGTCTTGTTCTATTAATCCATCTATACAGACCTCCATCAGGTTGCAAACTGAATATATTTTTTTCTGCATCTAGCTCTGAAAAAATATTTGGCCTTCTAGCAGTGTGTGGGACTTGTTCTATTAGTCCACCTATACTGACCTCCATCAGGTTGCAAATTCAAAATAATTTTTTGTATGCATCTAGCTCTGAAAAAATATTTGGCCTTCTAGCAGTGTGTGGGACTTTCTCTGTTAGTCCATCTATACTGACCTCCATCAGGTTGCAAATTAAAAATAATTTTTATCTGCATCTATAGTACCTCTGAAAAAATATTTGGGCTTCTAGCTGTGTGTGGGACTTGTTGTATTAGTCCATCTATACTGACGTCCATCAGGTTGCAAACTGAATATATTTTTTTCTGCATCTACCTCTGAAAAAATATTGGGCTTCTAGCTGTGTGTGGGACTTGTTGTATTAGTCCATCTATACTGACCTCCATCAGGTTGCAAACTGAATATATTTTTTTCTGCATCTACCTCTGAAAAAATATTGGGCTTCTAGCTGTGTGTGGGTCTTGTTCTATTAATCCATCTATACAGACCTCCATCAGGTTGCAAACTGAATATAATTTTTTTCTGCATCTAGCTCTGAAAAAATATTTGGCCTTCTAGTAGTGTGTGGGACTTTCTCTGTTAGTCCATCTATACTGACCTCCATCAGGTTGCAAACTGAATATATTTTTTTCTGCATCTACTTCTGAAAAAATATTGGGCTTCTAGCTGTGTGTGGGTCTTGTTCTATTAATCCATCTATACTGACCTCCATCAGGTTGCAAACTGAATATAATTTTTTTCTGCATCTAGCTCTGAAAAAATATTTGGCCTTCTAGTAGTGTGTCGGACTTTCTCTATTAGTCCATCTATACTGACCTCCATCAGGTTGCAAATTAAAAATAATTTTTATCTGCATCTACAGTACCTCTGAAAAAATATTTGGGCTTCTAGCTGTGTGTGGGACTTGTTGTATTAGTCCATCTATACTGACCTCCATCAGGTTGCAAACTGAATATATTTTTTTCTGCATCTACCTCTGAAAAAATATTGGGCTTCTAGCTGTGTGTGGGACTTGTTGTATTAGTCCATCTATACTGACCTCCATCAGGTTGCAAACTGAATATATTTTTTTCTGCATCTACCTCTGAAAAAATATTGGGCTTCTAGCTGTGTGTGGGTCTTGTTCTATTAATCCATCTATACAGACCTCCATCAGGTTGCAAACTGAATATAATTTTTTTCTGCATCTAGCTCTGAAAAAATATTTGTCCTTCTAGCAGTGTGTGGGACTTGTTCTATTCGTCCACCTATACTGACCTCCATCAGGTTGCAAACTGAATATATTTTTTTCTGCATCTACCTCTGAAAAAATATTGGGCTTCTAGCTGTGTGTGGGACTTGTTGTATTAGTCCATCTATACTGACCTCCATCAGGTTGCAAATTGAATATAATTTTTTTCTGCATCTAACCCAGCCAATAGTTTTGGCCTAATACCACAGTTTGGCCACTCAGCTCTGCTCGGTTACCATCCATTGTTTTTTTGTGCAAACAACTCCAGAGTTGTGAATTAGTTAACCACCAAAATGAGTGGAAAAAGGCCTGCTGCTGGTGGAAAGGGGAATAGGCGTGTTGTGAAGGGGAAAAAAGGTTGCGTCCGTGGGGTAGGTGTTAAAGCAACAGTAACATCTGCAGAAGAAAGACCATCTTCCAGCCAAACTAAAATGTCTACTTCTTTTAGCGGACAATGTGATAAGATCCCTTTCTTACGGCCACGCCAATCGCTACAAATTCCAGATGAGGCACAAAAACAGCAGGTGCTTAAACGGATATCAAGTGCTCCTTTAAGTGGGCTCTCCTCCACATCAACTTCAACATCACAAATACTCCAGTCCTCAAAGGTGTCACCCCAATCGCACTTGCTTCCTCACAGCTCCCAAATCTCCAGCTGCCCGTCTGAGTATGAGGTAGAACAGATGGTTGAGTCTGCAGAGCTGTTTACTCATACTATAGCCTGGGAATCAGAGGTCGACTCCAGCGCTTCTGTGAATCCAGACGAGGAAATGATCTGCACTGATGCCCAGAATCTTTATGAGTCGGATCCAGGACCAGACGCAGAAGGTTCTGACCATAATGTAGACCCTCATTCCCAAACTGTAACTCCTGTTGGTGGAGACAATGAGGAAGACGATGATAAGACTCAAATACCTGATTGGAGCGACAACTTTAGTTTTTTATCAGGGCAGGAACAGGTTGGCTCTGAGGACGACGGGTGTGATAACGCACAGGGTGATGATGAGGTTGGAGATCCCACTTACTGTCAACCCACAGTCAGCCAAGAGATGAGGTCAGCAGAGCAGGTGGAGGAAGATGCTAGTGACGAAGAGGTCAGGTTGCGCCTTCCTGGACAGAGACGTAGTACTGGAAGCACGTCAACAACTGCATCCTCAAACACAACTCTGCCTCTCACCACAAGTCGTGGTGGCTCTTCAGGTCGCATGGGTGCCAAGCCTTGCATAGCCTGGGCATTTTTTCAGATCGATAAAGATGACCCAACTCGTGTTATCTGTAACATTTGTCAGCAAAAGCTAAGTAGTTTGAGTACTTCATGCATGAACCGGCACATGGACATGAAGCATAAGTTGCAGTGGGAAGCTCAGTGTGCTACAATGCGGCCTAGCCGGCCGGGCCAACCACCGTCTGCCATATCTTGTGCATCCGCGGCCTCTTTATCCTCTGTGACTGGGGGGACAGCAGTCACACCTGTTTTGGGGCGCAGACCTGCCACCTCTTTACCCGCAACAGCCAGCGTGATTGGCAGGTCATCATTTTCTTTGGAGGTGGGAACACCAGCTGGTGTTGAGCGCTGTCCGACATCGATAGCACCACCTTTGGATCAAGGCAACCTGACATGTCCGCCTGCATCTTCCTCACAGACCGGCAGTTTGCCGGGGACACCCTTATCAACCCCGTCTAAGCACAATAGCCAGCCCTCGGTCCCTCAGATGTGGACAAGTAAAAGACCATTTCCTCCTAGCCATGAGAAAGCTAAGAGGTTGAATTTCACCATCTGCAAGCTCTTGGCTACAGAAATGCTGCCTTTCCGCCTGGTGGACACAGAGGATTTTCGAGACCTTATGTCCGTCGCAGTGCCCCAGTACCAGATGCCCAGTCGGCACTACTTCTCAAAGAAAGGTGTGCCTGCGCTCCACCAGCATGTCGCACACAACATCACCGCTTCTTTGAGAAACTCTGTGTGTGACAGGGTGCATTTCACCACAGACACTTGGACGAGTAGGCATGGACAGGGGCGTTACATGTCGCTGACTGGGCACTGGGTAACTATGGTGACAGCAGGACAAGGGGCTGCTGTCCAAGTCTTGCCGTCCCCACGAGTTGTGCGTCAATCCTCTTTCTGTCAAAGTTCCTCCACTGCTTCTGCCTCCTCAACCTCCTCTCGGTCTTCCACCTGCACCCAAAGCCTGTCTGGTCATGCCATAAGCTTTCTAACTGCGCAGAAGGGATCCTGCACACCTCCTTACTATGCTGGCAGTAGGGCTCAACGTCATCAGGCGGTTTTTACATTGAAATGTCTGGGAAATGTGAGTCATACAGCTGAGGAGTTGTGGTCAGCTCTGGAGAACCAATTTCATGAATGGTTGTCTCCACTGGACCTGAAACCAGGGAAGGCCGTGTGCGACAATGCTGCAAACCTGGGTGCGGCCCTTCGCCGGGGCAATGTCACACACGTGCATTGTATGGCTCACGTGTTGAACCTGGTTGTCCAGCAATTTTTAGCCCACTATCCCAGACTAGATGGCCTTCTGCAGAGGGCACGGTCGCTGTGTGCTCACTTCCGCCGTTCGCATCCCGCAGCTCAGCGACTTACATCTCTACAGAAGTCGTTGGGCCTGCCACTTCACCGGCTAAAATGCGATGTGCCTACCCGGTGGAATTCAACTCTGCACATGTTGCAGCGACTGTGGCAGCACCGACAAGCCCTGGTGCAATACGTTCTGACGTATAGCCTGGGCCAACGAGATTCAGAGGTGGGGCAAATCACGCTGGAGGAGTGGTCTCAGATCAGGGACCTATGCACCCTTCTGCACAGTTTTGAAATGGCGACGAAGATGTTTAGTGCTGACGATGCCATTATCAGCATGACTATTCCGGTGATTTACATGCTGGAGCACATGTTAAACAGAATTCGGAGTCAGGTGCTGGCACAAGAGGAGGTGGAGGAAGTAGAGGAGGAGGAGTTGTATGCGGAAGGGCTAACATCTGCAAGGTCCAGACGGTCGGCAGCACCAAGGCGGCAGGCATGTGAGGGTGGGGGAGATGGTTTTACCAGGGCGCATGGTAGCAGCCAAACTAGTGAGGAAGGTGCAGGAGCCCAGGAAGAAGTGGAGGACGAACTGATGGAAGACTCATCAGATGAGGGAGACCTTGATCACATTTCTGTTGTGCGAGGTTGGGGGGAGAGGACAGAGGAAGGAAGCATGATTGTTACCTCGCCACCAACACAACAGGGACTTGGTGCTCCTGGATGCGCAACACACATGAGTGCCTTCTTGCTGCACTACCTGCAACATGACCCTCGAATTGTGAGAATTAGAAATAATCCTGACTACTGGGTTGCCACACTGTTAGATCCCCGGTACAAAAGTAAATTTGCAGAAATTATTCCTGCCATAGAAAGGGATGCACGCATGCAGGAGTATCAGCAGAGACTGTTGCAGAATCTTACATGTGCTTTTCCACAAAATACCAGTGGTGCACGTAGTGAATCTCACAGTTCCAACTTGCCAACCGTGGGACCGTCAAGTGTTCAGCACTCAAACCGTAACAGAACCACAGTATCTGCTGGTAACATCAATTTTGCGGAATCATTTCACCACTTTTTTAGCCCATCCTTTGCAAGGCCACAGGAGACAAGAAGTCTGACACATAGTCAACGCCTAGAGACGATGGTACAGGAGTATCTCCAAGTAAACATTGAAGCCACGACTGTGTCACTGGACCCTTGCTCTTTTTGGGCTTCCAATCTGGATAAATGGCCGGAGCTAGCCACTTACGCCTTGGAGATCTTGTCATGCCCCGCAGCCAGCGTTCTGTCTGAACGTGTGTTCAGCGCTGCTGGTGGTGTGCTGACAGATAAGCGCACGCGGCTCTCCACTGATAATGTAGACAGACTCACGTTCATAAAGATGAACAAATCATGGATCCGAAACGACTTTTCTACCCCTGTGTCATCCTGGGGAGAGTAAAAGCTTGATGATTGGTTAAAATCACCCTACCAACCGTTTTAAGCTTTCAAATTACTAATCATGTTTATCTGTATCTTGACTGGAAAATAATTTGGGCTTTGTAGCAGTGTGCAGCACTGATCCTATTAGGCCATCTATACTAAAGCTTCACCAGATTTAAAATTAAAAATAATTTTTAGCTGCATCTAGCCCGGAAAATAATTTTGGGGCTCCGAGATGCGCAAGACACATAAGTGCCTTCTTGCTGCACTACCTGCAGCATGACCCTCATATTGTCAGAATTCGAAGTAATCATGACTACTGGGTTGCCACACTCTTAGATCCCCCAAACTTTTCGATCAACCTTTTCATTTTAATAAAGACCAAAAAAATGGTCATTTTTGAAATTATAAGCATTAGCAGGTTGTTAGAAACTGAAATCAAACAGTTTTCAACTCAAAACTTTATTCTAGGTGATGTTACATTTTCACATAGGACCCCTTGTTCGAAAGGAGCTTCTGAACTCTCTCGTCCATTGAATTTGTCAGGTTTTGGATGGTTTCTGCTTCAATTGTTTTGCATGAGGACAGAATACCCTCCCAGAGCTGTTGCTTAGATGTGAACTGCCTCCCGCCATCATAGACACTCCTTTTAATGATGCTCCAAAGGTTCTGAATGGGGTAGAGGTCAGGGGAGCATGGGGGTCACACCATAAGTTTGTCCCCTTTTATGCCCATATCAGCCAGAGATGCAGATGTTTTATGTGCAGCATGAGATGGTGCATTATCATGCAGAAAAATGATCTTGCTGTGAAATACACGGTTCTTCTTCTTGAACCATGGCAGGAAGTGCTGTTTGAGAAAATCCACATACATTATGGAGTTCATCTTTAGCGCCTTCAGGGATCCTAAAGGGGCCGACAATCTCTCTCCCCATGATTCCAGCCCAAAACATTACTCCACCTCCTCCTTGTTGGCGCTGTATCCGTGTTTGCGTGGGGTGTCCATCAACCAGCCATCCTCCACTCCATCCATCTTGACCATCGAGCGCTGCACGGCACTCATCCGTGAACAAAACTGTTTTGAAATCAGTCTTCATGTAATGTTTGGCCCACTGGAGCCGTTTCTGCTTGTGTGAAGTGGATAGAGGAGGTCGACAGGATGGCGTATGCACAGCTGCAAACCTCTGAAGGACCCTGCATCTTGTTGTTCGGGGGACGTTGGAGGCACAAGCAGCTTCAAAAACTTGTCTGCTGCTATGACAAGGCTTTTTTGCCGCTGCTCTTTCAACCTGACGTAATTGCCTGTAGGAAAGAGTCCTCAATTTGCCCTAATCAGCACGCACACGTGTGTACTGTGAATCAGCTACATACTTCTTGATTGCCAAGACACTTCATCCTGATCATCGCACAATGTTGATTGTAGTCATGCCTTGACCTAAACACTCCACAATTTGTTGCTTCTCAGCAGCCGACACATCCTTTTTCTTTCCCATTTTGGCAGAAAATGTAGGCTGCTTAATAATGTGAGAGAGCCTTCTTAAGTAGTCTTGCCTTTCATTGGACACACCTGCCAAACTAATTAGCACAGGTGTCTGCAATTGCTTACAGTGATATAAAGAGCCCTGACACACATCACCATCAATGAGTTTAACTGACAAACAAACAAATTCTTCCCTTATCACTCCTAAACACTTTTTGCATAATAATTTGGAACGCAGTGTACATGTGCTTTTCCACAAAACACCAGCGGTTCACGTAGTGAATCTTACAGTTCTAACTTGCCAACCGTGGTCTGTATGGAGTTGTTCAATAAAGGGCCCAAAATTAAGATAACATAAATGGGAGAGGTCTCTATGAATAGGAATTCCTAAGTATTTGATACCCTATGAGGGACAGGCAAAGGGAAAGTTGGACTGGATGGAATCCTATATGGATTTGGGGAGGGAGACATCGAGGGCCTCAGACTAAGCTGCATTGATTTTAAAATCTGACCATGTAACAAAGTGATCTATTTCAGCCATAACAGCATGGATGGATATATGTGATTGAGTGATATATACTAGGACATCATCAGCAAATAGAGAGCACTTGTACTCGGTGCCTCCCACCTCAATCCACCTAATATTGGGGTTATGGCGAATTGATGAGAGCAGGTGCTCCGTCACTAGGATGTATAAGAGAGGGGACAGAGGACATCCCTGCCTTGTCCCATTGGTGATTGTGAAAGGTGATGAAAATGTTCTGACGCACCCCCTGGGCCTTGGGACACCCGGAGCCGGACCCTTTTTCGTGGATGCTGGTGGTTGTAGTCTTCGTGGCGGCGACCCGGTTCCGTGGCTCAGGGCGGTCAAACCAGTGACGGAACTATTTATGTGGTTTTGATGTTTAAATGTACGACTACGCCACCCGTGGATTGCGGTCAGAGTGAACCGCCGCTACAGGGCAGACCGCTGAGGCTGGTGTTGTGGGTGCAGCAGAGCGTAGCATAACTCCCCACGGGAGGAGTATAGCCTCAGGGCAGTGTATGCGGAGGATGGGGGTGATGGTGCAGGGCAGCAGCAGTAACGACACGGAGTCAGTGATGCAGTTCAGGGCCTTTACTCACAGTTCTTATTATCCAGACCACGTCTGCAGGTAACGGCTGCCCACGTCGTACTGTGCTCACCAGGTGAGGGGCTCAGACAACTCCTAGATGACTTTGGAGCACTTCACAGGACCCCCTTTGTGTGTCCTTTGTCTGGCCTTTCTTACCAACACTTCTGTCCGGCTGCCTCGGGCCTCCTCTTGGTAAACTTGGCGCCAGTTTCCCTGACCCTATCTGGTGCCTTCCTAGCGGGTGTAGCGAGGGGCTGCGCCACATAAAATGTCAGAGCCTCCGGTTTCTAGCTGAGGGTCGTTTCCTGCCTCCACTAGTTCGGGGACCGGTCTCCCCCTTTGGCCTGACCCCTCCACGCAGGTGGATTCGGGCGTGCGGTGGCGACTCGCCCGTCCGCACCCCTGGGATCCCTTCATTCCTCGTTCCTGGAGCCTTCTCCGCTCCTCTTCCTTCCTTCTCCCTCTTCCAGGCCTGGGCCTCTGTTACTAGGCCCGCCTCCGGAGCAGAGCTCATGCAGAGCCCCTGCTCCCTGCCACTTCTGCTCAGACTTCTCTGCACTGAACTAAGATGGTGCCCACCTTTTATACTCCCTTCTCAATGCACCCAGGAACTGCTTCCTCCCTGCTCCTGCACTACCGGGTTCCCCTTCCTCAGTGTTCCCTCCCCCCACTCCAGCCAGGGACAGGGACTGTCGTGCCCATCTCAGGGGCATATTGGTCGCCCTGCCCCACGGCAATGTGGTGTAATGCATGCAGGTGTCGGGTCCTGATCCACACTCCATCCTTACCTGAGAGTGAGATATCACACCTCTGGGTGAGGTGCAATACGTCTGTAGCAACCGAGCCCTCAGGGTGCTACAGTTCCATTTATCTTCAGCCTAGGTGACGTATTGTGATACAGGGCCGTGATTTTGGCTATAAAAGGGTCCCCTAGACCCCTACCCCAAGCTTTTTAAGAGAATCATATATGGCGTGCCAGGAGAATCTATGGAATGCTTTCTCAGCATCCAACGAGAGTATCTAATTACAAATTTTTAACTGCATCTAGCCCAGGAAATACTTTGTGCCTAGTAGCAGTGTCTGCTAGTCAGCGGATTATCCCGGCTGTTAAGCAAGCTACACCACCTGTAGTTTAGACACTTAATTTTTTCAAAGGAAATGCTTCGGGACCATGGGATACTTAGTGAAGAGCATCAGGAGGCACCCCAAGGCATAGGGGCTGGGACTGGCACTAGGATGCCTTGCGGTGGACAGCCGAGCTCGATCCTTATAAAAGCTTTTTAACTGCAGCAGCTTTAGTGGACGCTACTGGAGCTGGAATTACGCGGCTGCTGGCATGAGACTTGCCCTCCAATAGATCCTTGTAAATGGATTTAAAGTGTATTCATTCAAATTAGAGAGACAATTTAAATTAAAAAGCTTAGAGCTGCCTCCACCACAGGGGGGCTCGCTCGACCCACCAGCGGACAGGCACCAGTATTGGGAGAGCGGGGCTGGCCATCAGGGTTCACCGCGGCTCTGGCACAAACCCGGCGACACGGAGGTGGCACGGGCAGGAGCGGACTGGCCGTGTCGGCTTCTCACTTTTTGGATTTTAGAAGGGCATGACATGCCTATATCTGTGTCTCCCCCTCCTTTTACTCCTCCACCTCTTTTATTTTCGCATGACTATATGTACTTGTCACTTTTCCATGTGTTAGTTATGTCTTCTGAGCAGTTTGTCAGCTTTTGGACACCTTTGAAGGTGTTTTCTATGTGTTTCTATGTGTTTTTGTTTGCCTGCCATTGGTTTTAACGGTGTTCGAAGGTGTTTGACGAACAGTTCGACGAACAGTTCGGCGAACACACGGGTGTTCGACGAACCGAACCGAACTCGAACACTACGGGGGTGGCTCAACACTAGTAAACAGCTCTGCAGACTCAACCATCTGTTCTACCTCATATTCAGACGGGCAGCTGGAGATTTGGGAGCTGTGAGGAAGCAAGTGCGATTGGGGTGACACCTTTGAGGACTGGAGTATTTGTGATGTTGAAGTTGATGTGGAGGAGAGCCCACTTAAAGGAGCACTTGATATCCGTTGAAGCACCTGCTGTTTTTGTGCCTCATCTGGAATTTGTAGCGATTGGCGTGGCCGTAAGAAAGGGATCTTATCACATTGTCCGCTAAAAGAAGTAGACATTTTAGTTTGGCTGGAAGATGGTCTTTCTTCTGCAGATGTTACTGTTGCTTTAACACCTACCCCACGGACACAACCTTTTTTCCCCTTCCCAACACGCCTATTCCCCTTTCCACCAGCAGCAGGCCTTTTTCCACTCATTTTGGTGGTTAACTAATTCACAACTCTGGAGTTGTTTGCACAAAAAAACAATGGATGGGAACCGAGCAGAGCTGAGTGGCCAAACTGTGGTATTAGGAAAAAACTATTGGCTGGGTTAGATGCAGAAAAAAATTATATTCAATTTGCAACCTGATGGAGGTCAGTATAGATGGACTAATAGAACAAGTCCCACACACAGCTAGAAGCCCAAATATTTTTTCAGAGGTAGATGCAGAAAAAATATATATTCAGTTTGCAACCTGATGGAGGTCAGTATAGATGGACTAATAGAGAAAGTCCCACACACTGCTAGAAGGCCAAATATTTTTTCAGAGCTAGATGCAGATATAAATTATTTTTAATTTGCAACCTGATGGAGGTCAGTATAGATGGACTAATAGAGAAAGTCCCACACACTGCTAGAAGGCCAAATATTTTTTCAGAGCTAGATGCAGAAAAAAATTATATTCAGTTTGCAACCTGATGGAGGTCAGTATAGATGGACTAATAGAACAAGTCCTACACACAGCTAGAAGCCCAAATATTTTTTCAGAGGTAGATGCAGAAAAAAAATATATTCAGTTTGCAACCTGATGGAGGTCAGTATAGATGGACTAATAGAGAAAGTCCCACACACTGCTAGAAGGCCAAATATTTTTTCAGAGCTAGATGCAGATATAAATTATTTTTAATTTGCAACCTGATGGAGGTCAGTATAGATGGACTAATAGAGAAAGTCCCACACACTGCTAGAAGGCCAAATATTTTTTCAGAGCTAGATGCAGAAAAAAATTATA
This sequence comes from Phyllobates terribilis, assembly GCF_046119375.1. Lineage (NCBI taxonomy): Eukaryota > Metazoa > Chordata > Amphibia > Anura > Dendrobatidae > Phyllobates > Phyllobates terribilis. The sequence continues at coordinate 104,518,422 of NW_027362767.1, forward strand.
TTCAGTTTGCAACCTGATGGAGGTCAGTATAGATGGACTAATAGAACAAGTCCCACACACAGCTAGAAGGCCAAATATTTTTTCAGAGGTAGATGCAGATAAAAATTATTTTTAATTTGCAGCCTGATGGAGGTCAGTATAGATGGTCTAATAGAGAAAGTCCCACACACTGCTAGAAGGCCAAATATTTTTTCAGAGCTAGATGCAGACAAAAAATTATTTTGAATTTGAAACCTGATGAAGGTCAGTATAGATGGACTAATAGAGAAAGTCCCACACACTGCTAGAAGGCCAAATATTTTTTCAGAGCTAGATGCAGATAAAAATTATTTTTAATTTGCAACCTGATGGAGGTCAGTATAGATGGACTAATAGAGAAAGTCCCACACACTTCTAGAAGGCCAAATATTTTTTCAGAGCTAGATGCAGAAAAAAATTATATTCAGTTTGCAACCTGATGGAGGTCAGTATAGATGGACTAATAGAACAAGTCCCACACACAGCTAGAAGCCCAATATTTTTTCAGAGGTAGATGCAGAAAAAAAATATATTCAGTTTGCAACCTGATGGAGGTCAGTATAGATGGACTAATAGAGAAAGTCCCACACACTGCTAGAAGGCCAAATATTTTTTCAGAGCTAGATGCAGACAAAAAATTATTTTTAATTTGCAACCTGATGGAGGTCAGTATAGATGGACTAATAGAGAAAGTCCCACACACTGCTAGAAGGCCAAATATTTTTTCAGAGCTAGATGCAGACAAAAAATTATATTCAATTTGCAACCTGATGGAGGTCAGTATAGATGGACTAATAGAGAAAGTCCCACACACTGCTAGAAGACCAAACATTTTTTTCAGAGCTAGATGCAGAAAAAAATTATATTCAATTTGCAACCTGATGGAGGTCAGTATAGATGGACTAATAGAATGATGCTATGCCCAAAAGATTTTACTTCACTAGGTGCAGTAAAAAAATTGGTATTCTATACACGGGTGGTATATCTTGCAACACAGATAGGCTACTCCACTGACTAACACACTCTGCAATAGGCCAAAAAGGATTAGCTTTGCTAGATTCAGCCAAATGCTGTGAAAAAAACTTGCACAGCACTGGCACAGACCTGCCTGGCAAAAACTGATAGGAACTGATGTAACCTAGTCCTGAAAAGGACTGCAATTACAATTAGTCTTTACTCCCACAATCTATCTATTTAAGAGCACAGACCTGCCTGATAAAAGTCGTAGGAAATGCTGTAACCTAGTCCTTAAAAGGACTGCAATCACAACTATTCCCTACTCCCAAGCTATCTGTAGATTTGTGCGAAAATTGGCTTGAAATTAACAAGGTATAGCGCACACAGCAACAGCGGTGCCGTCTAACACGCAGCTGCAGCAGTGAGAAAATGGTGGCGACGGGGAAAATGGCTTGGTCTTATAGGGCAAGGACATGTGACATACACTGCCAATGACACATGCCCTTGCTTGTGTGAAAAAAAGCACTTCGCTCCGTGTGTGCGCTGCTGATAGGCTGACAGATTGCACCTCCCCACTGTAAATGCGGGAAAGAGAAAAAAAAATGGAGATCTTCATTATTCCTGCAGAGATCCATCCCCTGCCCCTCCCCCCACCCCGCTGTACACTCAAACTGCGTATTAACATTAATTTTCATCATTACTGAGAAAAAATCCAGTTATGATTTTGGTGCACGAACAGTTATCGAACATAACCTCGAACAGCCGAATTTTTCTCAAATCGTTCGTGTTTGCCGAACGGCTCGAACACCGCCCAAAACAGCTCGAATTTGAGATTGGCGAACAGTTCGAGTCGAACAACGCTCATCTCTACTCTCCATAAGTAAAATCTCATAGAGATCAGCAATTAAGAGAAATGTAGAGGAATGTTTTAAGAAAAATTTAAACACAATGATAGGGAAAAACATCAATATGAATAATATTAAAAAATGCATATTAGAAACTAGGGTTATTTTCTACTTCCATACTTTCTTGAATAGAGGACTACTGCAATAAAGACCATTGGTGTAACGACACCACCCAAGAGAGATTCGCAAGGCGATATATGCCATATCTTGTACAAATTACATGTACTGTGGCCTCTTCATAGTGTTTTCTTACATAGTGGTGGCCAGATATGCCACTGTACAGGAAAAAAGTTGCCACAGTACTAAATGGGACAGCACGATGGCTCAGTGGTTAGCCGTTAGCACAGTTGCTTTTCAGTCTTGGGGTCCTGGGTTCAAATCCCACCAAGGACATCATCTGCAAGGAGTTTGTATGTTCTCCCTGTGTCTGCATGCATTTCCTCCGGGTTCTCCGGTTTTGTCCCACATCATCCCTCTAAAGACATACTGATAGGGAATATAGATTGTGAGCCCCAATGGGGAGAGTGATGATGTCTGTAAAGCTCTTCGGAATATGTTGGCGCTAAGGAAATAAAATTATTATATTTATTAATAGAATTGTAGGTCCTTTCCACACTGTGAAGCGTCTGACCTGTCAAGATGATATGTATATATATTGTTATACCACCCCACATTTTGAGGGCTCGTTCACACCAACATATACATCGGACATACATCGGACAAGTGCTATCCATTTTTTTTTTATCTAATAGCACATGTGCCATTATTATTCAATGGGGCATGGATGATGCACGATTGTTTTCACTGAGAGAATCTGTCGCACAGATTTGTCACAGGAAGATTAAAAAAATTTAAATTTTTGTTAGTTTAACTTAACATACAGTATGTGATTGCTCTCACAAGCATCAATACACAGTCTGATAATAAAGAATTCTGCAAAGCATCAGAGTTACAAATTTGTGTTGGTTTGATATGCACATGTTCATTGTGATATGGACGTATTATTATATAGGTTCTTCACTTCTCATGGAAAATAATAGAACAGTTTCTATCAATGCAGATGGGTTGGTGTTGTTTTTATTTTATGTTCCTATAAAATGTATTTTTACTGTTTTATTACTCCTGCTTATTAATGTATTTTTCCCTGGAGCTAGACGAAGCTGGGATAACTAGTGATGAGTGAGCATCCTCGCTACTGCTCGGTGCTCGCCTGAGCATCTCACTGCTCGAGATGCTCGGCGCTCTGCGAGTATTTCCAGGGTTGCTCGGCGAGAGCTCGGGTCCTTTCCCTGCACGTTTGGCGCTCTTTAGAGTGACAATCAACATGCAGGGATTGTATACCACACACTGTAATGCCGCAGCCATGTTGGTTGTGGCCTTACAGTGATGGCCTGGCCGCACAGTGTCATCAGGTCTATATCAGACCTGGCGCCGCCATGCTCGTCACAGTCACTCCGGAATCAGGCAGTGTAGGGAGGGGTGCTGCTGAGCTAGGAAGAGATTTGCTTGTTTATTAGTTAGTGTAGGTATTCTACAAGATTCTCTACATATCCATCTCAACTAACAGTCCTTCTGAGGACTAATCCACCTGCAGAGATATCAGTGCTAGGCAGGCAGGCAGGGTATATAGCAGACTGCAGTGCACATAGCAAGAGGGTCCATTCCTGTTCTGACTGCTGGTGCTTTTACAGATATTTGTAGAAATAGCCCCAGGTATCAGGGGCCAGGAAAATTTTTTTTTTAACTTAATCCTGATTATTTGCTTAAAAAGCAATCCAGAGAATCCACCGTTTTTCTGCGCCGTTTGCTTGTTGGCTCTGCATAATACAGCCAGACCCTTTCCATATTTCAGCACTAAAAAACCAGCTATTTAAAACTGTGGTTTGTCTGCCACATGGATCACATATAATTGAGCTGAAAATATTGCCATTTCTGGCCTCCATTGAAATTTTGTTGCACTGTGTCAGCAAACTTATTGACACTAGGTCGGCACTGTTAAAAATAGTTACCTACAGGCCAGCTATTTAAAACTGTGGTTTGTCCATCACACGGATCACTTATAAGTTCACTACAAATTTAGTCATTTGTAGTGAGCATGGAAGATATTGTCCTCCATTTAAAATGGGCAAGGCACATGGCAAGGGACGGGGAATTGGACGTGATGGTGATGGTGCATGCAGAGGCCGTGTTAGAACCCTCCTGTTTGTTTTTTCCATCTTGCGTTTTGCGGTCACGTGACCATCTGCCTTTCTATTCCAGCTCCACCTTTTTGGCTGTGCTGGACTTCAGTGTTGTTTGACTGTTTTGCTAGCCAGGTGGTTCGGTACCTATATCTCTCAGTTCGCTTGGTCCTTTGGGACCTCTAGTACCCTTTTGTCAGTTTATCTTTTGTTTTCTGCAACTAATTTCTCTGTTCAGGAAGTGTCCCATTTTTGTTCCAGTCCTTAGTTCTTTTAGGGACCCCTTCCCTTGATTCTATAGATCTTCGTTCAGACTAGCCAAGGACTAAGAAGGGTCTGTTCGCTAGGAACCGGTAGCCCGCTACATCGTAGGGATTCAGCTAAGTCTTACTGTAGGTAAAGCTTTCCCCTTCTTTCCTTAGTTCTTGTTTGCAGATCATAACAGTAAATCCAGCTCAAAAAAAAAAAAATTAAGGAAATATTAATATGGGGATCAGTAAAGCTTCCGTCCAGGATTTGGCTTAACGCTTGCAAGGGTTGACTCTGGAGGTGGCCGAGCTCCAGCAACACGTAAGTAGCTGTTCCGGAGCGCATTTTGTGGAACCCAAGGTAGGACTGTCGGATGTTTTTTATGGTAAACAGCAAGATTTTTTTTCCTTTAAAAATGCTTGTTTGTTATATTTTCTTTTGAGACCAAGGTCCTCTGGGAATGAATCACAGCACATTGGTTCTATTATGTCACTTTTGCGCAATGAACCACAAGGGTGGGCCTTTTCTCTTCAACCTAATGATCCATGCTTGAGGTTGGTAGAAGAGTTTTTTTTCTGCTATGGGTTTTTTATATGACAATCCTGATCGAATCTCATCTGCTGAGTCAGAACTCAGGCGTTTGAATCAGGGATCAGATGATGCTGAGATTTATTGCACACACTTTAGAAGGTGGGCTTCTGAAGTCAGATGGAATGATCCTGCTCTGAAATGTCTATTTCTTGCTGGTCTGAGTGAAAGGGTTAAGGATTTGCTAATTGCATTCCCTGCACCTGAGACTCTGCAGGATGCCATGCAATTAGCTGTTTGTGTGGATAGAAGGCTGAGTTCTAGGCAGAATGAGGTAAAGACTCCTGCAATGCCAGGTCCTAGTCCCCAGAAAATCTGCTCAGATGGCAGAGAACCAATGGAGGTTGGGGCGATGTCACTCCGCTGTCAGGAAAGAGACCGAAGGTTCGCCGAGGGATTGTGTCTTTATTGTGGTAAAGCTGACCATTTGATTAAGTATTGTGAGCTTCGTTTAAGTAAAGGAAAAAAAAAAAGGTCAGGTACGCCCGTATAGCTAGTTTACGCTCTGTAGGAGTATTTCTTTCAGGGAGTACTACTTTGCAGGAAAATTTGATTGAATTTCAGGTATTTGTGGATTGTGGTTCAACACTTAATGTGATTGATAAAGTGTTTTTGGAAAAACTTAAATTGAAATCCAAACCTTTGTTATCACCTATTTCTGTGATTGAAATTGATAACACTCCCTTGAAATGTATTACTCAAAAGGTTGCTGCTTTTCCCCTCACTATCAATGGTCTTCACCAAGAAATTTTGGACTTGGTTGTGTTAGATAATTTACCCTCTCCGGTCACTCTGGGATTAAACCATGGTTAAAACTGCACAATCCTTTGCTGGACTGGTCTACTAATATGATTAAGTCTTGGAGTCAGAAATGCTATGATAAATGTTGTAATGGTCGCAATGCGGTTGTGGGAAAAGGGGAATTGCCTGTGCCTATTCAGGATTTTTGGAATGTTTTTTCGGAGGAGGAGTCGTAAGTTTTACATCCTCATAGGGATTATGATTTCGCCATTGAGTTTAATCCGGGAGCTACTCTTCCCAAGAGTCGCTTGTTTAATCTAACTATCCCTGAAGGAAAGGCCTTGGAGGAGTACATACAGACTAGCCTGGCTGCTGGTCACATTAGACCTTCTAAGTCGCCTGTGGCAGTTGGATTTTTCTTTGTTAAAAAAAAGGACGGGGGTTTGGGTCCGTGTCTGGATTTTCGTGAAATTAATAAGATTAGCATACGCAATTCCTACCCATTGCTGTTAATTCCTGACTTGTTTAACCAGTTAGTGGGGGCCAAGTGGTTCTCTAAGATTGATCTCTGGGGGGCATACAGTTTGTTACGAGTGAAGGAGGGTGATGAAAGGAAAACTGCTTTTAAGACTCCGGTAGGTCAATCTTGTGATGCCTTTTGGTTTTACCAATGCACCTATATTTTTTCAGAACCATATTAATGACATCTTGAGACCTTTGATTGGTAAGAATGTGGTTGTGTATTTGGATGACATTTTGATTTATTCGCCAGATCTGGAGTCCCATTGGCAGAGTGTATGTGAAGTTTTGCAGTTATTGAGTGATAATTCACTCTTTGCTAAGCTGGAGAAATGTGAGTTTGCTGTGAAGAAAATTAGTTTTTTGGGCTACATTGTCTCCAGCGAGGGCTTTGAGATGGACCCGGTGAAGGTTCAGGCTGTGCAGGAATGGCCTAGGCCTATTGGTTTGAAATCTATACAGAGATTTTGGGGTTTTGCCAATTATTACAGGAAATTCATTAAGAATTTTTCTGTAATTGTTAAGCCTCTAACTGATCTCACCAGGAAAGGTGCGAATACTGTCCAATTTACTACTGAGGCCATTGAAGAGTTTAAGTATCTCAAAGAGAGGTTCAGTTCAGCCCCTATCCTTATGCAGCCTGATGAGACCAAGCCTTTTTTGGTCGAGGTCGATGCTTCATCGGTGAGAGTCAGAGCAGTTTTGTCTCAGAAGAACAGGGAATTATCCATGTGCCTTCTTTTCGAAAAAAATTTCGGAAACTGAATTGAATTATAATATTGGAAATCGGGAGTTGCTGGCTATTAAACTCGCGTCAATGACTCGAGTCATTTTTTGGAAGGCGCTAGATTTCCTATTCAGGTTTTCACAGATCATAAGAATTTGATCTATCTGGATGCTGCCAAGCGCTTGAATGCCCGTCAAGGTAGGTGGGCACTTTTTTTTTCTCAGTTTCATTTTTCTGATACCTATATCCCTGGTACTAAGAATGTTAAAGCCGATGCTTTATCTCGCAGCTTCTCTCCTACGGTCGGTGCCAAGGAGGAGGAGAACATTTTACAGAAAGGAGTTGTGGTGGCGGCATTGGACTCCATTTTAGAGAATGGGATTCTGAAAGCTCAAGATGATGCTCCATCTAACACTCCCCATGGGAGGTTGTTTGTTCCTAGAACCTTTAGGACAGACTTGTTTGTGGAGTGTCATGAGTCTCGGTTGGCAAGTCATCCAGGAATTTCGGAGACTAAGAGACTTATCAGTTGCAGTTTTTGGTGGCCTGGATGGCAGAAAGAAGTCATCAAGTGGGTGCGTCAATGTACGGTGTGTGCTAGGTCAAAGGCTTCGCATACTCCTGCTGCGGGGTTGCTTTGCCCTTTGGAGGTTCCTAGTGCGCCTTGGATGCATCTCACAATGGATTTTATTACTGATCTTCCTGTGTCCAAGTGTTTTACTGTCATCTGGGTGGTTGTGGACCGTTTTAGTAAGAGGTGTCATTTGGTTCCATTCATTAAGTTGCCCTGCACCAAGACATTTGCTAAGGCGTTTGTTAAGGAGATTGTCAAGCTTCATGGCATTCCCACGGATATTGTTTCTGATCGAGGACCTCAGTTTGTTGCTCGCTTTTGGCATGCTTTTTGTGACAGGTTGGGAGTCCATTTGTCATTTTCGTCTGGGTATCATCCTGAGTCTAATGGACAGACTGAAAGAAAGTTTTTGCGATGTTTTGTGGCGGACAATCAAGAGGTGTGGTCTGAGTTTCTGCCTCTCGCAGAATTTGCTCTTAACAATCATACATCCTCCTCAGCTGGATGTTCTCCTTTTTTTTGTTTTACTGGGAGACATCCGTCTTTTGGTTCATTCTCCAAATTGGAGTCGGCGGAGCCGGAGGAGGAGAATTTTTCCGGTGATTTGTAGAGAGTTTGGACTAATGTACATTGCAACCTTCAAAAGGCTAACAAGAAGTCCAAGAAGTATTTTGACAGGAAACGAAAGGAGGTTTTGTTTACTGTGGGTGACATGATTTGGTTGTCCTCAAGGAACCTGTGGTTGAGGATTCCCTCTAAAAAACTGGGTCCTAAGTTTGTGGGTCCATTTAAAGTGCTTCAGGTTGTTAACCAGTCTGCAGTTAGGTTGGATGTTCATACTTCCTGGAAGATTAATCCTGTGTTTCATGTTTCCTTGTTGAAAAAGGCAGATGTATGTGATAAGCATGCCACTGTCTCAGTTCCTCCTGTGGTAGAAGACTGCGAATATGAAATTTCACGTATCTTGAATTCTAGATGGCATAGAGGGAGAGTACAGTATCTCGTCTCCTGGAAGGGTTTCAGATGATGTCTCTGCTTCAAGGCTTGTTAGAGCTTTCCACAAAAGGTTTCCGGATAGGCCTAGGGCTGGAGGATCCGGAGGATCCTCTTAAAAGAGGGGGTACTGTTAGAACCCTCCTGTTTGTTTTTTCCATCTTGTGTTTTGCGGTCACGTGACCATCTGCCTTTATCTTCCAGCTCCGCCTTTTTGGCTGTGCTGGACTTTAGTGTTTGACTGTTTTGCTAGCCAGGTGCTTCGGTGCCTATATCTCTCAGTTCGCCTGGTCCTTTGGGACCTCTAGTAACTTTTTGTCAGTTTATCTTTTGTTTTCTGCAACTACTTTCTCTGGTCAGGAGGTGTCCCATTTTTGTTCCAGTCCTTAGTTCTTTTAGGGACCCCTTCCCTTTATTCTATAGGTCTTCATTCAGACTAGCCAAGGACTAAGGCGGGTCTGTTCGCCTCGACAGACAGCCCGCTACATCGTAGGGATTCAGCTTAGTCTTACTGTATCTAAAGCTTTCCCCTTATTTCCTTAGTTCTTGTTTGCAGATCACAACAGGCCAAAGCCGTGGGCAAGCTGAAATTGTGCCACAACAAACACCCACATCTTTTCGCTCGACCTTGCTGTCCCAATTAATAGGGGACCGCAGAACACCACTATTGAACACACAGCAGTGTGAAAAGTTTATTGGTTGGATAGCAGATAATGCTTCCAGTCACTTAGCCACCACCACCATCCTGTCTTCCACATGGTCAAGTCTCAGTAGCCGTGAGTCTGGACTGCATATTCCTCACCCTGATGCTCCTTCCTCCCACCATGCCGCGTGTCCAGAGACAACTGATTCCACACTTGGACACTCCAAAGAGCTGTTCACTTTTCCATTTATAGATTTGGGCTTCTCACCTGGACCACTTGAAGCGGGGCAAGAGGAGATCGCATATAGCGATGCCCAAATATTTAAGGAGCCACGTTCATACAAAGGTGATGGTGGGAAAGTGTCACAAGAGGTGGACGATGATGAGACACAATAGCCAGAAAGTTAGGAGGAGGACCAGGGTGCGGAAGTGGAAGACGAGGTGGTGGATGATACAGTAACTGACCCAACCTGGCAGGAGGACATGCAGAGCGAGGACAACAGCACACAGGGGGAGGGAGGCAGAGCACCCCAACAGTGTGGTGGCTGCAGACAGAAGGCAGGCAACCATCCCCCGTAACACCAACACGAAGGAAGTTGCCAGTACAACTGTTAGGTCATCCCGAGTCTGGTTGTTTTTTAAAGACTCTGCCGATAACCCCAAAAAGGCCATTTGCACCTCCTGCCAGGTCAGCATCAGCAGGGGTAGCAAAACTAGCAGCCTGACCACCACCAGCAGGATCAGGCACATGTCAGCAAAGCACCCGACTAAGTGGGCCAAACCCCAGGGTCCAGCAACAGTGTCTGCGGGTGGCACCACTACTTCTTCCACTGTTGTGCATGCAAACCAATCCTCTTTCCATGGTGTGATGCCTCTTCTCGGAAACACTTTCATTTACCCTGGGAGATGGGGGACTCAGAGTCAGGTCCTGTGATGGAGAGATGGGGTGCAGCCGTGGCCCAGACCCGCTCCGTGCCCAGGGCCGTCACATTAAAAGAAGGGATGGTACGGGCTTATCCGGGTTGAGTGGCTGATTTAAACTATGCCACCTGTGGCACCTGGTGAAGGCCAGCAGTGCTGCCGCAGTCTGCAGAGGCCTGGTGTTAGGGCAGCCGGCGTTGTTACTACTCCCCACAGGTGGAGCAAGGCCTCAGGGCAGAGGGACTGGAATGACGGGGGTATTAGTCTAGAAAGTCTGCGTAGTGCGGTGTAGCGCAGAATAAAAAGTCCGGAGGCCATAGGGGTGAACTTCCAAGGCTTTACTCACACAAGATATGGCAGAAGGAAGGCGACTCCCTGCTCCTCGCGGAGTTCTGCGGTCACTAGAGACGAGGGTCCGACAACCTCCGAGTAAGTCCAGCATTCAACCAGGACCCCGCACCAGAGTGTTCCTAAACTACAGACCAAGTGCTTTCCTGTCTGTGTGTGTGTGTGTAGATAGGCCGGGTCTCCCTCTGAATTCCTCTCAGAAAAAGGGCATGGGTGGCAGCTCCGCTCCTTCTGATACCCGGTGGGATCCTCAGGGCCTACCGGGCTTTCCCGACCAGGACATGGAGTAGCAAGGTCGGGTGTCGGGGGCCAGTACCCCTCTTGCAGCCGGACTCCCTCTGAGTATATCAGGTGGCGAGGACAGGTGGCATATACTGCTCCGTCTGCATCCTCCCTGGGATCCATTTGATATGGAGCTACACTCTTAAGCTCCGGGCCTTCTTGATCATGGTCCTCGACCGGGCTGAGACATTCATTATCTGCAACCTGCCCCTCGACCCCAAGGCTAAGGTACGAGGGCCGTGTCTCCGTCCTCTGCAGGTCCACACAGGATCCACGCTCAGGGAGGGACATCACGTACAAAGAACAGTCAAAAGAACTAAAAAAAAGGACCAAAAGCCAAGATGGCTGTGTATTAAATATGAAATTATTGAGTGTCACTAAAATGTGAATCCTCCACCCTCACCCACTAAATGGTTCCCCTAACTCTTGGTTCCCCAGTCTCCCTGTAACCAGGAGGGCAGCACCTAGTGCATTCCAGCCCCCTCTGGTGGAGAAATTTGGTCTTGGATTTGGAGGTGGAGTCCTGATCATCACACTGTTCTTACCTCAGAGGAGGAACACCACACTCCATTAGAGAAGTGCAGCATCCCTATGGCGGTCAAACCCTCAGGGGCGCCACATTCCCCCCTGGTGAAACACAGCACGTCCGCGGGCTGCAAAAGAGTAAGACCCAGGAAAGTTTTCTTTTTATATAACAATAAACCATTTTCCCTTTATGGGAGGCACATCTCCTTGAACGTTGCAAACATAATATACAATACAAAAGTATAAAATGATAAAAGTGCTAGCATTTTCCAGAGACATTCATATGCAGACGGGTTAAAGTGCAAAGACGCAGAGTCAGTTCAGAAGTGCAAGGGACCTGTCCCAAACCCTCAACGTGGGCCCTGGGGTGGCTGCAGGGCATGTAGATCTCGAGTTGGACCTCCCAGAGAGCCACCCTGACAGGTTTTCCTTCGGAGGTCTTGAGGTAGACATATATACGCGGTTTTGCATAAAACCAATATGGAGCACCTAAAGAGATGCAAACTATATACAAGAAAGGAGTCTGTCTGCTGCAAGTCCGTAGGGACTAATGTCTCCAGAAACCGGGGATAGAAAATCAAAACGTAAACACAAGCAACATAACTTTCAACAAGTTACAACCGCCGGGGCTGCTTAGATCTCGGGTTCCCTCCTGGGAAAAGGCTCGTTCCTCCCGACCGAGGCTCACCGGTCTCCTGAGGCTGAGCGCGAGGGGGCATCGCTCCCGGACACCTTGTGGACATCCAGGGCGTACCACCCCGGCACCCCATGGTGGCGAGAGTACGTAACTACATCGCCCGGGAAGAGGTTCCGGCCAGGGTGTCCCTTCTTCAAACACGGCTCGACGTCCCGCCTGCTGACAAAGACGTCGTCCTGGTGCTGGGGACTCCTGATGAACCCCCAACCCGCCTCATGGTTGAAGCGGACGACTTGCCCTTCCACACGGGGACTGGGACGGTTTGCCTCTTCCTGACTGGCCCGAGATTTAGCAGCTCTGGCGCGTACCTCGAGACGCTCGCAGTGGATCTCCTTCTGGCGTTTCTCCCGAGTGAGCTGGAGGAGCTGCTCATGGCACCGCTCACTCCTCCTCTGCGCTTCAGCCCGGGTCTCCATGGGGAAGCCCATCAGGTCCCCCCCCTGGTTGTCCCAGGCCCACTCCTCAGCCTCCGGCCAGGTGACTATCGGTGCGGGTAGCGGTGTCATAAGGGGTTGCTGCGGGTCCTCTACAGGCGCGGACCAGTCCGGGTTGGGGCCGGAGGACACCTCAGCAGCTTCAGGTACTTCAGATTCGGGAGTTGGGCGGCATCACAGGTCCCCACCTCTAGCTGCCGCTTGCAGCTCCAGAGCAAAGACCTGCTCTCAGGTGCAGGAGATATTCAGCCATGAGGTTCAGTATGGGAACGGTAGGCTCAGCAGCCGGGCAGGGGTAGCACACTCACCCGCATCGGGGCCACTCGCGACCTCTGTCACCGTGTCTCCCTGGGCTTCAGCTCCTTGGCGACGGGCCCGGATGCGCAGCAGCATTTCTTCCCGCCACGCAGCCGTCGCCGCCTCCTGGGCCTCTTTCTGTCTCCGCACGAGACCCGGGGCTTCCTGGTGGAGAAACTCCAAATCTCCCGCTGTAAGAACGCTGCCGCTTCGCTCCCTTCCGGGTGAAGGACCTGAACCGGGTTCGGAAGGATCCGTAGGTTGCTCTCCAGAAGCATCCATGTCTGCTCCCGAAGATTGCCAACCTCCGACTGCTATGGCTGCACCTTGTTGCTTTTCTTCTTCCTCCTCTTTCGGGGCGGTTCCTGGGCAGCATGTTGACAGGCCCGCCTTCGTTCAGCCCATCCGGTTTGACTGGCATTACCCCGCGGACAGTCTCTGATGGAAGGGGCAGTCCACACTTTTGGCGCCAAGCGGGAGCCCAGCCCACAATGGGAGGTGTTTGAAGGCCGTCTTTTCACTGCACTATGGCGCCTGTTCTTCTTGGGCGGGCGCCATTTTACGTGGAAAACAACAGTTCAAGGTGTAAGGAACACAGTACCCAGTAGCAATGGGTAATTCCTTCCTTTGCTGTGGGCACGCGATCCTGCCGACTACGCCAAGTTTGTGACGCCTCTTCTCGGAAGCCCTTTCATTTACCCTGGGAGATGGGGGACTCAGAGTCGGGTCCTGTGATGGAGAGATGGGGTGCAGCCGTGACCCGGACCTGCTCCGTGCCCAGGGCCATGACATTAAAAGAAGGGATGGTATGGGTTTTTCCGGGTTGAGTGGCTGATTTCGACTACGCCACCTGTGGCACCTGGTGAAGGCCATCAGCGCTGCCGCAGTCCGCTGAGGCCTGGTGTTAGGGCAGCCGGCGTTGTTACTACTCCCCACAGGAGGAGCAAGGCCTCAGGGCAGAGGGACAGGAATGACAGGGGTAGTAGTCTAGAAAGTCTGCGTAGTGTGGTGTAGCGCAGAATAAAAAGTCCGGAGGCCATAGGGGTGAACTTCCAAGGCTTTACTCACACAAGAGATGGCAGAAGGAAGGCGACTCCCTGCTCCTCGCGGAGTTCTGCGGTCACTAGAGACGAGGGTCCGACAACCTCCGAGTAAATCCAGCATTCAACCAGGACCCCGCACCAGAGTGTTCCTAGACTTCAGACTGAGTCCTTTCCTGTCTGTGTGTGTGTAGATAGGCCGGGTCTCCCTCTGAACTCCTCTCAGAAAAAGGGCACGGTTGGCAGCTCCGCTCCTTCCGATACCCGGTGGGATCCTCAGGGCCTACCGGGCTTTCCCGACCAGGACATGGAGTAGCAAGGTCGGGTGTCGGGGGCCGGTACCCCTCTTGCAGCCGGACTCCCTCTGAGTATATCAGGTGGCGAGGACAGGTGGCGTATACCGCTCCGTCTGCATCCTCCCTGGGATCCATTTGCTATGGCGCTACACTCTTAAGCTCCGGGCCTTCTTGGTCATGGTCCTCGACCGGGCTGAGACATTCATTATCTGCAACCTGCCCTTCGACCCCAAGGCTCAGGTACGAGGGCCGTGTCTCCGTCCTCTGCAGGTCCACACAGGATCCATGCTCAGGGAGGGAGATCACGTACAATGAACAGTCAAAAGAACTAAAAAAAGGACGAAAAGCCAAGATGGCTGTGTATTAAATATTAAATTATTAAGTGTCACTAAAATGTGAGTCCTCCACCCTCACCCACTAAATGGTTCCCCTAACTCTTGGTTCCCCAGTCTCCCTGTAACCAGGAGGGCAGCACCTAGTGCATTCTAGCCCCATCTGGTGGAGAAATGTGGTGTTGGATGTGGAGGTGGAGTCCTGATCATCACACTGTTCTTACCTCAGAGGAGTAACACCACACTCCATTAGAGAAGTGCAGCATCCCTGTAGCGGTCGAACCCTCAGGGGCGCCACAATGGCACATGCAAAGATGCCTCCTGCCCTGCACCTGTCGTTGCACACTCTCAACTAGCACAATCAGCAAGCACATCCTTGTCCCAGCGCAGCGTTCAATTGTCCATACCCCAGTCCTTGGAACACAAGCGCAGATATGCAGCCAACGCACCACAGGCCACACTACTAAATTCCCACATTTCGCGACTGCTTGCGTTCGAAATGTTGTCTTTTAGGCTCGGGGAGATGGAAGCATTCCACAACCTGATGGCGGCATCCTTCTCTCAGTACTCTGTTCCTAGCTGCCACTATTTCTCCCGGTGTGCCGTCCCCACATTACACAACCACGTGTCCCACAACATTAGCGTGCTGTCAAAAATGCAGTTACTGGGCAAGTCCTCCTAACCAAGGACACATGGACAAGTGTTTGTGGACACAGATGGTACATCTCGCTGACTGCACACTGGGTCAACATAGTGGAAGCCGGGACCCAGTCGGACCTTGGGACGGAACACATCCTCCCGACGCTGAGGATTGCGGGCCCTAGGTCAATCAGGGTTGCCCCCATAGTCTACAGCTCCTGCACCTCATCCTCTTCAGCCTCCATCTCCTTTTCAGCCTCCATTTACCGAAATGACCACATCAGTCTCAGCTAGAAGATCTGCAGCACAGCCTAAGCCAAGCAGCAGCAGGCTGTGCTGAAGCTAATATGCTTAGGAGAGAAACCACACAATGCTGAAGAGTTGTGGACAGCTTTGAAAGAGCAGGCAGATCTGTTGCTGACACCGCTGAACCTACAGCCAGGCATGGTTGTGTGTGACAATGGCCGTAACCTGGTGGCAGTTCTGAGGCGAGGCGAGCTCACACACGTACCATGCCTGGCCCATGTGCTTAACCTCATGGTTCAGCGGTTTCTCAAAACCTACCCGAAGCAGCCGGATCTGCTCGTCAAAGTACGCCACCTGTTTGCCCATTTTAGAAAATCAGCTACAGCTTCCGCCACCCTTGCCGTTCTTCAGCAGGGTTTGCTGCTTCTGGCTCACCAACTGGTGTGTGATGTCCCCACGCGTTGGAACTCTACATTGCAGATGTTGGGAAGGATTTGTGAGCAGAAAAGGGCAGCTGTTAAGTATCAGCATCAATAAGGCCATCGGTATTCAATTCAGACTCCACACATAAGACCTCAGGAGTGGACATGGATGTCAGACATCTGTACCATCCTCCAAAACCTTGAGGACTCCACCAAGATGGTGAGCGACGATGACGCCATAATTAGCATCACCATCCTGCTTTTCTGTCTTCTGAAACGCTCTCTGCTCACAATCAGAGAGGATGCATTGCAAACGGAACACGATGAGATAGAGCAAGGAACTATAAAGGGTGATTACACACAGCCCAGCCTCATCTCATCCCAACATGAATTGGGTGACAATGAGGAAGAGGAAAAGGAGGAGGAAGAACAGGAGCTTGTTTCCTGGCTATAGACGGTACTATAATTATTGGAAATCCAAGCTGGACACATGGAATGAATTGGCTCTCTACGCCTTGGAGGTCCTGGCCTGCCCAGCCGCTAGCATTTTATCAGAGTGGATTTTTACTGCCGCTGTTGGAATTATAATTGATAAGCGCATCCACCTCTCAACTGAAAATGCTGACTGGCTGACAATTTTAAAAATGAACAAGGGCAGCATTGGGCCTGACTTCTCACCACCACCGAATGATAGCAGAGTAACATAAACTCAAATCCAGTTTATGGGAGTTGTATTCCCTTGCACCTTTTCACACCCACACATGGGTATACGCTTCCTGATTTTGGCTATTTGCTCTTGTCCTCCTCCTTCTCCTCATCCTCCACCACCATATCATCAGGGTGTCCCTGGTCCGTGATGCAACACTCACATAATTTTTTTAAAGGGTGTTTATGATGCCCTTAAATTTTTTTTTTTTATACAGCATGTTCATGTATACCCCCAGGGGTAAATGTTTGTCAGCCCATACACTTAGTACATGGGCATTACAAATAAAGGAGACCCGCTCCTTTCTAATGGGAACATTTTTTTATGAGGCCCTTCTCTACGTCTTTTCCAAGGTGCATTAGAATGCCTCCCAATTTTTGTCAGCCCTTGCATTCACTGCATAGGCCAACACTATGGGAGACCCAATTCCTAATAATGGGACCATTGTTTTCAGGAGGCCCTCTGACCTCCACTTCTCTTCCAAGGGGCATTGGAGTGCCTCCCAATTTTTTGCAACCCTTGCATAAACTGCATAGGCCAATACTATGGGAGACCCACTTCCTAATAATGGGAACATTTTTTCATGAGACCCTCTACGTCTCTTCCAAGGGGCATTGGAGTGCCTCCAAATTTTTGGCTACCCATGCATTCACTGCATAGACAAACAGTATGGGAGACACACTTCCTAATAATAGGAACATTTTTTTTCAGGAGGCCCTCCTCTACTTCTCTTCCAAGAGGCATTGGAGTGGGTCCAAATTTTTGGCAGCCCTTGCATTCACTGCATAAGCAAACAGTATGGGAGACCCACTTCCTAATAATGGGAACATTGTTTTCAGGAGGCCCTCCTCTAAATCTCTTTAAAGGGGTATTGTTGTGCGTCCAAATTTTCAAAGGGGTATTGGGGTGCGTCCAAATTTTGAGCAGACCTGCCACTCACTGCATAGGCAATAACCGTATAGGAGTGGGTACTCTTTAGTAATGGGAGCAACAAAGCATAGCCGGCTAATGGCTCTCTAAGAATAGCGAGGGCCGACTGTTAGCCATTTAAGAATAGTAAAGGCCGCCTGATGGCCCTATAAAAGTAGGCTTTGTGACTTTCATAGTCCCTCCTTCATAAATGAAACAGGATGTGTCTGGTCATGTCTCTCACACCACATGGCCAGATAAGGTTGTAAAATGTTAAAATTACATTTTCCAGTGAATGCATTTGTCACAGTTGAAAGCAATGCAAAAACGTATCAAAAACGCTACGTGTGAACATAGCCCAAGGTGTGGAGGAGTAGTTTTGGTTTTGGTTATTTATTTTGCCTTATATACAAGTCATTGCCCTGGAAAGGATGTTCCTTAACATATTTACCAGGAAAATCCATTTTGGTTTTGTTTTTGTATGTCTTATTGTGAGTAAAAGGCGTAATACCTCTGACAGCGTTGTTGACAGCAGTGACCTGGGAGTCAGAAATGCTTCCAGGGCTCTTCCCCATGCTGATCCCATGTCATTTGAGCACTGTTCCTATCGATTTGGGCAATTTTTAGGCCCTTGCTGTCCGCCGGGGGGAGCCGCCTGAAAAATGCTCGAGTTTCCCATAGACTTACATTGGACTCATTGCTTTGGTTGAGGACCCGAGCATTTCAATTTGCTCGACGCGAGCATCGAGCACCCGAGCATTTTAATGCTCGGTCATCACTAGGGATAACACAATCAATGTCCTACTAAAATTCAGCTACATACAGATCAAACATAATAGAGGCTCCTGCGAACATTGCAACATCAGAGATTTAAAACAACGGCCTGAAAGTACGAAGCAAACTTTAACCAATTCAAGACGGCGCCATTTTTTCCCATTCATGACCAGGCGCATTTTCTATTTTTCCCTGCATCCAGTTATAACAGCTCAAAAACTTTTTTTTTTTCTCGTGTAATTATTCATACTGACCTTTTTTTTTTTTTTTTTCATGTGGGGCCTAATTTTTACATCATTTTTCAATTTGTATAATAAATGGTTAAGAAAAATGTAAAGAAAAAATACATTGTGACGGCTTTTCACACTTTTTTTTAACAACATAAAGTGCCACTGAAATACATTTTAAATTGTTTCCTTCCCATTAAAATTACTTTTATACATAGAATTTTTTTTTTTCCATTGGCGGAGCTAGAAACATTGGTTTGGACTGAAGGTGGCTTTCCCCTTTTTTGTTTCATTTATTTACTCATTTATTTATTGTTTTGTCTTTTTTGTTTTATTTGTTCTATTTATTTTATTTTACATATTGTGCTCACCATAAGGTCATAAAGCCCATTAATGGGCATTTCACATTAAAATCCTTTTTTCTTCTTTATTACTAATCTCCCCTGTAATTGTAGATAGCACATTAGCCTCAAATACAGGGTACATTCAGCCTCCTGCCTGTAGGCGCTGGTCTGAACCTACAGTTGTGACAAGTTTTGAGACTGACATAATATGGTTTTCAAAGTCTGCTTCTTCAGTGTTTTTAGATATTTTAGTAAGAAATTTCTATGGTTACTTAAGTAGAATTTTAAGCATTTCATACATTTTTAAAGTTTTAATGACAAATATATTAAGTTTTATGCATAAACTCAATTTTTACAATGTTGGCCCTTATTTTTAAAGACTTCTGCCCTCCGCCCTGGCAGCTGGATATCATCTTCTGGGCCAAATCCTGCCTGATGGTAACCCATTCTTGCTTGATCAGTGCTTGGAAGTTTTCACAATTTCTGTGTTTTGTTTGTCCACCTGCTTTTTGAGGATTGACCACAGGTTCTCAATGGAGTTTCCTGGCCACATATCAAAAATTTCACTGCTTTATTCACTGAACCAATTAAGTATGACACTAGCCTTATGGCATAATTCTCCATCATGCTGGAAAAAATAATTTTTCATCACCAAATTTCTTGCGGATCGTTGGGAGAAGTTGTCCTTTTTCGGATGTATATATTCCATTCTTTATTTATGGCAGTGTTCTAGGGAAAAAGATGAAAAGCCCCTGAATGGTCTCAGGATTCTTTACTGTTGACTTAACACAGGACTCATGGTTGCCTTCACCTTTTCTTCTCTAGACAATCATTCTTCTAGATGTCCCAAACAGTCTGAAGTAGGCCACTACTTTACCATGGACTACTGGACTATGGAAGAAGAAGCTTATAATATGTTAAAAAAAAAAAAAAAAAATTAATCTAGCGCATAAGCTTCCAGGAAATACCTTTATTGTATCACGGACGATGACTAGAGCAGGATAAAAAACATCTAGACAGTCGCAGCTATCTGAGGAAAATCATTAAAAACGTCTTCAGACGCGTTTCTGCTAACAAGTAGCCTAAGTCATAATATGTTCTTGCAGAGTCAATTACAGATCATTCCGAAGTTTTAAAAGTTTGTGGTGGCAAATTGCAATCAGTTAATACTAGTGTTGAGCGAGCACTAAAATGCTCAGGTGCTCGAAGCTCGGGCCGAGCTCACTGTGATACTCGGGTGCTCGACCCGAGCAACAAGCCCAATGTTAGTCTATGGGAGACCCGAACATTTTTGCGGCGGCAACCCCGGCAGTCTGTAGAAAGCCTAAAAAGTGCCCAAAACGATAGTGACAGTGCTCAAATGACATGGGGACAGCATGGGGATCGCCCCAGGAAGCATTTCTGACCCCCAGGTCACTGCTGTCAACAACGTGGTCAGAGGTATTAAGCCACTTTTACAGGCTCACAATAAAACGTTCAAAAACGAAAGTGAAAGTCCTTTCCTGTGAAATATGTTAACCCCTTAAGGACCATGGGTCTTTCTGTTTTTGTGTTTTCCTTTTTTGCTCCCCTTCTTCCCAGAGCCAGAACTTTTTAAATTTTCGTTCAATATGGCCATGTGAGGGCTTATTTTTTGCGGGACGAGTTGTACTTTTAAACACGATCACTGGTTTTACCATATCGTGTGCTGGAAAATGGGAAAAAAATTCCAAGTGCAGTGAAACTGCAAAAAAAATTGCAATTTCACAGTTGTTTTTTGGGTCCTTTTTTTACCACGTTCACAGATTGCTAAAACTGGCCTGCCATCATTATTTTCCAGGTCGTTACGAGTTCATAGACACCAAACATGTATAGGTTCTTTTTTATTTAAGTGGTGAAAAAAAAATCCAAAGCTTGCTAAAAAAACAAAAAAAAATGACGCCATTTTCCGAGACCCTTAGCTTCTCCATTTTTCGGGATCTGGGGCCAGGTGAGGGCTTATTTTTTGCGTGCCGGGCTGACGTTTTTATTGATACCATTTTGGGGTACATCCGATGTTTTGATCGCCCGTTATTGCATTTTATTGCAAAGTTGTAGCGACCAAAAAAACTTAATTCTGGCGTTTAAATTTTTTTTCTCGTTACGCCGTTTACTGATTGTATTAATTCTTCTTTTATATTGATAGATCGGGCGATTCTGAACGCGGCGATACCAAATATGTGTATGTGGTTTTTTTTTTATATATATATATATATTTTATTTTGAATGGGGCGAAAGGGGGATGACTTAAACTTTTATATATTTTTTATTTTTTTTTATTTTTTTAAAAACTTTTTTTTACACTTTCTGCTTGCTTCTATAGTCTCCAGAGGAGACTAGAAGCAGCAGTTGTCTGATTGCTTCTACTGCATACAAGCGATGAGCAGATCGCTTGTATGCAGGAGAAATGCTCACTTGCTATGAGCGCTGACCACTAGGTGGCGCTCATAGCAATTGAGACATGACAACCACAGGCGTCTGCTGCAGACCCTGAGTTGTCATGCCCACCCATTGGTGACCCGCGATCACGTGACGGGGTCACTGATGGGCGGGGCTTAGGACTCCCGGAAGCGCGAGTTAAATGCCACTGTCAGAGATTTAACATATTAACAGCCGCGGGTGGATTGCGATTCCAATAATCAGCTGACATGTGCTCGCTTCAGTGCGGGCTCACCGCCGGAGCCCCTGCTGAACCGGCCTTCCCGACCTGGTGCGTACTATTACTGACCAGGTCGGAAAGGGGTTAAGGAACATCCTTTCCAGGGTAAAGACTTGTGTATAAGGTAAAATAAATAAAGAAAAATACTCCTCCACACCTTGGGCTATGTTCACAAGTAGCATTTTTTATGCGTTTTTGCACGTTTGTATTGCTTTCAACCGTGACAAATGCATTCACCGGGAAATGTCATTTTAACATTTTACAACCTTATCTGGCCATGTGCTGTGTGACACATGCATACAGTGCTAAAAAGACATGGGAACAGCATGGGGAAGACCCCTGGAAGCATCTCTGACACCCAGGTCACTGCCTAAAAGTGTGCCCATCAGAAGTGATCCTTGCCGCATCAGAAGATGCAGACTTGCAACTATCCCCGTGCAAGTCCTTGTCCCAGGGCAGTTTTAAATTGTACCTCCCCCATAACTTACAATACAAGCGCAAGTATGCAGCCTGACACCCACCCACCCCCCAGGCTGCAATACCATACTGCTAGTTTGCTTGCACTTGAAATTGGGCCTTTTAGGCATGTGGAGGTGGAATCTGGCCACCACGTCATGGCTGCGTCGGTAGCCTGGTATTCATACTCAGTCCCCAGCCGCCCGGCGGCCGGGTGTCCACGCTTGGTCCCCAGCCACCAGGGGGCGGCCGGGTGTCCATACTCAGTCCCCAGCCGCCCCGCGGCCGGGTGCCCACACACAGTCCCCAGCCGCGTGGGGGTGACCGGGTGTCCATAAACGGTCCCCAGCCACCCCTATTTGTCCCGGTGTGCCTTATACACAAGCGCGCATAACAAAACATTACCTGTGCCCTCTCCAGTGCATTTAGTGGGAAGGACAGCCTAACCACAATCACGTGGACAAGTGAATGTGGCCAGGAAGGGTCCATCTCACTGACGCCTTCACACTGGGTTAATATTGTGGAAGCCAGGACACAGTTGGACACTGGGATGCAACACGTCCTCCAGACATAGAGGATTGCGGGTCCTGGATCAATCAGGCTTCAACACAAAGTTCAAAAGGTAGACAGCAGCAGTGGTCGGCCTCCTACACAACGAGTAAATTATTCATGATCATGAGGCCATCCACCTCCTTAGCTTTCTGTTCCTTGGAATGGAAGCGCATGTATGTAGTAGCAGCTAGGCCTGAGGTGGTCAGCGTTTTGGCGCATATTCTACCTCCTTCGAGGATTGCTGGATGTTTTCCTGCTACTATCCCAGTTCTATGACTCCCGTTGAAACAAAGCTTCAGGTGATGAATGATGGATGAGGTGGTGGCAAAGGAGAAAGAGCAGGAGGAACAGGGACCATTCACATCAATATCAGGCCAGCCAACCACACATGTCTTGTAGGATATGTTTC
Source organism: Phyllobates terribilis (assembly GCF_046119375.1). NCBI lineage: Eukaryota > Metazoa > Chordata > Amphibia > Anura > Dendrobatidae > Phyllobates > Phyllobates terribilis. Next base: position 104,541,049 of record NW_027362767.1, read on the forward strand.
CGTACCAAAAGGAGCGGTTCAGCTACACAGTTATAAGGCATACAGTGAATGCAATGCCTACCAAAAATTTCGAGGCTATCCAATGCCCCTTGGAAGTGACATGGAGGTCAGAGGGCCTTGACTAAGCCGTTTTTTCCATTTATAGCAACTGGGTCTCCTGTACACTGTTGGCCTAAGCAGGGAATGGAAGGCTTTCCAAAAATTATTAGGCACTGCAATGCCCCTTGAAACAGACGTGGATTACAGCGTATTAAAAACCTTCTACCCATTATTGGGGAGTGGGTCTCCCTTAGTGTTCGCCTATGCATTGAAAAGCAAAAGCTGACAAAAATTAGGAGGAAATGCAATGCCCGTTGCAAGAGTCGTGGAGGTTAGAGGTAATTAAAAACAACATGTCAATGCCCCTTGGAAGAGCTGTGGAGTTCAGAGTGGTTTAACAAGACGGTTTTAATGCCCCTTGGAAGAGATGTGGAGGTCACAGTAGCTTAACAAGATGGTTTTAATGCCCCTTGGAAGAGACGTGGAGTTCAGAGTGGTTTAACAAGACAGTTTTAATGCCCCTTGGAAGAGTGGTGGAGGTTACAGTGGAATAAAAAGACAATATCAATGCCCCGTGGAAGAGACGTGGAGGTCACAGTAGCTTAACAAGACGGTTTTAATGCCCCTTGGAAGAGTGGTGGAGGTCGCAGTGGAATAAAAAGACAATATCAATGCCCCTTGGAAGAGTGGTGGAGGTTACAGTGGAATAAAAAGACAATATCAACACCCTGTGGAAGAGACGTGGAGGTCACAGTAGCTTAACAAGATGCTTTTAATGCCCCTTGGAAGAGTGGTGGAGGTCACAGTGGAATAAAAAGACAATATTAACGACCCGTGGAAGAGACGTGGAGGTCACAGTAGCTTAACAAGAAGATTTTAATGCCCCTTACAAGAGCCATGCAGTACAGCATATTAAAAACATTATTCCCATTATTGGAGAGTGGGTCTCCCATATTCTTTGCCTATGCCTTCCAAGCAAAAGCTGCCAAAAATTAGGAAGGGGGAACTTGCAATGTCCCTTACAAGAGCCATGCAGGACAGCATATTAAAAACATTATTCCCTTTATTGGGGAGTGGGTCTCCCATAGTCTTTGCCTATGCCTTCCAAGCAAAAGCTGCCAAAAATTAGGACAGAGGAACTTGCAATGCTGGCAGCATGGACCATGGTCACCCTGGTGGTATAGTGGTCGTGGAGGCTGAGGATAAGGAGAAGAGCAAAAAACAGCCGAAATGAGGAAGCATATACCCATGTGTGGGTGTGAAGCGATGCATGGGAATACACCTCCCGAAATAACACAGTGGATTTGACTTTATGTTACTCTGCTGTCATTTGGTGGTGATGAGAAATCTGGCCCAATCCAGCCCTTGTTCATTTTGATAAGGGTCAGCTTGTCAGCATTGTCAGTTGACAGGCGAGTGCGCTTATCAGTTATAATTCCCCCAGCGGCACTAAAAACACCCTCCGATAACACGCTAGTGGCAGGGCAGGCCAGGACCTCCAAGGCATACAGAGTGAGTTCATTCCAAGTGTCCAGCTTGGATACCCAATAATTAAAAGGCACAGAGGAATCACGGAGGACGCTGGTACTCCCTCACCATCTTTTGAAACTTTCCACTCGTTGTGAGAGTACCCTGCGCCTCAGGGCCTGTAAGCTGGGCAGGTCTCAGAAAACTGTCCTAGAACATTGACAGTGTTCCCCTGCCTCTGCTGGATTGGAATTGCGTCTCTCTCGCCTGTATGCCTTAGTTGGGCAGCGAACTGTGACTTCTGCCGCTACCGTGTTCAGATGGGAATTTTTTTAATAGTTCTGCAGCAAGGGCCTTCTGGTACTGCCCTATTTTTGTAGACCTCTCCAACTCAGGAATAAGAGAGTGAAAGTTCTCCTTGTAGAGGGGGTCTAAAAGTGTCACCAACCAGTAATGACTGTCACCCAACATTTTGACAATGCGAGGGTCACGGTTAAGGCAGCGTAACATAAAGTCAGCCATGGGTGCCAGACTGGTAACGGGCAAGACTTCCGTGTCCTCACCAAGATGACGACTGATAGTGTTGAGCGATCACTAAAATGCTCGGGTGCTCGAAGCTCGGGCCGAGCTTACCGTGATACTCGGGTGCTCGACCCGAGCAACGAGCCCAATGTTAGTCTATGAGAGACCCGAGCATTTTTGCGGCAGCACCCCCGGCAGTCTGTAGAAAGCCTAAAAAGTGCCCAAAACGATAGTGACAGTGCTCAAAAGACATGGGGGCAGAATGGGGATTGCCCCTGGAAGCATTTCTGACCCCCAGGTCACTGCTGTCAACAACGTGGTCAGAGGTATTAAGCCACTTTTGCGGGCTCACAATAAAACGTTCAAAAACGAAACTGAAACTGTTTTCCTGTGAAATATGTTAAGGAATTTCCTTTCCAGGGTAAAAACTTGTGTATAAGGTGAAATATTTAACCAAAAACCAAAATACTCCTCCACACCTTGGGCTATGTTTGCAAGTAGCATTTTTCATGCGTTTTTGCACTTTTGTATTGCTTTCAACCGTGACAAATGCGTTCACCGGGAAATGCCATTTTAACATTTTACAACGTTATCTGGCCATACTCGGTCCCCAGCCACCCTGACTTCTGTCACCTTCCCCCACACTTTTCTTAGCCTGGCCTGCTTTAGGGCAGCATTGGACGAGCCCACCAGAGAACCAGACTCCTCCGGTGGGCCCTGACTTCTCCATCGGTGGAGTTGAGAGTGCCTAGGTGAGGAGCATGATGATGATGATAGAAGTTAGCATCTGCTTTGTTTTCTTGGAATGCAAGCGCATGTATGTAGTAGCGGCTAGGCCTGAGGTGGTCTGCGTTTTGGCGCATATCCTACCTCCTCCGAGGATTGCTGGATGTTTTCCTGCTACTATCCCAGTTCTATGACTCCCGTTAAAACAAAGCTTCAGGTGATAAATGATGGATGAGGTGGTGGCAAAGGAGAAAGAGCAGGAGGAACAGGGACCATTCACATCAATATCAGGCCAGTCAACCACACATGTCTTGTAGGATATGTTTCTGTAACAAAAGGAGTGGTTCGGCTACACAGTTATAGGGCATACAGTGAGTGCAATGCCTAACAAAAATTTCGAGCCACTCCAATGCCCTTTGGAAATGACATGGAGGTCAGAGGGCGTTAACTAAACCTTTTTTTCGATTTATAGCAACTGGGTCTCCCGTGCACTGTTGGCCTAAGCAGTGAATGGAAGGCTTTCCAAAAATTATGAGGAACTGCAATGCCCCTTACAAGAGCCATGTGTGGCACCCCAGGGGTCTGGTCTCCACAGTAATAGAGATATTACGTCAGAGAGCAAGTGGGAGGTTTCCTGATCAGGATCCCTTAAACATGCAACATCCTCCTGGCCCAGTACTGGGAGGGGAGAATTCTGTCCTTATAAACTGGATCTGGGGTGGGGTTGAGTGAGTCAGAGAACAGAGAACAGTCAGAGTCAGAGTGAGAGCAAGGGAAAGTAACAGCAAGGAGCTCTGTAGGAGCTAGGAGCTAAAGACCAGTGGTGGTGGAGGCTGAGGATAAGGAGAAGAAGATTAAACAGCCGAAACGAGGAAGCGTATACCCATGTGTGGGTGTGAAGCGGTGCATGTGAATACACCTCCCGAAATAAAACAGTGGATTTGACTTTGTTACTCTGCTGTCATTTGGTGGTGATGAGAAGTCTGGCCCAATCAAGCCCTTGTTCATTTTGATAAGGGTCAGCTTGTCAGCATTGTCAGTTGACAGGCGAGTGCGCTTATCAGTTATAATTCCCCCAGCGGCACTAAAAACACGCTCCGATAACACGCTAGCGGCCGGGCAGGCCAGGACCTCCAAGGCGTACAGAGCGAGTTCATTCCAAGTGTCCAGCTTGGATACCCAATAATTAAAAGGCACAGAGGAATCACGGAGGACGCTGGTACGATCGGCAAGGTACTCCCTCACCATCTTTTGAAACTTTCCACTCCTTGTGAGAGTACCCCGCGCCTCAGGGCCTGTAAGCTGGGTGGATGTCAGAAAACTGTCCCAGAACATTGACAGTGTTCCCCTGCCTCTGCTGGATTGGAGTTGCATCTCTCTCACCTGTACGCCTTGGTTGGGCAACGAACTGTGACCTCTGCCGCTAGCGTGCTCAGATGGGAATTTTTTTAAGAGTTCTGCAGCAAGGGCCTTCTGGTATTGCCCCATTTTTGTAGACCTCTCCACCTCAGGAATAAGAGAGGGAAAGTTCTCCTTGTAGCGGGGGTCTACAAGTGTCACCAACCAGTAATGACTGTCACCCAACATTTTGACAACGCGAGGGTCACGGTTAAGGCAGCGTAACATAAAGTCAGCCATGCGTGCCAGACTGGTAACGGTAACATCACACACCAGTCGGTGTGCCGGAAGCTGCAAACTCTGCTGCAACACAGCAAGGGCGGCGGAAGCTGTAGCCGACTTGCGAAAATGAGCTGACAGGCGGCATACTTTCACGAGCAGATCTGGCAACTCGGGGTACGATTTAAGAAACTGCTGAACCACGAGGTTAAGCACATGAGCCAGGCATGGTACGTGTGTGATCTCACCTCGCCTCAGAGCCGCCACCAGGTTACGGCCATTGTCACACATGACCATGCCGGGATGTAGGTTAAGCGGTCTCAGCCACAGATCTGCCTGCTCTTTCACAGCTGTCCACAACTCACAAGCAGTGTGAGGTTTATCACCTAAGCTTATGAGTTTCAGCACAGCCTGTTGCCGCTTGGCGGAGGCAGTACTGCAATGCTTCCAGCTTGTAACTGATGTGGTGATATCTGAGATGGAGGCTGAACATGAGGAGGAGGAGGAGGAGGATGCGCAGGAGCTGTACACTGTGGGGGCAACTCTGACTGACATAGGGCCCGCAATCCTCGGTGTGGGGAGGATGTGTTCCGTCCCAAGGTCCGACTGGGTCCCGGCTTCCACTATGTTTACCCAGTGTGCCGTCAGAGAGATGTACCGTCCCTGGCCACAAGCACTTGTCCACGTGTCCGTTGTCAGGTGGACTCTCCCAGTAACTGCGTTGTTGAGGGCACGGCAGATGCTTTGGGACACGTGCTTGTGTAGTGCGGGGATGGCACACCGGGCAAAATAGTGTCGGCTGGGGACCGAGTACCGAGGGACGGCCACCGCCATAAGATTGCGGAAGGATTCCGTCTCCACCAGCCTAAAGGCAGCATTTCCAATGCAAGCAGTCATGAAATCTGCAAATTTAGGACTGTGGCCTGTGGGGCGTTAGCTGCGAATTTCCGCTTTCATTCAAAGGTCTGGGATATGGACAATTGAACGCTGCGGTGGGACGTGGACGTGGACGTTGATGCTGTTTCTTGAGAAACTGCCATAACAAGTGAAGACAGAGAGGAGGGGGCAACTTTACATGCAGTATGGACAGGGGATTGCCTTGCACACACAACAGGGGGTTCTATTGTACGCACAACAGTGGAAGAAGCAGTGGTGACACCCGCTGACACTGGTCGTGGACCCTGGGTTTCGCCCTACAAAGTCGGGTGCTTTGCTGCCATGTGCCTGATCATGCTGGTGGTGGTCAGGCTGGTAGTTTTGTCACCCCTGCTGATGCTGGCATGGCAGTTGGAACATATGGCCTTTTTGGGGTTATCAGCAGAGTCTTTAAAAAAATTCCAGACTCTGGAAGACCTACCGCTTGTGCTGGCAACGTCCCTCGTGTTGGTGTTACGGGGAACGGTTGCCTGCCTTCTGTCTGCGGCCACCACACTGCTTCTTCCTGCCTGTTGGGGTACTCTGCCTCCCTCCCCCTGTGTGCTGCTGGCCTCACTCTGCATGTCCTCCTTCCATGTTGGGTCAGTTACTAGATCATCCACCACCTCCTCCTCTTCCACTTGCGCACCACTATCCTCCTCCTCACTTCCTGGCAATTGTGTCTCGTCATCGTCCACCTCTTGTGACAGATTGCCAACGTCGACTTCCTGTGGCCGTGGCTGTTCAAATATTTGGGCATCGCAACATGGGATCTCCTCTTCCACCACTTCAAGCGTATCAGGCGAGGGGCCCAAATAAGGAAATGGACCAGTGAACAGCTCTTCAGAGTGTCCAAGTGTGGGATCACTTGCTGTCTGACGACACTCGGCATGGTGGGAGGAAGGAGCATCAGGGTGAGGAGGAGTATGCGGTCGAGACTCACGGCTACTAAGAGTTGACCGTGTGGAAGATGGACTGGAGGTGGTGGTGCCCAGGTAACTGGAAGTATTGTCTGCTATCCAATTAATAACCTGTTCACACTAATCAGTTCTCAATACTGGTGTTGTTCTGTGCTTCCCTAGTAATTCGGTCAAGAAGTGGGAGCGAGAAGATGTGGCTGTTGGTTGTGGCACATTTTCACCTTGGCCACGGCCCCGTCCTTTGCACGAACCATCACCAGAATGTCCACTTCCACGTCCCTTGCCACGCGCCTTGCCCATTGTAAATGAAGTAAAATAGCTTACACTTGCACTATCAATGGAAAAAGGGTAATAAAGAGTAGATTAGAACCGTGGAAGAGGAAAACCACAGTTATTGTTTACTGGGGTATACCACACTTTTTTAAATAGAGATATTTGCGGCTGAACAGTGAGCGACACACTCAAACTGCTTTTTTTTTAGATACCAAAGGCCCAAAACTGGATAGTACAGCTATTTGACCCGTGGAACTGCGAAACCACACTGGGATGTCGGGCCTACACAAGACTATTTTCAACAGATATATTTTTGTGTCACAACAGTCAGGAGACACTACTGTTTTTCTTTACGGAAAAAACTACCAAAACCTGAATAATAGAGATTCTGTCTCTCTGGCCTACACCAGACTATTTTCAACAGATATATTTGTGTCTGAAAAATCAAGGAGACACTATTATTATTTTTATACAGCAAAAAATGACAAAAACAGGATAATAGAGATGTTTTACCGTGGAACATCAAAACCACAGTAATAATTTACTGGTGTATACCAGGCTTTTTAAAATATATATATATATTTGCGGCTGAACAGTGAGCGACACACTCAAACTGTTTTTTTTAGATACAAATGGCCCAAAAGTGGATAATACAGAGGTTTGTACCGTGGAACTGCAAAACACAGTTGTATTTCTCGGGCCTACACCAGACTATTTTCAACAGATATATTTGTGTCTCAAAAATCAGGGAGACACTATTATTATTTTTATACAGCAAAACAATGCCAAAAACAGGATAATAGAGATGTTTTACCGTGGAACAGCAAAACCACAGTAATAATTTACTGGTGTATACCAGGCTTTTTAAAATATGTATATATTTGCGGCTGAACAGTGAGTGACACACTCAAACAGTTTTTTTTTTAGATACAAATGGCCCATAGAACTGCAAAACCACACTTGTATTTCTCGGGCCTACACCAGACTATTTTCAACAGATATATTTGTGTCTGAAAAATCAGAGGCACACTTTTTTTTTGGGGGGGGGGGGGGGGCAGAAGGTTAATAAGATGGGTATTTGTACATTGTGAAGGAGGAAAAAAAAAAAGAGGATTTAGATAAAAAAAAAGGATTTTTCCTGGCCCCCAGGACCTGGAGCTAAGTCCAGCAATTTCAGCAACAGGAGCAGCACACAGGACTGTAATGCAGCGTTTGCTGGTATAACCACTGCGTCTCCTATACAGCCTGCCTGCCTGATATACCTGGGATGGATATTAGTCCTGAGAAGGACTGTTTGTTTGATCTGGCAGCCTTTACAGACCCTACACTAACTATTTTGCCGGATATATCTCTCCCTAAATCAGCAGCGCTGTCCCTACACTGTCTGATCCGGAGCGACTGTGTCCAAGATGGCGGCGCCCGGTTTTAAATACACGAGGTGACGCTGTGCGGCCAGCCAATCACTGTAATGCCCACAAACAACATGGCTGCGGCATTACAGTGACTGGCTGGCAATCCCTGCATGTTCATTGGCTCTGTAAAGAGCGCCAAACATGCAGGGCGGAGACCCGAGCTCCCGCCCAAGTAACCCAGAAATGCTCGGTGCTCGCCGAACATCCCGAGTAGCGTGATGCTCGGGTGAGTACCGAGCAGTGTCGAGCATGTTCGCTCAACACTAGTTAATACATTTGAATTTCAATTAAATTTCAGTTGTCAACATAGCTTTGTCTTTGAGTGTTGTATTTAGCCTTTTTATGATGGGAAAACATAATATAGCCATATGCTTGAGACTTTACCCAGAGCATGGCGCATAAAAAAACCTAGAAATGTCTCAATGTGTTTCGCAATACACTTTACACTTCAAGCTATCTGCTGCCTTTTTTTGGCTAAGAAAGTTTACTCATAAAAAACTGCCATGTTCTCAAAACTGTTTCATAACTGACTATGGCCTAGGGATGGTGTGAGGGACAGCTCAACCACCCTATGGAATCTGGAGTGTGCTGTACTGTTGGTTGTGTGCTTGACAGTCTAGTCATCCAATCTGATCCTGGGATGTGCTGGGCTGTCAGCATTTTGATTGACAGCCCTGCTGCTCTATCAGGTTTAATCTGAGGGCATTTCCCCAGGAGCCTCCTGTTAAGTGTCAGTCTGTTGCTGGATTTGAAATGGGTCCAGAACTTTCTGTGGTCTCCCATTTCAGTCCAGCCAGGGCTGATGCTGCTCAGCATCATCATCAGCCCCAACACCTAGCTGGTCCACGAGATGTACAGATTGTCTCCTGGGTATTTGTGCCTAGCAATGTTAAGCATAGGTTGCGGAGGGAGACAGGGCTTTTGGAGTCTAAGTCCAGGATTCGCCACACTGAGCATGCCCGTGACCTGGCGGATCGTGATTGGTGGTTTGGCACCCACCTGACCCGGTGACCTGGCACCGCCTGATTGGTCCACGAGTGGTGTCACCAATGGCGCGTCGGTAGGCAGGGCTTAGTCTTTAAAAGGCCCGCCCACAAACATGGCGGCGCGCTCTGATCATTGAGCAAGTGTTGCCGTTGTGTGGACGACTGTGTTCTACATAGCTTCTATAGGCAGGTTTAGTGAAAGTAGGCAGGCTAGTGGAAATAGGCAGGTATCTCCGTCTAGCAGTCTGGCTCTGCCAAAGGGGTCACTTAACACCCCGAGCAGCCTGCAGACGTCCTGTCCACGGTTATCGCCTGTCAGTCACGTGGAGTAGTACCCTTCAGTCCAGTAGCACGCCGGCTGGAGGCACGTGTACCCGTCGGCGTAGTCACACACACACACATCCTAGCGCCGCCACTGTAGTCCCTGTGCTGTAACAGGACTACAGATAGTTTTTCACCGCTTATCTCTCGTGCTGCTAACGTAGATAGTGCGAATTGCTATACCCGTTCCAGTGTGCAGAAACACGGAAGGGTTTAACATTTAAGTTGGTTGCTTTCCTTTCCACCTGGAAAGTGTTCGGCAGCAGTCAACCACGCTGCATCGCGGACCCCGGGGTCGGTTGCGTTCCATTATATTAAAGTTGTTTGCAACTGCCCTCCTAACACCTCCCATCCTTAATCATTTGCAAGGTATTTATCTGGCTAGCTCTTAGTAGTCAGTGTCAGTTGTAGCACTGCTTAAGCTAGATGTGTATGCTTAGCTCTGTGTCTCTTTCCTCTGACCCTGTTGCCGGACTTAGGATTTGTCATGATTATTCTCATGGATTATCCCTTTTGCTTTTGCCACTCTCTGACTTCAGGTATGTGACCCCAGACTGAGTATCCGTTTGCTGTACTCCCTGGTTTTGACATACCCTCCTGGTATTTAACCCCAGATTGTTTCCTGACCACGCCTTTGACTGACCTCTCTGTGCTACGTGTCCTCCTGGTATTTGATCTCGGACCTCCTGACTACCCTGTCTCACAGCTTGCCCGTGAGTAGTGACTCAATGTCACAACTGTATATAAAAAGGCATTATTTCTTGCTAAAATAATTTTTTTTATATTCGGTTATTTGTTTTATCTTGGCTTCTGCAGCTTCTACGTATCATAACACATTGCAGTATTCTATTGGAGGTGGTGGCCTCCTCCATGTTTGGCTGAGCACTCCTCCCATCAGCCTAAAGCTGTTTTTAATTAGACTGGATCCTATTTGTCCTTTAAATTTGTAGGCTTTTAGCCCATGAGAGGCATGATGCTATATTCTTTTGCTTGCATATTATGCTAATATATGCTTGGATCTATTCACATTTGCTTTATTCTGTTTGGAAATGGATATAGTTAACTATTGAGGTGAGTCCATGAAGGGAGTAGTTGCGCTGGAATAGGAAATTCAGTTTCCTGTTTGTTAGGCAATTAGTGGAAAGTACTGGAAAGAGAAGAACCTATGGTACACAGACCTGCTTCAAAAAGGGTGTTGGGTGTGAAGGGGGGAGACCATACTGGGATAGTAAGTTTTAACAAGTGAACAAGTATCAAGTGTCAGAAGGATCCTTATCTCAGGCAAGCAGGGGCCTATAGCAAGTGTTAACTATACTAGATAAGAAGTGAAAGTGTAGTCAGACCTGAAGGCCATAGAGAAGACTGGCCAAGTTGGGACACATGTTCTCCTACAGGGAATTGAAGATGCAGTGGCACATCAAGGAGTGTGTGGCTTGCATTAATTGGAAGTTGAGAATAGTTGTGAGAGGTCATAGTGATGCACCTCAGGGAGTGCAGCCTACTCAAGGGAACATGGAGGATCCCATTTTGATCTGTTTATTGATTGTAACATGTAACACACCACATTGTGTGACTGTGAAGTTCCTGCCACTGGATTGTGCAGAAGATGTATTCTTTAAGAGTCATGCCTGCTATCTGATGTATATAAGTTTCACCAGTTTGCTTAGGAAATAAAACTTTATTTTTGAACTCTGGTTTCCCTCTTTCATCTCATCTTCATCGGGTTTAGGCCTGCCATGTCAAGAGGTAGCATGCTGTCTGCAGTTACATATCGCTAACATAAGGGGACACAAGCACAGCCAGGATTCCCCTTTTTTTCTGTAACGTTTTGGAACACAGAAACAACCCTCGTCCAGGGTGTCCACCAGCGCTACAGCTGGAGAAGATGGCAACTGGTGAGTATATTAACATATTGACTTAAAAAAATGAATATGTTTTTTATTTTAGTGTCCTATTCTCCCCCATTTCCCCCTGATTATTAGCAATAAGAAGTTTAGCAATAAGGTCTCATGCATGGGATGGAGTTATTTTACAAATCTGTTTAGTACATATCATCCTATACTACACCTCCACCAGTCTCAAATTTTAAATGAAAACACCTAGAGGATTTTCTCATGAACTCTGCATGAACCCCCTTCCATTGCATGCATCATTATGCATGGTGATAATGGTGGTATATCAAGTGCCTACAGGTGCCACCATATAACATCTGTGCCCCAACATTGACATGTGCATAAGTTCTTAATTATCTGTGTTTTTTGCCTTTCACACAGCATAGTACTTTCATTTTCCAGGTGATTTAGTAGAATCTTAATCCTTTTTGAACAGCGCACTCGTTCTCAAACCAGCTGAATACACTTGTCTGTTTTCCAGATGCTATGCAAAAACAATTGTGAACTGCAAACAGAATAATTACACAATCCTTAAACTTTAGAAACTTCATTAAGTATAGCGCACATTTTCACTTAATTACTCATACTTCAGTTGTAGATGTTTTCCTACACTGTGAAAAAATGTGCGTGCCGTTCTGAGGTTTAGAACCCTATGCATGTAGTGTAAAACATACCAGGAGAAATAAAAAGAAATTACTTAAATGGCCCCCTGAGGCGCTAAAGAAAACTCTGTACACAATATTGTTGCAATAGAATTTAGATTACACAAAACATCCAAATTTGTTTCTAAAGTCTCAGCTTTTTGTAATGTATTAAAGCTGGATGTGATCGAATCGATTTGCTGTGAATCAACTTAGGGTCAAAGTTCATGAAATTCAAAGGTTTCTGCAAATTTGAACAAGTTGTAGCTACCAAAATAAAAAAGGAAATGACTCGTCACCATTACAAACATTGCTGAAGAGTGCATCAGCCAGAGAGAGGTATCATGACCTCAGGTGCTTTGGCGCCAGCTTCCCCATAAGGCCTTACAGCTATTATATCTTATAGACTAGGGCAGCATGGTGGCTCAGTTGTTAGCGCTGTTGCTTTTCAGCACTGGGGTCTTGGGTTCAAATCATACTAAGGACATCATCTGCAAGATGTATGTTATCCTTGTGTTTGCATGCGTTTCCTCCGGGTTCTCCGGTTTCCTCCCACACTCCAAAGACATACTGATAGGGAATGTAGATTGTGAGCCCCAATGGGACAGTGATGATAATGTCTGTAAAGCATTTTGGAATATGATGTTGCTATATAAGCAATGCATAATAATAATAATAATGGATTAACGCATCAATCAGGGGTGGCTATCAGAAGGACCTAGAAAAATGAGGAATGGAAGCAGTGGTCATTGTAGGGTCTTACAGCCTAGGGATATGAGGTCAGAGTGCACAACTCCTCATTACAGATAGGCAAAGAAAAGCCTAAATCAGAGTGTGCAGCATTAAAGAGCAAACAAAATGGGAGTGTTAGTCTTAAGCCCCCGTCTCACATAGCGATATCGCTAGCGAGATCGCTGCTGTGTCACTGTTTTGGTGACTCACCAGCGACCTCACCAGCGATGTCGCTGTGTGTGACACTTTGCAACGATCAGGCCCCTGCTGTGAGGTCGCTGATCGTTGCAAAGTGTCCTGGACCATTTTTTGGTCGTTGGCCTCCCGCTGGCCAGCACACATCGCTGTGTGTGACCAGCGGGACCAACGATCTGGCTGGTAACTATGGTAAACATCGGGTTACTAGGGGCACGCGCGCACTTAGTAACCCGCTGTTTACCATGGATACCACTCTGCTACGGTGCGCGGAGGCTCCCGCGCACCGTAGCAGAGTGGTATCCATGGTAAACAGCGGGTTACTAGGGGCACACGCGCACTTAGTAACCCGATGTTTACCATAGTTACCAGCCTGCTCCTGCTTGCAGCAGGCTGGTAACGGGAGCAGGACATCGTGGAACGATTCTTTCCACGATATCGCTGCTCCCCTGATCGCTGGTGAGCCTGCCTGTTTGACAGCTTACCAGCGATGTATTAGCGATGCAGCAACGATCCCTGACGGGTCGTATCGTTGTCGGGATCGCTGCTGCATCGCTTAGTGTGACGGGGCCCTTAGACTGTGAATAATAATACATAGATTCAAACGATACACTGAGGTGCAGGACCTGCAGAGTCTGTGTGACTGTGAATTTATTAATGCAGTATGTCACTTTAATAAAACCATTTTTAAACACCATTTTTTTTTACCATTCTTGACACATTGCAAACAAGGAGGGCAATTCATTTTGCCCTCAGTTCAAATTTTTCTATTTAAGAAAAATACTGAAAACAAGTCCATGAGCCAAATAAGTTTTTTTGGATCGCTGAATTTTTGTCAAGGTGAGTGGACAGTTTAAACATAAAAAATATATAAAAAATACAAAAAAAGTTAGTTTAGCATTCCAGATTTACAAGTTCAATAAAGCTATGTGCCACAACAATACTGTTGACAATTGCTGCATCTTTCATTCCATGCATGTACCTATTTAGCAACACAGCATTTAGGGTTATAGAACTGATTTATACATATTATGCAAAAGACGGTATGGAAAAATGCAGAAAAGTAAGAATACTTAAAAAAAAAAAAAAAATAGTAGTCTTAATAGTTTATTTTTAGTGATGAGCGAGCATGCTCGCTACTGCTCGGTGCCCACCCGAGCATCTCACTGCTCGAGATGCTCGGCGGGAGCTCTGGTCCCCTCCTTGCATGTTTGGCACTCTTTACAGAGCAAATGAACATGCAGGGATTGCCTGCCACTCACTGTAATGACGCAGTCATGTTGGTTGTGGCATTACAGTGATTGGCTGGCCGCACAGCGTCATCAGGTCTATATCCGACCTGGCTCTGCCATGCTCGTCACAGTCACTCTGGAATCAGACAGTGTAGGGAAAGGAGCTGCTGAGCTAGGGAGAGATTTGCTTGTTTTTAGTTAGCGTAGGTGTACCAAACTATATTAGAGACACATATCCATCTCAACAAACAGTCCTTCTGAAGGCTAATCCATCTGCAGAGATATCAGGCAGGCAGTGTATATAGGCAGGCAGGCAGGGTATACAGCAGACTGCAGTGCACATAGCACAAGAGGCTCCATTCCAATTCTGCCTTCTGCTGCTGTTATATTTATAGAAATAGGCCCAGGTCGCAGGGGCCAGGAATACTTTTTTTTGGATCTTAATCCTCATTATTTGCTTAAAAAGCAATCCAGAGAACACTGTTTTTCTGCGCCATTTGCTTGTTGGCACTGCAAAATACAGGCAGGTCCTTTCCATATTACAGCGCTAAAAATCCAGCTATTTAAAACTGTGGTTTCTCCGTCACATGGATCACATATAATTGCGATGACAATACTGCCATTTCTGGCCTCCATTAAAAATTTGATTCAGTGTGTCAGTGAAGCTATTGACACCGGTTTGCTGTTCAAAATAGTTACCTACAGGCCAAGTATTTAGAATTGTGTTTTCTACATCACATGGGTCACATATAAGTTCGCTACAAATTCAGTCATTTGTAGTGTATGTGGAGGATATTGTCCTCCATTTAAAATGGGCAAGGCACGTGGCAAGGGGCGGGGAACTGGACGTGATGGTGATGGTGATGGTGCATGCAGAGGCCGAAATTGTGCCCCAACAAACACCCACATCTTCTCCCTCGACCTTCCTGTCCCAATTACTAGGGGACCGCAGAACACCACTATTGAACACACAGCAGTGTGAAAACGTTATTGGTTGGATAGCAGATAATGCTTCCAGTCACTTTGAAACCTCCACAACCACCCTGTCTTCCACACTGTCAAATCTCAGTAGTCATGAGTCTGGACTGCATATTACTCACCCTGATCCTCCTTCCTCCCACCATGCCGAGTGCCCGGAGACAACTGACCCGACACTGGGACACTGAAGAGATGTTCACTTTTCCATTTATAGATTCAGGCCTCTCGGCCAGTCCACTTGAAGCGGGGCAAGAGGAGATCGCATGTAGCGATGCCCAAATATTTGGGCAGCCACGATCACACGAAGGCGACTGTGGGAAAGTGTCACAAGAGGTGGACGATGATGAGACACAATTGCCAGAAAGTCAGGAGGAGGACCAGGGTGTGGAAGTGGAAGATGAGGTGGTGGATGATTTAGTAACCCAACCTGGCAGGAGGACATGCAGAGCTAGGAGAGCAGCACACAGGGTGAGGGAGGCAGAGCACCCCAACAGGCAGGAAGAGGCAGTTTGGTGGCCACAGACAGAAGGTGGGCAACCGTTCCCTGTAACACCAACACGAAGGAAGTTGCCAGTACAACTGTTTAGTCTTCCCGAGTCTGGTTGTTTTTTAAAGAGTCTGCCACTAACCCCAAAAAGGGCATTTGCACCACCTGCCAGGCCAGCATCAGCAGGGGTGGCAAAACGACCAGCCTGACCACCAGCAGCATGATCAGGCACATGGCAGCAAAGCTGACTTTGTGGGACGAACCCCAGGGTCCAGGAACAGTGTCTGCGGGTGGCACCACTGCTTCTTCCGCTGTTGTGTTGCAAGCCAATCCCCTGTCCATGGTGCATGCAAAGATGCCTCCCTCCTTGCACCTGTCATTGCACACTCTCAAGTAGCAACAACAAGAAGCACGTCTACGTCCTTGTCCCAGCACAGCATTCAGTTGTCCAAACCCCAGTCCTTGGAATGCAAGCGCAAATACGCAGCCAACGCCTCACAGGCCACACTACTAAATTCCCACATTTCACGAGTGCTTGCGCTCGAAATGTTGCCTTTTAGGCTCGTGGAGACGGAAGCATTCCACAATCTGATGGCGGTGGCTGTCGGTGTGCCGTCCCCGCATTACACAACCACGTGTCCCAAAATATTAGCTGTGCCCTCAACAACGCAGTTACTGGGATAGTCCACCTAACCAAGGACACGTGGACAAGTACTTATGGGCAGGGACGGTACATCTCGCTGACGACACACTGGGGTAACATTGTGAATGCCGGGACCCAGTCGGACCTTGGGATGGAACATGTCCTCCCGATGCCAAGGATCGCAGGCCCTAGGTCAATCAGGGTTTCCCCCACAGTTTACAGCTCCTGCACATCATCCTCCTCAGCCTCCTCCTCGTCTTCAGCCTCCATTTCCGAAATGACCACATCAGTCAAAAGCTGGAAGCACTGCAGCACTGCCTTGGCCAAGCGGCAACAGGCTGTGTTGAAGCTAATATGCTTAGGTGACAAATCACACAGTGCTGAAGAGTTGTGGACAGCTATAAAAGAGCAGGCAGATCTGTGGCTCACACCGCTGAACCTACAGCCAGGCATGGTCGTGTGTGACAATGGCCGGAAGCTGGTTGTGGCTCTGATTCAAGACCAGCTCAAACACACACCATCCTACCCAGAGGTGCCGGATCTGCTTGTTAAAGTACGCCGCCTGTATGCCCATTTTAGAAAGTCACCTACTGCTTCCGCTGCCCTTGCCGTGTTTCAGCAGCGTTTGTAGCTTCAGGCTCACAGACTGGTGTGTGATGTCCCGACGCGTTGGAACTCTATACTGCAGATGTTGGAAAGGATTTGTGAGCAGAAGAGGGCAGTTGTTGAGTACCAGCATCAACAAGGCCGTCGGTATTCAGTTCAGACTCCACACATAAGACCTCAGGATTGGACATGGATGTCAAGCATATGTACCATCCTCCAAAACTTTGTGGACTCCACTAATATGGTGAGCGGCGATGACGCCATAATTAGCATCACCATCCCGCTTCTCTGTCTTCTGAAACGCTCTCTGCTCACAATCAGAGGATGCATTGCAGGCGGAGCACGATGAGATGGAGCAAGGCACCGTACAGGGTGATTACACACAGCCCAGCCTCATCTCATCCCAATGTGGATTGGGTGACAATGAGAAAGAGGAGGAGGAAGATCAGGAGCTAGTTTCATGCACTATAGACGGTACTACCTGCACAACTGTCATACCGTCTGTTCAGCGTGGATGGCCTGAGGTCAGAGAGGAGGAGAGCATGGTCACTCATTCTCTTGGTGAGGACACGGAAGTCTTGTCTGTTGGCAGTCTGGCACGCATGGCTGAGTTTATGTTACGCTGCCTTTCCCATGACCCTCGCATTGTCAAAATTTTGGGTGACAGTCATTACTGGTTGGTGACACTTCTAGACCCACGCTACAATAAGAACTTTATATCTCTTATTCCTGAGGCGGATAGGTCTACAAAAATGGGGCAGTACCAGAAGGCCCTTGTTGCAGAACTAAAATTCCCATCTGAAAACGCTGGCGCAAAGGTCATAGTTCGTTGGACACCCAAGGACGACAGGCGAGAGAGACACAACTCCAATCCAGCAGAGGCAAGGGAACAGTGTCAAAGTTCTGGGAGAATTTTCTGGGCCCTCCCATCACACAAGCCCTGAGGCGTGGGGTACTCTCACAAGGAGTGCAATGTTTGGGAAGATGCTGAGGGAGTACCTAGCCGACCGTACCAACCTCCTCCGTGATTCCTCTGTGCCTTTATAGTTTTTGGGTATCCAATGTGTATATGTGGAATGAACTGGCTCTCTACGCCTTGGAGGTCCTGGCCTGCCCTGCCACCAGCATTTTATCAGAGCGGGTTTTTAGTGCCGCTGGTGGAATTATAACTGATAAGTGCATCCGCCTGTCAACTGAAAATGCTGACAGGCTGACTCTTATAAAAATGAACAAGGGCTGGACTGGGCCAGACTTCTCAACACCACCGAATGATAGCAGCATAACATAAACTCAAATCCAGTGTCTTTTTTTGGGAGGTGTATTCCCGTGCACCTTTTCACACCCACACATGGTATACGCTTCCTGATTTTTGCTATTTGCTCTTGTCCTCCTCCTTCTCCTCATCCTCATCCTCCACCACCATATCACCAGGGTGACCATGGTCCGTGATGCAGCACCCACATAATTTTTTTAAAGGGTGTTTATGATTCCCGTAAAAAACTATTTTTATACAGTATGTTCATGTATACGCCCCAGGGGTAAATGTTTGTCAGCCCATACACTTAGTGCATGGGCATTACAAGTATCAGAGACCCGCTACTTTCTAATGGGAACATTTTTTTATGAGGCCCTCTACATCTCCTCTAACGGGCATTGGAGTGCCTCCCAATTTTTGGCAGCCCTTGCATTTACTGCATAGGCCAACACTATGGGAGACCCTCTCCTTTCTAATGGGATTTTGTCTTTACTGTCGCCCTGCTCTATGTGTTTTTAAATCCTTAATGGGGTTTTTCCTAAATTTGGTCAGTTGTTGGACTCACTACATACCGTATAACTGTATTGTTGACTCTCTCCTTTCTAATGGGAACATGTCATACTCATTACTGTGGGCCTGCTCTATATGTCTTTAAATTCTTAGTGGGGTTTTTCCCAAATTTTGGCAGCCCTTGCAGTCACAGCATGGGCATTACCACTATAGGAGACCCACTCCTTTATAATGGGAACATTTTTTTTTTACTGAGACCCTCCTCTGTCTCTTCAAAGGGGTATTAGGTTGCGTCTGATTTTTTGTCAGCCCTTGCAGTCACTGCATACGCAATAACCGTATGAGACCCACTCGTTAATAATGGGAACAACAAAGCATAGCCGGCTGATGGCTCTCTAAGAATAGCGAGGGCCGCCTTATGGCCCTATAAAAATAGGCTTTGTGACTTTCAGAGCACCTCCATCGTAAATAAAACAGGATGTGTCTGATGATGTGTCACACACCACATGGCCAGATAAGGTTGTAAAATGTTTAAATGACATTTCCCAGTGAATGCATTTATCTTAAAAAATAACGTAAAAAAAACAAAAAAAAAACAGTAGGATCTTTCTTTAGTATAAAAATAGAGTCGCCAATGTAACCTCAATGTAATCACATTGTTCAGCTCCTGCCTCTCCTCCTCCATCTTCGAAATGACCACATCAGTCACAAGCTGAAAGCACTGCCTTGGCCAAGCTTCATCAGGCTGTGCTGAAGATAACATGCTTAATGCTTAGGAGACAAACCGCCCAGCGCTGCTGAGTTGTTGAAAGCTGTAACACAGCAGCCTGATCTGTGGCTCTCACCGCTGAACAGCCAGGCATGGTCGTGTGTGACAATGGGCAAAGTCTGGTGGAGGAGAATTGACAGCCGGAATAGATACGGTTTCCCTCTATGCCAGTCCTTTCACCGAGCTAAAGAATATGGCTGTGGTGAAATACAACTCCCACTGAGAAGCAGTTCCAGATTAAAAAACATTGGACCCACCAGAGGAATTGATTCTGAGGGCTCACCTTTCTCCCCCGCTCAAGAGCCCCATAGCAGCTGCAAAGTTAGTGCTATCATGAACTCTCCTGATGTAGAAGCCAGGGCACAACAGAGGATTCTCTGGTGGGACCGTCCAACCCTGCCGAGAAGCAGTCCTGGCTAAGAAAAGTGTGTGGGAAGGTTCCCGGACATTCTATGGCTGCTTTTTCACTGAGGTGGAAACCCACGCAAACACGGGGAGAACATACAAAATCCTTGCAGATGTTGTTCTTGCTGGGATTTGAACCCAGGATCCCAGCGCTGCAAGGCTTCAGTGCTAACCACTGATCCAATGTGCTGCCGTTCACCCTCTGATATCTAACAGGCTAGAGAAACTTGCACCTACTGCCACTCAGTATCTTCAGCCCCTTTGTGAGAAACTAATGTATTTGGGCTGCTACTCAGTCTATCAAATAAAATTCCTGAGAAGGAAATTGGGGATGGTTTCGCTACTGGAACTGGGGGCAGTGCTAATACCATGGTGTCGTACCATAGTTTACTGGGAATATTCCAGGCTGGTAGGAGGCAAGCAGATTCCCACAGAAAAGTACCAGCAGTAATGTTCAGGGACCCGCCCTTGTAGAAGGCAGAGACAATACCGGGAAAAATAGTGGCAGCTGGGGACCGAGTATGGACACCCAGCCGCCGCCGGCATGAGGTTGTGAAAAAATTCCTCCTCCACGAGCCTAAAAAGCCACATTTCAATTTCAAGCAGCTGCCCAGAAATCTGGCAGCTTAGTATTGCGGCCTGTGAGTGGCTGGCTGGCTGCATACTTGCACTTGTATTCCAAGTAACAGAAAACTAAGCAGATGGTGGCCTCCATCATCATCATGGCCTCACCTTGGCACTATGAACTCTCCTGAAGGAGAAGCCAGGGCCCACCGGCGGAGTCTCCGCTTTTCCGGTGGGCCCATCCAACTGTGCCGAGAAGCAGCCCTGGCTAAATGTTGCCGACCATACCAACGTCCTCTGTGATTCCTCTGTGCCTTTTAATTATTGGGTATCCAAGCTGGATACGTGGAATTAACTGTCTCTCTATGCCTTGGAGGTCCTGGGCTGCCCTGCCTCCAGCGTTTTATCAGAGCGGGTTTTTAATGCCGCTAGTGGAATTAAAACTGATAAGCGCATCCGCCTGTCAAATGAAAATGCTGGCAGGCTGACTCTTATAAAAATGAACAAGGGCTGGATTGGGCCAGACTTCTCAACACCACCGAATGATAGCAGCGTAACAAACTCAAATCCAGTGTCTTTTTTTGGGAGGTGTATTCCCATGCACCTTTTCACACCCACACATGGGTATACGCTTCCTGATTTGGGCTATTTGCTCTTGTCCGCCTCCTTCTCTTCATCTTCCACCACCATATCACCAGTGTGATCGTGGTCCTTGATACAACACCCACATAATCTTTTTAAAGGGTGTTTATGATGCCTGTAAAAAAAATTTTTTATACAGCATGTTCATGTATACCCCCCAGGAGTAAATGTTTGTCAGCCCATACACTTAGTGCATGGGCATTAAAAGTATAGGAGACCCTCTCCTTTCTAATGGGAAATTTTTTTATGAGACCCTCCTCCACGTCTTTTCCAAGGTGCATTGGAATGCTTCCCAATTTTTGGCATCCCTTGCATTCACTGCATAGGACAACACTATGGGAGACCCAGTTCCTAATAATGGGAACATTTTTTCATGAGGCTGTCTACGTCTCTTCCAAGATGCATTGGAGTGCCTCCCAATTTTTGGCAGCCCTTGCATTCACTGCATAGGCCAACACTATGGGAGATCCACTTCCTAATAATGGGAACATTGTTTTCAGGAGGCCCTCTGACCTCCACGTCTCTTCCAAGGAGCATTGGAGTGCCTCCAAATTTTTGGAAACCCTTGCATTTACTGCATAGGCAAACACAATGGGAGACCCACTTCCTAATAATGGGAACATTATTTTCAGGAGGCCCTCCTCTACGTCTCTTCCAAGGGGCATTGGAGTAAGTCCAAATTTTTGGCAGCCCTTGGATTCACTGCATAGGCAAACAGTATGGAAGACC
This sequence comes from Phyllobates terribilis, assembly GCF_046119375.1. Taxonomy (NCBI): domain Eukaryota; kingdom Metazoa; phylum Chordata; class Amphibia; order Anura; family Dendrobatidae; genus Phyllobates; species Phyllobates terribilis. The sequence goes on from NW_027362767.1 coordinate 104,562,527, forward strand.
CACTTCCTAATATTGGGAACATTGTTTTCAGGAGACCCTCCTCTAAGTCTCTTCAAAGGGGTATTAGGGTGCATCCAAATTTTGGGCTGACCTGTACCTCACTGCATACACAATAACAGTATAGGAGACCCACTCTTTAGTAATGGGAACAACAAAGCATAGCCGACTGATGGCTCTCTAACAATAGCGAGGGCTGACTGCTGGCCTTTGAAGAATAGTACACTAATGTACACTCTGCACCCCATCTTGACTGAAAAAAAAACAAAATTATTAAAAAAGAAAAACTGAAATATCACATGGTCATAAGTATTCAGACCCTTTGCTCAGACACTCATATTTAAGTCACATGCTGTCCATTTCCTTGTGATCCTCCTTGAGATGGTTCTACTCCTTCATTGGAGTCCAGCTGTGTTTAATTAAACTGATAGGACTTAATTTGGAAAGGCACACACCTGTCTATATAAGACCGCACAGCTCACAGTGCATGTCAGACCAAATGAGAATCATGAGCTCAATGGAACTGCCCAAGTAGCTCAGAGACAGAATTGTGGCAAGGCACAGATCTGGCCAAGGTTACAAAAGAATTTCTGCATTACTCAAGGTCTCTAAGAGCACAGTGGCCTCCATAATCCTTAAATGGAAGAAGTTTGGGACCACCAGAATTCTTCCTAGACTTAGCTGTCCAGCCAAACTTAGCAATCGTGGGAGAAGACCCTTGGTGAGAGGGGTAAAGAAGAACCCCTAGATCACTGTGGCTGAGCTTCAGAGACGCAGTAGGGAGATGGGAGAAAGTTCCACAAAGTCAACTATCACTGCAGCCCTCCACCAGTCGGGCCTTTATGGCAGAGTGGCTCGACGAAAGCCTCTCCTCCGTGCAAGACATATGAAAGCCCGCATAGAGTTTGCTGAAAAACACATGAAGGACTCCCAGACTATGAGAAATAAGATTCTCTGGTCTGATGAGATGAAGATAGAACTTTTTGATGATAATTCTAAGCAGTATGTATGGAGAAAACCAGGCACTGCTCATCACCTGCCCAATACAATCCCAACAGTGAAACATGGTGGTGGCAGCATCGTGCTATGGGGGTGATTTTCAGCTGCAGGGACAGGATGATTGGTTGCAATTGAAGGAAACATGAATGTGGCCAAGTACAGAGATACCCTGGATGAAAACCTCTTCCAGAGTGCTCTGGACCTCAGACTTGGCCGAAGGTTCACCTTCCAACAAGACAATGACCCTAAGCACACAGCTAAAGTAACAAAGGAGTGGCTTCAGAACAACTCTGTGACCATTCTTGACTGGCCCGGCCAGAGCCCTGACCTAAACTCAATTGAGAATCTCTGTAGAGACCTGAAAATAGCTGTCCAACAACGTTCACCATCCAACCTGACTGAACTGGAAAGGATCTGCAAGGAAGAATTGCAGAGGATCCCCAAATCTAGGTGTGAAAAACTTGTTGCATCATTCCCAATAAGACTCATGGCTGTACTAGCTCAAAAGGGTGCTTCTACTCAATACTGAGCAAAGGGTCTGAATACTTATGACCATGTGATATTTCAGTTTTTATTTTTTAATAAATTAGAAAAATGGGGTGCAGATTGTACGTTAATGAGAAAAATAAGTGAACTTTTTAGTATTTACCAAATGGCTGCAATGAAACAGAGTGAAAAATTTAAAGGGGTCTGAATACTTTCCGTACCCACTGTATTTTCCAGGAAAATCCATTTTTTGTTTCGCTTTTGTATGTTTTATTGGGAATCCGCAAAAGTGGCGTAATACCTCTGTAAGAATTATGTAAGAATCAGCTGACATGTGCCCGGTTCAGTGCACACTCCGCGTCAGAGCCATCACTGAACCGGGGGTTACAGCCTGGTGTGTACTAATACGTCCCAGGCTGTAAAGGGGTTTTTAAGTAGAATACGGAGGAGGTTTGGGAGGAGATGGATAAACACCACCTCATATTGAACCCTGACCTAGCACATAACCATTGATGCTTCATCACCTGTCTTGCTGTGGTACATAGATACTACTCAAAAAATTTACATAATGGGGTAATAAAGACATATACTCTCATTGTCCATAATTGCTGCTCCAGGTATTGATGACTCCGTACACTGTCCAGTCCAGTACATTGACAAATCCAGGGAGCTGGACACGTTCTCCTGCACATGAGAGGACCCAATTCTCCCTTTCTTAAAAAGGATTGAGCAAGAATTGCAGGGTACATGGCATGGTGAAAAAGCAATAGCAACAACAGGTGTTAGCATGGCCTGTATGTAAGTCAAATTAGACTAATAGCACAGGTATGCAAAAAAGTAGTAGTTTGTAAAACGCACACTTTGTGAAGCAGTTGCAGAGTGAAATGTATTTGTTTCATTCAGCAATATTGAAAGCCTGCTTCTGCATGAATGCAAAAAAGGAGTAGTTAAAATGCAGTAACCTTACAACCACTCTATTTCATCACTTCCAGCTTTCCTATCCATTGAATCTCTGAAGAAAAGAGAATAAAACACATACCAATAATTTTAACTGCTGTGCTATCCTACGCAATGACACTATCTGTAGTGTATTGCTATTGTTAAGCTGTGATATCCTATCACCATCCAGATTCACCATAAAATGGCTTCTGCATTCCATTTTTCTGCTTTTATTCTGACTATGATAGTCCCTTCTAATTGGCTGTGCTGTACCATGTAATGTGATAGCTGCAAGGCAATATGGGGAATCCTACCTGGCCATGCAGGAGGTCATGTGAGCCTTTTCTGTCTGAAGCAATCTTTTTCAATGTTTAAAATTGAATTTCAGTTGAATTTCAAATTGTTTGAATTTGGGTTCAGTGAACTCCTAAAAATTTAAGACAAACTCAATTAACTTTGAATTGATTTGCTCATCTCTAGTTTTCCCAAAACGTGGTGCAGGCTATTAAAGCCATCTATCACCATTTTGTTTTCTCTGTTTTGGCGTTCTCTGTCCAAAGGACATTGCTCCATATGTCTTGTGGTTTGTTAAGATGCAGTTTGCAAACTTTAGCAATCCTACCATGCTCTTTTTAGAATGCAGAGGCTTTCTCCTGGCAACCTTTCTAAACACATCATACTTGTTCAGCCTTTTTCTAATTGTACTATCTTGAACTTAAACACTTAACATGCTAGCTGCGGCCTTTAGAGTCTGAGCTGTAACTCTTTTTTGGGGATTTTTTTTTTTACAACGTCTCTGATCACTGCATGGTCTAACATGCAGGTGAATTTGCTGAGACATCTATTCCTGGGAAGATTGTCAACTGTCTTGAATATTTTTCACTTGTAAATATTCTTTCACAGTTTAGAATGATGGAATACAAATTGTTTGGAAATGGTCTTAACCCTTCCTCAATTGTTGGGCATCAAAAATTGCTTTTCTAAGATGATTGATGATGTCTTAACTTTGACATAGTGTTAACTTATGCCTTAATGCTCCATAGAGGTGGTCACTTGCTGATAAACAATCATGAGCATTTGATTAGCACCACTTATTTGCTACATACCCCCTTAATTGGTATGAGAGCTGTAAGCGTCTACTTTATTATTCACACACTACTTCTGTATTCTTAGGTCTAGTTTTTGTTAAAAAATATTCACCTGAGGTTGTATTTACCAATTTTAAGACCTTATAAGAACCTTAATTGTTTCCTGATTCACAAAACCATAGAATTCATAGAAACTGTACTTGGTATTTCTCATGACTATAATTATGTTTCTTGGCAGCATAAATCTTGTTGTTGACTTAAAAAATATGAAGATGTTATTAATTATGAAAAATACATTTTAAAACCTTGACAATAGTGATATGCAAAGCTGTAGATATATTATTAGTATCTGTATGTTAAGAATTATTAGGAAAAAAATAATTTTATAGGTACAAAGAGATAATTGAGCTGTTTGCAAACAATAACAAGATTGTATCTCCACAACATTTTCTTGCTATACTTTATGAAAATGAAAACAGAAATAAAGTATAACCACATATTTTCATGGCAATCTCAATCTGGAGAGCATTATATCCTGGCACCACTGCTCTGGCATTAGTGCAGTTCATGCTCATTTAATGAATCAGATTTTGTATTAAAACAATGTCAGGCTGGACCTGAAATGGTTTTCTGACTAGTGATGAGCGAGCAATAAAATGCTCGGGTACTCGTTGTTCGAGTCGAGCAGATTGGAACGCTCGAGTGCTCGGTTCGAGTAACGAGCCCAATGTAAGTCTATGGGAAACTCGAGCATTTTTCCGATGGCTCCCCCTGGCGGTCTGCAGAGGGCCTAAAAATTGCCAAAATCGATGGGAACAATGCTCAAATGACATGAGAAAAGCGTGGGGAAGACCCCTGGAAGCATTTCTGACTCCCAGGTCACTGCTGTCAGCATTGTTGTCAGAGGTATTACGCCACTTTTACAAACTCACAATAAAACATACAAATATGTTAAGGAGCATCCTTTCCAGGGTAATGACTTGTATATAAGGCAAAATAAACATACAAAAGCAAAAATGCTCCTCCACACCTTGGGCTATGCTCACACGTAATGTTTTTGATGCGTTTTTTCACTTTTTCATTGCTTTCAACCAAGACAAATGCATTCACCGGGAAATGTCATTTTAACATTTTACAACCTTATCTGGCCATGTGGTGTGCGACACATCCTGTTTCATTTATTATGGAAGGACTCTGAAAGTCACAAAGCCTATTTTTATAGGGCCATCAGGCAGCCCTTAATATTCTTAAAGGGCCAGCAGTCGGCCCTCGCTATTGTTAGAAAGCTGTCAGCTGGCTATGCTTTGTTGTTCCCATTATAAAGAAGCAGGTCTCCGATAGTGGTAATGCCCATGCTGTGACTGCAAGGACTGTCAAAATTTGGGAAAAACCCAACTAACAATTTAAAGACACATAGAGCTGGGCCAAAGTAATGACATGTTCCCATTAGAAAGGAGAGGGTCTGCTATACAGTTATAGGGTATGCAGTGAGTCCAACAGCTGCAAAAATGTAGGAAAAACCCCACTAACAATTTAAAGACACACAGAGCAGGGCCACAGTAACGACATATTCCCATTAAAAAGGAGCCGGTCTCCCATACTGTTTGCCAATGCAGTGACTGCAATGGCTGTCAAAAATTGGGAGGCACTTAAATGCCCCTTGCAAGAGACGTAGAGGTCGAAGGGCCTCCTGCAAAAAATGCTCCCTTTATTAGGAAGTGTGTCTCCCATACTGTTTGCCTATGCAGTGAAGCAACGGTTGCCAAAAATTTGGAGGAACTCCAATGTGCCTTGCAAGAGACATAGATATGTTGATATGGTACATATGGTGGTGATTGTAACGGGTCTGGGAGGTGGAACCTCTGAGCAACTATACAAGGGGGCGGTCCTTGTAAGGAAGCGGGTGGCTCCCAGGGAATATGGGCAGGTAGTCACGGCAAGTGACAGGGACAGTTTGTGGGTAGAAGGGCTGGTAGTCACGGCAAGTGACAGGGACAGTCTCTGGGTAGAAGGGCAGGTAGTCACGGCAAGTGACCGGGACAGTCTCTGGGTAGAAGGACAGCAGGCAGGTGGCTGGTGAGCACTCCCAGGTGAGCGGGCGAGAGTCTCTGGACAGGCAGGTGGTCACGGCAAGTGACGGTAGAACCTCCAGGTAGACTAGCAGACAGGTAGCAGGTGGATGCTCCCAGGTGAGCGGGCGAGAGTCTCTGGACAGGCAGGTGGTCACGGCAAGTGACGGTAGAACCTCCAGGTAGACTAGCAGACAGGTAGCAGGTGGATGCTCCCAGGTGAGCGGGCAAGAGTCTCTGGACAGGCAGGTGGTCACGGCAAGTGACGGCAGAGCCTCCAGGTAGACTAGCAGACAGGTAGCAGATGGAGGCTTCCAGGTGAGCGGGCAAGAGTCTCTGGACAGGCAGGTGGTCACGGCAAGTGACGGCAGAGCCTCCAGGTAGGCTAGCAGGCAGGTAGCAGGTGAGCGCTCCCAGGTGAGCGGGCAGGCTGGTCCATAGACAGACTGACAGGTGTTGGAAGGCAGACCGTCGGACGGCAGGCTTGCAAGCAGGTAAGCGGATATCAAGCAGGAATCTGGCAGGTGACTGGCAGGTAACAGGCAGGAATCTGGCAGGTGACTGGCAGATAACAAGCAGGAATCTGGCAGGTGACTGGCAGGTAACAAGCAGGAATCTGGCTGGTGACTGGCAGGTAACTGGTAATGGGACCTGAGGGCTGAAGCAGAGTGAAGGCTTTGCAACAACATTGCTCGGGCACCTCCATTTTGGAGGAGGTGCCTTATATATGGTGAAGTCCTCCGGCCTGTGGCCGGGGACTCCTTAGGACGGCGCGCGCGGCCCCTTTAAGAGAGGGGGAGCGCGCGCGCGCCCTAAGCACCGTGGCCGGGAAGCAGCGCGCGCTGCCAGCAGAGCGGGAGGAAGACGCCGAGCACGGAGCGGAGAGGTGAGGGGAACAGCGTCCCTGCCTAGCAGGAGGCAGGGACGCCGACGCTACCGTACCCCCCCCCTTTAGGCCCCCCTTTTTTTGTGCCAGAGAGAAATTTATCAAGGATGAGAGGGGCATGGATGTTCTCCTGGGGTTCCCACGTTCTCTCCTCAGGACCAAACCCCTTCCAATCTACCAGAAAAAAGGTTTTTCCTCTTACCCTTTTGGTGGCCAGAATGTTCTCTACCTCAAACTCGTTCTCAGCGGAAACCGGAGCAGGAGGCGTACCTGTAGACTTGGAAAAAGAGTTAAGTACCACGGGTTTGAGGAGAGATACATGGAAGGAGTTAGGGATCCGTAAGTTGGCCGGGAGTTTCAATTTATAGGCCACCGTATTGATTTGTTTGATAACTTCCAGTGGGCTGATGAACCGAGGTCCTAACTTGTAGGAGGGAATCTTGAGCCGGACATACTTGGACGAGAGCCAGACTTTATCTCCAGGACGGAATTGTGGAGGATCCAGGCGTTTTTTGTCAGCGTGTTTTTTCATCCGCTCGGACGACTGAAGGAGTGCGGATCGGGTACTCTCCCAAATGGAGGAGAACTCTCTAATGAGAGATTCAGCAGCCGGATTGTCCACCAAGGTGGAGTCGGGAAATGGGATCCGAGGATGCTGACCGAAGACTACAAAAAACGGGGATTTGGAGGAAGATTCGCTCTCGTGATTATTGTAAGAGAATTCGGCCCATGATAGGAGATCCACCCAGTCCGAATGGTGGGCATTAACGAAGTGCCGGAGGTAACTGGTCAGGATCTGATTGATCCGCTCCACTTGACCATTGGACTGTGGGTGGTAAGCGGAGGAGAAGTCCAGGGTGATGTCAAGCAGCTTACATGTGGCTCTCCAGAAGCGTGAGGTGAACTGAACCCCACGATCCGACACGATGTGGAGGGGCAGGCCATGGAGACGGAAGATGTGGCGGATAAAGTCTTTAGCCAGTTCGGGTGCAGACGGGAGACCCGGCAGGGGAATAAAGTGCGCCATCTTGGAAAAGCGGTCAGCGACCACCCAAATGACCGTACAACCGGCAGAGACAGGGAGATCCGTTATAAAGTCCATAGCTATATGCTGCCACGGGGCAGCAGGTACTGGAAGAGGAAGGAGGCGACCGGCTGGCAGGTGTCTCAGAACTTTGTTGCGGGCGCAGGACACACAGGCTGAAACAAAGTCTATTACGTCCTTGTGCCGGGTAGGCTACCAGTAATGCCGGGTAATAAGCTGGAGGGTCTTTTTCTGACCGGCATGGCCAGCTAGCTTAGACGAGTGACCCCAGAGTAGGACCTTCTTCCGATCAGGTACTGTTACGAACGTCTTACCGGGAGGGAGACTATTTAGATTCACGGGAGCCACCTGCATTACTCTGGTGGGATCAATGATGTGCTTCGGTTCCTCCTCTAGATCAGACACCAGGAAGGATCGGGACAAGGCGTCAGCTTTGATGTTTTTGTCTGCCGGGCGAAAATGAAGAACGAAATCAAAGCGGGCAAAAAACAAGGACCACCGGGCTTGGCGCGGGTTAAGTCTCTGGGCGCTCTGGAGGTAAGCCAAGTTCTTGTGGTCCGTGTAAATAATTACCGGGTGAAGAGCCCCCTCGAGCAGGTAACGCCACTCCTCCAGTGCCAGCTTAATGGCCAATAACTCTCGATCTCCTATAGAATAATTGCACTCAGAAGAGAAGAAGAGTTTGGAGAAGAAGCCGCAAGTTACCATTCTTCCGGAAGGCGACTTTTGGGTAAGTACCGCTCCGGCTCCAGAGGAGGAGGCGTCAACTTCCAGGAAGAATTGTTTGTTGCCGTCCGGACGATGCAGCACCGGGGCGGAAGAGAAAGCCTGTTTTAAGGAAAGAAAGGCTTCCTCTGCTTCGGGCGGCCATTCTCTGGGATTAGTGCCCTTACGGGTGAGCGCAGAGATTGCGGCAGTCCGGGAAGAGAAGTGCGGTATGAAGAGGCGGTAGTAGTTGGCGAAACCCAGGAACCGCTGAATAGCTTTCAACCCCTCTGGTCGGGGCCATTCTGGATGGCAGACAGTTTCTCAGGATCCATTCGTAGGCCGGTCTGAGAGATTATGTAGCCCAGAAACGGAAGCGAGGTCTGCTCAAAGAGGCACTTCTCATATTTAGCGTAGAGGTGGTTCTGCCAGAGCCTGAGCAGAACCTGACGAACATCCCTTCGGTGTGTGGGGAGATCCGGACAGAAGACCAAGATGTTGTCCAGGTACACCACTACGCAGGAGTAGAGAAGGTCCCGGAAGATGTCATTGACCAACTCTTGAAAGACGGCGGGAGCGTTACAGAGACTGAAGGGCATTACCAGGTATTCATAGTGGCCGTCCCGGGTGTTGAATGCCGTCTTCCATTCATCCCCCTGACGGATACGGACCAGGTTATATGCCCCACGGAGGTCCAGCTTGGTGAAGATTCTAGCCCCCCTCAGACGGTCAAATAATTCCGGAATGAGCGGAAGGGGGTATTTATTCTTCACCGTGATCTGGTTAAGGCCTCTATAGTCTATACAGGGACGGAGTGAACCGTCCTTCTTTTTGACGAAGAAGAAGCCTGCTCCCGCCGGGGAAGTAGATTTCTGGATGAATCCCCGGGCCAGATTCTCCTCAATATATTCTGACATGGATCGGGTCTCAGCAGCGGACAAATGGTAAATGCGCTCACAGGGAGGAGTAGAACCGGGCATCAGGTCGATTGGGCAGTCGTATGGTCTATGAGGGGGTTGTTAGAACCTTGCTCTTAGGTTTTTTCCTTTGCTGGTCACATGACCTTGTTGGCCTATTTAATCCTGCTCCACCCTTCTGGCTTTGCTGGACTTCATTGTATAACTACTTTCTAGCTAGCCTGTGCTCTGTATCTAACTCTGTTAGTTTGCTTGGTCTACGGACCTCTATGTTCTATATATTTTGTTTGTTCGTCTGTCTGCTACTATTTCTGTTAGGAGGTGTCCATTTTCCTCCCAGTCCTTAGTACTTGTAGGGATTCCTTCCCCACATCTATAGGTCTCCGTACAGACTAGCTTAGGACTTTAGCAGGTCTGATCGCAGGATCAGGTCCCCTGTTACATCGTAAGGATTCAGCTGAGTTCTATCGTAGGGACAGATCTCCTCTCTTTCCTTAGCTCTGGTAGCAGAACATAACAGGGGTAATGTCTCTGCCTCCTTTTTATTAAAGACGTCCGCATATGACCAATAAGGAGCCGGAAGACCAGGTAGATTGGCTGGAGTAGGAGAAGGACGGACAGGATGGACGGGAACTAAACAAGTCTTATGTCATTCCTGTCCCCAGCGAAGGACTTCTCCGGTCTGCCAATCAAGCACGGGTGCATGTCTCTGAAGCCAAGGTAGGCCTAGTAAGAGGGCGTGAGAGAGTCCAGGCAGAACATGAAAGAAGATGCTCTGAGTGCAGCATTCCCACCTGCAGGGTTATGGATTCGGTGATGAGTTGGATGGGATGTGGTAAGAGGCCCCCATCCACGGCAGCGACAGATAAGGGTACAGCTAGAGCTTTAGTGGGAATGCGGTATTTCTCTACCAGAGATTGAGAAATGAGATTTCCGGCAGCTCCAGAGTCAAGTTGGGCTAGTTCAAAATAATGGTTCTCCCTGCAGATGATAGAGACCGACAGCAACAGAGATGGCGAGGGATTACTCTTGTCTAGGACGACCTCTCTGAGCGATCCTAGACACAGGCGTTTCCCGACCTCTCCTGGCAGGAACGTATCCGGTGCTCCTTACTGCCACAGTAGAAGCAGCTACCCTCGGCTCGGCGTAACTCTTGACGGGTTTTGACCATCTTGGTCTGGTCGACCTACATAGGCTCAGGTGAGTGCGCCTGGGTAGTAACGGGAGAAGTGGCAGGTTTCTGGAAGGTAGGGGCTAGACGTGGAAACCTCCTCTCACGGGTGACCTCTTTGGCGCGCTCCTGGAACCGGATGTCAATCCGGGTGGCAAGAGTTAAGTCTTCGAGAGTGGTAGGAATGTCCAGACCGGCGAGTTCATCTTTAATACGGCCGGACAGACCCTCCCAAAAGATAGACACCAGGGCGTCGTTATCCCAGGCCAGCTCCGAAGCAAGGGTACGGAACCGTATGGCGTATTGGCCCACGGAGAGATTTCCTTGACGGAGGCGTAGCAGAGATGATGCGGATGAGGTCTTCCGTCCTGGTTCGTTGAAGACTTTCCGGAAGGCCGTGAGAAAGGCTGGCAGGTTGGACACCAGGGGGTCTCCTCTCTCCCACAGAGGATTTAGCCAAGCCAGTGCCTCTCCCGTGAGATGGGACATGATGAAAGCTACTCCGGCTCGGTCGCTGGAAAACTGGTGTGTCAACAGTTCGAAGTGCAGAGTACACTGGTTAATAAAGCCCCGTGCCTGGCTGGGATCTCCGCCAAAACAAGGAGGGGCGGAGAGGCGGGGACCGGGAAGAGATGCCATGGTGTTGATGGGCTGCGGCGGTGCCGGGGTAGTAAGTGTGCGAGTGGAGGCAGCTCCCGAAGAGGTAGTCAATGTGTCCAGGCGGGAGTTAACACCACGCAGGTGACTCAGGATGGACTCCTGTTGGGACCTCTGACGGGAAAGTTCATGACATAGGTCCGAGAGCGAGGGAGCTTGGGTGCCACCGGGTTCCATGGCCCGAGCAAACTGTAACGGGTCTGAGAGGTGGAACCTCTGAGCAACTATACAAGGGGGCGGTCCTTGTAAGGAAGCGGGTGGCTCCCAGGGAAGACGGGCAGGTAGTCATGGCAAGTGACAGGGACAGTCTCTGGGTAGAAGGGCTGGTAGTCACGGCAAGTGACAGGGACAGTCTCTGGGTAGACGGACAGCAGGCAGGTGGCTGGTGAGCGCTCCCAGGTGAGCGGGCGAGAGTCTCTGGACAGCCAGGTGGTCACGGCAAGTGACAGCAGAACCTCCAGGTAGACTAGCAGACAGGTAGCAGGTGGATGCTCCCAGGTGAGCGGGCAAGAGTCTCTGGACAGGCAGGTGGTCACGGCAAGTGACGGCAGAGCCTCCAGGTAGGCTAGCAGGCAGGTAGCAGGTGAGCGCTCCCAGGTGAGCGGGCAGGCTGGTCCATAGACAGACTGACAGGTGTCGGAAGGCAGACCGTCGGACCGCAGGCTTGCAAGCAGGTAAGTGGATATCAGGCAGGTATCAAGCAGGAATCTGGCAGGTGACTGGCAGGTAACAGGCAGGAATCTGGCAGGTGACTGGCAGGTAACAAGCAGGAATCTGGCAGGTGACTGGCAGGTAACAAGCAGTAATCTGGCATGTGACTGGCAGGTAACTGGTAACGAGACCTGAGGGCTGAAGCAGAGTGAAGGCTTTGCAACAAAATTGCTCGGGCACCTCCATTTTGGAGGAGGTGCCTTATATATGGTGAAGTCCTCCAGCCATTGGCCGGGGAATCCTTAGGACGGCGCGCACGGCCTCTTTAAGAGAGGGGGAGCGCGCGCGCGCGCGCTCTAAGCACCGTGGCCGGGAAGCAGCGCGCGCTGCCAGCAGAGCGGGAGGAAGATGCCGGGCACGGAGCGGAGAGGTGAGGGAAAAAGCGTCCCTGCCTAGCAGGAGGCAGGGACGCCGACGCTACAGTGATATGGTGGTGGAGGATGAGGATGCGATGAAGGAGGAACACAAGAGCAAATAGACAAAATCAGGAAGCGTATACCCATGTCTGGGTGTGAAGACAGAGGTGCATGGGAATAGAGTTAGACCTCCTAAAAAAAAGACACTGTATTTGAGTTTGTTATGCTGCTATCATTCGGTGCTGTTGAAAAGTCTGCCCCAATCCAGCCCTTGTTCATTTTTATAAGAGTCAGCCTGTCAGCATTTTCAGTTGACAGGCAGATGCAGTTATCAGTTATAATTCCACCAGCGACACTAAAAACCCGCTTTGATAAAACGCTAGCGGCAGGGCAGGACAGGACCTTCAAGGCGTAGAAAGTTAGTTCATTCCACATATCCAGCTTGGATGCCCAATAACTTTGCACTCTTTGTGAGAGTACCCCGCGTCTCAGGGCCTGTGCGATGGGAGCGGCTGAGAAAATTCCTTCAGAACTTTGACAGTGTTCTCCTGCCTCTGCTGGATTGGAGTTGTCTCTCTCGCCTGTAGTGCTTGTTTGTCCAATGAACTGTGACCTCTGCCGCCAGCGTTTTCACAAGGGAATATTTTTAATAGTTCCGCAACAAGGGCCTTCTGGTACTGCCTCATTTTCGTAGACCTATCCGCCTCAGGAATAAAAGATAGAAAGTTCTCCTTGTAGTGTAGGTCTAGAAGTGTCACCAACCAGTAATGACTGTCACCCAAAATTTTGAGAACGCGAGGGTCATGGGAAAGGCAGCATAACATAAACTCAGCCATGCGTGCCAGACTGCTAACAGGCAAGACTAACGTGTCCTCACCAAGAGGATGACTGACCATGCTCTCCTCCTGCTCTCTGTCCTCAGGCAATCCACGCTGAACAGATGGTATGACAGTTGTGCAGGTAGTACCATCTATAGCTCATGAAACTAGCTCCTGCTCTTCCTCCTCCTCCTCCTCTTCCTCATTGTCACCCAATTCACGTTGGGATGAGGTGAGACTGGGCTGTGTGTAATTACCCTGTAAAGTTCATTGCTCCATCTCATCGTGCTCCGCCTGCAATGCATCCTCTTTAATTGTGAGCAGAGAGCAATTCAGAAGACAGAGAAGCTGGATAGTGATGCTAATTATGGCATCATCGCCGCTCACCATCTTGGTGGAGTCCTCAAAGTTTTGGAGGATGGTACATATGTCTGACATCCATGTCCACTCCTGAGGTCTTATGTGTGGAGTCTGAACTGAATACCGATGGCCTTGTTGATGCCGGTACACAACAATTGCCCTCTTCTGCTCAAAAATACTTCCCAACATCTGCAATGTAGAGATCCAACATGTGGGTACATCACATACCAGTATGTGAGCCGAAAGCTGAAAACGCTGCTGAAACATGGCAAAGGCGGCGGAAGCTGTAGGTGACTTTCTAAAATGGACACACAGGTGGCGTACTTTAACAAACATATCCGGCAGCTCCAGGTAGGATTTGAGAAACCGCTGAACCATGAGGTTAAGCACATGGGCCAGGCATGGTACGTGTGAGAGCACGCCTCGCCTCAGAGCCGCCACAAGGTTCCGGCAATTGTCACACACGACCATGCCTGGCTGTAGGTTCAGCGGTGTGAGCCACAGATCTGCCTGTCCAAAACTCTTCAGCATTGTGCAGTTTTGTCACCTAAGCATATTAGCTTCAGCACAGCCTGTTGCCGCTTGGTCGAGGCAGAGCTGCATTGCTTCCAGCTTGTGACTGAAGTTGTTATTTAGGAGATGGAGGCTGAAGAAGAGGAGGATGCTGAGGAGGATGAGGTGCAGTAGCTGTAGACTGTGGGGGCAACCCTGATTGATCAAGGGCCCGCAATCCTCGGCGTTGGGAGGATGTGTTCCATCCCAAGGTCCGACTGGATCCCAGCTTCCACTATGTTAACCCAGTGTGCCGTCAGCGAGATGTACCATCCCTACCCACAAGCACTTGTCAATGTGTCCGCGGTTAGGTGGACTTTACCGGTAACTGCGTTGTTGAGGGCACGGCTAATGTTTTGCGACACGTGCTTGTGTAATGCGGGGACAGCACACCGGGAGAAATAGTGGCGGCTGGGGACCGAGTACCGAGGGACGGCTGCCGCTATCAGGTTGCAGAATGCTTCCATCTCCACGAGCCTAAAAGGCAACATTTTGAGCGCAAGCAGTCGCGAAATGTGGGAATTTAGTAGTGTGGCCTGTGGGGCGTTGGCTGCGTAGTTACTCTTAAGTTACAAGGACTGGGGTATGAACAACTGAACGCTGCACTGGGATAAGGACGTGGACGTGCTTCCTGATGCTGTTACTTGAGAGTGTGCAACGACAGGTGCAGGGCAGGAGTCGTCTTCGCATGCACCATGGATAGGGGATTAGCTTGCATGCACAACAGCGGAAGAAGCAATGGTGCCACCCGCAGACACTGTTCCTGGACCCTGGGGTTCGGCCCTTAAAGTAGGGTGCTTTGCTGCCATGTGCCTGATCATGCTGGTGATGGGCAGGCGGGTCGTTTTGCCACCCCTGCTGATGCTGGCCTGGCAGGTGGTGCAAATGGCCTTTTTGGGGTTATCGGCAGAGTCTTTAAAAAACAACCAGACTCGTGAAGACCAAACAGTTGTACTGGCAACTTCCTTCGTGTTGGTGTTACGGGGAGCGGTTGCCTGCCTGCTGTCTGAGGCCACCACACTGCTTCTTCCTGTGTGTTGGGGTGCTCTGCCTCCCTCTCCCTGTGTGCTGCTGTCCTCACTCTGCATGTCCTCCTGCTAGGTTGGGTCAGTTACTATATCATCCACCACCTCATCTTCCACTTCCGCACCCTGGTCCTCCTCCTGACTTTCTGGCAATTGTGTCTCATCATCATTCACCTCTTGAGACACTATGCCACCGTCACCTTCATGTGACCGTGGCTGCTCAAATATTTTGGCAATGCTACATCCGATTTCCTCTTGCCCCGCTTCAAGTGAACTGGGCAAGAGACCCGAATCGATAAATGGAAAAGTGAACAGCTCTTCAGAGTGTCAAAGTGTGGGATCAGTTGTCTCCGGGAACTCGGCATGGTGGGAGGAAGGAGAATCAGGTTGAGGAATATGTGGTCCAGATTCATGGCTGCTGAGACTTGACCGTGTGGAAGACAGGGTGGTGGTGGCAAAGTGACTGGAAGCATTATCCGCTATCCAACCAACAACCTTTTGACACTGCTCTGGGTTCAATAGTGGTGTGCTGTGGTCCCCTAGGAATTGGGACAGGAAGGTTGGGCGAGAAGATGTGGGTGTTTGTTGCGGCACAATTTCAGCTTGCCCACGGCCTCGGCCTTGGCCTCTGCATGCACCATCACCATCATGTCCCCTTCCCGGTCCCTTGCATTGCACCTTGCCCATTTTAAATGGAGGACAATATTTTCTACTTTCGCGAGAAATGGCTGATTTTGGAAAGCAGTTATATGTGATATGTCTGACAGAGAACCACAGTTTTAAATAGCCGGCCTGTAATTTACTAAATATTTTTCTACACAGACACCTAGTGTGAATAGCTTGACACATTGCAACAGAATGGAAATGGAAGAAATGTCTGACTTTAGAACACTCTTATAGGTGATATGTCTGACAGAGGAGCAGAGTTTTAAATAGCAGGCCTGTAATTTACTAATACTATTCTTCAGACATTTAGTGTGAATAGCTTGACCGACACACTACAACAGAATGGAAAAGGAGGCCAATATTTTCCACGTTAAGTACAAATTTCGCTGAAATATGGAACAGATCTGGCTTTATTCTGCAGTGCTACCAAGCAAATGGAGCAGAAAAATGGTGTACGCTGGATTGCTTTTTAACCAAATAATCAGGATTAAGATAAAATAAATTGCCCTGGCCCCTGATATCTGGGGCTATGTTTAGAAATATTTGTAATTATTACAGCAGCAGCACACAGGACATTCAATTGACCCTCTTCTGCTGTATCATACACTGTAGTCTGCCACATACACTGTCTGCCTGACTAGCTCTGATTATATGCAGCTGGATTAGTCCTTCGAAGGACTGTTAGTTCAGATGGAATTATATATATATATATATATATATACACACACACACACACACACACACACACACAGGTTCATCTCAGTAAATTAGAATATCATCAAAAAGTTAATTTATTTCAGTTATTCAATACAAAAAGTGAAACTCATATATTATATAGAGTCATTACAAACAGAGTGATCTATTTCAAGTGTTTATTTCTGTTAATGTTGATGATTATGGCTTACAGCCAATGAAAACATTATATAGACCTGATGATGCTGTGCGGCCAGCCAATCACTGTAATGCCCACAACCAACATAGCTACGGCACTACGGTGCGTGGCAGGCAATCCCTGCATGTTCACTGGCTCTCTAAAGAGCACCAAACATGCAGGCAGGGGACCCAAGTTCCCGCCAGAACAACCCAAAAATACTCGCCGAGCTTGTCGAGCACGGTGATGCTTGGGCGAGTACCGAGCAGTGAAGAGCACGTTCGCTCATCACTATTTCTGATACTACAGCGTGTGATAAATCTTTAGCAAATTAGTGGCTATGATTAGTGATGAGCGAGCACTAAAATGCTCGGGTACTCGTTGCTCGGGTCAAGCAAATTGGAATACTCGGGTGCTCGACCCGAGCAACGAGCCCAATGTAAGTCTATGGGAAACTCGAGCATTTTTCAAGCAGCTCCCTCCGGTGGTCTGCAGAGGGCCTAAAAATTGCCCAAATCGATGGGAACAGTGCTCAAATGACATGGGAACAGCATGGGGAAGACCCCTGGACGCATTTCTGACTCCCAGGTCACTGCTGTCAACAACGTTGTCAGAGTATTACGCCACTTTTACGGATTCACAATAAAACATACAAAAACAAAACCAAAATGGATTTTCCTGGGAAATATATTAAGGAACATCCTTTCCAGGGTGATGACTTGTACGTAAGGCAAAATAAATAACCAAAACCAAAAATACTCCTCCACACCTTGGGCTATGTTCACACATAGCGTTTTTGATGCGTTTTTGCACTTTTGCATTGCTTTCAATAAAGGCAAATGCATTCACTGGAAAATGTCATTTTAACATTTTACAACCTTATCTGGCCATGTGGTGTGTGACACATCATCAGACACATGCATACAGTGCTGAAAAGACATGGGAACAGCATGGGAAAGACCTCTGGAAGCATTTCTGACTCCCACGTCACTGCCTAAAAGTGTGCCCATCATAAGTGATCCTTGGCGCATGCGAAGATGCCTCCCGCCATGCACCTGTCGTTGCAGACTTGCAACAATCACCGTCCACGTCCTTGTCCCAGTGCAGCGTTCAGTTGTCCCTACCCCATTCCTTAGAATGCAAGCGCAAGTATGCAGCCAGCCACCCACAGGCTGCAATACTATACTGCCAAATTTTTGACAGCTGCTTGCACTTGAAATGTAGCCTTTTAGGCTCGTGGAGGAGGAAGGTTTTCATAACCTCATGCCGGCGGCGGCTGAGTGTCCATACTTTGTCCCCAGCCGCCACTTTCTCCCGGTATCATCTCCGCCTTCCACAAGCACGGGTCCCACAACATTACCCGTGCCCCCCTCATTGCACTTACTGGGAAGGACCGCCTAACCACAAACATGTGGACAGGTGAATTTGGCCAGGGATGGTATGGAGCCAGTCCACAGCTTTTTTTGCTGAGAGTTGTATTTAGCTCGGTGAAAGGACTGGCATAGAGGGAAACCTTATCTACCCTGGGTGTCATTTCTCTCAGGAAGTCCTCTAATGCAGCTTGTTGAAGAAGCAATGGCTGCCCGTCCAACATCAACTCGCACTTGTCGTTGGTGCTTTGACACACAAACCTCTTTCTTTGCGCATTTAATTTCATGAATACAGAGTTGGATAATGGCCTGATCTGCAATGCGGTTTAAGAAATAACATGCATAAGCATGTCCGATCCACATTAAAAAATCAGCCATAGAGTGTCCGGAAACCTTCCCCCACACTTTTCTTAGCCAGGGCTGCTTCTCGGCAGGATTGGACGGGCCCACCAGAGAACCAGAGACTCCTCCGGTGGGCCCTGGCTTCTCCTTCAGGAGAGTTCATAGTGCCGAGGTGAGGCCATGATGATTATAGAGGCCACCATCTTCTTAGTTTTCTGTTACTTGGAATGCAAGTGCAAGTATGCAGCCAGCCACCCACCCACCCACAGGCCAGAATACTAAACTGCCAGATTTCTGGGCAGCTGCTTGCACTTGAAATATGGCCTTTTAGGCTCGTGGAGGCGGAAGCTTTTCACAACCTCATGCTGGCGGCGGCCGGGTGTCCATACTCGGTCCCCAGCCGCCACTATTTTTCCCAGTATCGTCTCCGCCTTCCACAAGCACAGGTCCCACAACATTACCTGTGACCTCCCCAGTGCACTTTCTGGAAAGGACCGCCTACCCACAAAAACGTGGACAGGTGAATGTGGCCAGTCCACAGCTTTTTTTGCTGAGCATTGTATTTAGCTCAGTGAATCTACTGGCATAGAGGGAAACCGTATCTACTCCAGCTGTCATTTCTCTGTCACCAGGTTCCGCCCATTGTCACACATGACCATGCCTGGCTGTATGTTCAGCGGTGAGAGCCACAGATCAGGCTGCTGTGTTACAGCTTTCAACAACTTTGCAGAGCTGGGTGGTTTGTCAATTAAGCATTAAGTATGTTATCTTCAGCACAGCCTGTTGCCGCTTGGCCAAGGCAGTGCTGCAGTGCTGTCAGCTTGTGACTGATGTGGTCATTGCGGAGATGGTGGAGGAGGTGCAGGAGCTGAACAATGTGATTTACATTGAGGTTAAATTGGTGACACTGTTTTTTATACTAAAGAAACATCCTATTGTTTTTGGGTTTTTTTATGTTATCTTTTAAGACAAATGCATTCACCGGAAAACGTCATTTTAACATTTTACAACCTTATCTGGCAATGTGGTGTGTGACACATCATCAGATACATCCTGTTTTATTTATGATGGAGGGACTCTAAAAGTCATAAAGCCTATTTTCATAGGGACATCAGATGGCCCTTACTATTCTTAAAAGGCCAGCAGTCTGTCATAGCTATTGTTAGAGAGCCATCAGCAGGCTATGCTTTGTTGTTCCCATTACTAAGAAGTGGGTCTCCTATACTGTTATTGTGTATCCAGTGACTGCAAGGGCTGCCAAATATTTGGATGCAACCCAATACCCCTTTGAAGAGACAGAGAGGAGGGTCTCAGTAAAAAAAATGTTCCCATTATAAGGGAGCGGGTCTCCTATAGTGGTAATGCCCATGCTGTGACTGCAAGGGCTGCCAAAATTTGGGAAAAACACCACTAAGAATTTAAAGACACATAGAGCAGGGCCACAGTAACGACAAATTCCATTTAGAAATGAGAGAGACTGCTATACAGTTATAGGGTATGTAGTGAGTCCAACGGCTGACCAATTTTAGGAAAAACCCCACTAAGAATTTAAAGACACATAGAGCAGGGCCACAGTAACGACAAATTCCATTTAGAAATGAGAGAGACTGCTATACAGTTATAGGGTATGTAGTGAGTCCAACGGCTGACCAATTTTAGGAAAAACCCCACTAAGAATTTAAAGACACAGAGCAGGGCCACAGTAACGACAAATTCCCATTAGAAAGGAGAGAGTCTCCCATAGTGATGGCCTATGCAGTGAATGCAAGGGATGCCAAAAATTTGGAGGCACTTCAATGCCCCTTGGAAGAGACGTGGAGGAGGGCCTCATAAAAAAATGTTCCCATTAGAAAGGAGCGGACTTCCTATACTTGTAATGCCCATGCACTAAGTGTATGGGCTGACAAACATGTACCCCTGGAGGGTATACATGAACATACTGTATAAAAAAAATTTTTTACGGTATCATAAACACCCTTTAAAAAAATTATGTGGGTGTAGCATCATAGACTACGGTCACCCTGGTGATATGGTGGTGGAGGATGAGGAGAAGGAGGAGGACAAGAGCAAATAGCCAAAATCAGGAAGCATATACCCATGTCTGGGTGTGAAAAGGTGCATGGGAAAACACCTCCCAAGAAAAGACACTGGATTTGAGTTTGTTACGCTGCTATCATTCGGTGGTGTTGAGAAGCCTGGCCCAATCCAGCCCTTGTTCATTTTTATAAAAGTCAGCCTGTCAGCATTTTCTGTTGAAAGGCGGATGCCCTTATCAGTTGTAATTCCACTAAAAACCCGCTCTGATAAAACGCTGGTGGCAGGGCAGGCCAGGACCTCCAAGGCATAGAGAGCCAGTTCATTCCACATATCCAGCTTGGATTCCCAATAATTATAGGGCACAGCAGAATCACGGAGGAGGTTGGTACGGTCGGCAAGGTACTCCTTCAGCATCTTCCCAAACTTTGCACTCCTTGTGAGAGTACCCTGTGTCTCAGGGCCTGTGCGATGGGAGGGTCTGAGAAAACTCTCCCAGAACTTTGGCAGTGTTCCTCTGCCTCGGCTGGATTGAAGTTGTGTCTCTCTCACCTGTACTCCTTGGTTGTCCAACGAAGTGTGCCCTCTACCGCCAGCGTGTTCAGATGGGATTTTTTTTAATAGTTCCGCATCAATGGCCTTCTGGTACAGCCCCATTTTTATAGACCTGTCCACCTCAGGAATAAGAGATATAAAGTTCTCCTTGTAGCATGGGTCTAGAAGTGTCACCAACCAGTAATGACTGTCACCCAAAATTTTGACAACGCGAGGGTCAATGGAAAGGCAGCGTAACATAAACTCAGCCATGCATGCCAGACTACTAACAGGGAAGACTTCCGTGTCCTCACCAAGAGGATGACTGACCATGCTCTCCTCCTCCTCTCTGTCCTCAGTCCATCCACGCTTGACAGACGGTATGACAGCTGTGCAGGTAGTACCGTCTATAGTGCATGAAACTAGCTCCTGTCCTTCCTCCTCCTCCTCCTCCTCTTCCTCATTGTCACCCAATCCACTTTGGGATGAGATGAGGCTTGGCTGTGTGTAATCACCCTGTATGATTCCTTGCTCCATCTCAGCGTGCTCTGCCTGCAATGCATCCTCTTTGATTGTGAGCAGAGAGCATTTCAGAAGACAGAGAAGCGGGATGGTGACGCTAATTATGGCGTCATCGCCGCTCACCATCTTGGTGGAGTCCTCAAAGTTTTGGAGGATGGTACATATGTCTGACATCCATGTCCACTCCTGAGGTCTTATGTGTGGAGTCTGAACTGAATATCGATGGCCTTGTTGATGCTGGTACTCAACAACTGCCCTCTTCTGCTCACAAATCTTTCCCAACATCTTCAGTGTAGAGTTCCAACACGTGGGGACATCACACACCAGTCTGTGAGCCTGAAGCTGCAAACGCTGCTGAAACACAGCAAGGGCGGCGGAAGCTGTAGCTGACTTTCTGAAATGGGCACACAGGTGGCGTACTTTAACAAGCAGATCCGGCAGCTCTGGGTAGGATTTGAGAAACTGCTGAACCACGAGATTAAGCACTTGGGCCAGGCATGGTACGTGTGTGAGCTCACCTCGCCTCAGAGCTGTCACCAGGTTCCGGCCATTGTCACACACGATCATGCCTGGCTGTAGGTTCAGCAGTGTGAACCACAGATCTGCCTGCTCTTTCAGAGCTGTCCACAACTCTTCAGTATTGTGCAGTTTGTCAACTACCTAAGCATATTAGCTTCAGCACAGCCTGTTGCCGCTTGGCCGAGGAAGTGCTGCAGTGATTCCAGCTTGTGACTGAAGTGGTCATTTCGGAGATGGAGGCTGAAGAGGAGGAGGAGGCTGAGGAGGATGAGGTACAGGAGCTGTAGAATGTGAGGGCAACCCTGATTGACCTAGGGCCCGCAATCCTTGGCATCGAGAGGACGTGTTCTGTCCCAAGGTCCGACTGTGTCCCGGCTTCCATTACATTAACCCATTGTGCCGTCAGCGAGATGTACCGTCCCTGCCCACAAGCACTTGTCAGAGTGTCCGTGGTTAGGTGGACTTTCCCAGTAACTGCATTGTTGAGGGCACGGCTAATATTGTAGGACACGTGCTCGTGTAAAGCGGGGATGGCACACAGGGAGAAATAGTGGCGGCTGGGGATTGAGTACAAGGGGAAAGCAGCTGCCATCAGGTTGCAGAAAGCTTCTATCTCTATGAGCCTAAAAGGCAACATTTTGAGCGCAAGCATTCGGGAAATGTGTGAATTTAATAGTATGGCCTGTGGGGCGTTGGCTGTGTAATAGCGCTTGCATTCCAAGGACTATGGACAACACAACTCTGCGCTGGGACAAGGACGTGGACGTGCTTGCTGATGGTGCTACTTGAGAGTGTGTAGCGACAGGTGCAGGGTGGGAGGCATATTCGCATGCGCAATGGATAGGGGATTGGTGTGCACGCTCATCAGCGAAAGAAGCCGTTGTGTCACCTGCAGACAGTGTTTCTGGGGTTTGGCGTACTTAGTCGGATGCTTTGCTGATATGTGCCTGATCATGCTGGCGGCGGTCAGGCTGCTAGTTTTGCCACCCCAGGTGATGCTGGCCTTGCAGTTGATGCAAATGGCCTTTTTAAAAAACAACCAGACTCGGGAAGACTGTTGTACTGGCAACTTCCTTCGTGCTGGCGTTACAGGAAATGTTTTCCCGCCTTGTGTCTGCTTCTTCCTGCCTGTTGTGGTGCTATGCCTCCCTCCTCCTGTGTGCTGCTGTCCTCGCTCTGTGTGTCCCCCTGCCAGGATGGGTCAGTTACTATATCATCCACCACCTCGTCTTTCACTTCTGCACCCTGGTCCTCCTCTTGATTTTCTGGCAATTGTGTCTCATCATCATCCACCTCTAGCGACAGTAATTGCACTTTCCCACCGTTGACTTCGTGTGACTGTGGCTGCTCAAATATTTGGGCATCGCTACAAGTTTTCTCCTCTTGACTCGTTTGAAGCTAGCCGGGCTAGAGGCCCAAATCTTCAAATGGAAAAGTGAACAGCTCTTCTGAGTGTCCAAGTGTGCGATCAGTTGTCTCCGTGCACTTGGCATGGTGGAAGGAAGGGGGATCAGGGTGAGGAATATGTGGTCCAGACTCATGGCTACTGAGACTTGACCATGTGGAAGATAGGGTGGTGGTGGTGGCAAAGTGACTGGAAGCATTATCTGCAATCCAACCAACAACCTTTTGACACTGCTTTGTGTTCAATAGTGGTGTTGTGTGCTCCCCTAGTAATTGGGACAGGAATGTCGAGCGAAAAGATGTGGGTTTTTGTTGTGGCACAATTTCAGCTTGCCCACGGCCACGGCCTTGGCCTCATCATACACCATCACTTCCTCTTCCCCGTCCCTTGCCACGCACCTTGCCCATTTTAAATGGAGGACAATATTTTCCTCTTCACTAGAACTGGCTGATTTTGGAACACAGTTATATTTGATATATCTGACAGAGAACCACAGTTTTAAATAGCAGGCCTGTAGTTTACTAATACAATTCTTCACAGCGACCTCGTGTGAATAGTTTGACCGCCACACTGCAACAAAATGAAAATGGAAGCCAGAAATGGCTGATTTTGGAATGCAGATATATGTGATATGTCTGACAGGGAACCACGGTTTTAAATAGCAGGCCTGTAGTTTACTAATACTATTCTTCACAGAGACCTTGTGTGAATAGCTTCACCAACACACTGCAACAAAATGGAAATGGAGGCCAATATTTTCCACGTTCAGTTTAAATTTCTGGATTTTTATCACTGTACAGTAATATGGAAAAGATCTGGCTGTATTCTGCAATGCTAACAAGCAAATGGAGCAGAAAAATGGTGTACTCTGGATTCCTTTTTAAGCAAATAACCAGGATTAAGATAAAAAAAAAATTGGCCTTGTCCCTGATACCTGGGGCTGTGTCTACAAATATTTGTCACAGCAGGATCAGTCAGAAGTTGAACATGCAATGGACCCTCTTGTGCTGTATCATGGACTGCAGACTGTCACATACCTTGCCTGCCTGCTTAACTCCTGCTATCACGTTCACCACTGAAAATATGCAGCTGGATTAGTCCTCAGAAGGACTGTTAGTTCAGATGGATATATACAGTACACCGCGTGCAGAATTATTAGGCAAATGCGTATTTTGATCACTTTGATACTTTTTATACATGTTGTCCTACTCCAAGCTGCATAGGCTTGAGAGCCAACTACCAATTAAGTAAATCTGGTGATGTGCATCTCTGTAATGAGGAGGGGTGTTGACTCATGACATCAACACCCTATATAAGGTGTGCTTAATTATTAGGCAACTTTCTTTCCTTTGGCAAAATGGGTCAGAAGAGAGATTTGACGGGCTCTGAAAAGTCCAAAATTGTGAGATGCCTTGCAGAGGGATGCAGCAGTTTTGAAATTTCCAAACTTTTGAACCGTGATCCCTGAACAATCAAGCGTTTCATGGCAAATAGCCAACAGGTTCGCAAGAAGCGCGATGGCCAAAAAAGGCACAAAATAACTGCCCATGAATTGAGGAAAATCAAGCGTGAAGCTGCCAAGATGCCATTCACCACCAGTTTTGCCATATTTCAGAGCTGCAACGTTACTGGAGTATCAAAAAGCACAAGGTGTGCGATACTCAGGGACATGGCCAAGGTAAGGAAGGCTGAAATACGACCACCTTTGAACAAGAAACATAAAATAAAACGTCAAGAATGGGCCAAGAAGTATCTTAAGACTGATTTTTCAAAGGTTTTATGGACTGAAGAAATGAGAGTGACTCTTGGTGGGCCAGATGGATGGGCCAGAGGCTGGATCAATAAAGGGCAGAGAGCTCCACTCCGACTCAGATGCCAGCAAGGTGGAGGTGGGGTACTGGTATGGGCTGGTATCATCAAAGATGAACTTGTGGGACCTTTTCGGGTTGAGGATGGAGTGAAGCTCAACTCCCAGACCTACTGCCAGTTTCTGGAAGACAACTTCTTCAAGGAGTGGTACAGGAAGAAGTCGGTATTGTTCAAGAAAAACATGATTTTCATGCAGGACAATGCTCCATCACATGCATCCAACTACTTCACAGCGTGGCTGGCCAGTAAAGGTCTAAAAGAAGAAAAAATAATGACATGGCCCCCTTGTTCACCTGATCTGAACCCCATAGAGAACCTGTGGTCCATCATAAAATGTGAGATCTACAGGGAGGGAAAACAGTACACCTCTCGGAACAGTGTCTGGGAGGCTGTGGTGGCTGCTGAACGCAATGTTGATCGAAAACAGATCAAGCAACTGACAGAATCTATGGATGGAAGGCTGTTGAGTGTCATCATAAAGAAAGGTGGCTTAATTGATCACTCACTCTTTTGTTTTTTGTTTTTGCATGTCAGAAATGTTTATTTCTAAATTTTGTGCACTGATATTGGTTTACCTGGTGAAAATAAACAAGTGAGATGGGATTATATTTGTTTTTTATTAAGTTTCCTAATAGTTCTGCACAGTAATAGTTACCTGCACAAACAGATATCCTCCTAAGATAGCCAAATCTAAAAAAAAACCACTCCAACTTCCAAATATATTAAGCTTGGATATTTATGAGTCTTTTGGGTTGATTGAGAACATAGTTGTTGATCAATAATAAAAATAATCCTCTAAAATACAACTTGCCTAATAATTCTGCACACAGTGTATACAGTATATATGTTGTGGAATACCTATACTAACTATAAACAAGCAAATCTCTCCCTCACTCAGCAGCAGCACTCCCTACTCTGCCTGTTTCCGGGGTAGACTGTGACGAGCATAGAGGCGCCAGATCTGATATAGACCTGATGACGCTGTGCGGCCAGACAATCACTGTAATGCCCACAACCAACATGGCTATGGCATTACAGTGCATGGCAAGCAATCCCTGCAGGTTCATTGGCTCTCTAAAGAGCACCAAACATGTAGGGCGAGTACCCAAGCTCCCGCCCGAACAATCCGGAAATACTCGCCGAACGCTGATCTTGTCGAGCAGGGTGTTGCTCGGGTGAGTACCGAGTAGTGGCAAGCACGTTCGCTCATCACTATTATTAATAGCAAATTCTGCCAGCAGTGAGTAGGATGCCCAATCCTCCTGGTTTTCAGAGACAAAACACCTGAGGTAAGTCTCCAAATTCTGATTAATGCTCTCGGTCTGTCCATTCGACTGAGGATGGAAGGCAGAGGAAAAGGACAGCTGCACTCTCAGTCAAGAACAGAGCGCTTTCCAGAACTTGGAAACAAACTGGGTGCCCCGATCTGACATCACATTGGAGGGAACCCCGTGAAGCTTCACAATCTCATTTATAAACACCTGAGCAAGAGTCTTGGCATTCGGAAGTGCCGGTAATGCGACGAAGTCAACCATTTTACTGAATAATCTACAACCACCAAAACCACAGTTTTGCCTGCAGATACCGGTAGATCAGTAATAAAATCCATGGATAAGTGTGTCCATGGCCTGCTAGAAATAGGTAGCGGAAGAAGAGTACCAGACGGACTGGTATGCGATACTTTAGAACACGCGCAAATACTACAAGCAGATAAATGTTCAGCCACATCCTGATGCAACCCCAGCCACCAAAAACGATGAGAAAAGAGGTCTGCAGTTGCATTACCACCTGGATGACCAGCCAGCACAGAGTTGTGATGTTCCTTAATTACTTTGCAACGCTGAAGAGATGGTAAAAATAACCTTCCTGAAGGGCAGGAGGCAGAGGCGTCCCCCTGAGCCTCCAACACCTCACCCTCCAGTTCAGGGTACTATGCCGAAATGACTACCCACTTCTATAAAATCGGAGCAGGATTCTCATGATCACCACCACCAGGGAAGCTCCGGGACAAAGCATCAGCCTTGACATTTTTGACCCCTAGATGGAAAGTGACAACAAAATTGAACCTAGTAAAAACAGGGACCATCTGGCTTGCCTAGGGTTGAGTCGTTTAGCCAGTTGAAGATATGACAGGTTCTTATGGTCAGCGATAAAAATAATAGGATGGACAGCCCCCTCCAACCAATGTTGCCATTCTTCGAATGCTAATTTAATCACCAAAAGCTCCCTATTACCCACGTCATAATTTCTCTCAGCTGAAGATAATGTCTTAGAAAAGAAAGAGCATGGATGCCATTTACCAGGGGATGAACCCTAAGACAAAACAGCCCAGACCCCCACCTCCGATGCATTCAACTTCCATAATAAAGGATTGGAAAACATAATTTTGACTGAGTATAGGTGCAGTGGCAAAACAGCTCTTAAGGGAGCAAAATTTGCAAAAAAAAATTTGCAAAAATTTCTACACTTCTGTTTTTTTCAGTCAAGATGGGATGCAGAGTGTACTTTAATGAGAAAAAAATGAACTTTTTAGAATTTACCAAATGGCTGCAATGAAACAAAGAATGAAAAATTTAAAGGGGTCTGAATATTTTCCGTACCCACTGTATTTGGTATTTTACTGCAGGTGTGTGGTTTTACACAGTAATAGGAGAGCTGTAAGTGTGCGACAGCACCAGGATAGCAGAATTTGATTAATTATCATGTAACTTGACATGTCAGGACTGAGAGCTCTGTAGTACAAGAGTTAACTGGACTGAGCTTGGAAGTAGTAGCTGGTAGCAGGATTACAATCAGGAGTAGATGGGAACATAATTATACATGTGGTTGGAAAAGAGTTGTCACATCGCTAACAGGACCTGCTCCTGAAACATCATCTCCTGTCGCCAGGCGCCACCATATTCATTCTGCGGGTGGTGCTAGTCATAGAAGAGATGTTGGAAACATAAGCTCTGGATGGTCCAGCCATTTAGTTTAGGGTGGCTGGGATCTGCAGTGCCATCTAGTCTGACAGTATGGGTGTGCTGTCCAGCCGGAGTTATCTACTCCCTGCACCAGCCAATTGGAGAGCACCACACCCTACTTAAGCTTCCAACTTACTTTTGGAAGCTATCAGATATAGTCTTGTGTTTCTCTGGTTCAGTCCTGTCTGTTGAACTCCTTGTTATCATTGCACCTTCTTTTCACCTTGGCTTGTCTTTCTGACTATTCTTGTGTAATTCTGATTTTTTTCTTTTCCTATCATCTTGGTTCTGACCTGGCTACCTGACCACTCCTGCCAGCCTACACCACCAAACTGCAGCTTATTCCGTGGCCCTAGCCAAGGGGCCCCTGTTTAAGTCCAGATCCCTGTACTGGGGTTAAAGGGTGAAGGCCAGGGCTGTCCCTGGGATCTGGTAAGCGGAGTGGCTTGTGCTAAGCCTGTCCGCGGTAGCCATGTAAGACCTGCCAGGCAACCACTGACAGAATTTCATTACAAGAGTCAAGTGGAAGATGATGCTATCTCCTGTAAAAACACATGGTAGCTGTCACGCTGTCTCTGTATACTGGAGGTAGGGGGCCTAAGCTGACCCTAAGCTGGGGCCCTGACTAATCCCTCAACCTGGAGGTACTGTTAAAGGTACAGAGGTCCAGGCCGCCAGCGTAACCCCTACCTCCTGAGGATCCCTGCACCTAAGTAATCTAGTCCTGAGAAGGACCCCGATCACAACAAAAGGAGACAAGTAATAATATGCCCACACACAGTACTTAGACGAACGAGACAGTACAAGGGAAAAACCAAAACCACCTTGCATACAAAAACTACACAACTACAACAGAGGGAACACCAACGGGAAAGGAGATAAATGATAAAGCGAGGAAGGGAAAAAACACTCCAAATGCACTTATCTCAGAAACTCCAAATACCACGATCCGCTCTGTTAGTCTGCATGAAATGCTTTCACCGACACTTCCCTAACAGACCAGCAGGCATTTGAAGGAGTCTCACTACAGCAGCATTGATTGCAGCTGGGCGAGGCTGGACCTCGTCTAGCACAGAGAGAGAGAGAATTAACTCCCTCACTGCCGAAAAACACAAAGCACCAAAAA
Organism: Phyllobates terribilis; assembly: GCF_046119375.1. Taxonomy (NCBI): domain Eukaryota; kingdom Metazoa; phylum Chordata; class Amphibia; order Anura; family Dendrobatidae; genus Phyllobates; species Phyllobates terribilis. The sequence goes on from NW_027362767.1 coordinate 104,591,529, forward strand.
GTCAGCTGCGAGAAGTCAGGCTGTGTAATCGTGACGATCTTCGTGGCGACACACCCGTGACAGTAGCAGGCAGCTCTACTTTTTGAATACTCAGGCTGAACATAGCTGCCTGAGCTGGCTTTTAAATGCCTTGGGTGATGACTTCAGAGGTGTTTGCCAGCTAAGCCTAGTAGCCCAGCGTGAGAAGCAATATCATTACTGTATTTACATCTATCTGTCATAAAAAGCAGCAGCAGAGGTGGGAGCCCTGGTGGAGTCAAAAAAAGATTGTTAGGGGATTACTGAGGTGAGTATAGTTTCTATTATTATTTTAAACCAGTCAGAGCATTTTGTGATCAAAATATATATCCCCAGTCAAGCCCTTTTAAAGCTTTTTTTTATGAAATGTACAATAATCCTGAAGTTCCCTGAGTGTATGATTGTGGAATATAGATATATGCTCCCTTATATGTTATATTTACATTATCTTTGAGAAAGAATATTTAAAATACATATTACTGAAACCATTTTGATTCATGCATTTTTTGAATTGATGTCTTCCCTGAAATTCCAATCAATATATGCATAAAAATGTTTTTGATATGTGTGATTTAAGGGTAAGACTGCCTTTGTTTAATCAAGTCACATAATGCAGAGTTCCTGTGTGCAGGCAAATAGATGTATATTTCATGGCAAGAAGCTTTGATTTATTCAAATCCATTGCCATACTCTATGCATTGACTCGTCTCGTGAGGGCAAAGAGATAAGCAGGTGTGGAATGAAGAAAATCAGACTTCCCTCCGGCATACTAGTGATTTCCTAACATTAGTAGAGCACAGCGGCAGAATTTAGTGACATCTCCTTTCCGTCCTTCAGTCTTCCAGATCCTCGGTGTATATATTTGTTCATTTAGAATAGAATGCGAGTCTTGATTGGTTCCAAACTGCATCTTAAAATACTTCTTGTCTGCTTTGATATTAAGCTGCATGAATTTATATGAACAAATCTGCGCTCAAGTGAACATCCCCAGAATAATAAATCTGTTAGATTTCCTAAGCAACGCATAGAAGTAGAATTTGCTCTAGATAATGCCCATAAATGTGGTTATATTCTACCCTAGCTAATTCAATAGGATATTGGAGTCCACAAGGGCCCCAGTGTGGTGTTGCTAATTTATACCTATACTTTATTCAACATATTGTCATTAATACAGAGCCTAACAAAGTTATGGGGTATTTTATCCTTCATTGTTTTTTTTGCAGTAAAAAAACTAAAGACAGTGGAACTCCTCCAAGGGTATGTGCTGTAAGATAGCTCAAGGACACAAAATTGATGGGAGGTATGTATCACAGAGATGGTTGTCATCTATGATGTAATCCTGGAATGTTGCTCCAGTGCATCTAAGCACTAAGGATTGTTTGGTGCTCCGGGCCAGATTTACGGGTAGCGGGAGAGATGGGCGGGTCTGGCTACCCACATACCTCATGTCTGGTTATGGATAACAAGTTAAAATGGAGCCCATTTTTGGCACATGGTCTGTGTTTGGAGTGAGAAGGCCTCGTCTGTGTTGTTGTCTCCAGACGGAGCTAGGGTACTGGACGCTATCCAGCCTGTGTGCCCACAGGACTGGCTAACTAGAGACTTTGCCTAATGGACTGTTTACTTTGTTTTGCCTGCACTAAAGGCTGTTTGTTTTCATTTTTACTTATACGGTTTATGAAGTAATAAACCGACATGGTCGCTTGAATGAAAAACGCATCCTGTTTGCCTCCTGACGCACTCGAGTGAGTAGAAACCCTACAGTGCACACAACATCTCTTTGAAGTATATTACGCCTGGTATCCACCTGAAAAAGCACAGTAAAAGCGTTTGCAAAAAATGAACACAGTGCACAGCAATGTCAAAACGACATTGCTGTGCACATGTTCTTGTCTTATGTCACGTCTTTTAACCGCTTCAGGGTTCGGAAACCTTGAAGTTGTTAAAAGTTTTTTTTGAAAAGCACCAGCTCTATATACTTGAAAGCATAGAGAAATAGATGCCTTCTGCGAAACAGCTGCAAAAATTATAGAAATACCACTAGCAAAGATACTTAAAAAAAATGACCGCTAGCTTTTTCCTTTAACGGCTTTGTCTTGGAAAACTCGACAGCAAAGACGGTGTCTTGACTGCGGCACAGTATCTGGTCAAACAGTATAAATATTTTATTAGTTTGTTTCCCAGTGGCTACAGAATGGCAATATATTCTGCATTATCCTATGGAGATGAGCCACAGTGATTCTCACATTCTATGTTCTGAATTTCAAGCACTCAGACTAGAGCCAAATTTATAATAAGCCAATTACCTATCAATATATTTTGATGTGTATGAGGAAAGTGGAGAATCTGGGGAAAAGGCATGCAAACACAGGAAAATCTCCATGCAGTTGTTGCACTTGGACAGTTTTCAAAGACAGCACACCAATGATAATTTTGTGCTTATTTTAATGTTATTCTTTGCTTCATAGAGAAAATGATTTGATGATTAGTTATGTGCCGCACGAGAACATTGATAGAGTTTTATAAGATGAGGTAACAAGTTTAAAAAATTGGTGTGCGGCTACAACAGGACCAAAAAACACCATTATACAGTTATCTTATCTTCAAACTCCATACTGGACACAATGCACTATACAATGACTAATAATACCACTGTATAAGGCTCAGATAACAACTGCAGCCCACGTCATGACTACGTATTACCACCACATAGTGACTAAATAAGACCACTATGGTGTTGTTAGCGGATAACAACCACTGTACAATGGCTAATATTACCACAATACAGTGACCTATATGTCTATAGAGAAAGTATAACTTAATACAGTACAGTGGAATCTAAAGACTCTCAGTTGATGTCTTCTATTATTGGAATCATTCACTTTACTTTTCTTTGAATCTGACACAAATTTTTGGCTCCTCACTTTCCCTGTACCATCCCCACCTACAGCATTTCTCACCCTCTACACAACCTCATGCTGCTACTCCCACATCTGTGTCTGTTGCAGTCCCTTGTGCCTCTAAACTGTACCTGTTGTGCTGTACAGTGCACCGAAATATTATTCTTTAAACTTTGACGACCTAACTAGAAATTCTTGAAATATTATACTTTAAACTTTAATGATGAGCTAACAAGAAATTCTTATTAGTGAGTCAAAATTTTCTTAAAAAAAAGTAATTTCCAGTGAATTAATTTGCCGCAAATTGCGAAGACTGCAATCCAATTTTCTTTTCAGCTCCTTAAAGGGAACCTGTCAGCAGGATTTTGCTAAGTAAACTATAGACATTGTTATGTTGGGGATGTTGCACTGATAGAAATCATACCTGAGGTGAAGAAATCCATCTTGTGGTTCTTGTGTAATAAGTGTTTGCAGTTTTGAGTTAATGCTATGCCTGTGCTCCGGGGCGTACTGTAGGCAGGTTCTTATCTTTGTTCTCTGTGCCAGGTCAGCAAGAAAAGACCTGCCCACAGGCCCGCCTTGAAGCACAAGTATAGAGCAGAAAAACTTGGCACTCTTTGAAAATAAGTTCCTTTTATTTGCATGCATATAGAGTTAAACGTTTTCGGTTCTTATACAAATCTTCATCAGAACTGAATGCTTTAGGTATGGAGCGCACAGGAAAACACTCTTGTGTGTGTGACCGACGTTGCTTGAGGAGAGCGCTGTATGCAGAGTGCGCCAGCAGCGTTTAAGGACCCTCCTGAATCAGTTACTGCAAGAGTGCCATATATTATCATTTTCTTCTAAACACAAGTATGTTCCTCATCATAGAGACAGATGGAGAGAGACAGATGCAGAGAGAGAGGGAAAAAGCCAGAGAGAGAGACTGCCAGCCAGAGACAGCTAGAGACAGACTCTGGCTGGCTGTCTCTCCCTGGCTGTCTATCTGTCTCTGATGGTCTGTCTCATTGTCTCTGGCGGTCTCTCTGTGTCTGTCTCTATGATGAGGAACATACTTGTGCTTCGGGGCGGGCCTGTGGGCAGGTATTTTCTTGCTGATCTGGCCTAGAGCACCAAGATAAGGCCCTGCCTACAGTCCCGCCCCCTTGCACGAGAGTCTCAGTAACTCAAAACTGCAAACACCGATTACACAAGAACCACAAGATGGATTTCTTCACCTCAGGTATCATTTTATTCAGTGCAACAGACCCAACATGAAAATGCCTGTAGTTTACTTAGCAAAATCCTGCTGACAGGTACCCTTTAACAAAAATAAAGCCTTAGTAATGTAAAGTGACCTCAACATATATGACTATGGGCAGGTCCATATGTGATATTTTTGCTGCCCTAAGCACTTTAAGTTGTCACCCTTAGTCAGACTTACCAGTAAGGAACGTATGTGCAGAATGTCTTTTTTCAGGTGGATTTGCTCCATAATTTGTCTAAACGAAACACTAAATAAACTCTGAAAAGAATGAACATATGTATTGCAGTGTAAAAATGAATTTCTGCTTATATGTTCAGTCTTTTGAGTTTCATTTAACTTCTTCAGATTTCCAAAGACACAAAGCAGTTGAAGAAAATGACCAGACCATTTTTCGGTTGGCTTTTGCTTGGAAGCTACTCACTAGTTTAATGAACATGGTTTAAATAAAAAAAAAACATTGGCCAAAAACTGTTGGAAAAGTCAATCGAAAAGAAGCAAAGGGCAAAGATACTGGTATGTCCAAAAGTGTCTTCCATGTGAAAAACTTGCAGGGTTTGCTGACATCTAAAAGTCATTGTGTGCATATACCCTAAAAGTGCGTGTACCTTTTAGATAGTAATTGAAGCACCTATACACATTAGACTAAAACTGACAGAATTCGTAGATATCGAAAGGTTCAGCTGACAGTCTTATGTGTAAGAGTGTACCTGACAGATGAAAAGGATGCAGCAAGTCAAATACTTGTTCTGATTAAATATATGGCCTCTTTGAGATGGCTGTATTTTCAGTACAGCACGCTGACCCTATAATCTAATATCAAGTCTATTAAATTAAAGATTACACCATCTACATTAATACAAGATCAGAACCACCACCAGTACAGGAATACTGCACCAGAACCATCATCCGGACATTGCTACATCACCAGAACCGCCGTCAGTGCATGAATACATCACCAGAACTACCATCAGAACACAACTATTCCACCAGAACCATCATTAGTACACAAATACATCACTAAAACCACCATCAGTAAATGATTACATCACCAGAACCATCATCAGTACATCATCAGTACATGAACCACTGTCAGTACATGAATACAACACCAGAACCACCATCCAAAATTGTTCTTTGTGTAAAATGACAGACATTTTTTGGTGACTGCATCCGGGATCCAAGGGGTAACGTTTCTCCTTGCAGAGAGTGACATGTGAAGTTTGACATGCCAAAGTGAGGAGACTTGTAAGCCGCAATGCTCCTCTGGGAAATTTGCAAATTGTCTCTTCAGAGAGGAAGATGACTAGAACTCTAGTGCTACCTACAGGAAATAGCAATCCTAAAAGTCAATATCTACTCTCTGAGCCTTGTCACATGACTTAGGATTAAAGCCAAAACCAAAATCTCAATTTGCAGACACTGTGTTTTGAGGTACTACCACTCATCAGTGCAAAGTGTCAGATCTGGTTTGGCTGGGTGAGAGGTGTCTGATCAGTATCCAAGGGGTAACATTTCTCCTTGTGGAGAGTAACATGTCAAGCCCGACATGCCAAAGTCAGTAAGACTTTTAAGCCACAATGCTCCTCTATGACTGCAGGAATCGAATTCCAAATTGTTTGAATTTGGCATGCCCTTTGAATTTGGCATGTCCTTTGACATTCAATTTTATTATTGTCCAAAAGGTGATTTCACGTGTAAAAATGCAGCTGAGATTTGTTTAGCCTGTGCTTTGATTCCTTAATTACATTAGTATAATGCAACGGTGTGTGCATAGGAGCTGAATACTCGAACAGGTTATTTTATTGAATCTGAAATATTTACTGAAAAATAGGGATACCAATCCTGTCAATCTTTTGGAGCTCATCATATAATAAGAAATTGGTGGGAGTGTGCAAGCCCACTTCCTTTAACTCTTTTCCTGAACCCCAGTTAATATAAACCCAAATCATAGGTAAAGCAGGATTGACTGTCACAATTCTTGTGACAGTTGGGGTGTTTTTCTGGGATCATATCCTGAGAAGAGAAAAAGTGCCAGATGGATCAGGGTCATTTAAGTACTGGTGTCCCTCACACCCAAAGTGACAATATGCTGACTATAACTGATAGTAAATTGGCGCTAAATTTCCCATTGATCCCACCAATAAACAAAACAGAAGTTCTGGAACCATATCCATGGTTTGTTAGCCTGGTGCAATTTTGGTGTCTGGCTCCGGTATCACATTGCATTAGTGCTTAGCGTCTCCCTCTACCAAGGCTGATCAGTGTGAGGGCATGCTAACAGCCACCACTCACTATGCATTGAGCAGTCACTGGAGCTGTGCAGGCCACACCTCAATGCCTGAGATCCTCCCAAGTAGAACCTCTGAAATTCAGACAGATCTACAATTCTGGTTGCATCTCCTGGGTTTGACCCTTTGTGTCTTTTGGATGAGATATTTTAAAGATGTCCCAATTCTACCCTTCACCACTCCTCCTGGTCATGTGAGAAGATGATGGCTAATTGCATACAACGGAAGACAGTTGTAGGACATAAATCTAATTTGTTATACTTTCTAATAAGAACCTTCTAATGAAATATGATGAGTTTTATGTTTCCAAGCATCTTTTTTTACCACAAAACATGACTGTGACTTATCCATAATTCATGCTGATATTGCATTTCTGTGTTTTCCCTGGGACAGAAGCCACAGGAGCTATTATCTTCCCCGATCACATATGGGGATTGCATTGAAATTGGATTTTTATGGAGATGGTATTGAAATATTGCATTTTTATTGTGCCATTTTGATGTAGCTGGTATGGGCTGGAGACGGGCAGTCTACATTGGAGCAGTGAACTTTACCTGCTCTATAGCATCTCTTTGTTAAGGCGGAAGCACACAGAGAGAACATTTGGTTTTCATGTAGACTGTTGATTCCTAGCTAATGTGCTTATCTCGAAATTGGCGATGATACTTACTGATGTGCATTAATATTGGATTTTTATTCACTTTAATTCAGAACATTTAAAATTATTATTACTATGAATGCTATAAACTACAAGCAAGTGCTGCAAAATACCAATGCATTTCATATCTTGCTACATTGTCTCTGATGATGCTTTTTACTAATATGGTCTACTAATGAATCAGATCAAGTCAAAGGTAAATCTGATAACTGAAGAGAATAGATGTGGATCAATTCATGAACATTTACATTTGCTTTATTACAAGTGCTTTATTGGTGGGGACTAAAACGTCTTTTCACTATGTTACATATGTGCCTATTCTCTTTCATCTGTAAATGCTGCCTTTGTCATTAATGCCTCAGTCTACGATCCTTTCTCCAGTGAAGTTTGCCTTTTCAAAGAGGAATGAAATTACAAAAAATTAAATTAGATTTTCTCCTATATCTCATTAAATGCACAATTGCACATGGCATTATAAATTAAATTTTGCGTCATATTCTGTGTCTTTCTTTTATCATCCACAGGGAAATGAAGATATAAAAAAAAGACCATCTACTCATGCCATCACTTCATTTCTAATGCAGATCGTGAAAATATATATTTATCTCATATTATTTAAAACTAAATTGTTTTAAGCAGCAGGAACGAAGTCTGTCCAGTGGCACACTCACAAATTCCAAAGCTTTTAGGGGATGCCGGTTGGAAGCTGCCAGGAAAGGTAACTGGTAGAAAAGTCTGTCAGATGTGACAGTTGCAGGTGGCATTCCTCTTTATCTCGAGGTAGCTGCTCATGACTTTTTGAAGTCTAATATTCCACTCTCCATTTCAAATAAAAGCTGAAACTCCATCAATGTGCACATTACATGAGCCTAACAATAGACTGCAGCACATAAAAGAGAGTCACCAAGCGGGAGGTTTTTAGTATGCTGAATTTAAACTGCCCGAATAGTAAAAGGTGAGAGAAAAAAGGAGGACTGAAACATGGGTTTTTAGGAGAAATAGTGTTCTTCAAAAGAATGTACTGATCCCAAAAAAACCACAGATCTTAGCTAAGTGCATGTTCTGTGGGATTTTACAATATGGTATGGTCAATATTAAAAACGTATTGCAAATTACATTGCGATGAGATATTATGCAATATGATTTACATGTTTTGACCGCGCTCTTCATTGTTGTTTTAATTATAGTGCCAAGCAAAAGAGTAACAATGTGTTGAACATTTGACTTTCAGCCTCCATATATCACCATCCACTGCTGCTTCAAACATGAGACTATCATCATTTTATAGACGATCATCTTGGCTTTCTCATACATAAATTTGACTTACAACTATTTAGCATGTGATTAGTTATGCAGATTGTCATTTCACTGCATGGCTACTATTTTTCTCCTAAAAATCTAAATTTTAATTTTTATTTAAATGTATCTCTCTCTCGAACTATGTTCCGATCTCGGTTCAATTTATACGCCCATCTGACTGCGCCCTAACTCTGCACAACATGTTAGGTTTTTGTCAGATCTATCTATAGCGCCTAGATGACTATCCTTTGTTGGGTTGTCACAACACACTTGCCTCCGGCTGTTAAAAAGATTATATATTACCCACTATTAACGGAAATGACACTTTTATTACTGCTCAGAAGAGATCCCACTTTGTCTCTGGTTCACCAAAATGTAACTTATCTAAATTCAAGTTTTTCTGCATTTATTTAGTTATGAAGATACACTACAGCAAATTTAGTTAGACTGTGACCATTATAATATAGAAATTTGACTATCAAAAAACAACTATCTCTGATAAAGAGAGAGAAAGTATCAAGGCATAAAGATTTGAATCTTTTAAGTCATACAGGCTTCCCCATAATGCTCTGCATCTATTACGTTTTACGGATTATCATACCTTGTACAGTGGTGATCTGTACCCAGGCCATCACAGATCTGAAGTTCTCAGCAGAGCATAATTTGTACGTCAAACCCATTTTCCACCTTCACTGGCTGCTAAGTCTCTCTCTTCTTCAGAGTGTAAGTTCTTATGATCAGCAAGGTCTGACGCGCCCAGGGGATGGGGACGACTCGGCGCTCGGGCCTTGCTGTTAGTTTTGGGGGAGGTCGCGGTGGCCGGCTCCCGGGGCCGTACCCTGGGGTCACTCTTAAAAAAGCAAGGAATTGGGGGAAAGGTGTATGGGATAGGGAAAGTTTGTGACGCCACCCGTGGTGTCTGGTGAGGATCACCAGCGCTGCTACAGTCCTCTGAGGCTGGTGGTCAGGCAGCTTAGTTGGTGTGGCTCCTCACAGGTGGAGCGGGGCCTCAGGGCAGCGTAGGAAAAGGGATGCAGGACAGAGGGGACCCAGCCGGTTCGGAAGAAGAATAGGCACACTCACAACAGTTCACTTAAGTACCTTTACTGGTGGTGTTTCAGGCACGATCCAGGGTGAATTGTGCATTTCAGGACTCTCCCCAGTGAGCGGGTGTGGGGTCTCCTGTTTCTTGCCTTTTCCTGATAAGGTTATGACCTGCCTGGAGCTAGGCCTAACTTGGTCTCTGTCTTGCACCGGCTGACCTGGTGGTAGGGCCTTCTGTTGGAGATCACACTCCCTGGTCTCTTGGGCCTCAGTGACTCCTGACCCTGGTATATCAGTCAGCTTTTGGTGTTCCTGGGACATGTAGTTCACCAGGGGTTCCGGTTGTTTCTGCTGGGCCTTAGGGATCCCTGCAGACGCGGACCCGGTGTCCGGTAAATTCTTGTGGGGTGAGCTGGTTAAGCTCCTCTGCCCTCTAAGTATCTAGCTTACACCACTTGCCTTCGGCCGCGCTCGGGGCCCTCACTAGGCTTCACACTGGCAGTAGGCCTCGCTATTCTTCACCACTCTTATGGCGTCGGCACGCCTTAGGCTCACTAACTTGAGCTCACTGAGTCTGGACTGACCTTACAACCTCTCTGGCTGCAGCAGACTGACTGCTTAGCTCCACCTTCCCTTTTTATATCCTTAACTGGCTCCCTCTGGTGGTCTGAGGTGGAAGGTGGAGGAGTGTGAATGCTATGAGGGCCTCTTGTGGAGGAATCCGTCCATGCACCCCTCTAGGATCTGTGGCACCAATGCGCAGCAGGGCGCCACAGGTCATCTCTATTTCTCACGTAAAGTATATGCTATTATGGTCAGTTGTTCCCAGCAAAGCTCAGTTTGTACAGCAGAGTAGTTTACCATTTCCAGAGCCAGAGGCTAAGTCTTACTTTTCTGTAGAGTGTACTCTCATATGGTCAACGAGTACTCTCTCTTACCTGCACAGTATAAGATAGATCTTACTGCCAGTGGCATCCTCTCTCTCCTGTTGTCACAATTCCACAAGTCACGGTGTCCTAAGGATGCTATGAGTGACAGCTCAGTTGCCATATAGAATCAAGGGCATGCTAGGCTTTAGGTATTGAGAGTGGCAGCCTTGTCTTCCAATCTGAGACAGGGGTGTGCTGGGCTGCCAGTATTGTGAATGACTGGCCAGCTGTCCAATCTGGCCAGACCTGTGGGGTTTCTTCCAGGTGTCACCCGTTGAGGGTGAATACCTGGCTATTTAGTTGGCTGGCAATAATCAGACCATTGCCAGTTATAGCCTAGCTCTGTGGTGTGTTTGCTCTGTGTTCTTATTTTCTGATCTTTTTTGACAGACCTTGGATTTGCCTTTTGACTACTCGCTTGTATCGCCCCTTTTTCCTTTAGTAATGTGAAAGAAGTGTGCTACATAGTTGGGATCACCGAATAAAATACAAAATTATTTAATGAAAAAAACATAACCAAACATTTTTTGCCTTGGACACACTCTGACCTTAGTTATCTGACCCCTGACTTTGCCTCTGACTATCCATTTGTATTATCCCTTTGTCTTGACGCAGCCTCCTGGTTTTGACCTTGGACTACTTGACTTCCCCACCTCACAGCTTGTCAGTGAGAAGTGACTCAGCGTCACACTTGTAAGGTGTAAGCAGGTCCTCTCTCCCTCTCTGGTAGAATATAAGCCCTTATGATCAGCATGGGACCTGTCTCTCTTCTGTACAGTAGATTGTAAGCTCTTATTGTCAGTGGGGTCCTCTCGCTTTCTTCTGTAGAGTATAGCCTCTTATTGTCAGTGGGGTCCACTGTCTCTTTCTTCTGTAGAGTGTAAGCTCTTATGATCAGGAGGTTCCTCTGTCTCTCTTCCATAGAGTGTAAGCTCTTATGATCAGCAGAGTTCTTTCTCTCCTGTAGAGTGTAAGCTCTTATGGTCAGCAGGGTTCTCTCTCTCTCTCTTCTTTACAGTATAAGCTCTAATGGTCAGCGTGGTCCTCTATCTCTCTCCTATAGAGTGTAAACTCTTTTGGTCAGCGGGATCCTCTCTCTCCTGTAGAGTATAAGTTCTTATGGTCAGCAGGGTTCTCCCTCTCTCCCCCCTCCCCCACGTGTATTTTCCAAACAAACAGTTTTCCAGTATTAAAATTTATGCAGATTTATTCACCGCAAATCAAATTTTTAGAAAATTCTGAGAAGTCGGCTAATTCAAATTTAAAAAGTTCCATTCATATCTAATCACAATGAAAAGAAGCAAAACAGTACTCCTTATCTCAGTGGAGGACTGCAGAAGACATCTAAGTGCTTTAGCAGCATAGAGAGCACAGAACATGTGTTGGCTTACTGTGGGGGAACTTGTCACCCCTTAGTTATCATCACATCTTAAAATCTTGCTGTAGCCTATATTACAAGGGAGACAACGGAGCGCTATCTAAGCGTAGTATTAGATTATATCATTGGTAGCTAATGAAAGATTTTGCTCACCTTATATGGTTGTGCATACAGACACAACTCTAGGATAACGTGCATTCCGTATAAATCCTTTATAGCGGTATGCAGCCACCTTGTTAAACCGTGGACGGTCCTTCAAGAGGTTCCAACGTAGTAAAAATGTTTTTTAGAAAAAATGCAAGAAAATGTCGCTTCCACTTTGTTTTCAGGATTCTTCGATACAGTTTATTGAAATGCAAAGATAAAAACATAGGAACTTAATTTATTAATGTATCAATCTTCCTGTTTTTTATACAAAAAATTTAAAATAGAAAAAACAAAATCCACACATTTTTAAAGGAAGAAAGGAAGAAGGAAAAGAAAGAAAGAGTAGAAAAAAACATCACATATCCTTTATGCAAAAGAGATGGTTTACCGTATTTTTCGGACCATAAGACTCACCTAGGTTTTAAAGGAGGAAAATAGGGAAAAAAAATGTAAGCAAAAAATGTGGTCATGATGCCATGGGGGAGGGGGTCAGCTGCTGACACTGGTATTGGGGTAATGTCTCCCAATTCTGTTAATATCCTCCATCCGGGTATGCATGGCACCCCTTTATCCCCCATCCTGGTATGCATGGCACCCCTTTATACTCCATCTTGGTATTCATGGTACCCCTTTATCCCCATCCTGGTATGCATAACCCCCCTTGAGCCCCCATCCTGGTATGCATGGCACCCCTTGAGCACTCACCGTGGTATGCATGGCACCCCTTGAGCCCCCATCCTGGAATGCATGGCACCCCTTGATACCCCATCCTGGAATGCATGGCACCCATTGATACCCCATCCTGGTATGCATGGCACCCCTTGAGCCCCCATCCTGGTACGCATGGCACCCTCTGAGCCCCCATCCTGGTATGTATGGCACCCGCGGAGCCCCCATCCTGGTATGTATGGCACCTTCTGAGCCCCCATCCTGGTCTGCATGGCACCCTCTGAGCCCCCATCCTGGTATGTATGGCACCCTCTGAGCCCCCATCACGCCGCCTGCAAAAAAAATGAACAATCATACTCGCCTCCTCTCTCCTCCAACGCTGTCCCGCTCTGCTGCTGTCCTGCTCTGCTGCTGACACTCTCACTGTGTGAGCGGCACATGGCAGGGCGCGCATGGCGTCCCTGCCATGCACCCTCACACAGTGTGAGACGCTGTGCTGGAATAGTCACTGCTCCCCACGCCGGGACTCTGTGCGTGGGGAGCAGTGACCATTCAGAATGTTCAATAGCCGACACACTGTACTGCAGCGCAGCTCCTGCTGCCGCTCTGCAGTCAGTGTGCCCGCTATTAAACACCATGGATATTCACTACAACCAATGGGAGTGGGTTGTAGCGAATATTCATGAGCTTTAATAGCGGGCACACTGACTGCAGAGCGGCAGCAGGAGCCACGCTGCGGCTCCAGTGTGTCGGCTATTAAGAGAAATGAATATTCATTGCTCTCCACGCCCAGGGAATATTCATTTTCTTTAGTAGCGGGCAGAGCTAGGCTGCAGCAGGCGGCTGCTGCCTCCTGTGCCCCGCTGATCCCCCACTGCCGCTCCCCCACACCCACCACCATGCGGCCATACAATAATATAGTATTTGGACTATAAGACGCACCCCCCGCTTTCCTCCAAAATTTTGGAGGAAAAAAGTGCGTCTTATAGTCCAAAAAATACGGTATATAAAATTCATAAAATTCTTGTCTGTATTAGTATTTTAGAAAATATTTTATGAAACGTCTTTCAACACTAAGTAAAATACTTTTTATTTTTTTAAAACCTAATTCAATTAAGCATTTGTACAAAATGTTGTTAATATGTTGTATGAGCAATATGTCTAAGATTAATTTTCTGTATGTTTCAAAAAATCTTTTTGATAGCATTATATATGTATATACACATATGAATTAGGAAAGAAACTAAAGAATGGTATAGGAAAAAGAAAAAGTGAGGACAGGTGCTCTGAAAGTAATTTCTATACAAATGAGCACCACCCACTAATAGCATCGGAAAAGGTATAAATAAGCTGCATGTTTCCGTATTGAGCTATTAACCTGATGGAGGCTGACCCAGCCGAAACGCGTTGTTTTTATCTTTGCATTTAAATAAACCGTATTGAAGAATCTTGGAAACAGAGTGGAAGCGCTGTATTCTTGTATTTTTTTTTCTAAAAAACATCTCAATAGTTTGAGGCTGCTTTCTATTTTAAAACAGCTGATAGCATTTTAAAGTATAAAAAATATATAGCATAACCTTTTGAAGAGATCATCTTTAACACTGCCAATAATTTAAAGAAGCAGTTGACTTTAGCCCCCGTACACTTAATGTATCATCTAAACTATACACCAATTACTATCCAAATAATATTTAAACTGTGGAAATTTAGTTTCTACCTAAAATAAAACATGATCTTTTTCCACTACAGACTGGTTCTTCTGAAAATCAACCTTGTGTAACCAAGATGAGAATTGCTTGTCTAGCATCTGTGTTGCTACTCCTATTGAGTTTTCAATGTGTGAACAGTAATTATGAGTTGTCAGGAAGCAACTTCAATCTGACAATTGTGGTTCCATCCACTGTAAATAGCATTTTTTTTTCTTTTTAAAGGTACCAAAGGTCTAAGGGTAGATTGTTTTGGCGTAAACAAAGCTTCAATATCATCTCATTGTAAACACATGTGTTATGACTGAGCCCTAACACTCACACTGGGATGAACAAGCCAGGGGAGATATAAATCCTGCACAGGTTCGTATACAGACTAGGCAGTCACTAGCCTGACCTGATTTGTCCCTGCCTCACCGCAGAGGTTGGCACCCTAAAATTACGCAATGGCGCTCCACTCAATGTCAGATGACGATGAGCGTACTTAACTGCACCCTCAACTATATCCTGAATGTAACCCAAAACCACAACAACAGAACAGAGTGCACACAGACAGAGGGTGAGACACAGGGCTACAGACTGTTCCCATAGTCATATATGAAAGATGGAAGGAAAAGAAAGGAACCAAAACAGACCTTTGGTATACTTGAAAACCCCCAGACCCTAAATGTAATAAAATTGTAAAAGAGTTGAGAAGAGGAATACACAGACAAACTGCAGGAGAAGCAATAGAGAAAACCTCAGCAAGATAATCCTTCACTGGGGTGCTGGGACTCCAAACATCCAACTTGGAATATAGCCAGCAAAGACTGCATATGCTAGGAGAATATAAATATCCCCTCCCAAGATGTGATAGGACAAACCAAAACGAGGAAGTGAAAACATCTGCATAAAAGCAACACAGCAAAGCAAAGACAAGAGCATTATCAGCAGTTGGACAGAAACAACCTGGGCTGTGGTCAAACAGAGAGGAAAACCAACCCATAGCCAGAGATCACTGGATCGAGTTCCGGAGGGACTATCATAGTGTGTGTAAAAGCCGAGGCTTGGATTTAAGCAGTCATTTTAAGGCGATTTAAGTTAGTAAGAGAAAATCAAAACTCAGAGCACAACAACAGAGACAGGAAAAAAAAGCCCTAAAATAAATACTCACAGTATGTGATGAATTATGAGTCATATCTTCTTCATTTTAATTTACTAGAAATCAGAATTAAAGCACCACAATATTATTTAAAGGAAAAAACAAATCTGAAATTAGTGTCAGTAAGAAACAATGTGCTTGCTTGTCACAAGTGACTGCACTTCTTTATATTTCTTGTGTAATCATTTTTGTGAAGGCGGAATGATTGTTTTTTAAAAATACTAAAGTAGATTTCCCCAAATCTAGACATTGAACTGCAATTGTGCACCTCAAAAAGAGGGTATGTTGCAATTTTTTTTACCACAACTATTTTACTAGTCAAATTTTTTCTTTAGTGCCTGGTTGTTTGTACTAGATTTTTGGATGTTTATCTACCTAGCATTTCTTATTACGTACATTTTTGGGAAGGAAATTGACTTTTGTTATAAAAAAAACTTGAAAACAAAAGTTTAAAAAATGTAAATATTTAACTGTGAATGCCTATTTTTGCACACCTATTTTACTAGTCCTATTTGATAACCACAGATGCCACACCTATACTGCGGCCTGCTGCTACATTTTACTTTCTATACGTGTATCTACCTAGTATTTATTGTTTTGTTCTTTACGGCAAGGGTTGAAATTTAGTTTGCAAAGATTGAAAAAAAATAATTATAGTGTTGTGAAAAATGCATGGCAAAAGTGGCACTGACAGTGGATGGGGTAGTGTAAAAAAAGACCTATACCACTGCTAAAAATGTAAGCGTTTCTAGCAGCAGCTGAAGCACCACCATCATCACCATTGACATCAGTTGTCTTGGCAGTAGTGCTCCAATTCTGTCCACAATTAACCTCCTTTGCCTCCAGCTAGCATAGTAATGGTAATGAAACAGAGGACGTTTTGGTATTTATGACACATCACTCATCTTAGTCACATCAGGATGATGTTACCTCGAACAGCAACACCATCAGTTTAAGTTAGTGTTCTGCTCAATCCACCTTATCCACTGCCATAACAGTCTGATCACAAAGAATGGTCTCATCATAAATTATTAAGATGGATAATTTTTGGACTGTTTTTATGGTGAAGTCATTTTTGACATTATTAAGGCTGTGTTTATTTTAAAACACATGAAAAAGATTGAATACATTGCCAGTAGACCTTAGATTTTACATAAGTCTTTTTACGGCAATTGATGGCTTTGCAATATTGCAATTGATGATGTATTGATTAATTGTGAATCTAATTTTTGTGAAATATTTGTCGAGCTTGGTGAATTTGATTTTCAAAAGAATCAACCATTTCTGGTTGTATACATATGAAAAAATAGATAATGTCCACTCACAAAGTTTGCACTTTTGTTCTACTCACATAACCAGCTAAACGTTGATATTAGTTTCCATATAATAAGGATGCTGGTTTCCTGCATTTCAGAAAACTTGAATCCTCATAAAGAAAACCCTTGCCTTTATTCCAAAAACATTATAAGAACAGGTATAGAACATTGACTGCTTCCCGCTCTTAATTGATTAGATACAAATGTTAGTGTGAATGGAGAACATGCACATCTGGTAACACTCAATTTATTTATAATTATTCAGGAACAATAAGGGCTCATTCAAACATCCAATATTTCTGATCAGAAAATTTGACTGATTATTATTCTGATTATAGTTTTTGATCAGCTTCACTTTCTCCACTCTGACAGTCTGTGAAATTTGGACCCCACTTAGATGTTATCCGAGTCTGGTCTGATTTTTTTATGGACCCATTGACTTGTTTGGATCAAAATTGAACATGTCTGTGATTTTCCATGGAAAAATCACAGACATGGGAATGGCGCCATAGACTAACGAGTGCTATTAATGAAAAACATAGATAATGCTTGTACGCAACAAAATCTGACTTCTGAATGAGCCCTAAGAGAGGAATACCACAACACAAATGAAGCTAAAATTATAACTTCAAAAAGAATTCATGTATTTGCTAGTGTTGTCAGAAGCAATGGCAGGACATTTTTAGGCATAATTGGTACCACTGACCATAAAAACAAAATACCATAAAACAAAATTTTGTGCAACAGAAATTTCAATATTTTAATGTAGACTTTAAAATAACATCTGTCTGAAGTGATTTAGAAAAACAAAATTTCATAAAAAAAGAAACTATGAAAAGGCGTCCAAGAGATGTGTGTGAATATAGCCTACGGGATGTTATTTGGCTTAAATACCCAAACCACTATTAATTAATGCAATAAGCACGTAGACACAGTCTGGCTGGATACTATGGATTATATGTCCAAAAAAAATTAAATGCTGGAAATCCAATCACATCAATAAATTAGGTAAAATAAGTTATATCTCACTGCACAATCTGTAGCAATGCTCTAATTACTTGCACTTTTAAAGATTCTTTACAGAACTGCTGACACCAACATGAAAAGCTCTAACTGCTCAAGGTTATGCAGTAAAGCTTTAACAGCCCACTCAAGCTAGCACAACTCTACAAGAAATTAAGACTAAAGACTGAATATGTTTAATGGGTTCTGTAAACCTAAATTTTGTGCAGTTGGTACATGGTGATGACTGGTGTTTTGGGCCTTCACACTACTGCTGGTTAATTTCAGTATATTGTGTGCTTGCTTAGTCTTATACTTCTGCCACCTATAGTAGCAGTGGCAGTACGATGTCATCTCTTTCTATGGCTGGCTTTTTAAATCTTCTCTACCAACTAAGTATAGTATTAGTGTTGAGCGAGCATGTTCGACACTGCTTGGTACTCGCCCGAGCATCTCACTACTCGGGATGTTCGGCGAGCACCGAGCATTTCCGCGTTACTCGGGCGGGAGCTTGGGTCTCCGCCCTGCACGTTTGGCGCTCTTTACAGAGCCAATGAACATGCAGGGATTGCCAGCCAGTCACTGTAATGACTGTAATGTCGCAGCCATGTTGTTTGTGGGCATTACAGTGATTGTCTGGCCGCACAGCGTCACCTCGAGTATTTAAAACCGGGCGCCGCCATCTTAGACACAGTCGCTCCGGATCAGACAGTGTAGGGTCAGTTCTGCAGAGCCTGGGAGAGATTTATAATGCAAAATAGATAGTGTAGGGTGTCTAAAGCCTACCGAATCAAACAAACAGTCCTTCTCAGGACTAATATCCATCCCAGATATCAGGCAGGCAGGCTGTATAGGAGACGCAGTGGTTATACCAGCAAACGCTGCATTACAGTCCTGTGTGATCCTGTTGGTCAAATTGCTAGACTTATCCCCCGGTCTCAGAGGCGAAGAAAAATCCTTTTTTTTTTCATCTAAATCCTGTATTTTTTTTTCCTCAGTCAGACTGTACAAATACGCATCTTATTACCCTTTTGGTATTTTTTATCCCCCCCAAAAAAGTTGAGTGTGTCTCCCTGACTGTTCAGACACAAATATATCTGCTTAAAAGAGTCTGGTGTAGGCCAGATAACTAGATCTGTGGTTTTGCAGTTCCACGCTTCAAATCTCTGTATTATCCTGCTTTCGGCATTTTTTCCATAAAAAAAAACTGTAATAGTGTCTCCCTGACTGTTCAGACACAAATATATCTGTTTAAAAGAGTCTGGTGTAGGCCAGATAACTAGAACTGTGGTTTTGCAGTTCCACGGTTCAAATCTCTGTATTATCCTGCTTTTGGCATTTTTTCCGTAAAAAAAAGAAACAGTAATAGTGTCTCCCTGACTGTTCAGACACAAATATATCTGCTTAAAAGAGTCTGGCGTAGGCCAGATAACTAGAACTGTGATTTTGCAGTTCCACGGTTCAAATCCCAGTATTATCCTGCTTTCTGCATTTTTTTCCGTAAAAAAAACTAATAGTGTCTCCCTGACTGTTCAGACACCAATATATCTGTTTAAAAGAGTCTGGTGTAGGCCAGGTAACTAGAACTGTGGTTCTCTGTATTATCCTGCTTTTGGCATTTTTTCCGTAAAAAAAAACAGTAATAGTGTCTCCCTGACTGTACAGACATAAATATATCTGTTTAAAGGAGTCTGGTGTAGGCCAGATAACTAGAACTGTGGTTTTGCAGTTCCACGGTTCAAATCCCAGTATTATCCTGCCTTTGGCATTTTTTCTGTAAAAAAAGCAGTAATAGTGTCTCCCTGACTGTTCAGACACAAATATATCTGTTTAAAAGAGTCTGGTGTAGGCCAGATAAATAGAACTGTGGTTTTGCAGTTCCACGGTTCAAATCTCTGTATTATCCTGCTTTTGGCATTTTTTCCGTAAAAAAAAACAGTAATAGCGTGTTAGACGTCGGGCTGTTGTTGGATTCGAAATGGGTCCAGAACCTTCTGTGGTCTCCCATTCTGGGCCAGCTGGGCTGATGCTGCTCAGCATCATTGTCAGCCCAAACGCCTAGCTGGTCCACGAGATGTACAGATTGTCTCTTGAATATTTGTGCCTAGCGATGTTAAGCATAGGTTGCGGAGGGAGACAGGGCTGCTGGAGCCTAAGTCCAGCATACTCCGCACTGAGCATGTCCGTGACCTGGCGGACCGTGATTGGTGGTTTGGCAACCACCTGATCCGGTGACCTGGCACCGCCTGATTGGTCGCGGGTGACGCCACCAATAGTGCGAAGGTGGACAGGGCTTAGTCTTTAAAAGACCCGCCCACAAACATGGCGGCGCGCTCTGATCATTGAGCAGTGATGCTGATGTGTGGACGACTGTGTTCCACCTAGCTTCCATAGGCAGGTGTAGTGGAAATAGGCAGGTAGCTCCGTCTTGCACTCTGGCTCTGCCAAAGTGGTCGCCTAACACCCAGAGCAGCCTGCAGACGTCCTGTCTAGTGTTGAGCCACCCCCGTAGTGTTCGAGTTCGGTTCGGTTCGTCGAACACCCGTGTGTTCGCCGAACTGTTCGTCGAACTGTTCGTCGAACACCTTCGAACACCGTTAAAACCAATGGCAGGCAAACAAAAACACATAGAAACACATAGAAAACACCTTCAAAGGTGTCCAAAAGCTGACAAACTGCTCAGAAGACACAACTAACACATGGAAAAGTGACAAGTACATATAGTCATGCGAAAAGAAAAGAGGTGGAGGAGTAAAAGGAGGGGGAGACACAGATATAGGCATGTCATGCCCTTCTAAAATCCAAAAAGTGAGAAGCCGAGACGGCCAGTCCGCTCCTGCCCGTGCCACCTCCGTGTCGCCGGGTTTGAGCCAGAGCCGCGGTGAACCCTGACGGCCAGCCCCCCTCTCCCAATACTGGTGCCTGTCCGCTGGTGGGTCGAGAGAGCCCCCCTGTGGTGGAGGCAGCTCTAAGCTTTTTAATTTAAATTGTCCCTCTAATTTGAATGAATACACTTTAAATCCATTTACAAGGATCTATTGGAGGGCAAGTCTCATGCCAGCAGCCGCGTAATTCCAGCTCCAGTAGCGTCCACTAAAGCTGCTGCAGTTAAAAAGCTTTTATAAGGATCGAGCTCGGCTGTCCACCGCAAGGCATCCTAGTGCCAGTCCCAGCCCCTATGCCTTGGGGTGCCTCCTGATGCTCTTCACTAAGTATCCCGTGGTCCCGAAGCATTTCCTTTGAAAAAATTAAGTGTCCAAACTACAGGTGGTGTAGCTTGCTTAACAGCCGGGATAATCCGCTGACTAGCAGACACTGCTACTAGGCACAAAGTATTTCCTGGGCTAGATGCAGTTAAAAATTTGTAAGTAGATACTCTCGTTGGATGCTGAGAAAGCATTCCATAGAGTCTCCTGGCACGCCATATATGATTCTCTTACAAAGCTTGGGGTAGGGGTCTAGGGGACCCTTTTATAGCCAAAATCACGGCCCTGTATCACAATACGTCACCTAGGCTGAAGATAAATGGAACTGTAGCACCGAGGGCTCGGTTGCTACAGACGTATTGCACCTCACCCAGAGGTGTGATATCTCACTCTCAGATAAGGATGGAGTGTGGATCAGGACCCGACACCTGCATGCATTACACCACATTGCCGTGGGGCAGGGCGACCAATATGCCCCTGAGATGGGCACGACAGTCCCTGTCCCTGGCTGGAGTGGGGGGAGGGAACACTGAGGAAGGGGAACCCTGCAGTGCAGGAGCAGGGAGGAAGCAGTTCCTGGGTGCATTGAGAAGGGAGTATAAAAGGTGGGCACCATCTTAGTTCAGTGCAGAGAAGTCTGAGCAGAAGTGGCAGGGAGCAGGGGCTCTGCATGAGCTCTGCTCCGGAGGCGGGCCTAGTAACAGAGGCCCAGGCCTGCAAGAGGGAGAAGGAAGGAAGAGGAGCGGAGAAGGCTCCAGGAACGAGGAATGAAGGGATCCCAGGGGTGCGGACGGGCGAGTCGCCACCGCACGCCCGAATCCACCTGCGTGGAGGGGTCAGGCCAAAGGGGGAGACCGGTCCCCGAACAAGTGGAGGCAGGAAACGACCCTCAGCTAGAAACCGGAGGCTCTGACATTTTATGTGGCGCAGCCCCTTGCTCCACCCGCTAGGAAGGCACCACATAGGGTCAGGGAAACTGGCGCCAAGTTTACCAAGAGGAGGCCCGAGGCAGCCGGACAGAAGTGTTGGTAAGAAAGGCCAGACAAAGGACACACAAAGGGGGTCCTGTGAAGCGCTCCAAAGTTATCTGGGAGTTGTCTGAGCCCCTCACCTGGTGAGCACAGTACGACGTGGGCAGCCGTTACCTGCAGACGTGGTCTGGATAATAAGAACTGTGAGTAAAGGCCCTGAACTGCATCACTGACTCCGTGTCGTTACTGCTGCTGCCCTGCACCATCACCCCCATCCTCCGCATACACTGCCCTGAGGCTATACTCCTCCCGTGGGGAGTTATGCTACGCTCTGCTGCACCCACAACACCAGCCTTAGCGGTCTGCCCTGTAGCGGCGGTTCACTCTGACCGCAATCCACGGGTGGCGTAGTCGGACATTTAAACATCAAAACCACATAAATAGTTCCGCCACTGGTTTGACCGCCCTGAGCCACGGAACCGGATCGCCGCCACGAAGACTACAACCACCAGCATCCACCAAAAAGGGTCCGGCTCCGGGTGTCCCAAGGCCCAGGGGGTGCGTCAGAACATTTTCATCACCTTTCACAATCACCAATGGGACAAGGCAGGGATGTCCTCTGTCCCCTCTCTTATACATCCTAGTGACGGAGCACCTGCTCTCATCAATTCGCCATAACCCCAATATTAGGTGGATTGAGGTGGGAGGCACCGAGTACAAGTGCTCTCTATTTGCTGATGATGTCCTAGTATATATCACTCAATCACATATATCCATCCCTGCTGTTATGGCTGAAATAGATCACTTTGTTACATGGTAAAATTTTAAAATCAATGCAGCGAAGTCTGAGGCCCTCGAAGTCTCCCTCCCTAAATCCATATAGGATTCCATCCAGTCCAACTTTCCCTTTGCCTGGCCCTCACAGGGTATCAAATACTTAGGAATTCCTTTTCATAGAGACCTCTCCCATCTATGTTATCTTAATTTTGGGCCCTTTATTGAACAATTCCATACAGACCACGGTTGGCAAGTTGGAACTGTGAGATTCACTACGTGCACCACTGGTATTTTGTGGAAAAGCACATGTAAGATTCTGCAACCGTCTCTGCTGATACTCCTGCATGTGTGCATCCCTTTCTATGGCAGGAATAATTTCTGCAAATTTACTTTTGTACCGGGGATCTAACAGTGTGGCAACCCAGTAGTCAGGATTATTTCTAATTCTCACAATTCGAGGGTCATGTTGCAGGTAGTGCAGCAAGAAGGCACTCATGTGTGTTACGCATCCAGGAGCACCAAGTCCCTGTTGTGTTGGTGGCGAGGTAACAATCATGCTTCCTTCCTCTGTCCTCTCCCCCCAACCTCGCACAACAGAAATGTGATCAAGGTCTCCCTCATCTGATGAGTCTTCCATCAGTTCGTCCTCCACTTCTTCCTGGGCTCCTGCACCTTCCTCACTAGTTTGGCTGCTACCATGCGCCCTGGTAAAATCATCTCCCCCACCCTCACATGCCTGCCGCCCTGGTGCTGCCGACCGTCTGGACCTTGCAGATGTTAGCCCTTCCGCATACAACTCCTCCTCCTCTACTTCCTCCACCTCCTCTTGTGCCACCACCTGACTCCGAATTCTGTTTAACATGTGCTCCAGCATGTAAATCACCGGAATAGTCATGCTGATAATGGCATCGTCAGCACTAAACATCTTCGTCGCCATTTCAAAACTGTGCAGAAGGGTGCATAGGTCCCTGATCTGAGACCACTCCTCCAGCGTGATTTGCCCCACCTCTGAATCTCGTTGGCCCAGGCTATACGTCAGAACGTATTGCACCAGGGCTTGTCGGTGCTGCCACAGTCGCTGCAACATGTGCAGAGTTGAATTCCACCGGGTAGGCACATCGCATTTTAGCCGGTGAAGTGGCAGGCCCAACGACTTCTGTAGAGATGTAAGTCGCTGAGCTGCGGGATGCGAACGGCGGAAGTGAGCACACAGCGACCGTGCCCTCTGCAGAAGGCCATCTAGTCTGGGATAGTGGGCTAAAAATTGCTGGACAACCAGGTTCAACACGTGAGCCATACAAGGCACGTGTGTGACATTGCCCCGGCGAAGGGCCGCACCCAGGTTTGCAGCATTGTCGCACACGGCCTTCCCTGGTTTCAGGTCCAGTGGAGACAACCATTCATGAAATTGGTTCTCCAGAGCTGACCACAACTCCTCAGCTGTGTGACTCACATTTCCCAGACATTTCAATGTAAAAACCGCCTGATGACGTTGAGCCCTACTGCCAGCATAGTAAGGAGGTGTGCAGGATCCCTTCTGCGCAGTTAGAAAGCTTGTGGCATGACCAGACAGGCTTTGGGTGCAGGTGGAAGACCGAGAGGAGGTTGAGGAGGCAGAAGCAGTGGAGGAAAAATGACATAAAGAGGATTGACGCACAACTCGTGGGGACGGCAAGACTTGGACAGCAGCCCCTTGTCCTGCTGTCACCATAGTTACCCAGTGCCCAGTCAGCGACATGTAACGCCCCTGTCCATGCCTACTCGTCCAAGTGTCTGTGGTGAAATGCACCCTGTCACACACAGAGTTTCTCAAAGAAGCGGTGATGTTGTGTGCGACATGCTGGTGGAGCGCAGGCACACCTTTCTTTGAGAAGTAGTGCCGACTGGGCATCTGGTACTGGGGCACTGCGACGGACATAAGGTCTCGAAAATCCTCTGTGTCCACCAGGCGGAAAGGCAGCATTTCTGTAGCCAAGAGCTTGCAGATGGTGAAATTCAACCTCTTAGCTTTCTCATGGCTAGGAGGAAATGGTCTTTTACTTGTCCACATCTGAGGGACCGAGGGCTGGCTATTGTGCTTAGACGGGGTTGATAAGGGTGTCCCCAGCAAACTGCCGGTCTGTGAGGAAGATGCAGGCGGACATGTTAGGTTGCCTTGATCCAAAGGTGGTGCTATCGATGTCGGACAGCGCTCAAGACCAGCTGGTGTTACCACCTCCAAAGAAAATGATGACCTGCCAATCACGCTGGCTGTTGCGGGTAAAGAGGTGGCAGGTCTGCGCCCCAAAACAGGTGTGACTGCTGTCCCCCCAGTCACAGAGGATGAAGAGGCCGCGGATGCACAAGATATGGCAGACGGTGGTTGGCCCGGCCGGCTAGACCGCATTGTAGCACACTGAGCTTCCCACTGCAACTTATGCTTCATGTCCATGTGCCGGTTCATGCATGAAGTACTCAAACTATGTATTTTTTGGCCTCTACTTAGCTTTTGCTGACAAATGTTACAGATAACACGAGTTGGGTCATCTTTATCGATCTGAAAAAATGCCCAGGCTATGCAAGGCTTAGCACCCATGCGACCTGAAGAGCCACCACGACTTGTGGTGAGAGGCAGAGTTGTGTTTGAGGATGCAGTTGTTGACGTGCTTCCAGTACTACGTCTCTGTCCAGGAAGGCGCAACCTGACCTCGTCGTCACTAGCATCTTCCTCCACCTCCTCTGCTGACCTCATCTCTTGGCTGACTGTGGGTTGACAGTAAGTGGGATCTCCGACCTCATCATCATCACCCTGTGCGTTATCACACCCGTCGTCCTCAGAGCCAACCTGTTCCTGCCCTGACAAAAAACTAAAGTTGTCGCTCCAATCAGGTATTTGAGTCTTATCATCGTCTTCCTCATTGTCTCCACCAACAGGAGTTACAGTTTGGGAATGAGGGTCTACATTATGGTCAGAACCTTCTGCGTCTGGTCCTGGATCCAACTCATAAAGATTCTGGGCATCAGTGCAGATCATTTCCTCGTCTGGATTCACAGAAGCGCTGGAGTCGACCTCTGATTCCCAGGCTATAGTATGAGTAAACAGCTCTGCAGACTCAACCATCTGTTCTACCTCATACTCAGACGGGCAGCTGGAGATTTGGGAGCTGTGAGGAAGCAAGTGCGATTTGGGTGACACCTTTGAGGACTGGAGTGTTTGTGATGTTGAAGTTGATGTGGAGGAGAGCCCACTTAAAGGAGCACTTGATATCCGTTGAAGCACCTGCTGTTTTTGTGCCTCATCTGGAATTTGTAGCGATTGGCGTGGCCGTAAGAAAGGGATCTTATCACATTGTCCGCTAAAAGAAGTAGACATTTTAGTTTGGCTGGAAGATGGTCTTTCTTCTGCACCTACCCCACGGACACAACCTTTTTTCCCCTTCCCAACACGCCTATTCCCCTTTCCACCAGCAGCAGGCCTTTTTCCACTCATTTTGGTGGTTAACTAATTCACAACTCTGGAGTTGTTTGCACAAAAAAACAATGGATGGTAACCGAGCAGAGCTGAGTGGCCAAACTGTGGTATTAGGCCAAAACTATTGGCTGGGTTAGATGCAGAAAAAAAATATTTTTAATTTGCAACCTGATGGAGGTCAGTATAGATGGACTAATAGACCAAGTCCCACACACCGCTAGAAGCCCAAATATTTTTTCAGAGCTAGATGCAGAAAATTTTTTTATTCAATTTGCAACCTGATGGAGGTCAGTATAGATGGACTAATAGACCAAGTCCCACACACTGCTAGAAGCCCAAATATTTTTTCAGAGCTAGATGCAGAAAAAAATTATTTTTAATTTGCAACCTGATGGAGGTCAGTATAGATGGACTAATAGACCAAGTCCCACACACTGCTAGAAGCCCAAATATTTTTTCAGAGCTAGATGCAGAAAAAAATTATTTTTAATTTGCAACCTGATGGAGGTCGGTATAGATGGACTAATAGAACAAGTCCCACACGCTGCTAGAAGCCCAAATATTTTTTCAGAGCTAAATGAAGAAAAAAATTATTTTTAATTTGCAACCTGATGGAGGTCAGTATAGATGGACTAATAGACCAAGTCCCACACACTGCTAGAAGCCCAAATATTTTTTCAGAGCTAGATGCAGAAAAAAATTATATTCAGTTTGCAACCTGATGGAGGTCAGTATAGATGGACTAATAGAATGATGCTATGCCCAAAAGATTTTACTTCACTAGGTGCAGTAAAAAAATTGGTATTCTATACACAGGTGGTATATCTTGCAACACAGATAGGCTACTCCACTGACTAACACACTCTGCAATAGGCCAAAAAGGATTAGCTTTGCTAGATTCAGCCAAATGCTGTGAAAAAAACTTGCACAGCACTGGCACAGACCTGCCTGGCAAAAACTGATAGGAACTGATGTAACCTAGTCCTGAAAAGGACTCCAATTACAATTAGTCTTTACTCCCACAATCTATCTATTTAAGAGCACAGACCTGCCTGATAAAAGTCGTAGGAAATGCTGTAACCTAGTCCTTAAAAGGACTGCAATCACAACTATTCCCTACTCCCAAGCTATCTGTATATTTGTGCGAAAATTGGCTTGAAATTAACAAGGTATAGCGCACACAGCAACAGCGGTGCCGTCTAACACGCAGCTGCAGCAGTGAGAAAATGGTGGCGACGGGGAAAATGGCTTGGTCTTATAGTGCAAGGACATGTGACATACACTGCCAATCACACATGCCCTTGCTTGTGTGAAAAAAAGCACTTCGCTCCGTGTGTGCGCTGCTGATAGGCTAACAGATTGCACCTCCCCACTGCAAATGCGGGAAAGAGAAAAAAAAATGGAGATCTTCATTGTTCCTGCAGAGATCCATCCCCTGCCCCTCCCCCCGCCCCGCTGTACACTCAAACTGCGTATTAACATTAATTTTCATCATTACTGAGAAAAAATCCAGTTATGATTTTGGTGCACGAACAGTTATCGAACATAACCTCGAACAGCCGAATTTTTCTCAAATTGTTCGTGTTCGCCGACCGGCTCGAACACCGCCCAAAACAGCTCGAATTTGAGATTGGCGAACAGTTCGAGTAGAACAACGCTCATCTCTAGTCCTGTCCACGGCTATCGCCCGTCAGCCACGTGGAGTAATACCCTTCAGTCCGGTAGCACGCCGGCTGGAGGCACGTGTACACATCGGCGTAGTCACACACGCATCCTAGCGCCGCCAGTGTAGTCCCTGTGTAGTTAACAGGGCTACAGCTACTTCCCCGGTCGCGCATCTCCCGTGCAGTCAATGGAGATAGAGCGATCCGCTATACCCATTCCTGAGTGCAGTAGCACGGAAGGGTTTATCATTTAAGTTGGTTGCTTTCCTTTTCACCCGGAAAGTGTTCGGCAGCAGTCCACCGGGCTGCATCGCGTACCCCGGGGTCGGTTGCGTTCCATTATAATAAAGTTGTCTGCAACCGCCCTCCTAACATAGTTTCTCCCTGACTATTCAGACACAAATATATCTGTTTAAAAGAGTCTGGTGTAGGCCAGATAACTAGAACTGTGGTTTTGAAGTTCCACGGGTCAAATCTCTGTATTATCCTGCTTTTGGCATTTTTTCCATAAAAAAAAACTGTAATAGTGTCTCCCTGACTGTTAAGACACAAATATATCTGTTTAAAAGAGTCTGGTGTAGGCCAGATAACTAGAACTGTGGTTTTGCAGTTCCACGGTTTAAATCTCTGTATTATCCACCTTTTTGCCTTTTTTACAAAAAAAATAAAAAAATTAGTGTCTCGCTCAGCGTTCAGACACAAATATATCTGTTTAAAAGATTCTGGTGTAGGCCAGAGAAATAGAACTGCAGTTTTCATCTTCCACGGTTCTAATCTCCTTTATATTTCCCTTTTTCCATTGATAGTGCGAGTGTAAGCTATTTTACTTCATTTACAATGGGCAAGGGACGTCGAACTGGACTTTCTGGTGATGGCGCGTGTAGAGGACGGGGCCGTGGCCAAGGTGAAAATGTGCCACAACCAACAGCCACATCTTCACGCTCCCACTTCTTGACCGAATTACTAGGGAAGTGTAGCATCCCGAGGGCTCGGCTGCTACAGGAGTATTGCACCTCGAACCAGAGGTGTGGTATTCCACTCCCGGGTAAGGATGGAGTGTGAAACAGGGCTCAGTTAGCTGCATACACCACACACACCCCATTTCCGGGGGACAGATCAACGGTACTCCCACCAGATAGATGTGCAGGTACGACAGCGTCTGTCCCTGGCTGGAGTGGGGAGGGGGGAGGAATATCCCAGTGGTGTAGGAGCAGAGAGGGGAGGGACTCTGGGTATAGGTAGGAGCCCATTGGGTGCTGGTCACCTGGGCTCGGGTGTCAGAAGGGAGGTATATAAGGTGGGCACCATCTTAGATCGGTGTGCAGTCCAGTTAGTTCAGTTCAGAGAGGAGCTCAGCCAGAGAGGGCTGACAGGGAGCTGTGGCTCAGTCCAGGCCCAGTTCCAGAGGCAGGCCTGAAGTGGAGGCCTGAGGCAGAGAGAGAGAGAAAAGGAAGAAGAAGAAGGAACCGAAACACAAGGAAAGGCCCAGAGACGCAAGCAAGGAGGGAACCCTAAGATCCCACGAGATAACGGGTGAAGGGTTGGCAGAGCAGGGTACCGGATCCCAAACTGGTGGAGGCCAATTATCCTTAGCCAGGAACCGGAGGTCGTGGTCAAGTCTTGGCGCGACCCCTCACCATATCCACCAGGAAGGCACGCCATATAGGGTCAGGGAAACCGGAGAGAGGTTTGACCAACAGAAGGCCCGAGGAAGCTGGACAAAGGTGGGTCCCTGGTGGGGACGGCCAGTAGAGAGGAAGAGAAGGGAGCCCTGGACCACGCTCTGAAATTGCCTGGGAGTTGGCCGAGTCCCGCACCTGGTGGTCACTCTCGGCCGGGGGTGATCTGAACCAAAATCGTGAGTAAAGATTTGGAAACTGCAACACACGTCTCTGGGGTTCCTTGTCGCACCAGCACGATCAGTACTGGGACACTCGCACCATCACTCCCATCATTATCCACACTAGCTGCCCTGAGGCAATACTCCTCCCGTGGGGAGTCATCCCATACTAAGCTGCAAGAACAACATCAGCCTCAGTGGTCTGCAGTGCAGCGGCGGTCCCCACTGACCGCAATCCACGGGTGGCGTAGTCGAACACTATAACAGCTTATACTAAATTCCGCCACTTAGTTTGACACCCTGGGCACGGACCGGGTCACCGCCACGAGGACTACTAACCCGATCGGATCCGGGTATTCCCCGCGTGCGCAACGTTCCCCGAACATGGCCCAGGGGGTGCGTCAGAAGCACACTACAGCACCAGTATTTTGAACTGATCAATGTGAACAGGTTATTAATTGGATAGCAGAAAATACTTCCAGTTACCTGGGCACCACCACCTCCGGTCTGTCTTCCACATGGTCAAGTTTTAGTAGCCGTGAGTCTCGACTGCATACTCTTCCTCACCCTGATGCTCCTTCCTCCCACCATGCCGAGTGTCGTCAGACAGCAACTGATCCCACACTTGGACACTCTGAAGAGCTGTTCACTGGTCCATTACCATATTGATGGCCCTTGCCTGCTCCGCTTGAAGTGGTGGAAGAGGAGATCCCATGTAGCGATGGCCAAATATTTGAACAGCCACGGCCAGAGGAAGTCGATGCTGGCAATTTGTCACAAGAGGTGGACGATGGCGAGACACAATTGCCACGAAGTGAGGAGGAGGATTGTGGTGCGCAAGTGAAAGAGGAAGAGGTGGTGGATGATCTAGTAACTGACCCATCGTGGCAGGAAGACACGCAGAGCGAGGCCAGCAGCACACAGGGGGAGGGAGGCAGAGTACCCCAACAGGCAGGAAGAAGCAGTGTGGTGGCCGCACACAGAAGGCGGGCAACAGTTCCCTGTAACACCAACAAGAGGGACGGTGCCAGTACAACCGTTAGGTCTTCCAGAATCTGGAATTTTTTTAAAGACCCCAAAAAGGCCATTTGTACCACCTGCCATGCCAGCATCAGCAGGGGTGACAAAACTACCAGCCTGACCACCACCAGCATGATCAGGCACATGTCAGCAAAGCACCCGACTTTGTGGGGCGAAACCCATGGTCCACGACCAGTGTCAGCGGGTGTCACCACTGCTTCTTGCGCTGTTGTGCGTGTAAGAGTACCCCCTGTTGTGCGTGCAAGGCAATCCCCTTTCCATACTGCATGCAAAGATGCCCCCTTCTCTCAGTCTTCAGTTGTTATGGCAGTCTCTCAAGAAACAGCATCAACGTCCACATCCACGTCCCACCGCAGCGTTCAATTGTCCATATCCCAGAGCTTTGAACGAAAGCGCAAATTCGCAGCCAATGCCCCAGAGGCCACAGTCCTAAATTTGCACATTTCACGACTGCTTGCGTTGGAAATGCTGCCTTTTAGGCTGGTGGAGATGGAATCCTTCCGCAACCTTATGGCGGTGGCCGTCCCTCGGTACTCGGTCCCAGCCGACACTATTTTGCCCGTTGTGCCATCCCCACACTACACAAGCACGTGTCCCAAAACATCTGCCATGCCCTCAACAACGCAGTTACTGGGAGAGTCCACCTGAAAACAGACACGTGGACAAGTGCTTGTGGCCAGGGACAGAACATCTCCCTGACGGCACACTGGGTAAACATAGTGGAAGCCGGGACCCAGTCGGACCTTGGGTCCGAACACATCCTCCCCACATCGAGGATTGCTGGCCCTATGTCAGTCAGAGTTGCCCCCACAGTGTACAGCTGCTGCTCATCATCCTCCTCCTCCTCCTTCAGCCTCCATCTCAGATATCACCACATCAATTACAAGCTGGAAGCATTGCAGTACTGCCTCCGCCAAGCGGCAACAGGCTGTGCTGAAACTCATAAGCTTAGGTGATAAACCTCACACTGCTTGTGAGTTGTGGACAGCTGTGAAAGAGCAGGCAGATCTGTGGCTGAGACCGCTGAACCTTCATCCAGGCATGGTCGTGTGTGACAATGGCCGTAACCTGGTGGCGACTCTGAGTCGAGGCGAGATCACACACGTACCATGCCTGGCTCATGTGCTTAACCTCGTGGTTCAGCGGTTTCTTAAATCGTACCCCGAGTTGCCAGATCTGCTCGTCAAAATACGCCGCCTGTCACCTCATTTTCGCAAGTCGGCTACAGCTTCCGCCGCCCTTGCTGTTTTGCAGCAGCGTTTGCAGCTTCCATCACACCGACTGGTGTGTGATGTCCCCACACGTTGGAACTCTACCCTCCACATGTTGCAAAGGATTTGTCAGCAGAAGAGAGCAGTTGTGGAGTACCAGCTGCAACAAGGCCGTCGATATTCAGGTCAGACTCCACACATAAGACCTCAGGAGTGGACCTGGATGTCTGACATATGTACCATCCTGACAAACTTTGAGGAGTCCACCAAGATGGTGAGTGGCGATGACGGCCATCATTAACGTCAGCATACCACTTGTATGTCTTTTGCAACGCTCTCTGCAGAGAATTAAAGAGGAGGCATTGCAGCCAGAGTATGATGAGATGGATCAAGTAGCAGTAGCGGTCGATTACACACAGCCCAGTCTCATCTCATCCCAACGTGCATTGGGGGACAATGAGGGAGAGGAGGAGGAGGAGGATGAATAGGAGCTAGTATCATGCTCTGTAGACGGTAGTACCTGTACAACTGTCATACCGTTGGTTCAGCGTGGGTGGCCTGAGGACAGGGGGGAGGAGGAGGAGAGCAAGGTCAGTCGTCATCTTGGTGAGGACACGGAAGTCTTGCCCATTACCAGTCTGGCACGCATGGCTGACTTTATGTTATGCTGCCTTAACCATGACCCTCGTGTTGTCAAAATGTTGGGTGACAGTCATTACTGGTTGGTGACACTTTTAGACCACCGCTACAAGGAGAACTTTCACTCTCTTATTCCTGAGGTGGAGAGGTCTACAAAAATGGGGCAGTACCAGAAGGCCCTTGCTGCAGAACTATTAAAAAAATTCCCATCTGAACACGCTAGCGGCAGAGGTCACAGTTCGTTGCCCAACCAAGGCGTACAGGCGAGAGAGACGCAACTCCAATCCAACAGAGGCAGGGGAACACTGTCAACATTCTGGGACAGTTTTCTGAGATCCGCGCAGCTTACAGGCCCTGAGGCGCGGGGTACTCTCGCAAGGAGTGGAAAGTTTCAAAAGATGGTGAGGGAGTACCAGCGTCCTCCGTGATTCCTCTGTGCCTTTTAATTATTGGGTATCCAAGCGGGACACTTGGAATGAACTCGCTCTGTACGCCTTGGAGGTCCTGGCCTGCCCTGCCGCTAGCGTGTTATCGGAGCGTGTTTTTAGTGCCGCTGGGGGAATTATAACTGATAAGCGCACTTGCCTGTCAACTGACAATGCTGACAAGCTGACCCTTATCAAAATGAACAAGGGCTGGATTGGGCCAGACATCTCATCACCACCAAATGACAGCAGAGTAACATAAAGTCAAATACACTGTGTTATTTTGGGAGGTGTATACCCATGCACCGCTACACACCCACACATGGGTATACCCTTCCTCAATTTGGCTGTTTTTTTCTCTTCTTATCCTCAGCCTCCACCACCACTATACCACCAGGGTGACCGTGGTCCGTGTTGCCAGCATTGCAAGTTCCTCCGTCCTAATTTTTGGCAGCTTTTGCTTGGAAGGCATAGGCAAAGACTATGGGAGACCCACTCCCAAATAATGGGAATAATGTTTTTAATATGCTGTACTGCAAGGCTCTTGTAAGGGGCATTAAAACCATCTTGTTAAGCTACTGTGACCTCTACCACTCTTCCAAGGGGCATTAAAACCGTCCTGTTATGCTACTGTGACCTCCACCACTCTTCCAAGGGGCATTAAAACCATCTTGTTAAACCACTCTGACCTCCACGTCTCTTCCAAGGGGCATTTAAACCATCTTGTTAAGCTACTGCGACCTGCAGCACTTTTCCAAGGGTCATTAAAACCGTCTTGTTAAGCTACTGCGACCTCCACCACTCTTCCAAGGGGCATTGATATTGTCTTTTTATTCCACTGCGACCTCCACAACTCTTCCAAGGGGAATTGATATTGTCTTTTTATTCCACTGTGACCTCCACGTCTCTTCCAAGGAGCATTTAAACCGTCCTGTTAAGCTACTGTGACCTCCACCACTCTTCCAAGGGGCATTAAAACCGTCTTGTTAAACCACTCTGACCTCCACGTCTCTTCCATGGGGCATTAAAACTGTCTTGCTAAGCTACTGTGACCTCCACCACTCTTCCAAAGGGCATTAAAACTGTCTTGTTAAACCAGTATGACCTCCACGTCTCTATCAAGGAGCATTAACACCATCTTGTTAAGCAACTGCGACCTCCACCGCTCTTCCAAGGGGCATTAAAACCGTCTTATTAAGCTACTGCGACCTCCAACGCTCTTCCAAGGGGCATTAAAACCATCTTGTTAAGCTATTGCGACCTCCACCACTTTTCCAAGGGGCATTAAAACCGTCTTGCTAAACCACTTTAACCTCCACGTCTCTTCCAAGGGGCATTAAAACCATTTTGTTAAGCTACTGCGACCTCCAGCACTCTTCCAAGGGGCATTAAAACAGTCTTGTTAAGCTACTGTGACCTCCACCACTTTTCCAATGGGCATTTAAACCATCGTGTTAAACCAGTCTGAAATCCATGTCTCTTCTAAGGGGCATTAACACCGTCTTGTTAAGCTACTGCGACCTCCACAACTTTTCCAAGCGGCATTAAAACCATCTTGTTAAACTACTGTGACCTCCACCACTTTTCCAATGGGCATTTAAACCATCTTTTTAAACCAGTCTGACCTCCACGTCTCTTCCAAGGGGCATTAAAACCGTCTTGTTAAGCTACTGCGACATCCACCACTCTTCCAAGGGGCATTGATATTGTCTTTTTATACCACTGTGACCTCTACCACTCTTCCAAAGGGCATTGATATTGTCTTTTTATTCCAATGTGACCTCCAAGACTCTTCCAAGGGGCATTTAAACCGTCTTGTTAAGCTACTGCGACCACCACGTCTCTTCCAAGGGGGAATTAAAACCGTCTTGTTAAGCTACTGCGACCTCCACCACTCTTCCAAGGGGCATTGATATTGTCTTTTTATTCCACTTCGACCTCTACCACTCTTGCAAGGGGCATTGATATTGTCTTTTTATTCCACTGTGACCTCCACGTCAATTCCAAGGGGCATTTAAACCATCTTGTTAAGCTACTGTGACCTCCACCACTCTTCCAAGTGGCATTAAAACCATCTTGTTAAGCTACTACGACTTCCACCACTCTTCCAAGGGGCATTGATATTGACTTTTATTCCACTGTGACCTCCACCACTCTTCCAAAGGGCATTGATTTTGTCTTTTTATTCCACTGTGTTCTCCACGACTCTTCCAAGGGGCATTTAAACCGTCTTGTTAAGCTACTGTGACCTCCGTCATTCTTCCAAGGGGCATTAAAACCATCTTGTTAAGCTACTGCGACCTCCACCACTTACCCAAGGGGCATTAAACCGTCTTGTTAAGCTACTGCGACCTCCACTTCTCTTCCAAGGGGCATTGATATTGTCTTTTTATTCCACTGCGACCTCCACCACTCTTCCAAGGGGCATTGATATTGTCTTTTTATTCCACTGTGACCTCCACGTCAATTCCAAGGGGCATTTAAACCATCTTGTTAAGCTACTGTGACCTCCACCACTCTTCCAAGGGGCTTATAAACCGTCTTGTTAAGCTACTGCGACCTCCACCACTTTTCCAAGGGGCATTAAAACTGTTTAGTTAAGCTATTGTTACCTCACCGATCTTCCAAGGGGCTTTAAAAGCGTCTTGTTAAGCTACTGCGACCTCCACGTCTCTTCCAAGGGGCATTAAAACCATATTGTTAAGCTACTGCGACCTCCACGTCTCTTCCAAGGGGCATTAAAACCATATTGTTAAGCTACTGCAACCGCCACCACTTTTCCAAGGGGCATTAAAACCAACTTGTTAAGCTACTGCGACTTCCACCACTCTTCCACGGGGCATTGATATTGTCTTTTTATTCCACTGTGTTCTCCACGACTCTTCCAAGGGGCATTTAAACCGTCTTGTTAAGCTACTGTGACCTCCGCCATTCTTCCAACGGGCATTAAAACCATCTTGTTAAGCTACTGCGACCTCCACCACTTACCCAAGGGGCATTAAACCGTCTTGTTAAGCTACTGCGACCTCCACTTCTCTTCCAAGGGGCATTGATATTGTCTTTTTATACCACTGTGACCTCTACCACTCTTCCAAAGGGCATTGATATTGTCTTTTTATTCCAATGTGACCTCCAAGACTCTTCCAAGGGGCATTTAAACCGTCTTGTTAAGCTACTGCGACCACCACGTCTCTTCCAAGGGGGAATTAAAACCGTCTTGTTAAGCTACTGCGACCTCCACCACTCTTCCAAGGGGCATTGATATTGTCTTTTTATTCCACTTCGACCTCTACCACTCTTGCAAGGGGCATTGATATTGTCTTTTTATTCCACTGTGACCTCCACGTCAATTCCAAGGGGCATTTAAACCATCTTGTTAAGCTACTGTGACCTCCACCACTCTTCCAAGTGGCATTAAAACCATCTTGTTAAGCTACTACGACTTCCACCACTCTTCCAAGGGGCATTGATATTGACTTTTATTCCACTGTGACCTCCACCACTCTTCCAAAGGGCATTGATTTTGTCTTTTTATTCCACTGTGTTCTCCACGACTCTTCCAAGGGGCATTTAAACCGTCTTGTTAAGCTACTGTGACCTCCGTCATTCTTCCAAGGGGCATTAAA
Source organism: Phyllobates terribilis (assembly GCF_046119375.1). Lineage (NCBI taxonomy): Eukaryota > Metazoa > Chordata > Amphibia > Anura > Dendrobatidae > Phyllobates > Phyllobates terribilis. The sequence continues at coordinate 104,628,124 of NW_027362767.1, forward strand.
ACCATCTTGTTAAGCTACTGCGACCTCCACCACTTACCCAAGGGGCATTAAACCGTCTTGTTAAGCTACTGCGACCTCCACTTCTCTTCCAAGGGGCATTGATATTGTCTTTTTATTCCACTGCGACCTCCACCACTCTTCCAAGGGGCATTGATATTGTCTTTTTATTCCACTGTGACCTCCACGTCAATTCCAAGGGGCATTTAAACCATCTTGTTAAGCTACTGTGACCTCCACCACTCTTCCAAGGGGCTTATAAACCGTCTTGTTAAGCTACTGCGACCTCCACCACTTTTCCAAGGGGCATTAAAACTGTTTAGTTAAGCTATTGTTACCTCACCGATCTTCCAAGGGGCTTTAAAAGCGTCTTGTTAAGCTACTGCGACCTCCACGTCTCTTCCAAGGGGCATTAAAACCATATTGTTAAGCTACTGCGACCTCCACGTCTCTTCCAAGGGGCATTAAAACCATATTGTTAAGCTACTGCAACCGCCACCACTTTTCCAAGGGGCATTAAAACCAACTTGTTAAGCTACTGCGACTTCCACCACTCTTCCACGGGGCATTGATATTGTCTTTTTATTCCACTGTGTTCTCCACGACTCTTCCAAGGGGCATTTAAACCGTCTTGTTAAGCTACTGTGACCTCCGCCATTCTTCCAACGGGCATTAAAACCATCTTGTTAAGCTACTGCGACCTCCACCACTTTTCCAAGGGGCAGTAAAACCGTCTTTTTAAGCTACTGCGACCTTCATTCCTTTTCCAAGGGGAATAAAAACCGTCTTGTTAAACCAGTCTGACCTCCACGTCTCTTCCAAGGGGCATTAAAATCGTCTTGTTAAGCTACTGCGACCTCCACCACTCTTCCAAGGGGCATTGATATTGTCTTTTTATTCCACTTCGACCTCCACGTCAATTCCAAGGGGCATTTAAACCATCTTGTTAAGCTACTGTGACCTCCACCACTCTTCCAAGGGGCTTATAAACCGTCTTGTTAAGCTACTGCGTCCTCCACCGCTCTTGCAAGGGGCATTAAAACCGTTTAAAGCTACTGCGACCTCCACCGATCTTCCAAGGGGCATTAAAACCATCTTGTTAAGCTACTGCGACCTCCACGTCTCTTCCAAGGGGCATTAAAACCGTATTGTTAAGCTACTGCAACCTCCACCACTTTTCCAAGGGGCATTAAAACCATCTTGTTAAACCACTCTGAACTCCACGTCTCTTCCAAGGGGCATTAAAACTGTCTTGTTAAACCACTTTGACCTCCTTCACTTTTCCAAGGGGCATAAAAACCGTCTTTTTAAACCACTCTGAACTCCACGTCTCTTCCAAGGGGTATTAAAACTGTCTTGTTACGCTACTGCGACCTCCACCGCTCTTCCAAGGGGCATTAAAACCGTCTTGTTAAGCTACAGTGACCTCTACTACTTCTCCAAGGGGCATTAAAATCGTACTGTTTAGCTACTGCGTCCTCCACCACTTTTCCAAGGGGCATTAAAACCATCTTGTTAAACCACTCTGAACTCCACGTCTCTTCCAAGGGGCATTAAAACTGTCTTGTTAAACCACTTTGACCTCCTTCACTTTTCCAAGGGGCATAAAAACCGTCTTTTTAAACCACTCTGAACTCCACGTCTCTTCCAAGGGGTATTAAAACTGTCTTGTTAAGCTACTGCGACCTCCACCGCTCTTCCAAGGGGCATTAAAACCGTATTGTTAAGCTACTGCAACCTCCACCACTTTTCCAAGGGGCATTAAAACCATCTTGTTAAACCACTCTGAACTCCACGTCTCTTCCAAGGGGCATTAAAACCGTCTTGTTAAGCTACTGCGACCTCCTTCACTTTTCCAAGTGGCATAAAAACCGTCTTTTTAAACCACTCTGAACTCCACGTCTCTTCCAAGGGGTATTAAAACTGTCTTGTTAAGCTACTGCGACCTCCACCGCTCTTCCAAGGGGCATTAAAACCGTCTTGTTAAGCTACAGTGACCTCTACTACTTCTCCAAGGGGCATTAAAATCGTACTGTTTAGCTACTGCGTCCTCCACCACTTTTCCAAGGGACATTAAATCCATCTTGTTATGCTACTGCGACCTCCACCACTCTTCCAAGGTGCATTGATATTGTCTTTTTATTCCACTGCGACCTCCGCCACTCTTCCAATGGGCATTTATATTGTCTTTTTTTCCACTGTGACCTCCACGTCTCTGCCACGGAGCATTTAAACCATCTTGTTAAGCTAATACGACCTCCTCGTCTCTTCCAAGGAGCATTAAAACCGTCTTGTTAAGCTAATGCGACCTCCACCACTTTTCCAAGGGGCATTAAAACCGTCTTGTCAAGCTACTGCAAGCTTCACCACTCTTCCAAGGGGCATTAAAACCATCTTGTTAAGCTACTGCGACGTCCACCGCTTTTCCAAGGGGCATTAAAGCCATCTTGTTAAGCTACTGCAACCTCCACCACTTTTCCAAGGGGCATTAAAACTGTCTGGTTAAAAAACTCTAACCTCCACGTCTCTTCCGAGGGGCATTAAAACCTTCTTGTTAAGCTACTGCGACCTCCACCTCTCTTCCAAGGGGCATTAAAATCATCTTGTTAAGCTACTGCGACCTCCACCACTTTTCCAAGGGGCATTAAAACAGTCTTGTTAAACCACTCTGACCTCCATCGTTCTTCCAAGGGGCATTAAAACCGTTTTCTTAAGCTACTGCGACCTCCACCACTCTTCCAAGGGGCATTGATATTGTCTTTTTATTCCTCTGCGACCTCTACCACTCTTCCAAGGGGCATTGATATTGTCTTTTTATTCCACTGTGACCTCCACCATACTTCCAAGGGGCATTAAAACCGTCTTGCTAAGCTACTGCAACTTCCACCACTTTTCCAAGGGGCATTAAAACCGTCTTGTTAAACCACTCTGACCTCCATCGCTCTTCCAAGGGGCATTAAAACCGTTTTCTTAAGCTACTGCGACCTCCACCACTCTTCCAAGGGGCATTGATATTGTGTTTTTATTCCTCTGCGACCTCTACCACTCTTCCAAGGGGCATTGATATTGTCTTTTCATTCCACTGTGACCTCCACCATACTTCCAAGGGGCATTAAAACCGTCTTGCTAAGCTACTGCAACTTCCACCACTTTTCCAAGGGGCATTAAAACCGTCTTGTTAAACCACTCTGACCTCCACGTCTCTTCCAACGGGCATTAAAACTGTCTTGTTAAGGTACTGCGACCTCCACCACTCTTCCAAGGGGCATTGATATTGTCTTTTTATTCCACTGTGACCTCCACCACTCTTCCAAGGGGCATTAAAACCATCATGCTAAGCTACTGCGACCTCCACCACTTTTCCAAGGGGCATTTAAACAGTATTGTTAAACCACTCTGATCTCCACGTTTCTTCCAAGGGGCATTATAACCGTCTTGTTAAGCTACTGCGACCTCCACCACTCTTCTAAGCGGCATTGACATTGTCTTTTATTCCACTTTGACCTCCACCACTCTTCCAAGGGGCGTTAAAATCGTCTTGTTAAGCTACTGCGACCTCCACCACTCTTCCAAGGGGCATTGATATTGACTTATTATTCCACTACGACCTCCACCACTCTTCAATGGGGCATTGATAGTGTCTTTTATTCCACTGTGACCTCCACGTCTCTTCCAAGGGGCATTTAAACCATCTTGTTAATCTACTGTGACTTCCACCACTCTTCCAAAGGGCATTTAAACCGTCGTGTTAAGCTACTGCGTACTCCACCACTCTTCCAAGGGGCTTTAAAACCATCTTGTTAAGCTACTGCGACCTCCACCGCTCTTCCAAGGGGAATTAAAACTGTCTTGTTAAGCTACTGCGACCTCCTCCACTTTTCAAAAGGGCATTAAAACCGTCTTGTTAAACCACTCTGACCTCCACGTCTCTTCCAACGGGAATTAATACTGTATTGTTAAGCTACTGCGACCTCCACCACTTTTCCAAGGGGCATTAAAACAGTCTTGTTAAGCTACTGCTACTTCCACCGCTCTTCCAAGGGGCATTAAAACCGTCTTGTTAAATCAGAATGACCTCCACGTTTCTTCCAAGGGGCGTTAAAACTGTCTTGTTAAGCTATTGCGACCTCCACTACTTTTCCAAGGTGCATTAAAACCATCTTGTTAAGCTGCTGCGACTTCCACAACTCTTCCAAGGTGCATTGATATTGTCTTTTTATTCCACTGCGACGTCCACCGCTCTTCCAAGGCACATTAAAACAGTCTTGTTAAGCTACTGCTACCTCCACCGCTCTTCCAAGGGGCATTAAAACCGTCTTGTTAAGATACTGCGACCTCCACTGCTTTTCCAGGGGGCATTAAAACCGTCTTGTTAAACTACTCTGACCTCCATCGCTCTTCCAAGGGGCATTAAAACCGTCTTCTTAAGCTACTGCGACCTCCACCACTCTTCCAAGGGGCATTGATATTGACTTTTTATTCCACTGCGACCTCTACCACTCTTCCAAGGGGCATTGATATTGTCTTTTTATTCCACTGTGACCTCCACCATACTTCCAAGGGGCATTAAAACCGTCTTGTTAAGCTACTGCAACTTCCACCACTTTTCCAAGGGGCATTAAAACCGTCTTGTTAAACCACTCTGACCTCCACGTCTCTTCCAACGGGCATTAAAACTGTCTTGTTAAGGAACTGCGACCTCCACCACTATTCCAAGGGGCATTGATATTGTCTTTTTATTCCACTGTGACCTCCACCACTCTTCCAAGGGGCATTAAAACCATCTTGTTAAGCTACTGCGACCTACACCACTTTTCCAAGGGGCATTTAAACAGTATTGTTAAACCACACTGACCTCCACGTCTCTTCCAAGGGGCATTTATATTGTCTTTTTTTCCACTGTGACCTCCACGTCTCTGCCACGGAGCATTTAAACCATCTTGTTAAGCTAATACGACCTCCTCGTCTCTTCCAAGGAGCATTAAAACCGTCTTGTTAAGCTAATGCGACCTCCACCACTTTTCCAAGGGGCATTAAAACAGTCTTGTCAAGCTACTGCAACCTCCACCACTTTTCCAAGGGGCATTAAAACTGTCTTGTTAAACCAGTCTGACCTCCACTTTTCTTCCAAGGGGTATTAACACAGTCTGGTTAAGCTTCTGCGACCTCCACCGCTCTTCCAAGGGCCATTAAAACCATCTTGTTAAGCTACTGCGACCTCCACCGCTTTTCCAAGGGGCATTAAAACCATCTTGTTAAGCTACTGCAACCTCCACCACTTTTCCAGGTGGCATTAAAACTGTCTGGTTAAAAAACTCTAACCTCCACGTCTCTTCCGAGGGGCATTAAAACCTTCTTGTTAAGCTACTGCGACCTCCACCTCTCTTCCAAGGGGCATTAAAATCATCTTGTTAAGCTACTGCGACCTCCACCTCTTTTCCAAGGGGCATTAAAACAGTCTTGTTAAACCACTCCAACCTACACGTCTCTTCCAAGCTGCATTAAAATCGTCTTTTTAAGCTTCTGCGACCTCCACCACTTTTCCAAGGGGCATTAAACCGTCTTGTTAAACCACTCTGACCTCCATCGCTCTTCCAAGGGGCATTAAAACCGTCTTCTTAAGCTACTGCGACCTCTACCACTCTTCCAAGGGGCATTGATATTGTCTTTTTATTCCACTGTGACCTCCACCACTCTTCCAAGGGGCATTAAAACCGTCTTGCTAAGCTACTGCAACTTCCACCACTTTTCCAAGGGGCATTAAAACCGTCTTGTTAAACCACTCTGACCTCCACGTCTCTTCCAACGGGCATTAAAACTGTCTTGTTAAGGTACTGCGACCTCCACCACTCTTCCAAGGGGCATTGATATTGTCTTTTTATTCCACTGTGACCTCCACCACTCTTCCAAGGGGAATTAAAACCATCTTGCTAAGCTACTGCGACCTCCACCTCTTTTCCAAGGGGCATTTAAACAGTATTGTTAAACCACTCTGACCTCCACGTCTCTTCCAAGGGGCATTATAACGGTCTTGTTAAGCTACTGCGACCTCCACCACTCTTCTAAGGGGCATTGACATTGTCTTTTATTCCACTTTGACCTCCACCACTCTTCCAAGGGGCGTTAAAATCGTCTTGTTAAGCTACTGCGACCTCCACCACTCTTCCAAGGGGCATTGATATTGTCTTTTTATTCCACTACGACCTTCACCACTCTTCAATGGGGCATTGATATTGTCTTTTATTCCACTGTGACCTCCACGTCTCTTCCAAGGGGCATTTAAACCATCTTGTTAATCTACTGTGACCTCCACCACTCTTCCAAGGGGCATTAAAACCGTCTTGTTAAGCTACTGCGACTTCCACCACTCTTCCAAAGGGCATTTAAACCATCTTGTTAAGCTACTGCGTACTCCACCACTCTTCCAAGGGGCATTAAAACCATCTTGTTAAGCTACTGCGACCTCCACCGCTCTTCCAAGGGGCATTAAAACTGTCTTGTTAAGCTACTGCGACCTCCACCACTTTTCAAAAGGGCATTAAAACCGTCTTGTTAAACCACTCTGACCTCCACGTCTCTTCCAACGGGAATTAATAATGTCTTGTTAAGCTACTGCGACCTCCACCACTTTTCCAAGGGGCATTAAAACAGTCTTGTTAAGCTACTGCTACCTCCACCGCTCTTCCAAGGGGCAGTTAAACCGTCTTGTTAAATCAGAATGACCTCCACGTTTCTTCCAAGGGGCATTAAAACTGTCTTGTTAAGCTATTGCGACCTCCACTACTTTTCCAAGGTGCATTAAAACCATCTTGTTAAGCTGCTGCGACTTCCACCACTCTTCCAAGGTGCATTGATATTGTCTTTTTATTCCACTGCGACCTCCACCACTCTTCCAATGGGCATTGAAATTGTCTTTTTTTCCACTGTGACCTCCACGTCTCTTCCACGGAGCATTTAATCCGTCTTGTTAAGTTACTGTGACCTCCACCACTCTTCCAAGGGGCATTAAACCCGTTTGTTAAGCTACTGCGACCTCCACCGCTCTTCCAAGGCACATTAAAACAGTCTTGTTAAGCTACTGCTACCACCACCGCTCTTCCAAGGGGCATTAAAACCGTCTTGCTAAGATACTGCGACCTCCACCGCTCTTCCAAGGGGCATTAAAACTATCTTGTTAAGCTACTGCGACCTCCACTGCTTTTCCAGGGGGCATTAAAACCGTCTTGTTAAACCACTCTGACCTCCATCGCTCTTCCAAGGGGCATTAAAACCGTCTTCTTAAGCTACTGCGACCTCCACCACTCTTCCAAGGGGCTTTGATATTGTCTTTTTATTCCACTGCCACCTCTACCACTCTTCCGAGGGGCATTGATATTGTCTTTTCATTCCACTGTGACCTCCACCATACTTCCAAGGGGCATTAAAACCGTCTTGTTAAGCTACTGCAACTTCCACCACTTTTCCAAGGGGCATTAAAACCGTCTTGTTAAACCACTCTGACCTCCACGTCTCTTCCAACGGGCATTAGAACTGTCTTGTTATGGTACTGCGACCTCCACCACTCTTCCAAGGGGCATTGATATTGTCTTTTTATTCCACTGTGACCTCCACCACTCTTCCAAGGGGCATTAAAACCATCTTGTTAAGCAACTGCGACCTCCACCACTTTTCCAAGGGGCATTTAAACAGTATTGTTAAACCACACTGACCTCCACGTTTCTTCCAAGGGGCATTATAACCGTCTTGTTAAGCTACTGCGACCTCCACCACTCTTCTAAGGGGCATTGATATTGTCTTTTTATTCCACTTTGACCTCCACCACTCTTCCAAGGGGCGTTAAAACCGTCTTGTTAAGCTACTGCGACCTCCACCACTCTTCTAAGGGGCATTGATATTGTCTTTTTATTCCACTTTGACCTCCACCACTCTTCCAAGGGGCGTTAAAACCGTCTTGTTAAGCTACTGCGACCTCCACAACTCTTCCAAGGGGCATTGATATTGTCTTTTTATTCCACTACAACCTCCACCACTCTTTAAAGGGGCATTGATATTGTCTTTTATTCCACTGTGACCTCCACCTCTCTTCCACGGAGCATTTAAACCGTCTTGTTAAGATACTGTGACCTCCACCACTCTTCCAAGGGGCATTAAAACCGTCTTGTTAAGCTACTGCGACCTCCACCGCTCTTCCAAGGCACATTAAAACAGTCTTGTTAAGCTACTGCTACCTCCACCGCTCTTCCAAGGGGCATTAAAACCGTCTTGTTAAGATACTGCAACCTCCACCGCTCTTCCCAGGGGTATTAAAACTATCTTGTTAAGCTACTGCGACCTCCACTGCTTTTCCAGGGGGCATTAAAACCGTCTTGTTAAACCACTCTAACCTCCACGTCTCTTCCAAGGGGCATTAAAAACGCCTTGTTAAGATACTGTGACCTCCATCACTTTTCCAAAGGGCATTTAAACCGCCTTGTTAAATGAGTCTGACCTCCACGTCTCTTCCAAGGGGCATTATCACTGTCTTGTTTAGCTACTGCGACCTCCACGTCTCTTCCAAGGGGGTATTAAAACCGTCTTGTTAAGCTACTGCGACCTTCACCACTCTTCCAATTGAGATTGATATTGTCTTTTTATTGCACTGTGACCTCCACGTCAATTCCAAGGGGCATTTAAACCATCTTGTTAAGCTACTGTGACTTCCACCACTCTTCCAAGTGGCATATAAACCTTCTTGTTAAGCTACTGCGACCTCCACCACTATTCCAAGGGGCATTAAAACCATCTTGTTAAGCTACTGCGTCCTCCACCGCTCTTCCAAGGGGCATTAAAACCATCTTAAGCTACTGCGAACTCCACCATACTTCCAAGGGGCATTAAAACCGTCTTGTTAAGCTACTGCAACTTCCACCACTTTTCCAAGGGGCATTAAAACCGTCTTGTTAAACCACTCTGACCTCCACGTCTCTTCCAACGGGCATTAGAACTGTCTTGTTAAGGTACTGCGACCTCCACCACTCTTTCAAGGGGCATTGATATTGTCTTTTTATTCCACTGTGACCTCCACCACTCTTCCAAGGGGCATTAAAACCATCTTGTTAAGCTACTGCGACCTCCACCACTTTTCCAAGGGGCATTTAAACAGTATTGTTAAACCACACTGACCTCCACGTTTCTTCCAAGGGGCATTATAACCGTCTTGTTAAGCTACTGCGACCTCCACAACTCTTCCAAGGGGCATTGATATTGTCTTTTTATTCCACTACAACCTCCACCACTCTTTAAATGGGCATTGATATTGTCTTTTATTCCACTGTGACCTCCACCTCTCTTCCACGGAGCATTTAAACCATCTTGTTAAGCTACTGTGACCTCCACCACTCTTCCAAGGGGCATTAAAACCGTCTTGTTAAGCTACTGCGACCTCCACCGCTCTTCCAAGGCACATTAAAACAGTCTTGTTAAGCTACTGCTACCTCCACCGCTCTTCCAAGGGGCATTAAAACCGTCTTGTTAAGATACTGCGACCTCCACCTCTCTTCTCAGGGGTATTAAAACTGTCTTGTTAAGCTACTGCGACCTCCACTGCTTTTCCAGGGGGCATTAAAACCGTCTTGTTAAACCACTCTAACCTCCCCGTCTCTTCCAAGGGGCATTAAAAACGTCTTGTTAAGCTACTGTGACCTCCATCACTTTTCCAAAGGGCATTTAAACCGCCTTGTTAAACGAGTCTGACCTCCACGTCTCTTCCAAGGGGCATTATCACTGTCTTGTTTAGCTACTGCGACCTCCACGTCTCTTCCAAGGGGGTATTAAAACCGTCTTGTTAAGCTACTGCGACCTTCACCACTCTTCCAATTGAGATTGATATTGTCTTTTTATTGCACTGTGACCTCCACGTCAATTCCAAGGGGCATTTAAACCATCTTGTTAAGCTACTGTGACTTCCACCACTCTTCCAAGTGGCATATAAACCTTCTTGTTAAGCTACTGCGACCTCCACCACTATTCCAAGGGGCATTAAAACCATCTTGTTAAGCTACTGCATCCTCCACCGCTCTTCCAAGGGGCATTAAAACCATCTTAAGCTACTGCGAACTCCACCACTCTTCCAAGGGGCATTGATATTGTCTTTTTATTCCACTGTGACCTCCACGTCAATTCCAAGGGGCGTTAAAACCGTCTTGTTAAGCTACTGCGACCTCCACCACTCTTCCAAGGGGCATTGATATTGTCTTTTATTCCACTGTGACCTCCACCACTCTTCCAAGGGGCGTTAAAACCTTCTTTTTAAGCTACTGCGACCTCCACCACTCTTCCAAGGGGCATTGATATTGTCTTTTTATTCCACTACGACCTCCACCCCTCTTCAAAGGGGCATTGATATTGTCTTTTTATTCCACTGTGACCTCCACGTCTCTTCCAAGGGGCATTAAAACCGTCTTGTTAAGCTACTGCAACTTCCACCACTCTTCAAAAGGGCATTTAAACCGTCTTGTTAAGCTACTGCGTACTCCACCACTCTTCCAAGGGGCTTTAAAACCATCTTGTTAAACCACTCTGACCTCCACGTCTCTTCCAATGGGCATTATTACTGTCTTGTTAAGCTACTGCAACCTCCACCACTTTTACAAGGGGCATTAAAACAGTCTTGTTAAGCTTCTGCGACCTCCACCTCTCTTCCAAGGGGCATCGATATTGTCTTTTTATTCCACTGCTACCTCCGCCACTCTTCCAAGGGTCATTGATATTGTCTTTTTATTCCATTGTGACCGCCACGTCTCTTCCAACGGTCATTAATACTGTCTTGTTAAGCTACTGCGACCTCCACCACTTTTCCAAGGGGCATTAAAACAGTCTTGTTAAGCTACTGCTACCTCCACTAATCTTCTAAGTGGCATTAAAACCGTCTTGTTAAGATACTGCGACCTCCACCGCTCTTCCCAGGGGTATTAAAACTATCTTGTTAAGCTACTGCGACCTCCACTGCTTTTCCAGGGGGCATTAAAACCGTCTTGTTAAACCACTCTAACCTCCACGTCTCTTCCAAGGGGCATTAAAAACGCCTTGTTAAGCTACTGCGACCTCTACCACTCTTCCAAGGGGCATTGATATTGTCTTTTTATTCCACTGTGACCTCCACCACTCTTCCAAGGGGCATTAAAAAAATCTTGTTAAGCCACTGCGACCTCCACCACTTTTCCAAGGGGCATTTAAACAGTATTGTTAAACCACTCTGACCTCCACTACTCTTCCAAGGGGCATTAAAACCGTCTTGTTAAGCTACTGTGACCTCCAACACTCTTCCAAGGGGCATTAAAACCGTCTTGTTAAGCTACTGCGACTTCCACCACTCTTCCAAAGGGCATTTAAACCGTCTTGTTAAGCTACTGCGTACTCCACCACTTTTCAAAGGGGCATTAAAACCGTCTTGTTAAACCACTCTGACCTCCACGTCTCTTCCAGCGGGCATTAATACTGTCTTGTTAAGCTACTGCGACCTCCACCACTTTTCCAAGGGGCATTAAAACAGTCTTGTTAAGCTAGTGCTACCTCCACCACTCTTCCAAGGGGCATTAAAACTGTCTTGTTAAATCAGACTGACCTCCACATTTCTTCCAAGGGGCATTAAAACAGTCTTGTTAAGCTACTGCTACCTCCACCGCTCTTCCAAGGGGCAGTAAAACCATCTTGTTATATAAGACTGACCTCCACGTTTCTTCCAAGTGGCATTAAAACTGTCTTGTTAAACTACTGTGACCTCCATTACTCTTCCAAGGGGCATTAAAACCGTCTTGTTAAGCTACTGCGACCACCACCACTCTTCCAAGGGGCATTAAAACCTTCTTGTTAAGCTACTGCTACCTCCACTAATCTTCTAAGTGGCATTAAAACCGTCTTGTTAAGATACTGCGACCTCCACCGCTCTTCCAAGGGACATTAAAACCGTCTTGTTAAGCTACTGCGACCTCCACTGCTTTTCCAGGGGGCATTAAAACCATCTTGTTAAACCACTCTAACCTCTACGTCTCTTCCAAGGGGCATTAAAAACGCCTTGTTAAGCTACTGTGACCTCCACCACTTTTCTAATGGGCATTTAAACCATCTTGTTAAACCAGTCTGACCTACACGTCTCTTCCAAGGGGCATTAACACCGTCTTGTTAAGCTACTGCGACCTCCACCACTTTTCCAAGTGGCATTAAAACCGTCTTGTTAAACTACTGTGACCTCCACCACTTTTCCAATGGGCATTTAAACCATCTATTTAAACCAGTCTGACCTCCACGTCTCTTCCAAGGGGCATTAAAACCGTCTTGTTAAGCTACTGCGACCTCCACCACTCTTCCAAGGGGCATTGATATTTTCTTTTTATACCACTGCGACCTCTACCACTCTTCCAAGGGGCATTGATATTGTCTTTTTATTCCACTGTGACCTCTAAGTCTCTTCCAAGGGGCATTTAAACTGTCTTGTTAAGCTACTGCAACCTCCACGTCTCTTCCAATGGGGTATTAAAACCGTCTTGTTAAGCTACTGCGACCTCCCCCACTTTTCCAAGGGGAATTGATATTGTCTTTTTATTCCACTTCGACCTCTACCACTCTTCCAAGGGGCATTGATATTGTCTCTTTATTCCACTGTGACCTCCACGTCAATTCCAAGGGGCATTTAAACCATCTTGTTAAGCTACTGTGACCTCCACCACTCTTCAAAGTGGCATATAAACCGTCTTGTTAAGCTAATGCGACCTCCACCACTATTCCAAGGGGCATTAAAACCGTCTTGTTAAGCTGCTGCGACCTCCACCACTTTTCCAAGGGGCATTAAACAGTCTTGTTAAGCTACTGCGACCTCCACTTCTCTTCCAAGGGGCATTGATATTGTCTTTTTATTACACTGTGACCTCCACCACTCTTCCAAAGGGCATTGATTTTGTCTTTTTATTCCACTGTGTTCTCCACGACTCTTCCAAGGGGCATTTAAACCGTCTTGTTAAGCTACTGCGTACTCCACCACTCTTCCAAGGGACTTTAAAACCATCTTGTTAAACCACTCTGACCTCCACGTCTCTTCCAGTGGGCAATAATACTGTCTTGTTAAGCTACTGCAACCTCCACCACTTTTACAAGGGGCATTAAAACAGTCTTGTTAAGCTTCTGCGACCTCCACCTCTCTTCCAAGGGGCATTGATATTGTCTTTTTATTTCACTGCTACCTCCGCCACTCTTGCAAGGGTCATTGATATTGTCTTTTTATTCCACTGTGACCTCCACTTCTCTTCCAACGGGCATTAATACTGTCTTGTTAAGCTACTGCGACCTCCACCACTTTTCCAAGGGGCATTAAAACAGTCTTGTTAAGCTACTGCTACCTCCACCGCTATTCCAAGGGGCATTAAAACCGTCTTGTTAAATCAGACTGACCTCCACGTTTCTTCCAAATGGCTTTAAAACTGTCTTGTTAAGCTACTGTGACCTCCATTACTCTTCCAAGGGGCATTAAAACCGTCTTGTTAAGCTACTGCGACCACCACCACTCTTCCAAGGGGCATTAAAACCTTCTTGTTAAGCTACTGCTACCTCCACTACTCTTCCAAGTGGCATTAAAACCGTCTTGTTAAGATACTGCGACCTCCACCGCTCTTCCAAGGGACATTAAAACCGTCTTGTTAAGCTACTGCGACCTCCACTGCTTTTCCAGGGGGCATTAAAACCATCTTGTTAAACCACTCTAACCTCTACGTCTCTTCCAAGGGGCATTAAAAACGCCTTGTTAAGCTACTGTGACCTCCACCACTTTTCTAATGGGCATTTAAACCATCTTGTTAAACCAGTCTGACCTACACGTCTCTTCCAAGGGGCATTAACACCGTCTTGTTAAGCTACTGCGACCTCCACCACTTTTCCAAGCGGCATTAAAACCATCTTGTTAAACTACTGTGACCTCCACCACTTTTCCAATGGGCATTTAAACCATCTTTTTAAACCAGTCTGACCTCCACGTCTCTTCCAAGGGGCATTTAAACCATCTTGTTAAGCTACTGCAACCTCCACGTCTCTTCCAAGGGGGTATTAAAACCGTCATGTTAAGCTACTGCGACCTCCCCCACTCTTCCAAGGGGCATTAAAACCATCTTGTTAAGCTAATGCGACCTCCACCACTATTCCAAGGGGCATTAAAACCGTCTTGTTAAGCTAATGCGACCTCCACCACTATTCCAAGGGGCATTAAAACCGTCTTGTTAAGCTACTGCGACCTCCACTTCTCTTACAAGGGGCATTGATATTGTCTTTTTATTCCACTGTGACCTCCACCACTCTTCCAAAGGGCATTGATTTTGTCTTTTTATTCCACTGTGTTCTCCATGACTCTTCCAAGGGGCATTTAAACCGTCTTGTTAAGCTACTGTGACCTCCGTCATTCTTCCAAGGGGCATTAAAACCATCTTGTTAAGCTACTGCGACCTCCACCACTTTTCCAAGGGGCATTAAACGGTCATGTTTAGCTACTGAGACCTCCACTTCTCTTCCAAGGGGCATTGATATTGTCTTTTTATTCCACTGCGACTTCTGCCACTCTTTCAAGGGCCTTTGATATTGTCTTTTTATTCCACTGTGTTCTCCACGACTCTTCCAAGGTGCAATTAAACCGTCCTGTTAAGCTACTGCGACCTCCACCACTTTTCCAAGGGACATTAAAACCATCTTGTTAAGCTACTGCGACTTCCACCACTCTTCCAAGGGGCATTGATTTTGTCTTTTAATTCCACTGTGTTCTCCACGACTCTTCCAAGGGGCATTTAAACCATCTTGTTAAGCTACTGCGACCTCCACCACTTTTCCAAGGGGCATTAAAACCATCTTGTTAAGCTACTGCGACCTCCACGTCTCTTCCAAGGGGCATTGATATTGTTTTTTTATTCCACTGTGACCTCCAAGTTTCTTCCAAGGGGCATTTAAACCGTCTTGTTAAGCTACTGCTACCTCCACGTCTCTTCCAAGGGGCTATTAAATCCGTCTTGTTAAGCTACTGCTACCTCCACCACTCTTCCAAGGGGCATTGATATTGTCTTTTTATTCCACAGTGACCTCCACGTCAATTCCAAGGGGCATTTAAACCATCTTGTTAAGCTTCTGTGACCTCCACCATTCTTCCAAGGGGCATATAAACCGTCTTGTTAAGCTACTGCGACCTCCACCACTCTTCCAAGGGGCATTAAAACCGTTTAAATCTACTGCGACCTCCACCGATCTTCCAAGGGGCTTTAAAACCGTCTTGTTAAGCTACTGCGACCTCCACCACTTTTCCAAGGGGCATTAAAACCATCTTGTTAAGCTACTGCGACTTCCACCACTCTTCCAAGGGGCATTAAAACCATCTTGTTAAGCTACTGCGACTTCCACCACTCTTCCAAGGGGCATTGATTTTGTCTTTTAATTCCACTGTGTTCTCCACGACTCTTCCAAGGGGCATTTAAACCATCTTGTTAAGCTACTGCGACCTCCACCACTTTTCCAAGGGGCATTAAAACCATCTTGTTAAGCTACTGCAACCTCCACGTCTCTTCCAAGGGCCATTGATATTGTTTTTTTATTCCACTGTGACCTCCAAGTTTCTTCCAAGGGGCATTTAAACCGTCTTGTTAAGCTACTGCTACCTCCACGTCTCTTCCAAGGGGCTATTAAATCCGTCTTGTTAAGCTACTGCTACCTCCACCACTCTTCCAAGGGGCATTGATATTGTCTTTTTATTCCACAGTGACCTCCACGTCAATTCCAAGGGGCATTTAAATCATCTTGTTAAGCTTCTGTGACCTCCACCATTCTTCCAAGGGGCATATAAACCGTCTTGTTAAGCTACTGCGACCTCCACCACTCTTCCAAGGGGCATTAAAACCGTTTAAATCTACTGCGACCTCCACCGATCTTCCAAGGGGCTTTAAAACCGTCTTGTTAAGCTACTGCGACCTCCACCACTTTTCCAAGGGGCATTAAAACCATCTTGTTAAGCTACTGCGACTTCCACCACTCTTCCAAGGGGCATTAAAACCATCTTGTTAAGCTACTGTGACCTCCACGTCTCTTCCAAGGGGCATTAAAACCATCTTGTTAAGCTACTGTGACCTCCTCGTCTCTTACAAGGAGCATTAAAACCGTCTTGTTAAGCTACTGCGACCTCCACAACTTTTCCAAGGGGCATTAAAACCGTCTGTCAAGCTACTGCGACCTTCACCACTCTTCCAAGGGGCATTAAAACCATGTTGTTAATCTACTGCGACCTCTTTCACTTTTCCAAGGGGCATAAAAAAAAGACTTTAAACCACTCTGACCTCCACGTCTCTTCCAAGGGGCATTTAAACCATCTTGATAAGCTACTGTGACCTCCACCACTCTTCCAAGTGGCATATAAACTGTCTTGTTAAGCTACTGTGAACTCCACCACTATTCCAAGGGGCATTAAAACCATCTTGTTAAGCTACAGTGACCTCCACCACTTCTCCAAGGGGCATTAAAATCGTATTGTTTAGCTACTGCGTCCTCCACCACTTTTCCAAGGGACATTAAAACAATCTTGTTAAGCTACTGCGACCTCCACCACTCTTCCAAGGTGCATTGATATTGTCTTTTTATTCCACTGTGACCTCCACCACTCTTCCAATGGGCATTTATATTGTCTTTTTTTCCACTGTGACCTCCACCACTCTTCCAAGGGGCATTAAAACCATCTTATTAAGCTACTGTGACCTCCACGTCTCTTCCAAGGGGCAATAAAACCATCTTGTTAAGCTAATACGACCTCCTCATCTCTTCCAAGGAGCATTAAAACCGTCTTGTCAAGCTACTGCGACCTCCACCACTTTTCCAAGGGGCATTAAAACTGTCTTGCTAAACCAGTCTGACCTCCACTTTTCTTCGAAGGGGCATTAACACCGTCTTGTTAAGCTTCTGCGACCTCCACCGTTCTTCCAAGGGGCATTAAAACCATCTTGTTAAGCTACTGCGACCTCCACCGCTTTTCCAAGGGGCATTAAAACCATCTTGTTAAGCTACTGCAACCTCCACCACTTTTCCAAGGGGCATTAAAACTGTCTGGTTAAAAAACTCTAACCTCCACGTCTCTTCCGAGGGGCATTAAAACCGTCTTGTTAAGCTACTGCGACCTCCACCTCTCTTCCAAGGGGCATTAAAACCATCTTGTTAAACCCCTCTAACCTCCACGTCTCTTCCAAGCTGCATTAAAATCGTCTTGTTAAGCTTCTGCGACCTCCACCACTTTTCCAAGGGACATTAAAACAATCTTGTTAAGCTACTGCGACCTCCACAACTCTTCCAAGGGGCATTGATATTGTCTTTTTATTCCACTGCGACCTCTACCACTCTTCCAAGGGGCATTGATATTGTCTTTTTATTCCACTGTGACCTCCACCATACTTCCAAGGGGCATTAAAACCGTCTTGTTAAGCTACTGCAACTTCCACCACTTTTCCAAGGGGCATTAAAACCGTCTTGTTAAACCACTCTGACCTCCACATCTCTTCCAACAGGCATTAAAACTGTCTTGTTAAGGTACTGCGACCTCCACCACTCTTCCAAAAGGCATTGATATTGTCTTTTTATTCCACTGTGACCTCCACGTCTCTTCCAACGGGCATTAAAACTGTCTTGTTAAGGTACTGCGACCTCCACCACTCTTCCAAAAGGCATTGATATTGTCTTTTTATTCCACTGCGACCTCTACCACTCTTCCAAGGGGCATTAAAACCGTCTTGTTAAACCACTCTGACCTCCACGTCTCTTCCAACGGGCATTAAAACTGTCTTGTTGAGGTACTTGTTATTCCTACTGAAACCTCTACCACTTTTCCAAGGGGCATTAAAACCGTCTTGTTAAACCACTCTGACCTCCACGTCTCTTCCAACGGGCATTAAAACTGTCTTGTTAAGGTACTGCGACCTCCACCACTCTTCCAAAAGGCATTGATATTGTCTTTTTATTCCACTCTGACCTCCACGTCTCTTCCAACGGGCATTAAAACTGTCTTGTTAAGGTACTGCGACCTCCACCACTCTTCCAAAAGGCATTGATATTGTCTTTTTATTCCACTGCGACCTCTACCACTCTTCCAAGGGGCATTGATATTGTCTTTTTATTCCACTGTGACCTCCACCATACTTCCAAGGGGCATTAAAACCGTCTTGTTAAGCTACTGCAACTTCCACCACTTTTCCAAGGGGCATTAAAACCGTCTTGTTAAACCACTCTGACCTCCACGTCTCTTCCAAGCGGCATTAAAACCATCTTGTTAAGCTACTGCAACCTCCACCACTTTTCCAAGGGGCATTTAAACAGTATTGTTAAACCACTCTGACCTCCACGTCTCTTCCAAGGGGCGTTAAAACCGTCTTGTTAAGCTACTGCGACCTCCACAACTCTTCCAAGGGGCATTGAGATTGTCTTTTTATTTCACTACGACCTCCACCACTCTTCAAAGGGGCATTGATATTGTCTTTTTATTCCACTGTGACCTCCACTTCTCTTCCAAGGGGCATTTAAACCATCTTGTTAAGCTACTGTGACCTCCACCACTCTTCCAAAGGGCATTTAAACCGTCTTGTTAAGCTACTGCGTAATCCACCTCTCTTCCAAGGGGCTTTAAAACCATCTTGTTAAGCTACTGCGACCTCCACCGCTCTTCCAAGGGGCATTAAAACCGTCTTGTTAAGCTACTGCGACCTCCACCACTTTTCAAAGGGGCATTAAAACCGTCTTGTTAAACCACTCTGACCTCCACGTCTCTTGCAACGGGAATTAATACTGTCTTGTTATGCTACTGCGACCTCCACCACTTTTCCAAGGGGCATTAAAACAGTCTTGTTAAGCTACTGCTACCTCCACCGCTCTTCCAAGGGGCATTAAAAGCATCTTGTTAAATCAGAATAACCTCCACGTTTCTTCCAAGGGGCATTAAAACTGTCTTGTTAAGCTATTGCGACCTCCACTACTTTTCCAAGGTGCATTAAAACCATATTGTTAAGCTACTGCGACTTCCACCACTCTTCCAATGGGCATTGATATTGTCTTTTTTTCCACTGTGACCTCCACGTCTCTTCCACGGAGCATTTAAACCGTCTTGTTAAGCTACTGTGACCTCCACCACTCTTTCAAGGGGCATTAAAACAGTCTTGTTAAGCTTCTGCGACCTCCACCTCTCTTCCAAGGGGCATCGATATTGTCTTTTTATTCCACTGCTACCTCCGCCACTCTTCCAAGGGTCATTGATATTGTCTTTTTATTCCATTGTGACCTCCACGTCTCTTCCAACGGTCATTAATACTGTCTTGTTAAGCTACTGCGACCTCCACCACTTTTCCAAGGGGCATTAAAACAGTCTTGTTAAGCTACTGCTACCTCCACCGCTCTTCCAAGGGGCAGTAAAACCATCTTGTTATATCAGACTGACCTCCACGTTTCTTCCAAGTGGCATTAAAACTGTCTTGTTAAACTACTGTGACCTCCATTACTCTTCCAAGGGGCATTAAAACCGTCTTGTTAAGCTACTGCGACCACCACCACTCTTCCAAGGGGCATTAAAACCTTCTTGTTAAGCTACTGCTACCTCCACTAATCTTCTAAGTGGCATTAAAACCGTCTTGTTAAGATACTGCGACCTCCACCGCTCTTCCAAGGGACATTAAAACCGTCTTGTTAAGCTACTGCGACCTCCACTGCTTTTCCAGGGGGCATTAAAACTATCTTGTTAAACCACTCTAACCTCTACGTCTCTTCCAAGGGGCATTAAAAACGCCTTTTTAAGCTACTGTGACCTCCACCACTTTTCTAATGGGCATTTAAACCATCTTGTTAAACCAGTCTGACCTACACGTCTCTTCCAAGGGGCATTAACACCGTCTTGTTAAGCTACTGCGACCTCCACCACTTTTCCAAGCGGCATTAAAACCGTCTTGTTAAACTACTGTGACCTCCACCACTTTTCCAATGGGCATTTAAACCATCTATTTAAACCAGTCTGACCTCCACGTCTCTTCCAAGGGGCATTAAAACCGTCTTGTTAAGCTACTGCGACCTCCACCACTCTTCCAAGGGGCATTGATATTTTCTTTTTATACCACTGCGACCTCTACCACTCTTCCAAGGGGCATTGATATTGTCTTTTTATTCCACTGTGACCTCTAAGTCTCTTCCAAGGGGCATTTAAACTGTCTTGTTAAGCTACTGCAACCTCCACGTCTCTTCCAATGGGGTATTAAAACCGTCTTGTTAAGCTACTGCGACCTCCCCCACTTTTCCAAGGGGCATTGATATTGTCTTTTTATTCCACTTCGACCTCTACCACTCTTCCAAGGGGCATTGATATTGTCTCTTTATTCCACTGTGACCTCCACGTCAATTCCAAGGGGCATTTAAACCATCTTGTTAAGCTACTGTGACCTCCACCACTCTTCAAAGTGGCATATAAACCGTCTTGTTAAGCTAATGCGACCTCCACCACTATTCCAAGGGGCATTAAAACCGTCTTGTTAAGCTGCTGCGACCTCCACCACTTTTCCAAGGGGCATTAAACAGTCTTGTTAAGCTACTGCGACCTCCACTTCTCTTCCAAGGGGCATTGATATTGTCTTTTTATTACACTGTGACCTCCACCACTCTTCCAAAGGGCATTGATTTTGTCTTTTTATTCCACTGTGTTCTCCACGACTCTTCCAAGGGGCATTTAAACCGTCTTGTTAAGCTACTGCGTACTCCACCACTCTTCCAAGGGACTTTAAAACCATCTTGTTAAACCACTCTGACCTCCACGTCTCTTCCAGTGGGCAATAATACTGTCTTGTTAAGCTACTGCAACCTCCACCACTTTTACAAGGGGCATTAAAACAGTCTTGTTAAGCTTCTGCGACCTCCACCTCTCTTCCAAGGGGCATTGATATTGTCTTTTTATTTCACTGCTACCTCCGCCACTCTTGCAAGGGTCATTGATATTGTCTTTTTATTCCACTGTGACCTCCACTTCTCTTCCAACGGGCATTAATACTGTCTTGTTAAGCTACTGCGACCTCCACCACTTTTCCAAGGGGCATTAAAACAGTCTTGTTAAGCTACTGCTACCTCCACCGCTATTCCAAGGGGCATTAAAACCGTCTTGTTAAATCAGACTGACCTCCACGTTTCTTCCAAATGGCTTTAAAACTGTCTTGTTAAGCTACTGTGACCTCCATTACTCTTCCAAGGGGCATTAAAACCGTCTTGTTAAGCTACTGCGACCACCACCACTCTTCCAAGGGGCATTAAAACCTTCTTGTTAAGCTACTGCTACCTCCACTACTCTTCCAAGTGGCATTAAAACCGTCTTGTTAAGATACTGCGACCTCCACCGCTCTTCCAAGGGACATTAAAACCGTCTTGTTAAGCTACTGCGACCTCCACTGCTTTTCCAGGGGGCATTAAAACCATCTTGTTAAACCACTCTAACCTCTACGTCTCTTCCAAGGGGCATTAAAAACGCCTTGTTAAGCTACTGTGACCTCCACCACTTTTCTAATGGGCATTTAAACCATCTTGTTAAACCAGTCTGACCTACACGTCTCTTCCAAGGGGCATTAACACCGTCTTGTTAAGCTACTGCGACCTCCACCACTTTTCCAAGCGGCATTAAAACCATCTTGTTAAACTACTGTGACCTCCACCACTTTTCCAATGTGCATTTAAACCACCTTTTTAAACCAGTCTGACCTCCACGTCTCTTCCAAGGGGCATTTAAACCATCTTGTTTAGCTACTGCAACCTCCACGTCTCTTCCAAGGGGGTATTAAAACCGTCTTGTTAAGCTACTGCGACCTCCCCCACTCTTCCAAGGGGCATTGATATTGTCTTTTTATTCCACTTCGACCTCTACCACTCTTCCAAGGGGCATTGATATTGTCTTTTTATTCCACTGTGACCTCCACGTCAATTCCAAGGGGCATTTAAACCATCTTGTTAAGCTACTGTGACCTCCTCCACTCTTCCAAGGGGCATTAAAACCATCTTGTTAAGCTAATGCGACCTCCACCACTATTCCAAGGGGCATTAAAACCGTCTTGTTAAGCTGCTGCGACCTCCACCACTATTCCAAGGGGCATTAAAACCGTCTTGTTAAGCTACTGCGACCTCCACTTCTCTTACAAGGGGCATTGATATTGTCTTTTTATTCCACTGTTACCTCCACCACTCTTCCAAAGGGCATTGATTTTGTCTTTTTATTCCACTGTGTTCTCCATGACTCTTCCAAGGGGCATTTAAACCGTCTTGTTAAGCTACTGTGACCTCCGTCATTCTTCCAAGGGGCATTAAAACCATCTTGTTAAGCTACTGCGACCTCCACCACTTTTCCAAGGGGCATTAAACAGTCATGTTTAGCTACTGAGACCTCCACTTCTCTTCCAAGGGGCATTGATATTGTCTTTTTATTCCACTGCGACTTCTGCCACTCTTTCAAGGGCCTTTGATATTGTCTTTTTATTCCACTGTGTTCTCCACGACTCTTCCAAGGTGCAATTAAACCGTCCTGTTAAGCTACTGCGACCTCCACCACTTTTCCAAGGGACATTAAAACCATCTTGTTAAGCTACTGCGACTTCCACCACTCTTCCAAGGGGCATTGATTTTGTCTTTTAATTCCACTGTGTTCTCCACGACTCTTCCAAGGGGCATTTAAACCATCTTGTTAAGCTACTGCGACCTCCACCACTTTTCCAAGGGGCATTAAAACCATCTTGTTAAGCTACTGCGACCTCCACGTCTCTTCCAAGGGGCATTGATATTGTTTTTTTATTCCACTGTGACCTCCAAGTTTCTTCCAAGGGGCATTTAAACCGTCTTGTTAAGCTACTGCTACCTCCACGTCTCTTCCAAGGGGCTATTAAATCCGTCTTGTTAAGCTACTGCTACCTCCACCACTCTTCCAAGGGGCATTGATATTGTCTTTTTATTCCACAGTGACCTCCACGTCAATTCCAAGGGGCATTTAAACCATCTCGTTAAGCTTCTGTGACCTCCACCATTCTTCCAAGGGGCATATAAACCGTCTTGTTAAGCTACTGCGACCTCCACCACTCTTCCAAGGGGCATTAAAACCGTTTAAATCTACTGCGACCTCCACCGATCTTCCAAGGGGCTTTAAAACCGTCTTGTTAAGCTACTGCGACCTCCACCACTTTTCCAAGGGGCATTAAAACCATCTTGTTAAGCTACTGCGACTTCCACCACTCTTCCAAGGGGCATTAAAACCATCTTGTTAAGCTACTGCGACTTCCACCACTCTTCCAAGGGGCATTGATTTTGTCTTTTAATTCCACTGTGTTCTCCACGACTCTTCCAAGGGGCATTTAAACCATCTTGTTAAGCTACTGCGACCTCCACCACTTTTCCAAGGGGCATTAAAACCATCTTGTTAAGCTACTGCGACCTCCACGTCTCTTCCAAGGGCCATTGATATTGTTTTTTTATTCCACTGTGACCTCCAAGTTTCTTCCAAGGGGCATTTAAACCGTCTTGTTAAGCTACTGCTACCTCCACGTCTCTTCCAAGGGGCTATTAAATCCGTCTTGTTAAGCTACTGCTACCTCCACCACTCTTCCAAGGGGCATTGATATTGTCTTTTTATTCCACAGTGACCTCCAAGTCAATTCCAAGGGGCATTTAAACCATCTTGTTAAGCTTCTGTGACCTCCACCATTCTTCCAAGGGGCATATAAACCGTCTTGTTAAGCTACTGCGACCTCCACCACTCTTCCAAGGGGCATTAAAACCGTTTAAATCTACTGCGACCTCCACCGATCTTCCAAGGGGCTTTAAAACCGTCTTGTTAAGCTACTGCAACCTCCACCACTTTTCCAAGGGGCATTAAAACTGTCTGGTTAAAAAACTCTAACCTCCACGTCTCTTCCGAGGGGCATTAAAACCGTCTTGTTAAGCTACTGCGACCTCCACCTCTCTTCCAAGGGGCATTAAAACCATCTTGTTAAACCCCTCTAACCTCCACGTCTCTTCCAAGCTGCATTAAAATCGTCTTGTTAAGCTTCTGCGACCTCCACCACTTTTCCAAGGGACATTAAAACAATCTTGTTAAGCTACTGCGACCTCCACAACTCTTCCAAGGGGCATTGATATTGTCTTTTTATTCCACTGCGACCTCTACCACTCTTCCAAGGGGCATTGATATTGTCTTTTTATTCCACTGTGACCTCCACCATACTTCCAAGGGGCATTAAAACCGTCTTGTTAAGCTACTGCAACTTCCACCACTTTTCCAAGGGGCATTAAAACCGTCTTGTTAAACCACTCTGACCTCCACGTCTCTTCCAACAGGCATTAAAACTGTCTTGTTAAGGTACTGCGACCTCCACCACTCTTCCAAAAGGCATTGATATTGTCTTTTTATTCCACTGTGACCTCCACGTCTCTTCCAACGGGCATTAAAACTGTCTTGTTAAGGTACTGCGACCTCCACCACTCTTCCAAAAGGCATTGATATTGTCTTTTTATTCCACTGCGACCTCTACCACTCTTCCAAGGGGCATTAAAACCGTCTTGTTAAACCACTCTGACCTCCACGTCTCTTCCAACGGGCATTAAAACTGTCTTGTTGAGGTACTTGTTATTCCTACTGAAACCTCTACCACTTTTCCAAGGGGCATTAAAACCGTCTTGTTAAACCACTCTGACCTCCACGTCTCTTCCAACGGGCATTAAAACTGTCTTGTTAAGGTACTGCGACCTCCACCACTCTTCCAAAAGGCATTGATATTGTCTTTTTATTCCACTCTGACCTCCACGTCTCTTCCAACGGGCATTAAAACTGTCTTGTTAAGGTACTGCGACCTCCACCACTCTTCCAAAAGGCATTGATATTGTCTTTTTATTCCACTGCGACCTCTACCACTCTTCCAAGGGGCATTGATATTGTCTTTTTATTCCACTGTGACCTCCACCATACTTCCAAGGGGCATTAAAACCGTCTTGTTAAGCTACTGCAACTTCCACCACTTTTCCAAGGGGCATTAAAACCGTCTTGTTAAACCACTCTGACCTCCACGTCTCTTCCAAGCGGCATTAAAACCATCTTGTTAAGCTACTGCAACCTCCACCACTTTTCCAAGGGGCATTTAAACAGTATTGTTAAACCACTCTGACCTCCACGTCTCTTCCAAGGGGCGTTAAAACCGTCTTGTTAAGCTACTGCGACCTCCACAACTCTTCCAAGGGGCATTGAGATTGTCTTTTTATTTCACTACGACCTCCACCACTCTTCAAAGGGGCATTGATATTGTCTTTTTATTCCACTGTGACCTCCACTTCTCTTCCAAGGGGCATTTAAACCATCTTGTTAAGCTACTGTGACCTCCACCACTCTTCCAAAGGGCATTTAAACCGTCTTGTTAAGCTACTGCGTAATCCACCTCTCTTCCAAGGGGCTTTAAAACCATCTTGTTAAGCTACTGCGACCTCCACCGCTCTTCCAAGGGGCATTAAAACCGTCTTGTTAAGCTACTGCGACCTCCACCACTTTTCAAAGGGGCATTAAAACCGTCTTGTTAAACCACTCTGACCTCCACGTCTCTTGCAACGGGAATTAATACTGTCTTGTTAAGCTACTGCGACCTCCACCACTTTTCCAAGGGGCATTAAAACAGTCTTGTTAAGCTACTGCTACCTCCACCGCTCTTCCAAGGGGCATTAAAAGCATCTTGTTAAATCAGAATAACCTCCACGTTTCTTCCAAGGGGCATTAAAACTGTCTTGTTAAGCTATTGCGACCTCCACTACTTTTCCAAGGTGCATTAAAACCATATTGTTAAGCTACTGCGACTTCCACCACTCTTCCAATGGGCATTGATATTGTCTTTTTTTCCACTGTGACCTCCACGTCTCTTCCACGGAGCATTTAAACCGTCTTGTTAAGCTACTGTGACCTCCACCACTCTTTCAAGGGGCATTAAAACCGTCTTGTTAAGCTACTCCGACCTCCACCGCTCTTCCAAGGGACATTAAAACAGTCTTGTTAAGCTACTGCTACCTCCACCGCTCTTCCAAGGGGCATTAAAACCGTCTTGTTATGATATTGCGACCTCCACCGCTCTTCCAAGGGGCATTAAAACCATCTTGTTAAGCTACTGCGACCTCCACTGCTTTTCCAGGGGGCATTAAAATCGTCTTGTTAAACCACTCTAACCTCCACGTCTCATGCAAGGGGCATTAAAAACGTCTTGTTAAGCTACTGTGACCTCCATCACTTTTCCAAAGGGCATTTAAACCGTCTTGTTAAACGAGTCTGACCTCCACGTCTCTTCCAAGGGGCATTAACACCGTCTTGTTAAGCTACTGCGAACTCCACGTCTCTTCCAAGGGGGTATTAAAACAGTCTTGTTAAGCTACTGCGACCTCCACCACTCTTCCAAGGGACATTGATATTGTCTTTTTATTCCACTGTGATATCCACCACTCTTCCAAGTGGCATATAAACCGTCTTGTTAAGCTACTGCGACCTCCACCACTATTCCAAGGGGCATTAAAAGCGTCTTGTTTAGAGATGAGCGTTGTTCTACTCGAACTGTTCGCCAATCTCAAATTCGAGCTGTTTTGGGCGGTGTTCGAGCCGTTCGGCGAACACGAACAATTTGAGAAAAATTCGGCTGTTCGAGGTTATGTTCGAAAACTGTTCGTGCACCAAAATCATAACTGGATTTTTTCTCAGTAATGATGAAAATTAATGTTAATACGCAGTTTGAGTGTACAGCGGGGTGGGGGGAGGGGCAGGGGATGGATCTCTGCAGGAACAATGAAGATCTCCATTTTTTTTTCTCTTTCCCGCATTTACAGTGGGGAGGTGCAATCTGTCAGCCTATCAGCAGCGCACACACGGAGCGAAGTGCTTTTTTTCACACAAGCAAGGGCATGTGTCATTGGCAGTGTATGTCACATGTCCTTGCCCTATAAGACCAAGCCATTTTCCCCGTCGCCACCATTTTCTCACTGCTGCAGCTGCGTGTTAGACGGCACCGCTGTTGCTGTGTGCGCTATACCTTGTTAATTTCAAGCCAATTTTCGCAAAAATATACAGATAGCTTGGGAGTAGGGAATAGTTGTGATTGCAGTCCTTTTAAGGACTAGGTTACAGCATTTCCTACGACTTTTATCAGGGAGGTCTGTGCTCTTAAATAGATAGGTTGTGGGAGTAAAGACTAATTGTAATTGGAGTCCTTTTCAGGACTAGGTTACATGAGTTCCTATCAGTTTTTGCCAGGCAGGTCTGTGCCAGTGCTGTGCAAGTTTTTTTCACAGCATTTGGCTGAATCTAGCAAAGCTAATCCTTTTTGGCCTATTGCAGAGTGTGTTAGTCAGTGGAGTAGCCTATCTGTGTTGCAAGATATACCACCTGTGTATAGAATACCAATTTTTTTACTGCACCTAGTGAAGTAAAATCTTTTGGGCATTGCATCATTCTATTAGTCCATCTATACTGACCTCCATCAGGTTGCAAATTAAAACTAATTTTTATCTGCATCTACAGTACCTCTGAAAAAATATTTGGGCTTCTAGCAGTGTGTGGGACTTGTTCTATTAGTCCATCTATACTGACCTTCATCAGGTTGCAAACTGAATATATTTTTTCTGCATCTACCTCTGAAAAAATATTGGGCTTCTAGCTGTGTGTGGGTCTTGTTCTATTAATCCATCTATACTGACCTCCATCAGGTTGCAAACTGAATATATTTTTTTCTGCATCTACCTCTGAAAAAATATTTGGCCTTCTAGTAGTGTGTCGGACTTTCTCTATTAGTCCATCTATACTGACCTCCATCAGGTTGCAAATTAAAACTAATTTTTATCTGCATCTACAGTACCTCTGAAAAAATATTTGGGCTTCTAGCAGTGTGTGGGACTTGTTCTATTAGTCCATCTATACTGACCTCCATCAGGTTGCAAACTGAATATAGTTTTTTCTGCATCTACCTCTGAAAAAATATTGGGCTTCTAGCTGTGTGTGGGTCTTGTTCTATTAATCCATCTATACTGACCTCCATCAGGTTGCAAACTGAATATATTTTTTTCTGCATCTACCTCTGAAAAAATATTTGGCCTTCTAGTAGTGTGTCGGACTTTCTCTATTAGTCCATCTATACTGACCTCCATCAGGTTGCAAATTAAAACTAATTTTTATCTGCATCTACAGTACCTCTGAAAAAATATTTGGGCTTCTAGCAGTGTGTGGGACTTGTTCTATTAGTCCATCTATACTGACCTCCATCAGGTTGCAAACTGAATATATTTTTTTCTGCATCTACCTCTGAAAAAATATTGGGCTTCTAGCTGTGTGTGGGTCTTGTTCTATTAATCCATCTATACTGACCTCCATCAGGTTGCAAACTGAATATAATTTTTTTCTGCATCTAGCTCTGAAAAAATATTTGGCCTTCTAGTAGTGTGTCGGACTTTCTCTATTAGTCCATCTATACTGACCTCCATCAGGTTGCAAATTAAAACTAATTTTTATCTGCATCTACAGTACCTCTGAAAAAATGTTTGGGCTTCTAGCTGTGTGTGGGACTTGTTGTATTAGTCCATCTATACTGACCTCCATCAGGTTGCAAACTGAATATATTTTTTTCTGCATCTACCTCTGAAAAAATATTTGGCCTTCTAGTAGTGTGTCAGACTTTCTCTATTAGTCCATCTATACTGACCTCCATCAGGTTGCAAATTAAAAATAATTTTTATCTGCATCTACAGTACCTCTGAAAAAATATTTGGGCTTCTAGCTCTGTGCGGGACTTGTTGTATTAGTCCATCTATACTGACCTCCATCAGGTTGCAAACTGAATATATTTTTTTCTGCATCTACCTCTGAAAAAATATTTGGCCTTCTAGTAGTGTGTCGGACTTTCTCTATTTGTCCATCTATACTGACCTCCATCAGGTTGCAAATTCAAAATAATTTTTTTCTGCATCTAACCCAGCCAATAGTTTTGGCCTAATACCACAGTTTGGCCACTCAGCTCTGCTCGGTTACCATCCATTGTTTTTTTGTGCAAACAACTCCAGAGTTGTGAATTAGTTAACCACCAAAATGAGTGGAAAAAGGCCTGCTGCTGGTGGAAAGGGGAATAGGCGTGTTGGGAAGGGGAAAAAAGGTTGTGTCCGTGGGGTAGGTGTTAAAGCAACAGTAACATCTGCAGAAGAAAGACCATCTTCCAGCCAAACTAAAATGTCTACTTCTTTTAGCGGACAATGTGATAAGATCCCTTTCTTACGGCCACGCCAATCGCTACAAATTCCAGATGAGGCACAAAAACAGCAGGTGCTTCAACGGATATCAAGTGCTCCTTTAAGTGGGCTCTCCTCCACATCAACTTCAACATCACAAATACTCCAGTCCTCAAAGGTGTCACCCAAATCGCACTTGCTTCCTCACAGCTCCCAAATCTCCAGCTGCCCGTCTGAGTATGAGGTAGAACAGATGGTTGAGTCTGCAGAGCTGTTTACTCATACTATAGCCTGGGAATCAGAGGTCGACTCCAGCGCTTCTGTGAATCCAGACGAGGAAATGATCTGCACTGATGCCCAGAATCTTTATGAGTCGGATCCAGGACCAGACGCAGAAGGTTCTGACCATAATGTAGACCCTCATTCCCAAACTGTAACTCCTGTTGGTGGAGACAATGAGGAAGACGATGATAAGACTCAAATACCTGATTGGAGCGACAACTTTAGTTTTTTGTCAGGGCAGGAACAGGTTGGCTCTGAGGATGACGGGTGTGATAACGCACAGGGTGATGATGATGAGGTCGGAGATCCCACTTACTGTCAACCCACAGTCAGCCAAGAGATGAGGTCAGCAGAGGAGGTGGAGGAAGATGCTAGTGACGACGAGGTCAGGTTGCGCCTTCCTGGACAGAGACGTAGTACTGGAAGCACGTCAACAACTGCATCCTCAAACACAACTCTGCCTCTCACCACAAGTCGTGGTGGCTCTTCAGGTCGCATGGGTGCTAAGCCTTGCATAGCCTGGGCATTTTTTCAGATCGATAAAGATGACCCAACTCGTGTTATCTGTAACATTTGTCAGCAAAAGCTAAGTAGAGGCCAAAAAATACATAGTTTGAGTACTTCATGCATGAACCGGCACATGGACATGAAGCATAAGTTGCAGTGGGAAGCTCAGTGTGCTACAATGCGGCCTAGCCGGCCGGGCCAACCACCGTCTGCCATATCTTGTGCATCCGCGGCCTCTTCATCCTCTGTGACTGGGGGGACAGCAGTCACACCTGTTTTGGGGCGCAGACCTGCCACCTCTTTACCCGCAACAGCCAGCGTGATTGGCAGGTCATCATTTTCTTTGGAGGTGGTAACACCAGCTGGTGTTGAGCGCTGTCCGACATCGATAGCACCACCTTTGGATCAAGGCAACCTAACATGTCCGCCTGCATCTTCCTCACAGACCGGCAGTTTGCCGGGGACACCCTTATCAACCCCGTCTAAGCACAATAGCCAGCCCTCGGTCCCTCAGATGTGGACAAGTAAAAGACCATTTCCTCCTAGCCATGAAAAAGCTAAGAGGTTGAATTTCACCATCTGCAAGTTCTTGGCTACAGAAATGCTGCCTTTCCGCCTGGTGGACACAGAGGATTTTCGAGACCTTATGTCCGTCGCAGTGCCCCAGTACCAGATGCCCAGTCGGCACTACTTCTCAAAGAAAGGTGTGCCTGCGCTCCACCAGCATGTCGCACACAACATCACCGCTTCTTTGAGAAACTCTGTGTGTGACAGGGTGCATTTCACCACAGACACTTGGACGAGTAGGCATGGACAGGGGCGTTACATGTCGCTGACTGGGCACTGGGTAACTATGGTGACAGCAGGACAAGGGGCTGCTGTCCAAGTCTTGCCGTCCCCACGAGTTGTGCGTCAATCCTCTTTATGTCAAAGTTCCTCCACTGCTTCTGCCTCCTCAACCTCCTCTCGGTCTTCCACCTGCACCCAAAGCCTGTCTGGTCATGCCACAAGCTTTCTAACTGCGCAGAAGGGATCCTGCACACCTCCTTACTATGCTGGCAGTAGGGCTCAACGTCATCAGGCGGTTTTTACATTGAAATGTCTGGGAAATGTGAGTCACACAGCTGAGGAGTTGTGGTCAGCTCTGGAGAACCAATTTCATGAATGGTTGTCTCCACTGGACCTGAAACCAGGGAAGGCCGTGTGCGACAATGCTGCAAACCTGGGTGCGGCCCTTCGCCGGGGCAATGTCACACACGTGCCTTGTATGGCTCACGTGTTGAACCTGGTTGTCCAGCAATTTTTAGCCCACTATCCCAGACTAGATGGCCTTCTGCAGAGGGCACGGTCGCTGTGTGCTCACTTCCGCCGTTCGCATCCCGCAGCTCAGCGACTTACATCTCTACAGAAGTCGTTGGGCCTGCCACTTCACCGGCTAAAATGCGATGTGCCTACCCGGTGGAATTCAACTCTGCACATGTTGCAGCGACTGTGGCAGCACCGACAAGCCCTGGTGCAATACGTTCTGACGTATAGCCTGGGCCAACGAGATTCAGAGGTGGGGCAATCATGCTGGAGGAGTGGTCTCAGATCAGGGACCTATGCACCCTTCTGCACAGTTTTGAAATGGTGACGAAGATGTTTAGTGCTGACGATGCCATTATCAGCATGACTATTCCGGTGATTTACATGCTGGAGCACATGTTAAACAGAATTCGGAGTCAGGTGGTGGCACAAGAGGAGGTGGAGGAAGTAGAGGAGGAGGAGTTGTATGCGGAAGGGCTAACATCTGCAAGGTCCAGAAGGTCGGCAGCACCAAGGCGGCAGGCATGTGAGGGTGGGGGAGATGGTTTTACCAGGGCGCATGGTAGCAGCCAAACTAGTGAGGAAGGTGCAGGAGCCCAGGAAGAAGTGGAGGACGAACTGATGGAAGACTCATCAGATGAGGGAGACCTTGATCACATTTCTGTTGTGCGAGGTTGGGGGGAGAGGACAGAGGAAGGAAGCATGATTGTTACCTCGCCACCAACACAACAGGGACTTGGTGCTCCTGGATGCGCAACACACATGAGTGCCTTCTTGCTGCACTACCTGCAACATGACCCTCGAATTGTGAGAATTAGAAATAATCCTGACTACTGGGTTGCCACACTGTTAGATCCCCGGTACAAAAGTAAATTTGCAGAAATTATTCCTGCCATAGAAAGGGATGCACGCATGCAGGAGTATCAGCAGAGACTGTTGCAGAATCTTACATGTGCTTTTCCACAAAATACCAGTGGTGCACGTAGTGAATCTCACAGTTCCAACTTGCCAACCGTGGGACCGTCAAGTGTTCAGCACTCAAACCGTAACAGAACCACAGTATCTGCTGGTAACATCAATTTTGCGGAATCATTTCACCACTTTTTTAGCCCATCCTTTGCAAGGCCACAGGAGACAAGAAGTCTGACACATAGTCAACGCCTAGAGACGATGGTACAGGAGTATCTCCAAGTAAACATTGAAGCCACGACTGTGTCACTGGACCCTTGCTCTTTTTGGGCTTCCAATCTGGATAAATGGCCGGAGCTAGCCACTTACGCCTTGGAGATCTTGTCATGCCCCGCAGCCAGCGTTCTGTCTGAACGTGTGTTCAGCGCTGCTGGTGGTGTGCTGACAGATAAGCGCACGCGGCTCTCCACTGATAATGTAGACAGACTCAAGTTCATAAAGATGAACAAATCATGGATCCGAAACGACTTTTCTACCCCTGTGTCATCCTGGGGAGAGTAAAAGCTTGATGAGTGGTTAAAATCACCCTACCAAACGTTTTAAGCTTTCAAATTACTAATCATGTTTATCTGTATCTTGACTGGAAAATAATTTGGGCTTTGTAGCAGTGTGCAGCACTAATCCTATTAGGCCATCTATAATAAGCTCCACCAGATTTAAAATTAAAAATAATTTTTAGCTGCATCTAGCCCGGAAAATAATTTTGGGGCTCCGAGATGCGCAAGACACATAAGTGCCTTCTTGCTGCACTACCTGCAGCATGACCCTCATATTGTCAGAATTCGAAGTCATCATGACTACTGGGTTGCCACACTCTTAGATCCCCCAAACTTTTCGATCAACCTTTTCATTTTAATAAAGACCAAAAAAATGGTCATTTTTGAAATTATAAGCATTAGCAGGTTGTTAGAAACTGAAATCAAACAGTTTTCAACTCAAAACTTTATTCTAGGTGATGTTACATTTTCACATAGGACCCCTTGTTCGAAAGGAGCTTCTGAACTCTCTCGTCCATTGAATTTGTCAGGTTTTGGATGGTTTCTGCTTCAATTGTTTTGCATGAGGACAGAATACCCTCCCAGAGCTGTTGCTTAGATGTGAACTGCCTCCCGCCATCATAGACACTCCTTTTAATGATGCTCCAAAGGTTCTGAATGGGGTAGAGGTCAGGGGAGCATGGGGGTCACACCATAAGTTTGTCCCCTTTTATGCCCATATCAGCCAGAGATGCAGATGTTTTATGTGCAGCATGAGATGGTGCATTATCATGCAGAAAAATGATCTTGCTGTGAAATACACGGTTCTTCTTCTTGAACCATGGCAGGAAGTGCTGTTGAGAAAATCCACATACATTATGGAGTTCATCTTAAGCGCCTTCAGGGATCCTAAAGGGTCCGACAATCTCTCTCCCCATGATTCCAGCCCAAAACATTACTCCACCTCCTCCTTGTTGGCGCTGTAGCCGTGTTTGCGTGGGGTGTCCATCAACCAGCCATCCTCCACTCCATCCATCTGGACCATCGAGCGCTGCACGGCACTCATCCGTGAACAAAACAGTTTTGAAATCAGTCTTCATGTAATGTTTGGCCCACTGGAGCCGTTTCTGCTTGTGTGAAGTGGATAGAGGAGGTCGACAGGATGGCGTATGCACAGCTGCAAACCTCTGAAGGACCCTGCATCTTGTTGTTCGGGGGACGTTGGAGGCACAAGCAGCTTCAAAAACTTGTCTGCTGCTATGACAAGGCTTTTTTGCCGCTGCTCTTTCAACCTGACGTAATTGCCTGTAGGAAAGAGTCCTCAATTTGCGCTTATCAGCACGCACACGTGTGTACTGTGAATCAGCTACATACTTCTTGATTGCCAAGACACTTCATCCTGATCATCGCACAATGTTGATTGTAGTCATGCCTTGACCTAAACACTCCACAATTTGTTGCTTCTCAGCAGCCGACACATCCTTTTTCTTTCCCATTTTGGCAGAAAATGTAGGCTGCTTAATAATGTGAGAGAGCCTTCTTAAGTAGTCTTGCCTTTCATTGGACACACCTGCCAAACTAATTAGCACAGGTGTCTGCAATTGCTTACAGTGATATAAAGAGCCCTGACACACATCACCATCAATGAGTTTAACTGACAAACAAACAAATTCTTCCCTTATCACTCCTAAACACTTTTTGCATAATAATTTGGAACGCGGTGTACATGTGCTTTTCCACAAAACACCAGCGGTTCACGTAGTGAATCTTACAGTTCTAACTTGCCAACCGTGGTCTGTATGGAATTGTTCAATAAAGGGCCCAAAATTAAGATAACATAGATGGGAGAGGTCTCTATGAATAGGAATTCCTAAGTATTTGATACCCTGTGAGGGCCAGGCAAAGGGAAAGTTGGACTGGATGGAATCCTATATGGATTTGGGGAGGGAGACATCGAGGGCCTCAGACTTCGCTGCATTGATTTTAAAATTTTACCATGTAACAAAGTGATCTATTTCAGCCATAACAGCATGGATGGATATATGTGATTGAGTGATATATACTAGGACATCATCAGCAAATAGAGAGCACTTGTACTCGGTGCCTCCCACCTCAATCCACCTAATATTGGGGTTATGGCGAATTGATGAGAGCAGGTGCTCCGTCACTAGGATGTATAAGAGAGGGGACAGAGGACATCCCTGCCTTGTCCCATTGGTGATTGTGAAAGGTGATGAAAATGTTCTGACGCACCCCCTGGGCCTTGGGACACCCGGAGCCGGACCCTTTTTGGTGGATGCTGGTGGTTGTAGTCTTCGTGGCGGCGACCCGGTTCCGTGGCTCAGGGCGGTCAAACCAGTGGCGGAACTATTTATGTGGTTTTGATGTTTAAATGTCCGACTACGCCACCCGTGGATTGCGGTCAGAGTGAACCGCCGCTACAGGGCAGACCGCTGAGGCTGGTGTTGTGGGTGCAGCAGAGCGTAGCATAACTCCCCACGGGAGGAGTATAGCCTCAGGGCAGTGTATGCGGAGGATGAGGGTGATGGTGCAGGGCAGCAGCAGTAACGACACGGAGTCAGTGATGCAGTCCAGGGCCTTTACTCACAGTTCTTATTATCCAGACCACGTCTGCAGGTAACGGCTGCCAACGTCGTACTGTGCTCACCAGGTGAGGGACTCAGACAACTCCCAGATAACTTTGGAGCACTTCACAGGACCCCCTTTGTGTGTCCTTTGTCTGGCCTTTCTTACCAACACTTCTGTCCGGCTGCCTCGGGCCTCCTCTTGGTAAACTTGGCGCCAGTTTCCCTGACCCTATGTGGTGCCTTCCTAGCGGGTGTAGCGAGGGGCTGCGCCACATAAAATGTCAGAGCCTCCGGTTTCTAGCTGAGGGTCGTTTCCTGCCTCCACTAGTTCGGGGACCGGTCTCCCCCTTTGGCCTGACCCCTCCACGCAGGTGGATTCGGGCGTGCGGTGGCGACTCGCCCGTCCGCACCCCTGGGATCCCTTCATTCCTCGTTCCTGGAGCCTTCTCCGCTCCTCTTCCTTCCTTCTCCCTCTTCCAGGCCTGGGCCTCTGTTACTAGGCCCACCTCCGGAGCAGAGCTCATGCAGAGCCCCTGCTCCCTGCCACTTCTGCTCAGACTTCTCTGCACTGAACTAAGATGGTGCCCACCTTTTATACTCCCTTCTCAATGCACCCAGGAACTGCTTCCTCTGCTCCTGCACTACAGGGTTCCCCTTCCTGAGTGTTCCCTCCCCCCACTCCAGCCAGGGACAGGGACTGTCGTGCCCATCTCAGGGGCATATTGGTCGCCCTGCCCCACGGCAATGTGGTGTAATGCATGCAGGTGTCGGGTCCTGATCCACACTCCAACCTTACCTGAGAGTGAGCTATCACACCTCTGGGTGAGGTGCAATACGTCTGTAGCAACCGAGCCCTCAGGGTGCTACAGTTCCATTTATCTTCAGCCTAGGTGACGTATTGCGATACAGGGCCGTGATTTTGGCTATAAAAGGGTCCCCTAGACCCCTACCCCAAGCTTTTTAAGAGAATCATATATGGCGTGCCAGGAGACTCTATGGAATGCTTTCTCAGCATCCAACGAGAGTATCTAATTACAAATTTTTAACTGCATCTAGCCCAGGAAATACTTTGTGCCTAGTAGCAGTGTCTGCTAGTTAGCGGATTATCCCGGCTGTTAAGCAAGCTACACCACCTGTAGTTTAGACACTTAATTTTTTCAAAGGAAATGCTTCGGGACCATGGGATACTCAGTGAAGAGCATCAGGAGGCACCCCAAGGCATAGGGGCTGGGACTGGCAGTAGGATGCCTTGCGGTGGACAGCCGAGCTCGATCCTTATAAAAGCTTTTTAACTGCAGCAGCTTTAGTGGACGCTACTGGAGCTGGAATTACGCGGCTGCTGGCATGAGACTTGCCCTCCAATAGATCCTTGTAAATGGATTTAAAGTGTATTCATTCAAATTAGAGAGACAATTTAAATTAAAAAGCTTAGAGCTGCCTCCACCACAGGGGGGCTCGCTCGACCCACCAGCGGACAGGCACCAGTATTGGGAGAGGGGGGCTGGCCATCAGGGTTCACCGCAGCTCTGGCACAAACCCGGCGACACGGAGGTGGCACGGGCAGGAGCGGACTGGCCGTGTCGGCTTCTCACTTTTTGGATTTTAGAAGGGCATGACATGCCTATATCTGTGTCTCCCCCTCCTTTTACTCCTCCACCTCTTTTATTTTCGCATGACTATATGTACTTGTCACTTTTCCATGTGTTAGTTGTGTCTTCTGAGCAGTTTGTCAGCTTTTGGACACCTTTGAAAGTGTTTTCTATGTGTTTCTATGTGTTTTTGTTTGCCTGCCATTGGTTTTAACGGTGTTCGAAGGTGTTCGACGAACAGTTCGACGAACAGTTCGGCGAACACACGGGTGTTCGACGAACCGAACCGAACTCGAACACTACGGGGGTGGCTCAACACTAGTCTTGTTAAGCTACTGCGTCCGCAACCGCTCTTCCAAGGGGAATTAAAACCGTCTTAAGCTACTGCGAACTCCACCACTTTTCCAAGGGGCATTAAAACCATCTTGTTAAGCTACTGCGACTTCCACCACTCTTCCAAGGGGTATTGATTTTGTCTTTTTATTCCACTGTGTGCTCCACGACTCTTCCAAGGGGCATTTAAACCGTCTTGTTAAGCTACTGTGACCTCCGCCATTCTTCCAACGGGCATTAAAACCATCTTGTAAAGCTACTGCGACCTCCAACACTTTTCCAAGGGGCATAAAAACCGTCTTGTAAAGCTACTGCGACCTCCACCACTCTTCCAAGGGGCAGTAAAACCGTCTTGTTAAGCTATTGCGACCTCCACCGCTTCTCCAAGGGACATTAAAACCATCTTTTTAAGCTACTGCGACCTTCATTCCTTTTCCAAGGGGCATAAAAACCATCTTGTTAAACCACTTTGACCTCCACGTCTCTTTCAAGGGGCATAAAAACCGTCTTGTTAAGCCACTGCAACCTACTCCACTTTTCCAAGGGGCATAAAAACCGTCTTTTTAAAGCACTCTGACCTCCACGTCTCTTCCAAGGGGCATTAAAACCGTCTTGCTAAGCTACTGTGACCTCCACCACTTCTCCAAGGGGCATTAAAATCGTATTGTTTAGCTACTGCGTCCTCCACCACTTTTCCAAGGGACATTAAAACCATCTTGTTAAGCTACTGCGACCTCCACCACTCTTCCAAGGTGCATTGATATTGTCTTTTTATTCCACTGAGACCTCCACCACTCTTCCAATGGGCATTTATATTGTCTTTTTTTCCACTGTGACCTCCACGTCTCTTCCAGGGAGCATTTAATCCATCTTGATAAGCTACTGTGACCTCCACCACTCTTCCAAGGGGCATTAAAACCATCTTGTTAAGCTACTGTGACCTCCACGTCTCTTCCAAGGGGCATTAAAACCATCTTGTTAAGCTACTGTGACCTCCTCGTCTCTTATAAGGAGCATTAAAACCGTCTTGTTAAGCTACTGCGACCTCCACCACTTTTCCAAGGGGCATTAAAACCGTCTTGTCAAGCTACTGCGACCTTCACCACTCTTCCAAGGGGCATTAAAACCATCTTGTTAATCTACTGCGACCGCCTTCATTTTTCCAAGGGGCATAAAAACTGACTTTTTAAACCACTCTGACCTCCACGTCTCTTCCAAGGGGCATTTAAACCATCTTGTTAAGCTACTGTGACCTCCACCACTCTTCCAAGTGGCATATAAACCGTCTTGTTAAGCTACTGCGACCTCCACCACTATTCCAAGGGGCAGTAAAGCGTCTTGTTAAGCTACTGCGACCTCCACGTCTCTTCCAAGGGGGATTGATATTGTTTTTTTATTCCACTGTGACCTCCAAGTCTCTTCCAAGGGGCATTTAAACCGCCTTGTTAAGATACTGCGACCTCCACGTCTCTTCCAAGGGGCTATTAAATCCGTCTTGTTAAGCTACTGCGACCTCCACCACTCTTCCAAGGGACATTGATATTGTCTTTTTATTCCACTGTGACCGCCACGTCAATTCCAAGGGGCATTTAAACCATCTTGTTAAGCTACTGTGACCTCCACCACTCTTCCAAGGGGCATATAATCCGTCTTGTTAAGCTACTGCGACCTCCACCACTATTCCAAGGGGCATTAAAGCGTCTTGTTAAGCTACTGCGACCTCCACGTCTCTTCCAAGGGGCATTGATATTGTTTTTTTATTCCACTGTGACCTCCAAGTCTCTTCCAAGGGGCATTTAAACCGTCTTGTTAAGATACTGCGACCTCCACGTCTCTTCCAAGGGGCTATTAAATCCGTCTTGTTAAGCTACTGCGACCTCCACCACTCTTCCAAGGGACATTGATATTGTCTTTTTATTCCACTGTGACCGCCACGTCAATTCCAAGGGGCATTTAAACCATCTTGTTAAGCTACTGTGACCTCCACCACTCTTCCAAGGGGCATATAATCCGTCTTGTTAAGCTACTGCGACCTCCACCACTTTTCCAAGGGGCATTAAAACCGTCTTAAGTTACTGCGACCTCCACCGATCTTCCAAAGGGCTTTAAAAGCGTCTTGTTAAGCTACTGCGACCTCCACCACTTTTCCAAGCGTCATTAAAACCATCTTGTTAAGCTACTGCATCCTCCACCGCTCTTCCCAGGGTCATTAAAACCGTTCAAAGCTACTGCGACCTCCACCGATCTTCCAAGGGGCATTAAAACCGTCTTGTTAAGCTACTGCGTCCTACACCGCTCTTCGAAGGGTCATTAAAACCGTTCAAAGCTACTGCGACGTCCACCGATCTTCCAAGGGGCATTAAAACCGTCTTGTTAAGCTACTTTGACCTCCACGTCTCTTCCAAGGGGCATTAAATCCGTCTTGTTAAGCTAAGGTGACCTCCACCACTTCTCCAAGGGGCATTAAAATCATATTGTTTAGCTAGTGCGTCCTCCACCACTTTTACAAGGGACATTAAAACCATCTTGTTAAGCTACTACGACCTCCACCATTCTTCCAAGGTGCATTGATATTGTCTTTTTATTCCACTGCGACCTCCACCACTCTTCCAATGGGCATTTATATTGTCTTTTTTTCCACTGTGACCTCCACGTCTCTGCCATGGAGCATTTAAACCATCTTGTTAAGCTACTCTGACCACCACTCTTCCAAGGGGCATTAAAACCATCTTGTTAAGCTACTGTGACCTCCACGTCTCTTCCAAGGGGCAATAAAACCATCTTGTTAAGCTACTACGACCTCCTCGTCTCTTCCAAGGAGCATTAAAACCGTCTTGTTAAGCTACTGCGACCTCCACCACTTTTCCAAGGGGCATTAAAACCGTCTTGTCAAGCTACTGCGACCTTCACCACTCTTCCAAGGGGCATTAAAACCGTCTTATTAAGCTACTACGACCTACACCACTTTTCCAAGGGGCATTAAAACTGTCTTGATAAACCAGTCTGACCTCCATGTCTCTTCCAAGGGGCATAAACACCGTCTTGTTAAGCTACTGCGACCTCCACCGCTCATACTAGGGGCATTAAAACCATCTTGTTAAGCTACTGCGACCTCCACCACTTTTCCAAGGGGCATTAAAACCATCTTGTTAAGCTACTGCGACCTCCACCACTTTTCCAAGGGGCATTAAAACAGTCTTGTTAAACCACTCTAACCTCCACGTCTCTTCCAAGGTGCATTAAAACCATCTTGTTAAGCTTCTGCGACCTCCACCACTTTTCCAAGGGGAATTAAACCGTCTTGTTAAACCACTCTGACCTCCATCGCTCTTCCAAGGGGCATTAAAACCGTCTTGTTAAGAAACTGCAACCTCCACCACTCTTCCAAGGGGCATTGATATTGTCTTTTTTTTCCACTGTAACCTCCACCATACTTCCAAGGGGCATTAAAACCATCTTGTTAAGCTACTGCAACTTCCACCACTTTTCCAAGGGGCATTAAAACCGTCCTGTTAAACCACTCTGACCTCCATCGCTCTTCCAAGGGGCATTAAAACCGTCTTGTTAAGCTACTGCGACCTCTACCACTCTTCCAAGGGGCATTGATATTGTCTTTTTATTCCACTGTGACCTCCACCACTCTTCCAAGGGGCATTAAAAAAATCTTGTTAAGCCACTGCGACCTCCACCACTTTTCCAAGGGGCATTTAAACAGTATTGTTAAACCACTCTGACCTCCACTACTCTTCCAAGGGGCATTAAAACCGTCTTGTTAAGCTACTGTGACCTCCAACACTCTTCCAAGGGGCATTAAAACCGTCTTGTTAAGCTACTGCGACTTCCACCACTCTTCCAAAGGGCATTTAAACCGTCTTGTTAAGCTACTGCGTACTCCACCACTTTTCAAAGGGGCATTAAAACCGTCTTGTTAAACCACTCTGACCTCCACGTCTCTTCCAGCGGGCATTAATACTGTCTTGTTAAGCTACTGCGACCTCCACCACTTTTCCAAGGGGCATTAAAACAGTCTTGTTAAGCTAGTGCTACCTCCACCACTCTTCCAAGGGGCATTAAAACTGTCTTGTTAAATCAGACTGACCTCCACATTTCTTCCAAGGGGCATTAAAACTGTCTTGTTAAGCTATTGCGTCCTCCACGTCTCTTCCAAGGGGCATTAAAACCGACTTATTAAACCACTCTTACCTCCATGTCTCTTCCAAGGGGCATTAAAACCGTCTTGTTAAGCTACTGCGACCTCCACCACTTTTTCAATGGGCATTAAAACCATCTTGTTAAGCTACTGCGACCCCCACCGATCTTCCAAGTGGCATTAAAACTGTCTTGTTAAGCTACTGCGACCTCCACGTCTCTTCCAAGGGGCATTAAAACCGACTTATTAAACCACTCTTAACTCCATGTCTCTTCCAAGGGGCATTAAAACCGTCTTGTTAAGCTACTGCGACCTCCACCACTTTTTCAAGGGGCATTAAAACCATCTTGTTAAGCTACTGCGACTTCCACCACTCTTCCAAGGGGCATTGATATTGTCTTTTTATTCCACTGTGTTCTCCACGACTCTTCCAAGGGGCATTTAAACCGTCTTGTTAAGCTACTGTGACCTCCACCATTCTTCCAAGGGTCATTAAAACCGTCTTGTTAAGCTACTGCAACCTCCACCACTTTTCCAAGGGGCAGTAAAACCGTCATGTTAAGCTACTGCGACCTCCACCGCTTCTCCAAGGGGCATTAAAACCATCTTTTTAAGCTACTGCGTCCTCCACCGCTCTTCCAAGGGGCATTAAAACCGTCTTAAGCTACTGCGACCTCCACCGATCTTCCAAGTGGCATTAAAACCGTCTTGTTAAGCTACTGCGTCCTCCACGTCTCTTCCAAGGGGCATTAAAACCGTCTTGTTAAACCACTCTTACCTCCATGTCTCTTCCAAGGGGCATTAAATGCATCTTGTTAAGCTACTTCGACCTCCACCGCATTTTCAAGGGGCATTAAAAACATCTTGTTAAGCTACTTCGACTTCCACCACTCTTCCAAGGGGCATTGATATTGTGTTTTTATTCTACTGCGACCTCCACCACTCTTCCAAGGGGCATTGATTTTGTCTTTTTATTCCACTGTGTTCTCCGCGA
This sequence comes from Phyllobates terribilis, assembly GCF_046119375.1. Taxonomy (NCBI): domain Eukaryota; kingdom Metazoa; phylum Chordata; class Amphibia; order Anura; family Dendrobatidae; genus Phyllobates; species Phyllobates terribilis. Next base: position 104,670,573 of record NW_027362767.1, read on the forward strand.
CTCTTCCCAGGGGCATTTAAACCGTCTTGTTAAGCTACTGTGACCTCCACCATTCTTACAAGGGTCATTAAAACCGTCTTGTTAAGCTACTGCGAGCTCCACCACTTTTCCAAGGGGCATTAAAACCGTCTTGTTAAGCTACTGCGACCTCCAACACTCTTCCAAGGGGCAGTAAAACCGTCATCTTAAGCTACTGCGACCTCCACCGCTTCTCCAAGGCGCATTAAAACCATCTTTTTAAGCTACTGCGACCTCCACCGCTTTTCCAAGGGGCATAAAAACCGTCTTGTTAAACCACTTTGACCTCCGTGTCTCTTCCAAGGGGCATTAAAACAGTCTTGTTAAGCTACTGCTACCTTCTTCACTTTTCCAAGGGGCATTAAAACCGTCTTGTTAAACCACTTTGACCTCCACGTCTCTTCCAAGGGGCAATAAACCGTCTTGTTAAGCTACTCCGACTTCCACATCTCTTCCAAGGGGTAATTAAAACCGTCTTGTTAAGCTACTGCGACCTCCACCGCTCTTCCAAGGGGCATTAAAACCATCTTGTTAAGCTACTGCGACCTCCACCACTTCTCCAAGGGGCATTAAAATCGTCTTATTTATCTACTGCGTCCTCCACCACTTTTCCAAGGGGCATTAAAACCATCTTGTTAGGCTACTGCGTCCTCCACCATTCTTCCAAGGGGCATTAAAACCATCTTGTTAAGCTACTGTGACCTCAACGTCTCTTCCAACGGGCATTAAAACGGTCTTGTTAAACCACTCTGACCTCCACGTCTCCTCCAAGGGGCATAAAAACCGTCTTGTTAATCTAATGCGACCTCCACCACTCTTCCAAGGGGCATTGATATTGTCTTTTTATTCCACTGCGACCTCCACCATTCTTCCAAGGGGCATAAAAACCGTCTTCCTAAACCACTCTGAACTCCATAGCTCTTCCAATGGGCATTGAAAGGTTGTTTTTAATTACCTCTAACGTCCACGACTTTTCCAACGGGCATTGCATTTCCTCCTAATTTTAGTCCAGCTTTTGCTTTTCAATGCATAGGCGAACATTAAGGGAGACCCACTCCCCAAAAATGGGTAGAAGGTTTTTCGTATGTTGTAATCCTTGTCTGTTTCAAGGGGCATTGCAGTTCCTCATAATTTCTGGAAAGCCTTCCATTCACTGCTTAGGCCAACAGTGTACAGTAGACCCAGTTGCTATAAATGGAAAAAACGGTTTAGTTAAGGCCCTGTGACCTCCATGTCACTTTCAAGGGGCATTGGAGTGCCTCGAAATTTTTGGTAGGCATAGCACTCACTGTATGCCCTATAACTGTGTAGCGGAACCGCTCCTTTTTGTACAGAAACATATCCTACAAGACATGTGTGGTTGACTGGCCTGATATTGATGTGAATGGTCCCTGTTCCTCCTGCTGTTTCTCCTTTGCCACCACCTCATTCATCACCTGAAGCTTTGTTTTAATGGGAGTCATAGAACTGGGATAGTAGCAGGAAAACATCCAGCAATCCTCGGAGGAGGTAGGATATGCGCCAAAACGCTGACCACCTCAGACCTAGCCGTTACTACATACATGCGCTTTCATTTCAAGGAACAAAAAGCTAAGGAGATGGATGGCCTCATGATCATGAATAATTTACTCATTGTGTAGGAGGCCGACCACTGCTCCAGTCTACATTATGAACTTTGTGTTGAAGTCTGATTGACCCAGGACCCGCAATCCTCTGTCTGGAGGACGTGTTGCATCCCAGTGTGCAACTGTGTCCCGGCTTCCACAATATTAACCCAGCGTGAATGCATCAGTCAGATGGACCATACCTGGCCACATTCACTTGTCTATGTGTTTGTGGTTAGGCTGTCCTTCAAACAGGGGCTGCTGGGGACCATTTATGGACACCCGGCCGCGCCCAGGCGGCTGGGGACCGAGCGTGGACACCCGGCCGCCGGGCGTCTGGGGACTGAGTATGGATACCAGGCCTCCGACTCAGCCATAACATGGTGGCCGGCGTCTGCCTCCACATGCCTAAAAGGCCCAATTTCAAGTGCAAGCAAGCTAGCAGTATGGTATTGCAGCCTGGGGGTGGGTGGGTGGCAGGCTGCATGCTTGCGTTTGCATTGCAAGGAATGGGGGAGGTACAATTGAACACTGCCCTGGGACAAGGACTTGCACGGGGATAGTTGCAAGTCTGCATCTTCTGATGTGGCAAGGATCACTTCTGATGGGCACACTTTTAGGCAGTGACCTGGGTGTCAGAGATGCTTCCAGGGGTCTTCCCCATGCTGTTCCCATGTCTTTTCAGCAATGTATGCATGTGTCACACAGCACATGGCCAGATAAGATTGTAAAATGTTAAAATGACATTTCCCGGTGAATGCATTTGTCACTGTTGAAAGCAATACAAAAGTGCAAAAACGCATAAAAAATGCTACTTGTGAACATAGCCCAAGGTGTGGAGGAGTATTTTGTTTTTGGTTATTTATTTTACCTTATACACAAGTCTTTACCCTGGAAAGGAAGTTCCTTAACATATTTCACAGGAAACCCGTTTCAGTTTCGTTTTTGAATGTTTTATTGTGAGCCTGTAAAAGTGGCTTAATACTTCTGACCACGTTGTTGACAGCAGTGACCTGGGGGTCAGAAATGCTTCCTGGGGCGATCCCCATGCTGTCCCCATGTCATTTGAACACTGTCACTATCATTTTGGTCCCTCTTTAGGCTTTCTACAGACTGCTGGGGGTGCCGCCGCAAAAATGATCGGGTCTCCCATAGACTAACATTGGGCTCGTTGCTCGGGTCGAGCACCTGAGTATCACGGTGAGCTCGACCTGAGCTTCGAGCACCCAAGCATTTTAGTGCTCGCTCAACACTATATAGTATCACTTATTTCCAGTTTTTCTGTTTGGCACAGAGAAAATGAAAAAATGTATAACTTGACCTACTTGACCTGTTTGACCTCTTTATTTGGCCTATAATTTTGACCATTTTACTCTCCCACTCGTCATGTACAATATAAAGTTATATTGTGGTACCGTGTTAGCCAGAAAAATCAATGTAAATACTTTTATGCCCAAAAATGACAAAAGTATTCTTGGAGTGATACCTTTATTGGCTAACCAGCTCTGAAAGCTTGCACGTATATACAGTACAGACCAAAAGTTTGGACACACCTTCTCATTTAAAGATTTTTCTGTATTTTCATGACTTTGAAAATTGTACATTCACACTGAAGGCATCAAAACTATGAACTAACACATGTGGAATTATATACTTAACAAAAAAGTGTGAAACAACTGAAAATATGTCTTATATTCTAGGTTCTTTAAAGTAGCCACCTTTTGCTTTGATGACTGCTTTGCACACTCTTGGCATTCTCTTGATGAGCTTCAAGAGGTAGTCACCGGAAATGGTTTTCACTTCACAGGTGTGCCCTGTCAGGTTGAATAAGTGGGATTTCTTGCCTTATAAATGGGATTGGGACCATCAGTTGTGTTGTGCAGAAGTCAAGTGGATACACAGCTGATAGTCCTACTGAATAGACTGTTAGAATTTGTATTATGGCAAGAAAAAAGCAGCTAAGTAAAGAAAAACGAGTGGCCATCATTACTTTAAGAAATGAAGGTCAGTCAGTCCGAAAAATTGGGCAAACTTTGAAAGTGTCCCCAAGTGCAGTTGCAAAAATCATTAAGCGCTGAAAAGAAACTGGCTCACATGAGGACCGCCCCAGGAAAGGAAGACCAAGAGTCACCTCTGCTTCTGAGGATAAGTTTATCCGAGTCACCAGCCTCAGAAATCGCAGGTTAACAGCAGCTCAGATTAGAGACCAGGTCAATGCAACACAGAGTTCTAGCAGCAGACACATCTCTACAACAACTGTTAAGAGGAGACTTTGTGCAGCAGGCCTTCATGGTAAAATAGCTGCTAGGAAACCACTGCTAAGGACAGGCAACAAGCAGAGGAGACTTGGTTGCGCTAAAGAACACAGGGAATGGACATTAGACCAGTGGAAATCTGTGCTTTGGTCTGATGAGTCCAAATTTGAGATTTTTGGTTCCAACCACTGTGTCTTTGTGCGGCGCAGAAAAGGTGAACGGATGGGCTCTACATGCCTGGTTCCCACCGTGAAGCATGAAGGAGGAGGTGTGATGGTGTGGGGGTGCTTTGCTGGTGACACTGTTGGGGATTTATTCAAAATTGAAGGCATACTGAGCCAACATGGCTACCACAGCATCTTGCAGCGGCATGCTATTCCATCCGGTTTGCGTTTAGTTGGACCGTCATTTATTTTTCAACAGGACAATGAGCGCAAACATACCTCCAGGCTGTGTAAGGGCTATTTGACCAAGTAAGGGAGTGATGGGGTGCTACACCAGATGACCTGGCCTTCACAGTCACCAGACCTGAACCCAATTGAGATGGTTTGGGGTGAGCTGGACCGCAGAGTGAAGGCAAAAGGGCCAACAAGTGCTAAGCATCTCTGGGAACTCCTTTAAGATTGTTAGAAGACCATTTCCGGTGACTACCTCTTGAAGCTCATCAAGAGAATGCCAAGAGTGTGCAAAGCAGTCATCAAAGCAAAAGGTGGCTACTTTGAATAACCTAGAATATAAGACATATTTTCAGTTGTTTCACACTTTTTTGTTAAGTATATAATTCCACATGTGTTAATTCATAGTTTTGATGCCTTCAGTGTGAATGTACAATTTTCATAGTCATGAAAATACAGAAAAATCTTTAAATGAGAAGGTGTGTCCAAACTTTTGGTCTGTACTGTATTTTTTTCTGGTTAGCCAATAAAGGTATCACTCCAAGAATACTTTTGTCATTTTTAGGCATAAAAGTATTTACATCGGCTCTCCCACTAAAAATGTATAGGTCTTGTGGGTTGCTCTTGGTATACAGTGAATATTACCTACCAAAAGATGTCCTAGGAAGGACAATCGGTAAATCATCAGCACGGTTTTTGGCAACAAAGGTTCATTGATGCTTCTGGGGAACAAAAGGCTAGCTAGTCCAATCTCACAGAACATTTAATCTTGCTCTAACAGCTGGAAATTCTGGCCAGAGTAGATTGATGTCAGAACACACATTAAATTGCAGCTTGCGGTGTATGGGACTGTGCAGTCTCAGACCGATCAGAGAGTCCATGCTGACCCGTCCATTGCCTAAAGCATCTACCATGTGCAGCAGAACTGAACCATGGGGCAAGAGAAAAGGTGGGCATTATGAATCATGTGTTATTTTACATTGTGTTGATGGTAATGTTCTTCTGTATTACGTACATAGAAAGAATTGGTACCAAGATGCACTATGAAAAAAAACATTGTGATACTCCAGTGAACGTTCTACTAGGAAAAATAAGGTCTTAGCATTCATGTGGAAGTTACTTAAATAAGCTTTTCCATGAAGATTTCTTCTTTATAAATTTGCATATATGTGTATATAGTGTGATTGTAGTAATATCCTCACCTACCGCCACCTTCTCCGGGATCCAGCACCGTTCTTCTCCTCTTCTCAGTGACATCACCACTCATCAGACTCTGTGGATCATCTCTATGCGTAAGCCAGAAGTTTTTTACACTGTAAGACTATGGAGCATTGTTCTGACACGCTATAGGCTTACATTGTAAAAGTCACTTCTTGGAGAGTCTGATGAGCGATGTTGTCACTGAGAAGAGAAGCAGTTGGGTTTCGCAAGGTGCCCCCAGGGTACCTCAATGACATCATCAACCAAGGCCATATAAGGTGGACTCTGACACTCATGTGGACTGAGTATTAACTCAAATGTGTGTTCTGTTACCTTGTGGTTTGGGGTTTTATCACAGTAATTCTTTTAACTGGTAATTATCTCAGCAAAATCCTGTAAGTGTAACAAATTCTTTCCTGGACTTGTTCTCTTTACAAACACTACTTCATCAAAGTATATCATTTCAGCAAACAAGCTTGCCTGTTCATCAGTGCTGCCAGGAGCTATCCATTTGTTTGCTGATTAACGTTTCATCTGATGTAAGCATAAAAACTCATCATAGGACTTGTTCACATTGCAAATGCAGCCACTAGTTCTGAATAACTAGTTTTGTGTCTTTTGATGTACCCTGCTCAATTTTCTGCCTGCTGTCGTGGACCTTGCTTTTTAACGTGCCATCAGGCAAGTCCTGTCCACTGTGCCAGTGCCTTTGGTTGGAGTTGCCCAGCCTGACCTGCGGCTTAAAGAAGCCACCTCACCAGGTGAACCCCTAACAGTTGTAAACCAATGATAGCCCTTCATGGCAAATGTATTTTCGAATGTCAGTGGACTCTTTTACAAGGATGTTGCACCTTGACACACTGCAAATATTGATTAGGAATGGAGAACCATGTCAAACATTTAAATTGTTTATTCAGTTGCTAATCTCCCCAAGTCTCAATTCTAATGAGCATCTGTAGGATATTCTAGCAAAACCAGTCCTAGCCACCTTACAACTCTTAAAGGAACTTACATTTCTTAAAAAGTTTTCTGTTAACATCTTGGGTCAAACACAGGATACATTTAGAAATGTTTTAAACACCATTGTTAAAATACTGGAAACCAGTGGCTGAAGGAGCGCAAGCAGGAACAGCAAGTGCTAGTGAAAGTTCTTGGAGATAGCAAGGACTTGTAGGAAACAATCCGTAGAAGAATAGAACAGTCTGGGTAAGAATGTTCAAGAGCTGGAGAGTGAAACCAGGCTAACAGCTAGACACAATACTCCAGCAATGATTGAGAGATCAATGCTGCTTTAAGTAGGCCCTAACAGGAAACAAGATGGATTCCTTAGATTCAGAATCTGCCATCTTAGTAAAGGGCAATTGAAGGACACAACAGCAGCCTCCAGTGGCAGCCTCCCACCGAACGAAGTGGAAACAGAGAGGAGAGGTGCTGACCTGGATGTTAGAATCTTAAAAAGTAATTAAACTTAACTACAAAGTTATGATTTTTGTTGTAATATATACTCCACTACCTTATTTTGCTTCCTTCTCTTCCAAGTATTATGCTGCAGTGCTGTTTCAATGTGGAGTTCATGCTCCTTTAGAAGCTGCTTTTAATTGCTGCTCAGGCAAAGAGGATTGCACAATTTTCCCCTAGGAGTATGGGTGTTGGGAGAATAAAGGCTCAGACCGGAAAAGTCCCATGTGCAGACGTTTTGAATGTAGTAGTGTAGGGACTATATGCTGAGCAGCAGTTGAAAGGAGCCTTGAAAGGAGCATGACATGTGCATTGAAACAGCATTGCAGCATAACGTTTGGGAGCAAATAAAGCAAAATAATATAATTAAGTATATTACAAAAAATGTGTAAGTTTGCAAGTGCTGATCAAAAATTGCATTAAAAAAGTTTAGTTACTCTTTAAAGTGTCATATTTTTCTCACTTGGTGTACATGAGGTTGCATTCTGTCTGAATATCTCTCTTGATATATTCTCTCTAGCTAAAAGCAAGAATACTTAAAGAGGGTGTCTCATCAAAATGTTCTTGTAGTCTTTATGTTGTCTAGGTTCACTAACTTGATTTTGTTGTGATATTTTAATTTAAGAGAAGTAGTTAAGCAGTGAAGATGTACATAAAGGTCATGATTAAACAGGTTATTGGGGAAGCAATTACTGGTTTATGTCAGATAAGTGAAAAATGCCTTTAAATACGGTTGCACGACTTTGCTTGAGGCATATGAAGTAAATGTTAATCTTTCATTGTAACATGAAGGGTACATCCCCAACTCTCCTTGCAGTCCCTGGATTGTGACAGCACTAAAATAATTCAGTTAAGATGTCTTTGCCAGCAAGATTATTTACTGCTCATTTGGCCTCTGGGTTTCTCCTTGGATCTGTCCTCAGTTGCCATTCTTTCTTTCCAGCTTCTCTGACATTTTCTCCTTCATGGTTCCAAGCTATTCCCGAACCGCAAAGGTAGTTTAAATTCTGTCTAAAATACCAAGTCCCTCAGGCAAACAATCTGTGCCCGGACTGTTAAATGGGTCCCAAAGTCCTGAATCTTTGTCATTAATACAGCCATAAAAGTCCATTCCAATAGGTCACAGGAATAGATTTTATTGTTGTAAAGTTATAAGTGAACTCATCTCAGTGTCTTACTTGTACAAAAAGATAACCACTGACAGATCTTCTACATACAATCTAGTTGGAATATATGTATGTTTTTGGAAAAATCCTCTACGGCTTTCTTTAGCATCAATTTGTTCATTGCTTTCACATAAAGCTGATGGAGGATCTTAAAGAGGTTTTCTGCTTTGAGAAAAGTGGACACCGAACACTTTTTAAGTGTAACAGTGTAACATAACAAACACAACAGGTGGTCATCCTCTTCAAGTCCAGATCTGGATTGGATTTCCACTACTGTTCCGGTCTCAGCGTTTTGGTTGCAGCAGTGATGTCATGTCGACAGTTGACATCATCACAATGATGTGCACTGTCGGCATGACGTGACAATTTAAAGAAGGATTTGGTCATTTAACCATTACCCATCAACCCCCCTTCCATATCAGGTGTTTGTAAAATAACATACAACTGCCTGTGTCTTGGGTCAAATTGCCACAGCAACCCTTTATTAAATACTACATACAAACCCGGGGCGCCCATAACAATGGCACACCAGTATATTATAAACAATGTAAACATTACATGAAAATAAACAGCTATTAGGTCTAGACCAGAGGCAAACCCCCCAACCTTACGATTTTACTTGGCTGCACCATACTAGCACAGGGAATGAGGTATTAATATCCCATAATTAATACCCCTACCCTTGTAGGACCTATGCCCGCAAGTTAACTTGGCCACTATTCCCCACCAAAGACATCACCAGTTGACCAGCCTCTAAACCATACCTATCCTCCTGCCACAGACCTCGCCATGAGATACCTTACATGACCTGGTCCCGCCAAACCCACAAAGCTTGTTCGATATCATCCCTCAGATCCAATATTCACAAGTCAGTGCTGATTGCATTGAGATGAACACCATCAAACCTCAAATGATCCCTAGATGGTGTCTCCAACTCCTTATGTTTTACCACTATGCCGCATTCCTAGCAACAAAATGAGCCATGGCCGTATTGACTTTAATCCTAGTCTTATTAATTCTTTCCACCGACTTTGTGTACTTACATGTAAGTGTCGCTCCCAGGGGATGGGGAGGACTCGGCGCCCGGGCCTTGTTGTGGCCTGACCTTGGGGGATGTCGCGGTGGTCGGCTCCTGGGCCCGTACCCTGGGCCTCTCTTTAAAAGGGGGTTGATGGATAATTATATGAGTTTGTGACACCACCTGTGGTATCTGGTGAGAATCACCAGCGCTGCTGCAGTCTGCTGAGGCCGGTGATAAGGCAGCTTGATGGTATAGCTCCCCACAGGTGGAGCTGGGCCTCAGGGCAGCATATGGAGAGGGGGAATGCAGGACGGAAGAGACCCAGCAGGGACTACGGAAAGACAGGCAACCACACACAGTTCTCTTCTGTACCTTTTACTGATGGTAATTCAGGCACATCCCGGAGCACTGTAGGGTGAAGGGTGCATTTCATGATTCTTCCAAGGGAATGGGTATAGGGCCTCCTGTCTCTTGCCTCTGTGTAATAAGTTCCTGACCTGCCTGAAGCTAGGCCTAACTTTGTCTCCGTTCTGCACCTGCTGACTTTGTGGTAGGGCCTTCTCTTGGAGTGCACGACCCCAGCTTACGGGGCCTATGGGTCTCCTGGCTCTGTTACGTATCAGCTCTCTGGTGATCCTGGGACCTGTAGTTCTCCAGGGATTTCGGTTATATCCTACTGGGTGATAGAGATCCCGGTAAGCTCGGACCCGATGTCCGGTATAAGCTTAGGGGTGAGCTGGTTAAGCTCCTCTACCCCCACTGCTATTCACTTTCCACTAGCCTTTGGCCACGCTCAGGCCCTCACTAGGCTACTCACACTCACGGCAGCTTGCCGCACTTCACCGCTCTTACGGCGTCGGCACGCCTTGGACTATAACCTGAGCTCCTTGAGTCTGGACTGGGTTTCAGGACCACTGGAGGCCTAACTTGCCTCGCACAGCAACCTGCGTGCTTCTCCTCACACACAGCTCTTCACTCACTGTGCACTCCAGACTCTCTCTGATTAGCTCCACCTTCCCTATTTATATCCCTAACGGGCTCCCTCTGCTGGTCTGAGGTGGAAGGTGGAGATGTGTGAATGTTTATGGGGGCCTCTTGTGGAGGAATCCATTCATGCACCCTTCTAGGATCTGTGGTACCAAGCACAGCTGGGCGTCACATTCCCCCCTAGCAAAGCTCAGCACTCCCGGGCTAAAGTACATTTTGAATAAACATGAACAATAGCAATCTTCCCTTTATGGGAGGCGCATTCTTAAACGTTGCATATAACATTATAAAACAGTATATACTCATTCAATTTAGTAAGCAACCCCAGAATTCAAGTCTCTTGTGGTGAGCTTCCCAGCCAGGATGTCCATCTCACAGGGCAGAGTACTTGGTAGCTTGAGGGTCCTGTCCCAAACCCTCAACGTAGGCCCTGGGGTGGCTGCAGGGCATGGAGATCCTGAGTTGGACCTCCAGTAGTGCCACTCCAGACAGGTTTTGCTTCTGAGATCACCTACATGGGCACCCCAGGGGGTGCAGTTATATACATGAAGCAGTTTTTGGGCTGCACATAGTCCTCAGCCTCGGAGTTCTTAGATAAATAACAAAGGAAATCATTAGGCATAGTGTCCATATACCTCAACTGTTCATCAATAAGGCAAAACACAAAGTAATTTACATATGCATGAAAACACACAGAAAATACAGTTCAATACCCCAGGGGTAACTATCTACACTTGTCAGAGTTTAGCTATCTTACTCTGTATATCTGACAGGGGGTTGACCTCGCTTGATACGTGTTGATCTGCGTAAGACTGGGATGCATGAAGCTCTAGTAGGTGCACTACCTCCCACTGTGTCAGGACCAGGTGTGGAGGAGCTACCAGACTGCATTGACCTCCCTACTAGAATAATAAGCATACCATGGGCTGGGCTTTCCTGCTCTGCTCCAACCGGAGATCCTTCTTCCGGGGACTCTTCTTGAGCAGGCTTTTCTGAAGCACTTACAGGTTCTTCTTGCTGTGGGTAGAAGGTGAGTACAGGGATGATTACTGCTCCTCCTAGTTGGGGCCAATCTGCCGGGAAATCTCCTAAGTCAGTGTGTATCACTGCTTCTTTAGGCTCCTCCGGTACGGTGAGAGGCACTTCTTCTTGGGGCTTCAGAAGATCTGGACACAACTTTAGATGGTCCCTGGATACCGTCGCAGACGTTCTTCCTCCATCTCTACTGATTAAGCAGGTCTTCTTATTATCAAATCTTGACTTCAACACAGTGTAGGGTTCCTTCTCCCACTGGTCATCAAGTTTGTGTTTTTTTCTCTTCCTTTTCAATACTATTTCACCAGGTGTGAAGGGTTCTGCGGGTGCACTTTTGTTGTAGTGGGCCTCCTGTTTATTCCTCACCCGAGAGAGACGGTCTTCGACACAGACTTGTACCCTCCTGTACTGTTCCTGTCTGGTCGTGTCCCAGTCCTCAGTGGTCACATCCACTTCTGGTTCTACTACACCAAGCTCCAGGTCCATACGCAGCTTTCCTGGTCTCGCCCGCATGAGATTTGCCGGAGTGCAGTTGGTGGAACTTACTGGTATGTGGTTGTACAGGTCTACTAGGTCAGGTAGTAGGTCCGGCCACTGATTTCTCTCCTCAAGTGGTATGGTCTTCAGCAGGTCGATGATGATGTTATTCATCTTTTCGCAGAGACCGTTGGTTTGGGGGTGGTACGGTGTTGTTCTTATTTTCTTACACCCGTACAAATGGCAGAACTCTTTAAACAATTCAGCCTCAAAGGTCGGGCCTTGGTCCGTCAGCACCTTCTCAGGGTATCCATGGGGTCTACAGAAGCACGCCTGGAAGGTTTTTGCTGCTGTCTCTGCCGTCAGGTCCTTGACCGGGGCGACCAGCAGGAACCTAGAGTAGTGGTCAAGCATGGTCAGGGCGTAGGAGCACCCTGACCTGCTGGATGATAACTTGACATGGTCCAAGGCCACGATCTCCAGGGACCGAGTCGTCTTGATGGGTTGCAGGGGTGCCTTCTGGCTACTGTAGTCTTTTCTTCTAAGGCTGCAGGGTCCACAGTCTCTGCACCACCGCTCGATAGAGCAGCGCATTCCTACCCAGTAGAATCGACACTTCAGCAGGGTCTCTAGCTTTTTCCAACCAAAGTGCCCCTCCTGATCGTGGTAGGCCTCCAACACCATTTGGATGTCTGTCTTCGGGACCACTATCTGCCATACCATCTCATGGGTTTTTGCATTGACGTACCTCCGGCACAGCTTCTCACGGTAAATAAACAGCCGGCTTCTCTCGTTCCACAGCTGCTTTGCTTGCAGAGACACTTCCTTTTCCAGGGAGGAACCTTCTTGGGTTATCAGCTCCTTGATACGGCTGACAACCGGGTCACTGTCCTGGGTCTCTTTCCAGTTGTGGTGTTGAAGAGGGTTTAAGGTCTTCCCACGCTGCCTCCTTGAGGCTCGTTGCTCGTGGATCATCCCATTCTGGTGAAGAGCAGGTAGCTCAATCTCCTCCAGGTCATCCACTTCCTCTTCTGTGTCTGACTGGTGAGGCATCCTGGACAGGGCATCGGCTTTGGCGTTCTTGCGGCCCGCTGGATATTTAATTGTGAATTGATAGTTTGACAGCCGAGCCATTCATCGTTGTTCCAGTGCTCCTAGCTTGGCTGTTTCCAGATGGGTCAAGGGGTTATTGTCAGTGTAGGCAGTGAACTTGCTGGAGGCTAGGTAGTGCTTAAACCTCTCAGTGATGGCCCAGACCAAGGCCAGGAACTCCAACTTAAAGCTGATATAGTTCTCTGGGTTACTCTCGGTCGGGCGGAGCTTCCTGCTTGCGTATGCGATTACCTTCTCTTGGCCATTCTGCTTCTGACTTAGGACAGTGCCCAGCCCTTCGTTGCTGGCATCTGTATACAGCAGGAACGGTTGGCTGTTGTCAGGGTAGGCAAGGATCTCGTCGCCTGTCAGGATCTCCTTCAACTCCTGAAATGACTCGGCTTGCTCCTTACCCCAATGGAAGGGGGAGTTTCTGCCTTTGGGGGACTGCCCTACCAGGAGGTCTTGCAGAGGAGCTGCTTTCTTGGTGTAGTCTTTTACGAACCTCCAGTAGTATCCTACTAGTCCCAGGAACTGACGCACCTCCTTGAGGTTCTTCGGCTCCGGCCACCTCTGGATGGAAGTAACCTTCTCCAGGTCTGGTGCTACCCCTTCTGGACTGACAATGTGCCCCAGGTACTGTACCTTTCTCTTGAGCAGGTGGCACGTTGAAGGCTTCAGCTTCATCCCGTACCGGGACAGTGACTCAAATACCTCCGCCAGGTGTTTCAAGTGGTCCTCGTACGTCTTGGAATACACTATCACGTCATCCAGGAAAAGTAACACAGTTTCGAAGTTGCGGTGTCCCAGGCAGCAGTCCATCAATCTCTGGAACGTCCCGGGGGCATTGCAGAGTCCAAATGGCATACTGTTGATCTCGCAGAGTCCCATCGGGGTTGTAAAGGCTGTCTTCTCCCGATCCTCCTCAGCCACAGCTACTTGCCAGTACCCACTAGTGAGGTCAAGGGTGGAAAAGTAATTTGCAGACTTTAAGGCAGCTAGGGACTCCTCTATGCGTGGTAAAGGGTATGCATCTTTATGTGTAATGCGATTTACTTGTCTGTAATCTACACACATTCTCATGCTCCCATCCTTCTTCCTAACTAGCACTAGGGGAGCTGCCCAGGGACTACAATTATCCCTTAATACCCCCGCCTTTCTCATGTCATGCAGCATCTCCTTTGCCTTCTGGTAGTGAGCTGGTGGTATGGCCTGTACCGTTCCTTGATGGGTGGATGGTCACCTGTGGGGATATGGTGTTGAACCCCGTTAATCCTCCCAAAGTCAAGTGGGTGTTTACTGAACACTTGCGCGTATTCTTGAACCACCCGGTGTACACCCTGTTTCTGATGGGCAGGAGTGCTGTCTGTCACAACATGGAGTTGTTCACACCAATCCTCCACCTGGGTTGCAGGGTCATTATCCTCCACTTCGTCTGGTGAGGCTAAGGACTCCGCCTTGTGAATGGAGTTGTTATTTACAGCATGTAATTTGGCAACAGTGGCATAACGTGGTAATCGAACCTCATCGTCCCCATAATTAAGAAGACGGACGGGCACCCTCCCATTGCGTACATCCACCACTCCTCTAGCGGGTAAGAGCGTGGGTCTGTGCTCAGAGCAAAGGGGTTCTACTGGTAGCTCTGTCCTCTAAGACTTATGGCGGCTCTACACCAGATAAGCATTTCACTCATTGGGGGGATCACAATGGGTATGGGGTCTGTCGCCCGCACATTACCGATTTCACCATCTGTTAACCTTACTTGCTGTTGGTACATCAGGACTCGGATCTCCTTCTGCAGCGCCCTTCTCTGTCCTGGTCTGGCAGTGTCAGTTATCTGTTGGAGCAAGAACACAACTTCTCTCAAACAGTTACCAACAATGTTAGTGCCTAGTACCATATACGGATTGGTATCATCAGGATTAGTCTCTACTACAATTAGTCCCTGGTCCTTCAGCTCCACTCTCCCCACTTTTACTGTCACATTCTTAACCTCAATTAGGTTAAGGGGGAGTCCATTTGAGGCATAAACAGAAAGATTTGGAGTTGGCGGACTTAGATCGTCCATGGACCAGAACCTCTTGTAGAGGACGTCAGGCATTATGGTTACCTGAGATCCTGTGTCCAGCAGAGCGTGCGTCAGGATGCCGTCCAGCACAATGGACAGGAAAGGTCTTCCTCCGACGAACCTGTTGTACCAGTCTGATGGGCCTGGCTGAGTTACTCCTGGGTGTCGGCCCTCGGCCCCTGGGTTTTCTCGTTTAAAGGACAATTCTGGGCGGTGTGTCCTGTCTTGCGGCAGCGGTAGCAGGCAGGGTCCTTCTGTGGATGGCGCTGGTCACTGATCCTCGTAGAGGGTGGTGTTGTCCTCCTCCTCCTTCGCATCCAGGGGACATCCTCAGGGCTCTCGGCTAACAGGATTTTCTCTTCTTCCTCGGGTGCCGTCCGCAGCTGCAGGGCACTCAGCACAGTGGTCAGGGTTTTGCTCAACTGACGCACTTCAGAGCGCAGGCTGTGCAGCTCTCTAGGGGACGTTGCTGGAACTTTGGCTTCAGCAGCCACTGGGGAAAAGGTGGGTGTAGCCGGCACTGGGGTATCCCCACCCGGGTAACATTGGATGACATTTGTTTCCAGGGGCTGCAGTCCTTTTATAGCCATGTCCTTAAGATTGTCAAAGGTGGCATCTGGATGATCCAAGGACCACCAACGTACAGTCCTGCTCTCCTCTGGAGACCTCTGTCCCCAGGCAAACTGTTCCTTCATCATTCTGTTTTCATTTTCGATGCTGGTTGGACTAACCTGTTGAGAACAGTTGTAGAACCTCATCCGGAGGTCCGCCTCAGTATGATCCTCAAAAACAGTCTGTAGCTTTTTAAAGATTGCGGACACTGACTCCTGGTCTGCGGCCGACCATGTTTCCACTTCTCGCTCAGCAGCACCAGTCAATTGTCCTAAAACAACAGCAGCCATCTACTTGCCTGTCATAGAGTACATGTCCAAAATACCGCATATCTTCCGTTTAAATCCAGACAGGGTATCTGGTTTGCCGTTGTACTGGCGGAGACACTTTGCTCCAGGAATGTACGGTAGAGTTATGGGGATGACAGGAGTAACAGGGCCCGCTGGTAGCGTGGCAGCTTCGGCCTGCTCGGCGTCGGGCGCGGGTTGAACATTAGGGCCGTTAACCGGTATTCCGGCGTCGTGCAGTTCCTCGGACATTCTGGCGCCCCCCTAGCGAACCGTGGCCTACCATTTTTTTTTTTCTCCCGGTAGGCCGCAGCTCCACAGGTAACAGTCTTCTTCAGGACCTTGCGTCGCTTGCGTCCTTTGTCAGAGCGTTCAGCGACGCTTCTTCCAGGACCTTGCACTTCCTGGTTTGACGTCGAGGCGTGGGGCGTGTCCGGGGCTTCACGCGCTTTTGCAGGTACCCCTCTCAGTTTCTCGCGGTTACGCCCTTCTTCTTCCCGCACTACTGCGCGACAATGGCGGCCATCTTCGCCACAGTTTAACACACAGTTTTTATTAAAGGCGCACAGTACCCGGTGGCAACGGGCACAACACTCTGTCTTTGCAGCGGGCAAGGAATCCTGTTCGTGACGCCAGGAAAGAGAATGCTGTCGCGCCCAGGGGATGGGGAGGACTCGGTGCCCGGGCCTTGTTGTGGCCTGACCTTGGGGGATGTCGCGGTGGTCGGCTCCCGGGCCCCTACCCTGGGCCTCTCTTTAAAAGGAGATTGATGGATAATTATATGAGTTCGTGATGCCACCTGTGGTATCTGGTGAGAATCACCAGCGCTGCGGCAGTCCGCTGAGGCCGGTGATAAGGCAGCTTGATGGCATAGCTCCCCACAGGTGGAGCTGGGCCTCAGGGCAGCGTATGGAGAGGGGGAATGCAAGACGGAAGAGACTCAGCAGGGACTACGGAAAGACAGGCAACCACACACAGTTCTCTTCTGTACCTTTTGCTGATGGTAATTCAGGCACATCCCGGAGCACTGTAGGGTGAAGGGTGCATTTCATGATTCTTCCAAGGGAGCAGGTATAGGGCCTCCTGTCTATTGCCTCTGCGTAATAAGTTCCTGACCTGCCTGAAGCTAGGCCTAACTTTGTCTCCGTTCTGCACTGTCTGACTTTGTGATAGGGCCTTCTCTTGGAGTGCACGACACCAGCTTACGGGGCTTATGGGTCTCCTGGCTCTGTTACGTATCAGCTCTCTGGTGATCCTGGGACCTGTAGTTCTCCAGGGATTTCGGTTATATCCTACTGGGTCATAGAGATCCCTGTAAGCTCGGACCCGGTGTCCGGTATAAGCTTAGGGGTGAGCTTGTTAAGCTAATCTACCTCCACTGCTTCTCACTTTCCACTCGCCTTCGGCCACGCTCGGGCCCTCACTAGGCTACTCACACTCACGGCAGCTTGCCGCACTTCACCGCTCTTACGGCGTCGGCACTCCTTGGGCTCTAACCTGAGCTCCTTGAGTCTGGACTGGGCTTCGGGACCACTGGAGGTCTAACTTGCCTCGCACAGCAACCTGCATGCTTCTCCTCACACACAGCTCTTCACTCACTGTGCACTCCAGACTCTCTCTGATTAGCTCCACCTTCCCTATTTATATGCCTAACGGGCTCCCTCTGCTGGTCTGAGGTGGAAGGTGGAGATGTGTGAATGTTTAGGGGGGCCTCTTGTGGAGGAATCCATTCATGCACCCTTCTAGGATCTGTGGTACCAAGCGCAGCTGGGCGCCACATAAGCTTTGCCACAATGTCCGACCAGATGATGATAATCCCCAAATAGGTAGACCACAACCTCAATAAGTCAAACTTTATATCTCAAATTAACTCCCGAGAAGATCTAACACCAACATAATTGCCTCCTACATGTAACACCTGCACATTTGGTGGTCGGTCCACTCTGTATTAAGCTCGTACCTATATTGAAACAGAAACAATCACTATAACTTTAAAACCAAAATGTCATGTATGTTCAAACAAGCTTTGCAATCCCAAACAACCCTTCATAACACCAAAAAAAGAGGGAGAACAAACTAACAAAAACGTGAAGTTTCCCAATGCTCAATATGGCAAACCATCTCATCCTCCAAACTCCAGGGTGAAGCCTCAGTCGCTGGCCCAATGCAAAAGGAATGCGATCAATACTCTTCAGGCTTCTCAACCAAACGAGACAAACAGTCCTTCAAAACTACAATAAACTGCTTTTTGGAAAGGGAAGAACCATCTATATGCTTCAAGAACAAACCTGAATAACTGCCCCAAACATCCATAAAATGTTTTGCTAATATTGCAAGCCTCATGCCCAGGAACCTCATGTAACACCACCAACCTACCCCAACCAAATGGATCCATCTTTGAACGCCATAAAAAACATTCCATCCTGTCCTCCCACAAACACACATTGCTCATCACTAACCCTCCTTCAACCAACTTTGAAGGACTGACCAATGCACTGATACCAAATAGCACTATAAAAGGCAAAAGCTAGGTAAGGAGGTGGAACTGTGTTGCATGGCAGGTCCATTTAAGGACCCTCCGTGGCCTAATGTCGGATTTCTGTAGCATCGGCGTCTCTGCCTCCAGCCATGCAGAGACTCTGTTCCCCTCACCACCACGGTCCAGGTCCGGCGTCCTCCCACTCCCCTGCTGCTGTGGCACGCTCTGTGCGCAGCTTCCCGGGCTCTGTGCTTAGGGCGCGCGCTCCCTCCCTCTTAAAGGGGCTGCGCGCGCTCTGTCCTATAGAGTCCCCGGCCAATGGCCGGAGGACTTCCCCTATATTAGGCACCTCCTCCAATATGGAGGTACCTGTGCAAGGTTGTTGTTCCGTGTGCTAAACATTTGCTGCTGCCTGTCAGTCCTGCCTGCCAGTCTTCTGTCAGTCCAACCCACCAGTCTGTCTAACAGTTCTGTTCTCCAGTCTGTCTACAGTTGTGCCCGCTAGCCTGCTTACCTGGAGCACCTGTCTGTAACCTGCCATGCCCGCCAGCCTGCTTACCTGGAGCACCTGCCTGTTACCAGTCGTGCCTGCCAGCCAGCCTACCTGGAGCACCTGCTAGTTACCTGCCGTGCCCATCTGCTCGCGTACCCGGAGCACCCGTCTGGCTATCTGCAGAACCAGCCTGCTTATCTACCCAGTCCACACGTCAGCCTTCCTGCCGTGTTCATCCGCTGTACCGGTCAGTTCCTGCCATCTGACCCATGGGAGTCACCTGCTCTCACACAAGGTCAGTCCCAGAGTGGCACCTGGTCCACCTGCCCAGTCCCTCCCTGGTTCACGGAGTTGATTGAGCCGCCATGCAACCTTGGTCAGGCCGTGTGGGCACTTATTCACACCCCTCTGGTCCCTCCTTTCACCAAAGCACAGAGGTTCTACCACCTGCACTCGTAACACTTTGCACAGGCCATGGAACCTGGTGACCCCCAGGCTTCTTCACTCTGACCTGGAGGTCTCACGTCAGAGATCCCAACAAGAGACTATCCTGTCCTATCTACGGACTGTCAACTCCCGCCTGGACACGCTGTCCACCGCGTCTGTGTCCGTCTCTAGCCGAGTGGCACACGCTCCGGCGGCACCTCAACCTACGGGCGCTATGGCACCCAGCTCTGGACCCCGGCTCTCAGCGCCTCCACGTTTTGGTGGTGACCCTGTCTTACGTCGGGGCTTCTTAAATCAGTGCACGCTGCACTTTGAACTCCTGGCACATCAGTTCCCCTCCAACCGGGCCAAGGTGGTGTTCATCATGTCCCACATCATCAGGGAGGCATTGGCATGGCTAAACCCTCTGTGGGAAAGAGGGGATCCCCTGGTGTCCATTCTTCCGGATTTCCTTGCTGCCTTCCGGAAGGTCTTCGATGAGCCCAGACGAAAATCTTCTACTGCCTCCTCACTTCTCCGTCTCCGCCAAGGGAGTCTCTCCGTGGGACAGTATGCCATACAGTTCCGAACCCTCGCATCTGAGCTTGCCTGGAACAACGAAGCCCTGGTGTCCACCTTCTGGGAGGGTCTTTCCGGACGGATCAAGGATGAGCTAGCCGGTCGTGACATCCCTTCCACCCTGGACGACCTGGTGTCATTAGCTACCCGGACTGACATCCATTTTCTGGAACGTGCTAAGGAGACTACCCGGGAGAGAAGATTTCCGCGTCTCGCTCCTGTATTCCAAAAGCAAGCGTTGCAACCAGCAATTCCCTGGGAATTTTTTCCTGAGCCCATGCAAATTGACCAAACCAGGATGGTCAAGTCTCACCTAGAGACGAGCTGAGCCGAGGGGAGTTGCTTCTACTGTGGCAGTAAAGAACATCTGATCCATTCCTGCCCAGTGAGGCCGGAAAACTCCAGTCTCTAGGACCGCTCGGAGAGGTCGTCCTAGGCAAGAGTAAATCCTCTCCGTCCTCGACTCTGTCTGTTTCTATTTCCAGTGGTGAGATCCGCTTCTTCGAGATTGCCCATCTGAATTCCGGAGCCGCTGGAAATCTCATTCAACAGGTTGTTGTGGAGCGATTTCAGATTCCTACTGTACGCCTGGCTGAACCATTGGGGTTGCCTCGGTGAATGGGAGGCTTCTTCGGGAGACCATCTTACTCGTCACAGAGCCTGTAACCCTTTAGGTGGGAATGCTGCACTCGGAGAAGATCTCCTTTTATGTGCTGTCTGGTCTCTCTCACCCCCCTCTTGCTTGGTCTACCCTGGTTACAAAGACATGAGCCCGTCCTGAATTGGAGATCTGGTGAAGTGCTCCGTTGGGGTCAGGAATACTAGGAGTCCTGTCTGGTTCCAGTTCGTCCAGCTCGACCCCCGTCTACTCCGGCTAATCTACCTGGTCAGCCGGCACCCTACAGGTCCTATGCGGACGTCTTTGACAAAAAGGAAGCAGAGACACTACCACCTCATAGTCGTATGATTGTCCCATCGACCTGGTACCTGGTCCTTCTCCTCCCCGCGGGCGTATCTACCCCTTGTCGCAGGCTGAGACCAGGGCCATGTCTGAGTACATAGAGGAGAATCTTGCTTGGGGATTTATCCTGAAATCCACCTCTCCGGCTGGTGCAGGATTCTTCTTCGTCAAGAAGAAAGACGACTCCCTACATCCCTGTATCGATTACAGGGGTCTTAACCAGATTACCATCAAAAATAAGTACCCCCTGCCTCTCATCTCGGAGCTGTTCGACCACCTTAAAGGCGCGAAGATCTTCACTAAGCTCTATCTTCGTGGGGCGTGTAATTTGATCCGGATCCGCCAGGGAGACGAGTGGAAGACGGCATTCAACACCCGGGATGGTCACTACAAGTACCGCGTGATGCCCTTTGGTCTCTGTAATGGTCCAGCCATCTTCTAGGAGCTGGTTAACGACATCTTCCGTGATATTCTGCATTCTTGTGTAGTGGTATACCTGGACGATATCTTGGTCTTCTCTCCAGATCTGCCCTCACACCGGAGGTATGTTCGTCAGGTTCTGCTAAGGCTCCGGCAGAATCGCCTATACGCCAAGTTCGAGAAATGCCTCTTTGAGCAGACCTCTCTACCGTTCCTGGGCTATATTATCTCCGAGACTGGTCTGCGGATGGATCCCGAGAAGGTCACTGCAGTCTTAAAGTGGCCTCTTCCGGAGGGGTTGAAGGTTATTCAGCGATTCCTGGGCTTCGCTAATTATTGCCGCCTCTTCATCCCTCATTTCTCCTCCCGGACTGCTCCCATCTCCACGCTCACCCGTAAAGGAGCAAATCCCAGGGAATAGACTTCCAAAGTGGAGGAGGCCTTCGTCTCCCTGAAACAAGCCTTCTCTTCCGCCCCTGTGCTACACTGTCCGGATTGCAACAAGCAGTTCTCCCTGAAGGTTGATGTATCCTCCTCCGGAGCCGGAGCGGTGCTCACACAGAAGTCCTCGTCCGGGAGAATGGTAACCTGCGGCTTCTTCTCCAAGCTCTTCTCCTCGTCTGAGTGCAATTACTCCATAGGAGATCGTGAGCTGCTGGCCATCAAATTAACGCTGGAGGAGCAGCGCTACTTGCTGGAAGGGGCTCTGCACCCTGTGGTCATCTACACTGACCACAAAAACCTCGCTTACTTGCAGAATGCCAAAAGATTAAATCCACGTCAGGCCAGGTGGTCTCCTTTCTTTGTCTGATTCTGCTTCACTCTGCATTACCGCCCGGCAGACAAGAACATTAAAGCTGAAGCTCTATCCCGCTCATTCCTGTCTCCTGACCAAGAGGAGGAACCTTTACATATCATCGACCCCTCCAAAGTAATGACTGTGGCCCTGTTTGACCTGTCTCATCTTCCACCCAGTAAGATCTTTGTAGTGGTTCCGGATCATAAGAAGGTTCTACTCTGGGGTCATTCATCCAAACTAGCAGGTCACTAGAAGACCTTTTTGCTCATCACCCGACATTACTGGTGGCCTTCCGTGCGCAAGGATGTTGCAGATTTCGTCGCTGCTTGTTCCTACTGTGCCCTTAACAAGATTCCCAGGCATCTTCCATCTGGCCCTCTTCTTCCTCTTCTCGTGCCTTCCGCTCTGTGGCAACACATTGCGATGGACTTTATTACGGATCTCCCTGTTTCCGCCGGTTGTACTGTTATTTGGGTGGTCGCGGACCTCTTTTCTAAAATGGCCCACTAAATCCCTCTGCCTGGTCTTCCGTCTGAATCTGTGCTGGCTAAGGACTTCATTCATTACATTTTTCGTCTCCACGGCCTACCCCTCCACATTGTGTCTGATCACGGGGTTCAGTTCAATTCACGCTTCTGGAGAGCTACGTGTAAACTGCTGGATGTCTCCTTGGACTTCTCCTCTGCTTATCATCCTCAGTCCAATGGTCAAGTCGAACATATCAACCAGGTTCTTACCGGCCTTCTTCGGCACTTTGTCAATGCTCACCATGACGATTGGGTTGAGCTCCTGCCCAGGGCCGAGTTCTCCTATAACAACCATGAAAGCGAGTCCTCTTCCAAATCCTCGTTCTTTGTGGTCTACGGTCAACACCCCCGGATTCCGTTTCCCTCTCCTCTTCAGTGGACAATCCTGCCGCAGAGTCTCTGGTCAGCAAATTTTTGGGAAGACACTTAATCT
This sequence comes from Phyllobates terribilis, assembly GCF_046119375.1. Classification (NCBI taxonomy): domain Eukaryota; kingdom Metazoa; phylum Chordata; class Amphibia; order Anura; family Dendrobatidae; genus Phyllobates; species Phyllobates terribilis. Next base: position 104,693,365 of record NW_027362767.1, read on the forward strand.
GCACTTCTTCAGTCCTCCGAGCGGATGAGGAAACATGCCAATAAGAGACGCCTGGATCCGCCTCAATTCCGTCCGGGAGACCAGGTCTGGCTTTCCTCCGAATATGTTAGTCTCAAGATACCTCCCTATAAGTTGGGTCCGTGGTTCATCGGTCCGTTCGAGGTTCTGAACCAAATCAATCCCGTGGCTTACAAACTGAAACTCCCGGTCACCTTACGGATTCCCAACTCCTTTCATGTATCCCTCCTCAAACCTGTGTCCTTAATTCTTTCTCTGACGATCCAGGTACCGCTCCAGCTCCTGTCTCTGCTGAGGATGTCTTTGAGGTAGAAAACATTTTGGTCACCAAGAGGGTAAGGGGAAAGACTTTCTTTCTTATGGATTGAAAGTGGTTTGGCCCTGAGGAGAGGTCTTGGGAACCCAGGGAGAACATTCATGCCCCTCATCATCTTAAAAAAATTCTTGCTGGCCTGGAGAAGAGGGGGGGTAAAGGGGGGGTACTGTAGCTTCAGCCTCTCTGCCTCCAGCCGGGCAGAGACGCAGTTCCCCTCACCGCAGCGGTCCAGGTCCGGCGTCCTCCCGCTCCCCTGCTGCTGTGGCACGCTCTGCGCGCAGCTTCCCGGGCTCTGTGCTTAGGGCGCGCGCTCCCTCCCTCTTAAAGGGGCCGCACGCCGTCCTATAGAGTCCCCGGCCAATGGCCGGAGGACTTCCCCTATATTAGGCACCTCCTCCAATATGGAGGTGCCTGTGCAACGTTGTCGTTCCGTGTGCTAAACACTTGCTCTAGCCCTCAGGTCCCGCTGCCTGTCAGTCCTGCCTGCCAGTCTTCTGTCAGTCCAGCCCGCCAACCTGTCTAACAGTTCTGTTCTCCAGTCTGTCTACAGTTGTGCCCACCAACCTGCTTACCTGGAGCACCTGTCTGTAACCTGCCATGCCCGCCAACCTGCTTACCTGGAGCACCTGTCTGTAACCTGCCGTGCCCGCCAGCCTGCTTACCTGGAGCACCTGTCTGTAACCTGCCGTGCCCGCCAGCCTGCTTACCTGGAGCACCTGTCGGTAACCTGCCACGCCCACCAGCCTGTTTACCTGGAGCACCTGCCTGTTACCTGTCATGCCCGCCAGCCTTTCCTGGAGCACCTGCTAGTTACCTGCCGTACCCGCCTGCTCGCGTACCCAGAGCACCCGTCTGGCTATCTGCCGAACCAGCCTGCTTATCTACCCGGTCCACCCGTCAGCCTTCCTGCCTTGCTCATCCACTGTACCGGTCAGTTCCTGCCATCTGACCCGTGGGAGTCACCTGCTCTCACACAAGGTCGGTCCCAGAGTGGCACCTGGTCAACCTGCCCAGTCCCTCCCTGGTTTACGGAGTCGATTGAGCCGCCGTGCGACCTTGGTCAGGCCGTGTAGGCACTTACTCACGCCCCTCTGGTCCCTCCTTGCACCGAAGCACAGAGGTTCCACCACCCGGACCCGTAACAACAACAAAAATTGCAACATCATTTATCGTACTGGGTTGGGTTCCTTCCTCTTTCCAACACCCTCCCCTGACTTTACTTTTGACCACTTAGAACACTAGGCCAAACTATTCTCCAAGAAGGACACCTGGTATTCTTTGTCCAGAAATTTCTTAGTCAAGCTATTTGCTTCTTCTTCAAAATCATGTGGGTTGGAGCAGTTACGATGCAATCGAATTGCTCGTACCTTACCGGAATAGGAAGCATCTACACTGAAAATTTGCGATCCCCTGCAGGAGCGTCGCAAGCCTGCTACACACCAATAAAGGTAAAACCCTAAGTGGACATCTGAAATTCCAGAGGCACAAGCAGTTTCAAATACCCTGTTTGCTGCTTTTGTGGTATTGGTATTTTAGCAGCAGCTCTCTTAATCTGATGAATTTGTCTGGCAGAAACCTTGCTTGTTATGCCTTTATCTGCACACATCCATCTGTGCTCTCTATCAGTCACAAATCTTTTCACAGTACAGTGATCATACTAAAGTTTTCGAGAAATCTAATGTTTTCATACCTTGTTCAAAGCATTGCACTAGTTGACGCTTTCAGCAGCAGAGAGATCCTTTTTCTTTCCCATATGGCTTGAAACCTGTGGTCTGCTTAATAATGTGGAATGTCCTTAAGTAGTTTTACTTTAATTGGGCTCACCTGGCAAACTAAGTATCACAGGTGTTTGAGATTAATTTCAGTGTTCCAAAGAGCCCTGAGACACAATACCATCCATGAGTTTATTTGCAAAAGAAAAAATTACATCTTAATGATACCTAAATTCAATTTTCATAATATGGAAAGCGATGTAGTGTGTGAGGGCGAAAGATTTTGACACAGGAAATCTGGCCTTGCCGTCTCAAAAAGATGAGTATAAAATTTTATTTCCTCAGTTCAAGATGATATGGTAATTGTGCAGAAAATACATTTGATGGGATAACATTTTCTTTCTATTTATTCAAAGAAATATATAAAAAGTTTCATCATACAGACAGGTTTCCTTGGCAAATTACAAGTCAAATTCAGAAACATAGATATATCTTATGGATGTAAGAAATTAGCGAATCTTCCAGAATGTTGAATTCCATCAAATTTATTTGATGCAGATTGAATGTGCCCTGATCGCTGTTAAACAAAGCTGTTTATTACGCTCCAAGGTCTCCCAAACATAAAGCACATTAAACAGGTGGGCCATGAAGTGGTTGAAACAAAAAATATCATATTCGCCTCGTCCCTCACCTATCCGTGCCACCAAAGTATCTCTAACATGTGTTGAGGCTTAGTTGCTTAGAGGCGCCAAAGAGTGTAGAGAAGACTGGAGCAGGAGTGAGTGTCATTAGTGAGCAAATGGAGGGTGAATGAGGAGTTGCTGCAGGAAGGACAAGAAAGTGAGTGCATTTTATTGTTCTTTAACCCATTCCTGTGTCATATGAATCCAGAAGAATGGTGGCTCAGTGGATGCTGTTTTGCTCACCCTGTGCAAGTTACATTCCCAAAAAATGTGGATTCGCTGGATTCCACAAATTTTGAGAAATTTGAAATAAATTTGATTAGATTTGATTCATTCTTCCTTAAAGGGAATCTGACACCCCCTGGCACTTATCTGACCTCTAATATGGACATACAGGTGATAGAAATGTAAATCTATACCTACTTGTATGCCTCATATTAGAGGTCTTGTTGCTGTGAAATGTCTTTTTATTTAATCAAGTTTCTCATGCTTCCAGGCCAGAGGCCTGAAAGAAATTTCCGCCTGTCATTTATAATGTGTCTCCCCTCCACTGCATGTCATAGTGCCCTGTGATGTGCAGTTGCAGAAGCCAAAACCAGGCACTGTGACATGCAGGTGTAAGAAGGTGACTGGAATGGTCATGCGCCTCTTCCCTCCTTATGCATAATGTATTATACTTTGCTTATTATATGTATATGACCATGTTTGTGACAGTTGTCGGACCTGTTAGCTGCAGGGTTAGGTTAGGTTTAGATAGGATCTGGGCAGTGTAGAGGTGGGCACTTTAAGATAAGATAGAGTTAACGTAAGAAATAGTTTAAGAATTAGGAGTTGCTCAGAGTGGGAGGAGCAGGACAGTGGAGACTGGGGGAAGTGACTGTTAGAGGGGAGTTTTGACAGGACCAGGGAAAGGAGCATCAGCACAGTCGGTCCAGCAGTAGAGAATCGTCGGCCTGTAAATCGGACCAAGACTTTCTCATCAAATTCGGGACCTACAGTCTAGAAGAGGTAGCTGTGTGTCTTCCTTTAAGTCCTCCAAGAAGCGGAGGACTATACGGATGGGGATTAGTCCCGAGAAGGCTGTGCGGGACTCACATGGCTGCAGTGCCTCAGCTATCTTAAGGGCCAAAGCGGCCAGCTGAGAAAAGGGATAGCTCAGGACGAATGGACAGACGAACGGTAAACAAGAACACGTGCTGTGTAAAGAACTGTAACTCTGCCAAAGCTACTGTCCTTCCCTGAATGCTCTGCTATGCTGAAGTTAGAAGTAAAGTTGTGTTTTTATATAAACATGGAGTGGAAGTCCTTTAATATTTAAGTGACGGTCCCTGAAGGAAATGGACAGAGGATGGAACAGAACTACAAGCAAACCTTAAGAGCCATGCATCACAGCTACCACATAGGAAGTTTGGGACTCTTGTCTTTGTTTGGGAGCCGAGGTGAAGAAGTGCAACATTTCCTCGCCATCACAGCCACCTTAGGTCCCTTACACAGGGGAGGGGGGAAACATTGCAATTCACAAAGTAGGTGGGGATTTCTTCCAGGACCCGGGCCTGCAAGCATCAGAAACTTGATTGAATGAAAAGACATTTCACAGCAACAAGACTTATAATATGAGGCATACAGGTAGGTATAGATTCACATTGCTATCACCTGTATGCCCATATTAGAGGTCAGATAAGTGTCAGGGGGTGACAGATTCTCTTTAATGGATGTGTATGAATTTGATGTACACACATGAACTTTACAGAAACTGTATGAAGCGCCTTTAGGTTACAACTGGCCTGATCTAATGCTGGCAGTCCATTTTCTAATGTATAAAATGTTGCAGGTGCTTGTCATGTTTGTAGCATATAAACTGCACCCAAACTAAACTGGCAGACTTGTAGAAAGGTGACAAAAAATGGTTGGAAGATGGTGATGTTTTTTTAACAATTATATAGGAATGCATAGAAAATTGTAATGCTGTCTCTAGAAGCCAGATTTTAGCAATTGTACTAGAGTGCTTGCACTTCACCATTAATATTTAGATAGATGTATTTGCAGTGTGCCACATATATACTAAGTGTTATATTAGTTAGCATTATAGATCCATACTCATAGGATGTATTATAAATATCTGATAAATGAGGGTTCTACCTCTACAACCTGCGCCAATCTCCAGAATTTGAGTCTCCAAATCACGGGCCTGATTTTATGGCCACTCTGAAAGGAGAGATAGTAACACACGCACTTTAATCCCCTTTCACTTCTATGGTAATCAGTCAAGCAAGTGTGCAAATGCCAGTTGTGGAAGGTTAATAACAAATATTAAGAAAAGACTTAGATTAAGAATTTCCATGTTCATTTATTGACAATTATTATGATAACTTGGCACTCAAGAGACTCAAAAGATGTATTTTTTAGGCATATTTAATAGGAAAATAGATGAAGTACAAAAAAAAGACGTTTCAGTCACTACGGACCTTCATCAGTATACAGTAAAGTTTGTCAAGGGGGCAGATGAGGCAGAAGCCCAATAGGTGCGGTAGCTGTAGAATGGGATAAGAAGAGAAAGTCTCCTGGCAGAAGGAACACGGTGTTCACTGCTTGGTCCAGTGTTGGAACCCATTGGAACAAGCAGTGGACATCGCGTTCCTTCTGCCAGGAAACGTTCTCTTCTTATCCCATTCTACAGCTACCGCACCTATTGGGCTTCTGCCTCATCCGACCCCTTGACGATGAAGGTCTGATGAAGGTCCGCAGTGACCGAAACATCTGATTTTTGTACTTCATCTATTTACTTCAGTATGAATTCAGCAAAATGGAGGCCACTGGCTGCCATTTTTTCAAACGTAAAGGGCCATCAAAATGTTACAACTTAAAAAGAAATCCTTACACTCACCTTTCCGATTCTTCTGTATCACCTGTCTGGTCCTCGCTATATCATCAGATCACTGCTGCTGGCACTGAAATTACCGGATCTCTCTTTCTGGGCCGAGACTTCAGGCTTTTATGAGGTTTTCAAGCAAACATACGAAATGTCACTATGTCATGATGTCACGGTTTGCACCATGACCGTGCATGCATATATGCAGAACCCTCCCGGCACTGTGTACAACACACTCATTCCCCCACAAGGAAATTACATGATTTGATCAGGAATACTTTAAATTCTTCATTAACTGTTACTTGCTTAACCCTTTTACCACCCACCCTGTTTTCACCTTCCTGACCAGGCCAATTTTTCCAATTCTGACCAGTGTTACTCTGAGGTTATAACTCTGGAACGTTTCAACATATCCCAGTGATTCTGAGAATGTTTTTTCATAACATGTTATTAGTGATGAGCGAGCACTAAATAGCTCGGGTACTCGTTGCTCGGGTCGAGCAAATTGGAATACTCGGGTGCCCGACCCGAGCAACGAGCCCAATATAAGTCTATGGGAAACTTGAGCATTTTTCAGGCGGCTGCCCCCTGGCGGTCTGCAGAGGGTCTAAAAATTACCCAAATCGATGGGAACAGTGCTCAAATGACATGGGAACAGCATGGGGAAGACCCCTTGAAGCATCTCTGACTCCCAGATCACTGATGTCAGCAACGTGGTCAGAGTATTACACCACTTTTACGGACTCACAATAAAACATACAAAAACGAAACCAAAATGGATTTTCCTGGGAAATATGTTAAGGAACATCCTTTCCAGGATAATGACTTGTATATAAGGCAAAATAAATAACCAAAAACAAAAATACTCCTCCATAACTTGGGCTATGTTCAGACATAGCGTTTTTGATGCGTTTTTGCACTTTTGAATTGCTTTCAACCAAGACAAATGCATTCACCAGGAAATGTCATTTTAACATTTTACAACCTTATCTGGCCATGTGGTGTGTGACACATCATCAGACACATGCATACAGTGCTGAAAAGACATGGGAACATAGGGAAGACCTCTGGAAGCATCTCTGACTCCCAGGTCACTGCCTAAAAGTGTGCCCATCATAAGTGATCCTTGGCGCATGCGAAGATGCCTCCCGCCATGCACCTGTCGTTGCAGACTTGCAACAATCACCGTCCACGTTCTTGTCCCACTGCAGTGTTCAGTTGTCCCTACCCCATTCCATGGAATGCAAGTACAAGTATGCAGGCTGCCACCCACCCACAGGCTGCAATACTATACTGCCAAATTTTTGACAGCTGCTTGCACTTGAAATGTGGCCTTTTAGGCTCGTGGAGGCAGACGCTTTTCACAACCTCATGCCTGCGGCGGCCGAGTGTTCATACTCAGTCCCCAGCAGCCACTATATTTCCTGGTATCGCCTCCGCCTTCCACAAGCACGGGTCCCACAACATTACCCGTGCCCTCCCCAGTGCACTTACTGGGAAGGACCGCCTAACCACTAACTCGCCCAGGGGGATGGGGACGACTCGGTACCCAGGCCTTTGCCTGGCCTTTGGGGATGTCGCGGTGGTCGGCTCCCGGGCCCGTACCCTGGGGTCAGCTTTTAAAAGGGGATTGTTTGTTCATTTTATGAAAGTTCGTGACACCACCTGTGGTTTCTGGTGAGAATCACCAGCGCTGCGGCAGTCCACTGAGGCCGGTGATAAGGCAGCTCGATGGTATAGCTCCCTGAGCTAGGCCTCAGGGCAGCGTACGGAGAAGGGGATGCAGGACAGGCGAGACCCAGCCAGGTCAGAGCAAGAACGGGGACGGACACGGTAGTCACTTCAGTAACTTTTACTGGTGGTAGTTCAGGCACATCCCGTAGGGTGAAGGGTGCATATCAGGATCCTCCCCAATGGGCGCGTGTAGGGCCTCTTGTTTCTTGCCTCTGCGTAGTAAGTTTCTGATCTGCCAAAGCTAGGCCTAACTTTATTTCTGTCCTGCACCGGCTGACGTTGTGGTAGGGCCTTCTCTTGGAGTGCACGATCCCAGCTTACGGGGCCTATGTGTCTCCTGGCTCTGTTACGTATCAGCTCTCTGGTGAACCTGGGACCTGTAGTTCTCCAGGGATTCCAGTTATGCCTTACTGGGTCGTAGAGATCCCGGTAAGCTCGGACCCGGTGTCCGGTATATGTTTCAGGGTGAGCTGGGTAAGCTCCTCTGCCCCCACTGCTACTCACTTTCCACTCACCTTCGGCCACGCTCGGGCCCTCACTAGGCTACTCACACTAACGGCAGCTTGCCGCTCTTCACCGCTCTTATGGCGTAGCCACACCTTAAGCTCTAACTGAGCTCCCTGAATCTAGCTAGCAGGAGCCTCGTGCTCCACTGCTGAACTATTAGCTGAGTTATCTAAACTAGACTGAGCTCCACTGCAGACTAACCTCTCTCAGGCTTCTCTACTGCAGGAACTGCTTACTTCCTAGCTCCACCTTCCCTATTTATATCCCTAACGGGCTCCCTCTGCTGGTCTGAGGTGGAAGGTGGAGGTGTGTGAATGTTTATGGGGGCCTCTTGTGGAGGATTCCATTAATGTACACTTCTAGGATCTGTGGTACCAAGCGCAGATGGGCGCCACACCAGAAACACGTGGACGGGTGAATGTGGCCAGGGACGGTACGGAGCCAGTCCACAACTTTTTTTGCTAAGAGTTGTATTTAGCTCGGTGAAAGGACTGGCATAGAGGGAAACCGTATGTACCCTGCGTGTCATTTCTCCCAGGAAGTCCTGTAATTGAGCTTGTTACAGAAGCAATGGCAGCCCGTCCAACATCTACTCGCACTTGTCGGTGGTGCTTTGACACACACACATCTTTCTTTGCGCATTTAATTTCTTGAATACAGAGTTGGACAATGGCCTGATCTGTAATGCGTTTTGAGAAATAACATGCATAAGCATGGCCGATCCACATAAAAAAAGCAGCCATAGAGTGTCTGGGAACCTTCCCCCACACTTTTCTAAGCCAGGGCTGCTTTTCGACAGGGTTGGACGGGCCCACCAGAGAACCGGAGACTCCTCCAGCGGGCCCTGGCTTCTCCCTTAGGAGAGTTCATAGTGCCGAGGTGAGGCCATGATGATGATAGAGGCCACCATCTGCTTATATAAATGTAAGAAGAAACTGGCTTCCAGGAATAAAAATTTCCCCAAAATTTTTTTTTTTTTTTTTTTATTGATAGAAAAATAGTTCAGATCAGTTCAGGTAATAAGATGAAAATTCAATGGATAAATCACATCATAGAATCCAGCTACGCATTTCGAGCATGATACTATGCTCTTTGTCAGTGCTTTGACAAAGAGCATAGTATCATGCTCGAAACGCGTAGCTGGATTCTATGATGTGATTTATCCATTGAATTTTCATCTTATTACCTGAACTGATCTGAACTGTTTTTCTATCAATAAAGAAAAAAGAAAAAATTGGGGGAAATTTTTATTCCTGGAAGCCAGTTTCTTCTTACATTTATATTGCTTCTACTACGTGAGACCACACGTTACCAGGCTTCCCTGCACCAGGAGCATGTGAGAACCAGGCGAGCTGAATTCATTTCATTTTTTATCCACCGTCTGCTTAGTTTTCTGTTACTTGGAATGCAAGTGCAAGTATGCAGCCACCCACCCACCCATCCACAGGCCGCAACACTAAACTGCCAGATTTCTGGGCAGCTCTTTGCACTTGAAATATGGCCTTTTAAGCTTGTGGAGGCGGAAGCTTTTCACAACCTCATGCCGGCGGCGGCCGGGTGTCCATACTTGGTCCCCAGCCGCCACTATATTTTCCGGTATCGCCTCCGCCTTCCACAAGCACGGGTCCCACAACATTACCAGTGCCCTCCCCAGTGCACTTACTGCGAAGGACCGTCTAACCACAAACACATGGACAGGATGTGGCCAGGGACGGTACGGAGCCAGGCCACAACATTTTTGGCTGAGAGTTGTATTTAGCTCGGTGAAAGGATTGGCATAGAGGGAAAAAGTATCTATCCTGACTGTCATTTCTCTGTCACCAAGTTCCGCCCATTGTCACAGACGACCATGCCTGGCTGTATGTTATGCGGTGAGAGCCACAGATCAGGCTGCTGTGTTACAGCTTTCAACAACTCTGCAGCGCTGGGCGGTTTGTCAATTAAGCATTAAGCATGTTATCTTCAGCACAGCCTGTTGCCGCTTGGCCAAGGCAGTGCTGCAGTGCTGTCAGCTTGTGACTGATGTCAGCATTTCGGAGATGGAGGAGGAGGTGCATGAGCTGAACAATATAATTACATTGAGGTTAAATTGGTGACGCTGTTTTTTATACTAAAGAAAGATCCTATTGTTTTGCTTTTTTTACATTATTTTTTAAGACAAATGCATTCATCGGGAAATGTCCTTTTAACATTTTACAACCTTATCTGGCAATGTGGTGTGTGACACATCATCAGACACATCCTTTTTTATTTATGATGGAGGGACTCTGAAAGTCATAAAACCTATTTTTACAGGGACATCAGACTGCCCTTACTATTCTTAAAAGGCCAGCAGTCGGCCCTCGCTATTGTTAGAGAGCCATCAGCCGACTATGCTTTGTTGTTTCCATTATTAACAAGTGGGTCTCCTATACTGTTATTGCGTATCCAGTGACTGCAAGGGCTGCCAAAAATTTGGACGCAACCCAATACCCCTTTGAAGAGACATAGAGGAGGGTCTCAGTAAAAAAAATGTTCCCATTATAAAGGAGCAGGTCTCCTATAGTGGTAATGCCCATGCTGTGACTGCAAGCACTGCCAAAATTTGGGAAAAACCCCACTAAGAATTTAAAGACACATAGAGCAGGGTCACAGTAACAACGTACAACATGTTCCCATTAGAAAGGAGAGGGTCTGCTATACAGTTATAGGGTATGCAGTGAGTCCAACGGCTGACCAATTTTAGGAAAAACCCCACTAAGAATTTAAAGACACATAGAGCAGGGCCACAGTAACAAGGTACGACATGTTCCCATTTTATAAGAGTCAGCCTGTCAGCATTTTCAGTTGACAGGCGGATGCGCTTATCAGTTATAATTCCACCAGGGGCACTAAAAACCCGCTCTGATAAAACACTGGCGACAGGGCAGGCCAGGACCTCCAAGGCATAGAGAGCCAGTTCATTCCACGTATCCAGCTTGGATACCCAATAATTATAAGGCACAGAGGAATCACGGAGGACGTTGGTACGGTTGGCAAGGTACTCCCTCAGCATCTTCCCAAACTTTGCACTCCTTGTGAGAGTACCCCGCGCCTCAGGGCCTGTGCGATGGGAGGGTCTGAGAAAACTCTCCCAGAACTTTGACAGTGTTCCCCTGCCACTGCTGGATTGAAGTTGTGTCTCTCTAGCCTGTACTTCTTGGTTGTCCAACGAAGTGTGCCCTCTGCCGCCAGCGTTTTCAGATGGGAATTTTTTTAATAGTTCCGCAACAAGGGCCTTCTGGTACTGCCCCATTTTTGTAGACCTGTCCGCCTCAGGAATAAGAGATATAAAGTTCTCCTTGTAGCGTGGGTTTAGAAGTGTCACCAACCAGTAATGACTGTCACCCAAAATTTTGAAAGTGCGAGGGTCATGGGAAAGGCAGCATAACATAAACTCAGCCATGTGTGCCAGACTACTAACAGGCAAGACTTACGTGTCCTCACCAAGAGGATGACTGACCATGCTCTCTTCCTCCTCCTCCTCCTCTCTGTCCTCTGGCCATCCACGCTGAACAGACGGTATGACAGCTGTGCAGGTGGTACCATCTATAGTGCATGAAACTAGCTCCTGTCCTTCCTCCTCCTCCTCCTCTTCCTCATTGTCACCCAATCCACATTGGGATGAGATAAGGCTTGGCTGTGTGTAATCACCCTGTATGGTTCCTTGCTCCATCTCATCGTGCTCCTCCTGTAATGCATCCTCTTTGATTGTGAGCAGAGAGCGTTTCAGAAGCAGAGAAGCGGGATGGTGCCGCTAACTATGGTGTCTTCGCCGCTCAACATCTTGGTGGAGTCCTCAAAGTTTTGGAGGATGGTACATATGTCTGACATCCATGTCCACTCCTGAGGTCTTATGTGTGGAGTCTGAACTGAATACCGACTGCCTTGCTGATGCTGGTACTCAACAACTGCCCTCTTCTGCTCAAATCCTTCCCAACATCTGCAGTGTAGAGTTCTAACGCGTGAGGACATCACAAACCAGTTTGTGAGCCGGAAGCTGCAAACGCTGCTGAAACAGTGCAAGAGCTGCGGAAGCTGTAGCTGACTTTCTAAAATGGGCACACAGGCGGCGTACTTTAACAAACAGATCCGGCAGCTCAGGGTAGGATTTGAGAAACCGCTGAACCATGAGGTTAAGCACATGGGCAAGGCATAGTACGTGTGTGAGCTCGCCTCGCCTCAGAGCCGCCACCAGGTTCCAGCCATTGTCACACACGACCATGCCTGGCTGTTGGTTCAGTGGTGTGCACCACAGATCTGTCTGCTTTTTCAGAGCTGTCCACAACTCTTCAGCATTGTGCGGTTTTTCACTTAAGCATATTAGCTTCAGCACAGCCTGTTGCCGCTTGGCCGAGGCAGTGCTGCAGTGCTTCCAGCTTGTGACTGATGCGGTCATTTCGGAGATGGAGGCTGAAGAGGAGGAGGAGGCTGAGGAGGATGAGGTGCAGGAGCTGTAGACCATGGGGGCAACCCTGATTGACCTAGGGCCCGCAATCCTTGGCGTCGGGAGGACGTGTTCCGTCCCAAGGTCTGACTGGTACCCGGCTTCCACTATATTAACCCAGTATGCCGTCTGCGAGATGTACTGTCCCTGCCCACAAGCACTTGTCCACGTGTCCGTGGTTAGGTGGACTTTACCGGTAACTGCGTTGTTGAGAGCACAGCTAATGTTTTGGGACATGTGCTTGTGAAATGCGGAGACGGCACACCGGGAGAAATAGTGGCGGCTGGGGACCGAGTACCGAGCGACGGCGGCCGCCATCAGGTTGCGGAATGCTTCCGTCTCCATGAGCCTAAAAGGCAACATTTCGAGCGCAAGCAGTCGTGAAATGTGAGAATTTAGTAGTGTGGCCTGTGGGGCTTTGGCTGCATATTTGCGCTTGCGTTCCAAGGACAGTGGTATGGACAACTGGACTCTGCGCTGGGACAAGGACATGGACGTGCTTCCTGATGCTGCTACTTGAGAGTGTGCAGCTACAGGTGCAGGGCAGGAGGAGTCTTCGCGTGCACCATGGACAGGGGATTGGCTTGCATGCACAACAGCGGAAGAAGCAATGGTGCCACCTGCAGACACTGTATCTGGACACTGGGGTTCGGCCCTCAAAGTCGGGTGCTTTGCTGTCATGTGCCTGATCATGCTGGTGGTGGTCAGGCTGGTCGTTTTGCCACCCCTGCTGATGCTGGCCTGGCAGGTGGTGCAAATGGCCTTTTGGGGTTATCGACAGAGTCTTTAAAAAGCAACCAGACTCGGGAAGACCTAACTGTTGTACTGGCAACTTCCTTCGTGTTGGTGTTACTGGGAACGGTTGCCTGCCTTCTGTCTGTGGCCACCACACTGATTCTTCCTGCCTGTTGGGGTGCTCTGCCTCCCTCCCCCTGTGTGCTGCTGTCCTCGCTCTGCATGTCTTCCTGCCAGGTTGGGGCAGTTACTATATCATCCACCACCTCGTCTTCCACTTCCGCACCCTGGTCCTCCTCCTGACTTTCTGGCAATTGTGTCTCATTATCGTCCACCTCTTGTAACACTTTCCCACCGTCGCCTTTGTGTGACCACGGCTGCTCAAATATTTGGGCATCGCTATACGCGATCTCCTCTTGCCCCGCTTTGAGTGGACCGGGCGAGAGGCCCAAATCTATAAATGGAAAAGTTAACAGCTCTTAAGAGTGTCCAAGTGTGGGATCAGTTGTCTCTGGGTACTCGGCATGGTGGGAGGAAGGAGGATCAGGGTGAGGAATATGCAGTCCAGACTCACGGCTACTGAGACTTGACCGTGTGGAAGACAGGGTGGTGGTGGTGGTGGCTAAGTGACTGGAAGCATTATCTGCTATCCAACCAACAACCTTTTGACACTGCTCTGGGTTCAATAGTGGTGTGCTGCGGTCCCCTAGAAATTGGGACAGGAAGGTCAGGCAAGAAGATGTGGGTGTTTGTTGTGGCACAATTTCGGCTTGCCCACGGCCTTGTCCTCGGCCTCTGCATGCACCATTACCATCACGTCCAGTTCCCCGTCCCTTGCCACGTGCCTTGCCCATTTTAAATGGAGGACAGTATCTTCCACGCTCACTACAAATGACTGAGTTTGGAGCGAACTTATATGTGATCCGTGTGATAGAGAAACAGAGTTTTAAATACCTGGCCTGTAGGTAAGTAGTTTGAACAGCAAACTGCAGTGAATTGCTTCAATTACACACTAAAGGAAATTTTTAATGGAGGCCAGAAATGGCAGTATTTTCTGACAACGTATATGTGATCCGTTTGACGGAGAAAGCACAGTTTTAAATAGCTGGATTTCTAGCGCTCTAATATGGAAAGGACCTGGCTGTATTCTGCAGTGCCAACTAGCAAATGGCACAGAAATAATAGTGTTCTCTGGATTGCTTTTTAAGCAAATAATGAGGATTAAGATCCAAAGAAAAGTATTCCTGGCCCCTGAGACCTGGGCCTTTGTATAGAAATGTCTAACAGCAGCAGAAGACAGAATTGGAATGGAGCCTCTTGTGCTATATGCACTGCAGTCTGCTATATACACCGCCTGCCTATACCCCCTGCCTGCCTGATATCTCTGCAGATGGATTAGTCCTCAGAAGGACTGTTTGTTATGATGGATATGTGTAATGTATGGTTTTTCTCCCTACACTACCTAATACATGATCAAATCTCTCCCTGACACAGCAGCACACTGTCTGATCCGGAGTGACTGTGACGAGCATGGCAGTGCCAGGTCTGATATAGACCTGATGACGCTGTGTAGCCAGCCAATCACTGTAATGCCCACAACTAACATGGCTACGGCATTACAGTGCATGGCAGGCAATCCCTGCATGTTCATTGGCTCTCTAAAGAGCGCCAAACATGCAGGGAGGGGACACGAGTTCCCACCCGAGCAACCCGGAAATACTCGGTGAGCGCCGAGCATCTCGAGCAGTGAGATGCTCAGGCAAGCACAGAGCAGTAGCGAGCATGCTCGCTCATCACTACATGTTATACTTCATGATAGTGGTAAATTTTGGTCAATATGATTTGTGTTTATTTATAAAAATATTAAAAATTTGACAAAGAATTTGAAAATGTTATAATTAGTTATATCACACAAAATAGTTAATAAATATCATTTACCACGTGTCTACTTTACTTCAGCATCATTTTTCAAACATATTTTTTTTGTTAGGAAGTTAGAAGGGTTAAAACTTTATCAGTAATTTCTCATTTTTCCAACAGAATTTACAAATCAATTTTTTTAGGGACCGCATCCCATTTGAAGTGACTTTGAAAAAAGTGACATCATTTTAAAAACCTCACCCGTCAAAGTGCTCACATTCAAAAAGTTTTAGGGATTTCACAGGAATTAAAGTAATTTTGAAGGAAAAAATTAAAATTTAACTTTTTCCAACAAAAATGTTGCTTTAGCCTCAAATTTTACATTTTCAAAAGAGTAATAGGAGAAAATGGACCATACAATTTGTTGTGCAGTTTCTTCTGAGTACACTGATATCACATATGTGGGGGAAAACTACTGGTTCGGCACATGGCAGACCTCGAAAGGAAAAGAGCACCATTCAAATTTTGAAGCGCAAAATTGGCTGGAATAGATAGCTGACGCCATGTCGCGTTTGCAGAGCCCCTGATGTGCCTAAAGAGTGGAAACCCCTACAAGTGACCACATTTTGGAAACTACACACCCCTCAGGGAAATTATCTAGAGGTGTGGGGAGCACCTTGAACCCTGCAGGTGCTTCACAGAATTTTAAAACATTGAGCCGTGAAAATGAAAATATACATTTTTCCCACAAAAATGTTGCTTTAGCCCCAAATTTTTTACTTTCATAAGGGTAACAAGATAAAATGGACTCCTGAGTGCAACGATACCCCATATGTGGTGGAAAACTTCTGTTTCGGTGCATGGCAGGGCTCTGAAAGGGAAGGTGGGCCATTTGAATTTTGGAGCGAAATTTTGGCTGGATTAGGTTGCTGATGCCATGCGACATTTGAAGAGTCCCTGACATGCCAAAACAGCAGAAAATGTCCACAAGTGACCACATTTTGGAAGCTACACTTCCTGAGGAACTCATCTAGGGGTGCAGTGAGTATTTTTAAACTTAAGGCGATTCACAGAATGGTATAACATTGGGCTGTTCCCTGGATCAACGCCCTATCAAGGAATCTAGTATATATAACCTGTAATATTTTACTTTTCAAGAAAGGCATCCATGTGAAGCGCCCCCTGGGCCGTGGGGTACCCGGAGCCGGGTCTGTAGATGCTGGGGGTTGTAGTCACCATGGCGGTGACCCGGTCCATGACCCAGGTGGTCAATCCAAGGGTAGTTTATGCATAGGTTTATAATGTTCGACTCCGCCACCTGTGGAGTGCGGCTAATGAGGCCGCCACTGCGGAATAGTCCTCTGAAGCTGATGGGTTGGCAGCAAGGGTGGTATAACTCCCCACAGGAAGAGTGTAGCTTCAGGGCAATGTGTGTGGATGATGGTGGTTGTAGTGCAGGGTGTCGCGGTGCAGAAATAACCACAGAGTCCGTGCAGTGCAGTCCCAGGGTCTTTACTGTTGGCAATTATATGAGCCCCAACGGGAGTACCGGCTAGTGATGAGGGCCTGGTCAGTCTGGGAACAATCCTAGAGTCCTCCTGGCCAGGTGAAGTTGTAGGCCTGCCGTTCTGACTAAACTCTTTGGCTATCCCGCTTATAGTCGTATTGTAGCCCACATCCCTGAGTGTAACGTGCTGCGCTCACCCGTATGGCTGGCGACTCGGACCTTGTGGATTCCTCGCTCCTCTGTGGCGGTACTGGTCCTTTTGTGTGGCTGAGCCTCCGGGCTTCTGTTGGGCCAGGAGACCTACAATCTCCTGCCCTGCGGTATCTGCTGCTGGGCCTGAAGGGTCCCACAGCCTCGGACTCCGGTGTCCGGTCCTCTGTGTATACTGTCCAGGACAAGCTAATTCGATCTCCAGTCCCTGGCTCTTTGCTCCTTCGTGTCCTACTTGACCCCTGACACTAGACTTAGACTCTCTAACCCCGCCTCCAGATCCAGTTATAAAGGGCAGGATCATCCCCTTTCTGGTCTGGAGCAGGAGGTGTTGCAGGAACTGAGTTCCTGACCAGAAAACTCCTGTTTTGCTTCCAGACATGGTATTACTACCACTGTGGCAACCAGACCCTCTGGGGTGCCACATTCCCCCCTAGTAAATTTCAGTACTCCGGGACTGAACATATTTTGCAAAAATATAACAGAAAACAAATACAATATCAAATACAAGGTACATTAGAATATTTACAAGCATTATAGTCTCTTTAGGTCACGGTATAGTCCGGAACCAGGTGTTCATTCCACTGAAGAAGATGTAGTTTGAGGGACCCGTCCCAAACCCTCCATGGAGGCCCTAGGGTGGCTGCAGGGCATTGATGATCCGGATGTTGGACCACGTCTTCAGCCACCTCCACGGGTTTTTGTTCTGTGGTCTGGCACAAAGGGGCACTTTCACAGGTGCAACTATTTACAGGGTAAAGTTTTTGGTTATTCACTGTCCATAACCTAAAAGTCTTTGGACCCTTTTCGGGTAACGGGATAAACAGGTTAAATGCACTCATATAAAACATTTGAAAATCAGCAATATCTCTGTTATATCTTTATACTCTGCATTTTAAATTCTCCAACGAGCAGGGGGCTGACCTTTTGTACTTCTGGTAGATCTACGGAGTACACTATCTGTCAGTGCTCTACCCTGGTCCCTTGTGTCTACCCCTCGTGTAGTGGGTTCAGTGTGAACTGCATCACTAATATTTTGAGGTAACACTGGTAGGTTGCGCAACTTCCTACGGATTCTTTGGCTCACCATGGGTACGACAGGTTCGCTACTAGCAGAGGGTAGATTCTCCTGGTCTGCTGATGAGGGATCTTCTGCCTCCAGGGCCAATAGTTCTTCCAACTCTACTGGGACTTCTACAGCTCCCTGAGGGGCTGGTTGGAGAAATGTAAGGACTGGCACAACAATGGCATTATTCACTTGCGTCCATGACTGGGGAAATTCTCTGAGTACTGTGCTGACCATTTCTTCCACTTCCTCTGCGGGTTGAGGGATATCTTGGCCTTCTTCAGCATGCTGTAACTGCTCGGGACATTTCTTCAGGTGGTCTCTGGAAACTGTTGCTGTCGTTTCTCCTCCATCCTTACTTATGAGGTACACCTTGGTGTTATCATGACTTGATGGTAGAATGGTGTACGGCTCTTTTTTCCTCTGGTCATCCAATTTATGGAGCCACCTTTTTCTCTTTAGGACTTGCTCTCCCGGTGACAAGGGGGCAGCAGGTGCATGTTGATTATAAGTCTTCTCTTGCCTTTCTCTTGCTTGGCACAGACTTCTTTCAACACTTTCTTGTACCTTACGGTATTGCTGTTGCCACTCAGTGTCCCAATCCGCATCCAGTGAGGCATCCTCTGGTGTCAGAACTCCCATATCCAGATCGATGGGCAGCTTACCAGGTCTCGCTCTCATCAGGTAAGCTGGTGTGCAGTTGGTGGAATTCACTGGGATGTGGTTGTAGAGATCAACCAGGTCTGGCAACTTTTCTGGCCACAGGCTGCATTCCTCCAGGGGCAACGTCTTCAGTAGGTCTATCACCACCCGATTCATCTTTTCACACATCCCGTTGTTCTGGGGGTGATAAGGCGTTGTCCTGATCTTCTTGCAGCCGTACATGTAGCAGAATTCCTGGAATACTTCCGCTTCGAAGGCCGGACCTTTCAGTTACCCAGAACGTGTGCTAACCATGTGGGCGGCAGAAGTGCTGTTGGAAAGCTCTGGCTGCTGTCTGAGCCCTTTGGTCCTTGACTGGCACCACTACCAGGAACCAGGAGTAGTGGTCTACGATGGTGAGAGCATAGACATAGCCTGACCTGCTCGGGGATAGCTTCACATGGTCCAGGGCTACCAGTTCAAGTGGCTGCTTGGTGATGATGGGCTGCAAGGGAGCCCTCTGGCTGTCACGGTCTTTTCTTCTCAGGTTCCATGGTCCGCATTCTCGACACCACCTCTCGACTGCTTTCCTCATGCCAACCCAATAGAACCGTTCATGTAGCAGGACTTTCAGCTTCTTCCATCCAAAATGTCCCGCTCCATCGTGATACGCTTCCAGGACCATAGACGCATCTCGCCTCGGGACTACCACCTGCCAGACCAGCTCATGTGTCCGGGAGTTGACAGTTCTTCGACACAGCTTCCCTTCATAGATGAACAGCTTGCTCTTTTCTTTCCACAGCTATTTGGTCTCTTCTGGAGCATCTGAAACAGGGTATGAGTCAGCTTGTGTCTGCAACTCTTTGACCAGGCGAACAGCCGGGTCACTGTCTTGTGTTTCTGCCCATCCATGGTGGGGCAATGGATTGAACGTGGCTTCTCTGTTGGCAGAGCACCTGTTTTTCACACAATGGGAGCACTGCTTTATCCCATGGCGGTGGAACGTGGGGATTTCTATCTCTTCCAGCTCCTCTGGGTCTTCTCCCCCGTCTGGCAAGTTAGGCATTCTGGACAGCGCATCTGCGTTTGCATTCTTGTGCCCAGCCCGGTACTTGATGGTGAATTCGTAATTAGACAGTCGGCCATCCATCTTTGTTCCAGGGCACCAAGTTTTGCAATGTCCAGGTGTGTCAGCGAGTTATTATCCGTGTACACAGTGAATTTGGAAGAGGCGAGATAATGTTTGAAGTGCTCAGTCACAGCCCAGACGATGGCAAGGAACTCCAACTTGAAGGAGCTGTAGTTTTCTGCATTTCTTTCTGTGGGCCGGAGCTTCCTCCTGGCGTAAGCTATCACCCTTTCTCTGCCTTGCTGGATCTGGGACAGCACGCTCCTAGTCCCACGTTGCTCGCGTCCGTGTGAAGGATGAAGGGTTGGCCATAATTAGGGTAGGCCAGGACCTCGTCTCCTGTTAGGGTCATCTTCAACCTGGTGAAGGACTCATCTTCCAGCTTGTCCCATTTGAATGGTGGTTTCTGGTTCTTGGCCTTTCTGGACTGGCATATCAGGAGGTCCTGCATGGGTGCCGCCATCTTGGTGAAGCCTGGTATAAACCTTCGGTAGTAGCCTACCAACCCGAGGAACTGCCGCATTTCTTTGATGGTGGAAGGTCTCGGCCAGTCCTTGATTACGGTGACCTTGTCGGGGTCTGGTGCTAAACCGTCAGCGCTTACCACATGTCCTAAGTACTGTACTTTGGGCTTCAGCAGGTGGCACTTAGACGGCTTCACCTTCAGGCCAAAGCCAGCCAGGGCTTCAAACACTTCTGCCAGGTGCTTCAGATGATCCTCATATGTTTTGGAGTATACGATGACGTCATCCAGGTACAGCAGGACTGTCTCGAAATTCTTATGCCCTAGACAGCACTCCATCAACCGCTGGAAGGTGCCTGGGGCGTGGCAGAGCCCGAATGGCATGCAGTTGAACTCGCTGAGTCCCATTGGGGTGGTGAATGCGGTCTTTTCCTTATCCGCCTCTGCTACAGGAACCTGCCAATACCTACTAGTAAGATCCAAAGTAGAGAAATAATCAGCAGATTTTAACGCAGCTAGTGACTCCTCCTCTATCCTGGGTAGCGGGTATGCATCTTTATGTGTAATGTGGTTAATTTGCCTGTAGTCTACACACATTCTCATTGTGCCATCCTTTTTCTTTACAAGAACTAATGGAGCTGCCCAGGGGCTACAACTGTCTCTTATTACCCCAGCCTCCTTTATCTCTCGCAACATCCCTTTGGCATTTTGGTAGTGTGCTGGCGGTACAGGCCGGTACCTTTCTTTATTGGGTGGATGGTCTCCCATGGGGATATGGTGTTGAACCTCCTTTACCTGCCCGAAGTCGAGCGGGTGTTTACTGAAGACCCTTTCATACTCTTGGACCACCCGGTATACTCCTTGTTTTTGGTGTTGAGGGGTGGAATCAGTGCCCACATGCAGCTTCTGACACCAGTCCTCCATCTGTCCCTTGGAGCCATTAACCTCCGCCTGTTTGGATGGAGGCTAGGGTTCCACTGTCTTTATGGAATTGTGGCTGACGGTGAATAGTTTGGCTAGGGTGGCATACCGGGGCAAATGGACTTCTTTTTCCCCAATGTTCAGGATGTGGATTGGCACTCTCCCATGGCGGACATCAACCACCCCCCTGGCTGTCAAAATGGTGGGCCTACTGTCATAGTAGACAGGCTCTACCAGGGCCTGGTAATCTCTACCCCGGAGACCGATTGCTGCCCGGCACCATATCAGCATTTCACTTCTTGGGGGCATGGCAATAGGGAATGGGTCACTCATCCTGACACTGCCAATTTCACCACCAGACAGTTCTACATGTTGTCTTTTCATCAGGGCTCTGATCTCTCTTTGTAGAACCCGCTGCTGGCTGGAACTGGCGGTCTCCGCAACCTGCTGTAACAAGACAATTATTTCTGCAAGACAATTTTCAATGACATTAGTGCCTAAGGTTATCATGGGATGACTTTCTCTGTGATCACTGTCGACAATAATCAGTCCTTGCGCTGGCAGTTCGATTTTGCCAACCTTTATGGACACTTCTTTGTACCTTACCTGAGGTACGGGTTGACCATTACTAGCATAAATACTCAAATGTTTGTCTGGACGGCGGGTAATGTCTGAATCAGTCCAGTACCGTTTGAAAAGAATGTAGGGGATGGTGGTCACCTGGGACCCAGTGTCCAGCAATGCGCTCATTAGAAAGCCGTCCAGCACGATAGGTAGGACTGGTCGTCCTCCCACATATTTGTCTCACCTGCTTGATGGGCCTGGTGGTCTTACGCCAGGGGGTTGGCCCTCTGCCCCAGGTTTTGCTCATTTAAATGACAGTACCTTGCATAATGTCCTGGCTGGTTGCAGCGGCGGCAGATGGGTTGTCCATCCTGGTCGTAGCGGTCGCTGTTCCTCCCTCTGGATGGTGGAATCCTCTTCTGTGGGCGACACGGGACGTCCTCCGGACTGGAAGCCAGCTGGATCTTTCCTTTGGGATACACCTGCAAGGACTGCACAGTTTTGGTTAGCGCTTTTAGTTAACTCTTGGACCTGATGGTGCAGGTCTGCAGACAGGGCATTGTCCAGAGTCTGTGCATCAGCTCCTACAGGCTTCGGGGAAAAGGGTGCCATCTCCTGGTGGCAGGTGATAGCTGGGTGCCAGTGAGCTGTAGCGCCACCTGGTGCTGGTTCCCTTAGCACCCGGATGGCCCTGTCCTTAAATTGAGCAAAGTCCAAGTCAGGGTTTTGCAGAGCCATTATGCGCAGCTGGGTTCGGTGGGTGCTGGACAGTAAACCCTCATTAAATTGTTCAGTTAACAGTCCGTTTTCATCACGCACACTGTCAGGGTCTACCTGTTTGATGGCCCTCAGTGCCTCCTGCAGGCTTATAGTCCCGTACACTGTCCTGTGCCCGTTGTTTGCACCCATAAAACTTCATCTTTATCTCTGCCGTAGTACGGGTGTCAAAAGTGTCCTTTAGGCTGGCCAGTATCGCTTTTACAGTCCCTTTTTCTCTGGCTGACCAGGATTTTACTTCTCTTGGCTGCACCAATCAACTGGCCTACAAGGATGCTCACTTTCTGCTCCTCGGACAGGGGGTATACTTTAAATAAACTGCTTAGTCTCTCCTTGAAGTCACTCAGGGTGTGCGACTCTCCGGAGTACTGGGGCAACCACGCCGCCCCCGGTATATATGGCATGGAGAATGGCATTACCGCGGCAGCGGCCGCGCCGGTGGTTGAAGTTCCCTCAATATCGAGCGTCTTCCTCCCCACTAGTGAACCATGGCCTACCTTCCTTCTCTTTTCTTCCGTAGGCCACAGTTCCGCAGGTGATGGTCTCTGTCGAGGACCTGGCGTCGCACGCGTCTGACGTCAGCGTTCACTGTGGCTCCTTCCAGGACCTGGCGCTGCGTCCATGCGTGGGGCGGGGCTTTGGACTTCGCGCGTTTCCAGCGATCACGCCCCTCTTCTTCCCGCGCGGCGACTTGAAAATGGCAGACAATGGCGGGGAAACGGCGACAAATGGCGGGAAATCTTCACCACGGTATGCCACACAGTCTGTGAAGGCGCGCAGTACCCGGTGGTAACGGGCACATAATCCTGCCGACTATGCCAATGTTGACGCGCCCCCTGGGCTGTGGGGTAGCCGGAGCCGGGCCTGTAGATGCTGGGGGTTGTAGTCACTGTGGCGGTGACCCGGTCCTTGACCCAGGTGGTCAATCCAAGGGTAGTTTATGTATAGGTTTATAATGTCCGACTACGCCACCTGTGGAGTGCGGCTAATGAGGCCGCCACTGCGGAACAGTCCTCTGAAGCTGATGGGTTGGCAGCAAGGGTGGTATAACTCCCCACAGGAAGAGTGTAGCTTCAGGGCAATGTGTGTGGATGATGGTGGTTGTAGTGCAGAGTGTCGCGGTGCAGAAATAACCACAGAGTCCGTGCAGTGCAGTCCCAGGGTCTTTACTGTTGGCAATTATATGGGCTCCAACGGGAGTACCGGCTAGTGATGAGGGCCTGGTCAGTCTGGGAACAATCCTAGAGTCCTCCTGGCCAGGTGAAGTTGTAGGCCTGCCGTTCTGACTAAACTCTTTGGCTATCCCACTTATAGTCGTGTTGTAGCCCACGTCCCTGAGTGTAACGTGCTGCGCTCACCCGTATGGCTAGCGACTCGGACCTTGTGGATTCCTCGCTCCTCTGTGGCGGTACTGGTCCTTTTGTGTGGCTGAGCCTCCGGGCTTCTGTGGGCCAGGAGACCTGCAATCTCCTGCCCTGCGGTATCTGCTGCTGGGCCTGAAGGGTCCCACAGCCTCAGACTCCGGTATCCAGTCCTCTGTGTATACTGTGCAGTCCCTAGCTCTTTGCTCCTTCGTGTCCTACTTGACTCCTGACACTAGACTTAGACTCTCTAACCCCGCCTCCAGATCCAGTTATAAAGGGCAGGATCCTCCCCTTTCTGGTCTGGAGCAGGAGGTGTTGCATGTACTGAGTTCCTGACCAGGAAATTCCTGTTTTGCTCCCAGACATGCTATTACTACCACTGTGGCAACCAAACCCTCTGGGTTCCACACATGCCCTTCTTAAATTTTAATAGTGAATCACTCATTACAACATCATGTGGCAGAGAGTTCCATAGTCTCACTGCTCTTACAGTAAAGAATCCCCGTCTGTGATTATGATTAAACCTTCTTTCCTCCAGACGTGGAAGATGCCCCCTTGTCCCCGTCTCTGGCCTCAGAGTAAAAAGATCAGTAGACAGGTCTTTGTACTGTCCCCTCATATACTTGCACATAGTAATAATATCACCCCTAAGCCTTCGTTTTTCCACAGTAAATAACCCAAAGTGTAATAACCTGTCTTAGTATTGCAGGCCCCCCAGTCCTCTAATAACCTTTGTCGTTCTTCTCTGCACCCTCTCTAGTTCAGCTATGTCTTTCTTATACACCGGAGACCAGAACTGTACACAGTATTCTAAGTGTGGTCGCACTAGTGACTTGTATAGGGGTAAAATTATGTAATCCTCATGAGCATCTATGCCTCTTTTAATGCATCCCATTATTTTATTTGCCTTTGCAGCAGCTGCTTGACACTGGCCACTAAACGTGAGCTTGTTGTCCACCAATACACCAAGGTCTTTTTCAGTTACAGTTTTGCCCAGTGTTTTACAAATAAGCATATAATTATACATTTTATTTCCTCTGCCCAAGTGCATTACCTTACATTTATCCCCATTAAAGCTCATTTGCCATTTATCAGCCCAAGCTTCTAGTTTACATAGATCCTCCTGTAATATAAAATTGTCCTCCTCTGTATTGATAACCCTGCAGAGTTTAGTGTCATTACTCTATATGCCCCCTACAAGGTCATTAATAAATATGTTAAAAAGAAGGGGGCCCAATACTGACCCCTGTGGTACCCCACTGTTAACTGAGACCCAGTCTGAGTGTGTTCCATTAATAACCACCCTTTGTTTCCTATCACTGAGCCAATTCTTAACCCACACACATATATTTTCCCCTATCCCCATTATTCTCATTTTATGTATCAACCTTTTGTGTGGAACCATGTCAAAAGCTTTTGAAAAGTCCATAAAGACAACATCCACTGCATTTCCTTGGTCCAGTCCAGAACTTGCCTCCTCATAAAAACTGATCAGATTAGTGTGACAGGAACGGTCCCTCGTAAACCCATGTTGATATTGGGTCATGAGGTTATTCTTCTTCAGATACTCTAGTATAGCATCTCTTAGGAAACCCTCCAGGATTTTACCCATAGTAGAGGTTAAGCTTACTGGCCTATAATTTCCAAGTTCAGTTTTTGTCCTCTTTTTGAATATTGGCACCACATTTGCTATACGTCAGTCCTGTGGTACAGACCCGGTTATTATGGAATCTTTAAAGATGAAAAATAATGGTCTATCTATGACGTTACTTAATTCCTGCAGTACTCGCGGGTGTATCCCTTCCGGGCCTGGGGATTTGGAAACTTTAGTGATTTTTAGACGCCGCCGTACTTCCTGCTGGGTTAAGCAAGTGACATTTAATGGAGAACTTTTGTTATCACTAATCATGTTTTCTGTCATGCGATTTTCTTGTGTAAATACGGTTGAAAAAAAAACATTTAGCATATTAGCTTTTTCCTCATCCTCATCCACCATTTCACCCAGACTATTTTTAAGGGGGCCAATACTATCATGTTTTAGTTTTTTACTATTTATGTAGTTAAAGAATATTTTGGGATTATTTTTACTTTCTCTTGCAATGATTCTCTCTACCTCAATCTTTGCTGCCTTGATTTGGTTTTTACAGAATTTATTTAATTTTTTATATTTATTTAATGCCTCATCACTACCTACTTGCTTTAGTTCTCTAAATGCTTTCTTTTTGTCACTTATTGCGCCCCTTACACCTCTATTTAGCCATAATGGTTTCCTACTATTTCTGGCATGTTTATTCCCATAGGGTATATATTGTGCACAGGTCCTATTCAGGATGCTATATAAACCTATAAGAAGAGCTGGCAATCAAAATCTGAACATCCAAAAGGGAGAGAGAGAGAGAGATGTAATAGAGATAATGCTGATGTATAAAGGACATCGCTCTCAGTAAATAACGGCCAAAGATATAGATGTTAATGCAAAATACTGTATCTTTATTGAACAAAGTACAACATGTAATATATAGCAGTAAAAGACAAATAAGAGTGACTAGGATGAGAGACCAAATAGGGGTTACGATCGAAAATACCCCAAAGAGAGAAAGGAAAACCTTAACCCAACTGCAGATATCTCCCCATAGTAAGTACCCAGGTGTTATATATAATCAGGCAATGTGGTCTGTGTCCGACTTGTTGGAGAGACACCTAGGCTATGGATCTAAAGTTAGACAAACAATACAGCAAGCAGTTCAAACGTATCTAAAGTGATCTGCTTATAGTAATCAGAATAGCCACACATTACCTTGTGACATAGTGATGACCTGGTGTGGAGAGTCTGCAGAAGGGAATGAATAGCGCGCCTCGACGCGCGTTTCACCGAAGTGGCTTCGTCAGGAGGCGTGGCTAAAGGAAAATCAGAGGGTGTATATATATAGAATGATAGCAGCGTCTGTCCAATGGACGCGCAGCCCGTCATCGCGTCCCGCCCCCTCAAGCGCCCGAGCGAGTCCAGCGACGCCAGGCGCAGCAGGAAGGGAGGAAGTGTCATCCCCTCCGCTGTCTAGGCAACCCAGGACACGCCCACGATGCCCGAGCTACAGAGCGAAGGGTCAGAGCAGACAGAGGAAAATGTAGGAGTATGGATGAGGTAATTGCGGTCATGAACGGGTCCCCTGTCAAGGAGTGGGTGGCCAATACACAGATTGACAGGGAGGCGCTCAGATCCACAAAAAAGAAGATAAGATAAGGAGGAGATAAACCTCATATAATATGAGGGAATATGAGGAGATATGTAAAGATAAGAACTATAGAAATATGTGAAAGTGCAATTAGGGATAGACTACGATAGTGGTGAGATGATATAACAGACCACTTGTAAGTATGTGCACTATATTTGTACATGCAGCCTTGTAAATATCATGCATGTAAATAATGCATATTTTGAATTAGTGCTGCAATGTAGTAAAAAACATATTGTCCCACTCCTAAGAGATTAAATTGCATGAGTAATGACAAATCGACTAATCACATATTAACAAATGAAGTCCCAGCACATAGGATCCAGAAAACATATACACACAATATTCATTAATGTCCAACAGATTAATCAAAAGGGATAAAGTTGAAGAATAGAAATTATGAAATTTTGAGATTTATATAATAATCACGATACATTCGGGCAAGAAAGGGTCACAGCTTGCACATATGATGAGTATGTCTATTGTTCGATTACAGACTTCAGTAGTAGTGAAATTCATGGATCTTCAGAGGTGGCATGTTACGGCACACATCCATCACTCCCATAGGTCAGACGCTGCTAACGTAGAGAGCACAGAGAGGTAACTAGAATGAAGTAAAGACAGCAGTTAAAATCTTATACAAGACACAAAGAGATAAGAAAAATGGACTATACAACCCGCCGGTTCTTTAGACCAAGAAAGACTTAAAATTTGCATATTCATTGAGTCCGAAGGGAGCTATTGTGTTTAGGACCGTTATCCAATGGGTTTCTTTTTGTAGGAGTTTTTGTTTAGCATTGCCCCCTCTGATCCCCAAATAGACATGATCAATACCGCATATGGTTGTACCCTTAGGGTTACCCTTATGTACTTCTAAATAGTGTCTAGGGATAGTTTTTAGTACTTGTGGGTCGGAGCATGTGCTTGAATTTTTGATATCGCGGATGTGTTCTTGAATGCGGACTTTTAGCGGTCTCGTGGTCATTCCTATATAAATAAGTCCGCAAGGGCAGGTTAGATGGTACACCACAGCCTCAGTATCACATGATATGTGGTGTACTATTTTGTATGTTTTGTTGTCGCTGGAACCACGGAAGTCTGAGGTTCTAGGAACGTATTTGCAAATAGAGCATTTACTACAAAGGAAGCTTCCCCATGGTGGACCTTTACTTCCGAAGATGAACTTGTTATTGGGTGGTATATAGTGACTCCTAGAGAGCAAATCCCCTAGTGTTTTGGATTTACGCCAGGTAATGGTTGGATATGCCATAAGATTATGACGTAAATCCTTATCTGTGAGGAGAATGGGCCAGTGTCTAGAGACAATAGATTTTATTTCTGACTAGTTAGTATTAAATGTAGAAATGAAGCGGGGAGTTGTATTAGATTGAATATTGCCATTGTTTTTATGTATGCGTTGTGGTTTACTTAAAAGGTTTTGTCTGTCGGACTGTAGAGCTCTAGTGAATCCTCTGTCAATATCTCGATGTCTGTACCCTCTCTCATAGAACCGTTTTGACAGTTCTTGAGCTTGATCTAAGAATTTATCCTCAGTGGAGCATATCCTGCGAGCCCTCAAAAACTGACCTATAGGTATAGAATTCTTAAGTTTTGGAGGGTGTGATGAGGTATTATGAAGTAGAGAGTTCGTCGAGGTTTCTTTGCGGAAGATGTCGGTCTCCAGACTTGCATCTGGATTTTTATAGATAAGAAGGTCTAGGAAGTCGATCTGTTTTTGACTATACTTCCATGTCAGCCTAACGTTTAGGTCATTGTTATTAAGACAGGTCAGAAAGTTCTCTAACTGTGACGCGGAGCCCTGCCAAATGAAAAGCACATCATCGATAAAACGCGACCAGAGGACGACCGCCTCATTGCCCGGAGTGTTAAGGACCGTGTCCCTTTCCCACAGCCCCAGGAAAAGATTAGCGTAAGAGGGCGCACAAGACGCCCCCATCGCTGTGCCCTGGAGCTGTTGGAAGGGGCGGTCCTTAAACACGAAGTAATTATGGGTTAGAATGAATTTCAAAAGTCTAAGTATAAAGTCAATCATCTTAGGTTCTAGATTAGTCATATTCAGAAAAAAATTTGCGGCTCCGATTCCCTGATCGTGCCTTATCGATGTGTAAAGTGACTCCACGTCGCAGGTAACTAGCCACATATTCTCATCAAGCAAAATCCCATTAAGCCTTTTTAGGACATCTGTGGTGTCCTTCACAAAGGAAGGGAGGGTCTCCACGCATTGTTGCAGGAAAAAGTCCACAAATTTGCATATAGGTTCACAAAGACCCCCCATGCCAGAAACAATGGGTCTGCCAGGTGGGCAGCAGGGGTCCTTGTGAACCTTAGGCAGGAGGTAAAAGGTGGGATTAATTGGAAATTCTGGCAGAAGAGCTTCTCCCATTTTAGCTGTAATTACATGATCCTCCATGCCATCATCAATGAGATCTTTGAGCTCTTTCTTAAAAGAATTCAAAGGGATATTTTCCAATCTTTTATATTTTTGGATGCAATGAATACGGGAGCTGCTCAAGAAACGGGTCAAATTGTGGTGGAATAAGGCTGCCTTGGAAAATTATCTTCAAAAAGAAATTTTACCAAGAGGCCTGCGCATCCAACTCTTCCCAACTTTGGATATTGACGATCCCATTTTCATCAATAAATGGGAAGATACACTCACTAAGTGTTCCCGAACCCTCCTGGAGCTCCTTATAGGACTTGACAAAAAAGCTTTAGAACCACTAGAGAAGGAGATTTATAGTATTCGGGAAAAAATACATAATTCCCTAACATCTGAAAAATGTAAAAGCTTTGATAAAACATTAGATGAAGACCTCAACAAATGGGAAAATGAAATCCAAAAACTTAAGTCTAAAAAATATGCACGTGATCTGAGTTATTATCAGTCCAACAACATATATCGGTGGAAAAATAAAGGCAAAACAAGGCCACGCATGCAATCTATCTCTAGCACCTCTACCGTATCAGAGGAAGAATGTGGCGGTGGTATAGGGCGTTTTTTAGGCCAACGCCCTCTGTCCAGTCTCGAAGATAATCCTGCGCAACCCCATGTATACGCAACAACACCCTCCACACATCTCAGAAATCGGCCCTACAATTTCAGGGAGAAAAGAACAAAGAAACTTTGAAGGTAATTAATCTCTCAAAAATTTCGTTGACAAAAGTCCATATTGATGTCCTGTCAAAGGGATTATCCTTCTCACCTGTAGAAAGATTTGACTATTTCACTGTTGTCAAGGACTTGGAGTTGTTTGCTCGAAAGCTTTTTTTCAAAAAACACTTCAACTCCACCACAGGGCCTAACTTATCCCCATTAGAAGCACAAGCTCTAAGGGATCTTGAGTCACTAGAAGAGGAACAAAGGCCATCATCAATCCTCAATAGCCCCATACATCTCCACCGCCGCTCTCGTGCATTCCCGCCCCTGTCTGCATGCCCGCAAATAGACATTTTTGTTAAACTTGTCCGAGAGGACTTAAGTAAACTTAACCCTAAAATTAAACACGATAACCTTTCAAGATCATCTAGGAATGCAATACGTGAATTACAACAGATGAAAAACATAGTGATCAAAAGAGCAGACAAAGGTGGCAATGTAGTTGTATGGCCTGTGGAGATGTATGAGGCGGAGGCATTTAAACAGCTTCATTGCATCCAAAAATATAAAAGATTGGAAAATATCCCTTTGAATTCTTTTAAAAAAGAGCTCAAAGATCTCATTGATGATGGCATGGAGGATCATGTAATTACAGCTAAAATGGGAGAAACTCTTCTGCCAGAATTTCCAATTAATCCCACTTTTTACCTCCTGCCTAAGGTTCACAAGGACCCCTGCTGCCCACCTGGCAGACCCATTGTTTCTGGCATGGGGGGTCTTTGTGAACCTATATGCAAATTTGTGGACTTTTTCCTGCAACAATGTGTGGAGACCCTCCCTTCCTTTGTGAAGGACACCACAGATGTCCTAAAAAGGCTTAATGGGATTTTGTTTGATGAGAATATGTGGCTAGTTACCTGCGATGTGGAGTCACTTTACACATCGATAAGGCATGATCAGGGAATCCGAGCCGCAATTTTTTTTCTGAATATGACTAATCTAGAACCTAAGATGATTGAATTTATACTTAAACTTTTGAAATTCATTCTAACCCATAATTACTTCGTGTTTAAGGACCGCCCCTTCCTACAGCTCCAGGGCACAGCGATGGGGGCGTCTTGTGCGCCCTCTTGCGCTAATCTTTTCCTGGGGCTGTGGGAAAGGGACACGGTCCTTAGCACTCCGGGCAATGAGGCGGTCGTCCTCTGGTCGCGCTTTATCGATGATGTGCTTTTCATTTGGCAGGGCTCCGCGTCACAGTTAGAGAACTTTCTGACCTGTCTTAATAACAATGACCTAAACGTTAGGCTGACATGGAAGTATAGTCAAAAACAGATCGACTTCCTAGATCTTGTTATCTATAAAAATCCAGATGGAAGTCTGGAGACCGACATCTTCCGCAAAGAAACCTCGACGAACTCTCTACTTCATAATACCTCATCACACCCTCCAAAACTTAAGAATTCTATACCTATAGGTCAGTTTTTGAGTGCTCGCAGGATATGCTCCACTGAGGATAAATTCTTAGATCAAGCTCAAGAACTGTCAAAACGGTTCTATGAGAGAGGGTGCAGACATCGAGAAATTGACAGAGGATTCACTAGAGCTCTACAGTCCGACAGACAAAACCTTTTAAGTAAACCACAACGCATACATAAAAACAATGGCAATATTCAATCTAATACAACTCCCCGCTTCATTTCTACATTTAATACTAACTAGTAGAGATGAGCGTTGTTCGACTCGAACTGTTCGCCAATCTCAAATTCGAGCTGTTTTGGGCGGTGTTCGAGCCGTTCGGCGAACACGAACGATTTGAGAAAAATTCGGCTGTTCGAGGTTATGTTCAATAACTGTTCGTGCACCAAAATCATAACTGGATTTTTTCTCAGTAATGATGAAAATTAATGTTAATACGCAGTTTGAGTGTACAGCGGGGTGGGGGGAGGGGCAGGGGATGGATCTCTGCAGGAATAATGAAGATCTCCATTTTTTTTTCTCTTTCCCGCATTTACAGTGGGGAGGTGCAATCTGTCAGCCTATCAGCAGCGCACACACGGAGCGAAGTGCTTTTTTTCACACAAGCAAGGGCATGTGTCATTGGCAGTGTATGTCACATGTCCTTGCCCTATAAGACCAAGCCATTTTCCCCGTCGCCACCATTTTCTCACTGCTGCAGCTGCGTGTTAGACGGCACCGCTGTTGCTGTGTGCGCTATACCTTGTTAATTTCAAGCCAATTTTCGCACAAATCTACAGATAGCTTGGGAGTAGGGAATAATTGTGATTGCAGTCCTTTTAAGGACTAGGTTACAGCATTTCCTACGACTTTTATCAGGCAGGTCTGTGCTCTTAAATAGATAGATTGTGGGAGTAAAGACTAATTGTAATTGCAGTCCTTTTCAGGACTAGGTTACATCAGTTCCTATCAGTTTTTGCCAGGCAGGTCTGTGCCAGTGCTGTGCAAGTTTTTTTCACAGCATTTGGCTGAATCTAGCAAAGCTAATCCTTTTTGGCCTATTGCAGAGTGTGTTAGTCAGTGGAGTAGCCTATCTGTGTTGCAAGATATACCACCTGTGTATAGAATACCAATTTTTTTACTGCACCTAGTGAAGTAAAATCTTTTGGGCATAGCATCATTCTATTAGTCCATCTATACTGACCTCCATCAGGTTGCAAATTGAATATAATTTTTTTCTGCATCTAGCTCTGAAAAAATATTTGGGCTTCTAGCAGTGTGTGGGACTTGTTCTATTAGTCCATCTATACTGACCTCCATCAGGTTGCAAACTGAATATAATTTTTTTCTGCATCTAGCTCTGAAAAAATATTTGGCCTTCTAGCAGTGTGTGGGACTTTCTCTATTAGTCCATCTATACTGACCTCCATCAGGTTGCAAATTAAAAATAATTTATATCTGCATCTAGCTCTGAAAAAATATTTGGCCTTCTAGCAGTGTGTGGGACTTTCTCTATTAGTCCATCTATACTGACCTCCATCAGGTTGCAAATTAAAAATAATTTTTTGTCTGCATCTAGCTCTGAAAAAATATTTGGCCTTCTAGCAGTGTGTGGGACTTTCTCTATTAGTCCATCTATACAGACCTCCATCAGGTTGCAATATATTTTTTTTCTGCATCTACCTCTGAAAAAATATTGGGCTTCTAGCTGTGTGTGGGACTTGTTCTATTAATCCATCTATACAGACCTCCATCAGGTTGCAAACTGAATATAATTTTTTTCTGCATCTACCTCTGAAAAAAAATTTGGGCTTCTAGCTGTGTGTGGGACTTGTTCTATTAGTCCATCTATACCGACCTCCATCAGGTTGCAAACTGAATATAATTTTTTTCTGCATCTAGCTCTGAAAAAATATTTGGCCTTCTAGCAGTGTGTGGGACTTTCTCTATTAGTCCATCTATACTGACCTCCATCAGGTTGCAAATTAAAAATAATTTATATCTGCATTTAGCTCTGAAAAAATATTTGACCTTCTAGCAGTGTGTGGGACTTTCTCTATTAGTCCATCTATACTGACCTCCATCAGGTTGCAAATTAAAAATATTTTTTTGTCTGCATCTAGCTCTGAAAAAATATTTGGCCTTCTAGCAGTGTGTGGGACTTTCTCTATTAGTCCATCTATACTGACCTCCATCAGGTTGCAAACTGAATATATTTTTTTTCTGCATCTATCTCTGAAAAAATATTGGGCTTCTAGCTGTGTGTGGGACTTGTTCTATTAATCCATCTATACAGACCTCCATCAGGCTGCAAACTGAATATAATTTTTTTCTGCATCTACCTGTGAAAAAATATTTGGGCTTCTAGCTGTGTGTGGGACTTTCTCTGTTAGTCCATCTATACTGACCTCCATCAGGTTCAAATTGAAAATAATTTTTATCTGCATCTCGCTTTGAAAAAATATTTGGCCTTCTAGCAGTGTGTGGGACTTTCTCTATTAGTCCATCTATACTGACCTCCATCAGGTTGCAAATTCAAAATATTTTTTTGTCTGCATCTAGCTGTGAAAAAATATTTGGCCTTCTAGCAGTGTGTGGGACTTGTTATATTAATCCATCTATACAGACCTCCATCAGGTTGCAAACTGAATATAATTTTTTTCTGCATCTACCTCTGAAAAAATATTTAAGCTTCTAGCTGTGTGTGGGACTTGTTCTATTAGTCCATCTATACTGACCTCCATCAGGTTGCAAACTGAATATAATTTTTTTCTGCATCTACCTCTGAAAAAATATTTGGGCTTCTAGATGTGTGTGGGACTTGTTCTATTAGTCCATCTATACTGACCTCCATCAGGTTGCAAACTGAATATAATTTTTTTCTGCATCTAGCTCTGAAAAAATATTTGGCCTTCTAGCAGTGTGTGGGACTTTCTCTATTAGTCCATCTATACTGACCTCCATCAGGTTGCAAATTAAAAATAATTTTTATCTGCATCATGCTCTGAAAAAATATTTGGCCTTCTAGCAGTGTGTGGGACTTTCTCTATTGGTCCATCTATACTGACCTCCATCAGGTTGCAAATTAAAAATATTTTTTTTCTGCATCTAGCTCTGAAAAAATATTTGGCCTTCTAGCAGTGTGTGGGACTTTCTCTATTAGTCCATCTATACTGACCTCCATCAGGTTGCAAATTAAAAATAATTTTTTGTCTGCATCTAGCTCTGAAAAAATATTTGGCCTTCTAGCAGTGTGTGGGACTTTCTCTATTAGTCCATCTATACTGACCTCCATCAGGTTGCAAACTGAATATATTTTTTTTCTGCATCTACCTCTGAAAAAATATTGGGTTTCTAGCTGTATGTGGGACTTGTTCTATTAATCCATCTATACAGACCTCCATCAGGTTGCAAACTGAATATAATTTTTTTCTGCATCTACCTCTGAAAAAATATTTGGGCTTCTAGCTGTGTGTGGGACTTGTTCTATTAATCCATCTATACAGACCTCCATCAGGTTGCAAACTGAATGTAATTTTTTTCTGCATCTACCTCTGAAAAAATATTTGGGCTTCTAGCTGTGTGTGGGACTTGTTCTATTAGTCCATCTATACTGACCTCCATCAGGTTGCAAACTGAATATAATTTTTTTCTGCATCTAGCTCTGAAAAAATATTTGGCCTTCTAGCAGTGTGTGGGACTTTCTCTATTAGTCCATCTATACTGACCTCCATCAGGTTGCAAATTAAAAATAATTTTTATCTGCATCTAGCTCTGTAAAAATATTTGGCCTTCTAGCAGTGTGTGGGACTTTCTATATTAGTCCATCTATACTGACTTCCATCAGGTTGCAAATTCAAAATAATTTTTTGTCTGCATCTAGCTCTGAAAAAAATATTTGGCCTTCTAGCAGTGTGTGGGACTTTCTCTATTAGTCCATCTATACTGACCTCCATCAGGCTGCAAATTAAAAATAATTTTTATCTGCATCTACCTCTGAAAAAATATTTGGCCTTCTAGCTGTGTGTGGGACTTGTTCTATTAGTCCATCTATACTGACCTCCATCAGGTTGCAAACTGAATATAATTTTTTGTCTGAATCTAGCTCTGAAAAAATATTTGGCCTTCTAGCAGTGTGTGGGACTTTCTCTATTAGTCCATCTATACTGACCTCCATCAGGTTGCAAATTAAAAATAATTTTTTGTCTGCATCTAGCTGTGAAAAAATATTTGGCATTCTAGCAGTGTGTGGGACTTTCTCTATTAGTCCATCTATACTGACCTCCATCAGGTTGCAAACTGAATATATTTTTTTTCTGCATCTGCCTCTGAAAAAATATTGGGCTTCTAGATGTGTGTGGGACTTGTTCTATTAATCCATCTATACAGACCTCCATCAGGCTGCAAACTGAATCTAATTTTTTTCTGCATCTACCTGTGAAAAAATATTTGGGCTTCTAGCTGTGTGTGGGACTTTCTCTGTTAGTCCATCTATACTGACCTCCATCAGGTTCAAATTGAAAATAATTTTTATCTGCATCTCGCTCTGAAAAAATATTTGGCCTTCTAGCAGTGTGTGGGACTTTCTCTATTAGTCCATCTATACTGACCTCCATCAGGATGCAAACTGAATATAATTTTTTTCTGCATCTAGCTCTGAAAAAATATTTGGCCTTCTAGCAGTGTGTGGGACTTTCTCTATTAGTCCATCTATACTGACCTCCATCAGGTTGCAAACTGAATATTTTTTTTTCTGCATCTACCTCTGAAAAAATATTGGGCTTCTAGCTGTATGTGGGACTTGTTCTATTAATCCATCTATACAGACCTCCATCAGGTTGCAAACTGAATATAATTTTTTTCTGCATCTACCTCTGAAAAAATATTTAAGCTTCTAGCTGTGTGTGGGACTTGTTCTATTAGTCCATCTATACTGACCTCCATCAGGTTGCAAACTGAATATAATTTTTTTCTGCATCTAGCTCTGAAAAAATATTTGGCCTTCTAGCAGTGTGTGGGACTTTCTCTATTAGTCCATCTATACTGACCTCCATCAGGTTGCAAATTAAAAATAATTTATATCTGCATCTCGCTCTGAAAAAATATTTGGCCTTCTAGCAGTGTGTGGGACTTTCTCTATTAGTCCATCTATACTGACCTACATCAGGTTGCAAATTAAAAATAATTTTTTGTCTGCATCTAGCTCTGAAAAAATATTTGGCCTTCTAGCAGTGTGTGGGACTTTCTCTATTAGTCCATCTATACTGACCTCCATCAGGTTGCAAACTGAATATATTTTTTTTCTGCATCTACCTCTGAAAAAATATTGGGCTTCTAGCTGTGTGTGGGACTTTTTCTATTAATCCATCTATACAGACCTCCATCAGGTTGCAAACTGAATATAATTTTTTTCTGCATCTACCTCTGAAAAAATATTTGGGCTTCTAGCTGTGTGTGGGACTTGTTCTATTAATCCATCTATACAGACCTCCATCAGGTTGCAAACTGAATATAATTTTTTTCTGTATCTACCTCTGAAAAAATATTTGGGCTTCTAGCTGTGTGTGGGACTTGTTCTATTAGTCCATCTATACTGACCTCCATAAGGTTGCAAACTGAATATAATTTTTTTCTGCATCTAGCTCTGAAAAAATATTTGGCCTTCTAGCAGTGTGTGGGACTTTCTCTATTAGTCCATCTATACTGACCTCCATCAGGTTGCAAATTAAAAATAATTTTTATCTGCATCTAGCTCTGTAAAAATATTTGGCCTTCTAGCAGTGTGTGGGACTTTCTCTATTAGTCCATCTATACTGACTTCCATCAGGTTGCAAATTCAAAATAATTTTTTGTCTGCATCTAGCTCTGAAAAAATATTTGGCCTTCTAGCAGTGTGTGGGACTTTCTCTATTAGTCCATCTATACTGACCTCCATCAGGTTGCAAACTGAATATATTTTTTTTCTGCATCTACCTCTGAAAAAATATTGGGCTTCTAGCTGTGTGTGGGACTTGTTCTATTAATCCATCTATACAGACCTCCATCAGGCTGCAAACTGAATATAATTTTCTTCTGCATCTACCTGTGAAAAAATATTTGGCCTTCTAGCTGTGTGTGGGACTTTCTCTGTTAGTCCATCTATACTGACCTCCATCAGGTTCAAATTGAAAATAATTTTTATCTGCATCTCGCTCTGAAAAAATATTTGGCCTTCTAGCAGTGTGTGGGACTTTCTCTATTAGTCCATCTATACTGACCTCCATCAGGTTGCAAATTCAAAATAATTTTTTGTCTGCATCTAGCTCTGAAAAAATATTTGGCCTTCTAGCAGTGTGTGGGACTTTCTCTATTAGTCCATCTATAGTGACCTCCATCAGGCTGCAAATTAAAAATAATTTTTATCTGCATCTACCTCTGAAAAAATATTTGGCCTTCTAGCTGTGTGTGGGACTTGTTCTATTAGTCCATCTATACTGACCTCCATCAGGTTGCAAACTGAATATAATTTTTTTCTGCATCTAGCTCTGAAAAAATATTTGGCCTTCTAGCAGTGTGTGGGACTTTCTCTATTGGTCCATCTATACTGACCTCCATCAGGTTGCAAATTAAAAATAATTTTTTTCTGCATCTAGCTCTGAAAAAATATTTGGCCTTCTAGCAGTGTGTGGGACTTTCTCTATTAGTCCATCTATACTTACCTCCATCAGGTTGCAAATTAAAAATAATTTTTTGTCTGCATCTAGCTCTGAAAAAATATTTGGCCTTCTAGCAGTGTGTGGGACTTTCTCTATTAGTCAATCTATACTGACCTCCATCAGGTTGCAAACTGAATATATTTTTTTTCTGCATCTACCTCTGAAAAAATATTGGGCTTCTAGCTGTATGTGGGACTTGTTCTATTAATCCATCTATACAGACCTCCATCAGGTTGCAAACTGAATATAATTTTTTTCTGCATCTACCTCTGAAAAAATATTTGGGCTTCTAGCTGTGTGTGGGACTTGTTCTATTAATCTATCTATACAGACCTCCATCAGGTTGCAAACTGAATATAATTTTTTTCTGCATCTACCTCTGAAAAAATATTTGGGCTTCTAGCTGTGTGTGGGACTTGTTCTATTAGTCCATCTATACTGACCTCCATCAGGTTGCAAACTGAATATAATTTTTTTCTGCATCTAGCTCTGAAAAAATATTTGGCCCTCTAGCAGTGTGTGAGACTTTCTCTATTAGTCCATCTATACTGACCTCCATCAGGTTGCAAATTAAAAATAATTTTTATCTGCATCTAGCTCTGTAAAAATATTTGGCCTTCTAGCAGTGTGTGGGACTTTCTCTATTAGTCCATCTATACTGAATTCCATCAGGCTGCAAATTCAAAATAATTTTTTGTCTACATCTAGCTCTGAAAAAATATTTGGCCTTCTAGCAGTGTGTGGGACTTTCTCTACTAGTCCATCTATACTGACCTCCATCAGGCTGCAAATTAAAAATAATTTTTATCTGCATCTACCTCTGAAAAAATATTTGGCCTTCTCTCTGTGTGTGGGA
Source organism: Phyllobates terribilis (assembly GCF_046119375.1). Lineage (NCBI taxonomy): Eukaryota > Metazoa > Chordata > Amphibia > Anura > Dendrobatidae > Phyllobates > Phyllobates terribilis. The sequence continues at coordinate 104,732,267 of NW_027362767.1, forward strand.
CTTGTTCTATTAGTCCATCTATACTGACCTCCATCAGGTTGCAAACTGAATATAATTTTTTTCTGCATCTAGCTCTGAAAAAATATTTGGCCTTCTAGCAGTGTGTGGGACTTTCTCTATTAGTCCATCTATACTGACCTCCATCAGGTTGCAAATTAAAAATAATTTATATCTGCATCTAGCTCTGAAAAAATATTTGGCCTTCTAGCAGTGTGTGGGACTTTCTCTATTAGTCCATCTATACTGAACTCCATCAGGTTGCAAATTAAAAATAATTTTTTGTCTGCATCTAGCTCTGAAAAAATATTTGGCCTTCTAGCAGTGTGTGGGACTTTCTCTATTAGTCCATCTATACTGACCTCCATCAGGTTGCAAACTGAATATATTTTTTTCTGCATCTACCTCTGAAAAAATATTGGGCTTCTAGCTGTGTGTGGGACTTGTTCTATTAATCCATCTATACAGACCTCCATCAGGTTGCAAACTGAATATAATTTTTTTCTGCATCTCGCTCTGAAAAAATATTTGGCCTTCTAGCAGTGTGTGGGACTTTCTCTATTAGTCCATCTATACTGACCTCCATCAGGTTGCAAATTGAATATATTTTTTTTCTGCATCTACCTCTGAAAAAATATTGGGCTTCTAGCTGTGTGTGGGACTTGTTCTATTAATCCATCTATACAGACCTCCATCAGGTTGCAAACTGAATATATTTTTTTCTGCATCTACCTCTGAAAAAATATTGGGCTTCTAGCTGTGTGTGGGACTTGTTGTATTAGTCCATCTATACTGACCTCCATCAGGTTGCAAACTGAATATATTTTTTTCTGCATCTACCTCTGAAAAAATATTGGGCTTCTAACTGTGTGTGGGACTTGTTGTATTAGTCCATCTATACTGACCTCCATCAGGTTGCAAACTGAATATATTTTTTTCTGCATCTACCTCTGAAAAAATATTGGGCTTCTAGCTGTGTGTGGGACTTGTTCTATTAATCTATCTATACAGACCTCCATCAGGTTGCAAACTGAATATAATTTTTTTCTGCATCTACCTCTGAAAAAATATTTGGGCTTCTAGCTGTGTGTGGGACTTGTTCTATTAGTCCATCTATACTGACCTCCATCAGGTTGCAAACTGAATATAATTTTTTTCTGCATCTAGCTCTGAAAAAATATTTGGCCTTCTAGCAGTGTGTGAGACTTTCTCTATTAGTCCATCTATACTGACCTCCATCAGGTTGCAAATTAAAAATAATTTTTATCTGCATCTAGCTCTGTAAAAATATTTGGCCTTCTAGCAGTGTGTGGGACTTTCTCTATTAGTCCATCTATACTGAATTCCATCAGGCTGCAAATTCAAAATAATTTTTTGTCTACATCTAGCTCTGAAAAAATATTTGGCCTTCTAGCAGTGTGTGGGACTTTCTCTACTAGTCCATCTATACTGACCTCCATCAGGCTGCAAATTAAAAATAATTTTTATCTGCATCTACCTCTGAAAAAATATTTGGCCTTCTCTCTGTGTGTGGGACTTGTTCTATTAGTCCATCTATACTGACCTCCATCAGGTTGCAAACTGAATATAATTTTTTTCTGCATCTAGCTGTGAAAAAATATTTGGCCTTCTAGCAGTGTGTGGGACTTTCTCTATTAGTCCATCTATACTGACCTCCATCAGGTTGCAAATTAAAAATAATTTATATCTGCATCTAGCTCTGAAAAAATATTTGGCCTTCTAGCAGTGTGTGGGACTTTCTCTATTAGTCCATCTATACTGAACTCCATCAGGTTGCAAATTAAAAATAATTTTTTGTCTGCATCTAGCTCTGAAAAAATATTTGGCCTTCTAGCAGTGTGTGGGACTTTCTCTATTAGTCCATCTATACTGACCTCCATCAGGTTGCAAACTGAATATATTTTTTTCTGCATCTACCTCTGAAAAAATATTGGGCTTCTAGCTGTGTGTGGGACTTGTTCTATTAATCCATCTATACAGACCTCCATCAGGTTGCAAACTGAATATAATTTTTTTCTGCATCTCGCTCTGAAAAAATATTTGGCCTTCTAGCAGTGTGTGGGACTTTCTCTATTAGTCCATCTATACTGACCTCCATCAGGTTGCAAATTAAAAATAATTTTTATCTGCATCTAGCTCTGTAAAAATATTTGGCCTTCTAGCAGTGTGTGGGACTTTCTCTATTAGTCCATCTATACTGAATTCCATCAGGCTGCAAATTCAAAATAATTTTTTGTCTACATCTAGCTCTGAAAAAATATTTGGCCTTCTAGCAGTGTGTGGGACTTTCTCTACTAGTCCATCTATACTGACCTCCATCAGGCTGCAAATTAAAAATAATTTTTATCTGCATCTACCTCTGAAAAAATATTTGGCCTTCTCTCTGTGTGTGGGACTTGTTCTATTAGTCCATCTATACTGACCTCCATCAGGTTGCAAACTGAATATAATTTTTTTCTGCATCTAGCTCTGAAAAAATATTTGGCCTTCTAGCAGTGTGTGGGACTTTCTCTATTAGTCCATCTATACTGACCTCCATCAGGTTGCAAATTAAAAATAATTTATATCTGCATCTAGCTCTGAAAAAATATTTGGCCTTCTAGCAGTGTGTGGGACTTTCTCTATTAGTCCATCTATACTGAACTCCATCAGGTTGCAAATTAAAAATAATTTTTTGTCTGCATCTAGCTCTGAAAAAATATTTGGCCTTCTAGCAGTGTGTGGGACTTTCTCTATTAGTCCATCTATACTGACCTCCATCAGGTTGCAAACTGAATATATTTTTTTCTGCATCTACCTCTGAAAAAATATTGGGCTTCTAGCTGTGTGTGGGACTTGTTCTATTAATCCATCTATACAGACCTCCATCAGGTTGCAAACTGAATATAATTTTTTTCTGCATCTCGCTCTGAAAAAATATTTGGCCTTCTAGCAGTGTGTGGGACTTTCTCTATTAGTCCATCTATACTGACCTCCGTCAGGTTGCAAATTGAATATATTTTTTTTCTGCATCTACCTCTGAAAAAATATTGGGCTTCTAGCTGTGTATGGGACTTGTTCTATTAATCCATCTATACAGACCTCCATCAGGTTGCAAACTGAATATATTTTTTTCTGCATCTACCTCTGAAAAAATGTTGGGCTTCTAGCCGTGTGTGGGACTTGTTGTATTAGTCCATCTATACTGACCTCCATCAGGTTGCAAACTGAATATATTTTTTTCTGCATCTACCCCTGAAAAAATATTGGGCTTCTAACTGTGTGTGGGACTTGTTGTATTAGTCCATCTATACTGACCTCCATCAGGTTGCAAACTGAATATATTTTTTTCTGCATCTACCTCTGAAAAAATATTGGGCTTCTAGCTGTGTGTGGGACTTGTTCTATTAATCTATCTATACAGACCTCCATCAGGTTGCAAACTGAATATAATTTTTTTCTGCATCTAGCTCTGAAAAAATATTTGGCCTTCTAGCAGTGTGTGAGACTTTCTCTATTAGTCCATCTATACTGACCTCCATCAGGTTGCAAATTAAAAATAATTTTTATCTGCATCTAGCTCTGTAAAAATATTTGGCCTTCTAGCAGTGTGTGGGACTTTCTCTATTAGTCCATCTATACTGAATTCCATCAGGCTGCAAATTCAAAATAATTTTTTGTCTACATCTAGCTCTGAAAAAATATTTGGCCTTCTAGCAGTGTGTGGGACTTTCTCTACTAGTCCATCTATACTGACCTCCATCAGGCTGCAAATTAAAAATAATTTTTATCTGCATCTACCTCTGAAAAAATATTTGGCCTTCTCTCTGTGTGTGGGACTTGTTCTATTAGTCCATCTATACTGACCTCCATCAGGTTGCAAACTGAATATAATTTTTTTCTGCATCTAGCTCTGAAAAAATATTTGGCCTTCTAGCAGTGTGTGGGACTTTCTCTATTAGTCCATCTATACTGACCTCCATCAGGTTGCAAATTAAAAATAATTTATATCTGCATCTAGCTCTGAAAAAATATTTGGCCTTCTAGCAGTGTGTGGGACTTTCTCTATTAGTCCATCTATACTGAACTCCATCAGGTTGCAAATTAAAAATAATTTTTTGTCTGCATCTAGCTCTGAAAAAATATTTGGCCTTCTAGCAGTGTGTGGGACTTTCTCTATTAGTCCATCTATACTGACCTCCATCAGGTTGCAAACTGAATATATTTTTTTCTGCATCTACCTCTGAAAAAATATTGGGCTTCTAGCTGTGTGTGGGACTTGTTCTATTAATCCATCTATACAGACCTCCATCAGGTTGCAAACTGAATATAATTTTTTTCTGCATCTCGCTCTGAAAAAATATTTGGCCTTCTAGCAGTGTGTGGGACTTTCTCTATTAGTCCATCTATACTGACCTACATCAGGTTGCAAATTAAAAATAATTTTTTGTCTGCATCTAGCTCTGAAAAAATATTTGGCCTTCTAGCAGTGTGTGGGACTTTCTCTATTAGTCCATCTATACTGACCTCCATCAGGTTGCAAACTGAATATATTTTTTTCTGCATCTACCTCTGAAAAAATATTGGGCTTCTAACTGTGTGTGGGACTTGTTGTATTAGTCCATCTATACTGACCTCCATCAGGTTGCAAACTGAATATATTTTTTTCTGCATCTACCTCTGAAAAAATATTGGGCTTCTAGCTGTGTGTGGGACTTGTTCTATTAATCCATCTATACAGACCTCCATCAGGTTGCAAACTGAATATATTTTTTTCTGCATCTACCTCTGAAAAAATATTGGGCTTCTAGCTGTGTGTGGGACTTGTTGTATTAGTCCATCTATACTGACCTCCATCAGGTTGCAAATTAAAAATAATTTATATCTGCATCTAGCTCTGAAAAAATATTTGGCCTTCTAGCAGTGTGTGGGACTTTCTCTATTAGTCCATCTATACTGAACTCCATCAGGTTGCAAATTAAAAATAATTTTTTGTCTGCATCTAGTTCTGAAAAAATATTTGGCCTTCTAGCAGTGTGTGGGACTTTCTCTATTAGTCCATCTATACTGACCTCCATCAGGTTGCAAACTGAATATATTTTTTTCTGCATCTACCTCTGAAAAAATATTGGGCTTCTAGCTGTGTGTGGGACTTGTTCTATTAATCCATCTATACAGACCTCCATCAGGTTGCAAACTGAATATAATTTTTTTCTGCATCTCGCTCTGAAAAAATATTTGGCGTTCTAGCAGTGTGTGGGACTTTCTCTATTAGTCCATCTATACTGACCTACATCAGGTTGCAAATTAAAAATAATTTTTTGTCTGCATCTCGCTCTGAAAAAATATTTGGTCTTCTAGCAGTGTGTGGGACTTTCTCTATTAGTCCATCTATACTGACCTCCATCAGGTTGCAAACTGAATATATTTTTTTCTGCATCTACCTCTGAAAAAATATTGAGCTTCTAACTGTGTGTGGGACTTGTTGTATTAGTCCATCTATACTGACCTCCATCAGGTTGCAAACTGAATATATTTTTTTCTGCATCTACCTCTGAAAAAATATTGGGCTTCTAGCTGTGTGTGGGATTTGTTCTATTAATCCATCTATACAGACCTCCATCAGGTTGCAAACTGAATATATTTTTTTCTGCATCTACCTCTGAAAAAATATTGGGCTTCTAGCTGTGTGTGGGACTTGTTGTATTAGTCCATCTATACTGACCTCCATCAGGTTGCAAACTGAATATATTTTTTTCTGCATCTACCTCTGAAAAAATATTGGGCTTCTAGCTGTGTGTGGGACTTTCTCTATTAGTCCATCTATACTGACCTACATCAGGTTGCAAATTAAAAATAATTTTTTGTCTGCATCTAGCTCTGAAAAAATATTTGGCCTTCTAGCAGTGTGTGGGACTTTCTCTATTAGTCCATCTATACTGACCTCCATCAGGTTGCAAACTGAATATATTTTTTTCTGCATCTACCTCTGAAAAAATATTGGGCTTCTAACTGTGTGTGGGACTTGTTGTATTAGTCCATCTATACTGACCTCCATCAGGTTGCAAACTGAATATATTTTTTTCTGCATCTACCTCTGAAAAAATATTGGGCTTCTAGCTGTGTGTGGGACTTGTTCTATTAATCCATCTATACAGACCTCCATCAGGTTGCAAACTGAATATATTTTTTTCTGCATCTACCTCTGAAAAAATATTGGGCTTCTAGCTGTGTGTGGGACTTGTTGTATTAGTCCATCTATACTGACCTCCATCAGGTTGCAAATTAAAAATAATTTATATCTGCATCTAGCTCTGAAAAAATATTTGGCCTTCTAGCAGTGTGTGGGACTTTCTCTATTAGTCCATCTATACTGACCTCCATCAGGTTGCAAATTAAAAATAATTTTTTGTCTGCATCTAGCTCTGAAAAAATATTTGGCCTTCTAGCAGTGTGTGGGACTTTCTCTATTAGTCCATCTATACTGACCTCCATCAGGTTGCAAACTGAATATATTTTTTTCTGCATCTACCTCTGAAAAAATATTGGGCTTCTAGCTGTGTGTGGGACTTGTTCTATTAATCCATCTATACAGACCTCCATCAGGTTGCAAACTGAATATAATTTTTTTCTGCATCTCGCTCTGAAAAAATATTTGGCCTTCTAGCAGTGTGTGGGACTTTCTCTATTAGTCCATCTATACTGACCTACATCAGGTTGCAAATTAAAAATAATTTTTTGTCTGCATCTCGCTCTGAAAAAATATTTGGTCTTCTAGCAGTGTGTGGGACTTTCTCTATTAGTCCATCTATACTGACCTCCATCAGGTTGCAAACTGAATATATTTTTTTCTGCATCTACCTCTGAAAAAATATTGAGCTTCTAACTGTGTGTGGGACTTGTTGTATTAGTCCATCTATACTGACCTCCATCAGGTTGCAAACTGAATATATTTTTTTCTGCATCTACCTCTGAAAAAATATTGGGCTTCTAGCTGTGTGTGGGACTTGTTCTATTAATCCATCTATACAGACCTCCATCAGGTTGCAAACTGAATATATTTTTTTCTGCATCTAGCTCTGAAAAAATATTTGGCCTTCTATCAGTGTGTGGGACTTTCTCTATTAGTCCATCTATACTGACCTCCATCAGGTTGCAAATTAAAAATAATTTATATCTGCATCTCGCTCTGAAAAAATATTTGGCCTTCTAGCAGTGTGTGGGACTTTATCTATTAGTCCATCTATACTGACCTACATCAGGTTGCAAATTAAAAATAATTTTTTGTCTGCATCTAGCTCTGAAAAAATATTTGGCCTTCTAGCAGTGTGTGGGACTTTCTCTATTAGTCCATCTATACTGACCTCCATCAGGTTGCAAACTGAATATATTTTTTTTCTGCATCTACCTCTGAAAAAATATTGGGCTTCTAGCTGTGTGTGGGACTTTTTCTATTAATCCATCTATACAGACCTCCATCAGGTTGCAAACTGAATATAATTTTTTTCTGCATCTACCTCTGAAAAAATATTTGGGCTTCTAGCTGTGTGTGGGACTTGTTCTATTAATCCATCTATACAGACCTCCATCAGGTTGCAAACTGAATATAATTTTTTTCTGTATCTACCTCTGAAAAAATATTTGGGCTTCTAGCTGTGTGTGGGACTTGTTCTATTAGTCCATCTATACTGACCTCCATAAGGTTGCAAACTGAATATAATTTTTTTCTGCATCTAGCTCTGAAAAAATATTTGGCCTTCTAGCAGTGTGTGGGACTTTCTCTATTAGTCCATCTATACTGACCTCCATCAGGTTGCAAATTAAAAATAATTTTTATCTGCATCTAGCTCTGTAAAAATATTTGGCCTTCTAGCAGTGTGTGGGACTTTCTCTATTAGTCCATCTATACTGACTTCCATCAGGTTGCAAATTCAAAATAATTTTTTCTCTGCATCTAGCTCTGAAAAAATATTTGGCCTTCTAGCAGTGTGTGGGACTTTCTCTATTAGTCCATCTATACTGACCTCCATCAGGTTGCAAACTGAATATATTTTTTTCTGCATCTACCTCTGAAAAAATATTGGGCTTCTAGCTGTGTGTGGGACTTGTTCTATTAATCCATCTATACAGACCTCCATCAGGCTGCAAACTGAATATAATTTTCTTCTGCATCTACCTGTGAAAAAATATTTGGGCTTCTAGCTGTGTGTGGGACTTTCTCTGTTAGTCCATCTATACTGACCTCCATCAGGTTCAAATTGAAAATAATTTTTATCTGCATCTCGCTCTGAAAAAATATTTGGCCTTCTAGCAGTGTGTGGGACTTTCTCTATTAGTCCATCTATACTGACCTCCATCAGGTTGCAAATTCAAAATAATTTTTTGTCTGCATCTAGCTCTGAAAAAATATTTGGCCTTCTAGCAGTGTGTGGGACTTTCTCTATTAGTCCATCTATACTGACCTCCATCAGGCTGCAAATTAAAAATAATTTTTATCTGCATCTACCTCTGAAAAAATATTTGGCCTTCTAGCTGTGTGTCGGACTTGTTCTATTAGTCCATCTATACTGACCTCCATCAGGTTGCAAACTGAATATAATTTTTTTCTGAATCTAGCTCTGAAAAAATATTTGGCCTTCTAGCAGTGTGTGGGACTTTCTCTATTGGTCCATCTATACTGACCTCCATCAGGTTGCAAATTAAAAATAATTTTTTTCTGCATCTAGCTCTGAAAAAATATTTGGCCTTCTAGCAGTGTGTGGGACTTTCTCTATTAGTCCATCTATACTTACCTCCATCTTGTTGCAAATTAAAAATAATTTTTTGTCTGCATCTAGCTCTGAAAAAATATTTGGCCTTCTAGCAGTGTGTGGGACTTTCTCTATTAGTCAATCTATACTGACCTCCATCAGGTTGCAAACTGAATATATTTTTTTTCTGCATCTACCTCTGAAAAAATATTGGACTTCTAGCTGTATGTGGGACTTGTTGTATTAATCCATCTATACAGACCTCCATCAGGTTGCAAACTGAACATAATTTTTTTCTGCATCTACCTCTGAAAAAATATTTGGGCTTCTAGCTGTGTGTGGGACTTGTTCTATTAATCTATCTATACAGACCTCCATCAGGTTGCAAACTGAATATAATTTTTTTCTGCATCTACCTCTGAAAAAATATTTGGGCTTCTAGCTGTGTGTGGGACTTGTTCTATTAGTCCATCTATACTGACCTCCATCAGGTTGCAAACTGAATATAATTTTTTTCTGCATATAGCTCTGAAAAAATATTTGGCCTTCTAGCAGTGTGTGAGACTTTCTCTATTAGTCCATCTATACTGACCTCCATCAGGTTGCAAATTAAAAATAATTTTTATCTGCATCTAGCTCTGTAAAAATATTTGGCCTTCTAGCAGTGTGTGGGACTTTCTCTATTAGTCCATCTATACTGAATTCCATCAGGCTGCAAATTCAAAATAATTTTTTGTCTGCATCTAGCTCTGAAAAAATATTTGGCCTTCTAGCAGTGTGTGAGACTTTCTCTATTAGTCCATCTATACTGACCTCCATCAGGTTGCAAATTAAAAATAATTTTTATCTGCATCTAGCTCTGTAAAAATATTTGGCCTTCTAGCAGTGTGTGGGACTTTCTCTATTAGTCCATCTATACTGAATTCCATCAGGCTGCAAATTCAAAATAATTTTTTGTCTGCATCTAGCTCTGAAAAAATATTTGGCCTTCTAGCATTGTGTGGGACTTTTTCTATTAGTCCATCTATACTGACCTCCATCAGGTTGCAAACTGAATATATTTTTTTCTGCATCTACCTCTGAAAAAATATTGGGCTTCTAGCTGTGTGTGGGACTTGTTCTATTAATCCATCTATACAGACCTCCATCAGGTTGCAAACTGAATATAATTTTTTTCTGCATCTCGCTCTGAAAAAATATTTGGCCTTCTAGCAGTGTGTGGGACTTTCTCTATTAGTCCATCTATACTGACCTACATCAGGTTGCAAATTAAAAATAATTTTTTGTCTGCATCTAGCTCTGAAAAAATATTTGGCCTTCTAGCAGTGTGTGGGACTTTCTCTATTAGTCCATCTATACTGACCTCCATCAGGTTGCAAATTGAATATATTTTTTTTCTGCATCTACCTCTGAAAAAATATTGGGCTTCTAGCTGTGTGTGGGACTTGTTCTATTAATCCATCTATACAGACCTCCATCAGGTTGCAAACTGAATATATTTTTTTCTGCATCTACCTCTGAAAAAATATTGGGCTTCTAGCTGTGTGTGGGACTTGTTGTATTAGTCCATCTATACTGACCTCCATCAGGTTGCAAACTGAATATATTTTTTTCTGCATCTACCTCTGAAAAAATATTGGGCTTCTAGCTGTGTGTGGGACTTGTTCTATTAATCCATCTATACAGACCTCCATCAGGTTGCAAACTGAATATATTTTTTTCTGCACTAGCTCTGAAAAAATATTTGGCCTTCTATCAGTGTGTGGGACTTTCTCTATTAGTCCATCTATACTGACCTCCATCAGGTTGCAAATTGAATATAATTTTTTTCTGCATCTAACCCAGCCAATAGTTTTGGCCTAATACCACAGTTTGGCCACTCAGCTCTGCTCGATTCCCATCCATTGTTTTTTTGTGCAAACAACTCCAGAGTTGTTAATTAGTTAGCCACCAAAATGAGTGGAAAAAGGCCTGCTGCTGGTGGAAAGGGGAATAGGCGTGTTGGGAAGGGGAAAAAAGGTTGTGTCCGTGGGGTAGGTGTTAAAGCAACAGTAACATCTGCAGAAGAAAGACCATCTTCCAGCCAAACTAAAATGTCTACTTCTTTTAGCGGACAATGTGATAAGATCCCTTTCTTACGGCCACGCCAATCGCTACAAATTCCAGATGAGGCACAAAAACAGCAGGTGCTTCAACGGATATCAAGTGCTCCTTTAAGTGGGCTCTCCTCCACATCAACTTCAACATCACAAATACTCCAGTCCTCAAAGGTGTCACCCCAATCGCACTTGCTTCCTCACAGCTCCCAAATCTCCAGCTGCCCGTCTGAGTATGAGGTCGAACAGATGGTTGAGTCTGCAGAGCTGTTTACTCATACTATAGCCTGGGAATCAGAGGTCGACTCCAGCGCTTCTGTGAATCCAGATGAGGAAATGATCTGCACTGATGCCCAGAATCTTTATGAGTCGGATCCAGGACCAGACGCAGAAGGTTCTGACCATAATGTAGACCCTCATTCCCAAACTGTAACTCCTATTGGTGGAGACAATGAGGAAGACGATGATGAGACTCAAATACCTGATTGGAGCGACAACTTTAGTTTTTTGTCAGGGCAGGAACAGGTTGGCTCTGAGGACGACGGGTGTGATAACGCACAGGGTGATGATGATGAGGTTGGAGATCCCACTTACTGTCAACCCACAGTCAGCCAAGAGATGAGGTCAGCAGAGGAGGTGGAGGAAGATGCTAGTGACGACGAGGTCAGGTTGCGCCTTCCTGGACAGAGACGTAGTACTGGAAGCACGTCAACAACTGCATCCTCAAACACAACTCTGCCTCTCACCACAAGTCGTGGTGGCTCTTCAGGTCGCATGGGTGCTAAGCCTTGCATAGCCTGGGCATTTTTTCAGATCGATAAAGATGACCCAACTCGTGTTATCTGTAACATTTGTCAGCAAAAGCTAAGTAGAGGCCAAAAAATACATAGTTTGAGTACTTCATGCATGAACCGGCACATGGACATGAAGCATAAGTTGCAGTGGGAAGCTCAGTGTGCTACAATGCGGCCTAGCCGGCCGGGCCAACCACCGTCTGCCATATCTTGTGCATCCGCGGCCTCTTCATCCTCTGTGACTGGGGGGACAGCAGTCACACCTGTTTTGGGGCGCAGACCTGCCACCTCTTTACCCGCAACAGCCAGCGTGATTGGCAGGTCATCATTTTCTTTGGAGGTGGTAACACCAGCTGGTGTTGAGCGCTGTCCGACATCGATAGCACCACCTTTGGATCAAGGCAACCTAACATGTCCGCCTGCATCTTCCTCACAGACCGGCAGTTTGCCGGGGACACCCTTCTCAACCCCGTCTAAGCACAATAGCCAGCCCTCGGTCCCTCAGATGTGGACAAGTAAAAGACCATTTCCTCCTATCCATGAGAAAGCTAAGAGGTTGAATTTCACCATCTGCAAGTTCTTGGCTACAGAAATGCTGCCTTTCCGCCTGGTGGACACAGAGGATTTTCGAGACCTTATGTCCGTCGCAGTGCCCCAGTACCAGATGCCCAGTCGGCACTACTTCTCAAAGAAAGGTGTGCCTGCGCTTCACCAGCATGTCGCACACAACATCACCACTTCTTTGAGAAACTCTGTGTGTGACAGGGTACATTTCACCACAGACACTTGGACGAGTAGGCATGGACAGGGGCGTTACATGTCGCTGACTGGGCACTGGGTAACTATGGTGACAGCAGGACAAGGGGCTGCTGTCCAAGTCTTGCCGTCCCCACGAGTTGTGCGTCAATCCTCTTTATGTCAAAGTTCCTCCACTGCTTCTGCCTCCTCAACCTCCTCTCGGTCTTCCACCTGCACCCAAAGCCTGTCTGGTCATGCCACAAGCTTTCTAACTGTGCAGAAGGGATCCTGCACACCTCCTTACTATGCTGGCAGTAGGGCTCAATGTCATCAGGCGGTTTTTACATTGAAATGTCTGGGAAATGTGAGTCACACAGCTGAGGAGTTGTGGTCAGCTCTGGAGAACCAATTTCATGAATGGTTGTCTCCACTGGACCTGAAACCAGGGAAGGCCGTGTGCGACAATGCTGCAAACCTGGGTGCGGCCCTTCGCCGGGGCAATGTCACACACGTGCCTTGTATGGCTCACGTGTTGAACCTGGTTGTCCAGCAATTTTTAGCCCACTTTCCAGACTAGATGGCCTTCTGCAGAGGGCACGGTCGCTGTGTGCACACTTTCACCGTTCGCATCCCGCAGCTCAGCGACTTACATCTCTACAGAAGTCGTTGGGCCTGCCACTTCACCGGCTAAAATGCGATGTGCCTACCTGGTGGAATTCAACTCTGCACATGTTGCAGCGACTGTGGCAGCACCGACAAGCCCTGGTGCAATACGTTCTGACGTATAGCCTGGGCCAACGAGATCCAGAGGTGGGGCAAATCACGCTGGAGGAGTGGTCTCAGATCAGGGACCTATGCACCCTTCTGCACAGTTTTGAAATGGCGACGAAGATGTTTAGTGCTGACGATGCCATTATCAGCATGACTATTCCGGTGATTTACATGCTGGAGCACATGTTAAACAGAATTCGGAGTCAGGTGGTGGCACAAGAGGAGGTGGAGGAAGTAGAGGAGGAGGAGTTGTATGCGGAAGGGCTAACATCTGCAAGGTCCAGACGGTCGGCAGCACCAAGGCGGCAGGCATGTGAGGGTGGGGGAGATGGTTTTACCAGGGCGCATGGTAGCAGCCAAACTAGTGAGGAAGGTGCAGGAGCCCAGGAAGAAGTGAAGGACGAACTGATGGAAGACTCATCAGATGAGGGAGACCTTGATCACATTTCTGTTGTGCGAGGTTGGGGGGAGAGGACAGAAGAAGGAAGCATGATTGTTACCTCGCCACCAACACAACAGGGACTTGGTGCTCCTGGATGCGCAACACACATGAGTGCCTTCTTGCTGCACTACCTGCAACATGACCCTCGAATTGTGAGAATTAGAAATAATCCTGACTACTGGGTTGCCACACTGTTAGATCCCCGGTACAAAAGTAAATTTGCAGAAATTATTCCTGCCATAGAAAGGGATGCACGCATGCAGGAGTATCAGCAGAGACTGTTGCAGAATCTTACATGTGCTTTTCCACAAAATACCAGTGGTGCACGTAGTGAATCTCACAGTTCCAACTTGCCAACCGTGGGACCGTCAAGTGTTCAGCACTCAAACCGTAACAGAACCACAGTATCTGCTGGTAACCTCAATTTTGCGGAATCATTTCACCACTTTTTTAGCCCATCCTTTGCAAGGCCACAGGAGACAAGAAGTCTGACACATAGTCACCGCCTAGAGACGATGGTACAGGAGTATCTCCAAGTAAACATTGAAGCCATGACTGTGTCACTGGACCCTTGCTCTTTTTGGGCTTCCAATCTGGATAAATGGCCGGAGCTAGCCACTTACGCCTTGGAGATCTTGTCATGCCCCGCAGCCAGCGTTCTGTCTGAACGTGTGTTCAGCGCTGCTGGTGGTGTGCTGACAGATAAGCGCACGCGGCTCTCCACTGATAATGTAGACAGACTCACGTTCATAAAGATGAACAAATCATGGATCCGAAACGACTTTTCTACCCCTGTGTCATCCTGGGGAGAGTAAAAGCTTGATGATTGGTTAAAATCACCCTACCAACCGTTTTAAGCTTTCAAATTACTAATCATGTTTATCTGTATCTTGGCTGGAAAATAATTTGGGCTTTGTAGCAGTGTGCAGCACTGATTCTATTAGGCCATCTATAATAAGCTCCACCAGATTTAAAATTACTAATCATGTTTATCTGTATCTTGACTGGAAAATAATTTGGGCTTTGTAGCAGTGTGCAGCACTGATCCTATTAGGCCATCTATACTAAAGCTTCACCAGATTTAAAATTAATAATAATTTTTAGCTGCATCTAGCCCGGAAAATAATTTTGGGGCTCCGAGATGTGCAAGACACATAAGTGCCTTCTTGCTGCACTACCTGCAGCATGACCCTCATATTGTCCGAATTCGAAGAAATCATGACTACTGGGTTGCCACACTCTTAGATCCCCCAAACTTTTCGATCAACCTTTTCATTTTAATAAAGACCAAAAAAATGGTCATTTTTGAAATTATAAGCATTAGCAGGTTGTTAGAAACTGAAATCAAACAGTTTTCAACTCAAAACTTTATTGTAGGTGATGTTACATTTTCACATAGGACCCCTTGTTCGAAAGGAGCTTCTGAACTCTCTCGTCCATTGAATTTGTCAGGTTTTGGATGGTTTCTGCTTCAATTGTTTTGCATGAGGACAGAATACCCTCCCAGAGCTGTTGCTTAGATGTGAACTGCCTCCCGCCATCATAGACACTCCTTTTAATGATGCTCCAAAGGTTCTGAATGGGGTAGAGGTCAGGGGAGCATGGGGGTCACACCATAAGTTTGTCCCCTTTTATGCCCATATCAGCCAGAGATGCAGATGTTTTATGTGCAGCATGAGATGGTGCATTATCATTCAGAAAAATGATCTTGCTGTGAAATACACGGTTCTTCTTCTTGAACCATGGCAGGAAGTGCTGTTTGAGAAAATCCACATACATTATGGAGTTCATCTTTAGCGCCTTCAGGGATCCTAAAGGGGCCGACAATCTCTCTCCCCATGATTCCAGCCCAAAACATTACTCCACCTCCTCCTTGTTGGCGCTGTTGCCGTGTTTGCGTGGGGTGTCCATCAACCAGCCATCCTCCACTCCATCCATCTGGACCATCGAGCGCTGCACGGCACTCATCCGTGAACAAAACAGTTTTGAAATCAGTCTTCATGTAATGTTTGGCCCACTGGAGCCGTTTCTGCTTGTGTGAAGTGGATAGAGGAGGTTGACAGGATGGCGTATGCACAGCTGCAAACCTCTGAAGGACCCTGCATCTTGTTGTTCGGGGGACGTTGGAGGCACAAGCAGCTTCAAAAACTTGTCTGCTGCTATGACAAGGCTTTTTTGCCGCTGCTCTTTCAACCTGACGTAATTGCCTGTAGGAAAGAGTCCTCAATTTGCCCTTATCAGCACGCAAACGTGTGTACTGTGAATCAGCTACATACTTCTTGATTGCCAAGACACTTCATCCTGATCATCGCACAATGTTGATTGTAGTCATGCCTTGACCTAAACACTCCACAATTTGTTGCTTCTCAGCAGCCGACACATCCTTTTTCTTTCCCATTTTGGCAGAAAATGTAGGCTGCTTAATAATGTGAGACAGCCTTCTTAAGTAGTCTTGCCTTTCATTGGACACACCTGCCAAACTAATTAGCACAGGTGTCTGCAATTGCTTACAGTGATATAAAGAGCCCTGACACACATCACCATCAATGAGTTTAACTGACAAACAAACAAATTCTTCCCTTATCACTCCTAAACACTTTTTGTATAATAATTTGGAACACAGTGTACATGTGCTTTTCCACAAAACACCAGTGGTTCACGTAGTGAATCTTACAGTTCTAACTTGCCAACCGTGGTCTGTATGGAGTTGTTCAATAAAGGGCCCAAAATTAAGATAACATAGATGGGAGAGGTCTCTATGAATAGGAATTCCTAAGGATTTGATACCCTGTGAGGGCCAGGCAAAGGGAAAGTTGGACTGGATGGAATCCTATATGGATTTGGGGAGGGAGACATCGAGGGCCTCAGACTTCGCTGCATTGATTTTAAAATTTGACCATGTAACAAAGTGATCTATTTCAGCCATAACAGCATGGATGGATATATGTGATTGAGTGATATATACTAGGACATCATCAGCAAATAGAGAGCACTTGTACTCGGTGCCTCCCACCTCAATCCACCTAATAATGGGGTTATGGCGAATTGATGAGAGCAGGTGCTCCGTCACTAGGATGTATAAGAGAGGGGACAGAGAACATCCCTGCCTTGTCCCACTGGTGATTGTGAAAGGTGATGAAAATGTTCTGACGCGCCCCCTGGGCCTTGGGACACCCGGAGCCGGACCCTTTTTGGTGCATGCTGGTGGTTGTAGTCTCCGTGGCGGCGACCCGGTTCCGTGGCTCAGGGCGGTCAAACCAGTGGCGGAACTATTTATGTGGTTTTGATGTTTAAATGTCCGACTACGCCACCCGTGAATTGTGGTCAGAGTGAACCGCCGCTCCAGGGCAGACCGCTGAGGCTGGTGTTGTGGGTGCAGCAGAGCGTAGCATAACTCCCCACGGGAGGAGTATAGCCTCAGGGCAGTGTATGAGGATAATGGGGGTGATGGTGCAGGGCAGCAGCAGTAATGACACGGAGTCAGTGATGCAGTCCAGGGCCTTTACTCACAGTTCTTATTATCCAGACCACGTCTGCAGGTAACGGCTGCCCACGTCGTACTGTGCTCACCAGGTGAGGGGCTCAGACAACTCCCAGATAACTTTGGAGTGCTTCACAGGACCCCCTTTGTGTGTCCTTTGTCTGGCCTTTCTTACCAACCCTTCTGTCCGGCTGCCTCGGGCCTCCTCTTGGTAAACTTGGCGCCAGTTTCCCTGACCCTATGTGGTGCCTTCCTAGCGGGTGTAGCGAGGGGCTGCGCCACATAAAATGTCACAGCCTCCTGTTTCTAGCTGAGGGTCGTTTCCTGCCTCCACTAGTTTCGGGGACCGGTCTCCCCCTTTGGCCTGACCCCTCCACGCAGGTGGATTCGGGCGTGCGGTGGCGACTCGCTCATCCGCACCCCTGAGATCCCTTCGTTCCTCGTTCCTGGAGCCTTCTCCGCTCCTCTTCCTTCCTTCTCCCTCTTCCAGGCCTGGGCCTCTGTTACTAGGCCCGCCTCCGGAGCAGAGCTCATGCAGAGCCCCTGCTCCCTGCCACTTCTGCTCAGACTTCTCTGCACTGAACTAAGATGGTGCCCACCTTTTATACTCCCTTCTCAATGCACCCAGGAACTGCTTCCTCCCTGCTCCTGCACTACAGGGTTCCCCTTCCTCAGTGTTCCCTCCCCCCACTCCAGCCATGGACAGGGACTGTCGTGCCCATCTCAGGGGCATATTGGTCGCCCTGTCCCACGGCAATGTGGTGTAATGCATGCAGGTGTCGGGTCCTGATCCACACTACATCCTTACCTGAGAGTGAGATATCACACCTCTGGGTGAGGTGCAATACCTCTGTAGCAACCGAGCCCTCAGGGTGCTACAGTTCCATTTATCTTCAGCCTATGTGACGTATTGAGATACAGGGCCGTGATTTTGGCTATAAAAGGGTCCCCTAGACCCCTACCCCAAGCTTTTTAAGAGAATCATATATGGCGTGCCAGGAGACTCTATGGAATGCTTTCTCAGCATCCAACGAGAGTATCTAATTACAAATTTTTAACTGCATCTAGCCCAGGAAATACTTTGTGCCTAGTAGCAGTGTCTGCTAGTCAGCAGATTATCCCGGCTGTTAAGCAAGCTACACCACCTGTAGTTTGGACACTTCATTTTTTCAAAGGAAATGCTTCGGGACCACGGGATACTCAGTGAAGAGCATCAGGAGGCACCCCAAGGCATAGGGGCTCGGACTGGCAGTAGGATGCCTTGCGGTGGACAGCCGAGCTCGATCCTTATAAAAGCTTTTTAACTGCAGCAGCTTTAGTGGACGCTACTGGAGCTGGAATTACGCGGCTGCTGGCATGAGACTTGCCCTCCAATAGATCCTTGTAAATGGATTTAAAGTGTATATATTCAAATTAGAGAGACAATTTAAATTAAAAAGCTTAGAGCTGCCTCCACCACAGGGGGGCTCGCTCGACCCACGAGCGGACAGGCACCAGTATTGGGAGAGGGGGGCTGGCCGACAGGGTTCACCGCAGCTCTGGCACAAACCCGGCGACACGGAGGTGGCACGGGCAGGAGCGGACTGAACGTGTCGGCTTCTCACTTTTTGGATTTTAGAAGGGCATGACATGCCTATATCTGTGTCTCCCCCTCCTTTTACTCCTCCACCTCTTTTCTTTTCGCATGACTATATGTACTTGTCACTTTTCCATGTGTTAGTTGTGTCTTCTGAGTAGTTTGTCAGCTTTTGGACACCTTTGAAGGTGTTTTCTATGTGTTTCTATGTGTTTTTGTTTGCCTGCCATTGGTTTTAACGGTGTTCGAAGGTGTTCGGCGAACACACGGGTGTTCGACGAACCGAACCGAACTCGAACACTACGGGGGTGGCTCAACACTAAACATGATGATAATTACAGCCATAAGGCTATGTTCAAACTAGGAGTTTTTTCAGAATTTTTTTTCCAGCAAAATTTGACAGGACAGAAGCTGGGTCAAAAGCACAGGTTTTGGTGTGTTTTTGCTGCATTTTTCAGGATCCCAAAGTTCAGCTTTGCTTCCACCACAGAAGCGTGAACACAGGTCACCAATGCAAGACATATAGGTGCTTCTCAAAAAATTAGAATATCATCAAAAAGTTAATTTATTTCAGTTCTTCAATACAAAAAGTGAAACTCATATATTATATAGAGTCATTACAAACAGAGCGATCTATTTCAAGTGTTTATTTCTGTTAATGTTGATGATTATGGCTTACAGCCAATGAAACAACAAAAGTCATTATCTCAGCAAATTAGAATACTTTATAAAAACAGCTTGAAAAATGTTTTTAAAATCCAAAATGTTGGACTACTGGAATGTATGTTCAGTAAGTGCACTCAATTCTTGGTCGGGGCTCCTTTTGCATCAATTGCTGCATCAATGCGGCGTGACATGGAGGCAATCAGCCTGTGGCACTGCTGAGGGGTTATGGAAGCCCAGGTGGCTTTGATAGCAGCCTTCAGCTCGGCTGCATTGTTGGGTCCGGTGTCTCATCTTCCTCTTGACAATACTCCATAGATTCTCTATGGGGTTAAGGTCAGACGAGTTTGCTGGCCAATCAAGCACAGAGAAACTGTTGTGTGTAAACCAGGTATTGGTACTTTTGGCAGTGTGGACAGGGGTCAAGTCCTGCTGGAGAATGACATTTCCATCTCCAAAAAGCTTGTCGGCAGAGGGAAGCATGAAGTGCTCTAAAATTTCCAGGTAGATGGCTGCACTGATTTTGGTCTTGATAAAACACAGTGGACCTACACAAGCAGATGACATGGCTCCCCAAACCGTCACTGATTGTGGAGACTTCACACTAGACCTCAAGCAGCTTGAATTGTGGCCTCTCCACTCTTCCTCCAGACTCTGGGACCTTGATTTCCAAATGAAATGCAAAATTTACTTTCATCTGAAAACAACACCTTGGACCACTGAGCAACAGTCCAGGTCTTTTTCTCCTTGTCCCAGGTAAGACGCTTTTGGCTTTGTCTATTGGTCATGAGTGGCTTGACACAAGGAATGCGACACTTGTAGCCCATTTCCTGGATATGTCTGTGTCTGGTGGCTCTTGAAGCAATGACTCCAGGAGCAGTCCACTCCTTGTGAATCTCCCCCAAATTTTTGAATGGCCTTTTCTTAACAGTCCTTTCAAGGCTGCGGTTATCCTCGTTGCTTGTGCACGTTTTTCTACTAAACTTTTTCCTTCCACTCAACTTTTCATTAATATGCTTGGATGCAGCACTCTGAACAGCCAGCTTCTTTAGCAATGACCTTTTGTGGCTTACCCTTCTTGTGGAGTGTGTCAGTGACTGCCTTCTGGTCATCTGTCAAGTCACCAGTCTTCCCCATGATTATGGAGCCTACTGAAACAGACCAAGGGACCTTTTTAAACGCTTAGGAAGCCTTTGCAAGTATTTTTTTCTAATTATTCTAATTTACTGAGATAATGACTTATATGTTTTCATTGGCTGTAAGCCATAATCATCAACATTAACAGAAATAAACACTTGAAATAGATCACTCCGTAATGACTCTATATAATATATAAGTTTCACTTTTTGTATTGAAGAACGGAAATAAATACATTTTTTGATGATATTCTAATTTTGTGAGAAGCCCCTGTATGTTCATGAAAAAATACACATTTACAAATGTAACAGTGGGGGAGATGAATTGGTCTGGAATAGTTTACCTAAGACATTGGCAGAGCATTGAGTTTGTAGGACACTGTTTACTTTCACACTTTGGTCTGCCATTGAGTTGCTCAGACATTGTACAATTTCACACCTTGATAGCCCACAGGTATTGTTCAATCTCACACCTTGCTCAGCCAATGTTTACTTTTTTACACATCACTAATTTAATTAAACTGTACTAATCCAAACTGCCATCTCAGGTGACCAAGGTAAGGTGGTAAATTTGGGAAAATCACAAAAATAAATGGGTTTCACATACTGCTGCACTTGCTTTTTTTCAATAAAAACACAGAAAAACATTCACACTAGGTGTTTTTTCAGCATTTTTTTTTTTGCATCACCCATTGCTTTCAATGGGTGAAAAACGCTGAAAAAACGCTGAAAGAAGCGACATGCTCTATTGTGCAAAAAAACATGCAAAGCACAAAATATTGAGGACAAAAAAAACAAGCTATGTGCATTAGATTTCTGAAATTTCATAGACTTAGCTGGTACTGTAAAATGCATCTGAAAATTTGCATAAAAATGCCTAGTTTGAACATAGCCTTATAGTCTGTACAAGGTTCTCCAACTTAAAGAAAGTCAAATGCATCAAGTATTTTTTACTGACGGGGAAAAAGTGCCCAGGATGTAAGGACTATCTATGAAATTTTCATTTTTCACTAAATAGTGTATGTTCTTTGTTCATAGATGGTGACTTTTGGCATGGTGCACACCCTTTCCATCTCCCGAAGGACTCATTCTATAACATGCCCTCTTTTTAATCCCTGTGTGTCAATGGAAGATAAAAGGCACCTTCTTGTCTATTAATACAACATACAGTATCTGGACCTTGGCCATTCATGCTATTGGTGGAATCAATAATGATTTGCCATAAGGGGTCACGTCAGCATGATGCACAACGCGCTCACGGCTCAGAGATACATAGGAAGATACTACTTCACGTGGAAAGATTAGAAACAAACAAGAAATAATTATTTTTAAAAATAAATGTTAATGTGTAACTCAATATACAAAGCAACAATCATAATAACCGGATGTTACAAATCCACTGACAAAATACAAGTGATTTTCATTCTATCTCATGTTTATACCAACATTCTCCATAAGAAAGGTAATTAATTGTATATGATATATAGATTTTCTGATCTTTGAAGTCCTAACAATGTTTGCTGCATTCAAATGTTTTCTAAAATAATTTGGAAAAACATAAAATCAGCTCCTTAATGACAAAAGAATATATAATACAGACATTAACATGCTTCCATACATATGACTCTTCTTTTATTCATGCAGGACCAGTGAACCAAGTAATATAACCGGTGTAACACATCACGTATTCTCTCATAAGGCTACACCGCGTACTAAGCTACAATGAAAAATAATTTGGTCCGAGCGCCGAGTGTGGAAAGGAATGCTGCTATCACTGCTTGCATCCTACGTGCTCGGGTTATCAATGAAGGGATTTGCTTGAATGTATGTTGTGGGGGAAGGTGGTATAGACTGAAAGACTTAGAGAGAAAGGGAGATATTTGTACTGTCACTTACAAATATAGACACTTTTCCATGTCATCATGTAGACAGCGACATATGGTGGTGATCGGTTTACAACCCAGAGAAAGTATTTATGGAAAATTACATAGTAGACATGACGGGAAAATATATCAAGATTGAAACATATAGATGCACATCTTAAACATTAGACAATACTATGCACATCTAATGGAGCAGCATTAGGCTGAATAGTAGGAATACTGATGTTTCCAAACTATGCATGGCACACGTCTAGCAATAGCTAATGTCTGTTCCTGTGCACTAGAAACTACATGTGGAGTAAGTGGAAAAGCATGGAAATATTAGGTGGTGCTGTCACAATCCCAATTCAATGGTCACCTGTGACACAGGGTGTGGGAAAGACTTAGTGCAACACAGAGAGAAGAGGGAAAGGGAGCCCAGATACCAGGGAAAGGAGGGAGTGGAGACCTCCTAGTCCTGTCTAGTGTCACCCTGTCTCAACTACCGTCCCTATATTGGCTGTTCACCAATCGCCGCACGCATGCCTCGCCCTGACTTTCCCTGGCGTATGGCTAAAGATAGGGATGGGAGGAGATGAGCACTAGTCGATCTCCACTAAACACTATAGACAATAGGGGTAAACAAACAGGGGGGGATTGCTTAGATTTTGATGACTCCAGACAAATGCGCACATGGCCTCAAGCTCCAGAGAGGACAAAGTACTGCTCTTGCTAAGCCTTTTCAAGTAGAAATAAATATAGCCGGCACCTCCCTCTCAGACACACCAGGTATATATACACCCAGGCCAGGGAGCTAATTAGCCAGAGGGAGGTAGCCGCTGGGTCCTAAAGACAGCCTCTCATCTAAGAAGATGTCTGTAATGCCAAACGAAGAGATCTCCTGCAACCAACTGCAGGGCGACTGACTGTCACCTCTGACACACCCGTGACATCAAAGGACCTTAACACTAGCAGTCTTCGACTTATAAACGCTCTCTTAAGGCTCGTTCACACGACCATATTTTAGGTCCGAGTGCTATCCATGAAAAAAACAGACCGCACTCAGACCAATATTGTTTAGTGGGGCAGTGTAAATGAACGATTTTTTTCACTGACCAAAACTGAGTGTGAAAAAAATGTCAGCATGCACTAACTAGTTTCTTCCATATATCGGAAGACATTCACCCATTCAAGTCTCTGAATGCGTAAAAAAAATCAGATGCCGTACGGAGCCACAGTACAGCATCTGATTTTTTATGGATACATTACAATTCTGTAACATAGGAAACTGTAAAATGGTCTTTTAAATGATTAACGCACCACTTCAGCGTTTTTTTTTTATTTCACCGCTGGAGTGGTGCTGAAGTCCCCTGCCCCCTGTCTGATACTCACTTTCTGGCATTTTCACCTGTTTTTGCCGCCACTCCGCTCCGGCTCCTTCAGTTTGTGACCTGAAGGTTTCTTGGTGCGAGCCGGAGGTCACTAATCAATGTAAGTCAATGAGAGCCTTGTTCTGGCCCTTATAAACTGGCATTGAGAATTTGTGACGTAGCTTCTGACTTCTGGCCAGTCAGAAGCTGTGCTCACAAGATGGCGCCGCGGGTCCGGAGCAGTGCCGAAAAATGTTGAAGAAGAAGGATAGTAAGTATATGACCAGGGACAGGGGACTTATATTTAAAGCACCACTCCAGCACTGAAAAAAAACACAACACTGGAGTGGTGCTTTAATAGCTGCTGTAAAAAAACAGATTGTACACGGATGACCAGTGAGAAAAATTTGTCCACTTATCTGAATGAAACTGTGAATGATTTTTAAACAGTTGTGTAAACGTGCCCTTGGGGTTTTTTTTTTTTTGTAGAACGAGTTGTACTTTTGAATGACACCATTCATTTTAACACATAGTGTATTGGAAAATAGGAAAAAAATTCCAAGTGCAGTGAAATTGTGAAATAAAACGCAATTTTGACATTGTTTTTTGGGAATTGTTTCTATGACGTACATTGTGAGGTAAAAAGGAGCTGGTATCATAGTTGTCTAAATCAGTATGATTACGGTGATGCCAAACTTGTCCAGTTTTTTTATTATTTTAGTTTGGAAAAAAAATTGGAAATTTGTAAAAATATTTTTTTTTATTGTGTCGTCAACTTTCATAAACTGTAACATTTTCATTTTTCAATCCATAGATCTGGGTAAGTGCCTTTTCTTTTTCAAAAAGCTGAATTTTTATTGATTACATTTTGGGTTAAATTTGACATTTTGATTGCTTCTTATAGAATTTTTTTTTGCAGTTTT
The DNA here is from genome assembly GCF_046119375.1 of Phyllobates terribilis. NCBI lineage: Eukaryota > Metazoa > Chordata > Amphibia > Anura > Dendrobatidae > Phyllobates > Phyllobates terribilis. The sequence continues at coordinate 104,756,866 of NW_027362767.1, forward strand.
GCTGCTTTCAAAACCCAAAATATGGCATCTTGATTTTTTTTTCTGTTTATAGTGTTTACAGATCGGGTTAATTAATTTTACATTTTGCTAGGTCGGACGTTTATTGGAAAAAATAATAACAGTATCTATTTTTAGTGGAGGAAAAAAGGAGGTGATTAAAATTTTTATATATTTTTTTTTTTTTTTCATATCTTTAAAATTATTTTGCTTTTACTTTTTATTGTATTTGTTAGTTCCCTTAGTGGACTTGAATTTATAATCGTCCAATTCATGTTCTATATACAGCAGTACCACAGTATTGCTGTATATAGTGTAAAACGGCTGTTAGACACATAGTGGATGGGAGATAACCTGGAGTAATGCTTTAGTATATATAGGACTAAAAGGGGTTAATCAGCCATTACTGGTTGATTATGAGCAGCTGAACAGCTGCTCACCATATTTCCACCCCTGGGTGTGGTTCACTTTGTAAAATGAGACTTGTTTGTCCCACAGATGTCTATGTGTATGGAGGTGTGCAGATCTCCTGGATTGAGTGCCTTTGCTTAAAGACTAAGAAGTTGGACTCTAAGTCAGATGGGCTAACCAGCACTATTGTATGGACTTGTTGCTTTATGTTTTATGTAATGCCGGACAAGGGCTATATTTGAGTTTCCTGTGATGTGGTTTATGAGGACTAAAATAAACCAGTTGGACTTTAAATAGAAACGGTTCGGTTCAGATCACTACCAGGTGAGTAGCATTCCTACATTAGTAAAAAATTGTTGTCTCCTTTGAAGCCCAGTCAAAGGCTAAGCTTCAATGGAGCTCCGTGATGGGAGACATGAGGGTCTTCAACAGTCACGTAGTGGGATGGGCGTGGAGAATGGTACCCCAATGCTGCCAGAAGCATTAACCAGGATGTTACATGCAGATCCTGGTTATGACATATAGTCATTATATGCTAAGTATGGGGCAGCCTGTGATCCCGCTACATTCACCCGCTTCCGACTTGCATCATACATGTACAGGGGATGTCAGGGAGGGGTTAAAAACACTAGATGGTGTATACAGCTAAATGCACCAAGGTCTACTGCAATGGTCCACACAATATCAACCTCTAAACAATAATTTTAGATCCTGCTACTGATTCATCCCAAAAGGGCCAATAATAAATAGGTAAATAATGTAAATACAATATACATGCAATATACAGGGTGGGCCATTTATGTGGATACACCTAAATTAAATGGAATGGTTGGTGATATCAACTTCCTGTTTGTGGCACATTAGTGTATGGGAGGGGGGAAAACTTTTCCAGATGGGTGGTGACCATGGTGGCCATTTTGAAGTTGGCCATTTTGGATCCAACATTATTTTTTTCAATGGGAAGAGGGTCATGTGACACATCAAACTTATTGAGAATTTCATAAGAAAAACAATGGTGTGCTTGATTTTAACATAACTTTATTCTTTCATGAGTTTTTTACAAGTTTATGGCCACTTATAAAATGTGTTCAAAGTGCTGCCCATTGTGTTGGATTGTTAATGCAACCAGGATACTGGAAGCCTGTACTAGCATTTCTTCTGCGGTGTTGCTATCAGTGTGTCAAGAGTGGGAGAAGAGGGTTGCATTGACAATCCAACACAATGGGCGGCACTTTGAACACATTTTATAAGTGGTCATAAACTTGTAAAAAACTCATGAAAGAATAAAGTTACGTTAAAACCAAGCACACCATTGTTTTTCTTATGAAATTCACAATAAGTTTGATGTGTCACATGACCCTCTTCCCATTGAATAAAATAAAGTTGGATCCAAAATGGCCAACTTCAAAATGGCCACCATGGTCACCACCCATCTGGAAAAGTTTTCCCCCTCCCATATACTAATGTGCCACAAACAGAAAGTTGATATCACCAACCATTCCCATTTAATTTAGGTGTATCCATATAAATGGCCCACCCTGTAGTTTCAATATAAATCTACAAATAGTGAGCAATACACAAAACATGTGAAAATGCAGTGTAAACCTGCTAAGGAAAGCTGGATAAAAAAAAATATATAAATGAACAATTATGACCTCATCTTCTATGCAGGACAGACATTGGTAATCAGAGTATATATAAGCGACCATTACTGGAAAAGAGGAGGTGGGAATGGGTATTTTTATTATTAATTTATTTTATTGGCCACTTTGGCATAAATCAGTTTCTAGATCCAGAATTATTGTTTAGAGGATGTAGTTGATCTTGTGGTCCATCACATTGGACCTCTATGCACCGTTTTGTGTTTTTAAATGGTTTTATCGGCTGTGCTCTATCTACTTTGTATTTCTGTAATAAAGTTCAAGAGTTTTTTTTGCATGTACCTTTTATTACTATGTTAATTCCTTGGCTTGTTTTTCATATATACATCATGGCAAAATGCTCATTTGTTGCTGTGTTTTTAACTCAGTTTTTGCAACAAAAGCATGACAAAAACCCCACCCTATTGATATACTCATATTTTAACTATGAATGCTCAATACCGTGCCGAAAAAAATGGCTTAAAAATTGCATCAAAACAGCAGCAAAAAAATATAGCATTCTTATTAAACCACACCATAAATCACATGTTTTTGAAGTGGCTTTTATATATAGATTGTTCAACCCAAAAAAATCTACGGAAAAAAACATGAGTCTCACTTTCTTCCAGTTTGCTGTGCAGGGGTGAATATGCTGTGCATGAACACAGAGTGTGAACAGCCCCATAGACTACAAATGGATCTATCTGTGAAAAATACAGATTGTATGTGAAAAACTCATGTCTTAATGAGCCCTTACTCATTTAGGGGCACTGCACCTTCTATTCTTTGAACATCCCACAGATATAGAGGCATCAGGGCACCAGAGCAAAAAGAAAAGTAAGGAATCGACCAATATTCATATACAGATAAAATGGGCCATAGGAATATCCAAACTGTTGAGTTTGGTGGCATAAACTAGCAAAAAGAAGGGATTTTCCTTAGGGCTCATGCAGACATCCGTGGATCTCGGTCCAGTCGCGCACTGTAATGTACGAACTGGCAGCAGGTCTCCCAACTGGAGCTTGACAGCGTCACATATTTCTATGAGGCTGTCATGTTCGGGTCGGAAGACTAGCGGCCAGTCCATGCATTGCAGACCGTGATCGGACCAAGATCCATGGACATCTACATGTCCGTCTATCCTATGTACAGCCAAAATGGTCATGTACATTAATGACTCTTAACATCTATCTATGACTTTAAGTCACAAAATCATAATTTGACAGCGCACAATTTTTACACAAACGCACATACGTAGAAGAAAAGTATTACAGCGCTTGCTAAAAGCAAATGACTGTTATCATACTCCAATAACTGATAAATTCTGGAACATTTTAGAAGGTTTCAGTAACTTTGTCATTATGGTGAGAACAGATTCAAAGAAAATAGTGCTGCAGACTTAAATGAAGACTATCAAAGAAAATCACACAGAAAAAGAGAATTGACCCGTTTGTGCTATATTGTCCATCATTACAATGTTCTGCCAGAGATGCTATATTTCGATGAAGACGTTCCAGGTGACTATTGCCACCACATGCTGTCAAGAAGATGGTTTCTTAGGCAACAAAACATCCAAGATCCGGATTTAAGACAGAGTTTGGCATAATCAGCAAGACACATTTTGAACATTTGATATCAACAGCATAAATATAGTATGTATGTTAGGCTATGAAAACCTTGGGCTCACCATCAAAGACTCACATTCACAAAAGTCAACTTGAATTGTGCATAGTTTTCAGAGGAAGTAATGGCTCACCAAGTATCAAGTTCATTATACAAAGTCCATATACATCCATATATATTATACAGGCTAAGACTAGGGTCACACCAGAGTATATTCTCTCATGCAAGAGAATTGGGTTGATTATGCTAATCACATTCTGATCAAAATCTGTTCAGAGTTTGATCAGAGTGTGACCCGATTTTCTCGGAATAGAAGAAGATGAAAAAAAAAATTCTCTATTCTGTAAAAATCGGACCGGACTGAGATGTCATCCCAGTGCAGTCCAATGTTTTCTATTGACTCATTGACTTACATGGCCGAATGCGATCCGATCAGATCCAACTTGGGCATGCTGCAATTTTTTTCCTCGGACAGGCTCTGTCTGAGGAACAAATCGGACATGTGCACGGCCTCATAGTTTAACACTGGACCAGAGTGCAGTCCGAGTTATGTCATATGCCACTCGGTCAAGAAATTTGGTCGAGCCCAAGCTGTGCACCTACAAGCACTGTTAGGATATGTTCCCAAACTGGTTTGTTGTGCATGGAATTAAAAAATATCTGGATAAAATATCAAAACTTTAGCTGGGTTTAGATACAGCTTCACACATTCATTTCTTTTTTTTTCATACAAGAAAAAAATGAACCGTTTTATGTCAGAGTGATCGATCCGATTTTCAACCATTTCTGGTCTGTGTGTCAAATTTTACCATAAGTGTGTCATCAGGTTCTCTCATATGTATAGAAATAAAAAAAATCAAACTTTTCCTACTCCTTGAACATAAAAAAAGGACAGCACACAGGTCTGATGAGGATGGCATCCGTGTTTTGTCAGTTTTGTTCACAGTCCTATAAATGGGGAATTTGGATAAGCAAATCGGATCAAAGTCGGACATGTCTCCATTTTTAAAAACAATCAATCTACAGAAAATGGACGTGGGAACGGCAACATAGATTATAATGGGTGCACATTATAATGGATGCACATTGGGCTGTGAAAACCAAGGATAGAACATTTCCAATAAAACTGGACAGGTGAAAGGGTACTTACACTCGTAAATAGTTAGTGCAGGGATCCTTTCACTTTAATGAGAAAGACTGGATACAGGAGTTTGAGTGAAGTAGGTTTATGCAAGCTACAGTATTTCATAAAAATATTGTGATGGACACTTTGATTTAAAGGTAATGTGTTATCAGTAGTGTTGAGCGAACATGCTCGACACTGCTCGGTACTCGCCCGAGCATCACGCTACTCGGGATGTTCGGTAAGCACCGAGCATTTCCGGGTTACTCGGGCGGGAGCTCGGGTCTCCGCCCTGCATGTTTGGCGCTCTTTACAGAGCCAATGAACATGCAGGGATTGCCAGCCAGTCACTGTAATGCTGCAGCCATGTTGGTTGTGGGCATTACAGTGATTGGCTGGCCGCACAGCGTCACCTCGAGTATTTAAAACCGGGCGCCGCCATCTTGGACACAGTCGCTCCGGATTAGACAGTGTAGGGACAGCGCTGCTGATTTAGGGAGAGATATAAACTGCAAAATAGTTAGTGTAGGGTCTGTAAAGGCTGCCAGAACAAACAAACAGTCCTTTTCAGGACGAATATCCATCCCAGATACCAGGCAGGCTGTATAGGAGACACAGAGGTTATACCAGCAAACGCTGCATTACAGTCCTGTGTGCTGCTGTTGCTGAAATTGCTGGACTTAGCACCAGGTGTCGGGGGCCAGGAAAAATCCTTTTTTTTTTCATCTAAATCCTCCTTTTTTTTTCCTCCTTCACACTGTACAAATACCCATCTTATTAACCTTTTGGTGTGTCTCCCCCCCCCCCCAAAAAAAAGCATGTCTCTGATGTTTCAGACACAAATATAACTGTTGAAAATAGTATGGTGTAGGCTAGAGAAACAGAAGTGTTGTTTTCCACTTCCACGGTTCAAACCTCTGTATTATCCACTTTTGGGCCTTTGGTATCTAAAAAAAAACAGTTTGAGTGTGTCGCTCACTGTTCAGCCGCAAATCTATATATTTAGAAAAGTCTGGTATACCCCAGTAAACAATAACTGTGGTTTTGCCATCCCACGGTAAAAAATCTCTATTATTCAGGTTTTGGTATATTTTACGTAAAGAAAAACAGTAGTGTCTCCTGACTGTTGTGACACAAAAATATATCTGTTGAAAATAGTCTTGTGTAGGCCCGACATCCCAGTGTGGTTTCGCAGTTCCATGGGTCAAATCGCTGTACTATCCAGTTTTGGGCCTTTGGTATCTAAAAAAAAAACAGTTTGAGTGTGTCGCTCACTGTTCAGCCACAAATATCTCTATTTAAAAAAGTGTGGTATACCCCAGTAAACAATAACTGTGGTTTTGCCATCCCACGGTAAAAATCTCTATCATTCAGCTTTTGGTAGTTTTTTCCGTAAAGAAATACAGTAGTGTCTCCTGACTGTTATGACACAAAAATATATCTGTTGAAAATAGTCTTGTGTAGACCCGACATCCCAGTGTGGTTTCGCAGTTCCATGGGTCAAATCGCTGTACTGTCCAGTTTTGGGCCTTTTGTATCTAAAAAAAAAAGCAGTTTGAGTGTGTCGCTCACTGTTCAGCCGCAAATATCTCTATTTAAAAAAGTGTGGTATACCCCAGTAAACAATAACTGTGGTTTTCCTCTTCCACGGTTCTAATCTACTCTTTATTACCCTTTTTCCATTGATAGTGCAAGTGTAAGCTATTTTACTCCATTTACAATGGGCAAGGCGCGTGGCAAGGGACGTGGAAGTGGACGTTCTGGTTATGGTTCGTGCAGAGAACGGGGCCGTGGCCAAGGTGAAAATGTGCCACAACCAACAGCCACATCTTCTCTCTCCCACTTCTTGACCGAATTACTAGGGAAGCACAGAACAACATCAGTATTGAGAACTGATCAGTGTGAACAGGTTATTAATTGGATAGCAGATAATACTTCCAGTTACCTGGGCACCACCACCTCCGGTCTGTCTTCCACACGGTCAACTCTTAGTAGCCGTGGGTCTCGACCGCATACTCCTCCTCACCCTGATGCTCCTTCCTCCCAGCATGCCGAGTGTCGTCAGACAGCAAGTGATCCCACACTTGGACACTCTGAAGAGCTGTTCACTGGTCCATTTCCATATTTAGGCCCCTCGCCTGATACGCTTGAAGTGGTGGAAGAGGAGATCCCATGTTGCGATGCCCAAATATTTGAACAGCCACGGCCACAGGAAGTCGACGTTGGCAATCTGTCACAAGAGGTGGATGATGACGAGACACAATTGCCAGGAAGTGAGGAGGAGGATCGTGGTGCGCAAGTGGAAGAGGAGGAGGTGGTGGATGATCTAGTAACTGACCCAACGTGGAAGGAGGACATGCAGAGTGAGGCCAGCAGCACACAGGGGGAGGGAGGCAGAGTACCCCAACAGGCAGGAAGAAGCAGTGTGGTGGCCGCAGACAGAAGGAAGGCAACCTTTCCCCGTAACACCAACACGAGGGACGTTGCCAGTACAAGCGGTAGGTCTTCCAGAGTCTGGAATTTTTTTAAAGACTCTGCTGATAACCCCAAAAAGGCCATATGTTCCACCTGCCATGCCAGCATCAGCAGGGGTGACAAAACTTCCAGCCTGACTACCACCAGCATGACCAGGCACATGGCAGCAAAGCACTCGACTTTGTGGGGCGAACCCCAGGGTCTATGACCAGTGTCAGCGGGTGTCACCACTGCTTCTTCCACTGTTGTGCGTGCAATAGAACCCCCTGTTGTGTGTGCAAGGCAATCCCCTGTCCATACTGCATGTAAAGATGCACCCTCCTCTCAGTCTTCACTTGTTATGGCAGTTTCTCAAGAAACAGCATCAACGTCCACGTCCACGTCCCACCGCAGCATTCAATTGTCCATATCCCAGACCTTTGAACGAAAGCGGAAATTAGCAGCTAACGCCCCACAGGCCACAGTCCTAAATTTGCACATTTCACGACTGCTTGCATTGGAAATGCTGCCTTTTAGGCTGGTGGAGACGGAATCCTTCCGCAATCTTATGGCGGTGGCCGTCCCTCGGTACTCGGTCCGCTGCCGACACTATTTTGCCCGGTGTGCCATCCCCGCACTACACAAGCACGTGTCCCAAAGCTTCTGCCATGCCCTCAACAACGCAGTTACTGGGAGAGTCCACCTGACAACGGACACGTGGACAAGTGCTTGTGGCCAGGGACGGTACATCTCTCTGATGGCACACTGGGTAAACATAGTGGAAGTCGGGACCCAGTCGGACCTTGGGACGGAACACATCCTCCCCACACCGAGGATTGCGGGCCCTATGTCAGTCAGAGTTGCCCCCACAGTGTTCAGCTCCTGCGCATCCTCCTCCTCCTCCTCCTCATGTTCAGCCTCCATCTCAGATATCACCACATCAGTTACAAGCTGGAAGTTTTGCAGTACTGCCTCAGCCAAGCGGCAACAGGCTGTGCTGAAACTCATAAGCTTAGGTGATAAACCTCACACTGCTTGTGAGTTGTGGACAGCTGTGAAAGAGCAGGCAGATCTGTGGCTGAGACCGCTGAACCTACATCCCGGCATGGTCGTGTGTGACAATGGCCGTAACCTGGTGGCGGCTCTGAGGCGAGGTGAGATCAATCACGAACCATGCCTGGCTCATGTGCTTAACCTCGTTGTTCAGCGGTTTCTTAAATCGTATCCCGAGTTGCCAGATCTGCTCGAGAAAGTACGCCGCCTGTCAGCTCATTTTCGCAAGTCGGCTACAGCTTCCGCCGCCCTTGCTGTGTTGCAGCAGCGTTTGCAGCTTCCGGGCACACCGACTGGTGTGTGATGTCCCCACACGTTGGAACTCTACCCTCCACATGTTGCAAAGGATTTGTGAGCAGAAGAGAGCAGTTGTGGAGTACCAGCTGCAACAAGGCCGTCGATATTCAGGTCAGACTCCACACATAAGACCTCAGGAGTGGACCTGGATGTCTGACATATGTACCATCCTGACAAACTTTGAGGAGGCCACCAAGATGGTGAGTGGCGATGACGCCATCATTAGTGTCAGCATCCCACTTGTCTGTCTTTTGCAACGCTCTCTGCAGAGAATTAAAGAGGAGGCATTGCAGCCAGAGTATGATGAGAGGGATCAAGAAGCCGTAGCGGGCGATTACACACAGCCCAGCCTCATCTCATCCCAACGTGCAATGGGGGACAATGAGGGAGAGGAGGAGGAGGAAGAACAGGAGCTGCTATCATGCGTTGTAGACGGTAGTACCTGTACAAGTGTCATACCGTCGGTTCAGCCTGGGTGGCCTGAGGACAGGGGGGAGGAGGAAGAGGAGGAGGAGGAGAGCATGGTCAGTCGTCATCTTGGTGAAGACACGGAAATCTTGCCCATTACCAGTCTGGCACGCATGGCTGACTTTATGTTACGCTGCCTTAACCGTGACCCTCGCGTTGTCAAAATGTTGGGTGACAGTCATTACTGGTTGGTGACACTTGTAGACCCCCGCTACAAGGAGAACTTTCGCTCTCTTATTCCTGAGGTGGAGAGGTCTAGAAAAATGGGGCAGTACCAGAAGGCCCTTGCTGCAGAACTCTTAAAAAAATTCCCATCTGAACACGCTAGCGGCAGAGGTCACAGTTCGTTGCCCAACCAAGGCGTACAGGCGAGAGAGATGCAACTCCAATCCAGCAGAGGCAGGGGAACACTGTCAATGTTCTGGGACAGTTTTCTGACACCCGCCCAGCTTACAGGCCCTGAGGCTCGGGGTACTCTCACAAGGAGTGGAAAGTTTCAAAAGATGGTGAGGGAGTACCTTGCCGACCGTACCAGCGTCCTCCGTGATTCCTCTGTGCCTTTTAATTATTGGGTATCCAAGCTGGACACTTGGAATGAACTCGCTCTGTACGCCTTGGAGGTCCTGGCCTGCCCTGCCGCTACCGTGTTATCGGAGAGTGTTTTTAGTGACTCTGGGGGAATTATAACTGATAAGCGCACTCGCCTGTCAACTGACAATGCTGACAAGCTGACCCTTATCAAAATGAACAAGGGCTGGATTGGGCCAGACTTCTCATCACCACCAAATGACAGCAGAGTAACAAAGTCAAATCCACTGTGTTATTTCGGGAGGTATATTCACATGCACCGCTTCACACCCACACATGGGTATACGCTTCCTCGTTTCGGCTGTTTTATCTTCTTCTCCTTATTCTCAGGCTCCACCACCACTATACCACCAGGGTGCCAGCATTGCAAGTTCCTCCGTCCTTATTTTTGGCAGCTTTTGCTTGCAAGGCATAAGCAAATACTATGGGACACCCACTCCCCAATAATGGGACTTATGTTTGTAATATGCTGTACTGCATGGCTCTTGTAAGGGGCATTGCAAGGTCCTCCGTCCTAATTTTTGGCAGCTTTTGCTTGCAAGGCATAAGCAAATACTATGGGACACCCACTCCCCAATAATGGGACTTATGTTTGTAATATGCTGTACTGCATGGCCCTTGTAAGGGGCATTGCAAGTTGCTCCGTCCTAATTTTTGGCAGCTTTTGCTTGGAAAGCATAAGCAAATACTATGGGAGACCCACTCCCCAATAATGGGACTTATGTTTGTAACATGCTGTACTGCATGGCTCTTGTAAGGGGCATTGCAAGTTGCTCCGTCCTAATTTTTGGCAGCTTTTGCTTGCAAGGCATAAGCAAATACTATGGGACACCCACTCCCCAATAATGGGACTTATGTTTGTAATATGCTGTACTGCATGGCTCTTGTAAGGGGCATTGCAAGTTGCTCCGTCCTAATTTTTGGCAGTTTTTGCTTGGAAAGCATAAGCAAATACTATGGGAGACCCACTCCCCAATAATGGGACTTATGTTTGTAATATGCTGTACTGCATGGCTCTTGTAAGGGGCATTGCAAGTTGCTCCGTCCTAATTTTTGGCAGCTTTTGCTTGCAAGGCATAAGCAAATACTATGGGAGACCCACTCCCCAATAATGGGACTTATGTTTGTAATATGCTGTACTGCATGGCTCTTGTAAGGGGCATTGCAAATTGCTCCGTCCTAATTTTTGGCAGCTTTTGCTTGCAAGGCATAAGCAAATACTATGGGACACCCACTCCCCAATAATGGGACTTATGTTTGTAATATGCTGTACTGCATGTGACGCGCCCACTGGGCCGTGTGTACGCGTGTGTGCGATACCCGGCGCCGGGTCTCTGGGGTCTGTAGTCTCCGTGGCGGTGACCCGGTCCCGTGGCTCAGGCTGGTCAAACCAGTGGCAGTCTTTCTTAGGTTTTGAGGTTAATTGTCCGACTGCGCCACGCGTGGATTGCGGTCAGGGAGTACCACCGCTGCGAGGCAAACCGCTGAGGCTGGTGTTGTGTGCGCAGCAGAGAATGGGATAACTCCGCACGGGAGGAGTATAGCCTCAGGGCAGTGAGTGTGGATGATAGGGGTGATGGTGCACGAGCGCAGCAGGAACGACTCAGAGTCTTTGCAGTGCAGTTCAGGGTCTTTAATGATTATAAGGTAGACCCTCCCGGGAGTACTGGCTAGCATAAGAGGCCTGGTCAGTCTGTGAGCAAGCAGGAGTTCCCCTGGCCAGGTGGAGATGTAGGCCTCCCCGTCTGTCTGCACTCTTCCTGGCTACCTTGCTGTAAGCGGGTAGAAGTAGCCCACGTCCCTGAGTGTACCGTGTAGTGCTCACCCGTATGGCTGGTGACTTGGGGCCTTCTGTTAGCCTCCGCTCCACGACGGCGGTGCTGGTCCCTTGCTTGTGACTGAGCCTCCGGGCTTCTATGGCCAGAGAACCTGAAATCCCCTGCTGGCTGGTTTCTGCTGCTGGAAATATAAGTCCTCACAGCCTCGGACTCCTGTGTCCGGTTCCTATTGTCTTCTGCCAGGGCGAGCTCTGCTCAGCTTCCAGCCCCTGGTCTTTAGCTCCTAACTCCTACAGAGCTCCTTGCTGTTACTTTCCCTTGCTCTCACTCTGACTCTGACTGTTCTCTGCTCTCTGACTCACTCAACCCCGCCCCAGATTCAGTTTATAAGGGCAGAATTCTCCCCTCCCAGGACTGGGGCAGGAGGATGTTGCATGTTTAAGGGATCCTGACCAGGAAACCTCCCACTTGCTCTCCGACATAACATCTCTATTACTGTGGTGACCAGACCCCTGGGGTGCCACACATGGCTCTTGTAAGGGGCATTGCAGTTCCACATAATTTTTGGAAAGCCTTCCATTCACTGCTTAGGCCAACAGTGCACAGGAGACCCAGTTGCTATAAATGGAAAAAAAGGTTTAGTTAACGCCCTCTGACCTCCATGTCATTTCCAAGGGGCATTGGAGTGCCTCGAAATTTTTGGTAGGCATTGCACTCACTGTATGCCCTATAACTGTGTAGCTGAACCGCTCTGTTTGTTACAGAAACATATCCTACAAGACATATCTGGTTGACTGGCCTGATATTGATGTGAATGGTCCCTGTTCCTCCTGCTCTTTCTCCTTTGCCACTACCTCATCCATCATTTATCACCTGAAGCTTTGTTTTAATGGGAGTCATAGAACTTGGATAGTAGCAGGAAAACATCCAGCAATCCTCGGAGGAGGTAGGATATGCGCCAAAACGCTGACCACCTCAGGCCTAGGTGCTACTACATACATGCGCTTGCATTACAACAAAGCAAAGCAGATGCTAACTTCTATAATCCTCATCATGCTCCTCACCTTGGCACTCTCAACTCCCCTGATGGAGAAGCCAGGGCCCACCGGAGGAGTCTGATAGTCCGGTGGGCTCGGCCAATGCAGCCCTAAAGCAGGCCAGGCTAAGAAAAGTGTGGGAAAGGTTACCGGGACAAATAGGGGTGGCTGGGGACCGAGTATGGACACCCGGCCACCCCCTGGAGGCTGGGGAGCAAGCGGGGACACCCGGCCACCAGGCAGCTGGGGACTGAGTATGGATACCAGGCCGCCGACACAGCCATAGCGTGGTGGCCAGATTCCGCCTCCACATGCCTAAAAGGCCCAATTTAATGTGCAAGCAAGCAAGTAGTATGGTATTGCAGCCTGGGGGTGGGTGGGTGGCAGGCTGCATACTTGCTCTTGCATTGCAAGGAATGGGAGAGGTGCAATTGAACACTGCCCTGGGACAAGGACTTGAATGGGGATAGTTGCAAGTCTGCAACGACAGGTGCAAGGTGGGAGGCATCTTCGCATGTACCATGAACAGGGGTTTGGCATGCACACACTACAGCGGAATAGGCTCTCCTTCCCACTAAATGCACTGGGGAAGGCACAGGTAATGTTTTGGTATACGCGCTTAATCTTATGTATAAGGCACACCAGGACAAATAGGGGCGGCTGGGGACTGAGTATGGATACCTCGTTGGCGAAGCAGCCATGAGGTAGTGGCCAGCTTCGGCCTCCTCCAAACTAAAAGGCCCCATTTCAAGTGCAAGCTAGCAGTATGAATTGCAGTCTGGGGGTGGGTGGGTGGCAGGCTGCACACTTACACTTGCATTAAAAGAAAACATAGCAGATGCTAACTTCTGTCATCATCATCATGCTCCTCACCTTGGCATTCTCAACTCCAACGATGGAGAAGTCAGGGCCCACCGGAGGAGTCTGGTTCTCTGGTGGGCTCGTCCAATGCTGCCTAAAGCAGGCCGGGCTAAGAAAAGTGTGTGGGGGGATGTTCCAAGGAGAAATAGGGGCGGCTGGGGACCGTTTATGGACACCCGGCTGCCCCCAGGTGGCTGGGGACCGTGTGTGGACACCCGGCCGCGGGGCGGCTGGGGACAGAGTATGGACACCCGGCCGCTGGGCGGCTGGGGACTGAGTATGGATTCCAGGCCGCCAACACAGCCATGACGTGGTGGCCAGATTCCACCTCCACATGCCTAAAAGGCCCAGTTTCAAGTTCAAGCAAGCAAGCAGTATGGTATTGCAGCCTGGGGGTGGGTGGGTGGCAGGCTGCATACTTGCTCTTGTATTGCAAGGAATGGGGGAGGTACAATTGAACACTGCCCTGGGACTAGAACTTGCATGGGGATAGTTGCAAGTCTGCATCTTCTGATGCGGCATGGATCACTTATGATGGGCACACTTTTAAACAGTGACCTGGGAGTCAGAGATGCTTCCAGGGGTCTTCCCCATGCTGTTCCCTTGTCTTTTCAGCACTTTATGCATGTGTCACACAGCACATGGCCAGATAAGGTTGTAAAATGTTAAAATGACATTTCCCGGTGAATGCATTTGTCATAGTTGAAAGCAATACAAAAGTGCAAAAACGCATAAAAAATGCTACTTGTGAACATAGCCGAAGGTCTGGAGGAGTATTTTTGTTTTTGGTCATTTATTTTAACTTATACACAGTCCTTTCCCTGGAAAGGATGTTCCTTAACATATTTCACAGGAAAAAAGTTTCACTTTCGTTTTTGAACGTTTTATTGTGAGCCCGTAAAAGTGGCTTAATACCTCTGACCACGTTGTTGACAGCAGTGACCTGGGGGTCAGAAATGCTTCCTGGGGCGATCCCCATGCTGTCCCCATGTCATTTGAGCACTGTCACTATCGTTTTGGGCACTTGTTAGGCTTTTAAAAGACTGCCGGGGGTGCCACCGCAAAAATGCTCGAGTCTCCCATAGACTAACATTGGGCACGTTGCTCGGGTCGAGCACCCGAGTATCACGGCGAGCTCGGCCCGAGCTAAAAGCACCCGAGCATTTTAGTGCTCGCTCAACACTAGTTATCAGGTTTTTGCTACTCCATCTGAGAGCAGCATGATGTAAAGGTAGAGACCGTGATCCCAGTGATGTATAACTTCTTTACTGGTTTCTGCAGTTTGGATAAAAACATTTTTTCCGCTTCAGATCTAGCAGTTCCCTGAATGCTGAGCCCTGTATAACCCCGCCCACACCACTGATTGGCAGCTTTCTACATACACAGGCTGAAAACTTCCAATCAGTGGTGGGGGCGTGGTTATACAGAATTTATGAATATACAGTCATGGCCAAAAGTATTGAGAATGAGACAAATAGTAATTTTTCCAAAGTTTACTGCTTCATTTTTGTAATGGCAATTTGGATATACTCCTTAATGTCAAAGAGTGATCAGCTTAACAGCAATTACTGTACTTGCAAAGTCAATATTTGCCCAGAAAATGAACTTTAACACCCAAAACACATTTCAACATCATTGCTGTCCTGCCTTAAAAGGAGCAGCTAACATTGTTTTAGTGATTGATCCATTAACACAGGTGTGGGTGTTGATGAGGACAGGGCTGGCGATCAATCAGTCATGATTAAGTAAGAATGACATCACTGGACACTTTAAAAAGAGGCTGGTTCTTGGTATCATTGTTTCTCTTCAGTTAACCATGGTTATCTCTAAAGAAACACGTGCAGCCATCATTGCACTGCACAAAAATGGCCTAACAGGGAAGAGTTTCGCAGCTACAAAGATTGCACCTCAGTCAACAATCTATCGCATCATCAAGAACTTCAAGGAGAGAGCTTCCATTGTTGTCAAAAAGGCTCCAGGGCGCCCAAGAAAGACCAGCAAGTGCCAGGACCGTATCTTAAAACTGTTTCAGATGCGGGATCGGACTACCAGCAGTGCCGAGCTTGCTCAGGAATGGCAGCAGGCTGGTGTGAGTGCTTCTGCACGCACTGTGAGGCGGAGACTCTTTGAGCAAGGGCTGGTTTCAAGGAGGGCAGCAAAGAAGCCACTTCTCTCCAGAAAAAACATCAGGGACCGACTGATATTCTGCAAAAGGTACAGGGAGTGGACTGCTGAGGACTGGGGCAAAGTCATTTTCTCTGATGAATCCCCTTTTCGATTGTTTGGGACATCTGGAAAACAGCTTATTCGGAGAAGAAGAGGTGAGCGCTACCACCAGTCTTGTCTCATACCAACTGTAAAGCATCCTGAAACCATTCATGTGTGGGGTTGCTTCTCAGCCAAGGGAATCGGCTCACTCACAGTCTTGCCTAAATACACAGCCATGAGTAAAGAATGGTACCAGAATGTCCTCCAAGAGCAACTTCTCCCAACCGTCCAAGAGCAGTTTGGCGCCCAAAAATGCCTTTTCCAGCATGATGGAGCACCTTGCCATAAAGCAAAGGTGATAACAAAATGGCTTATGGAACAAAACATAGAGATTTTGGGTCCATGGCCTGGAAACTCCCCAGATCTTAATCCCATTGAGAACTTGTGGTCAATCATCAAGAGACGGGTGGACAAACAAAAACCAACAAATTCTGGCAAAATGCAAGCATTGATTATGCAAGAATGGACTGCTATCAGTCAGGATTTGGTCCAAAAGTTGATTGAGAGCATGCCAGGGAGAATTACAGAGGTCTTGAAGAAGAAGGGGCAACACTGCAAATATTGACTTGCTGCATTAACTCATTCTAACTGTCAATATAACCTATTGGTACTCATAATATGATTGCAATTATATTTCTGTATGTGATATAAACATCAGACAAACACTAATAAAAACCAGAGGCCAGCAGATCATGTGAAAATATAATTTTGATGTCATTCTCAAAACTTTTGGCCATGACTGTAGATGACAACATTGCACGATACAACTAGTACACTAGTGATAATCTACTGCTCATAAAACAGTGATTTTATCATAATTACACCAAACAGCCTAGTAAGTGACACATCGTTGGAATCAGGGTCTCTTTCTCTACATTACGCTGTTCTCAGATTAGCTGGCAAAAAACTAGTGACAGATTCCCTCTAATAGGAGGCAGACTAGTGAGACATAGACTTTAGTGCAAAACTATTGCAAGACTTTGTTCACATTACGTTTAAGCCATTCCAGTATATATTTATGAGATTTATGTTCCTGTGATGGTACAGAATGCATTATGTTGCTAATAGACTGTCAAGGTAAATTGCACATTAAACTTTTTTTACTATTCGTTGCGGTGTCGATTAGTAGGGTCTACTATGTTGGTTTATTTCAACTGGACGATGCATTTCAATTCGAAACGCGCGTCGGGTGTGGTGGGACTCCTGATACAACAAGTGAGGTAATGCAGCATACACTTGTACCTATGTTCATCTAGTTTTCATTGAATGTCTGCATTCTGTTCTATACTCTATATATGAATGACACTGTGTTATATTTTGTATCATGGTTAGTTCTACTGACAACAGTTTGATTATTTTTTTGTATACATGAGTGCGATTAACATTTTTTACTCTGGGCTAAATTAAATAGATACTTACTGCATCCTCATCTGGGTACACCCACCTTGTGCCTTTGTGTATTTTATCTCACAATTTTATATGTACCTTTTTATTATGTTTTTTAAAATGTATCAATAAAATATTCTATTTTATCTTTATACTTTTGGCCTTTTGTAAAGTTTTTTCTTGGAGATTATTGTACCACTAGATGGTGGCCCGATTCTAACGCATCGGGTATTCTAGAATATGTATGCGGCCGACCGGGCGCAACTAATCAGCAAAGCAGTGTTTAAATGGGTTGCGCACTACTTTAAATTAACCCCCCAATGTATCCCCCTGGGGCCCCTAATGAATTTTGGAGGACCGGGGAGCGAGGCCGCCGGTCTGGGTACTTCTGCTGCGAGCAGCCGGGAGATGACCGGCTAGCACAGGGTGAGCATGGGAGCGGGTGAGCATGGGAGGGTGAGCGTGGGAGCGGGTGAGCATGGGAGGGTGAGAATGTGAGGGTGTGAGGGTGAGCGTGTGAGGTTGAGCGTGGAAGCGTGTGAGGGTGAGCGTGGGAGCGTCAGAGTGTGAACGTCCGAGCGTGAGCGTCCGAGCGTGAGTGTCAGAGCATCAGAGCGTGAGCGTCAGAGCGTGAGCATCAGAGCGTGAGTGTGAGTGTCCGAGCGTGAGCATCAGAGCATGAGCATGAGCGTCAGAGCGTCCGAGCGTGAGTGTCCGAGCATGAGCGTCAGAGCATGAGCGTGAGCGTCAGAGCGTGAGAGTGAGTATCAGAGAGTGAGCGTAAGCCTCAGAGCGTGAGCGTCAGAGCGTGAACGTGAGCATCAGAGCGTGAGCATCAGAGCGTGAGCGTCAGAGCGTGAACGTGAGCGTCCGAGCGTGAGCGTCAGAGCGTGAGCGTCAGAGTTGGAGCGTGAGCGTCAGAGCCTGAGCGTCAGAGCCTGAGCGTCAGAGTGTGAGCGTCCGAGTGTGAGCGTCAGAGCGAGAGCGTGAGCGTCCGAGCGTGAGCGTCAGAGCATCAGAGCGTCAGAGCGTGACCTTCAGAGCATGAGCGTGGGCGTCAGAGCGTGAGCGTCCGAGCGTGAGCGTCAGAGCGTGACCTTCAGAGCGTGAGCGTCAGAGCATGAGCGTGGGGGTCAGAGCGTGAGCGTCAGAGCATGAGTGTAAGCGTTCGAGCGTGAACGTGAGCATCCGAGCGTGAACGTGAGCGTCCGAGTGTGAACGTCAGAGCGTGAGCGTCAGAGCGTGAGCGTCAGAGCGTGAGAGCGTGAGCGTCAGAGCATCAGAGCGTGAGCGTCAGAGCGTGAGCTCCAGAACGTGAGCATCAGAGCGTGAGCGTGAGCGTTAGAGCGTGAGCGTCAGAGCGTGAGCGTCAGAGAGTCAGAGCGTGAGCGTCAGAGCATCAGAGCGTGAGCTCCAGAGCGTGAGCGTGAGCGTTGGAGCATCAGAGCGTGAGCATCTGAGCGTGAGCTTCAGAGCGTGAGCGTCAGAGCATTAGAGCGTGAGCGTCAGAGCGTTAGAGCGCGAGCGTCAGAGCGTGAGCGTCAGAGCGCGAGCATCAGAGCGTGAGCATCAGAGCATCAGAGCTTGAGCGTCAGAGCATGAGCGTCAGAGCATGAGCATCAGAGCTTGAGCGTCAGAGCATGAGCATCAGAGCTTGAGCGTCAGAGCTTGAGCGTCAGAGCTTGAGCGTCAGAGCGTGAGCGTGTGAGCGTGAGCGTCAGAGCGTGAGCGTGTGAGCGTGAGCGTCAAAGCGTGAGCATGAGCGTCAGAGCGTGAACGTGAGCATCCGAGCGTGAGCATCAGAGCGTGAGCGTGAGCGTCAGAGCGTGAACGTGAGCATCCGAGCGTGAGCGCCCGACCGTGAGCGTCAGAGCAAGCGCGTCAGAGCGTGAGCGTCAGAGAGTCAGAGCGTGAGCGTCAGAGCATCAGAGCGTGAGCGTCAGAGCGTGAGCTCCAGAGCGTGAGCGTCAGAGCATCAGAGCGTGAGCGTGAGCGTTAGAGCATCAGAGCGTGAGCGTCTGAGCGTGAGCTTCAGAGCGTGAGCGTCAGAGCATCAGAGCGTGAGCGTCAGAGCGTGAGCATCAGAGCGTGAGCATCAGAGCATCACAGCGTGAGCGTCAGAGCGTGAGCGTGTGAGCGTGAGCGTCAGAGCGTGAACGTGAGCATCCGAGCGTGAGCGTCAGAGCGTGAGCGTCCGAACGTGAGCGTCAAAGCGTGAGCGTCAAAGCGTGAGCATGAGCGTCAGAGCGTGAGCATCAGAGCGTGAGCGTGAGCGTCAGAGCGTGAACGTGAGCGTCAGAGCGTGAACGTGAGCATCCGAGCGTGAGCGTCAGAGCGTGAACGTGAGCATCCGAGCGTGAGCGTCAGAGCAAGAGCGTCAGAGCGTGAGCGTCAGAGCGTGAGCGTCAGAGCGTGAGAGTCAGAGCGTGAGCGTCAGAGCATCAGAGCGTGAGCGTCAGAGCGTGAGCTCGTGAGCGTGAGCGTTAGAGCATCAGAGCGTGAGCGTCTGAGCGTGAGCTTCAGAGCGTGAGCGTCAGAGTATCAGAGCGTGAGCTCCAGAGCGTGAGCGTCAGAGCGTGAGCGTGAGCGTTAGAGCATCAGAGCGTGAGCGTGAGCGTTAGAGCATCAGAGCGTGAGCATCAGAGCATCAGAGCTTGAGCGTCAGAGCATGAGCGTCAGAGCATGAGCGTCAGAGCTTGAGCGTCAGAGCGTGAGCATGTGAGCGTGAGCGTCAGAGCGTGAACGTGAGCATCCGAGCGTGAGCGTCAGAGCGTGAGCGTCCGAACGTGAGCGTCAAAGCGTGAGCGTCAAAGCGTGAGCATGAGCGTCAGAGCGTGAGCGTGAGCGTCAGAGCGTGAACGTGAGCATCCGAGCGTGAGCGTCAGAGCGTGAGCGTGAGCTTCCGAGCGTGAGCGTCAGAGCAAGAGCGTCAGAGCGTGAGCTTCAGAGCGTGAGCGTGAGCATGAGCGTCAGAGCATCAGAGCGTGAGCGTCTGAGCGTGAGCATCAGAGCATGAGCATGAGCGTCAGAGCATCAGAGCTTGAGCGTCAGAGCGTGAGCGTGTGAGCGTGAGCGTCAGAGCGTGAACATCCGAGCGTGAGCGTCAGAGCGTGAATGTGAGCGTCCGAGCGTGCGCGTCCGAGCGTGAGCTTCAGAGCGTGAGCGTCAGAGCGTGAGCGTTAGAGCGTGAGCGTCAGAGCGTGAACGTGAGCGTCAGAGCGTGAGCGTGTGAGCGTCAGCATGAGCATCCGAGCGTGAGCGTCAGAGCGTGAGCATCCGAGCGTGAGCATCAGAGTCTGAGTGTGAGCGTCAGAGCATGAGCGTGAGCGTCAGAGCGTGAGCGTTAGCGCGTGAGCGTTAGAGCGTGAGAGCGTTAACGTGAGCGTCAGAGCGTGAGCATCAGAGCGTGAACGTGAGCGTCAGAGCGTGAGCGTCAGATCGTGAACGTGAGCGTCAGAGCATGAGCGTCAGAGCGTGAGCGTCCGAGCGTGAGTCTGAGCGTCAGAGCGTGAGCGTCAGAGCGTGAGCATGTGAGCATCAGTGCGTGAGCGTCAGAGCATGAACGTGAGCGTCCGAGCGTGAGCACCAGAGCCTAAGCGTCAGATCGAGAGCGTGAGCGTCAAAGTGTGAGCGTCAGAGCGTGTGAGCGTCCGAGCGTGAGCTTCAGAGCGTCAGAGTCGGAGCGTGAGCGTTAGAGCGTGAACGTGAGCGTCAGAGCGTGAACGTGAGCGTCAGAGCGTGAACGTGAGCGTCAGAGCGTGAGCGTCCGAGCGTGAGCTTACGAGTGTGAGCGTGTGAGCATCAGAGCGTGAGCGTCAGAGCGTGAGCTTCAGAGCGTGAGCGTGAGCGTCAGAGCGTGTGAGCGTCAGAGCGTGAGCGTGAGCATCCGAGCGTGAGCGTCAGAGCTTGAGCATCCGAGCGTGAGCGTCAGAGCATGTGAGCATCCGAGCGTGAGCGTCAGAGCGTCAGAGTCTGAGCGTGAGAGTCAGAGCGTGAGTGTCAGAGTTTGAGCGTCAGAGCGTGAACGTGAGCGTCAGAGCGTGAGCGTCCGAGCGTGAGCGTGTGAGCTTCATAGCGTGAGCGTCAGAGCGTGTGAGCGTCAGAGCGTGAGCATCCGACCATGAGCGTCAGAGCTTGAGCATCCGAGCGTGAGCGTCAGAGCATGTGAGCATCCGAGCGTGAGCGTCAGAGCATGAATGTGAGCGTCCGAGCGTGAGCGTGAGCGTGTGAGCGTCAGAGCGTGAGCGTCAGAGCGTGAGCGTGAGCGTGTGAGCGTCAGAGCGTGAACGTCAGAGCTTGAGCGTGAGCATGTGAGCGTCAGCGTGAGCGTCAGAGCGTGAGCATCCGAGCGTGAGCATCAGAGCGTGAGCGTCAGAGTCTGAGCGTCAGAGCGTGAGCGTCCAAGCGTGAGCGTCAGAGCTTGAGCGTGAGCGTGTGAGCGTCAGCGTGAGCATCAGAGCGTGAGCATCCGAGCGTGAGCGTTAGAGCGTGAGCGTCAGAGCGTGAACGTGAGCGTCCGAGCGTGAGCGTGTGAGCATCAGCGTGAGCGTCAGCGTGAGCGTCCGAGCGTGAGCGTCAGAGCGTGAGCATCCCAACGTGAGCGTTAGAGCGTGAACGTCAGAGCGTCAGAGCGTGAGCGTCCGAGCGTGAGCGTCCGAGCGTGAGTGTGAGCGTCAGAGCATGAACGTCAGAGCGTGAGCTTCATAGCGTGAGCGTCAGAGCGTGAGTGTGAGCGTCAGAGCGTGAGCGTGAGGGTCAGAGCGTGAGTGTGAGCGTCCGAGTGTGAGCGTCCGAGCGCGAGCGTCAGAGCGTGAGCGTCAGAGCGTGAGTGTGAGCGTCAGAGTGTGAGCGTCAGAGCGTGAGCGTCAGAGCGTGAGTATGAGCGTCCGAGTGTGAGTGTCCGAGCTCGAGCGTCAGAGCGTGAGCGTCCGAGCGTGAGTGTGAGCGTCAGAGCGTGAGCGTCCGAGTGTGAGCTTCAGAGCCTGAGCTTCAGAGTGTGAGCGTCAGAGCGTGAGCGTCAGAGCGTGAGCGCCAGAGCGTGAGCGTGAGCGTGAGCGCCAGAGCGTGAGCGATAGAGCGTGAGCGTCAGAGCGTGAGTGTTAGATCGTGAGAGCGTGAGCGTGAGCGTGAGCGTCAGAGCGTGAGAGTTAGATCGTGAGCGTCTGAGCGTGAGCGTCAGAGCGTGAGCGTCAGAGCATGAGTGTGAGGGTCAGAGCATGAGCATCAGAGCGTGAGCTTCAGAGCGTGAGCTTCAGAGCGTGAGCGTCAGAGCGTGAGTGTCAGAGCGTGAACGTGAGCGTCAGAGCGTGAGCGTCAGTGTGTGAGCGTGAACATCAGAGCGTGAGCGTCCGAGCGTGAGCGTAAGCGTCAGAGCGTGAGCGTCATAGCGTGAGCGTCAGAGCATCAGAGCGTGAGCGTCATAGCATGAGAGTCCGAGCGTGAGCGCCCGAGCGTGAGCATCTGAGGGTGAGCGTCTGAGGGTGTGAGGTTGAGCGGGTGAGGGTAAGCCGCTAACGGCCGACATCTTGTTCTCAAATCCCGCATCGCTGATTGGCCGCGGCCTGACCAATCAGCAAAGTGGGATTTCCTGGACAGACAGACACACAGACACACAGACAGACAGACAGACAGACGGGATAAGACAATTATATATATTAGATGTACTTTATGGCCTTATATTGCGGATATAATTGGTGTACTTATGTTGTTCTATATAGTTAAAAGAAAAAGAACACCTTTTTAACATAGACGCATGAATGGAGTCCTATGAATATATATACCCTTGCATGTGATAGGAATTCTCCTAACATTTCTCTCTTATGTAATTAGCAAATGTAATGTAAAAAAAACAGTTTACTTTACTGACACAAAGCTAATGAGTTCAAGAACAGGGTTCTCTAAGATTAAATTCTAATACTTTAACATGGTGAACCCAACGGTGCCCAAAAGTCCAGTCTAGAGATTCATTTTTCTTTTGCACATTTTGCTTTTCCTGGGAATACTACAAGACATTTTGGAGAGCCTGTCTACTATTCTAATTTATCAAATGCAGATTGATAATAAAAGCATATGAACTACTTTTTATTAAAGAATAGCTATTTTTTCATACGGAAAAAAAATAGAAGAAAAATACAATGTGCACTTTTAGCCTTCAAGGATTTATTTATTTTCCGGTCTGACCTTTTGGGGATACCTCTTTGAAAGAGCCTTACAGACTATTTTCTTCTCATTGAGGGCCTTATAAGCATAGAGACCATGAGATATCAGTCCTGAAACCTAAAGTGAGTGCCACAATTCCCCTCTATCTTAGTGACAAATCAGAGCCCAGTTCATAGACCACACCAATGTAACTTACCCTTTTAGGCTTTACACCACTTTTGAAAACACTAACTTTTTTTATGTTGCTTATCGAAAGCTAAAATCTAAAACTACTGATAAATGCTGATAAATATATTTGTCACGTGTAAAAAGGGAGTATTACATCAAGTATATTTATTTCAGCATTTAACATTCCATATGTCCTACCTTTATTTGGCAACTTATTTAATGCATTCTCTGGTCCTACAAGCCTTGGCTTCAGCGGTCACTTCATTGTCTCGACTGTAAGAGGCCACAGGCTCAAAAAGGCTGCCTTGGACAGACTTGGCACAAGTCACTCCATCTGGCAGACTCCAAAAGGTACCCCGACCTTCATCCTTTAAACCCGGTACAGGGATTTGGTCTTACAACGGGATCCAGTGGATTGCTTCCATGTAAAGGCTGCCATCCAAAAGAGCAAACCAGAGGAAGGAAGAGTCGTCAAGCACTGTCAAAGCTAAAAGATCATGTCAGGGACAAAATCATAAAGCAAGTAGGTAGTCAAAAGTCAAGCTGAGGTCAAAGAACAGGAATAATCAGAACAAGCAAGAGCAGAGAACACCAGTATACACCAGGACAGCAATGCTATTGAATGGTGGTGGACTCAGAGCTTCAGGGGTTTAAATAGCTGACTGCCCCACCCAGAGCTCTTATGAAGGAGTGATCAAAACCTAGACCAAAATTAACCTCATAGCTCCATTACAAAGCAGCACATAAGTCCCTGGGGAAAAACAGGACTGGTGCGGTCACACAATACAAGCAACAAAGGCATGCTGCAGCCCAACAGCCAAAGCAGAAATAGAGGAAGCTCGAATCGGCACAGATGTTACATTCATACTGTCTGTAGTATCTTTAAATACTTTAAATAGGATTTTTAGCAAAAATACTAGAAATTGTTTCTGCCACCCTTTCCATAATGATTTTTATTTTACATTTCTAAAATTCTGGAATCCACAAGAATATAAGAGGTGCTCCAGCCCACTATTACATGTGTACCAGCTGGTGATTCTTACACAATAGTGCATATGAACTGAACATCATTATTAATATATAGTGTTGAGCCACCCCCGTAGTGTTCGGGTTCGGTTCGTCGAACACCAGGATGTTCGAGGAACTGTTCGTCGAACTGTTCGTCGAACACCTTAGAACACCGTCGAACACCGTTAAAACCAATGGCAGGCAAACAAAAACACATAGAAACACATAGAAAACACCTTCAAAGGTGTCCAAAAGCTGACAAACTGTTAAGAAGACGCTCTCTTTAAAAAAGCCGGCCGGCAATTCAGCAGCGGCATACACCGGTACCCGACAATTTAGACAAGAAGGAATAGAGCATCACACATAGATTAGATAGATAGAAACATGTCAGTCACATATATATGAAGTACAGTGACAGTGTTGGTTACTGTACTTGTCATTTAGTGTAAAGGATTTATTTAAAAAAAATATTAGTGTTTTCATGCACCGTCTCTTTAAAAAAGCCGGCCGGCAATTCAGCAGCGGTACCCGACAATTTATAACAGAAAGAATAGAGCATCACACATAGATTAGATAGATAGAAACATGTCAGTCACATATATAAGAAGTACAGTGACAGTGTTGGTTACTGTGCTTGTCATTTAGTGTTAAAATAAAGGATTTATTAAAAATAAAATTGGCATGGGGTTCCCCGTAATTTTAGTCTCTAGCGGAGGTTAAGCAGACGGCTGGGGCAGATGTTTGAAGCCTGGGAAGGGGGTAATACCCATGGAGCTTCCGAGGCTACTAATATCAGCCCCCAGCTGAATACATAGCCTTTACTAGCTATTAAAATGGGGGACCCCCCCAAAAAAATGATGTGGGGTCCCCCCTATTTTAATAGCTAGCAAAGGCTAGGCAGACAGCTGGGGGCTGATATTAATAGCCCAGGAAGGGTGCCATGAATATTGGCCCCCTCCCAGGCTAGAAACACCAGCCGTCAGCCGTCCCAGAAATGGCGCATCCATAGGATGCGCCAATTCTGGCACTTAGCCTCGCTCTTCCCACTGCCCTGTAGCGGTGGCAGTGGGGTAAGAGGGCTGGGGTTGATGTCAGCTTATAATGCCAGCTGACATCAAGCCCAGGTTAGTAATGGAGAGGAATCTATAAGACACCCCCATTACTTACCCCATAGTCAAAGTTAAAGAAAACACAACCACCCAGAATAAAGTCCTTTAATTTAAATAAACACACAATTCTTTATTGTTCTAAATTAAACCATACTTACCATCACGCCCATTCCAGCTGAAGCCAGCGATCTCCTGCAATAAAAGAAAAATTATAAAGCAACCTCATCCTTACCTTTCGATGGTTCCCAGGACGGCTCCAGCTCTGCTACATCGAGATGACAGGCTGGACCGCAGCAGAAAGCTGCCATCCAGCTTGCCATGCCGCAGAGACTGAGAAGTGCAGGCATGCTTGCGCTCCTCAGTGTCAGGCTGTAACGGCATCCAGATGAGCCGAGGTCATGTCCAATGAACTCAGCTCACCTCATGCACGTCACTGACAGCGTGGGAAAATTCTCCTGCACTCAGCTCTTCAGCTTGAGAATTTTCCCACGCTGTCAGTGACGTGCATGAGGTGAGCTCATGTCCAATGAACTCAGCTCACCTCATGTACGTCACTGACAGCGTGGGAGAATTCTCATGCTGAAGCGCTGAGTGCAGGAGAATTTTCCCACGCTGTCAGTGACGTGCATGAGGTGAGCTGAGTTCATTGGACATGAACTTGGCTCATCTGGATGCCGTCACAGCGAGACACTGAGGAGCGCAAGCATGCTAGCGCTTCTCAGTGTCTGCGGGATAACAGGCTGGATGGCAGCTTTCTGCTGCGGTCCAGCCTGTCATCTCGATGTAGCAGAGCTGAAGCTGTCGTGGGAACCATGGAAAGGTAAGGATGATGTTGCTTTATTATTTTTCTTTTATTGCAGGAGATCGTTGGCTTCAGCTGGAATGGGCGTGATGGTAAGTATGGTTTAATTTAGAACAATAAAGAATTGTGTGTTTATTTCAATTAAAGGACTTTATTCTGGGTGTTGTGTTTTTTTAAAATACTTTACTAGAAATTCATGGTGGTCATGTCTAATATTGGCATGACCCCATGAATTTCGGGCTTAGGGCCAGCTGATAATACCAAGCTGGCCCTAACCCCTTTATTACCCAGTGAGCCACCGCACCAGGGCCCTGGATGAGTTGGGTACAGCGCCAGAAGATGGCGCTTCTATGAACACACCATTTTCTGGGGTGGCTGCGGACTGCAATTTGCAGCGGGGGTGCCCAGAAAGCTTGGGCCTCCCTGCGCTGCAGATTCCAGCCCCCAGCTGCCTAGTTGTACCTGGCTGGACACAAAAATAGGGCGAAGCCCCACGTATTTTTTTTTTCATTATTTCATGAAATTCATGAAATAATTAAGAAAAAAAGGCCTTCCCTATATTGTTGTGTCCGGCCAGGTACAAATAGGCAGCTGGTGGTTGGGGGCAGCCCGTTCCTGCCTGCTGTACCTGGCTGGACACAAATATAGTGCGAAGCCACACGTCAATTTTTTAAAATTATTTCAGGAAATTCATGAAATAATTAAAAAAAAATTGACGTGGGGCTTCGCACTATATTTCTGTCCAGCCAGGTACAGCAGGCAGGAACGGGCTGCCCCCAAACACTAGCTGCCTATTTGTACCTGGCCGGACACAACAATATAGGGAAGCCCTTTTTTTTTTAAATTATTTCATGAAATAATTTTAAAAAAATTGACGTGTGGCTTCGCACTATATTTCTGTCCAGCCAGGTACAGCAGGCAGGAACGGGTTGCCCCCAACCACCAGCTGCCTATTTGATGAAATTTGATGAATTTCATGAAATAATTGTAAAAAAAAAATACGTGGGGCTTCGCCCTATTTTTGTGTCCAGCCAGGTACAAGTAGGCAGCTGGGGGGCTGGAATCCGCAGCGCAGGGAGGCCCAAGCTTTCTGCCCCCCCGCTGCAAATTGCAGTCCGCAGCCACCTCGGAAAGTGGCGCGTTCATAGAAGCGCCATCTTCTGGCGCTGTACCCAACTCATCCAGATCCCTGGTGCGGTGGCTCACTGGGTAATAAAGGGGTTAGGGCCAGCTTGGCCTTATCAGCTGGCCCTAAGCCCGAAATTCATGGGGTCACGCCAATATTAGACATGACCACCATGAATTTCTAGTAAAGTATTTTAAAAAAACACAACACCCAGAATAAAGTCCTTTAATTGAAATAAACACACAATTCTTTATTGTTCTAAATTAAACCATACTTACCATCACGGCCATTCCAGCTGAAGCCAACGATCTCCTGCAATAAAAGAAAAATAATAAAGCAACATCATCCTTACCTTTCCATGGTTCCCAGGATAGCTTCAGCTCTGCTACATCGAAATGACAGGCTGGACCGCAGCGGAACGCTACCATCCAGCCTGTCATCCCGCTGAGACTGAGAAGCGCAGGCATGCTTGCGCTCCTCAGTGTCAGGCTGTGACGGCATCCAGATGAGCCGAGTTCAGGTCCAATGAACTCTGCTCACCTCATGCACGTCACTGACAGCGTGGGAGAATTCTCACGCTGAAGCGCTGAGTGCAGGAGAATTTTCCCACGCTGTCAGTGACGTGCATGAGGTGAGTTCATGTCCAATGATCTCAGCTCACCTCATGCACGTCACTGACAGCGTGGGAGAATTCTCACGCTGAAGCGCTGAGTGCAGGAGAATTTTCCCACGCTGTCAGTGACGTGCATGAGGTGAGCCGAGTTCATTGGACATGAACTCAGCTCATCTGGATGCCGTCACAGGCAGACACTGAGGAGCGCAAGCATGCCAGCGCTTCTCAGTGTCTGCCGCATGGCAAGCTGGATGGCAGCGTTCTGTTGCGATCCAGCTTGTTATGTGAATGTAGCAGAGCTGAAGCCGTCGTGGGAACCATGGAAAGGTAAGGATGATGTTGCTTCATTATTTTACTTTTACTGCAGAAGACATTGGCTTCATCTGGAATGGGCGTGATGGTAAGTATGGTTTAATTTAGAACAATAAAGAATTGTGTGTTTATTTTAATTAAAGGACTTTATTCTGGGTGTTTGTGTTTTTTTTTTATCTTTGACTATGGGGTTAGTAATGGGGGTGTCTTATAGATGCCTCTCCATTACTAACCTGGGCTTGATGTCAGCTGGCATTATAAGCTGACATCAACCCCAGCCCTATTACCCCACTGCCACCGCTACAGGGCGGTGGGAAGAGCGAGGCTAAGTGCCAGAATTGGCACATCCTATGGATGCGCCATTTTTGGGGCGGCTGACGGCTGGTGTTTCTAGCCTGGGAGGGGGCCAATATTCATGGCACCCTTCCTGGGCTATTAATATCAGCCTCCAGCTGTCTGCCTAGCCTTTGCTAGCTATTAACATAGGGGGGACCCCACGTCATTTTTTTGGGGGGTCCCCCATTTTAATAGCTAGTAAAGGCTATGTATTCAGCTGGGGGCTGATATTAGTAGCCTGGGAAGCTCCGTGGGTATTACCCCCTTCCCAGGCTTCAAACATCTGCCCCAGCTGTCTGCTTAACCTCCGCTAGAGCCTAAAATTACGGGGAACCCCACGCCAATTTTTTTTTAAATAAATCCTTTATTTTAACACTAAATGACAAGTACAGTAATCAACACTGTCACTGTACTTCTTATATATGTGACTGACATGTTTCTATGTATCTAATCTATGTGTGATGCTCTATTCCTTCTATTCTAAATTGTCGGGTACCGCTGCTGAATTGCAGGCCGGCTTTTTTAAAGAGACGGTGCATGAAAACCCTAATATTTTTTTTAATAAATCCTTTACACTAAATGACAAGTACAGTAACCAACACTGTCACTGTACTTCTTATATATGTGACTGACATGTTTCTATCCATCTAATCTATGTGTGATACTCTATTCTTTCTGTTATAAATTGTCGGGTACCGGTGTATGCCGCTGCTGAATTGCCGGCTTTTCATGTTTCACTGTGAGCACTGTTCCCATCGATTTGGGCAATCACTGTAATGCCACAACCACCATGGCTGTGGCATTACAGTGAGTGGCAGACAATCCCTGCATGATTGGTGCTCTAAATAGCGCCAGACATGCAGGACACGCTTTTGGTGCACGAACAGTTATCGAACATAACCTCGAACAGCCGTTTTTTTTGCAAATCGTTCAGGGTTCGTCGAACAACTCGAACACCGCCCAAAACAGCTCGAATTTGAGATTGGCGAACAGTTCTAGTCGAACACCGCTCATCTCTATTAATATACTCTGTTTGCTGTCACCAGTGAAGCGAAGTGGACAATATTGTTATGTAAAGCACTATGTCAATGTGTCTTTAGGCTATGTGCCTACGATGCGGAAATGCTCCGGATTTTTTCCTGAGCGTTTCTGTATCTCCCTGGCAGAAAAAAACGCATGCGGATTGTACATGCGGATTGTACATGTGGATTGTACATGCGTTTTCCTGCCAGGGACAAGGGGAAGTGAAGCGTTCTTCACATGCATTTCTGCATGCGGGTTGCCAAGCGCTTTCCAAGCGATTTTAGCATCATTTGGAAAGTGCTTGACAACTTGGTCACACTATATAAATCCATGCAAACGGCATGGATTTATATAGTGTGACCGAAAGAATGGTAAAAAAGAAAAAAAAATTTTAAACTGACCTTCTGATGGCCCCCGAAGTCTTGATTTGATGCGTCTCGGCTTGCTGGCAGCTCGCGGTACACTGAAGGACCTTCCGACGTCAGCGGTCGCGTGACCCGTCACATTACTAAATGATGTCAGCGCAGGTCCTTTAGTGTACCGCGAGCTGCTGGCAAGCAGAGACACATTGATTAAAGACTCCGGGGGCCGTCAGAAGGTAAGTATGATATTTATTTTTTATTTTATTCTTTTTTTTACAGGTTCTTTGGTACCCGGGTCCGGAGGAGAGTCTCCTCTTCTCCAAACCTGGGTACCATCCGCAAATTGAAATGCATGGAATGCGCATCTTCAGATGCAGTGATGCAGAATCCAAGCGTTCCAATACAAGTCAATGGCGGCGAAAACGCGGCGCTTCAGCAAAATAATTGTTGGGGCTGCGTTTTTTTCTGCAATGATAATCCGCAACGGAAATTTCCGCAACATGT
Organism: Phyllobates terribilis; assembly: GCF_046119375.1. Taxonomy (NCBI): domain Eukaryota; kingdom Metazoa; phylum Chordata; class Amphibia; order Anura; family Dendrobatidae; genus Phyllobates; species Phyllobates terribilis. The sequence goes on from NW_027362767.1 coordinate 104,787,372, forward strand.
GCACAGCACATGCGGATTATCATTGTGGAAGTGTTTTTTAAGCGTTTCTGCAGCGGAATTGACGCTGCGGAAATGCTTAAAAAACACATCGTGGGCACACAGCCTTATAGTATTTTCCATCTGCTATAACATTTTGATTTTTAGGTTTTGTGACTTTAAGTTATCAGTAAAATAATTGTTGACTGCCATGATTGTAGGGTCTCTGGTCATGTGTGTGGACCCAGTAGCATGGTATTAAGCAGACTCCTTTCTAGGGTGGGACTAGGTAATATTTTGAAGAAATGTATCATGCTGGAGTAGTACTGTGTGTCATGTGGAGACAAAGCAAGTCTGCCATAGGCAGTTGTTAGGCATTTGCTGGATTTGAAATGGGTTCAGAACCATTAGTGGATTCTGTGGTCTCCCATTTTGGTCCAGCCCCAACGCCTAGATGGTGCACGAGATGTACAAGTTGTCTCTTGGGTCTTTGTTCCTAGCAACATGAAGCGTAGGTTGCCGAGGGAAACAGGGCTGCTACAGCCTAAGTCCAGGATTCACTGCACTGGGCATGCCCGTGACATGGCGGACCGTGATTGGTGGTTTGGGAGTCAGCTGATCCAGTGACCTGGCACCGCCTGATTGGTCGCGGGTGACGTCACCAATAGTGCAACGGTGGGCAGGGCTTAATATTTAAATAGCCCGCCCACAAACATGGCGGCGCGCTCTGATCATTGAGCTGTGATGGTGTTGTTATGTGGACGCTTGGTCGTTTGGGCTCCACGTGTGCTTTAGCTTCTGTCAGGCAGGTTTAGCGGGGGATAGGCAGCCTTAGATGGAGGCAGGTAGCTTCGTCTGACAGTCTGGCTCCGACAAAGGGGTCGCCATACACCCCGAGCAGTCTGCAGACGCCGTATTCCCCGCACCGCCTGTAAGCCATGTGGAGAGATACTCCTCAGTCCGGTAGCATGCCGGCTGGGAGCACATATACGCCGGCGTGTATCACACACGCATCCTAGCGCCTGCTGTGTAGTCCCTGTGCTGTAAACAGGGCTACAGATACATTATTTATCGCACATCTCTCATGCAGTTAAAGGAGATAGTGCAAATCCCTATTCCCTTTCCGGTGTGCAGTACCACGGAAGGGATTGTTATTTAAGTTGGTTGTTTTACCTTCTCACCCGGAAGGTGTTCGGCCGCAGTCCTTCAGGCTGCATCGCGGACCCCGGGTTCGGTTGATTTCCATTATTTAATAAAGTTGTTTGCAACCGTCCCCTTAACAGCAGTAGTGACCTGTGAAGAGTCTTAGGGTCTGCAAGCATTAAAGTCCTCAATATCCCAGCAGTGTTTGAGGCTTTCCAGTGCATGTACTGTAGAGATGAGTTAAATGTGTATTCTGGGTGAGTGGTTCCAGAATGCTATCACAATTTTCTTGAGTATCTGGTTCAAGTGGTGTATCCAGAATAAATGATTGTGTATTACTTGAAGAGAACTTGTCTAAGGCTTATGACACCTGCTTTAGACTAGCAATTGTAACTCGAGAGCAAGAGGAGCCTACAGTATGCCCAATGTTTTCCAGTTACGTTACAGTGAGTTGTGTAACAACCAAAAATCTGAGCCTAAAGAGTGAAAAGATCCAAACTTATCAAACCCTCTACCACAACCATCAAGCTAAGTGTGCCGTTGTCTATAGACCTTAAGATTTGTGCCTCAGTGTGAGTCAGTTTTCATTTGGTTCATAAAGGAATGTAGCCCACCAGTTTTGTACCATTTTTGCATAGAGCAATAAGACAATGTCCACAAGCCTAAATATCAAGCCTCTTACAAATATACATTTTAAAGGCATTACCTTTTAACAAAGGTGTTCTCTTAGAAATGAACACACTGTAATAATACGATTTCATACACACACTCGCATGGTCACACTATGCTTAAAAATTGCCCATCATTTCAAATTAATGTTAATCAAAGTAACTCAACCAGCAGTAGAGCAACCTTTGAGCTAAAAGTAGTTCCACTGTGGATGAGGTTATTTTTGGTGTCTGCCAAAGGAAATGATATAGGGACTACTCCCAATCTATGCAAAATGTACACAGTTCTCCTTACATTTTATCAAAAGCTATATGTTGGTGCTCAAACCAGGTCTTAGTGCCCCAGTAAGTGAGAAAATGCACTTGTAGAACCCTGATTAAGCAATTACTCCAGTATTCTGTGGTCCCCATATTGGAGACCTAAAAAACTGCCTCCTACCTACTGCAAACCCCAATACCCCTGCTGATTTGTAGACCTGGCACAATGTCATCATATCGGCGTGAAACATGCATGTTGTTTGTGACTCGCCCCCTGGGCCGTGGGGCACTCGGATCCGGGCAATAGGGAGACGATGGGGGTAGTAGTGGCAACCCGGTTCAGTGGCCCAGGGTGGTCAGGCCATTGGTAGTCCGTTATGTGCTATTGATTATGTCCGACTACGCCACCCGTGGATTGCGGTTATTAGGAACCGCCGCTGCATGCAGACCGCTGGGGCTGATGAGGTATGCAGCTAGGGTAGTGTGACTCCCCACGGGAAGAGTGCGGCCCCAGGGCAGTATAATGGATGTTGGGAGTGATGGTAGTGAGAGTCCCAGTGCTGATAGTGCTGGAGGAGCAAGGAGCACGCAGACAACAGGTTGCAGTCCAGGGTCTTTACTAGAACAGGTAAATTGACCCACAAAAACTCCCAGCTAGGAGGGGACCTGGATGTCTGAGAGCAACGGGGAAATTGGCCCTGGTCAGGGTGAGGGTGTAGGCCTACCATGCTTTCTGCGCTCCTTCTGGCTATCTCCTCATTATAGGGTAACAGCCCACGTTTCCAAGCTTTCCGTGTATTCTCGCCTGTATGGCCTGCGACATGGGTTCCTTTCTGCTCCCAGCCTTGTACGGCTTTACTGGTCCCTTCGGTTGTGGCAGGGCCTCCAGGCTTCTTAGGCCAAGGAATATACAGTCCCTTGCGGACTGGTTCTCTGCTGGGGGATGTGGAATCCTTCCAGCCTCAGACACCAAAGTCTGGTAAGGTCAGTCTCTGATTTGCCAAGACAGGCTCTCTTCGCCTCTCGTCTCTGGCTTGTGGCTCTCCTACTGCCACACTTCCTCTTAGGTGCAATCAACTTTCTGTCCCTGCTCCACTCTGGGACACGTCTCAGTGCTGAGACAGGCCATCCAGTTCTCTCTAACCCTGCCCCCAGTACCAGCTTTTATAGGGGCAGCCAGCTCCCCCTACTGGCCTGAGACAGGAGGCATTGCATGCTAATGTTCCCCTGACTAGAGAACCTCCCCCTTGCTCTCAGACACAGCTTTAATACATTTTGTGGCATCCAGGCCAGGGTGACACATTCCCCCCTAGTGAAATTTAGTACTCCGGGACTAAACAATAAACAGAGACAATATGCATAACCATAAAACATTAATAGACAGACGACGCACAAATTGAGCTCTTAAGGTCACAGTGTGGCCTGTGACCGGGTGTCCATATCACCAATACAACGGGGAGCCTTAACCAGGTGGGGGTCTGTCCTACCCCAAGTCCTTTACAGTCTTAGTTCATTCCTGGGTTAGGCTACGAACGCAGTCCATACAAGGTCTCGGTTATAAAAAGTCCATAACCTTTGAGTCCTTACGGTAGCTGCAAGAAACTGAAACACAGAATTACCAAACATGCATGTAACTTGGCAAACAATTCAACATTTGGCAACAGGGTTATTTACACTTTTAGTACATCCTATATTCTCCAGCGAGCGGGTATCTGCCCCTTTGTGCTCCTGGTTGACCTCCTTAACCCACTGTCTGGTGGTGGACCAACCTGGCTTTCCCCACTAGCGTTAGGGGTACAGCTACCAGCTCGGTGTACAGGTAGGGCAGACAGCTGTCTGCGGGTCCTTTGGCTTACCGCAGGCATGGCAGGCTCACTGTCAGCAGAGGGTTGACTCTCCTGGGCTGCTGGTACAGGCTCTTCTGCCTCTGGAACCGCTTGCTCCTCTTCACCTTCCGGCTCTGGTGTTGGTTGTTGCTGTGCCGGTTGCAGGAAATGCATGATGGGTACCACTATGGCATCATTTATGCGAGTCCAGGACTGAGGGAACTCTCCGAGAACGGTGCTGATCATTTCTTCCTTGCCCTCTGCGGGTTCAAGGTCACTCTGATCCTCTTCTGCACTACGGAGTTGCTCGGGGCACCTTTTGAGGTGGTCTCTGGAGATGACACTAGTGGTTTCTCCTCCGTCCTTGGTGATTACGCACACCTTTGGGTTGTCGTGGTCAGACTGCAGTACGGTGTAGGGTTCCCTTTCCTACTGGTCGTCCAACTTATGTAGCCGTCTCTTCCGCTTCAGGACCAGCTCACCAGGTTCTAGGGGACCAGCAGGGGCGTGTTGTTTGAAGAGTTTTTCTTGCCTCTCTCTCACCTGGGCCAGGCTCTTCTCCACACTCTCCTGTACCGTCTTATACTGCAGTTGCCTTTCCGTATCCCAGTCCGCATCCGGGGAGGTGTCCTCAGGTATTAGGACTCCCATCTCCAGGTCTACGGGCAGCTTACCTGGTCTAGCTCGCATCAGGTAAGCCAGGGTGCAGTTTGTAGCATTCACCGGGATATTGTTGTATAGGTCTATCAGGTCCGGCAGTTTTTCTGGCCACAGGCTGCGTTCCTCCAGGGGCAACGTCTTTAGGAGATCAATGACTATGTTGTTCATCTTCTCACACATCCCGTTGGTTTGGGGGTGGTAAGGCGTTGTACGAAACTTCTTACAGCCATAGAGGTTGCAGAACTCCTGGAAGATTTCAGCCTCGAACGCTGGACCCTGGTCTGTCAGGACCTGTTCCGGATACCCCTGTGGACGGCAGAAATATTGCTGGAAGGCTCCTGCCGCTGTTTGGGCTGTCAAGTCTTTTACCGGGACCACCACGAGAAAACGGGAATAGTGGTCCACGATTGTCAGGGCGTAGATGTACCCTGACCGGCTTGGAGCCAACTTGACGTGGTCTAGAGCTACCAGCTCAAGAGGCTGCGTGGTGACGATGGGCCTCAAGGGTGTCTTCTGGCTGGTGCGGTTCTTCCTCCTTAGGTGACAAGGGCCACAGTCTCTGCACCACTTTTCTACAGCTCCTCTCATGCCGACCCAAAAGAACCTTCCTCTTAGCAGGAACTCCAGTTTCTTCCAACCGAAGTGTCCCGTTCTGTCATGGTAAGCCCCCAGGACCATAGCTGCATCCCGCCTTGGGACCACGACTTGCCAGGTCAGCTCGTGCGTCCGGTGGTTAACAATCCTTCTGCACAACTTGCCTTCGTAGAGGAACATCTTGCTCTTCTCCTTCCATAGCTGCTTGGCTTCCTCTGGGGCATCTGGATCTAGGCGGGCGTCTTCCCGGGTCAGCAGATCTTTCACCAGGCGGACTGCAGGGTCACTATCTTGGGTCTCCGACCAGCTGTGGTGAGGTAGGGGATTGATCATCACAGTTGTTAGATCCTCCTCCTTCACGCGGTGAGAGTGTTGAGCGGCTCCATACCGGTGAAACGCGGGGAGTTCTACCTCCTCCAGCTCTTCTGGGTCTTCGTCACCCTCAGGTAAGTGAGGCAATCTTGATAGGGCGTCTGCGTTGGCATTGGTTTTGCCTGCCCGGTACTTGATCACGAAGTCATAGTTGGAGAGACGGGCCATCCACCGCTGTTCCAGGGCACCCAGTCTTGCATTGTCCAGGTGTGTCAACGGGTTGTTGTCCGTGTACACGGTGAACTTTGCGGAGGCCAGGTAATGCTTGAAGCGTTCCGTCACGGCCCACACCACCGCCAAGAATTCTAGCTTGAAGGAGCTGTAATTCTCCGGGTTCCTCTCGGTGGGTCTCAGCTTCCGGCTGGCGTACGCGATCACCCTTTCTCTGCCCTGTTGGTTTTGGGACAGTATGGCTCCCAGTCCCACATTACTGGCATCTGTGTGGAGAATGAAAGGCTGGCCATAATCAGGGTAGGCTAGGATCTCGTCCCCTGTGAGGGCCATCTTTAGCTGGCGGAAGGACTCCTCTTCCGGTTTATCCCACTTGAAGGGTGGCTTTTGGCTCCTGGACTTAGACTGCCCGATTAGAAGGTCCTGCATAGGAGCTGCTATCTTAGTGAATCCGGGGATGAACCTTCGGTAGTAGCCTACCAATCCGAGAAACTGTCTCACCTCTTTGATGTTCGAGGGGCTTGGCCAGCTCTTGATTGCCGTGACCTTGTCAGGGTCGGGGGCCACTCCTTCCGTGCTTACCACGTACCCTAGGTACTGGACCTTTGGTTTCAGCAGGTGACACTTCGATGGTTTCACCTTCAGGCCGTAGCCTGCCAGGGCTTCGAACACCTCGGCCAGGTGCTTTAGATGGTCCTCGTAGGTCTTTGAATAGACGATCACGTCGTCCAGGTAGAGGAGGACCGTCTCGAAGTTTCGGTGCCCTAGAGAGCATTCCATCAGCTTCTGGAAGGTCCCTGGTGCGTTGCAGAGCCCGAAAGGCATACAGTTGAACTCACTCAGTCCCATCGGGGTGGTGAAGGTGGTCTTCTCCTTGTCAGCCTCTGCCACAGGAACCTGCCAGTACCCGCTAGTAAGGTCCAAAGTAGAAAAGAAGTTAGCTGATTTTAGTGCGGCTAAAGACTCCTCTATTCTAGGCAGCGGATATGCGTCTTTGTGGGTGATACGGTTGATTTGTCTATAGTCCACACACATTCTCATGGTGCCGTCTTTCTTTTTCACCAGAACCAAGGGGGCTGCCCAGGGGCTACAGCTATCTCTAATGACCCCAGCTTCTTTCATTTCCCGCAGCATACCCTTGGCATTCTGATAATGTGCAGGGGGTACAGGCCTGTGTCTCTCTTTTATTGGTGGGTGGCTCCCTGTGGGGATGTGGTGTTCTATCCCCTTTACTCTGCCGAAGTCTAGCGGGTGCTTACTAAAGACTCTCTCGTACTCCTGTACCACCCGGTAGACTCCTTGTTTTTGGTGCAGGGGAGTGGAGTCAGCACCCACATGGAGTTTCTGGCACCAGTCCTCCTTTTGATTCTGGGAGCCATTACCCTCCGCCTGAGGAGATGGAGGCAAGGGTTCCACGGCCCTGATAGCTTTGTGTTCGACCACAAACAGTTTGTATGTGTAGCGTACCTGGGTAAGTGTACTTCCCTCTTCCCAATGTTGAGGATGCGGACGGGCACCCTCCCATGACGGACATCAACCACCCCCCGGGCTGTCAAAATGGTGGGCCTGCTGTCTGAGTACACGGGTTCTACCATGGCTTGGTAGTCTCTACCTCTCAACCCGATTGCAGTCCGACACCAGATCATCATTTCACTTTTGGGAGGCATGGAAATGGGGAATGGGTCACTCAGTCTTACGCTACCGATCTCACCACCAGACAGTTCTACCTGCTGCCGTCTCATCAGGGCTTTTATCTCCTTGTTGAGGACTCTCTGTTGGCTGGAACTAGCATTCACCGCCACCTGTTGTAGAATTACAATTACCTCTGAAAGACAATTTTCAATTACATTAGTACCCACAGTTATTTTAGGGTGACTTTCACGACAGTCAATGTCCACAATAATCACTCCCTGTGCCGGTAGTTCAACTTTACCAATTTTAATGGTCATCTCCTTGAACCCCATCTGCGGCACGGGTAAGCCATTACTGGCGATGATGCTCAAGTTACTGTCTGGATACCGTGTGATATCAGCATCAGTCCAATACTGCTTAAAAAGTACATAAGGGATAGTGGTTACTTGTGACCCGGTATCCAGCAAGGCGCTCATGGGGATACCGTCCAGCACCACGGATAAAACCGGGCGCCCCCCAACGTACTTATCACGCCAATTATAAGGGCCTGGTGATCTTATGCCTGGGGGTTGGCCCTCTGCCCCAGGTTGGACCCGTTTAAATTACAGTACCTGGAAATGTGTCCAGGCTGGTTGCATCGACAGCAAATGGGCTGTCCATCCTCTGCGTAGCGGTCTGTGGGCCTCCCTCGGAACGACGGGATCCTCCTCTGTCGACGCCACGGGACATCCTCCGGACTTGAAACCAGCTCGATAGGTCTTGACGGGTCCACTTGCAACGCCTGGAAGGTCCTGGTCAACGCCGCGACGCTCTTGGTCAGCTCCTGGACTTGGTGGTGCAGGTCTTTCAACGGGGCTTGGTTCAGGGCCTGTGCATCAGCCCCCACGGGGTCCATAGAGGGGGGCGCCGCCTCCTGGTGGTAGGTGAGAGCAGGGCGCCGGGGGTTTATAGCGCCACTGGTTGCAGATTCACGGAGCACCCTTATGGCCCTGTCCTTAAATTGGGCAAAGGTCAGGTCGGGGTTCTGAAAGAACATGAGGCGCAGCTGGGCCCTGTGGGCGCTGGACAGCAGACCTTCTATGAATTGTTCTGTTAGCAGTTTGTCCGTTTCCTGCACACTGCCAGGGTCAGTTTGTTGGATTGCCCTCAAGGCTTCCTGCAGATGTAGGGCATAGTCTCTGATGCTGTCCTGTGCCCGCTGCTTACACCCATAGAACCTCATTTTAATTTCAGCGGAGGTACGTGTGTCAAAGGTACCCCACAGCTGGGCCAGAATACCCTTCACAGTCCTTTTCTCTTCAGTGGGCCATGATTTTACCTCCCTTTGGGCTGTGCCAGTTAACTGCCCTGTTAGTATGCTGACCTTCTGTTCCTCTGTCAGGGGGTAAACGTGGAACAAACTGTATAGCCTTTCCTTGAAGTCAGTTAGGGCATGGGGCTCCCCTGAGTATTTGGGCAGCCAGGCCGCTCCAGGGATGTAGGGCAGGGAAAAGGGCATCACCGCTGCTGCAGCCGCGTTGGTGGTAGTGGGCGCCTCTGTGTCCGACATCTTCCTCCCCCCTAGTTAAGCGTGGCCTACCTTCCGACAATCCTCTTCTGTAGGCCGCGGCTCCGCTGCTGCTGCTATGGAGCAGGACCTGGCGTCGCGTCCTGATGACGTCAGCGTCGCTCTCTCTCCCTTCCAGGACCTTGCGCAGCGTCGGTGCGTGGGGCGGAGCTTCGGATCTCGCGCGGTTTTGACGTCCACGCCTCTCTTTTTCCCGCGCAGCGTCCTGAAGATGGCGTCCGATGGCGGGAATCGGCTCCGGATGGCGGGAAACGACTCCGGATGGCGGGAAACTTCGCCACAGGTAAGTTACAAAAGTCTTTTTCAGGCACGCAGTACCCGGTGGTTTCGGGCACGAAATTCTGCCGGCTACGCCAAAGCTGACTCGCCCCCTGGGCCGTGGGGCACTCGGATCCGGGCAATAGGGAGACGATGGGGGTAGTAGTGGCAACCCGGTTCAGTGGCCCAGGGTGGTCAGGCCATTGGTAGTCCGTTATGTGCTATTGATTATGTCCGACTACGCCACCCGTGGATTGCGGTTATTAGGAACCGCCGCTGCATGCAGACCGCTGGGGCTGATGAGGTGTGCAGATAGGGTAGTGTGACTCCCCACGGGAAGAGTGCGGCCCCAGGGCAGTATAATGGATGTTGGGAGTGATGGTAGTGAGAGTCCCAGTGCTGATAGTGCTGGAGGAGCAAGGAGCACGCAGACAACAGGTTGCAGTCCAGGGTCTTTACTAGAACAGGTAAATTGACCCACAAACAGTCCCAGCTAGGAGGGGACCTGGATGTCTGAGAGCAACGGGGAAATTGGCCCTGGTCAGGGTGAGGGTGTAGGCCTACCGTGCTTTCTGCGCTCCTTCTGGCTATCTCCTCGTTATAGGGTAACAGCCCACGTTTCCAAGCTTTCCGTGTATTCTCGCCTGTATGGCCTGCGACGTGGGTTCCTTTCTGCTCCCAGCCTTGTACGGCTTTACTGGTCCCTTCGGTTGTGGCAGGGCCTCCAGGCTTCTTAGGCCAAGGAATATACAGTCCCTTGCGGACTGGTTCTCTGCTGGGGGATGTGGAATCCTTCCTGCCTCAGACACCAAAGTCTGGTAAGGTCAGTCTCTGATTTGCCAAGACAGGCTCTCTTCGCCTCTCGTCTCTGGCTTGTGGCTCTCCTACTGCCACACTTCCTATTAGGTGCAATCAACTTTCTGTCCCTGCTCCACTCTGGGACACGTCTCAGTGCTGAGACAGGCCATCCAGTTCTCTCTAACCCTGCCCCCAGTACCAGCTTTTATAGGGGCAGCCAGCTCCCCCTACTGGCCTGAGACAGGAGGCATTGCATGCTAATGTTCCCCTGACTAGAGAACCTCCTCCTTGCTCTCAGACACAGCTTTAATACATTTTGTGGCATCCAGGCCAGGGTGACACATTTGCCTCTGCCTACCAATCATAGGGGGCACTGTGGATGCCAGCAAATAGTAGGAGGTTCATGGGGCTCCCGTCCAGCAGCCACAGAATATAAAAATGGCCACTAGATTAGAGTCTTGGAAATCGATTTACTCGTCTCTAATCTTAAAGACTTTTTTGTCAGCTAATGAGATCTACACACTCTAGTGGAAAATAATTGTCTCCAAACTCAGCTCAAACTTGGGTTGTATGTTGGAACATTATGCCCTTGATGTTTAATAGGTCAGTGCTTTGACCAACCACTGGCTCCTCTAGTAATCTGGTATATTTCATCATATACTCCTCCACAATGAAATTGCAAAACAGAGAAGGAAAAATTGTGTAATTATGGAAATTGCCGGATGGATAGACATATTAATGATATGGAAATTATGAAAAATGGAAACAAAATTTTAAAAACATCTTGATTTATTCAGTATTGAGTATGAGCACCATGTGCAGAAATGCATCGCTTACATAACTTGGCTGCTATTACTGAGGTTAATAATGGTTGCCTTAGGACTGCGCCACCACTTCTAGTATTTTATCACTTACCGGCTTCAAGGGGTAAGTCTGTCGGGAACTATAGGTAGAGACCTGAAATAAACTAGTCCGGTGTGGCCCCTCACAGTCTATCCCTAGGTCCCCCTCTCCAGTTGATTGACCAGTGTCTCTTGATCCTTCTCCTACCTCTCTGACAGCTCCTTTAATGCATCATTTTCCGGTTGTTCTTCCCCTCCTCTTCCTCTTACTGTTGAGTTCAGTTCTACGACTCCTCCTCTTTTCTACTGCCCTTATTGGAAAAACTATAGGCAGATATGGTTTTCAGTACCATCTCTATGCTGAAGACACCCAATTATACACCTCTTCTCCTGACATCACTACATTACTACAAAATACCTATAATTGGCTGCTGTCTCTAACATCATGTCCTCCCTCTATCTAAAACTAAAAGTGCCAAAAACTGTACTCATGGTTCCCCCTCTTTGAACCTACTTATATTCAATATTGCCATTTCTGTATGTGCTTCCACTACAAGTCTCAAACAACACACATGCAGTGTTGGGGCTATATTTGATTCAGAACTTTGCTCACTCCTTATATCAGATCACTCACTTACTTGTGTGACCTGCACCTCAAAAACATCTCTAGAATCTGACCTTCTCTTAACTTTGACGCTGCAAAAACTCTTATGTTGCTCTGATTCATTCTTGTCTGGACTACTGCAACTTTCTACTAATCAGTCTCCCTCTTATCAAACTCTCCCTTCACCAGTCTATCTTGAATGCAGTAGCCAGGATCCTATTTCTGTCCAACTGCTACACTGATGCCACCACTCAGTTACAGTCTTTGAACTGGTTGCCCATCCTCCACAGAATCCAATATAAACTTATCACTGTCACCCACCAAACTCTCCACGGTTCTGCACCACTCTACATCACCTCTGTTTACCACTGTACCCGTGCTCTCCATTCCGCTAATGACCTAAGACTAGGTCTTCTCTTGTGCTGCGCCAGTTCTCTGGAATGCACTATCCATGACAATCTGGTTAAGATCCAAAACCCACAATTTGTGTGGCCTAAAAACACATTTCTTTATCCTAGCCTTTCACCTCACCTCTCTAATCTAACTTTTCCATATTCTCCATTCCATACACTAGAACTTTGTATCTGTGTTGTACAGATACTGGCTGGTGACCAGTTCATTCAGCTTTTTTTGAATACCTTTATTTAATATACCGATGTCTTGACTGTACCAGAGAAGCACTTTTTTACCTTTTGTGTCTCCCCTATTTCTATTTCCTCATAGATTGTAGCTTGCTACCAGGACCCTCACTTCTCTCAGCATACATTGATTTCTGTGTTACTCTGTAGTGCTTTACCTTGTTTGTACAAGTTCCCTATGAATATTCCCTTAGAATATGTTGGCCCTATAGAAATAATAATTATTAATATTATTGGGTACTGATGGGGGAAAAATGAAAAACTAGATGCAAAATACAAAGTCTCTTTTTACCATAGTATACTCAACAGACGAAAAACACAGCTGGAAATTAGAATTGTCACCATATCCTCTTCCAAAACTCTCGCAATACAAAGGATGGCAAATGAAACATGATTACTCAGAAAATATATTGCAAAAGCTCTGACCGCTAGCGTGGCCAGTTTGGAAAGGAAAAATAATTATTTAGTGACAGCCATCCCTTTCCTATTCCCTGTTTTCCTTTTACAAATATGGATAATGGCACTACTGATGCTGCCAGTTACACATGCTTCTTGGGTGCGGGGGAAACAAAACTAACAGGTTCTACTGCAGCCCTTAGAGGTTTGTCCCATGCATTATAAATTAAAGCTCCATTTCATTGTGTAAGTCACTGATCACAGGTCGTAGATGGGGGATGTCTGCCAATGAGCGTAACCTCTCATGCGAGACAGCAGAAGGAGGAAGCAGAAAGTCAAATCAAGCCAAAGCTTTTTTAGAAATGTTGTTGCAGCCCCTAGTGGCCATTAATGGAGTAGAAATATATTTATTTTTCTGCAAACCTACACGGTATGTAAAATTCTGCTACTGAATGAACGCATTTAGCTTATTGTTGTTCGGTCTTGCTGTTCCAATTAATGGATAAATAAACCTGAAGGAACAATAGAAGAATACTTCCATATTCCACTTTCTACCGAAAGACTTTGCTGATGTATTTTTTAACATGTTGCCTGAGAAACCCATATCCTTTAACAGTCGATACACACTAGCTCCTGTAATTCTGTGTAATAGAATCTATTATTGGACACATTGTATTGCCAGCAAGTCCTATGCATATGTTACATTCACAACAGTGAGCTGGTTACATGCCGTCATCACCAGTCAGCAAGAAGCACGGATGTTTTTGATTTTCTGGGCCATACAGTGTGTTATTCAGTGTTTTTTTTTACATTTCCTAAAATACTATAGTGCTATTAGCCAAAGGTTTACATTGTGGCACTGTTGACATCAGGGGCGGACACAGACTGTAGTGGGCCCCAGTGCAAGAATTTTTTGGGGGCCCCCCCTGTCCTTCATAGGGGGCATGAAGGCCCCCCTCCCCCCCCGTGCATCTCTCATCCCCCGTGCATCTCTGATTCCCCCCACTCCAAGTTAATTAATTGTATTTAAAAAAAATAAAACTTGTTATACTTACCCCCAGGGCCGGCTCCAGGTTTTTGTGGGCCCTAGGCGACAGAGTTTCAGTGGGCCCCTTTAACACATACCATGATTCATGATGCACAGATACCACAGAGAAATATATATATAATACAAGGACAAGGATTTCACTGATTATATTACATGAGCGATATCTATTGTAAATTCTACAATAGCTCAGAAACCGGCGAATCCTCACAGCGCACAGTGCAGACCGGACAGTATAGTCCTCCATACAGTATTATGGGCACCAAATAATGCTCCATACAGGATACTAGCCCCCATATAATGCCCCATACAGGATACTGACCCCCATATAACGCTCCATACAGGATACTGGTCCCCATATAACGCTCCATACAGGATACTGGTCCCCATATAACACTGCATACAGCATACTGGGCCCCATATAACGCCCCATACTGAATATTGGCCCCCATATAACGCTCCATGCAGGCTGTTCCCCCCTTATAATGCCCCATTACACGAGCGATATCTATTGTAAATTCTACAATAGATCAGAAATTGGCGAATCCTCACAGCGCACAGTGCAGACGGGACAGAATAGTCCTCCATACAGTATTATGGGCACCATATAATGCTCCATACAGGATACTGACCCCCTTATAATGCTCCATACAGGATATTGGTCCCCATATAATGCTCCATACAGGATACTGGTCCCCATATAACGCTCCATACAGGATACTGTCCCCCATATAAGACTCCATACAGAATATTGGCCCCCATGTAACGCTCCATGCAGGCTGTTATCCCTTATAATGCCCCATGCAGGATGACACCCCCTTTTAGTGCCCTATGCAGGATGTCACCTCTACCCCCCATAAAATGCCCCATGCAGGATGTCACCTCCCCCACATATAATGCCCCTTGCAGGAGGTCACACCCCCCCTCCTTATAATGCCCCATGCAGTACGTCACACACCCACCCTCCTTATAATGCCCCATGCAGGATGTCAATTCCCCCCTTCCCCTCTTATAATGCCCCATGCAGGATGTCACTTCCCCCCTTCCCCTCTTATAATGCCCCATGCAGGATGTCACACTCCCCCCCACCCCCATATAATGCCCCATGCAGGATGTCAATTCCCCCCTCCCCCTCTTATAATGCCACATGCAGAATGTCCCACCCCCCCACCCCCAAATAATGCCCCATGCAGGATGTCAATTCCCCCCTCCCCCATATAAAGCCCCATGCAGGATGTCACCCCCCACCCCCAAATAATGCCCCATGCAGGATGTCAATTCCCCCCTCCCCCTTATAAAGCCCCATGCAGGATGTCAGTTCCCCCCCTCCCCCTCTTATAATGCCCCATGCAAGATGTCACACCCCCTCCCTTATAATGCCCCATGCAGGACGTCACACCCCCCTCCCTTATAATGCCCCATGCGGTATGTCACCCCCCCATATAATGCCCCATGCAGGATGTCACACCCCCTCCCTTATAATGCCCCATGCAGGACGTCACTTTCCCCCCTTCCCCTCTTATAATGCCCCATGCAGTATGTCACCCCCCCCCATATAATGCCCCATGCGGTATGTCACCCCCCCATATAATGCCCCATGCAGGATGTCACACCCACTCTCCCTCCACCATATAATGCCCCATGCCCCCATACATAAAAAAAAAAAAATCAAATACTCACCTCACTTCTCACCTGATGCTGATCCGGACTCCACAGCTTCGCCCGCGTCTTCCCGCTGTGACAGCTCAGGAGAGAGCGCGCGCGGTGTAAACATATCACCGCGCCCTCTGACCTGAGACGTCACAGTCAGAGGACACGGAAGACGCTGCGGAGGCACGGGGAGGGGTAAGTATTGTGCCGGCGCCGTCACATGACCGGAGATGTCCCTGCGCTCAGCATGGGGCCGGGGGCCCATGCTGAGCGCAGGGACATCTCCGGTCATGTGACGGCGGGGGGTCCTGCGGGGGGGCCCCATGAGGAGACGCACAAGATAGGGGCCCCAACGGGGCTCCGAGGGGGCCCCGACAGCCCGGGCCCCATGCTGGAGTCAGGGCAGTCATGCCCTGATGGCGGTCCTGCTGGAGGCTGGAGGGGCCCCCTCTCCCTCGGGGGCCCCCGTTCAATGAACCGGCTGCACGGGCGGTAGGTCCGCCCCTGGTTGACATGTATCACATTGCAACATTACAGCAACCATTAGGCTATGTTCACACATCATGGGTTTTTTTTGCCGTCAATTTTCTTCAGCAAAACCTGATCTTCAAAGGCATTTTCTTCAGAATTTTTCTTGCAGTTTTGGTGCTTTTTTTTTATGCGTTTTCGATGCGTTTTTTAAGTGTTTTTTCGCTGTCTCTCTTTATGCATGCACATAAAGTTCTGTGAAAATAAAAGCGTTATATGAGGGCCAGTATTCTGTATGGAGCATTATATGGGGCCCATAAAACTGTATGGAGGACTATGTCATGCCCATAATACTGTATGGAGGACTATGTGGTGCCCATAATACTGTATAGAGGACTATGTGGTGCCCATAATACTGTATGGAGGACTATGTGGTGCCCATAATACTGTATGGAGGACTATGTGGTGCCCATAATACTGTATGGAGGACTATGTGGTGCCCATAATACTGTATGGAGGACTATGTGGTGCCCATAATACTGTATGGAGGACTATGTGGTGCCCATAATACTGTATGGAGGACTATGTGGTGCTCATAATACTGTATGGAGGACTATATGGTGGCCATAATACTGTATGGAGGACTATGTGGTGCCCATAATACTGTAAGGAGCACTATGTGGTGCCCATAATACTGTATGGAGGACTATACTGTCCGGTCTGCCCTGTGCGCTGCGAGGATTTGCAGGTTTCTGAGCTATTGTAGAATTTACAATAGAGATCACTTATGTAATGTAAGAAGTGAAATCTTTGCATTGTACTATATATATATATATATATATATATATATATATTTCTCTGCGGTATCTGTGCATCATGAATCATGGTATGTGTTAAAGGGGCCCACTGAGACTCTTTCGCCCGGGGACCACAAAAGCCTGGAGCCGGCCCTGGACACCAATATGTTTTTTTGGTCATGCAACCGGTGTTGCTGAGGTTCCCTAATTTCAAGGGATACCTTGGTGTTAAACTTAGTTGGAGTTCATTGACTTGTTGCAGTGACCTTACATTAAACAAGTTACAGTCTTTTTTTTTTAATTCATCTCAACATCCTATTATCTGTCTCACTGACACAATGTCTGTTTAGGGAGTAGATGCAGATTGCTCGTGTGCCAAGATCTAACGCGGATGTTTAGCTCTGTGATGTGATGTTAGATTTGGTACTCTGTGGACTCATCTGCAATGAAATATTAAGACTTGCCTTTGTTGGAGTAACAATCATGCAGGATCCTCAGTAAATAAATATTGTAGTAAATTACCAATTATCGTTCACATACTAGCACTGACATAATAGAAATGCCCAGATCATCTCCTGCTTGTGCAGTGTCCATAAAATAGTGCTAACCGTTCTCCTCCATCATGCAAGTTGAGTTTGCGGCCAAATTAGTATGCATCTCTGTTTCGTGGTGAAATTACAGATATGTAAGTAGTTCCTGAAAAATAATTAATGTGACTGTTAAGAATTAGAGTAATTGATGGTGTATATTTATTTCCCAGTCCCCAATATACAAAGATAGGCGCCATTCACTCTATACCCAATGGGACTCTAAATTGCCAACATTTTCCAAAACAGGGTGATAGCAAATTTTTTGAAACATATACAGAGTAAAATGGGTTCCCAGGATCCAACATCTAATGGTTAAACAGAAATTCTTTTTTCTCTGTCTGTCTAGATTGGACTCAGCAATTACTTTGTTGCGCCTCTCTGTGGATGATAATAGTAATAACACCATTTTTCTGTGCCAAGAACACAATTCTACACTGGATAAGAAAACCCTTTTTAGATATCCCATACACCAATAAGAACACGTAGGAATTGTAACATAAATAAAAATACATTTTTAAGTAGAATTTGTCAACAGCGACATATTTCCGTGTGAACAGGTTTTCTACTTGGCTTCATTACAGATATAAAGTATATTAAAGATGAACTAGGCCAGCATTGAAGTCAAGGTGCGAAATGGAACTGAGGGACAGGGCTCAACTTGAAGAAGGAGATGAATCAAGAGAAGGGAATAAGGGTAATCAATATTTGCTTGTAAGAAAAGAAGAAAAAAGATGAGAAAAAACTTTAAACGTGTATTTTGTTAGAATTCAGAGCTGGAGAAGAATGCTAAGAATTAAGAAAAGAGATCAAGGCAGCTCGTTATAGCAAAGAAGGGAATAAAAGGGTGGATGCTGCATTTTCAGTGGCTCTATCAATAAGGGGTTTAATAATAAAAAGTAAAAATGTTTGCTTTAAATGTGAATGAGACAATAGTGTTGAGCCACCCACGTAGTGTTCGAGTTCGGTTCGGTTCGTCGAACACCCGTGTGTTCGCCGAACTGTTCGTCGAACTGTTCGTCGAACACCTTTGAACACCATTAAAACCAATGGCAGGCAAACAAAAACACATAGAAACACATAGAAAACACCTTCAAAGGTGTCCTAAAGCTGACAAACTGCTCAGAAGACACAACTAACACATGGAAAAGTGACAAGTACATATAGTCATGCGAAAAGAAAAGAGGTGGAGGAGTAAAAGGAGGGGGAGACACAGATATAGGCATGTCATGCCCTTCTAAAATCCAAAAAGTGAGAAGCCGACACGGCCAATCCTTTCCTGCCCGTGCGACCTCCATGTCGCCGGGTTTGTGCCAGAGCCGTGGTGGACCTGATGGCCAGCCCCCCTCTCCCAATACTGGTGCCTGTCCGCTGGTGGGTCGAGCGAGCCCCCCTGTGGTGGAGGCAGGTCTAATCTTTTTAATTTAAATTGTCTCTCTAATTTGAATGAATACACTTTAAATCCTTTTACAAGGATCTATTGGAGGGCAAATCTCATGCCAGCAGCCGCGTAATTCCAGCTCCAGTAGCGTCCACTAAAGCTGCTGCAGTTAAAAAGCTTTTATAAGGATCGAGCTTGGCGGTCCACCGCAAGGCGTCCTACTGACAGTCCCAGCCCCTGTGCCTTGGGGTGCCTCCCCGATGCTCTTCACTGAGTGTCCCGGGGGCCCGAACCATTTCCTTTGAAAAAATTAAGTGTCCAAACTACAGGTGGTGTAGCTTGCTTAACAGCTGGGATAATCCACTGACTAGCAGACACTGCTACTAGGCACAAAGTATTTCCTGGGCTAGATGAAGTTACAAATTTGTAATTAGATACCCTCGTTGGATGCTGAGAAAGCATTCCATAGAGTCTCCTGGCACGCCATATATTATTCTCTTAAAAAGCTTGGGGTAGGGGGACCCTTTTATAGGCAAAATCACTGCCCTGTATCGCAATACGTCACCTAGGCTGAAGATAAATGGAACATTTTCATCACATTTCATAATCACCAATGGGACAAGGCAGGGATGTCCTCTGTCCCCTCTCTTATACATCCTAGTGACGGAGCACCTGCTCTCATCAATTCGCCATAACCCCAATATTAGGTGGATTGAGGTGGGAGGCACCGAGTACAAGTGCTCTGCATTTGCTGATGATGTCCTAGTATATATCACTCAATCACATATATCCATCCCTGCTGTTATGGCTGAAATAGATCACTTTGTTACATGGTCAAATTTTAAAATCAATGCAGCGAAGTCTGAGGCCCTCGATGTCTCCCTCCCCAAATCCATACAGGATTCCATCCAGTCCAACTTTCCCTTTGCCTGGCCCTCACAGGGTATCAAATACTTAGGAATTCGTATTCATAGAGACCTCTCCCGTCTATGTTATCTTAATTTTGGGCCCTTTATTGAACAACTCCATAGAGATCACGGTTGGCAAGTTAGAACTGTAAGATTCACTACGTGAACCACTGGTATTTTGTGGAAAAGCACATGTACACTGTGTTCCAAATTATCATGCAAAAAGTGTTTAGGAGTGATAAGGGAAGAATTTGTTTGTTTGTCAGTTAAACTCATTGATGGTGAATGTGTGTCAGGGCTCTTTATATCACTGTAAGCAATTGCAGACACCTGTGCTAATTAGTTTGGCAGGTGTGTCCAATGAAAGGCAAGACTACTTAAGAAGGCTGTCCCACATTATTAAGCAGCCTACATTTTCTGCCAAAATGGGAAAGAAAAAGGATGTGTCGGCTGCTGAGAAGCAACAAATTGTGGAGTGTTTAGGTCAAGGCATGACTACAATCAACATTGCCAAGACACTTCATCCTGATCATCGCACAATCAAGAAGTATGTAGCTGATTCACAGTACACACGTGTGTGTGCTGATAAGGGAAAATTGAGGACTCTTTCCTACAGGCAATTACATCAGGTTAAAAAAGCAGCGGCAAAAAAGCCTTGTCATAGCAGCAGACAAGTTTTTGAAGCTGCTGGTGCCTCCAACGTCCCCCGAACAACAAGATGCAGGGTCCTTCAGAGGTTTGCAGCTGTGCGTAAGCCATCCTGTCGACCTCCTCTATCCACTGTACACAAGCAGAAACGGCTCCAGTGGGCCAAACAATACATGAAGACTGACTTCAAAACTGTTTTGTTCACCGATGAGTGCCGTGCAACGCTCGATGGTCCAGATGGATGAAGTGGAGGATAGCTGGTTGATGGACACCCCATGCAAACACGGCTACGGCGACAACCAGGAGGAGGTGGAGTAATGTTTTGGGCTGGAATCATGGGGAGAGAGATTGTCGGCCCCTTTAAGGTCCATGAAGGGGTAAAGATGAACTCCATAATGTATGTGGAGTTTCTCAAACAGCACTTCCTGCCATGGTTCAAGAAGAAGAACCGTGTATTCCGCAGCAAGATCATTTTCATGCATGATAATGCACCGTCTCATGCTGCACATAACACATCTGCATCTCTGGCTGATATGGGCATAAAAGGGGACAAACTTATGGTGTGACTCCCATGCTCCCCTGACCTCAACCCCATTGAGAACCTCTGGAGCATCATCAAAAGGAGTGTCTATGATGGCGGGAGGCAGTTCACATCTAAGCAACAGCTCTGGGAGGGTATTCTGTCCTCATGCAAAACAATTGAAGCAGAAACCATCCAAAACCTGGCAAATTCAATGGACGAGAGAGTTCAGAAGCTCCTTTCGAACAAGGGGTCCTATGTGCAAATGTAACATCACCTAGAATAAAGTTTTGAGTTGAAAACTGTTTGATTTCAGTTTCTAATAACCTGCTAATGCTTATAATTTCAAAAATGACCATTTTTTTGGTCTTTTTTTAAAATGAAAAGGTTGATCGAAGAGTGTGGGGGATCTAAGAGTGTGGCAACCCAGTAGTCAGGATTACTTCGAATTCTGACAATCTGAGGGTCATGTTGCAGGTAGTGCAGCAAGAAGGCACTTATGTGTCTTGCGCATCTAGGAGCCCCAAAATTATTTTCCGGCTAGATGCAGCTAAAAATTATTATTAATTTGAAATCTGGTGGAGTTTAGTATAGATGGCCTAATAGAACCAGTACTGCAAACTGCTACAAGGCCCAAATTATTTTCCAGCCAAGTTACAGATAAACATGATTAGTAATTTTAATTCTGGTGGAGTTTAGTATAGATGGCCCAATAGAATCAGTATTGCACACTGCTACAAGGCCCAAATTACTTTCCAGCCAAGATACAGATAAACATGATTAGTAATTTTAAATCAGGTGGAGTTTAGTATAGATGGCCTAATAGAATCAGTACTGCAAACTGCTAAAAGGCCCAAATTATTTTCCAGCCAAGATACAGATAAACATGATTAGTAATTTTAAATCTGGTGGAGTTTAGTATAGATGGCCCAATAGAATCAGTACTGCACACTGCTACAAGGCCCAAATTATTTTCCAGCCAAGATACAGATAAACATGATTAGTAATTTTAAATCTGGTGGAGTTTAGTATAGATGGCCTAATAGAATCAGTACTGCAAACTGCTACAAGGCCCAAATTATTTTGCAGCCAAGATACAGATAAACATGATTAGTAATTTGAAAGCTTAAAATGGTTGGTGAGGTGATTTTAACAAATCATGAAGCTTTTACTCTCCCCAGGATGACACAGGGGTAGAAAAGTTGTTTCGGATCCATGATTTGTTCATCTTTATGAACGTGAGTCCATCTACATTATCAGTGGAGAGCCGCGTGCGCTTATCTGTCAGCACACCACCAGCAGCGCTGAACACACGTTCAGACAGAACGCTGGCTGCGGGGCATGACAAGATCTCCAAGGCGTAAGTGGCGAGCTCCGGCCATTTATCCAGATTGGAAGCCCAAAAAGAGCAAGGGTCCAGTGACACAGTCATGGCTTCAATGTTTACTTGGAGATACTCCTGTACCATCGTCTCTAGGTGTTGACTAAGTGTCAGACTTCTTGTCTCCTGTGGCCTTGCAAAGGATGGGCTAAAAAAGTGGTGAAATGATTCCACAAAATTGATGTTACCAGCAGATGCTGTGTTTCTGTTACTTTTTGAGAGCTAAACACTCGACGGTCCCATGGTTGGCAAGTTGGAACTGTGAGATTCACTACGTGCACCACTAGTGTTTTGGGGAAAAGCACATGTAAGATTCTGCAACAGTCTCTGCTGATACTCCTGCATGCGTGCATCTTTTTCTATGGCAGGAATAATTTCTGCAAATTTACTTTTGTACCGGGGATCTAACAGTGTGGCAACCCAGTAGTCAGGATTATTTCTAATTCTCACAATTCGAGGGTCATGTTGCAGGTAGTGCAGCAAGAAGGCACTCATGTGTCTTGCGCATCCAGGAGCACCAAGTCCCTGTTGTGTTGGTGGTGAGGTAACAATCATGCTTCCTTACTCTGTCCTCTTCCCCCAACCTCACACAACAGAAATGTGATCAAGGTCTCCCTCATCTGATGAGTCTTCCATCAGTTCGTCCTCCACTTCTTCCTGGGCTCCTGCACCTTCCTCACTAGTTTGGCTGCTACCATGCGCCCTGATAAATCCATCTCCCCCACCCTCACATGCCTGCCGCCTTGGTGCTGCCGACTGTCTGGACCTTGCAGATGTTAGCCCTTCCGCATACAACTCCTCCTCCTCTACTTCCTCCACCTCCTCTTGTGCCACCACCTGACTCCGAATTCTGTTTAACATGTGCTCCAGCATGTAAATCACCGGAATAGTCATGCTGATAATGGCATCGTCAGCACTTAACATCTTTGTCGCCATTTCAAAACTGTGCAGAAGGGTGCATAGGTCCCTGATCTGAGACAACTCCTCCAGCGTGATTTGCCCGACCTCTGGATCTCGTTGGCCCAGGCTATACATCAGAATGTATTGCACCAGGGCTTGTCGGTGCTGCCACAGTCGCTGCAACATGTGCAGAGTTGAATTCCACCGGGTAGGCACATCGCATTTTAGCCGGTGAAGTGGCAGGCCCAACGACTTCTGTAGAGATGTAAGTCGCTGAGCTGCGGGATGCGAACGGCGGAAGTGAGCATACAGTGATCGTGCCCTCTGCAGAAGGCCAACTAGTCCGGGATAGTGGGCTAAAAATTTCTGGACAACCAGGTTCAACACGTGAGCCATACAATGCACGTGTGTGACATTGCCCCGGCGAAGGGCCGCACCCAGGTTTGCAGCATTGTCGCACACGGCCTTCCCTGCTTTCAGGTCCAGTGGAGACAACCATTCATGAAACTGGTTCTCCAGGGCTGACCAGAACTCCTCAGCTGTGTGACTCACATTTCCCAGACATTTCATAGTAAAAACCGCCTGATGACGTTGAGCCCTGCTGAAAGCATAGTAAGGAGGTGTGCAGGATCCCTTCTGCGCAGTTAGAAAGCTTGTGGCATGACCAGACAGGCTTTGGGTGCAGGTGGAGGACCGAGAGGAGGTTGAGGAGGCAGAAGCAGTGGAGGAACTTTGAGTTAAAGAGAATTAACGCACAACTCGTGGGGACGGCAAGACTTGGACGGCAGCCCCTTGTCCTGCTGTCACCATAGTTACCCAGTGCCCAGTCAGCGACATGTAACACCCCTGTCCATGCCTACTCGTCCAAGTGTCTGTGGTGAAATGCACCCTGTCACACACAGAGTTTCTCAAAGAAGCGGTGATGTTGTGTGCGACATGCTGGTGGAGCGCAGGTACACCTTTCTTTGAGAAGTAGTGCTGACCGGGCAACTGGTACTGGGGCACTGCGACGGACATAAGGTCTCGAAAATCTTCTGGGTCCACCAGGCGGAAAGGCAGCATTTCTGTAGCCAAGAGCTTGCAGATGGTGAAATTCAACCTCTTAGCTTTCTCATGGCTAGGAGGAAATGGTCTTTTACTTGTCCACATCTGAGGGACCGAAGGTTGGCTGTTGTGCTTAGACGTGGTTGAGAAGGGTGTCCCCGGCAAACTACCGGTCTGTGAGGAAGATGCAGGCGGACATGTTAGGTTGCCTTGATCCAATGGTGGTGCTATCGATGTCGGACAGCGCTCAACACCAGTTGGTGTTACCACCTCCAAAGAAAATGATGACCTGCCAATCACGCTGGCTGTTGCGGGTAAAGAGGTGGCAGGTCTGCGTCCCAAAACAGGTGTGACTGCTGTTCCCCCAGTCACAGAGGATGAAGAGGATGCACAAGATGTGGCAGACGGTGGTTGGCCCGGCCAGCTAGGCCGCATTGTAGCACAGTGAGCTTCCCACTGCAACTTATGCTTCATATCCATGTGCCGGTTCATGCATGAAGTACTCAAACTATGTATTTGTTGGCCTCTACTTAGCTTTTGCTGACAAATGTTACAGATAACACGAGTTGGGTCATCCTTATCAATCTGAAAAAATGCCCAGGCTATGCAAGGGTTAGCACCCATGCGACCTGAAGAGCCACCACGACTTGTGGTCAGAGGCAGAGTTGTGTTTGAGGATGCAGTTGATGACGTGCTTCCAGTACTACGTCTCTGTCCAGGAAGGCGCAACCTGACCTCGTCATCACTAGCATCCTCCTCCACCTCATCTGCTGACCTCATCGACTGGCTGACTGTGGGTTGACAGTAAGTGGGATCTCCAACCTCGTCCTCATCACCCTGTGTGTTATCACACCCGTCGTCCTCAGAGCCAACCTCTTCCTGCCCTGACAAAAAACTCAAGTTGTCGCTCCAATCAGGTATTTGAGTCTCATCATCGTCTTCCTCATTGTCTCCACCAACAGGAGTTACAGTTTGGGAACGAGGGTCTACATTATGGTCAGAACCTTCTGCGTCTGGTTCTGGATCCGACTCATAAAGATTCTGGGCATCAGTGCAGATCATTTCCTCGTCTGGATTCACATAAGCTCTGGGGACGACCTCTGATTCCCAGGCTATAGTATGAGTAAACAGCTCTGCAGACTCAACCATCTGTTCTACCCCATACTCAGACGGGCAGCTGGAGACTTGGGAGCTGTGAGGAAGCAAGTGCAATTGGGGTGACACCTCTGAGGACTGGAGTATTTGTGATGTTGAAGTTGAGGTGGAGGAGAGTCCACTTAAAGAAGCACTTGATATCCGTTGAAGCATCTGCTGTTTTTGTGCCTCATCTGGAATTTGTAGCGATTGGCGTGGCCGTAAGAAAGGGATCTTATCACATTGTCCGCTAAAAGAAGTAGACATCTTAGTTTGGCTGGAAGATGGTCTTTCTTCTGCAGATGTTACTGTTGCTTTAACACCTACCCCACAGACACAACCTTTTTTTCCTTTCCCAACACGCCTATTCCCCTTTCCACCAGCAGCAGGCCTTTTTCCACTCATTTTAGTGGTTAACTAATTGACAATGGATGGGAACCGAGCAGAGCTGAGTGGCCAAACTGTGGTATTAGTCCAAAAATATTGGCTGGGTTAGATGCAGATAAAAATTATATTGAATTTGCCACCTGGGATAGATGGACTAGTAGAACAAGTCCCACACACTGCTCCAAGCTGAAATATTTTTTCAGAGCTAGATGCAGAAAAAAATTATATTGAATTTACAACCTGGTGGAGGTTAGTGTAGATGGACTAATAGAACAAGTCCCACACACTGCAACAAGCCAAAATATTTTTTAGAGCTATATGCAGAAAAAAATTATATTGACTTTGCAACCTGGTGGAGGTTAGTATAGATGGACTAATAGAATAAGTCCCACACACTGCTACAAGCCAAAATATTTTTTCAGAGCTAGATGCAGAAAAAAATTATATTGAATTTGCAACCTGGTGGAGGTTAGTATAGTTGGACTAATAGAACAAGTCCCACACACTGCTACAACCCGAAATATTTTTTCAGAGCTAGATGCAGAAAAAAATTATATTGAATTTGCAACCTGGTGGAGGTTAGTATAGATGGACTATTAGAACAAGTCCCACACACTGCAGCAAGCCGAAATATTTTTTCAGAGCTAGATGCAGAAAAAAATTATATTGAATTTACAACCTGGTGGAGGTTAGTATAGATGGACTAATAGAACAAGTCCCACACACTGCAACAAGCCAAAATATTTTTTAGAGCTATATGCAGAAAAAAATTATATTGACTTTGCAACCTGGTGGAGGTTAGTATAGATGGACTAATAGAATAAGTCCCACACACTGCTACAAGCCAAAATATTTTTTCAGAGCTAGATGCAGAAAAAAATTATATTGAATTTGCAACCTGGTGGAGGTTAGTATAGTTGGACTAATAGAACAAGTCCCACACACTGCTACAACCCGAAATATTTTTTCAGAGCTAGATGCAGAAAAAAATTATATTGAATTTGCAACCTGGTGGAGGTTAGTATAGATGGACTATTAGAACAAGTCCCACACACTGCAGCAAGCCGAAATATTTTTTCAGAGCTAGATGCAGAAAAAAATTATATTGAATTTACAACCTGGTGGAGGTTAGTATAGATGGACTAATAGAACAAGTCCCACACACTGCTACAAGCCAAAATATTTTTTTAGAGCTATATGCAGAAAAAAATTATATTGACTTTGCAACCTGGTGGAGGTTAGTATAGATGGACTAATAGAACAAGTCCCACACACTGCTACAAGCTGAAATATTTTTTCAGAGCTAGATGCAGAAAAAAATTATATTGAATTTGCAACCTGGTGGAGGTTAGTATAGATGGACTAATAGAATGATGCTATGCCCAAATGGTTTTACTTCACTAGGTGCAGTAAAAAAAATTGTATTCTATACACAGGTGGTGTAGCTTGCAACACAGATAGGCTACTCCACTGACTAACACACACTGCAAGAGGCCAAAAAGGATTTGCTTTGCTAGATTTAGCCAAATGCTGTGAAAAAAACTTGTACAGCACTGGCACAGACCTGCCTGGCAAAAAGTGATAGGAACTGATGTAACCTAGCCATTAAAAGGACTGCAATTACAATTCGTCTTTACTCCCAACCTATCTATTTAAGAGCACAGACCTGCCTGATAAAAGTCGTAGGAAATGATGTAACCTAGTCCTCAAAAGGACTGCAATCACAACTATTCCCTACTCCCAAGCTATCTGTAGATTTGTGCGAAAATTGGCTTGAAATTAACAAAGTATAGCGCACACAGCAACAGCGGTGCTGTCTAACACGCAGCTGCAGCAGTGAGAAAATGGTGGCGGCGGGGAAAATGGCTGGGTCTTATAGGGCAAGGACATGTGACATAAACTGCCAATGACACATGAACTTGCTTGTGTGAAAAAAAGCAGTTTGCTCCGTGTGTGCGCTGATGATAGGCTGACAGATTGCACCTCCCCACTGTAAATGTGGGAAAGAGAAAAAAAAAATGGAGAGCTTCATTATTTCTGCAGAGATCCATCCCATCCCCTCCCCCCGCCCAGCTGTACACTCAAACTGCATATTAACATTAATTTTCATCATTACTGAGAAAAAATCCAGTTATGATTTTGGTGCACGAACAGTTATCGAACATAACCTCGAACAGCCGAATTTTTTTCAAATTGTTCGTGTTCGCCGAACTTCTCGAACACCGCCCAAATCTGCTCGAATTTGAGATTGGCGAACAGTTCAAGTCGAACACCGCTCATCTCTATGAGACAACAATGTCCATAAGAACCACTACTTACGAATAAAGAAGACATAAAAATGTCCTGAAATACCTGGGGAGCAATGGTGGAGAACCAGAGCTGGAGTAGGGGAAGGAGAGTAATGCTGAATTTTAGCAAAAGCAAGTCTATGAACTGAGAAATCTAAAACCAGAAAACCCTTTTAATAAACGATCATGTGTTTTTCAAATGTTTTTTGTAGCACCCTGTACATGTTTACACACATTAAAATCATCTGAACCTCACAATTTTAAAGGATTTGATAATCATTTGATGTACATGGGGGTTATCTCCTCTTGGGAACCCAATCCTTTTAAATACCTGCTCTTTATGTTCTCAGCTGTTGGCTGAATGATGCTTCGGGCAATTGATTGGCCAGCAGCCATCTCAGCCGAATCTCCCATACACAAGTAAATGGTAATATATTGTTTGTCACTCCGCATCGATCAGCTGGTGCCCTAGTAGGGTTCCAATATGCATAGGTAAATACCATATATGAAAACTCTGCACTTGAAGGGATGGAGTGAAGCAAAGAAAATATTTATTTCTGCAATTCAATAAATATCCAGAATATTAACGTTTCGGCACTGATTCGGGATCTTCATCAGAATGGTATGGATTGCTAGGGTAGCTGCATATGAAAATTATGTGTAGCACTGTGGTGGGTCCAGATTTGTGGGCAAAATGTTAATTTTATTGATTCATTATCTGTATATATTGGATTGCAAGAATAAATATTTTCTTTGCTTCACTTCATCCCTTCGAGTGACGAGTTTTCAAATATTTATCTCCCATACACAAAAAACGCTTCTTCGGCTGAGTGCTTCTGTGTTCTCTAGGAGAAAGCCACCAACTGACACATCGGCCAGCAACTTCTCTCTAGAAGAACAATGCAATCAAACACTCTAAAATAAGACATGTGTAATCGACATCTCCCCTGACCATCAGTCGTTGGCGCCCCCATAAGCATGAGACCATAGGACGATCTCATCGATATCAGCATGTTAGTCTAATGTGTATGGGGGCCTTACGGTTGAGTTTCCACTTGCAATTTAGACATTCTTGGGCCAATGCTGTGCTTTTTTTGTTAAAATGAAGGACACACAAGTGAACTGAAGTCAATTGGGTCCATCTAAGCCATTTGTGTCCATCATAGGACGGATATAACGAAACAGAAAAATTACACTCTAAAAACCAGTCTGAAGCTAGCCTTATTGTCAGCAAGTATCAAGCCTGTGTAGTGTTTGGTTTGTAGCAATTTCAAATTAGGTTGATTCATTCTAATATTTCTACCATTTCTACCACCCAGACAAAGCTATTGGACAAATATTGGACTTTAGTGGTCAGTTTTGGTGGCAATCATGTGCCTTTCTGAAATTTCCATTTAAATGAATGGCACAATTATAGAAATTTCTGAAACATGTGAATTCTAGTAAGTTACTGCTTTCATCTTTTTTTACTGCAGCTGTCTTGGGGGGCTGTTGTAGTGGAGCAGGTCTGAGAGGTATATCAATGACATCTTAATTTATGCTGTCATTTTATAGTCATCAACGAATACTTGTTTAGGTCTACTGTATGTTAGGTTCTGGTCAAGGGTTACTTTATAAAAACATAGCTGAAGATCATATTGATTCAGCAAAATATTTCAATTGCTTTTATTCAAAACATAACTTGATTAATTTTTCAGTTCCCAACTAAAGGCATAGAAACTTCATGGTTAAAATACATTGAGTGGCACTGTAAACTTGGTGGTTACAGAAACAAGGCATTCCCGATGAACCGCGAAATTCAGGAAATTAAACTCAAACTTGATCCTCCAAGGATCGATCCTCTTATCTCTAGTCTTAGATGTAACACAGAGGACAGATTATCTCAAAGCGGAAGCAATGTTCTAGGAACAATTGGAAGAATACAATGCAAAGGGTGACGTGTGCAGTATATCTAATTTAATGATGCGAAAATTATTCAGCTTATCCAATCTATTTGTACATAAGGGTATTTTCAAGATAATTTTAGAGCAGAAGCCACTCCAAAATACATTTCAAAAATATTTAGGTTATGTTCACATAGTCTTTTTCTGCATTTTTGAGTGGACTCGCTAAAAACAAAGTTAACCGATTTATCAAAAGAATGGTCCTAATAATTTATATGACAAAAAAGACTTTCTGTTCAAATGTTCAGGGTTTTAAATGTCTTTTAAACACTCCAGACTTTCAATGAGTTTAAAAGAAGTAACATGCCTGTTCTTGTGGCATTTTCTGTTATGAAGACCTTAAATAATTTACAAAACAAGTCAATGGGAAGGCTAAAAAGATGCCCAAAAAATGGTTAGCATCTTTTTGAGTGTTATGTAAAAAAAAAAATTAAAATGCTAGCATTTGCTTCAATGTTTAATGAATTTTTTTTAAAAAAGTACAGAAAACACCACTAAAAGATTCTAGAAAAGTGCCAAAAAAAGCTTAAAAAAAGCTATTGGAAAAAAAGTTGTAAAAGTTCTCAGGAAATGACCAAAAAAAAAGACTCTTCACATTTTTTTAAAAAAACAGAGACAAAGAACCATTTTCTGCTTGAAAAATTGACATTTTTTCACAGCCAGAAAAAGACGCAGTGTGAACATATCCTAATTCTAATGTTTAAATAAGCCCCCTATTAATTTCAATGAGTACATGGTGCGGTTTTTCCAGCAAGGAAAAAAATCATATCTATTATATTGTTTTCAGCATGAAGAGCCCCAAAATTTGTCTATTAAATTTTAGAAGAATAAACTATACTCAAAAATAAAAAATTCACTTTTCTATGCAATTTCTTTTTCAGATTTTTTTGACAGAAAAAGCTGTCAACAAACCTTGTGAAGACCAACACAAAGACTAATTTTACAAGAAGAAAAATATAATCCCTCAGTCTTCCTTTACTTGTCATTTGCACTTTCACGCCATCTCAGTGAGGTATTGCAGTGATTTTGGATTACCACTGCTAACAAACCCTATCGCCACAATGTAACCGCAACATATGAATGCAGCCTTAGATGGTTTTGATACTGCTTCACCCTGGAAAGTGCTGTACAATTCAGACTCTTTTTACATCAGCATTTCACTAAATTTTTACCAACCCCAATAATTACATGAGCAGAAAGAAAAACGTTTCTGCTGAAATGACTCAAAAACAAATGAAGATCTGATTGCATCCATTGTGTTTTGACCAGTGATGGGCGAGTGTGTTCGTCACTGCTCGATACTCGATAAAAACATCGGGGTGCTCGATCAAGTATCGAGCAGTGCCGAGTATCGCGTGGTGCTTGAGTTCTTGGGTCTCCGTAAGTAACTCATTCAAATTATCTGAGCTAGAAGAGAGAGAGATAGAGAGAAAGACAGAGAGAGCCCGTCCTCCTGAAAAATGTTCGAGTTTGCAATTCACTTCCCTTATGCTCACTACTAGAGTCGAGCATGTCCGAGCGCCCAAAGTGCTTGATTCAAGTACTGAGCACTCGAACATTTCAGTGCTCGATCAACACTAGTTTTGACTTCATTGTTAAAAAAATAGAAAAATCCTTTGCATTTCTACATATACAAACTTCATTATTTTTTTGCCCAAAAAACAAACATAATGGACACCAGACAGAACAAAGTCAAAGTGAGCAAGATGGAATCTCCAAAAACACCATTAAAACAAACCTGTAAGCAGGATTTAGCCCTATAAACTATAGGCATGGCTGTAATGGCGCTGTGATGCTGATTAATATGATGCCTGATATGAAAGGATCTTCTCAGTGATTGTTTAATACACACCTTGTGAAGTTTTCAGAAGATGACGTCTTCTGTGCTGCAGTGTGCTTCGGGGCGGGACGTGGAAGCAGGGTCATCTTCTCGTTCTCCGCCACCCCCCAACCAGCCTCCTCTTTTTCTTGCAAAGGTCACTGAATATTCAGTGACCTGCCTCCTTTTCAAAATTGAGCGCCGCCGCCATCATTGTGTGGGCATCGCGTGCTCAGTGGGAGCCGGCGTCCTGTGTACAATAAAATGGCCTCCGAGGTTGCGCATGCGCAGATTCCTGCACGCAGGATGCCAGCTTCCACTGTGCACACGACGCCCACACAATGCTAGCGGCGGTGCTAAATTTTGAAAAAGAGGCAAGTCACTGAATAATTAGTGACCTGTACAAGAAACAGAGGAGGCTGATGGGGGGTGCAGAACCAGAAGGAGACCCCACCCCCTAGGCCCGCCTCGAAGCACACAAGATGTCATTTTCTGAAAACTTCACAAGTTGTGTATTCAGCAGCCACTGAGCGGATCCCTTCACATCAGGTATCAGATTAATCAGCATCACAGTGCCATTAAAGCAATGCCTTTAGTTTATAGGGCTAAATCCTGCTGACAGGTTCACTTCAAAATAAATGGGTAATTAATGGTCGTGCAGATTTGTTTTAGGATTAGGACTGATTCACATGTAGTTTTTTTTTCAAACGTGTTGTATGAACAGTCTGTGTTTTTCTCAGTGTGCTTCATTTTTGGTACATGGCAGTTTTTACAACCCTTATTGCATCCGTTTTCCACGTATGAAAAAAGAAAATCTTAGCTTCTCCTATCCATGTACCAGTAAAATACAGACCGCTGTAAGGCAGCGCTAGTCATCATGCTGGGGGACACTCGCTTCACCAGGTCAATTAAAGCACACATGCAACGACTTTCCGGTATTTCACAATTCAGCAGTTTATTACACTTCATAACTGCTTATAACCGAGTCCATCTCAGTGGCTCACTGACATATTACACATATAATGTCCAAGAGCCTTTTCAGTGACAGATACAGCCTTCAGCAAGGTAACAATATAAATGTCCACATCAAGTAGTGTTTTTACCTTTGCCCGGATTTAGCTGCTTCAGATTTGTAATGCCACAGCTGTTGCTTAACGGCTTCCCAGATGGGGGTCTCCAGCCCTCATACTTTCAAAGGCTACTGGAATGTTTACACACCTAACATCCAGCCTCTGCCTTCCAGGACTCTTGTCTTCCAAGACTCTTGCCCTCCAAGGCTTCTGGTATCTCTTACACATAAGGATCCAGCCTTTCAGGCTTCACCAGGCTTCACTAGGCCTCACTCAGCATCGCACTCTAACGGTGTCCCATACAGGGAACAGGCCTCACGCCTTTCACACTGTCTCAAAACTACCAGGGTTTATATATCCTCCAGTGCACACACAGGACCTGTGCTGATGTCACAGTCATGTGATCAGTCACCTGAGGGGGAGGTACGTGGTCAACCAAACACATCCTGGACCATTATAGTAATGCCGCAAGCCACTGCATTACACCGCACATGGATGTCACATAATAAGAAGAGGAAGTGATGGAATCCAGAGTACAAAAATTGCTTTTATTCTTCTATCACAGCACCATTTCATGGTTAGTGGCCTGGTGCTGCCCTGCTTGTGTTTTTTATAGCACATGGATGACATCTGTCTGCTTTTCCTTTTTTTTTTAAAGAGTCACTGACTTGTACTGGTGAGTTTGAGCAGCAAAACAGTCCTAAAAAAATAAGGATATGTGAAAAGTCACATTCATTGTCATGGATCTTTGATGTATCCATCTAGCCAAAGTTCGCTAGATGTCGCTACATAGCTAGCATAACACAAGTGAATGGGGTCGTAGTGTGACCTTGACAAGTAAGTCACAAAGTCATCTTACAAGGTTGGGCTTTTTACAACTTGCTTATTGTTACAAATACACACCTGTCCCGGGTCCAGGCTCTGCTCCCTTCACCCTGGTCCTCTGAATTCTGTTGTGCTTTGCCTGCCTAGTGATTGTCTGCCTAGGTCTATATGAGGTTCACCAAAACACACAGCTGTGTCTTGGTATTAAGACTCTTAGCTTTCCTGTGTCCTATCCGTCTGCAGCTTCCAGTGCTTCTAGTCCTTGTTTTCCACATGCTTCACCTGCCTGCTGCACCGATGCCCGTGACTCATGTGCTCATTCAGACCTGGGGCTTGGAGGATCCACCTTGCCAGGTGAGTCGAAGCAATTATCATTGTCGCAGAATTCCCAGGATCACAATGCGACCCCATTCACTTGTATTACGCTGCAATGTAGTAGAAACTAAATATTAACTACAAAGTCCCACAATTGGAATCCTATATAATTATTTGGATCATGAACTCAATCATAACATGACACTTTTTTCTTCCTATGGGAAATTATTCCCTGAATTTTTTTTTTTTACGAGTATATTGGAATCATAAAATACAATTTATTGAATCATAAATTCATAAAAGTATTTTTAAAAGCCCAGGGGACAACCATGGGGGCAGCGTATGCCCTGGCATATGCCAATTTATTCTTAAGAGCATGGGAGAGAGACATCTTTAAGTGTTCCCCAATTCCAGGTAGTGATAAGATCCATAATTGGATCAGATACATCGATGACGTCCTGTTTGTTTGAGATGGCTCTATTGAGGATCTCCATGAGCTTATGCGTACTATCAACAACAATGACCTTAATATTAGGTTAACATACCAACATGGTCGCAAAGTAAATTTTCTTGACATTGAGGCGACCCCAAGTGGAATTATACAAACTGACATATTTCGTAAGCCCACTACTACCAATTCTATTTTGAGGGCAGATTCATCTCACCTACCATCTAGGTAGTAGACACCTAGCAAACCTTGGCTGCACGACAGGTGTCACAATCAAAGTTTCCGTGTAGCTGTAGCCTAAATTTCATTGATTATAACTGGTACAAAGATTTATAATGGATTCAATGCACATGGAATTTATAAAACTAAACTGTTAATAAAACTTTCTGTTGATGAATTATGATTCAAAAAGGTAAAAATGTGTGATTCTGCCTTGCATTAACTGACACACTGACATTTTGTAACTTAAAAGAAGTCTTCCACATTTTTCATTAAGTGTGTGTGTGTGTGTGTGTATACAGTATATATATACAGCTCTGGTAAAAATTAAGAGACCACTGCAAAATTTTCATTTTCTCTGATTTTTCTCTTTATATTTTTGAGTAAAATGTACGTTGTTGTTTTAGTCTATAAACTACTGACAACTAGTGTTGAGCGATACCTTCCGATATCAGGAAATATCGGATCGGATTGGATCGGGACGATACCCAAAAAGTATCGGATATCGCCGATTCCGATACCGGAAACCAATGCAAGTCAATAGGACATAAATATCGGAATGAAAATAAACCCTTTCTTTCCTTGTACGTTAATTCTACATGAAGGAAAACAACTAACAATAATGTAGAATGTATTGGGGGAGGTGGTTGCCCAAATCGATGGGAACAGTGCTCACAGTGAAACATGAAAAGCCGGCAATTCAGCAGCGGCATACACCGGTACCCGACAATTTAGAACAGAAAGAATAGAGCTTCACACATAGATTAGATAGATAGAAACATGTCAGTCACATATATATGAAGTACAGTGACAGTGTTGGTTGCTGTACTTGTCATTTAGTGTAAAGGATTTATTTAAAAAAATATTAGTGTTTTCATGCACCGTCTCTTTAAAAAAGCCGGCCGGCAATTCAGCAGCGGTACCCGACAATTTACAACATAAATAATAGAGCATCACACATAGATTAGATACATAGAAACATGTCAGTCACATATATAATAAGTACAGTGATAGTGTTGGTTACTGTACTTGTCATTTAGTGTTAAAATAAAGGATTTATTAAAAAAAAAAATTGGCGTGGGGTTCCCCGTAATTTTAGTCTCTAGCGGAGGTTAAGCAGACTGCTGGGGCAGATGTTTGAAGCCTGGGAAGAGGGTAATACCCACGGAGCTTCCCAGGCTACTAATATCAGCCCCCAGCTGAATACCTAGCCTTTACTAGCTATTAAAATGGGGGACCCCCCAAAAAAATGACGTGGGGTCCTGCCTATTTTAATAGCTAGCAAAGGCTAGGCAGACAGCTGGGGGCTGATATTAATAGCCCAGGAACGGTGCCATGAATATTGGCCCCCTCCCAGACTAGAAACACCAGCCGTCAGCCGCCCCAAAAATGGCGCATCCATAGGATGCACCAATTCTGGCACTTAGCCTCGCTCTTCCACGCTGCCCTGGTGCGGTGGCAGGGGGTAATAGGGTTGGGGTTCATGTCAGCGCCAGCTGCCATGAAGCCCAGGTTAGTAATGATGGGCGTCTATAAGACACCCCCATTACTAACCTACAAAGTGTTAAAAAGAAAAAACACACACTACACCCAGAAAAAAATAATTTATTTGAAATAAAACACACCATTTTATTTAACTCTTAGTTTACTAAAAAAAAAATAGTTACCTGTCCACGTTCCTGCGCTGATCTCCCATGCACAGCTGTCACATCTGGAGATGGTGACAGCTGTGCATGGCTGCTGTAAGCTCACACTGCCGGGAACACGTCCGCTCCCGGCAGCGTGAGCCCTGACTGAGGTCACCGGAGTTCATTCAGTCAGCGCAGCTCCGGAGACCTTCTTTACGGCACTGCTGTACCGTGGGAATTTCTCACAGTACAGCAGGGCCGTAAAGGAGCTGACCGGAGCAGCGCTGCCTGAACTCCGGCGTACCCGCTTATGCAATGACGGGGCTGCTTTACGGCCCCATCATTCTAGCGGCGGCAGCGGTTCAGAGCGGTCACATTCTATGTGGCTGCTCTAAACTGGAGATCATCGTGGGACATTCGTGGACTACTACGGAGGGGTAAGGATAGGGTTGTGGTTTATTATTTTATATTTTATTACAGGAGATCGATGGCTTCGGGGAATTAGGTGTCTAGGTGAGTATAGGTGTATTTTTTTATTTTTTTACTTTATTTTAGGTGGCGATCGGCGGGGACAGGTAATGTATAAACTAATTTATTTTAGGTAACCACTGGCCACCAATGAAATGTATTTAAAATTTATTGGGGACACAGTAGGGCAATTTAAATAGCAGGATCAGGCTGATGGGAACTACTGCTCCCATCGAGCTGATCCTGCTGGCACGAGTGGACGGGGGACAGACATAGGCCGATGGGAGTAGTAGTGTCACATCGGCCTATGTCTGCCTGCACGCACACACCAATCATGACGGGTCGGATGGTCTGGGAGGTGAGGCTGACCTGCGCGGCCGTGGGAAAGTTCATGTGAGTTCATGCAATGCACTCAAGCATGAACTCACATGAACCCTCTGAGGGCACCGCGGCGACTTCAAATTAACAGCTGATCAGCATCACCTGATACCTCAGCTGTTCATTTGAAATAACCGGCGGGAAAGCGCAGCACAGAACGGGAAAGCCGGCGGTGAAGTCTTTTCACTGCCGGCTTCCCCGCCCGGGTCCTTCGCTCCCTGCTCCTTGGTGCTGTGCTCCCCGCCCGGTCCTAACTTACGATCGGGATGGGAGTTGGCGAGGGGAGCGGAGGATTGGGGTGGGAGTCTGCGGGGAAGCGAGTATGGGGCTGAGTGATTGTTTAAAAGCCGGCGGGCGGTAAAAAGCCGCCGGCTTTTAAACAATCAGGAGAATTCTCCCACGCTGGGATGGCATTGAGATGACAGGCTGGATCGCAGCTGAGTGCTGCCATCCAGCTTGTCATCCTTCAGAGACACTGCAGAGCGCAGGCATTATGGGAACTTCCGATTCCGGTATCCGATATTGTAAAAATATCGGAACTCAGTATCGGAACTCCGATACCGTGAATATCGCCCGATACCCGATATTACAGTATCGGAATGCTCAACACTACTGACAACATGTCTCCGAAATTCAAAGCTAAAAATGTTGTATTTATTTGCAGAAAATGATAAAGCGTCAAAATACTACAAAAGAAACAGTGCTTTCAGACCTCAAATTACTCATGTTTTAACTCAGGAACAGTTCAGAAATCAATATTTGGTGGACTAAGGCTGTGTGACCACGATGCGTTTTTTTTAAGCGTTTCCGCAGTGGCAAAAACGCTGCAGAAACGCTTAAAAAATGCATGGTAGAAGGTCTGCCATGTTCCCCAATGATAATCCGCATGTGCTGTGCACATGCTGCGGAAATCTCCTCTGTGGATTATCATTGCGGAAAAAAATGCAGCACTACCAATTATTTTGCGGAAGTGCTGCGTTTTCGCCGCCATTGACTTGCATTGGAACGCATGGATTCCGCATCACTGTATATGTAGATGCGCATTCCATGCGTTCCAATGTGCGGATGGTACCCAGGTCTAGAGGAGAGGAGACTCTCCTCCGGACCCGGGTACCATAGAACCTGTGAAAAAAAGAATAAAATAAAAAATATATGTTATATTTACCTTCTGACGGCCCCCGCTCTCCTTGTCTTCACTTGCCAGCAGCTCGCGATGGACTGAAAGACTTGCGCTGGCATCATAGTCACGTGATGCTGACGTCGGCAGGTCCTTCAGTGTACCGCGATCTGCCGGCAAGGGAGAACGGAGGGAAGTAAGACTGCGGGGGCCATCGGAAGGAAAGTATATATATATTTTTTTATCTTTAAACATTCTTTACGGTCACACTATATAAATCCATGCCTGTTGCATGGATTTATATAGTGTGACCAAGTTGAAGAGCACTTTCTAAGTGATGCTAAAATCTCTTGGAAAGCGCTTGTCAACCCGCATGCGGAAATGCATGTTTAGAACGCTTCACATCCGCATGTCCCTGGCAGGAAAAATGCATGTACAATCCGCATGTACAATCCGCATGCGTTTTTTTCTGCCAGGGAGGATGCAGAAACTCTCAGGAAAAATCCGGAGCATTTCTGCATCGTGGGCACATAGCCTAATCATGATTTTTAATCACAGCTTTCATGCGTCTTGGCATGCTTTCCACCAGTCTTTCCATGCTTTCCAATAGAAAACTGTTCAGTGGTCTCATAATTTTTGCTAGAGCTGTGCGTGTGTATATATATATATATATATATATATATATATATATATATATATATATATATATATATATATATATATATATATATATATCATTGTAGTGTGAATGTATTAATATACTCACCTATCACCGCCCTCCCCAAGATCCAGCATCATTCTGCTCCTCTTCTCATTGAAGTCACCACTCTTATCATAGAATGTTTGAGTTGGAAGG
The DNA here is from genome assembly GCF_046119375.1 of Phyllobates terribilis. Classification (NCBI taxonomy): domain Eukaryota; kingdom Metazoa; phylum Chordata; class Amphibia; order Anura; family Dendrobatidae; genus Phyllobates; species Phyllobates terribilis. The sequence continues at coordinate 104,825,999 of NW_027362767.1, forward strand.
GACGTCCATGGTCATCGCATCCAACCCCATGCTCAATGCAGGATTCACTAAACCATCTCAGACAGATGCCTGACCAGCCTCTGTTTGAAGACTCTTCAGACTGTCTGGATCGCTCTATGTGTGAGCCGGAAGTCTCTATTAGGCCACGTTCACACCCTCAGTATTTGGTCAGCATTTTACATCAATATTTGTAAGCCAAAATCAGGAATGGAACAATCAGAGGAAAAGTATAATAGAAACACATCACCACTTCTGCATTTATCACCCACTCCTGGTTTTGGCTTACAAATACTGAGGAAAAACACTGACCAAATACTGAATGTATGAATGTGGCCTTAGACTGGAGTCACACTAGTGTATAAAAAATCAGTCCGATGTTGATCCAGAAAAGTAGGACGAGTGTCATGAGAGTACAATGTGATTTTTATCACCTAGCATCCTTATGACATGCGTATGTATTGCGTTTTTAACATTAGCTTTTACTTACTGTAATTCTATGTCATTTAAAGCTAGCTTACAAACTAATAAAGCAATCTTATATACAGAGATAGAATAAATAGATGTCCTGTAGATATTTAATGTCACAAGCCCCCTACATATAATAAACTAGCACCCTTTAGTGCCTTTCATGTGGCACTAAAGGGTGTTTAGCCTAATTTAACCTATTAAATAATTAATTTAAAAAATGGCGTGGGATCCCTCCTTTTTGTAATAACCAGCTAAGGTAAAGCAGACAGATATGAGCTGGTGTTATTATTCAGGGAAGAGGCCAATAACCATGGCGTTTCTCAGCCTATTATTAACAGCTCACAGCTGTCTGTGTAGCCTTTATTGGTTATTAAAAAGGGGGGACCCAAAAAAAAAAAGATGTGGGGTCCCCCCTGTTTTTAATAACCAGCAAAAGCTAAGCAGACCCCTGCAGGCTGATATTAATAGGCTGGGAAGGGCCATGGATATTGGCCCCTTCCCAGACTAATAACAAAAGCCCTCAGCCACCCCATAAATGGCACATCCATTAGATGCACCAATTCTGGCTCTTAGCCTCGGCTCTTCCCGATTGCCCTGGTGTGGTGACAATCAGGGTATTAGTTTGGGGGTTGATGTCAGCTGTGTAATGTCCATTGATATCAAGACCAGGGGTTAGTAATGGAAGGATGTCTGTGAGACACCCCCTTTATTAACCCCATAGTCAAAATAAATAAACACATACAAAAGCCCTTTAATTGTAAAAAGAACCACAACAATTACCCTCTATTATCCATTTAATAGCAAAAAAATAATCCACAGGGTCCACCGTAAACCATAATATGGACATCCCACAACGATCCCCGACTCTGGAGGCTGTAATGAGAGGTGACATCAGTAAAGTGACCTCTCACCACGGCCACTGGAACACACTGAGAGTAGTGGGAGAACCCGCGGCAGTGACAATCGGTGACGTCATTTAGGTTACCGCAGGTCACAGCTGGCGGTTCTCACGGTAACCTCTGTGTGAGCCACCAGCTGTGAACTCCGTAAGGTTACCACAGTTCACAGCTCGCTGGCTCATACACTGTCCTCTGTGGCTCACAAAAAAAAATCTATTTTTTTAAAGGAATTTATAGTAATATCAATAAAAAAAATTCTGCATGACACCATCTAAAAATGGAGAAAAAAAGAGGTACCACTAGATCCCCAATAGATTTTTTATAGGTACATTTTGATAGCTATGCACAATTCAGGAGTTATATATAGTCAAAATCCACTTTTTTACCAATGTCAGTCATTTCCAGAAGAAAATCAATTGATTGATTGATTTATTCAGCTGTCAGAAGAGCCAATTTCTTAATCATTTCGCCAACCTTATCAAGACATGTTGAAGTCTACTGTAAATCTCATGAGCAGTTTATTTCTCTGCTTCGTTATTTAATTGGCCAAGCATGACATGCGGGATGTAATCTGTGTTAGATAACATTGGGAAATGGGCTTATTTTTAGTTATGGAGGCACATGCCTGAGCAGCTGTATTTATTGGAAACCTAAACCAATGTTTTGCTGCGTATAAAGAAGTTCTGGATGTCGAAATAGGAACATTTTAAGCAGTAACACTTTATGGTTCAGTATGTTCTTTTTCAATCAGCTACACTTATAGCTCTCCAACAAACACTACGGCAGGAAACACAATAAATGGTTATTTGATTTTGCAGCCTGGTTATTTTCTATTGTAAGGAGTGAGTGATAATTACAGATCTATGTGTCCTTCCCCTTTTTGGAGAAGGACAATAGAACTGGCGTTCTTGTAGAGTGGATGCAGAAATGGTTCACAGCAGCTTCTGAAGAGACAGGCAGATGTGATGGACAGATGGGTGGACTATTAAAACCCAACTATATTATTAGCAGCTTTTCTATAGCTTGAATGTCAGCCAACAGAACACATACTTGCCAAACTAGCCCTGTAAACCACCCCCTGGAGTGTCGGGAATATGAATTGTAGGCCACTGTGGCATATGAGTCAGTTGGATTTCTGTATACTTCTGGAACATCCTCTGATTGTTCTAAAGTGTTTTCACTTATACCAAAAAAAAATGATCATAACAGAAATAACCCGTTAGTAACAGAGCCAATTTTGACCTTAATGATCAAGCCCAATTTTTGAAAGCTGACCAGTGTCACTTTATGGGCTTATAACTCTGGAAGGCTTCAACATATTCCAGTGATTCCGAGATTATTTTTTAATGACACATTGTACTTTATGTTAGTGGTAAATTTAGGTCAATATTTTTTGCATTGATTTGTGAAAATATCTGAATTTTGGTGAAAAGTTTGAAAAATTAGCAATTTTCAAACTTTTAATTTTTATATCCATAAACCAATGAGTCATGCTGTGCAAAATAATTAATAAATGACATATTCAACTTGTCTAATGTGGCTTGTTTTTTGAGGGACGATTTGGCGTTTTCATTTATACCATGTTTTTTTACATATGACTTTTTGATCAATTTTTATTTAATTTTTTATGTGTCAGTATGATGAAAGAGCGACATTTTTAGCTTGTTTTGTTCTTTTTAGTATTATTTTTCTGGTGTTAACCGTACTGATTAAATAACGAAAAATATATTTATAGTTAGGATCATTCCAGATACAGCGATACCAATTATGTGTACTGTAGCATAGCTGGAAAGGACAGAGTTAAATCCCAGCTCTGCAGGGTCTTGATTAGATACACCTGTAGGGTTTTGCATAGAGCCAGGAAGTAGCTTCATGGAGTGGAAGTCTCCTGAGGGTGTGTCAGTCTGCTAGATGAAGCAGAGTTGAGTGTGCTACTGGTGAGTGACGAGCCTCTCTTTCAATGGAGACTGCAGTAAGCAGTCTGTTAGTAAGAGCTGCAGAAAACTGTGATGAAGCTGCAGCCTGTTAAGTGTGAACAGTGCCCGGAGTTGAAAACCTCTGTCTGGCGCTGGAAGTTGAAGGTGCTCAAGCTGAAGGCGATACCGCAGTAGTAGTAAGAGCACCCACCTCTCGTCAACATGCCCACTTCCGATTTTTGACTGGTGCCCCGCCCCTTTTTGGCACCTGTCCCGCCTCCACTTCCGGTCTAAACCCCTCACCTCTCCTCCCCATTCTCCACCCACTCTCCGCCCCTATGTGTGTCAATACCTCTTACATCAGTTCCGTCCCCGCCCCGGAAGCAGCCCATGTTCAGCCTCTGTTACGTCTCCCTTGACCGCCCACATGCCCTTCACCCAAGGTTGTAGGTTAAAGTGTAAGCGCCATATGTAAGAAAAACATGTCAAGACATGTTTTTGTGAGAAAAGGCAGCCCCAGGATCCCTAGGGTTAATGGTAGCATTCTGTAGTGTTCATAATAATGACGTAATAAAAGTGTTTTAAAAAAATATACATTTATTATAGATTCACTTAGAGGTATACACAAATCAAGAAATGGAAAAAGGTGTAAATAGATCTAAAAATACAACATTATACAAGCAAATCTATAGGTTACAATACATTTCAGTGCTAATATTTACAAAGTTAACCATGCGCTCGGCGACAGCGGCGCGATTCTGTTTCAACAGCTAATGCCCTCTAGCGGCTGGCGTTGAGGTAGCGAGTACTTGTGATGCTGTTTTGAAGGGATTTGACGGCACACTCAACATCATTTTTAATTCGTTCAGAGCGTCTCTGGTCATATGGTGACCGATAACGGTCGAAGGTATGTTTAACTCGGCCATAGCCCTCATAAAAACGTCCCATCCTTGTGGAGCGTTCTTTTTGGTTAGTCAGTGACTTTGCAGAGTGCTCCGTACAAGGTCCAACATATGGGTGCCGGGAATGATGGTCCCTTTGTAGACAAATTCACCTTTCTCAGTCCATGTAGCAATGTCTTTGTGTTGCAAGAAACTGTTGAGTAGTATATCTGCATTTTTTCGGAAATGGGGGTTGAGGTGATCTACAAACTGGGGGGCAGAGGGGCGTATCTCTATTTCACCCGCTGGTGATGGTGATTGTTCACAAGGTTTAAACGTGTAAGTTCAGAACCTTCGTGCTTAGCATGCAGCAAACTTCTCTGTAGTATTTCGGTGTATCTTTTAATCTTTACGCCGTCAGGCAAATCAGTGCGGCGTAGAATGTCGCCGATTTCGTCGTCTAACCTTTGGAGTGTCGTCTGACACACGGTAGTCGTTTGATGGTACGGTAGTCTGTAGCGTATTCTGCACCTGTAGCGGAGATAAAGGTACGTCAGTTGTTTGAAGAAAAGGGACCTCGTCGTTAATACCCGTAGGGTAAAAAAGTAAAGTCATCAAACAACTGACGTACCTTTATCTCCGCTACAGGTGCAGAATACGCTACAGACTACCATACCATCAAACGACCGACGCGTAGCTATAGATAGAGTCGTGAAGTCTAAAGAGAAACGTGCTCGACGAATTTACTCCGTGGCGCAACAGGTCTTAAACATACAACATCATGGATCCCCGCTTACAACACCCATTCTCGTGCATTCTAGCGGGCCCCTCTAACTCAGGAAAATCCTATTTTGTCAAACAGGTTTTAGCTCACGCGACAACACATTTATCTCACAAACGCGATAATATTGTTTGGTTTTATTCTTGTTGGCAAAAAATGTACGATGAACTGAGTCATTCCTTCCCCAGTATTCGTTTTATCGAAGGTTTGCCGCAGACTTTTGTAGATGACGAACTATACCCGCCTGACATGATCAACTTGGCGGTGGTGGACGATCTCATGGAGGCCCGCTAGCTGTAATTCAGAACTGGAAAAAGCATTTACTAAATACGTTCATCATAGAAGCTTGAGCATGTTCTATTTGGTTAAAAATGTTTTTTGTCAGGGGAAAAAGAGTAGAACCATCACCTTGAATACCAAGTACATGTGTTAGGCGTCGGGTGTTTGCTGGATTTGAAATGGGTTCAGAACTAGTGTTGAGCCACCCCCGTAGTGTTCAAGTTCGGTTCGGTTCGTCGAACACCCGTGTGTTCGCCGAACTGTTCGTCGAACTGTTCGTCGAACACCTTCGAACACCGTTAAAACCAATGGCAGGCAAACAAAAACACATAGAAACACATAGAAAACACCTTCAAAGGTGTCCAAAAGCTGACAAACTGCTCAGAAGACACAACTAACACATGGAAAAGTGACAAGTACATATAGTCATGCGAAAAGAAAAGAGGTGGAGGAGTAAAAGGAGGGGGAGACACAGAAATAGGCATGTCATGCCCTTCTAAAATCCAAAAAGTGAGAAGCCGACACGTTCAGTCCGCTCCTGCCCGTGCCACCTCCGTGTCGCCGGGTTTGTGCCAGAGCCGCGGTGAACCCTGACGGCCAGCCCCCCTCTCCCAATACTGGTGCCTGTCCGCTGGTGGGTCGAGCGAGCCCCCCTGTGGTGGAGGCAGCTCTAAGCTTTTAATTTAAATTGTCTCTCTAATTTGAATGAATATACTTTAAATCCATTTGCAAGGATCTATTGGAGGGCAAGTCTCATGCCAGCAGCCGCGTAATTCCAGCTCCAGTAGCGTCCACTAAAGCTGCTGCAGTTAAAAAGCTTTTATAAGGATCGAGCTCGGCTGTCCACCGCAAGGCATCCTACTGCCAGTCCCAGCCCCTATGCTTTGGGGTGCCTCCTGATGCTCTTCACTGAGTATCCCGTGGTCCCGAAGCATTTCCTTTGAAAAAATTAAGTGTCCAAACTACAGGTGGTGTAGCTTGCTTAACAGCCGGGATAATCCGCTGACTAGCAGACACTGCTACTAGGCACAAAGTATTTCCTGGGCTAGATGCAGTTAAAAATTTGTAATACTCTCGTTGGATGCTGAGAAAGCATTCCATAGAGTCTCCTGGCACGCCATATATGATTCTCTTAAAAAGCTTGGGGTAGGGGTCTAGGGGACCCTTTTATAGCCAAAATCACGGCCCTGTATCACAATACGTCACCTAGGCTGAAGATAAATGGAACTGTAGCACCCTGAGGGCTCGGTTGCTACAGAGGTATTGCACCTCACCCAGAGGTGTGATATCTCACTCTCAGGTAAGGATGGAGTGTGGATCAGGACCCGACACCTGCATGCATTACACCACATTGCCATGGGGCAGGGCGACCAATATGCCTCTGAGATGGGCACGACAGTCCCTGTCCCTGGCTGGAGTGGGGGGAGGGAACACTGAGGAAGGGGAACCCTGTAGTGCAGGAGCAGGGAGGAAGCAGTTCCTGGGTGCATTGAGAAGGGAGTATAAAAGGTGGGCACCATCTTAGTTCAGTGCAGAGAAGTCTGAGCAGAAGTGGCAGGGAGCAGGGGCTCTGCATGAGCTCTGCTCCGGAGGCGGGCCTAGTAACAGAGGCCCAGGCCTGGAAGAGGGAGAAGGAAGGAAGAGGAGCGGAGAAGGCTCCAGGAACGAGGAATGAAGGGATCCCAGGGGTGCGGACGGGCGAGTCGCCACCGCACGCCCGAATCCACCTGCGTGGAGGGGTCAGGCCAAAGGGGGAGACCGGTCCCCCAAACTAGTGGAGGCAGGAAACGACCCTCAGCTAGAAACCGGAGGCTGTGATATTTTATGTGGCGCAGCCCCTCGCTACACCCGCTAGGAAGGCACCACATAGGGTCAGGGAAACTGGCGCCAAGTTTACCAAGAGGAGGCCCGAGGCAGCCGGACAGAAGGGTTGGTAAGAAAGGCCAGACAAAGGACACACAAATGGGGTCCTGTGAAGCGCTCCAAAGTTATCTGGGAGTTGTCTGAGCCCCTCACCTGGTGAGCACAGTACGACGTGGGCAGCCATTACCTGCAGACGTGGTCTGGATAATAAGAACTGTGAGTAAAGGCCCTGGACTGCATCACTGACTCCGTGTCGTTACTGCTGCTGCCCTGCACCATCACCCCCATCCTCCGCATACACTGCCCTGAGGCTATACTCCTCCCGTGGGGAGTTATGCTACGCTCTGCTGCACCCACAACACCAGCCTCAGCGGTCTGCCCTGCAGCGGCGGTTCACTCTGACCGCAATCCACGGGTGGCGTAGTCGGACATTTAAACATCAAAACCACATAAATAGTTCCGCCACTGGTTTGACCACCCTGAGCCACGGAACCGGGTCGCCGCCACGAAGACTACAACCACCAGCATCCACCAAAAAGGGTCCGGCTCCGGGTGTCCCAAGGCCCAGGGGGTGCATCAGAACATTTTCATCACCTTTCACAATCACCAATGGGACAAGGCAGGGATGTCCTCTGTCCCCTCTCTTATACATCCTAGTGACGGAGCACCTGCTCTCATCAATTTGCCATAACCCCAATATTAGGTGGATTGAGGTGGGAGGCACCGAGTACAAGTGCTCTCTATTTGCTGATGATGTCCTAGTATATATCACTCAATCACATATATCCATCCATGCTGTTATGGCTGAAATAGATCACTTTGTTACATGGTAAAATTTTAAAATCAATGCAGCGAAGTCTGAGGACCACGATGTCTCCCTCCCCAAATCCATATAGGATTCCATCCAGTCCAACTTTCCCTTTGCCTGGCCCTCACAGGGTATCAAATTCTTAGGAATTCCTATTCATAGAGACCTCTCCCATCTATGTTATCTTAATTTTGGGCCCTTTATTGAACAACTCCATACAGACCACGGTTGGCAAGTTAGAACTGTAAGATTCACTACGTGAACCACTGGTGTTTTGTGGAAAAGCACATGTACACTGTGTTCCAAATTATTATGCAAAAAGTGTTTAGGAGTGATAAGGGAAGAATTTGTTTGTTTGTCAGTTAAACTCATTGATGGTGATGTGTGTCAGGGCTCTTTATATCACTGTAAGCAATTGCAGACACCTGTGCTAATTAGTTTGGCAGGTGTGTCCAATGAAAGGCAAGACTACTTAAAAAGGCTGTCTCACATTATTAAGCAGCCTACATTTTCTGCCAAAATGGGAAAGAAAAAGGATGTGTCGGCTGCTGAGAAGCAACAAATTGTGGAGTGTTTAGGTCAAGGCATGACTACAATCAACATTGTGCGATGATCAGGATGAAGTGTCTTGGCAATCAAGAAGTATGTAGCTGATTCACAGTACATACGTGTGCGTGCTGATAAGGGCAAATTGAGGACTCTTTCTTACAGGCAATTACATCAGGTTAAAAGAGCAGCGGCAAAAAAGCCTTGTCATAGCAGCAGACAAGTTTTTGAAGCTGCTGGTGCCTCCAACGTCCCCCGAACAACAAGATGCAGGGTCCTTCAGAGGTTTGCAGCTGTGCATACGCCATCCTGTCGACCTCCTCTATCCACTTCACACAAGCAGAAACGGCTCCAGTGGGCCAAACATTACATGAAGACTGATTTCAAAACTGTTTTGTTCACGGATGAGTGCCGTGCAGCGCTCGATGGTCCAGATGGATGGAGTGGAGGATGGCTGGTTGATGGACACCCCACGCAAACACGGCTACAGCGCCAACAAGGAGGAGGTGGAGTAATGTTTTGGGCTGGAATCATGGGGAGAGAGATTGTCGGCCCCTTTAGGATCCCTGAAGGCGCTAAAGATGAACTCCATAATGTATGTGGATTTTCTCAAACAGCACTTCCTGCCATGGTTCAAGAAGAAGAACCGTGTATTTCACAGCAAGATCATTTTTTGCATGATAATGCACCATCTCATGCTGCACATAAAACATCTGCATCTCTGGCTGATATGGGCATAAAAGGGGACAAACTTATGGTGTGACCCCCATGCTCCCCTGACCTCTACCCCATTCAGAACCTCTGGAGCATCATCAAAAGTAGTGTCTATGATGGCGGGAGGCAGTTCACATCTAAGCAACAGCTCTGGGAGGGTATTCTGTCCTCATGCAAAACAATTGAAGCAGAAACCATCCAAAACCTGACAAATTCAATGGATGAGAGAGTTCAGAAGCTCCTTTCGAACAAGGGGTCCTATGTGAAAATGTAACATCACATACAATAAAGTTTTGAGTTGAAAACTGTTTGATTTCAGTTTCTAATAACCTGCTAATGCTTATAATTTAAAAAATGACCATTTTTTTGGTCTTTATTAAAATGAAAAGGTTGATCGAAAAGTTTGGGGGATCTAAGAGTGTGGCAACCCAGTAGTCATGATTACTTCGAATTCTGACAAAATGAGGGTCATGTTGCAGGTAGTGCAGCAAGAAGGCACTTATGTGTCTTGCGCATCTCGGAGCCCCAAAATTATTTTCCGGGCTAGATGCAGCTAAAAATTATTATTAATTTTAAATCTGGTGGAGCTTAGTATAGATGGCCTAATAGGATCAGTGCTGCACACTGCTACAAAGCCCAAATTAGTTTCCAGTCAAGATACAGATAAACATGATTAGTAATTTTAAATCTGGTGGAGCTTATTATAGATGGCCTAATAGAATCAGTGCTGCACACTGCTACAAAGCCCAAATTATTTTCCAGCCAAGATACAGATAAACATGATTAGTAATTTTAAAGCTTAAAACGGTTGGTAGGGTGATTTTAACCAATCATCAAGCTTTTACTCTCCCCAGGATGACACAGGGGTAGAAAAGTCTTTTCGGATCCATGATTTGTTCATCTTTATGAACGTGAGTCTGTCTACATTATCAGTGGAGAGCCGCGTGCGCTTATCTGTCAGCACACCACCAGCAGCGCTGAACACACGTTCAGACAGAACGCTGGCTGCGGGGCATGACAAGATCTCCAAGGCGTAAGTGGCTAGCTCCGGCCATTTATGCAGATTGGAAGCCCAAAAAGAGCAAGGGTCCAGTGACTCAGTCATGGCTTCAATGTTTACTTGGAGATACTCCTGTACCATCGTCTCTAGGCGTTGACTATGTGTCAGACTTCTTGTCTCCTGTGGCCTTGCAAAGGATGGGCTAAAAAAGTGGTGAAATGATTCCGCAAAATTGATGTTACAAGCAGATACTGTGGTTCTGTTACGGTTTGAGTGCTGAACACTTGACGGTCCCACGGTTGGCAAGTTGGAACTGTGAGATTCACTACGTGCACCACTGGTGTTTTGGGGAAAAGCACATGTAAGATTCTGCAACAGTCTCTGCTGATACTCCTGCATGCGTGCATCCCTTTCTATGGCAGGAATAATTTCTGCAAATTTACTTTTGTACCGGGGATCTAACAGTGTGGCAACCCAGTAGTCAGGATTATTTCTAATTCTCACAATTCGAGGGTCATGTTGCAGGTAGTGCAGCAAGAAGGCACTCATGTGTGTTGCGCATCCAGGAGCACCAAGTCCCTGTTGTGTTGGTGGCGAGGTAACAATCATGCTTCCTTACTCTGTCCTCTCCCCCCAACCTCGCACAACAGAAATGTGATCAAGGTCTCCCTCATCTGATGAGTCTTTCATCAGTTCGTCCTCCACTTCTTCCTGGGCTCCTGCACCTTCCTCACTAGTTTGGCTGCTACCATGCGCCCTGGTAAAACCATCTCCCCCACCCTCACATGCCTGCCGCCTTGGTGCTGCCGACCGTCTGGACCTTGCAGATGTTAGCCCTTCCGCATACAACTCCTCCTCCTCTACTTCCTCCACCTCCTCTTGTGCCACCACCTGACTCCGAATTCTGTTTAACATGTGCTCCAGCATGTAAATCACCGGAATAGTCATGCTGATAATGGCATCGTCAGCACTAAACATCTTCGTCGCCATTTCAAAACTGTGCAGAAGGGTGCATAGGTCCCTGATCTGAGACCACTCCTCCAGCGTGATTTGCCCCACCTCTGGATCTCGTTGGCCCAGGCTATACGTCAGAACGTATTGCACCAGGGCTTGTCGGTGCTGCCACAGTCGCTGCAACATGTGCAGAGTTGAATTCCACCGGGTAGGCACATCGCATTTTAGCCGGTGAAGTGGCAGGCCCAACGACTTCTGTAGAGATGTAAGTCGCTGAGCTGCGGTATGCGAACGGCGGAAGTGAGCACACAGCGACCATGCCCTCTGCAGAAGGCCATCTAGTCTGGGATAGTGAGCTAAAAATTGCTGGACAACCAGGTTCAACACGTGAGCCATACAAGGCACGTGTGTGACATTGCCCCGGCGAAGGGCCGCACCCAGGTTTGCAGCATTGTCGCACACGGCCTTCCCTGGTTTCAGGTCCAGTGGAGACAACCATTCATGAAATTGGTTCTCCAGAGCTGACCACAACTCCTCAGCTGTGTGACTCACATTTCCCAGACATTTCAAAGTAAAAACCGCCTGATGACGTTGAGCCCTACTGCCAGCATAGTAAGGAGGTGTGCAGGATCCCTTCTGCGCAGTTAGAAAGCTTGTGGCATGACCAGACAGGCTTTGGGTGCAGGTGGAAGACCGAGAGGAGGTTGAGGAGGCAGAAGCAGTGGAGGAACTTTGACATAAAGAGGATTGACGCACAACTCGTGGGGACGGCAAGACTTGGACAGCAGCCCCTTGTCCTGCTGTCACCATAGTTACCCAGTGCCCAGTCAGCGACATGTAACGCCCCTGTCCATGCCTACTCGTCCAAGTGTCTGTGGTGAAATGCACCCTGTCACACACAGAGTTTCTTAAAGAAGTGGTGATGTTGTGTGCGACATGCTGGTGGAGCGCAGGCACACCTTTCTTTGAGAAGTAGTGCCGACTGGGCATCTGGTACTGGGGCATTGCGACGGACATAAGGTCTCGAAAATCCTCTGTGTCCACCAGGCGGAAAGGCAGCATTTCTGTAGCCAAGAGCTTGCAGATGGTGAAATTCAACCTCTTAGCTTTCTCATGGCTAGGAGGAAATGGTCTTTTACTTGTCCACATCTGAGGGACCGAGGGCTGGCTATTGTGCTTAGACGGGGTTGATAAGGGTGTCCCCGGCAAACTGCTGGTCTGTGAGGAAGATGCAGGCGGACATGTTAGGTTGCCTTGATCCAAAGGTGGTGCTATCGATGTCGGACAGCGCTCAACACCAGCTGGTGTTACCACCTCCAAAGAAAATGATGACCTGCCAATCACGCTGGCTGTTGCGGGTAAAGAGGTGGCAGGTCTGCGCCCCAAAACAGGTGTGACTGCTGTCCCCCCAGTCACAGAGGATGAAGAGGCCGCGGATGCACAAGATATGGCAGACGGTGGTTGGCCCGGCCGGCTAGGCCGCATTGTAGCACACTGAGCTTCCCACTGCAACTTATGCTTCATGTCCATGTGCCGGTTCATGCATGAAGTACTCAAACTATGCATTTTTTGGCCTCTACTTAGCTTTTGCTGACAAATGTTACAGATAACACGAGTTGGGTCATCTTTATCGATCTGAAAAAATGCCCAGGCTATGCAAGGCTTAGCACCCATGCGACCTGAAGAGCCACCATGACTTGTGGTGAGAGGCAGAGTTGTGTTTGAGGATGCAGTTGTTGACGTGCTTCCAGTACTACGTCTCTGTCCAGGAAGGCGCAACCTGACCTCGTCGTCACTAGCATCTTCCTCCACCTCCTCTGCTGACCTCATCTCTTGGCTGACTGTGGGTTGACAGTAAGTGGGATCTCCAACCTCATCATCATCACCCTGTGCGTTATCACACCCGTCGTCCTCAGAGCCAACCTGTTCCTGCCCTGACAAAAAACTAAAGTTGTCGCTCCAATCAGGTATTTGAGTCTCATCATCGTCTTCCTCATTGTCTCCACCAACAGTAGTTACAGTTTGGGAATGAGGGTCTACATTATGGTCAGAACCTTCTGCGTCTGGTCCTGGATCCGACTCATAAAGATTCTCGGCATCAGTGCAGATCATTTCCTCATCTGGATTCACAGAAGCGCTGGAGTCGACCTCTGATTCCCAGGCTATAGTATGAGTAAACAGCTCTGCAGACTCAACCATCTGTTCTTCCTCATACTCAGACGGGCAGCTGGAGATTTGGGAGCTGTGAGGAAGCAAGTGCGATTGGGGTGACACCTTTGAGGACTGGAGTATTTGTGATGTTGAAGTTGATGTGGAGGAGAGCCCACTTAAAGGAGCACTTGATATCCGTTGAAGCACCTGCTGTTTTTGTGCCTCATCTGGAATTTGTAGCAATTGGCGTGGCCGTAAGAAAGGGATCTTATCACATTGTCCGCTAAAAGAAGTAGACATTTTAGTTTGGCTGGAAGATGGTCTTTCTTCTGCAGATGTTACTGTTGCTTTAACACCTACCCCACGGACACAACCTTTTTTCCCCTTCCCAACACGCCTATTCTCCTTTCCACCAGCAGCAGGCCTTTTTCCACTCATTTTGGTGGTTAACTAATTCACAACTCTGGAGTTGTTTGCACAAAAAAACAATGGATGGGAACCGAGCAGAGCTGAGTGGCCAAACTGTGGTATTAGGCCAAAACTATTGGCTGGGTTAGATGCAGAAAAAAATTATATTCAGTTTGCAACCTGATGGAGGTCAGTATAGATGGACTAATAGAACAAGTCCCACACACAGCTAGAAGCCGAAATATTTTTTCAGAGCTAGATGCAGAAAAAAATTATATTCAGTTTGCAACCTGATGGAGGTCTGTATAGATGGATTAATAGAACAAGTCCCACACACAGCTAGAAGCCCAATATTTTTTCAGAGGTAGATGCAGAAAAAATATATATTCAGTTTGCAACCTGATGGAGGTCAGTATAGATGGACTAATAGAGAAAGTCCCACACACTGCTAGAAGGCCAAACATTTTTTCAGAGCTAGATGCAGACAAAATATTATTTTTAATTTGCAACCTGATGGAGGTCAGTATAGATGGACTAATAGAGAAAGTCCCACACACTGCTAGAAGGCCAAATATTTTTTCAGATCTAGATGCAGATATAAATTATTTTTAATTTGCAACCTGATGGAGGTCAGTATAGATGAAATAATAGAGAAAGTCCCACACACTGCTAGAAGGAAAAATATTTTTTCAGAGCTAGATGCAGAAAAAAATTATATTCAGTTTGCAACCTGATGGAGGTCAGTATAGATGGATTAATAGAACAAGTCCCACACAGCTAGAAGCCGAAATATTTTTTCAGAGGTAGATGCAGAAAAAAATTATATTCAGTTTGCAACCTGATGGAGGTCTGTGTAGATGGATTAATAGAACAAGTCCCACACACAGCTAGAAGCCCAATATTTTTTCAGAGGTAGATGCAGAAAAAATATATATTCAGTTTGCAACCTGATGGAGGTCAGTATAGATGGACTAATAGAGAAAGTCCCACACACTGCTAGAAGGCCAAATATTTTTTCAGAGCTAGATGCAGACAAAAAATTATTTTTAATTTGCAACCTGATGGAGGTCAGTATAGATGGACTAATAGAGAAAGTCCCACACACTGCTAGAAGGCCAAATATTTTTTCAGAGCTAGATGCAGATATAAATTATTTTTAATTTGCAACCTGATGGAGGTCAGTATAGATGAAATAATAGAGAAAGTCCCACACACTGCTAGAAGGCCAAATATTTTTTCAGAGGTAGATGCAGAAAAAAAATATATTCAGTTTGCAACCTGATGGAGGTCAGTATAGATGGATTAATAGAACAAGTCCCACACACAGCTAGAAGCCCAAATATTTTTTCAGAGGTAGATGCAGAAAAAAATTATATTCAGTTTGCAACCTGATGGAGGTCAGTATAGATGGACTAATAGAACAAGTCCCACACACTGCTAGAAGCCCAAATATTTTTTCAGAGCTAGATGCAGAAAAAAATTATATTCAATTTGCAACCTGATGGAGGTCAGTATAGATGGACTAATAGAATGATGCTATGCCCAAAAGATTTTACTTCACTAGGTGCAGTAAAAAAATTGGTATTCTATACACTGGTGGTATATCTTGCAACACAGATAGGCTACTCCACTGACTAACACACTCTGCAATAGGCCAAAAAGGATTAGCTTTGCTAGATTCAGCCAAATGCTGTGAAAAAAACTTGCACAGCACTGGCACAGACCTGCCTGGCAAAAACTGATAGGAACTGATGTAACCTAGTCCTGAAAAGGACTGCAATTACAATTAGTCTTTACTCCCACAATCTATCTATTTAAGAGCACAGACCTGCCTGATAAAAGTCGTAGGAAATGCTGTAACCTAGTCCTTAAAAGGACTGCAATCACAACTATTCCCTACTCCAAAGCTATCTGTAGATTTGTGCGAAAATTGGCTTGAAATTAACAAGGTATAGCGCACACAGCAACAGCGGTGCCGTCTAACACGCAGCTGCAGCAGTGAGAAAATGGTCGCGACGGGGAAAATGGCTTGGTCTTATAGGGCAAGTACATGTGACATACACTGCCAATGACACATGCCCTTGCTTGTGTGAAAAAAAGCACTTCGCTCCGTGTGTGCGCTGCTGACAGGCTGACAGATTGCACCTCCCCACTGTAAATGCGGGAAAGAGAAAAAAAAATGGAGATCTTCATTATTCCTGCAGAGATCCATCCCCTGCCCCTCCCCCCACCCCGCTGTACACTCAAACTGCGTATTAACATTAATTTTCATCATTACTGAGAAAAAATCCAGTTAAGATTTTGGTGCACGAACAGTTATCGCACAGCCAAATTTTTCTCAAATCGTTTGTGTTCGCTGAATGGCTCGAACACTGCCCAAAGCAGCTTGAATTTGAGATTGGCGAACAGTTTTAGTTGAACAATGCTCATCTCTATTCAGAACCATCAGTGGATTCTGTGGTCTCCCATTCCAATCCAGCCAGGGCAGATGCTGCTCAGCATCATTGTCAGTCCCAATGCCTAGCTGGTGCACGAGATGTACAGGTTGTCTCTTGGGTCTTTGTTCCTAGCAACATGAAGCGTAGATTGCGGAGGGAAACAGGGCTGCTGCAGCCTAAGTCCAGGATTCTCTGCACTGAGCATGCCCGTGACATGGCGGACCGTGATTGGTGGTTTGGGAGTCAGCTGACCCGGTGACCTGGCACCGCCTGATTGGTCGTGGGTGACGTCACCAATAGCGCGATGGTGGGCAGGGCTTAATCTTTAAAAAGCCCGCCCACAAACATGGTGGTGGCTCTGATCATTGAGCAGTGATGGTGTTGTGTGGACGCTTGGTCGTTTGAGCTCCACGTGTGCTTTAGCTTGATTCAGGCAGGTTTAGCGAGGGATAAGCAGCCTTAGATGGAGGGAGGAAGGTAGCTTCGTCTGACAGTCTGGCTCCGACAAAGGGGTCGCCATACACCCCGAGCAGTCTGCAGACGCCCTATTCCCGGCTCCGCCTGTAAGCCACGTGGAGAGATACTCCTCAGTCTGGTAGCACGCTGGCTGGGAGCATGTATACGCCGGCGTGTAGCACCCACGCATCCTACCGCCTGCTGTGTAGTCTCTGTGCTGTAACAGGACTACAGATACATTATTTATCACACATCTCTCGTGCAGTTAACGGAGATAGTACGAATCCCTATTCCCGTTCCGGTGTGCAGTAACACGGAGGGGATTGTTATTTAAGTTGGTTGTTTTACCTTCTCACGCGGAAGGTGTTCGGCCGCAGTCCACCAGGCCGCATCGCGGACCCCGGGTTCGGTTGCTTTCCATTATTTAATAAAGTTGTTTGCAACCGTCCCCTTAACAACATGGTTCTATTTAATAACCCCCGCGATAAAATACAAATTGTGACGCTAGCCAGACAGATGTATCCAAGGAACTTGCGTTTCTTCTTAGAAGCTTTCGAAGACGCTACGCGAGAGC
This sequence comes from Phyllobates terribilis, assembly GCF_046119375.1. NCBI lineage: Eukaryota > Metazoa > Chordata > Amphibia > Anura > Dendrobatidae > Phyllobates > Phyllobates terribilis. The sequence continues at coordinate 104,843,135 of NW_027362767.1, forward strand.
CTTATGGATTCTTGCTCGTAGATTTGAGAGGTGATACGCCCGAGGAATATCGCTTAAGAACTGGTCTGTTTCCACCAGCTTTACCAGCAGCGTACGTTCTAAAAGGTAAAACTCATTCTAAAAAGTGAATTTTTTACACTGCTGTGATTATTCATACCCATAACCTTCATTCTGTCAACATGTCTGAGGGAGTGAGGCGTAACTGGGCTCTCTTGAAAAAACTGGTGAAAGCAAATGCGTCGGAGAGAAAGCTTATTCTGAAGACCGCCGGCAGAGATAGCTATCAATATTCTGAAAGGTCGGCTTCCTCTCAAAGAGCGCCAAAGAAAAATATTACAAAAAAATGGCGTAGAGCTATAAGAAATCTGAGTGACAAAAAAGTGTCCATTCGGAGAAAACAGTATCTATTGAATCAGTCTGGAGGCTTCATAGGGCCGCTTCTAGCTATTGCTATACCGCTAATAACGAGTTTAATAACCGGTAGATGATGGAACGTGCTGAGAAAATGTACTTGGTTCCGGCGCATGAGATTAACAGACTAAAAAACGTCGGCCCGTCGGTGCCTACCGTGCGTCAGACGACACTCCAAAGGTTAGACGACGAAATCGGCGACATTCTACGCCGCACTGATTTGCCTGACGACGTAAAGAATAAAAGATACACCGAAATACTACAGAGAAGTTTGCTGCATGCTAAGCACGAAGGTTCTGAACTTACACGTTTAAACCTTGTGATCCCTACTGATGGTGACCAATCACCATCACCAGCGGGTGAAATAGAGATACCCCCCTCTGCCCCCCAGTTTGTAGATCACCTCAACCCCCATTTCCGAAAAAATGCTGATATACTACTCAACAGTTTCTTGCAACACAAAGACTTTGCTACATGGACTGAGAAAGGTGCATTTGTCTACAAAGGGGCCATCATTCCCGGCACCCATATGTTGGACCTTGTACGGAGCACTCTGTAAAGTCACGGACTAACCAAAAAGAACGCTCCACAAGGATGGGACATTTTCATGAGGGCTATGGCCGAGTTAAACATACCTTCGACCGTGATCGGTCACCATACGACCAGAGACGCTCTGAACAAATTAAAAATGATGTTGAGTGCGCCGTCAAATCCCTTCAAAACAGCATCACATGTACTCGCTACCTCAACGCCAGCCGCTAGAGGGCGTTTACTGTCGAAACAGAGAATCGCGTCGCTGTCGCAGAGCGCATGGTTAACTTTGTAAATATTAGCATTGAAATGTATTGTAACCTATAGATTTGCTTGTATAATGTTGTATTTACACCTCTATTTACACCTTTTTCCATTTCTTGATTTGTGTATACCTCTAAGTGAATCTACATAAATTTATATTTTTTTAAACACTTTTATTACGTCATTATTATGAACACTACAGAATGCTACCATTAACCCTAGGGATCCTGGGGCTGCCTTTTCTCACAAAAACGTGTCTTGACATGTTTTTCTTACATATGGCGCTTACACTTTAACCTACAACCTTAGGTGAAGGGCATGTGGGCGGTCATGGAGGACGTAACAGAGCCTGAACATGGGCTGCTTCCGGGGCGGGGATGGAACTGACGTAACAGATATTGACACACATAGGTGCGGTAAGGTTTTGCTTCCGTGGGCGGGGACAGAACTGACGTAACAGGTATTGACACACATAGGGGCGGAGAGTGGGTGGAGAATGGGAGGAGAGGGAAGGAGTTTAGACCGGAAGTGAAGGTGGGACAGGTGCCAAAAAGGGGCGGGGCACCTGTCAAAAAAACAGAAGTGGGCGTGTTGACGAGAGGTGGGTGCTCTTACTACTTACCGCAACTGGTGGGATCGAGCCTTCTCTGTGTACGACGTCTGGTTTGGGAGAAAGGGCTGTAATCTGTTCAGATGAGCCCACCCTGACATATGTGATCATGAGTAAATGATCAGGCCGTGTGCAGAAAACCCCAAATATCAGTGGCTGGCTACTGTGGACAATAGCTGTTTTGTTTGACCTTGCTGGGGCAAGCTCAGACATGTGTTAGTAGCCAGGGTCTGTTCTGTTTAGTTAGCACCTGGACAAGGCTAGGGATTTATGTTGAGAAGTTTGTTTTAGTGCTGTGCAACCTGAGGAAAGCAATAAAAACTGAACATGTTTGGATCAAAACTGCATTGCCTGTGTGAACGCTACCTAATGCCTACCAGAGAGAGTGAAACCTTTCAGTATGTTTTTTGTTTATTTTTATTTTAACACATAGGCTTTGTTTTTAGTGGTGAAATGTGTTTTTGTGCGCTTTTTTGTGTTTTTTTTTTTTTTTTTTTACTTTTTCACTTAGTCCCACTGTGGGACTTGAATATTTTTCACTTTGATCACTGGTCTCATTCATTGCAGTACTCGTATACTGCAGTGTATGAGACCTGTCAGTTTTTCATTGACTCGGCCTGTTAGTTGTCATGACATCTATAAGCAGGGTCTATCGACATCCGCTATTACAATCATGGGGGGAAATAGTGTTAAAGGGTATGTTTTAACCCCCTTTTAGAGGTTAATCAGCCCTGATCTGTTCCTAAACTTGTCAAGGTCGATGCCACACTGTGTCAGTTGTCATATGAAGCTATCACCCACAGGATTTTCGCCCACTGGAGGGGAGCGATTTACTTATTTCTCACCATTATCTTAATGTGGCGCTGAGGAATAAGGTCCTAAAATGACTGCCGATTTAATGCATATCAATTAAGGGGTTAGTAGGCCCATTATACTGTAGTTATATAGGTTGAAAAAGGTACATGTACATCAGGATCAACCATTCTTGACCACTTTACAATTATACATTATCTATCGTTAGATTATTTATAACCCACTGTTATCTACCTTTCCCAGTACCACCGCTGAGACCTATTCACTTCTTCTGTGGCCGCCTCCCTTTGGTGTAGTCCATACTAGATTTTTTAAATAACACGGGAAACTCCTTTGACATCATCACCCAATGCTTTTTAAGGTCGACTCAGACAGGTAAGTGCTGTCTGAGTATTCAGTAAGTCTTCTGCAGTTTGCCCCACCATCCATTTCTCTTAGCTGGCTAATCATCTTGTCAGCAAACTCCTGCTTGCTTACAATGAGTCTGCAGATACTGCCTACTAGAGATGTGCACATCAGGCAAAATTTGAATTCGCATATTCTAAAAGTTTTTCCTGGTAAATTCTTTTTGCGGGGAATTTATTCTCTGTGAATTTAATATCCCTTATTACGCTTTGGGGTCTTTCAAGACCCCAGAGCATAATAAAAGTTATATGTAGAAAAAAATCCTTAATACCTCACCACTCCAGCCCATCCACTTTTCACTGTCTCCTGTCAGGTCCTCGCCACATCTTCCGATAGCCACCGCTCGCAGTAAAATCCCTGGGTTTCTCACTGTCACGACTTTGTTGTTAAGGTGTGAGATTTCTATTCCAAAAATATATCACCCCCCAAAAAGAAATTAACAAAAAGTAAAAAAAAAAAAATAGTCTGGTTGATATAAATTTTTCCAGGGTTGTCTAAGTTTGTCAACAAAGTTTAGAAATAAATGAAATGTTATACTTGTGTCCAAAATGTATGCTAAACCCAAATATGGCACGGGTGTGGTAGAGTGATTGAAAAAAAAAAGCTTAACATCGTAGCTTAATAGTTTAATATCATGCATAAGAATGTGCTAGCCGCTAGTAGAAGCATCACCCCAGGGGCGGCGTCAGCACCCGGCAAGTGCCGGGGCCCTGAACAAACAGGGGGGCCCACTTACCATCATGGAATGAGGGGAGTAAATAGAAAATTAGCATGCACACTGTCAAATAGAGTTGAGGTGCAGATGCAATGGACTGGAAATGTCCTCAAATCCCGTAAAAATTAATTCATCGCACACTCATGGGAAGTTTTGCTTTTTAGTGCCAATTTATTCATACAAATGAAATGTAGGAAAAATAACAGTGGTGAAGGCGACAATAGGTAGACGTTTTGGCCACACTGGCCTTATTCATTAAGTCGCTATTGTATCAAGTTTGTTTTAGTAGGAAGGCACCATAGAATGTAGAGAGAAGTTCCAGTCAGAAGCTTAACAAAAGACAGGGGTTCATCAGCCTGTGGAGAGCTGCAGTTCCTGTATCAGGGGTGTCTCTAGATGGGGAGTCCCATAAATGGTAGAAGTGGAGGGTACAGGCAGCGTTCCCACGTTAGGCTGTGAGGAATGAGGGGAGGCAGTGCATGTTCTGCGGTCATTCATTTGCATTCGCGTCTTTACATACGCGAATGCAAATGAAGATGCAAGAGCCGACACTTCCAGAATCTTCTCCCTACCTGACATTCAGTGTGATGAGGTCATCTCATCACGCTGCAGACATCATGAAAGCGCCGCAGAGGACCGGACAGCGCGGGTGCAGCAGCCGAGAGATGGTAAGCTCTCGTAGAGATGAAGACATGGCCATACACATAGGGGATTAATATGGAAAGGGGCCCGGGCCCGTATGGGGATGCGGTATTACAGCTGGGTGAGTCTTTATGGAGATGCTGAAGTATAAAGGGCTCAATATGGAAATATAGGGCACTTTAATATGAAGATGGGGCAGTATAGGGGTCTCTATATAGAAATGGGGCAGTATAAGTGTATTTGATATGGAGATTGGGAAGTATATTGTGCTCTTTATGGAGACTGGACAGTGTAAGGGGATTCTGTATGGAAATGGGCACTATAGGGGGTTGTGTATGGAGATGGAGCAATATAAGGGGGATTCTGTATGGAAATGGGCACTATAGGGGGTTGTGTATGGAGATGGAGCAATATAGGGGGATTTTATATGGAAATTGAGCACTATAGGGGTTCTGTATGGAGATGGGGCAGTATAGGGGGATTCTGTATGGATATGGGCCAGTATAGGGTGCTCTGTATCAAGATGGGCAGGATAGGGCACTCTATATGGAGATGGGGAAGTATAAAAGGACTCTTTTTGTAGATGGGATAGTATAGGGGGCTTAGCATGGCAATTGGTAGCATAGGGATGCTCTTTATAAAGATGGGTCAGTAATGGGGTCTTTGTGTGGAGATGAAGCAGTGTAGGGGACTCTGTACAATATGCGGCAGCATAGGGGGCTCAATATGGAGATGGTGCATTGTTCGGGGTCACTTTGTGGAGATAAGACAGTATGGAGGTCTGAAAGAGGGGGGCGGCTCTGCATGGAGTTGGGGTAGTATGTGAGGATTTGGTGTGGAGATTGGGAAGTAAAGGGGGGACTCAGTATGCAGATGGATCAATAAGGGGAGCCTGTGACTGGAGATTGGGCAGTATGGGGATCAGAATGGAGAAGGGGCAGCATTGGAAGGACAGTGTAAAAAACAGGCTCAGTAATAAGTTGGGGGAACAGTGTGAAGAGGGGGCTCAATATGGAGTGAAAGCATAGTGGGTGGGTCAGCATTGGGGGAAAACAATGTGGAGGTCATAGTCCATAAAGAAGGAAGATGTATTGGGTATATCTCATAATAGAGGAAAATGTGGCAGTTGTAGTTCACCAGGGCATACAGCATGGTGATAGTCATAGTAAAAAAAAAAAAGTGGACCAGTACGATGGGAATATGTTATAAGTGGGGACACTATGTAACATAAGAGACAATGTGGGGTAATTTGTGTGCAAAAAGAGCACAGTGAGGGGCAATTATTTACTTCGGGGCACAGTGTAGGGATTATTTAGGGCACAGCATGGGTGGTCATATTTATTCTATACTGTACTATACCTATATCTCTTCCATATTTGTGCATCATGAATCGTGGCATGGGTTAAAGGGGCCTACTGAGACTCTTTCGCCCAGGGCCCACGAAAACCTGGAGCAGGCCCTGCATCACCCCATTAATACGCTTGCCAGTTTTTGGTACTACCACTGTCGGCAGTGGATAATGTGTATGTACTGCTGACAGTACATGTCCCTGCAGTAAGTAGTACCAAAAACAGGTCACATTTGGCCTCTGGCAAGGGTATTAATGGCGAAAGAGCAGAGGACATAATGAAGTATATGTCACATCACTCATTTTAATAACTGCAGGATGATATAGCCTCTGACAGCAACACAATCAGCTAAAGTCAGTGTTCAATCCTAACAATTGTTTAGCTCTCTGCAGGTTCTGGAAGAGGAAAATAAGCCATGGCCATCCCACCTCCTATAGACTAAAAACTACACCTATCCATCAGCATTTGAAGCAATATCACTTGCTCATTTGGTAATGTCAAGCTGGCTAGCAATCAAAGCAAGCCTAAAGTTGTCCTCCTCCCCGTTATTGTGATGCTCATCTTTCTGTTAGCCAAGCCGAAATCCTTAAGTTGTACCTGGTGTCATCATCACCATTGTCATCATTGTCATCCTCCTTTACTGATAATCATACTCTGAGTATGCCTCCTACTCCTTTGTTTTTGTAAAGGCAAATATCCGTCACCGATTGTGTGTTCAGTAAACAACCAAACACTCCTACTGGTTTGGCAACTAAAGTCACACCATGGCAAGTTATTGGTAGTGCAGTCTCATAGAAAGGTGTGCTTGATGTTTGTTTTCACATGTTGCAATCAATTTGAGCTCCAAATGCCACTGTACTGTAGATACCTGGAGCAGTAACTATGGCCAGGATAATACATGAGCTCACTGGGTAAATGTTTTTAGTGACAGCGATGCACCACCACATTTGAGACAGGTGGTAAGGCATCGTCAACTGGGACCTACGTCTCTTTCTGCCACCAGGTGGCGGTTATCTGTCTCCTCGTACACCTCTATATTATGTTCAAGTGACATGACCCCATCCCCAATAGGCACAGGACACACCATTAATTCCACACATTGACCATTTTCTTTTTGCTCATGCAAATGCAATGCAAAATACTGCCAGTCAGTTTGATACAGCTTGATAGTCTGAAAGATAAAAGACATACAGAGGACAAGTTGCTACTGTGCTCCGCATGAATTGCAACTTGGAATTGCTGTGAAAGACAATACCGGAACATTTTGGCTACCTTATGATCATCATCATCCAAGCCTCCATGCATGGCCAGGCCCTGAATTTAATAGAGCATCATTTCTTTCACAAGTATACAGATTCAAAAGGATGGTGGCTATAGCCAGAAAAGTGTCAGCCCTTTTCAATAGATCTTATATAGCAAAGCAAGCACTCCTGGCTTTCCAAAGAAAAAAAACAGCTGTCTGTGCACCTCCTGGTTTGCGACATCACAACCCTCTAGATGTCAACGCTTTCTATGTTGCCACATTTGTGTGAACAACGTAAATCGATGACAGGCTACATCATGCAGCACTCAAATTGGAGCATGGAGGTTAGAAGGCAGAGTCTTTGGCTTGACCTTGGCAAGGCAGTTGGAAGCACAATATGGTTCCTAGTGAATCACCTGACCAGTGGACCAGTCAACTACCGGCGCATGGAGACGCAACCATGGAAGACCCAGGATAACAGAATTCATGGATCTGGGTAGCACATAGAAGGAAATTTTTTCGGAATGTAGGGCTCTAATCTGCAGCGTGACTGGCAACGTGATGAATTCAATAGGCTCTGCCAGAATTTGTCCGTCAATTGAGGCTATAGTCAGGGGATGATTCAGCTGTTGAGGGGGAGGAGATGATGTAGACAGAGCAGATCCATATGAATGAAGTTGCTCACGCAGCCGGAATCCAGATAGGCAGTCGAGGAGAGGGACCTCTCCCTCCAGGCCAGTGTAACTTTGGTCAATAGCTTTGGAGAGCAATTACTCTCACCTAGGGTTGTCTCTAGGTGTAGGAGTTTCCTGGTTTCACAGGGCACTGGCAAATAAAAAGTTCCATACCTCCACAGTACATGCATAAGTTCTCTGTGTACTTCTGCTGTTGCTGCACAGAAAGTTTGACCCTCTCAACCTGCATCGGAGCAAGTGTATAAGGGCATTCAGTGAGGATGGTAGATCTCTGCTTGCCAATTCGTCCTTTATGTGACCGGACAGGCTCTGCCAGAAGGTCGCCACCAGGGCTTCTTCATTCCAAGCCAACTCTGTGCCAAGATATGGAATCATAAGGCATACTGGGCCATGGCATCCATGCACTGCCTTCGAGACTAAAGGGACAAAGCAACTGATGAAGTGCAGCCTGGAAGCTCTAATACCACTTGGAGCATCTCCAGGACCTGCCAATGCTTTGGGTCTCCCGTCCACCACGTTCCCAAATGGGTTTTGCCCTGGCCAGGTCTTTTCCAGACAGCAGAGAGACCATAAATGCTATCTTGGTCTGGTCCAAAGGAAAGAATTGAGAATGGAGTGTGAAGTGGATCTGACGCTAATAAATGAAACCGCGTATCTACCTGTTGTCTCCATCTTATTGGGACGGAAGTGGAAGCAGGAGTTTGGAAGTTCCACCAGAAATTGAGGCCCTAGGTGGTTCCCTTCTGAAGACTGACAGTCCTGAGGAGGGTTGGCCAGATGTGGTAGAGGCGGAAGGCAGGGCGGTCATTGCAGCAGACGAACCCTGCAGCTCGATTGCCATCATATTGATAGCCTGCATCATCTGGTCCTGATGCCCACGTTTTGAGCACTCCTTGTACAAAATTTGCAAATTAGACTTGAAATCTCTGGGTCTCAATTTGTCAATGGGGTCCATAGCCTGATCTAACTATAACGGTGGTGGGTGTGGACCCACTGCACCACGGATCGGGCTTACCCTGGAGGGGCATAACTGACTTACGGGCATTAAGTAGAGCCTCTGATGGTGAAGATATACTTAGCCATTGGTAGTCACCAGGCACCACTCCAGGGCAGTCCCCAGGTCTTCAGCAGCTGACCGGAGAGTCAGAGACACTGGTACTAGATACAGGTGGACAGAATCAAAGACATGGTCAGACAATCTGAGATCAGGGCAGGCAGCACAAGTTCAATATACATAGCTGAGGTCAGGAGCGGAGAGTTCAGGATAAATGGGTAGGCAAGCCAGGTCAGAAAACAGGAGAGACCATACAAGAAAGCACCTAACAGGAATCGAGACAAAAACTGAACTAAAACCTTAGATCAGGTGGAGAGTGGTGGGAAAATATATAGAAGCAGAGGCAGTGTAAATAGTAATCTAGTATTGTCAAACAGAGGGGTATCAGCACAAGAAATTAGATTTATTATAAATTACCGTATTTTTCGGACCATAAGATGGACTTTTTTCCCCCAATATTTGGGAGGAAAATTGGGGGTGCGTCTTATGGTCCGAACGTTACCTGCTGTGGTGGTGAAGTGGGATTGCAGGGCCCTCCAGGATCGCGGTGATGGCAGCGGCGTCAGCGGCAGCAGAGGTGAGGCAGAGCGGCAGGGGCCGGGACCTGTGCCGGGCAGGTACTGGGGCTGGGGCCGGTGTCGGGCTGTGAGCGGTGTCGGGTGGCAAAGCAGTGCGGCCTGCGCAGGTTTCCGGTGTGCGCAACCATCTTCCTAGAGCTGTGATCTACAGAAAAATGGCCGCTGGTACCAGCGCATGCGCAGACCGGTAGCTCCGGCAGCCATTTTCCTGTAGAACACAGCTCAAGGAAGATGGCCGCACACACCGGAAACCTGCGCAGGCCACACTGATTCGCCGCCCAACGCCGCTCACTGCCCAGCACCTGTCGCAGCCCGGTACAGGCCCCAGTCCAAGGTCCCGGTCTCAGCATGGTACAGGTCCCAGTCCAAGGCCCTGGGCTCAGTCCGGTACAGGCCCCAGCCAGAGGCCTCAGCCCCAGCCACAGGCCTCGGCCCCAGCCACAGGCCCCAGCACAGGAACCGGCCAGGCTAAGGGCCTCAGCCAGGCACAAGCCCCGGCCCGGCACAGGTTCCACAGCATCTGACCTCTTGCGCTGCAGTTGCCGACTTCCTGAGGGACCCTGCCTCCTGTGACCCTCGCTCCACTGCCCCCCAGGTAAGATACCGTACCTATTCAGACTATAAGATGGACCCTCATCTTATAAAAAATATTTTTTTCTATTTTCCACCCCAAATTATGGGGTGCGTCTTATTGTCCAAAAAATACGGTAACCTTTATTCAATTAATTAAGAGTATTAAAGTGCCAAGTGCTCAAAACGGTGCTTAGTGTGCTTAAAACCACTAATGGTTTTGCTACCCCCAGGTGAGTATTTTAACAGAGATCTATTAGGCAAATGCCGTAGATGTATAACTGATACCCACTAATGGGAATTCAAATTCATTCGGACTAAATCCTTGTAAATGCAATATCTTGGTTCCACCTGAATGGACATATCATTCAACATTGATTTCCAGACTGGAGTATATTAAACATGTTGCAACAAGAATGAACAATTCTCAATTCAAGCCATATAGTTGCCTGTAGATGCACTGAATTGCACATAGCCCGAGGTAAAACCATTAGCTAGAGAAACATATGGACAATATGAAAAACAAAATCATCCTAAATAACAGCAATGATACTACACAACTCCAGCATCTGTACCCTACTCAATATGAGGGTCACTTAAACATATGCTCAAAATATGGATGTGTAAGATGTATCAATACCAGCAGAAGCGATGGCTCATCAATCCATTCGGACCCTCCTTAGGTATTAAATAGCTATGAACGATCTCACCCAATTGTATCAGGTCCTATAGATTCTCAGTCCAGATTCCTGTCAAATGTCTAGGTTGAGATTGTGTTCTAGCCGCCTCCCAACGCGGAACAGCCAATTTAGGCACTCTCCCATTTTTCCTCTACTCCCCTGATGATTCTTAACGATGAAACGCTCCGGGAGGCGGATAGAACACTATCTCAACCTGGACATTTGACTATTGGATATCAGTGATACATCTACGGCATTTGCCTAATAGATCTCTGTTAAAATACTCACCTGTGGGTAGTGAAACCATAAGTGGATTTAAGCACTAGTGATAGGCAAGCACTAAAATGCTCGGGTGCTCGACCCGAGTAACGAGCCCAATGTAAGTCTATGGGAAACTCCAGCATTTTTCAGGCTGCTCCCCCCGGCGGTCTGCAGAGGGCCTAAAAATTGTCCAAATCAATGGGAACAGTGCTCAGATGACATGGGAACAGCATGGGGAAGACCCCTGGAAGCATTTCTGACTCCCAGGTCACTGCTGTCAACAACGCTGTCAGAGGTATTACGCCACTTTTACGGACTCACAATAAAACATACAAAAACAAAACCAAAATGGATTTTCCTGGGAAATATGTTAAGGAACATCCTTTCCAGGGTAATGACTTGTATATAAGGCAAAATAAATATCCAAAACAAAAATGCTCCGCCACACCTTGGGCTATGTTCACATGTAGCGTTTTTGATGTGTTTTTGCACTTTTGCATTGCGTTCAACCAAGACAAATGCATTCACTGGTAAATGGCATTTTAACATTTTACAACCTTATCTGGACATGTGGTGTGTGACACATAATCAGACATATCCTGTTTCATTTATGATGGAGGGACTTTGAAAGTCACAAAGCCTATTTTTATAGGGCCATTAGGGGGCCCTTACTATTCTTAAAGGGCCAGCAGCCGGCTATGCTTTGTTGTTCCCATTATTAACAAGTGGGTCTCCTATACTGGTATTGCGCATGCAGTGACTTCAAGGGCTGCCTAAAATTTGGAGGCACTCCAATGCCCCTTGGAAGAGATGTACAGGTTGGAGAGCCTCCTAAAAACAATGTTACCATTATTAGGAAGTGGGCAAGACACATAGAGGAGGTGATATGGTAGATATGGTGGTGAATGATATGGTTATGGAGGATAAGGAAAAGGAGGAGGACAAGAGCAAATAGACAAAATCAGGAAGCGTATACCCATGTCTTGGTGTGAAGACAGAGGTGCATGGGAATAGAATTATACCTCCCCAAAAAAAACAAGTCTGGCCCAATCCAGCCCTTGTTCATTTTTATAAGTGTCAGCCTGTCAGCATTTAAAGTTGACAGGCGGATGCGCCTATCGGTTATAATTCCACTAAAAACCCGCTCTGATAAAACGCTAGCGGCAGGGCAGGCCAGGACCTCCAAGGCATAGAGAGCCAGTTCATTCCACGTATCCAGCTTGGATACCCAGTAATTATAAGGCACAGAGGAATCACCGAGGACGTTGGTACGGTCAGCAAGGTGCTTCCTCGCCATCTTCCCAAACTTTGCACTCCTTGTGAGAGTACCCCGCTCCTCAGGGCCTGTAAGATGGGAAGGTCTGAGAAAACTGTCCCAGAACTTTGACAGTGTTCCCCTGCCTCTGCTGGATTGGAGTTGTCTCTCTCGCCTGTACTCCTTGGTTGTCCAACGAACTGTGACCTCTGCCACCAACGTTTTCAGATGGGAATTTTTTTAATAGTTCCACAACAAGGGCCTTCTGGTACTGCCCCATTTTTGTAGACCTGTCCACCTCGGGAATAAGGGATAGAAAGTTCTCCTTGTAGCGTGGGTCTAGAAGTGTCACCAACCAGTAATGACTGTCACCCAAAATTTTGAGAATGCGAGGGTCATGGGAAAGGCAGCGTAACATAAACTTAGCCATGCGTGCCAGACTACTAAAAGGCAAGACTTCCGTGTCCTCACCAAGAGGAAGACTGACCATGTTCTCCCCCTCCTCCTCCCTGTCCTCAGGCCATCCACGCTGAACAGACGGTATGACAGTTGTGCAGGTAGTACGATCTATAGGGCATGAAACTAGCTCCTGCTTCAAGTGGACCGGGGAAGAGGCCTGAATTTATAAATGGGAAAAGTGAACAGCTCTTTGGAGTGATGAAGTGTGGGATCAGTTGTCTCCGGGCACTCGGCATGGTGGGAGGAAGGAGGATCAGGGTGAGAAATATGCAGTACCGACTCACAGCTACTGAAACTTGACCGTGTGGAAGACAGAGTAGTGGTGACTGGAAGCATTACCTGCTATCCAACCAATAACCTTTTCACACTGCTCTGGGTTCAATAGTGGTGTTCTGCGGTCCCCTATTAATTGTGACAGGAAGGTCGAGCAAGAACATGTGGGTGTTTGTTGTGGCACAATTTCAGCTAGCCCACAGCCTCGGCTTCGTCCTCTGCATGCACCATCATCACCATCACGTACACTTCCCCGTCCCTTGCCACACGCTTTGCCCATTTTAAATGGAGGACAATATTTTCCACGTGCACTACAAACGGCTGGATTTGAACCGCAGTGATATGTGATACGTGTGATGTAAAACCACAGTTTTAAATAGCAGGCCTGTAGTTTACTATTTTTAACAGCGACCTCGTGTCAATAACTTCACTGACACACTGCAACAAAATTTTAATGGAGGCCAGAAATGGCAGAATTTTCAACGCACTTATATGTGATCCGTGTGACGTACAATCCACAGTTTTAAATAGCTGGCTTGTAGGTAACTATTTTTAACAGCGACCTCTTGTCAATAACTTCGCTGACACACTGCAACAAAATTTCATTGAAGGCCAGAAATGGCAGAATTTTCAGCGCACTTATATGTGATCCGTGTGACGGACAAACCAGTTTTAAATAGATGAATTTTTAGCGCTGTAATATGGAAAGGACCTGGCTGTATTCTGCAGTGCCAACAAGAAAATGGAGCAGAAAAACAGTGTTCTCTGGATTGCTTTTTAAGCAAATAATCAGGATTAAGATCCAAAAAAAATTACTGATTCCAGAGTGACTGTGACGAGCATGGCGGCGCCAGGTCACTATAATGCCACAACCAACATGGCTGCGGCATTACAGTGTGTGGCAGACAATCCCTGCATGTTCATTGGTGCTCTAAAGACCTTTGTAATTGCTAAATCATTTTGTGATTAGCAAACTAGTAACAGATCCCAAAAAAAGGATAATTTTTCAATCTTAAATAAGAAACAATAACCTTTTTACACTCAAAAGAGTACTCCTGTTTTATCTCCCAAATTAAATAGGTCTTTATTGAACAGCTAATGAAAAATTAATTTAGCAAAGTTCTAAGCTTTTGATACTGCCTAAACACAGATAATTTTTGCACTCAATTCTGTGGAAATGCCATAGCTTCTTCTGTTTGCGCTGTTTGTGTATAAACAAAAGCAAGGCAAGTATCTGCCCCCCAAAAGAGAATCTTTTTAGATCTTTTATACAATATTAGCAGCCTACAATGCCTTAAATTGTTGTGTCATTTCAGGGGTTGTCCGGTCAAAAATGAAATGTCTGTAGTCACTCTGTGTGACTGCAGACTTTTGAATCCCCCCAGCACTCATACTGTACACTGTGAGGATTCGCCGATGTATGTGACATGCATACTCCCGGGCAGAAGCCATCTATTGGGTGTGGCTTTGCTCCTTACAAATGTATGGAGTGAGGGTGAAGCTGTCAAATGGACAAGGCCATCCAGTGGGCGCAGCCATCTAGTGGGATGTTGCTGGAACCCCACTGACTGCTATGGGTTAACAGAGCTTTAATATTCCCATAGACATGAGCTCAAAGATACAACCTATATAATGTTATTTTTTTTTAAGAAATGTAACTGAAACTTCTAAACATATACTGAGGACCCATTCAGTTTGGACCAACACTCCTGAAGTAAGAAGAAACATGCCAATGGATAATGTAATTTGCAACATAATAAGAATTGAATATGGGCAACAGAAAAGATTTTAGTTATTTTGATCTTGGCGTTAAAGTTGTTGGCAGATGGAATGCCATTATATAACAGGAAATTAAAAATGTCTAGAATTATATGCACAATGTTGTCACAGGTGTGTTAGGAATGGGCCACCACCCAAGGAACATCCAGCCAATGGCAATGATGTGGACGGAAACAGATTGTTGAAGAAAGAGGATGATGGAGGCTGACATGACTTACTCTGAATAACAGATGGGCTTCAGTGAAAGAACAGCTGAATGAAACCATTATACTAAAAGATACTGAAAGGCGTTTAATGGCTTTGATCATGCCAGCGGAAACAAAAATACGCAATTCAAGTGGACTGAAGTACTTAAATATCCGAAAACTTTGACTGCATGTGTGTATTATTTTTTTTTAAGAGAGTATCCAAAAAGGTTGATAGACAGTGCTGGGATGTGTAACATTATCCAGTTAGAGTGGTGCTTGAAATTTTGTGAACCCTCCAGAATTTTCCAGAATTCTGCATAAATTTGATCTAAAATGAAATCAGATTTTCACATAAGTTCTAAAAGTAGCTAAGAACCAAATAAAACATTAGTCAAAAATATTTGACTTTGTCATTTTTTAAATGAGGAAAATAATCCAAAATCACATGTCTGAGAGTGTCAAAGTATTTGAACCATTGCTTTTAGTGTCTGATGTAACCCCCATATGCAGAAATATCTGCATTTAATCATTTCCAGTAACTGATGGAATTTTAGCCAATTCCTTCCTACAAAACAACTTCAACTCTGTTATGTTGTAGGGATTTCTCCCATCAACTGCTAACTTTAGGTTCTTCCATATCACTTCTATGGGATTAGGGGCAGGACTTTGACTTGGGAAATTCCAAAACTTTCGCATTATTCTTCTTTTAACCATTCTTTTGTGGAATAATTTGTGTGCTTTGGGTCTTAACTCATGACCAACATTCTTTTCAGATTCAGTTGACAGACAGATGTTCGGACATTTTCCTTTATAATTTGCTGATATAATTCAGAATTCATTGGTCCATTGATGATGGCAAGCTTCCCCAGCCCAGTTGTAGCAAAACAGGCACAAAGCATAATACAACCACCACTGTGTTTCACAGATGGTGTGAGTTTTTTTTGCAGTAATGTAATACTTTTCTTTCTCTGAACATAACGCTTCTCATTTAAATCAAACAGCTCGATTTTAGTCTCACTCATCCACAAAAGATTTTTCTAATAGCCTTTTGGATTGTACTATTCAATTTCTTACTGATTGTGGAATCATGCACATTAACATTAGGTAATGTGAGAGAAGCCTTTAGTTGCTTAGAGGTTACTTTGGGTTCCTTTGTGACCTAGCAGACTATTTTCTGTTTTTCCTTTTGATCCTTGTTGGTTGACTACTCCTGGGAAGGTTAATAATAGTCTTCAATTTATTCCATATGTGTGCAATCTGTCTGACTGTGGAATAGTGTATATCAAACTCTTTAGACATGGTTTTGTAACATAACTTTTCTTCCAAGATCCTCAAAAGTCTCCTTTGTTTGTGCCATCATACACTTCCAAAAACATGTGCTTATAAAGGTCAGAGTTCGACAGATATCTTTTTTAAAAATCTATCAAAGTCTGATTTTCACGCAACTTCACAATTGATAGAAATCATCAGAATTTAAATGCACCTTCAAATTACCTGCTGTTATGCACACGCCCGGACTGACTGGCGTGTGCGGTTGTAGTGGTTCCACTGGACCATGAACCGGAGAGTGCCTGGAGGGGCGTAACTAAGTATCTGGCCGATCCGACCAAGATGGCACGACGGCATACGACGCCAGTGCACCAGGGAGAAACCGGGCAGAGGGACCAGGTGCTACTCCAGGTCAAACTCCGGACACGGGGGTTGACCCACACAGGGATTACTGGAACAGGCTGGTAGGCTGGCACACAGACTGGTGGGTATAGGCAGGCACGACTGGTATGCAGGCAGGCGGGTAAGCAGGCAGGGGGGTACAGGCAAGCACAGCAAGAGTGCAGACAGGGAGGCACTAGCAGGTAGGAACACAGGCGGGATAGGACCCAGTACACACTGGGACTCAGGAACAATACAGGCAGAGGGGTACAGGCAAGCACGGCTAGAGTGCAGACAAGGCTGAGCAGGGAGGACAGGGCTCTGTTCACACGGAACAGACAGGAAGGGAAAGACAGAGCCAGACACCCACAGGGTACTTGCAGTGAAGTAGCGAGTGGACCACAAACTCACAAACGGGAGTACAGAGACAACAGGCAGGAGTTAGGTACGAGTTCAGACTCTGCAGAAAAAGGAAGGGAACGGACATAGAGGCAAAACAGGTAAAGGATAGGAGAGAGTTCAGACTGGAACTGAGTGTACGGAGGAGACCGACACTGCAGCGGAATACAGGAGCGGGTCTGGGAATACTGCCCCCAGAGAGGCGGGACAAACAGGCAAGGAGCGTGTTCAGACAGGACAGACAAGATACAGGAGCGGTTCTAGGTAATCGGCCCCTAGAAGGCGGGAGGAACAGGCTAGGAGCGAGTTCAGACAGGACAGACAAGATACAGGAGCGGGTCTAGGTAATCGGCCCCTAGAAGGCGGGAGGAACAGGCTAGGAGCGAGTTCAGACAGGACAGACAAGAGAACACAGAAAGGACTCAGCTCAGACACGGGAACTAATACCGCAAAGCAGGAGACATACAGGACTCAGTTCAGACACGGGAGCTGATACCACAAAGCAGGAGACATACAGGACTCAGTTCAGACACGGGAGCTGATACCGCAAAGCAGGAGACATACAGGACTAAGTTCAGACAGGCCTGGAAATACAGCCTCCAGGAAAGGCAGACAAGGAAACAAAGAACGGGACCTGGCACCTTCAGAGTGCACGCACACACTGAAGGAAACACTATGCTCAGGCCGGGATAGAAGGGAGCTGCTGAGCTATATACCAAGTGTCAGACAGCAATAGGCTGAGGACGCACAAGGGGTGTGACCCACAGCAGGTACAAAAAGCAGGAAGTGATCGGGCGCCGCCCTTAAGCAGCAGAGACAGACACAAACAGACAGCATGGAGGGAAGCCAGAGAGACACTCTGGACAGGAGATCAAGTGCGCTCTCTTGCACAGTGGGAGATGGACCACCATGCAAGGACGCCGCCAGGTATGTTACACCTGCTAGTCACATGTATTTGCCACTCACAGACATGTGATATTGGATAATTTGTCCAACTTCAAAAAAATTACAAAATCTAATATTTTTGACTCATTTGTTTAAATTATCTCTTTATCTACTTTCACAGCTTGTGAATATTTGATGTTTTTAAGTTTATGCAGAAATATTGAATATTCTCAAGGGTTCACAAACTTTTAAGCACCATTGTATGACACCCGCGGCTGTTAACATGTTAAATGCCGCTGTCAATCTCCGACAGCGGCATTTAATGCGCGCTACCGGGTTGCGCGTCATAAGCCCCACCCATCGGCGACCCCATCACGTGATCGCGGGTCACCGATGGATGGGCATGACAACCCAGGGTCTGCAGCAGACGCCTGTGGTTGTCATGATCTGGTCGCTATGAGCGCCACCTAGTGGTCGGCGCTCATAGCACAGGACCATTTCTGCTGCAAGCAGGGGATCTGCTGGTACCCTGTATGTAGCAGAGCCGATCAGACAACTGCTGCTTCTAGTCTCCTATGGAGACTATTGTAGCATGCAGTAAGTGAAAAAAAAAAGTTTTTAAAAATATAAAAAAAATTAAAAAAATATAAAAGTTTAAATCACCCCCCTTTCGCCCCATTCAAAATAAAATATAAAAAAAAAAACCCTACATAGACATATTTGGTATCGCCGCGTTCAGAATCGCCCCATCTATCAACATAAAAAAACAATTAATCCGATCGGTAAACGGTGTAACGAGAAAAAAAATCTAAACGCCAGAATTACGTTTTTTGGTCGCCGCAAAATTGCAATAAAATGCAATAACTGGCGATCAAAACATCGGATCTACCCCAAAATGTTATCAATAAAAATGTCAGCCGGCGCGCAAAAAATAAGCCCTCACCCAGCCCCAGATCACGAAAAAAGGAGACACTACAGGTCTCGGAAAATGGCGCTATTTTTTTAATTTTTTTTTTACCAAATTTTGGAATTTTTTTTCACCACTTAAGTATAAAATAACCTATACATGTTTGGTGTCTACGAACTCATAATGACCTGGAGAATAAGAGAGGCAGTTCAGTTTTAGCATTCAGTGAACGTGGTAAAAATAAAATAAAAAACAACTGTGGTATTGAACTTTTTTTGCAATTTTACCGCACTTGGAATTTTTTTCCCGTTTTCCCGTACACGATATGGTAAAACTAGTAACGGCGTTGAAAAGTACAACTCGTCCCTCAAAAAATAAGCCCTCACACGGCCATATTGTCCAAAAAATAAAAACGCTATGGCTCTGGGAACAAGGGGAGCAAAAAACGAAAAAGCAAAAAACGACAAAACCCAAGGTTGCGAAAGGGTAAAAACTTAATTCCAGTCTTTTAGAATTGACATAAAAATATTTATTTATTTACTGTTGCTTTATTCATACTTTTTTTTATAGATAACATATAGTTTTCCTATATTTCTGTGAGGTTTAAAAAATAACTAGTCTAATCTTTTATTGTATAATAGAAAACTATAGATAAACCATTATATTTTCATTAATTAAAGGCGTAACGTATAGTGACCTCCTCCTAAGGAATTAATTAAATATACTCGTACGATTGTGTCAAAATTTCAGATCAAGATGTAAAAAAAAAACTGATATTTTACCATATTGTTTTACATTTTTTTTAAATGTATTTACATATTTGAATATTTATATTATTTTACAGCCCTAGTTATAGTAACACAGTAGAAAGAATAAGCATCACATAAACTATTCACTACTTTCCCAGATGCTCCTCAGAATAAGTATTTAATTACAGATTGCTCAAAGCCATTATTTATAGGGGCGGTAACAACCCGGGTCTGTAATTGCTGGAAATACAAACAGATTATTTTAAAGTGCGACAAAAACAATCAGTGAATCACTTTGTTACTACATTTAAAAAAAAATATTTGCTAAGATTAATCTTTTCACATGCCAAGACATAAAAACAGGTATCTTATTCTAAATCAGCTAGATAGACAGACTGAGCTAAATAGAAAAAAACGTTATTTTTCTATATTCTGCAATACAATTGTATTAATAATAATGCTAATGTATTGGTATTAATATATAAGCAATTGAATTATCACTGGTACAAAATTCCCTATGGGAACTAAAAAGTAAAGGATAAATTGGGAAAAAAGTAAAAAAATAAAATAAATAAATTAAATTTTACAATTCTAATCAAACCCACTTGTATCCCATTAAAAATAATTAAAAAAATAAAAAAATATATACTTGGTATCAGTATCTAAAAAAAAAATCAAATGTATTAAAGTATAAAATTGTTTAAATTGTACTGTAAATAAAAAAAAGCACCAGAATTGCCATTTTTTGATTTCTACACATCCCAAAAAAATTCAGTAAAAAAACAAAAAATGACATATGTACTGCAAAATGGCATCTATAAAAACATTAGCTCAAAGCATAAAAAAATCCTTAAAGATCTCTATGGTAAAGTAAGAGTTACTGTTCTCAAAAATAGAAATACAATTTTTATTTATCTATTTTTTTTACTAATCTCACATTTTTTAAACTAAAATAATAAAAAATTGGCAAGTTTGGCATCACCGTAATCACACTGACCTGGAGAATCATGTTGCCAGATAATTTTTACTACAGTATGAATGCCGTAAAAGCAAAACTCCCAAAGAAACACCAACAGAATTGCATTTTTTTTGTAATTTCATCTCACTTGAAATTTTTTCCCAGTACGGTATCTAAGTCATGTGATAAGGCTCATTAAAGGGTCATTATTGACTTTTAGGATTGCTACTTCCTGTAGGTGGCACTAGAGTTCTGGTCCTCTTCCTCTCTGAAGAGACAATTTGTATATTTCCCAGTACAGTAAAATGAATCTTGTCATTGATAACTAAAACTCGTTCCATAAATAACAAGCCCTCATATTGTGATGTCGACAGAAAAATAAAGTTATGGTCCTTGGATCAAGAGGAGGAAAAAATAAAAATTCCTGGATCCTTAAAGGGTTAAAAGTGGTAATATAAGAAAATCTCCCCCAAAGTCTAATGCATGTGCTTATGTTTGTATGCATGTAGTCTACTTTGGCTATTAAATTAGCATGCAGTCCAATAAATAAAAAAAAAAAAAAAAAACAACTTTGTCCAATCATCAGTTTGTACAATTTTATTTCTAAAACCAATGATCTTTTATACAGCAATAAAGCTCCTCCTTGTGGAGAGTGCCAAGCTGGTGTAAAGAGCAGTACTCCTATGGGAATTTAAATATGCAAACAGCCTCTTTAGAGAGAAAGAAGACTTGAACGCTAGCGCCACCTATTGGGGGTAGCAATCCTAAAAGTCCAATATTGAATCCTGGCCAAATGGTTAGGATAAGAAGCAAAACCAGACACTTGGTATGGCGACACGGGTTTTGGGGTGTTAGCTTCTCCTCTTTCTCTCTGAAAAGCCTTTTTGCATATTTTATTTAACACTGCAGACTTGTATGGCCAATAAGTCTCCTTACGCAGCTTGGCAATTTCCACAAGGAGAAACGACACCCCCCTTTATATCCTCAGTCAGAGGCCTCTCGACTAGCCAAATCATATTTTCTGCTTTGCACTGATGAGGGGCTAGTACCCCAAAACATATGCATGCAAATGGTGTGTCTGGTTTGGTTTCTTATCCTACATTGTGTGGCAAGACTCGTTATATGACCAATACTGACACTTAGGATTGCTACATCCAATAGGTGGCGCTAGAATTTCAATCCTCTTTCTCTCTGAAGGGGCTATTTGTCTATTTAATATGCCGGTAACCAAAGCATTATTTATTTTTCATGTATAAATAGCCACTAAGGAAAGTAGCCAGAAGTAAAGTGATATTATTGCATCACATTGGTCACAAATTCACAATGTCAAAAGGACAAGTTTCACCAGAAAAAATGAATAAACAACAAAAATTGTGTTAATAAATGATATTTGAAAAATTAAGGTATGATTCTGATGTTTTACACATGGCCCTTTTTTTTAATGAGATCCCTAAAGAAAAAAATATTTAGATTAATACAGGCATGTCTTTATATGACTATTAAAAAAAAATAAAATCTGTGCTTTAAAGATATGCTTCCAAATGTCTCAAACACAAGGACGCTGTGAAACTCATTTAGATAAGGAGAAAAGATAAATGAGAAAAGAACTCCAGGAAGCTTGAGATTCTATTTTACTGTATCTGCTGTCACTCAAAGGACACAACAGGGGAACTTCCTGCGTAATGTTTTACTAAACGCCAAAGTAAATACTATAGTTGTGATAACTTTCCATACACAGTATGCTGTACTTCGCCTCCAAATGATACATATGTGACATAAGATAACTATATCATTTCTAGAGGCATACGATTGATTAAAGCTGTAAGTGCCATTTAGATGTATCCATTATTCTCGGTGTGAGACATAAAGCAGTATACATCTAAAACGTATAAGTTTTGAATTTATTTGATGGGAAAATGTTTACTTCTCTGGACACAACTAGACACACTGGCCCCTATCAATCATTGCTTTTTCTCCATTTTTCTGGAATCATTTTCTATTTTTTAAGTGTCTTTAGTTTTTACTTTGTTTTCTTTTTAGAAGTCTTTTTTTTAATTTTTCCTTTAACTTTCCTCATCCAAATGTTTCAGACAGATTCATGAAATGCTATTTGTAAAAATGTAACTTTTTTTGCTGTATCTAATTCCAATTCCTTGCCCTCTTCCCTCCTTTCTCCCTTCTCCAGCTCAAAATAAGGTTTCTGGTGGTGTTTTAAATTTGGCACAGTGTTTCAACGTTTTAAAGGATTAGCGACTATTACGCACCTGTCTCAGATGCGGGTTTTCCTTTCCTCATCACTGCTCGCTTAACTCAGTTGAGCTCTATGTTCGACTTTGCAGATCGCCCACCGTGATCCAATGTGATCATCTGCATGGGCTTCTATAAGGCTCACCAAGACACACACCTGAGTCTTGGTATTAAGACTTTAGTGTTTCTGAGTCCTGTCTGCCTGCAGCCTTCAGTATCTCTGCAAACTGTCTGCTGTCTCAAGATGTCTCCTGGCTGCCTAGCTTCCAGTCCCTCAATCTCCTGTCTTCCTGCGGCCTTCAGTATCTCTGCAACCTGTGTCCGGACTTCAGGACATCTATTGGCTGCCTGCGGCTTCCAGTCCCTGAGTCTCCTATCTGTAAGCATCAACTGTAAGCATTCTGCGTGGCCCAACATTCTGCAATGGCCTGCAGTGTCTCTGGACTTGTCTCCCATCAAGCATATCTGGGATGTTTATGGTTGGCAATTGCAAAGAGAGTTGCCAGCAGCGAATTTGGAAGATTTGCATACGCAAGTGCATTCAGATTGGCAAAACATTCCTCACACAACCACTTATGACCTCACTGATGGTAAAGTGTGCAAGTGCTGCATATAGCACATAGTACTGTAAGCAGCCTATGTTAACTAAATGTGCTACCATTTCCTGCAACTTCTCTAGTCTTGTCTCCAGTAGTATAACTAGAGTCCATTGGGCCCTGGTGCACAATTTGGACTAGAACCCGCACCTGAATGTTCTCCAGATGTATTGAACTTTTGTAGAGTTCAAGATCTTATAAAGAAATGTGTGTGCGTCCCCATGTAATAATCTCCCCCATTCAAGTCCCTTCCTGTAATAATATCCCACATTTTGAGCCACTTCCAGTAATAATGTCCCCGTTCTGGGCCTTTCCAGTAATAATACCCCCCCATCCTGGTCCCCAAGCTATAACAATGTCCTCAATCCGGGTCTAATGTTCCCCATCATGTAATAATGACCCCGTATTGATCCCTTTATTTAATAATGTCCCCCATCTTGGGAAACGTCCGGTAATAATGTATCATCCTGGCCCCTTCCAGTAATAATACCCCCCATCCTATAACAATGTCTCCCATCCTGGGCCCCTCCCTGGTATAATGTCCACCATCCTTGTACAATGCCCTCCATTTTGGGCCCCTTCCTGCTATAATGCTCCCCATCCTTGCCCCCATCCTGAGGCCTTTCTGTTTTACTACAGCACATTTTAAAAATGAAACAAACTATTATTGTTACCTTCCCCCCACTTCAACAACGTGTTGTGTCCTCCTCTATAACCGGTGCAGAAGCCGTCAACTGACTTCAACGTGTCAGCACAGTCAAGTGCATGATGTCACTGCCATGCACCGCCTGTCACGGGTAAGCCGATTTGTGCTGCCAGCCTCTGATTGGCTGGCAGCATATATTGCAGTGCAGGGAGCCAGCAGGTCCCTGTGCCGCAATATATTTCAGCTGAATGCATCAATATGTACCCATTCAGGATGGCACTATCTCTAGTATTAAACCTCTGTGTGCTGGCCTGACTGTTTAAACATCTGCCTGTGGAAAGCTCTGCCTCCATTTATTGAGACCTGTTGGCACTTAGAATGATTTAATTCTAGAAAGAGGACCATTCTAATTGCGTTCACTTTGTCGGGGTGGAATGGCTTTTACGCTTTTTGATCATAATGGTCCAAACTAAGTACCCTTTGTTGACAAAACCCAAAATAAAAACATAATTAGCAAATACCCTGCAGTAAATAAATAAACAGCAATAGTGCGTGAAAATAATATAAGATGCTTAGTTAACAAAAATTTGATCAAAAAATTTAAAAGCCATCCCATCATGTCACAGTGACGATATTAAAGATGGTCCTAACCTCTAATATTAATACCTTACCATATGTCAAGTGATGTACATGTGGATTAGGGCTGAGAAGGACTGAGACCCTGCTAGTGGACACGCAGCAATGGCGAACTACATGAATGTAATGTGCAACTCAAAGAAAAGGCAGGCCGCACCTTTATTTGTACTGCATTCAAAAAACTGAAACAAAAAACGTAACTTAAAGAAATGAACTGGGATACCAGTTGGTGTGCATGCAACGTGTAAGTGCATGTTCATACTGGCGACTAAACAGACAAAACCCAAGAAAATAAACATAATAAGCAAATACCCTGAAGAAAACAAATAAACAGCAATAGTGCATAAAAATAATATAGGGTGCTTAGCTAACATAATTTTGATCAAAAAATGTTAAATCCATTCCACCACGTCACGGTGACCCTATTCGAGATGGTCCTAACCTCTAATATAAAAACCTTACTATTTGCAAAGTTACGTACATGTGGATAAAGGCTGAGAAGGATTGAGACCTTGCTAGTGGACATGCAGCCATGGTGAACTACATGAATGTAATGTCAATCTCAAAGAAAAGGCAGGCAACACTTTTATTTGCATTGCCTGCAAAAAAAATGAAACAAAAAACGTAAAGAAATCAACTGTGCTATAAGTTGGTGTGCATGCAGTGTGTAAGGGCATGTTCACACTGGCGACTAAACAGACAATAACCAAGATAAAAACATAATAAGCAAATACACTGCAGTAAATAAATTAACGGCAATAGTGCTTGAAAATAATATAGTTAACATAATTCTGATTAAAAAAAATACCCTATGTTATTTACATGTTCAGTTACTATTTACTTTTTTTCCTTACTGCAGTGTTTTTGCTCATGTTGTTTTTATCCTAGGTTATATATGTTAAGTTGTAGGTTGAACTTGATGGACTTACAGTATGTCTATATTCAAACGAAAAAACGATGAAACTATAAAGTATAGGGGAAAACAGTGTGGATATCATTCTGCGTAATAGGAATCATGCTATGTTGGCGAATTTGGGGGGTATTTTAATGTGTGGGTAAATTAAAGAAGAATCATACTTTGTGAGGTGGAGCTGTGGGGGCACCATACTGTGTGGGGGAACTGTGGGGGAGTTATTGTGAGGCATCATACTGCAGGGATAAGCCTGTGGGGGCATCAAACTGTGAGGTGAGTCACTGTGTGGGCATTATACTTTGATGGTTCACTATGGGAACATCATACTGTGAGAGGTTCACTGTTGGGACAACATACTGTCCTGGAATCACTGTAGTGACATCATATGGTGGGGGGTCATTATGAGTAGTGTTGAGCCACCCCCGTAGTGTTCGGGTTCGGTTCGGTTCGTCGAACACCGGGATGTTCGAGGAACTGTTCGTCGAACTGTTCGTCGAACACCTTAGAACACCGTCGAACACCGTTACAACCAATGGCAGGCAAACAAAAACACATAGAAACACATAGAAAACACCTGCAAAGGTGTCCAAAAGCTGACAAACTGCTCAGAAGACACTCTCTTTAAAAAAGTCGGCCGGCAAATTCAGCAGCGGCATACACCGGTACCCGACAATTTAGACAAGAAGGAATAGAGCATCACACATAGATTAGATAGATAGAAACATGTCAGTCACACATATAAGAAGCACAGTGACAGTGTTGGTTACTGCACTTGTCATTTAGTGTAAAGGATTTATTAAAAAAAATATTAGTGTTTTCATGCACCGTCTCTTTAAAAAAGCCGGCCGGCAATTCAGCATCTGTACCCGACAATTTATAACAGAAAGAATAGAGCTTCACACATAGATTAGATAGATAGAAACATGTCAGTCACATATATAATAAGTACAGTGAGAGTGTTGCTTACTGTACTTGTCATTTAGTGTAAAGGATTTATTTAAAAAAATAATAGTGTTTTCATGTACTGTCTCTTTAAAAAAGCCGGCCGGCAATTCAGCAGCGGTACCCGACAATTTAGAACAGAAAGATAGAGCATCACACATAGATTAGATAGATAGAAACATGTCAGTCACATATATATGAAGTACAGTGATAGTGTTGGTTACTGTACTTGTCATTTAGTATTAAAATAAAGGATTTATTATTAAAAAAATTGGCGTGGGGTTCCCCTTAATTTTAGGCTCTAGCGGAGGTTAAGCAGACGGCTGGGGCAGATGTTTGAAGCCTGGGAAGGGGGTAATACCCACGGAGCTTCCCAGGCTACTAATATCAGCCCCCAGCTGAATACATAGCCTTTACTAGCTATTAAAATGGGGGACCCCCCAAAAAAAATGACGTGGGGTCCCCCCTAATTTAATAGCTAGCAAAGGCTAGGCAGACAGCTGGGGGCTGATATTAATAGCCCAGGAAGGGAGCCATGAATATTGGCCCCCTCCCAGGCTAGAAACACCAGCCGTCAGCCGCCCCAGAAATGGCGCATTCATAGGATGCGCCAATTCTGGCACTTAGCCTCGCTCTTCCACGCTGCCCTGGTGCGGTGGCAGGGGGTAATAGGGTTGGGGTTGATGTCAGCTTATAATGCCAGCTGACATCAAGCCCAGGTTAGTCATGGAGAGGCGTCTATAAGACACCCCCATTACTAACCCCATAGTCAAAGTTAAAAAAAACACAAACACCCAGAATAAAGTCCTTTAATTGAAATAAAGACACAATCCTTTATTGTTCTAAATTAAACCATACTTACCATCACGCCCATTCCAGCTGAAGCCAACGATCTCCTGCAATAAAAGAAAAATAATAAAGCAACCTCATCCTTACCTTTCCATGGTTCCCACGACAGCTTCAGCTCTGCTACATCGAGATGACAGGCTGGACCGCAGCAGAACGCTGCCATCCAGCCTGTCATCCCGCAGACACTGAGAAGCGCAGGCTTGCTTGCGCTGCTCAGCGTCTCTCTGTGACGACATCGAGATGAGCCGAGTTCATGTCCAATGAACTCGGCTCACCTCATGCACGTCACTGACAGCGTGGGAAAATTCTCACGCTGAAGCGCTGATTGCAGGAGAATTTTCCCACGCTGTCAGTGACGTGCAGGAGGTGAGCTGAGTTCATTGGACATGAGCTCACCTCATGCACATCACTGACAGCGTGGGAGAATTCTCCTGCACTCAGCACTTCAGCGTGAGAATTTTCCCACGCTGTCAGTGACGTGCATGAGGTGAGCCGAGTTCATTGGACATGACCTCGGCTCATCTGGATGCCGTCACAGCGAGACAGTGAGGAGCGCAAGCATGCCTGCGCTTCTCAGTGTCTGCGGGATGACAGACTGGATGGCAGCGTTCTGCTGCGGTCCAGCCAGTCATCTCGATGTAGCAGAGCTGAAGCTGTCGTGGGAACCATGGAAAGGTAAGGATGAGGTTGGTTTATTATTTTTCTTTTATTGCAGGAGATCGTTGGCTTCAGCTGGAATGGGTGTGATGGTAAGTATGGTTTAATTTAGAACAATAAAGAATTGTGTCTTTATTTCAATTAAAGGACTTTATTCTGGGTGTTGTGTTTTTTTTAAATACTTTACTAGAAATTCATGGCGGTCATGTCTAATACTGGCGTGACCCCATGAATTTTGGGCTTGGGGCCAGCTGATAATACCAAGCTGGCCCTAACCCCTTTATTACCCAGTGAGCCACCGCACCAGGGCCCTGGATGAGTTGTGTACAGCGCCAGAAGATGGCACTTCTATGAACGCGCCATTTTCCGGGGTGGCTGCGGACTGCAATTTGTAGCGGGGGGGGGGGCCCAGAAAGCTTGGGCCTCCCTGCGCTGCAGATTCCAGCCCCCAGCTGCCTAGTTGTACCTGGCTGGACACAAAAATAGGGCGAAGCCCCACGTACTTTTTTTTTAATTATTTCATGAAATTCATGAAATAATTAAGAAAAAAAGGCCTTCCCTATATTGTTGTGTCCGGCCAGGTACAAATAGGCAGCTGGTGGTTGGGGGCAGCCCGTTCCTGCCTGCTGTACCTGGCTGGACACAAATATAGTGCGAAGCCCCACTTCAATTTTTTTTAATTATTTCATGAAATTCATGAAATAATTAAGAAAAAAAGGGCTTCCCTATATTGTTGTGTCCAGCCAGGTACAAATAGGCAGCTGGTGGATGGGGGCAGCCCGTTCCTGCCTGCTGTACCTGGCTGGACACAAATATAGTGCGAAGCCCCACTTCAATTTTTTTTAATTATTTCATGAAATTCATGAAATAATTAAGAAAAAAAGGGCTTCCCTATATTGTTGTGTCCGGCCAGGTACAAATAGGCAGCTGGTGGATGGGGGCAGCCCGTTCCTGCCTGCTGTACCTGGCTGGACACAATATAGTGCGAAGCCCCACTTCAATTTTTTTAGGAAATTCATGAAATAATTAAAAAAAATTGAAGTGGGGCTTCGCACTATATTTGTGTCCAGCCAGGTACAGCAGGCAGGAACGGGCTGCCCCCAACCACCAGCTGCCTATTTGTACCTGGCCGGACACAACAATATAGGGAAGCCCTTTTTTTCTTAATTATTTCATGAAATAATTTAAAGAAAATTGACGTGGGGCTTCGCCCTGTTTTTGTGTCCAGCCAGGTACAACTAGGCAGCTGGGGGCTGGAATCCGCAGCGCAGGGAGGCCCAAGCTTTCTGGGCCACCCCCGCTGCAAATTGCAGTCCGCAGCCACCCCGGAAAATGGCGCGTTCATAGAAGCGCCATCTTCTGGCGCTGTACCCAACTCATCCAGGGCCCTGATGCGGTGGCTCACTGGGTAATAAAGGGGTTAGGGCCAGCTTGGCATTATCAGCTGGCCCTAAGCCCGAAATTCATGGGGTCACGCCAATATTAGACATGACCACCATGAATTTCTAGTAAAGTATTTAAAAAAAACACAACACCCAGAATAAAGTCCTTTAATTGAAATAAACACACAATTCTTTATTGTTCTAAATTAAACCATACTTACCATCACGCCCATTCCAGCTGAAGCCAACGATCTCCTGCAATAAAAGAAAAATAATAAAGCAACATCATCCTTACCTTTCCATGGTTCCCAGGACGGCTCCAGCTCTGCTACATCGAGATGACAGGCTGGACCGCAGCAGAACGCTGCCATCCAGCCTGTCATCCCGCAGACACTGAGAAGCGCAGGCTTGCTTGCGCTCCACAGTGTCTCTCTGTGAGGGCATCCAGATGAGCCGAGTTAATGTCCAATGAACTCGGCTCACCTCATGCACATCACTGACAGCGTGGGAAAATTCTCCTGCACTCAGCGCTTCAGCGTGGGAGAATTCTCACGCTGAAACGCTGAGTGCAGGAGAATTCTCCCACGCTGTCAGTGACGTGCAGGAGGTGAGCTGAGTTCATTGGACATGAGCTCACCTTATGCACGTCACTGACAGCGTGGGAAAATTCTCCTGCACTCAGCGCTTCAGCGTGGGAGAATTCTCACGCTGAAGCGCTGAGTGCAGGAGAATTCTCCCACGCTGTCAGTGACGTGCAGGAGGTGAGCTGAGTTCATTGGACATGAGCTCACCTTATGCACGTCACTGACAGCGTGGGAAAATTCTCCTGCACTCAGCGCTTCAGCGTGGGAGAATTCTCACGCTGAAGCGCTGAGTGCAGGAGAATTCTCCCACGCTGTCAGTGACGTGCATGAGGTGAGCCGAGTTCATTGGACATGAACTCGGCTCATCTGGATGTCGTCACAGAGAGACGCTGAGCAGCGCAAGCAAGCCTGCGTTTCTCAGTGTCTGCGGGATGAGAGGCTGGATGGCAGCGTTCTGCTGCGGTCCAGCCTGTCATCTCGATGTAGCAGAGCTGAAGCTGTCGTGGGAACCATGGAAAGGTAAGGATGAGGTTGCTTTGTTATTTTTCTTTTATTGCAGGAGATCGTTGGCTTCAGCTGGAATGGGCGTGACGGTAAGTATGGTTTAATTTAGAACAATAAAGGATTGTGTCTTTATTTCAATTAAAGGACTTTATTCTGGGTGTTTGTGTTTTTTTTAACTTTGACTATGGGGTTAGTAATGGGGGTGTCTTATAGACGCCTCTCCATTACTAACCTGGGCTTGATGTCAGCTGGCATTATAAGCTGACATCAACCCCAACCCTATTACCCCCTGCCACCGCACCAGGGCAGCGTGGAAGAGCGAGGCTAAGTGCCAGAATTGGCGCATCCTATGAATGCGCCATTTCTGGGGCGGCTGACGGCTGGTGTTTCTAGCCTGGGAGGGGGCCAATATTCATGGCTCCCTTCCTGGGCTATTAATATCAGCCCCCAGCTGTCTGCCTAGCCTTTGCTAGCTATTAAATTAGGGGGGACCCCACGTCATTTTTTTTGGGGGGTCCCCATTTTAATAGCTAGTAAAGGCTATGTATTCAGCTGGGGGCTGATATTAGTAGCCTGGGAAGCTCCGTGGGTATTACCCCCTTCCCAGGCTTCAAACATCTGCCCCAGCCGTCTGCTTAACCTCCGCTAGAGCCTAAAATTAAGGGGAACCCCACGCCAATTTTTTTAATAATAAATCCTTTATTTTAATACTAAATGACAAGTACAGTAACCAACACTATCACTGTACTTATTATATATGTGACTGACATGTTTCTATCTATCTAATCTATGTGTGAAGCTCTATTCTGTCTGTTATAAATTGTCGGGTACCGCTGCTAAATTGCCGGCCGGCTTTTTTAAAGAGACGGTGCACGAAAACACTTATTTTTTTTGATAAATCCTTTACGCTAAATGACAAGTACAGTAAGCAGCACTTTCACTGTACTTCGTATATATGTGGCTGACATGTTTCTATCTATCTAATCTATGTGTGAAGCTCTATTCTTTCGGTTCTAAATTGTCGGGTACAGGTGTATGCCGCTGCTGAATTGCCGGCTTTTCATGTTTCACTGTTGGCACTGTTCCCATCGATTTGGGCAATCACTGTAATGCCACAACCACCATGGCTGTGGCATTACAGTGAGTGGCAGACAATCCCTGCATGATTGGTGCTCTAAATAGCGCCAGACATGCAGGACACGCTTTTGGTGCACGAACAGTTATCGAACATAACCTCGAACAGCCGAATTTTTTGCAAATCGTTCGGGTTCGTCGAACAACTCGAACACCGCCCAAAACAGCTCGAATTTGTGATTGGCGAACAGTTCTAGTCGAACACCGCTCATCTCTAATTATGAGTGACTCGTATTGATGAGCGAACGTGCTCGCCACTAATCGGTACTTGCCCGAGCATCAGGAGCAGGAGTTAGGCATGGAGGCAGGGTATGTGACAAACTGCAGTGCATAATACAGCACAAAGGGGTCCATTGAACGTTCAACTTCTGACTGATCCTGCTGTGACAAATATTTGTAAACATAGCCCCAGATATCAGGGGCCAGGGCTATTTTTTTTTTATCTTAATCCTGATTATTTGCTTAAAAAGCAATACAGATTACAGCATTTTAGTGCTCCATTTGCTTGTTAGCACTGCAGATTACAGCCAGATCTTTTACATATTACAGTGATAACAATCCAGAAATTTGAACTGAACATGAAAAATATTGGCCTCCATTTCCATTTTATTGCAGGGTGTCGGTCAACCTATTCCCACGAGTTCGCTGTGAAGAATAGTATTAGTAAACTACAGGCCTGCTATTTAAAACCGTGCTTCTCTGTCAGACATATCACATACAACTGCGTTCCAAAATCAGACATTTCTAGTGAACGTAGAAAATATTGTCCTCAATTTAAAATGGGCCAAGTGCGTGGCAAGGGACGGGGAAGTGGACGTGATGGTGCATGCAGACGCCGAAGCCGTGGCAATGGGAAAGCTGAAATTGTGGCACAACAAACACCCACATATTGTCGCTCGACCTTCCTGTCCCAATTATTAGGAGACCGTAGAACACCACTATTGAACACAGAGCAATGTCAAAAGGTTGTTGGTTGGATAGCAGATAATGCTTCCAGTCACTTTGCCACCATCACCACCACCACGCTGTCTTCGACACGGTCAAGTCTCAGTAGCCGTGAGTTTGGACCCCATATTCCTCACCCTGACCCTCCTTCCTCGCACCATGCCGAGTGCCCGGAGACAACTGATCCCACACTTGGATACTCAGAAGAGCTGTTCACTTTTCCATTTGTAGATTCGGGCCTCTCGCCCGGCCAGCTTCAAGCGAGTGGAGAGGAGAACGCGTGTAGCGATGCCCAAATATTTGAGCAGCCACAGTCACACGAAGGCAACGGTGGGAAAGTGCAATTACTGTTGCAAGAGGTGGATGATGATGATGAGAAACAATTGCCAGAAAGTCAGGAGGGGGACCAGGATGCGGAAGTGGAAGACAAGGTGGTGGATGATATAGTAACTGACCCAACCTGGCAGAGGGACATGCAGAGCGAGGACAGTAGCACACAGGGGGTGGGAGGCGTAGCACCACAACAGGCAGGAAGAAGCAGTATGGTGGCCTCAGACACAAAGTGTGAAAGCATTCCCCATAATGCCAAGATGGCAGAAGTTGCCAGTACAACTGTTAGGTCTTCCTGAGTCTGGATGTTTTTTAAAGACTCTGCAGATAACCCAAAAAAAGCCATTTGCACCACCTGCCAGGCCAGCATCAGCAGGGGTGGCAAAACTGGCAGTCTGACCACCACCAGCATGATCAGGCACATGGCAGCAAAGCACCTGACTAAGTAGGCTGAACCCCAGGGTCCAGAAACAGTGTCTGCGGGTGACACCACAGCTTGTTCCGCTGTTGTGCGTGCACGCACAACATGGGGTCCATGGCACATGCGAAGATGCCTCCCGCGCTGCACCCGTTGATGCGCACTCTCAACTAGCAACATCAGCAAGCACATCCATGTCCTTGTTCCAGCGCAGCGTTCAGTTGTCCCTACCCCAGTCCTTGGAACACAAGCTCAAATACGCAGCCAACGCCCCACAGGCCACACTATTAAATTCACACATTTCGTGAATGTTTGCGTTCTAAATGTTGCCTTTTAGGCTCATGGAGACGGAAGCTTTCCACAACTTGATGGTGGCGGCCGTCCCTTGGTACTGGGTCCCCAGCCACCACTATTTCTCCCGGAGTGCCATCTCTGCATTACACGAGCACGTGTCCAACAACATTAGCTGTGCCCTCAACAATACAGTTACTGGAAAAGTCCACCTAACCACGGGCATGTGGACAAGTGCTTGTGGGCAGGGACGGTACATCTCGATGACAGCACACTGGGTTAGTATAGTGGATGCCGGGACTCAGCCAGACATTGGGACGGAACACATCCTCCTGACAATGAGGATTGCGGGCCCTGGGTCAATCAGGGTTGCCCCCATATTCTACAACTCCTGCACTACCTCCTCCTCCTCTTCAGCCTCCACCTACGAAATTACCACATAAGTCACAAGCTGGAAGCACAGCAGCACTGCCTCAGCCAAGCGGCAACAGGCTGTGCTGAAGCTAATATGCTTAGGTGACAATCCGCACAACGCTGAAGAGTTATGGACAGCTCTGAAAGAGCAGGCAGATATGTGGCTCACACCGCTGATCCTACAGCCAGGCATGGTCGTGTGTGACAATGGCCATAACCCGGTGGCGGCTCTGAGGCTAGGCGAGTTCACACATGTACCATGCCTGGCCCATATGCTTAACCTCATGGTTCAGCGGTTTCTCAAAACCTACCCGGATCTGTTTGTCAAAGTACATCGCGTGTGTGCCCATTTTAGAAAGTCAGCTACAGCTTCTGCCGCCCTTGCCGTGCTACTGCAGCGTTTGCAGCTTCCACCTCACCGACTGGTGTGCGATGTCCCCACACGTTGGAACTCTACATTGCAGATGTTGGGAAGGATTTATGAGCATAAGAGGGCCGTTGTTGACTACCAGCATAAACAAGGCTGTCGGTATTCAGGTTTGACTCCACACATAAGACCTCAGGAGTGGACATGGATGTCAGACATATGTACCATCCTCCAGAACTTGGAGGACTCCACCAAGATGGTGAGCGGCAATGATGCCATAATTAGCGTCACCATCCCGCTTCTCTGTCTTCTGAAACGCTCTCTGCTCACAATTAAAGAGGATGCATTGCAGACAGAGCACGATGAGATTGAGCAAGGAACCATACAGGGTGATTCCACACAGCCAAGCCTCATCTCATCCCAACATGGATTGGGTGACAATGAGGAAGAGTAGGAGGAGGAAGAACAGGAGCTAGTTTACTGCGCTATAGACGGTACTACCTGCACAACTGTCATACCATCTGTTCAGCGTGAATGGCCAGAGGACATGGAGGAGGAGGATGAGGAGGAGAGCATGGTCATTCATCCTCTTGGTGAGGACACGGAAGTCTTGCCTTTTAGCAGTCTGGCACACATGGCTTAGTTTATGTTACGCTGCCTTTCCCGTGACCCTCACTTTGTCCAAATTTGGATGACAGTCATTAATTCAGTTGGGTGATAGTCATGGAGAACGTTCTGTCTCTTATTCCCGTGCCGGACAGGCCTAATAAAATGGGGCAGTACCAGAATGCCCTTGTTGCAGAATTATTAAAAAAATTCCCATCTGAAAACGCTGGCGGCAGAGATCACAGTTCGTTAGACAACCAAGGAGTACAGGTGAGAGAGACACAAATCCAATCCAGCAGAGGCAGGAGAACACTGTCAAAGTTCTGGGACAGTTTTCTCAGACCCTCCCATCGGACAGGCCCTGAGGTGCGAGGTACTATCACAAGGAGGGAAAAGTTTCAGAAGATGATGAGGGAGTACCTTGCCGACCATACCAACATCCTCCATGATTCCTCTGTGCTTTATAATTATTGGGTATCCAAGCTGGACACATGGCATGAACTGGCTCTCTGTGCCTTGGAGGTCCTGGCCTGCCCTGCCGCTAGCATTTTGTCAGAGCGGGTTTTTAATGCCGCTGGTGGAATTATAACTGATATGCGCATCCGCCTGTCAACTGAAAATGCTGACAGGCTGAATCTTATAAAAATGAACAAGGGCTGGATTGGGCCAGACTTCTCAACGCCACCGAATGATAGCAGTGTAGCATAAACTCAAATCCAGTGTCTTTTTCTTGGGAAGTCTATACTCTTCTCACCCAAACATGGGTATACGCTTCTGATTTTGTCTATTTGCTCTTGTCCTCCTCCTTCTCCTCATCCTCATCCTCCACCAGCATATCACCACTGTAACAGGTCAGGGAGGTGGAACCTCTGGGCTACGATACAAAGGGGCAGTCCTTGTAAGGAAACGGGTGGCTCCCAGGGTAGGCAGGCAGGTAGTCACGGCAAGTGACGGGGACAGTCTCTGGGTAGAAGGGCAGGAGGTCACGGCAAGTGACGGGGACAGTCTCTGGGTAGAAGGGCAGGAGGTCACGGCAAGTGACGGGGACAGTCTCTGGGTAGAAGGGCAGGAGGTCACGGCAAGTGACGGGGACAGTCTCTTGACAGGCGGGTGGTCACGGCAAGTGACGGCTAAGCCTCCAGATAGGCTAGCAGGTGGACGCTCCCAGGTGAGCGGGCAAGAGTCTCTGGACAGGCAGGTGGTCACAGCAAGTGACGGCTAAGCCTCCAGATAGGCTAGCAGGCAGGTAGCAGGTGGACGCTCCCAGGTGAGCGGGCAAGAGTCTCTGGACAGGCAGGTGGTCACAGCAGGTGACGGCAGAGCCTCCAGGTAGGCTAGCAGGCAGGTAGCAGGCGGATGCTCCCAGGTGAGCTGGTAAGAGTCTCTGGACAGGCAGGTGGTCACAGCACGTGATGGCAGAGCCTCCAGGTAGGCTAGCAGGCAGGTAGCAGATGAGCGCTCCCAGGTGAACGGGCAAACAGATCCATAGACAGACTGGCAGGGCTGGTAGGCAGACTGTCGGACCGCAGGAATGTAAGCAGATAGACAAGTATCAGGCAGGTATCAAGCATGAATCTGGCAGGTAACTGGCAGGTATCTGGTAATGGGACCTGAGGGCTGAAGCAGAGTGATAGGCTATGCAACAACATTGCTCGGGCACCTCCATTTTGGAGGAGGTGCCTTATATATGGTGAGGTCCTCCGGCCATTGGCCGGGGACCCCTTAGGACGGCGCACGCGGCCCCTTTAAGAGAGGGGGAGCGCGCGTGCCCTAAGCACAGTGGCCGGGAAGCAGCACGCGCTGCCAGCAGAGCGGGAGGAAGACGCCGGGCACGGAGCGGAGAGG
Organism: Phyllobates terribilis; assembly: GCF_046119375.1. NCBI lineage: Eukaryota > Metazoa > Chordata > Amphibia > Anura > Dendrobatidae > Phyllobates > Phyllobates terribilis. Next base: position 104,879,764 of record NW_027362767.1, read on the forward strand.
TGAGGGGAACAGCGTCCCTGCCTAGCAGGAGGCAGGGACGCCGACGCTACAACCACCATATCTACCATATCACAATATCTACGTCTCTTGCAAGGGGCATTGGAGTTCCTACAATTTTTTGGCAGCCATTGCATTCACTGCATAGGCGAACAATATGGGAGACCCACTTCCTACAACCCCTGGCAAAAATTATGGAATCACCGGGCTCGGAGGATGTTCATTCAGTTGTTTAATGTTGTTGAAAAAAAGCAGATCACAGACATGGCACAAAACTAAAGTTATTTCAAATGGCAACTTTAGGGCTTTAAGAAACACTAAAAGAAATCAAGATAAAAAATGTGGTACTCGGTAAGGGTAATCTTTTTCAGACCAAGCAGAGGGAAAAAATTATGGAATCACTCAATTCTGAGGAAAAAATTATGGAATCATGAAAAACAAACACACAAAAGAACACTCTAATACATTACTAGTATTTTCTTGCACCACTTCTGGCTTTAATAACAGCTTGCAGTCTCTGAGGCATGGACTTAATTAGTGACAAACAGTACTCTTCATCCATCTGGCTCCAACTTTCTCTGATTGCTGTTGCCAGATCAGCTTTGCAGGTTGGAGCCTCGTCATGGACCATTTTCTTCAACTTCCACCAAAGATTTTCAATTGGATTGAGATCCAGACTATTTGCAGGCCATGACATTGACCTTATGTGTCTTCTTTCAAGGAATGTTTTCACAAGTTTTTGCTCTATGGCAGGATGCATTATCATCTTGAAAAATGATGTCATCATCCCAAAACATCCTTTCAATTGATGGGATAAGAAAACTGTCCAAAATATCATTGTAAAATGGGCATTTATTGAAGATGTAATGACAGGCATCTCCCCAGTGCCTTTACCTGATATGCAGCACCATATCATCAATGACTGTGGATATTTGCATGTTCTCTTCATGCAGTCATCTTTATAAATCTCATTGGAACGGCATCAAACAAAAGTTCCAGCATCATCACCTTGCCCAATGCAGATTTGCGATTCATCACTGAATATGACCTTCATCCAGTCACCCACAGTCCACGATTTCTTTTCCTTAGCCCATTGTAACCTTGTTTTTTTCTGTTTAGGTGTTAATGATGGCTTATGTTTAGCTTTTCTGTATGTAAATCCCATTTCCTTTAGGCGGTTTCTTACAGTTCGGTCACAGACATTGACTCCAGTTTCCTCCCATGCGTTCCTCATTTGTTATGTTGTGCATTTCTTGTTTTGGAGACAAATTACTTTAAGTTTCCGGTCTTGATGCTTTGATGTATTCCTTGGTCTACCAATATGTTTGCCTTTAACAACCTTCCCATGTTGCTTGTATTTGGTCCAGATTTTAGACACAGCTGACTGTGAACAACCAACATCTTTTGCGACATTGCTTGATGATTTACCTTCTTTTAAGAGTTTGATAATCATCTCCTTTGTTTCAATTGACATCTCTCGTGTTGGAGCCATGATTCATGTCAGTCCACTTGGTGCAATAGTCTCCAAGGCGTGATCACTCCTTTTTAGATGCAGACTAACGAGCAGATCTAATTTGATGCAGGTGTTAGTTTTGGAAATTAAAATTTACAGGGTGATTCCATAATTTTTTCCTCCGTATTGAGTGATTCCATAATTTTTTCCCTCTACTTGGTCTGAAAAAAATCACCCTTACTGAGTACCACATTTTTAATCTTGATTTCTTTTAGTGTTTCTTAAAGCCATAAAGTTGCCATTTGAAATGACTTTAGTTTTGTGCCATGTCTGTGATCTGCTTTTTTTCAACAACATTAAACAACTGAATGAACATCCTCCGAGCCCAGTGATTCCATAATTTTTGCCAGGGGTTGTAATATGTGTCTTTAAATTGTTATTGGGGTTTTTCCCAAATTTTGGCAGCCGTTGGACTCACTGCATGCTTTATAACTGTATAGCAGACCCGCTCCTTTCTAATGGGAACATGTCGTTACTGTGGCCCACCTCTATGTGTCTTTAAATTGTTATTGTGGTTTTTCCCAAATTTTGGCAGCCCTTGCAGTCACTGCCTGGGCATTACCATTCTAGGAGACCCACTCCTTTATAATAGGAACATTTTTTTTACTGAGACCCTCCTCTATGTCTCTTCAAAGGGGTATTGGGGTGCGTCCAAATTTTTGGCAGCCCTTGCAGTCACTGCATACGCAATAACAGTATAGGAGACCCACTTGTTAATAATGGGAACAACAAAGCATAGCCGACTGATGGACCTTTAAGAATAGTAAGGGCTGCCTGATGGCCCTATAAAAATAGTCTTTGTGACATTCAGAGTCCCTCCTTCACAAATGAAACATGATGTTTCTGATGATGTCTCACACACCACATGGCAAGATAAAGTAGTAAAATGTTAAAATGACATTTACCGGTGAATGTATTTTTCACCGTTGAAAGCAATGCAAAAGTGCAAAAACGAATCAAAAACGCTACGTGTGAACATAGCCCAAGGTGTGGAGGAGCATTTTTGTTTTTGTATATTTATTTTTCCTTATATACAAGTCATTACCCTGAAAAAGATGTTCCTTAACATTTTTCCCAGGAAAATCCATTTTGGTTTAGTTGTATGTTTTATTGTGAGTCCATAAAAGTGGCGTAATACCTCTGGGTTTTCCCCATGCTGGTCCCATGTCATCTGAGCACTGTTCCCATCGATTTTGGCAATTTTTATACCCTCTGTAGACCGCCGGGGGGAGCCACCGGAAAAATGCTTGAGTTTCCCATAGACTTACATTGGGCTCGTTGCTCGGATCGAGCACTCAAGCATTCCAATTTGCTCAACCCGAGCAATGAGTACCCAAAAATTTTAGTGCTCGCTCATTACTAGTGACTCGTAATGTTTGTGAGGGAACTGTGGGAGCAACAGCGGCTGGTAATATTGGTGTACTTAGATGAGAGTGTAATTTGTGATTGCAAGGTATGGTCCACACAGAAGCTGAGTATTAAGAACAAAACCACCCCTGATAAGTGAAGGCTGTATGCCAAAAAGCAAGCAACAGTTTTTTGGGATTTAGACACATATGTGTCTAGGTGTATGGGCTTGTGATATACTGTAACTCAGTTCCTCAGGGATTTCAGATGTGTAGGTGGGTTCCTGTATAGGGGTGCTAGATTTAGAGCATGAAATGCAGACTGAAGAGACAAAATGGATGCTGATTTCCCACAGTATGATGTCTCTTGAATTTAAAGTCTTTGACAAAAGGGATTGTGCTCACTCACAGAGCACTCCTCCTTGGAATCAGTCATACAGTATTCTTCATTGGTGTCTTTAGTGTCACTCACAAACTACTCAGGAGAACCTCACAGTGGCTTTGTGTATCCCTGGAAAGCCCAGTGTCTGATAGTTCTTGCTAATTGCTGTATAGCAGAGAATCAATGATGAGTTACCCTTGAGGCTGGAATGTCTCTTGTGGTTCTCCTTGTAGGCTGTAGCAGTAACATCTGGCTTGACATGTGCAGTTCCTCACATGGTAGCACTAGAATTCTGGTCCTCTTCCTCTCTGAAGAGACAATTTGCATATTTCCCAGAGGAGCATTGCGGCTTTAAAATTCTCCTCACCATGACATGCTTGATATGTGACTCTCCGCAATGAGAAATATTACCCCCTAGATACCGGTCAGACGCTTCTCACCCAGCCAAACCAGAACTCACACTTTGCACTGACGAGGGGCAGTACCCTGTAACACAGTGTCTGCAAACTGAGTTTCTGGTTTTGGCTTATATCCTGAGTCATGTGATAAGGCTCGTTAAGGGGTCACTATTGACTTTTAGGATTGCTACTTCCTGTAGGTGGCGCTAGAGTTCTGGACCTCTTCATCTCTGAAGAGACAATTTGCATAGTTCCTCACATTGACCCCAGGCTGTTTCCCCAGTCCCTTCTTTTCCCTCCTGTTTCCAACCAGCACATCCCTTGGACCAATCCCCTTTTCTCCACATACAAATTTATCTGCTCTTTCACTACCTCATACTGAATTGGAAACTGCTGGTTTTATGGTCCTGTCACTTGGTCATATGCTCTCTCTCCTGTTGTGCTGCGGTGTGGAAACTTTACTGCATCATAGATACACAGTTTATAGTACTGTTGAAAAAAGGCACATGTTCATAAAGTTCAACCAAGGGATGGAAAGTTCTATGAACTATTCCTCCAAAGTGAATTGCATATTCCAAATGATGCAACACTAATTCTTTGCAAAGTGGTACATACCTGACCCGCGAGTCTATAATTTAATACATGCCAATATCCTGATGTCCTTAAAGGCAGCTGATTGGCATTGCATGCCATTATTTAATCTGTGATAAGAAAGATGATATGATGCTTCCATATTATTAGTATCCAAATGAATAGCTTTGCATTTATCCACATTTAACCTCATGTCCCAAGTTAGTTTTTCCAAGTAATGCATCATCCTACCATTAGTAGGTATTACACATACAGTATATGGTGGATTTTCTCTTGCAGCACTGTTGTAAATGTAATGTGATCAAATGACTTTCATTGTGTGCTTAAAGAAGCCCTCCTATGAAGTTTTTTTTTTAAAAATAAATCTGTGTGTATGTGCATGTAGCATAGTGTGCGAGTGTTAATATAGTCACCTTCCGCCACCTTCATCACTATCCAGCTCCATTCCGCTCAGGTGACCAGGCTTATGCTAAACCATCTGAGAGCAGAATGATATAGGGGCAGGGACCCTGATTCCCGTAATGTATGACTTACTGGGCTGCTGTCATGGTTTCAGAACTGACTGTGGCCTGGGGATGCTGTGACTGACAGCTCAGCTGCCCTATGGAATCTGGAGTGTGCTGGACTGTCGGTTATGTGAATTACAGTCCAGTCATCCAATCTGATCCTGGGGCGTGCTGGGCTGTCAGCATTTTTATTGACAGCCCTGCTGCTCAATCTGGTGTAGTCTTCGGGCATTTCCCCAGGTGCCTCCTGTCCTCAAATGATTTGCTAGGTATGTAGCTGACTTGCTGTGAGCAGCAGATTGTCAGTTGTAGCTTTGCTTTAGTTAGATGTGTGTGTGCTTGCTCTGTATCTGACTTCTGCTCTTGTTTTTGACCCTGGATCTGTTGTGACTTTTCTCGTGGATTATCCCTTCTGCTTTTGATGCTCTCTGACTTCAGATATCTGACCCCGGACTTGGCCACTGACTATCCGTTTGTTGTACTCCCTGGTTTTAGTGTACCCTTCTGGCTTTGACTTACGCCTGTGTACTACCAGCACTCCTGGTATCAGTCCTCTGACCTCCTCACTTATCTGTCTTAGGACTAGCCCGTGAGTAGTGACTCCGGATCATAGCTGCTTTTTGCAGTTTTGATAAAGTCGCTATCATAAAATCATTGCTCTACTACTGCAGATCTACCCATTCACTGAATGCTGAGCTCTGTACAACCCCGCCCACACCACTAATTGGCAGCTTCTTGTGTATGCTGTGCATAGGCAGTAAGATGCAAATCAGTTATGGGGGTGGGGTTATACAGAGTTCATGAATATGGAGGACTATGTCAGCAGGTTCACTTGTCCTCTAGTGATAATCTCTTGCTCATAAAACGCTGATTTTATCAAAAGTACAACAAGCAGCCCTGTAAGGGACACATAGCTGGAATCAAGGTCTCTAATTCTACATTATGTTGTTTTCAAATTAAGTGGCAGTAAAAACCTAGATACAAGTTCCCTTTAAGATAGTTTTTCCTGCAGAATCTCTGGAACCATGCCTAGGTCGCATAAAAACAGTTCAAGGAAAATCTTTTTAAAACCCGTTCCTTAATAGACCTGTAATACGGATTAAGCCAAAACTGCAGCATTATCCACTTGTATAAGGGGTGCTGCACCACTACGCGTGACAGTATCCTGATTTATGTCTCTTGTAAATGTAATAGGATTTTACCCATACAATATCAACTTTCCCAAACAAAGCCCTACTGCTGACAATGATTGACTCTCAGCAGCCTTTCCAAAATGCCACCTTTGCCTCCGTATCTAGCTTTCCATCTGGCAAACACAATCCAGCCTGTGACAGATTATTTCTGTCCCTTAATGGGGATGGCTTTTTGGAAATAACCATTATGACTGGCAGCTGGTAGAAACAGGTGCAGGAGGTTCTATTTGACGCCATCAATTCATTCTGCTGTGTATACGCATTTTTTTTTTTTTGTTCTTTATTAAAATAAATCTAGTGTTGGATTTCTTTTTTCACCTTCAAGAAATATTTGGAAGTGCATAGTATGTTGTGGCGAGATGGCAGACCATTCTTTTTCATGTGAAAGGTAATAACAACCCATGTTTGCCACCTTTCTGACAGCTCTAGATAGGAGGAAGAAATTGCACATATATTCAAGGTGACAGAAAGCAGCATTGTTCTACCTTTTGCTATCATACAAAGCATGGACCACCACAATATTTCATGTGTTAACTTATTAGAAAGTCATAGGCAGTAGCCGCAGTGGGTTATTAAGCTGTATAATTACATTCCTGCCTCCTGAAAATATTAGTGTTTCGAGGGCAGTTGTTATCAGCGAACACATTTTAATGCAATCACTAAGACAACATAAAACTGCTTTAAGTAATCCTTAATTGCAAAAATGTCTTGCAATAAATTGTATTTTATATTAACTGAACAATTACACAAGGAATGGCTGAAAACAAATTGATAAACTAACGCTGACTAATCAGACATGAGGTCAAAAAAGAGAAAATTCAATTGTAGGGTCAATTACTCTATTTGATTCTTAAAACAATTTTCTGTCCTGTATGACTGTACAAATGTACGCAGCTCACAATAAGACTGACTTAAAAACTCGAGTTTGCTGAAAAATTTAGTTTTCTTTAATTGTATTTTTACATATATTTCCCCCCCAAAAAATTGCAGCTAAATGTTACAATAAATTCTATAGTGAAATTATTACATCTGTGCCGGTTCCTGCTTCAGCCACTAGGCGGCGCCACATCTTTGTTGTGGGTGAATCTTGACAGCATCAATCCCATATTATTCTTGGGACTCGTTCAGAATTAATCCTGTTTGTTTGGGTTTCTTTCTGCTGTCAGCACTGTCTGGGGCTGTCACGGTATAAGCCAGTTCCCACTGCCAGTCAATGTATGTGTTACCTGGCTTTACCTGTGTGCTGTGCCTCTAGTGTTTCATCCTGATTTGTCCTGTTCCGTGACCTTGGCTAGTTTATTGGCATTTCTCCTGCCTAACTGACAAATTTGTACCTCCTGGAGTTGACCTGGCTACTTGACTATCCTTCTTGCCTGTTTGCACCACCTAAAAGTAGCTGACTCTATGGCCCTAGCCCAGGGACCCCTGTGTAAATCCAGATCTCTGTACAGTTATTAAAGCATTAAAGAGGTTGTCCGGTCCAAATCAATAAGTCTGCAGTCATTATGTGTGACTGCAGACTTATGAATCACCCCAGGGCACGCACTGTGCGCTATAGGGATTCGCTAGTTTCTGACCCGGGGACCGGAGGGTATGTACAGTTGTGCTCAAAAGTTTACATACCCCGGCAGAATTTTCCTTTCTTGGCCTTGTTTCAGAGAATATGAATGATAGCAAAAAAACTTTTTCTCCACTCATGGTTATTGGTTGGGTGAAGCCATTTATTGTCAAACTACTGTGTTTTCTCTTTTTAAATCTTAATGACACCAAAAACATCCAAATGACCCTGATCAAACGTTCACATACCCTGGTGATTTTGGCCTGATAACATGCACAGAATTTGACAAAACGGGTTTGAATGGCTACTAAAGGTAACATCCTCACCTTTGACCTGTTTGCTTGTAATTAGTGTGTGTGCATAAAAGCTGATAGAGTTTCTGGGATCCAGACAGACTCTTGCATCTTTCATCCAGCCACTGACGTTTCTGGATTGTGAGTCATGGGGAAAGCAAAAGAATTTTCAACTGATCTATGGGAAAAGGTAGTTGAAGTGTATAACACAGGAAAGTGATACAAAAAATATCCAAGGAATTGATAATGCCAGTCAGCAGCGTTCAAACTGTGATTAACAAATGGAAAATCAGGGGCTCTGTAAAAACCAAACCACGGTCAAGTAGACTAACAAAAATTTCGGCCACAACTGGCAGGAAAATTGTTCAGGATGCAATGAAAAACCCACAAATAACATCAGCTGAAATTCAGGACTCTCTGAAAACTAGCGGTGTGGTTGTTTCATGATGCACAATAAGGAGGCACTTGAAGAAAAATGGGCTGCATGGTCGAGTCGCCAGAAGAAAGTCATTACTGCGCAAATGCCACAAAGTAACTCACCTACAATACGCCAAACAGCACAGAGACAAGCCTCAAAACTTCTGGAACAAGGTAATTGGGAGTGATGAGACCAAAATTTAACTTTTTGGCCACAACCATAAACGTTTCATTTGGAGAGAGGTCAACAAGGCCTATGATGAAAGGAACACCCTTCCTACAGTAAAGCACAGAGGTGGATCGCTGAAGTTTTGGGGATGTGTGAGCTACAAAGGCACAGGAAACTTGATAAAAGTTGAAGGAAAGATGAATGCAGCATGTTATCAGCAAATACTGGAGGCACATTTGCACTCATCAGCCCGGAAGCAACGCATAGGACGTACTTGGACGTACCAACATGACAACGATCCAAAACACAAGGCCAAGTCAACCTGTCATTGGCTAGAGCATAACAAAGTGAAGGTTCTGAAGTGGCCATCTCAGTCTCCTGACCTCAATATCATTGAGCCACTCTGGGGAGATCTCAAGCGCGCAGTTCATGCTAGACAGCCCAGGAATTTACAGGAACTGGAGGCTTTTTGCCAAGAAGAATGGGCAGCTTTACCATCTGAGAAAATAAAGAACCTCATCCACAGCTACCACAAAAGACTTCAAGCTGTCATTGATGTTAGAGGGGGCAATACAAAGTATTAAGAAATGGGGTATATGAACTTTTGATCAGGGTCATTTGGATGTTTTTGGTTGTCATTAAGATTTAAAAAGAGAAAACACAATAGTTTGACAATAAATGGCTTCACCCAACCAATAACCATGAGTGGAGAAAAAGTTTTTTTGTTATCATTCATATTCTCTGAAACAAGGCCAAGAAAGGAAAATTGTAAAGTGCTGCAGAATACGTTGGTGCTATAAAAATAAAAATTATTATCATTATTATTATTATAAGAAAGAAAAAATTCTGCAGGGGTATGTAAACTTTTGAGCACAACTGTATGAGTTACACATACTCTTGGCTAGTGTGCGCGGCCTCTCTCCATACACTTGTATGGGGCGAGGCCGCGCCCTATAGTCAGCAATGTCCACTGGACAAGCAAGTCACTGGAGGGTGCGGCCTCACTCCATATAAGTGTATGGAGCGAGGTCGCGCTAACTAACCAAGCAGATGTATAACTCATACATACCCTACGGTCCCGGGTTTGAAATCGGTGAATCATCACAGCGCACAGTGTGTGCTGGGGGGATTCATAAGTCTCCAGTCACACAGAGTGATTGCAAGCTTATCAATTTGGACTGGACAACCAATTTAAAGCCAGGGCAACTCCTGGGTTCTGGGAAACGGAGTAGCTTGCCCCATTTTTGAGCTGCCAGGTGACTACGAACAGTGCTCGTGTGACAAAAATATAAATGTTTGGCTTTGAAACATTTTTTAGGTTATTTGTTTTAAAACACAGAATGCTCTAGGGATGGCATGTTTGTCTGGTGTTTTTCTACACGCATCTTTATAGGACCTGAAAAACATAAAAAAGGCAAGTATCAAAAGTTTCAAAGTGAAATTATCTGTAGGATCTTAGCAGATCAAGATAATAATAATATTAATAATAATAATTTTATTTCTACAGTGCCAACATATTTCACAGCGCTTTACAAATCAGAGGGGACATGTTAGAACTATGTAAGACATTATACAGTAATACATTATTTAACAATTCATTCAAGAGGACTAAAGACCCTGTTCGCAAGCTTACAATAGATAATTTTTGAATCTGCCGGTGATGCGAGTCAATATAGGATGTTGATTTCCTCTTTAACTTGCACTCCTATGGATGCCCAGTTACAGTGAAAAATAGAATGATAAAAAAAAATTATAGCCTCATGGAGAACAATTGCGTAGAAAAAAAATATTAATCTAAAATAAGAGAGAATCCTAATAAACAATATATTTAATTATTTCATATAAAATATAACATTTTAGTAGACAAAACTAAAAATCTGCACAAATTAGGTATGCTTATGACTGTAGTGTTAACTTACTGAATCATTCTTATTTCATTTTCAGTAATGTTTTGTCAGTGTTTTTTTTTAATTAGCCTCATTTGTTACATGCCTTTTTAAAAAAACACATATAGTGAAGCTTATGGTAAAAAAAAAATCTGAAAAAAGCAGAACATACAAGTAGGTACAGCAGCACATATGGAAAAGCCATAATACTAGTATAAAATAGTATTAGTCATTATGTTCTGATTCCATGGGGCGTATAAGCAGTGAATTTTATTGGCTTGCATAAAATCAGACATGTATTGCATTTAATGATAAACTTGAGAAACAAAGAGTTTTTTGTAGGCATAAAAAATTCAAATTTTATTACACCATTTAAAAGTACATATAGAAAGTACGATATAAAGTGACAGTGTATAGATGGTAGCAAAAAAATCACTGAAAAAGACAGCAAGTTGTAAGAATCTCCATGATCCCAAAATTCAAAAGGCAGAATGATGCATACAATAGAACAGGTAATAAGACTATTTAATAATATAGGTCATATGTGTATATATTGCTGCATATCAAACATATCCATAGATACACTCCAAAATAGAAGGGTAATGGCTGCCAGAGAAAGGGATTCCCAGATGGAAAAACTCTTATATATTGTTTAAGTCATCTTACCCAGTGGGAGGCCGGACATAGATCAGTGAGAATAGACGCGCAGTGGCAAGCCCCGATGCGCGTTTCGCAGCCCAGAGTGGCCGCTTCCTCAAGGGGAATGAACGAGAGCATGAGAACGGAGCCCTTATCTGCCATGTTGTCGGTCACGTGTGGCCACACGTGACCGATCACCTGACTCACAAGTAGGTGTGGTCTGGTGCCTGTAAGCGGCGCATGCGTCGCCACCCCCCGCCCCAGGACGCGAGCCCAAGCCGTCAGGAGCCAGTGCGCAAACGCGGGCGCGCGGCCAGGACTAGGGCCAGGCACCCACGCACGCACCAGCCCTACAGAGACAGCTGAGCGCGCGACCAACAGCGGAGAGAGCGGAGCACGCGCACAGCATCCAGTAACTGTGAGTGTGGTCAGAAAGATAGAATACACACAAATTTCATACAGTGGGTGCAAGCTGCATACAGAAATGTACAATGTCTCAAAGTAAGCAATTTGGATTAGAGAAAAAGCACTATTAAATCACTTTATCAATGATTGGTCCACCAATTTGATGCAGCATGCAAGGTGATCATTTCAGAACAGTGATGTTTTCATATTGCATCTTAAGGGCTGCATCTATCGGCATCTAATCACTTCACAGGCAGTTCCGATCAGGCATAGATATACATCATTCAGCACAGAGGGCACATTGCTCCAGACATGAAATAGAAACTAAAAGCAAAATATAAAATTAAACATAGGAAAATTCCATATATACAATAAAAACAAATAGTGCCATTGCGCAACAGAAAATATTTTGAAGCACAAGAGAGGGAATAGGAGAAAAACGAGAGGGGGAATGGATCCAAAAAGAGACTGGATTAAATAAGGGCTCAATTAGGTTTACAAGAATGAGGAGAAGGACAAAGACTCATTTAAACCATAAGGGGATAGAGTGCCCAGCATAGTGATCCACTTGGCCTCGGCTTGTGCCAGGGCTTTTCTCACATTGCCCCCCCGGGCACCCATATGGACCACATCGATCCCACGAATCTTGAGGCACCCAGGGTCGCAATTATGGGCCGCCCTGAAGTGTCTCCGAATTGTCTTTAATTCAGTAACATCAGCCACTGTCCTGGCCGCGCCAATGTCCCGCACGTGCTCCCATATACGTACCCGGAGCTCCCTGGAGGTCAGTCCAATGTATACCAGAGAGCAATCACAAGTTGCGTAGTAAATTACGCTACTCATACCGCACGAGATGTGATGTCTGATCTTAAATTGTCTTGTACCATCCGAGGACGCAAAGGTGGTGCAGCGCAGGACATTGGCGCAGTCACGACAATGGCCGCAGGGAAACATGCCCAAAACAGGGCCACGGGAGCCAAAGGGATTAGGTTTTGTAGCAACATAATGGCTGGACACTAAAATATCCTTGAGGTTACTGGATCGTCTGGGGGTCATTAGGGGATAATCCCCAAGAATTGGTCCCAGGGAGGCATCTTGTAAACCTAATTGAGCCCTTATTTAATCCAGTCTCTTTTTGGATCCATTCCCCCTCTCGTTTTTCTCCTATTCCCTCTCTTGTGCTTCAAAATATTTTCTGTTGCACAATGGCACTATTTGTTTTTATTGTATATATGGAATTTTCCTATTTTTAATTTTATATTTTGCTTTTAGTTTCTATTTCATGTCTGGAGCAATGGGCCCTCTGTGCTGAATGATGTATATCTATGCCTAATCGGAAGTGCCTGTGAAGTGATTAGATGCTGATAGATGCAGCCCTTAAGATGCAATATGAAAACATCACTGTTCTGAATTGATCACCTTGCATGCTGCATCAAATTGGTGGACCAATCATTGATAAAGTGATATAATAGTGCTTTTTCTCTAATCCAAATTGCTTACTTTGAGACATTGTACATTTCTGTATGCAGCTTGCACCCACTGTATGAAATTTGTGTGTATTCTATCTTTCTGACCACACTAACAGTTACTGGATGCTGTGCGCGTGCTCCGCTCTCTCCGCTGTTGGTCGCGCGCTCAGCTGTCTCTGTAGGGCTGGTGCGTGCGTGGGCGCCTGGCCCTAGTCCTGGCCGCGCGCCCGCGCTTGCGCACTGGCTCCTGACGGCTTGGGCTCGCGTCCTGGGGCGGGGGGTGGCGACGCATGCGCCGCTTACAGGCACCAGACCACACCTACTTGTGAGTCAGGTGATCGGTCACGTGTGGACACACGTGACCGACACCATGGCAGATAAGGGCTCCGTTCTCCTGCTCTCGTTCATTCCCCTTGAGGAAGCGGCACTCTGGGCTGCGAAACGCGCGTCGGGGCTTGCCACTGCGCGTCTATTCTCACTGATCTATGTCCGGCCTCCCACTGGGTAAGATGACTTAAACAATATATAAGAGTTTTTCCATCTGGGAATCCCTTTCTCTGGCAGCCATTACCCTTCTATTTTGGAGTGTATCTATGGATATGTTTGATATACAGCAATATATACACATATGACCTATATTATTAAATAGTCTTATTACCTGTTCTATTGTATGCATCATTCTGCCTTTTGAATTTTGGGATCATGGAGATTCTTACAACTTGCTGTCTTTTTCAGTGATTTTTTTGCTACCATCTATACACTGTCACTTTATATCGTACTTTCTATATGTACTTTTAAATGTTGTAATAAAATTTGAATTTTTTATGCCTACAAAAAACTCTTTGTTTCTCAAGTTTATCATATGTAATATGAGTTGGCATGTTTTGGCGCTCTGGGTTGGTCTCTCCTTTCCCCAGATGCGCCAACTTAGTTATAAATGGGTTAAATTGTTGATGTATTGCATTTAGTTGTCAATTAATCTGTATAATTTAAAATTATGCTGCAGATATCCCAGATTATAATGCAAAGGGTAAAATGCGCATAAAATCTTCTGCATTTCTGTCTTAAGCGCTTCACTGTGGATTTTACTGTGCTCGATGTCCAATAGAAAGGTCCCATGGGATCGTAACCTTAAGGCATTTTCACTTGAGGGCCATGGCCTCTCATTCTGCTGACTAGCAGAAGTAATGGGAGTCGGACCATGGACCACAGCAATTAAAGATTGATGGTCTACCGGAAGGATTGTATAAAATACTTATTTAGCTACTTTGACTTTTTGATAAACTATTAAGGTATAAAATAATTAAATATGAAAAAACAAACATTGGGAGCCAGGTGTACAGATACAGAAGATTTACTCCACATACCTGTAGACCTGCAACACCAACACAATCTGCACACTAGTATACATACACCCCAGACATACTTTACACACTAGTGCACATACACACCAGATACGCTCTACATACCAGTATACATTGTGAGGCAGTGACAGGAATTATATGTGAGGGACGATATGTATCCCCCAGAATGTGCACAGAAGCATATTGAACCCGCTGGAGTGCATTGCTATCACAGACATAGCTGTGGTTGCAGTGCAGGATAAAAGTAAGGTTGGACTTGGTCAAACTATTTGACGAAGGCAGATTTGGTAAAACCCGGCATGGGCTTTTATTCTTGGAGTGGACTACAGGATGGCAGTGGGGTGGTAAACTCCCTCCAGCCCGAGTCTTGCATTTAGCTTATGTCCACAGTTTTCATTTAGAAACTGGCAACAAAGGTTTTGGGTGTGTCAGTGTTTTGTCTACAACCTGCAGAGCAGGAGGCTCTTCAATACAGGACTGTGTTAATCTGAACACAGAGCCAAGGGAAGCACAACTCCTGGCGCTCCTCAGTGTGTCACGGCGGTGCCATTGCCAACAGTAGCAAGTTTGGAGAAGGACTGTGTTACAACCCGGCTGCGATCCGAAGGATACCGTTACCTTTACTTTGTGAGTTTTGGAAAATAAAAGACATTTAAGTTGAACTTTACTAGGTCACTGCCTCATTACCGCACAGTTTAACACCTCTACACTACAACATGTATACAAGAAGCAGTCTGCACCTCATTATACATATATACTGGATACTCTGCACACCAGTATATGTACACACCCAATACTCTCAGCACACCAGTATACATATATAACAGGAAATCTGTACATCAGTATGCATTCACATCAGTCATATTTTCTGCACCCAAGTATACATGCGTATAGGATACACACATGCTTATCACTATACATACACTCCAGATATTCTGCATACCAGTTTACATATACACCAGACACACTCTGCATTCTGTATAAAGATAGTAGACACTTTGTACACCAGACACGCTGCACACCAGTATACATACATACAGTATATACCAGATACTCTGCACACAGTATTCAAACACGCCAGACAAATTCTACACAGAATTATACAGTACATATATAACAAATAGCAAAAATGACCAGCACATCCACTGTGAACATGAGCCAACTTAAAAAATTCAAACTATGAAAAAACATCAAAGTTGCATCCTAAATTGCTAAGAGTGATTGCTCTGCAACAAAAACTATGTTGCTGCTATAGAAAATTATGAAATTGCTACAAAATGTTCACAAAAAAAATTCTGTAATCTTAATATGAAAATTACAGTAAAGGAAGGCACTTAGCGCATAGATTGACCAATATATGTGTGTCCAACAGCCAGCATCAAGGCGTCCTTCAGGGTCTAGGGACCCAACAATGAAGGACGCCTTGACGCTGGATGTTGGGCACACATATATTGGCCAATCGATGCGCTAAGTACCTTCCTTTACTGAAATTTTTCATATTAATATTACAGATTTTTTTTTTTAAATATTTCATGGGTACATTTTGTGGCTCTTTCATAATTTTCTATAGTAGCAAAGTAGTTTCTATGTTTCAGAGCAATCACTCTTAGCAATTTAGGATGCAACTTTGATGTTTTTTTTTACAGTATACATATATACCAGAAACACACTGCATACTATTATACATACTTTTAAAGTAATAAAGTCATTAATGTCTTCAGCCCTGCTAAATCTAATGTGTAGTTATTCTCACAAGAACACACTGATGAGGGGTGTTACTAAGCTGGGTGGATACAGGGAGTGTTTTTACTTATCATGCAGCTATACATTCTGCCATGTGCTATCATGTATGAAATGCTAAACGTTATTCATGAAGGGTATAAAATAAACAAATACATCAGATTTCTTTGGAAACTTTTGGAAATCACATGTCTGTGCATTTTTGTTTTCACTGGCATTGAGTGAATCTCAGAAACTTCTACGTTAGTTAGAACTGCTTTTACAGTGTGGAAATATGGCTAGGATTCCCAAGACACCTTCTGAGCTCCTCAAAAAGGGATATTTTCTGAGAAGGAGAGACACAAGAAAACACAGAAAGTAAGCCTTTGTCTTACGTTTGCTGTATCCTTCTAGGGAGCATTTATCCCAAACAGTCTTGGGAGGTTAGTACAGGAATTTTAAAAGAATTTTCGGCAATTCTTAGCTATACATACTTATTTTCTATACTTCATATCTTGTTTAGAAATGTGATTTGGGGGAGTGATTGAGATACAATGAATTCAGGATTCTGATATTGTCCCTCTGATATTGAGAGATCAACTTGGGAGACATCAGTGAACTTGACCTACTGGAATTCCCTGGATGCCCCTGATCCTTGGAGGATAAGCTTGATGATAGTTCCTCGAGTCAGCAGTGAGAAGTGTTAATGTATAAAGTAGTCCATTTAGTCAGGAGAGGGACCCCTGTATCTCTAAATGGCGACTCATGTGAGATACCATTGGTCAGGGTGAAGTAAAGTGTTTAGACAGTTCCACATCTTTTCCCATTGTGTGTGTTCATGCAATTCTTTGACCATCTATGATAGATGTCATACTTGTGCGAATATAAAAAACTACAAGACAAATTGATAGACCTGACTGGTAAAATTGACAGATTGCACCTTTTTTCTTGATACATTCTGAGACACTCTTTCCTCGATAGTGCACAATAAATATCATATGTCTGAGTCTGCTGGGAGATTGATGTATGTATAACTGTGTAAACCAGTGTTCATAAGGTAGTTGGTTTCAAAAGAGAAGACAGAGGAAAGAACAAAGAAGAACTGGGCTAGAAATGAAGAATAGGTCTGTACACAATCATTTTCCTATATCTGGTCCTTAATGACTACCATGATTGGTTGAAACTAATGAAAACTGAGATTCAAATTTTTTGGAATGTTATTGAAGCCTAATTGCTAATGCACATTTTGAGCTTGTTAATGATGATGTCTTGATGCAGGAACAATTCCCATCTTCATGTTAAGCACAGGAGACAGAGATATACAAACTTGCTTCAGCATGTACAATGGCAGAATATCGGATAGCAAACATTTCCAACAATTACAGATATGATTTTGGAGTGGCACATGACTACGTAGCTGATTATACAAGATTGGATTTTGTTGGGTCCTCAGGCGTCCTTTGCGCAATGCTGAAAGTTGCAGTCAGTTTTTTAGAGCTCTGGAACTACCTAAGCAACTGGCTCACACAAAAGACAAGAGAAGTCCAAGGTAAGGCTCTGGTGGACACCCCGGCTAACGCATGACCCATCATGATGTTACCAAAAAAAACACATGTGTTGTGTGTAACAGCTATGGACTTCGAACTATTAGGTAAATCATGGCAGTCATCAGAGAAGAAAAATTAAGAATGGAAGACTAATGAAACAAAAAATGTAAGATATTTGTGATCACTCCAACTTAATATACTAAAGAAGCCATGGTAAGCATGGTGAATTAACATTGACTAGCACCGGAGTTTAATCCGTCTGATACTGCATATGTTTCTGCCTGTATTATCTGCACCCTCCACAAAACAGAAACTACTGTTAAGGTCCTACAATGATGCAGATAAAGACCACTGTGTCTGTTCTAGCAAATGCAGATTGATTTTATACAGCTATTCAAGGTAAATACATATGAGTGTGTCCTTGTTTGTGCTGATATCCTTACAGAATGGCCTGAGCACTGGCCTAGTTAAAAAATAATCTCAAAAGCAGGATGCAAGAAGCTGATTTCAGAAGTTTGGTATGTTGATATGGGGTTCTGGAGATGACAGGAGAGGTACTGGGGAAGATTTCAAATGGCTTAGAAATACATCAGGCATTGCACACCACATACCGTCCACACGGATCAGTGGAAACGTTGAAATAGTGAATGGGACACTGAAATTAAAGTTTCAGAAAATAATTGTACAAACAATGAAGCCATGGACTGAATGCCATCCAATACCTTTTATATTCAGTTAAAATCATTCCCAGCAGAAAGAAAGGGCTCTCTCCCTGTTAGATTAGTTTTGGAAGTCCTGCTACGACAGGTTGTCATTTCTCTTTAAGATTTACTATACCTACATAGGATCTTAACAGTATATGTGAGTGCACTACAATAGACACTGTCACAAATTCATCACCGTGTTTTCTCTTCCATACCAGATACAGAAGCACTGGAGAATATCATTCACTAGAGCCTGAAGACTGTCTGGTTCTGAAGAGGTAAAGTATGTAAGCAAAAGTTTGAAACCTAGATTTGAATAACTATTCCAAGTCCAATCACCCTAAATAGGGATGCGCGCACTGCTAGAAGTTCAGGTTCTGGTACCCGACCCGAACTTTCTGTAAAAGTTCAGTACAGGTACCAGAACAGTACCCAAACTTCAGCCAGAACCAGAACCCCATTGAAAATAAAGGATGCCCGAGCCCTGAAAGAAAAGTACAAAAAATCTCTCTATATCTCTCTTTTTCACACACCACGGACTCACACAGAAAGTCTGTATTCGGCGTTCTACCCGGACAGTAATTGTATGATTTAAACACTGAACATTTCAGGTCGGGTTCACCCATCTCTAACCCTAAACTTACTTTCAATTGGAAGGAAAGAGCCCTTGCATATACGACTTTCATTGTGAAAAGGTTTTAATAATGGCCAATACAAGTGTACCTGTCCCACATGAATGTTTTTGCGAGGCAAAAAATAAGAAAAAAGTGTTGCAATGTTGTAGCTGTGCTGTTAAGATGAAGACAAGGATAAGAATGGTGGAACTGAAGTTTATACAAGAAATACCACTTTACTACTACTCTCATCAGAGTTGTGCCTGACCTGCACAACTCCACCAGGTGAGCAGATTCCATTTACTCTTCCCTGTTTCTTATCACCAGGACTTCACCATGGAGTGCTTCTATTTTGTCTTCTATGTATTTGTGTTACTTCAGATCACAATTGAGGCTATAAACAAGTATCTCTATGATGAATTGGATAACAAATTCATAAAACACCATCAGGTTATAGCTAGTCTGACTAATTTTGCAGAATGTTGTCTTTGGACTCATTCTCCTACATAGGCCATATTAATGTCCTATCTAGCTACCCCTTTAAGAGAAAATGAGTGGTTTGTACCTGATTTCTGGAAAATTAATTAACTATATTTAGGAGGTCTTTTCAGAGACACATTAGTAGGACCCCCAGTAGCATATTGGGTCAAGAACCCCTAATGGCAAGTTAATCTCACAAGAAGAGTGGGGAATTGGTTTGAAGAGTTATTAAAAGCTATTAATAAAGATTGGAATTCAGAATTGCCTAGTTGGCTATCCTGGCTAAATCAAACTAACTGATTTAAAAATTTAGATTGTTTCAAATTTCCTAACTTCATCAGCTTCTCCCCAAACATTTGATTCTTGGCGAATTTAATCGAAATACTAAAGATCCTCTATTTGCCCAGACAAAACTTGTATAACACCCTGAGGTCAAGTTACAGGTAGGTGGAATAAACTTAAAAATCATTTCAGGGGATTAAGCTAAAAGCTTAAAGCACCACTCCAGCAATTTTTTTTATTGGAGCACTGAAGTGGTGCTTCTAATCTAGAGTAAGGTCCCTGCACTCAGTTTTATAATTACCCACTGCCATCTTCACCTTCTAACTCTGCCACTCCCGTCGGTCTCCAGCAGTTTGTTACCTGTTTGATTGCTCCAGGTCATTATTTTACTGTAAGTCTATGAGATCCTTGTTCTGGCTCTCATAGACTTGCATTTAGAGCTTGTGATCGATACTTCTGACTTCTGAGCAGTCATAAATTGAAGTCACAAGTAGTGTTGAGCCACCCCCGTAGTGTTCGAGTTCGGTTCGGTTCGTCGAACACCCGTGTGTTCGCCGAACTGTTCGTCGAACTGTTCGTCGAACACCTTCGAACACCGTTAAAACCAATGGCAGGCAAACAAAAACACATAGAAACACATAGAAAACACCTTCAAAGGTGTCCAAAAGCTGACAAACT
This sequence comes from Phyllobates terribilis, assembly GCF_046119375.1. NCBI lineage: Eukaryota > Metazoa > Chordata > Amphibia > Anura > Dendrobatidae > Phyllobates > Phyllobates terribilis. Next base: position 104,899,914 of record NW_027362767.1, read on the forward strand.
GCTCAGAAGACATAACTAACACATGGAAAAGTGACAAGTACATATAGTCATGCGAAAATAAAAGAGGTGGAGGAGTAAAAGGAGGGGGAGACACAGATATAGGCATGTCATGCCCTTCTAAAATCCAAAAAGTGAGAAGCCGACACGGCCAGTCCGCTCCTGCCCGTGCCACCTCCGTGTCGCCGGGTTTGTGCCAGAGCCGCGGTGAACCCTGACGGCCAGCCCCCCTCTCCCAATACTGGTGCCTGTCCGCTGGTGGGTCGAGCGAGCCCCCCTGTGGTGGAGGCAGCTCTAAGCTTTTTAATTTAAATTGTCTCTCTAATTTGAATGAATACACTTTAAATCCATTTACAAGGATCTATTGGAGGGCAAGTCTCATGCCAGCAGCCGCGGTAATTCCAGCTCCAGTAGCGTCCACTAAAGCTGCTGCAGTTAAAAAGCTTTTATAAGGATCGAGCTCGGCTGTCCACCGCAAGGCATCCTACTGCCAGTCCCAGCCCCTATGCCTTGGGGTGCCTCCTGATGCTCTTCACTAAGTATCCCATGGTCCCGAAGCATTTCCTTTGAAAAAATTAAGTGTCTAAATTACAGGTGGTGTAGCTTGCTTAACAGCCGGGATAATCCGCTGACTAGCAGACACTGCTACTAGGCACAAAGTATTTCCTGGGCTAGATGCAGTTAAAAATTTGTAATTAGATACTCTCGTTGGATGCTGAGAAAGCATTCCATAGAGTCTCCTGGCACGCCATATATGATTCTCTTAAAGAGCTTGGGGTAGGGGTCTAGGGGACCCTTTTATAGCCAAAATCACGGCCCTGTATCGCAATACGTCACCTAGGCTGAAGATAAATGGAACTGTAGCACCCTGAGGGCTCGGTTGCTACAGACGTATTGCACCTCACCCAGAGGTGTGATATCTCACTCTCAGGTAAGGATGGAGTGTGGATCAGGACCCGACACCTGCATGCATTACACCACATTGCCGTGGGGCAGGGCGACCAATATGCCCCTGAGATGGGCACGACAGTCCCTGTCCCTGGCTGGAGTGGGGGGAGGGAACACTGAGGAAGGGGAACCCTGTAGTGCAGGAGCAGGGAGGAAGCAGTTCCTGGGTGCATTGAGAAGGGAGTATAAAAGGTGGGCACCATCTTAGTTCAGTGCAGAGAAGTCTGAGCAGAAGTGGCAGGGAGCAGGGGCTCTGCATGAGCTCTGCTCCGGAGGCGGGCCTAGTAACAGAGGCCCAGGCCTGCAAGAGGGAGAAGGAAGGAAGAGGAGCGGAGAAGGCTCCAGGAACGAGGAATGAAGGGATCCCAGGGGTGCGGACGGGCGAGTCGCCACCGCACGCCCGAATTCACCTGCGTTGAGGGGTCAGGCCAAAGGGGGAGACCGGTCCCCGAACTAGTGGAGGCAGGAAACGACCCTCAGCTAGAAACCGGAGGCTCTGACATTTTATGTGGCGCAGCCCCTTGCTCCACCCGCTAGGAAGGCACCACATAGGGTCAGGGAAACTGGCGCCAAGTTTACCAAGAGGAGGCCCGAGGCAGCCGGACAGAAGTGTTGGTAAGAAAGGCCAGACAAAGGACACACAAAGGGGGTCCTGTGAAGCGCTCCAAAGTTATCTGGGAGTTGTCTGAGCCCCTCACCTGGTGAGCACAGTACGACGTGGGCAGCCGTTACCTGCAGACGTGGTCTGGATAATAAGAACTGTGAGTAAAGGCCCTGAACTGCATCACTGACTCCGTGTCGTTACTGCTGCTGCCCTGCACCATCACCCCCATCCTCCGCATACACTGCCCTGAGGCTATACTCCTCCCATGGGGAGTTATGCTACGCTCTGCTGCACCCACAACACCAGCCTTAGCGGTCTGCCCTGTAGCGGCGGTTCACTCTGACCGCAATCCACGGGTGGCGTAGTCGAACATTTAAACATCAAAACCACATAAATAGTTCCGCCACTGGTTTGACCGCCCTGAGCCACGGAACCGGATCGCCGCCACGAAGACTACAACCACCAGCATCCACCAAAAAGGGTCCGGCTCCGGGTGTCCCAAGGCCCAGGGGGTGCGTCAGAACATTTTCATCACCTTTCACAATCACCAATGGGACAAGGCAGGGATGTCCTCTGTCCCCTCTCTTATACATCCTAGTGACGGAGCACCTGCTCTCATCAATTCGCCATAACCCCAATATTAGGTGGATTGAGGTGGGAGGCACCGAGTACAAGTGCTCTCTATTTGCTGATGATGTCCTAGTATATATAACTCAATCACATATATCCATCCCTGCTGTTATGGCTGAAATAGATCACTTTGTTACATGGTAAAATTTTAAAATCAATGCAGCGAAGTCTGAGGCCCTCGATGTCTCCCTCCCTAAATCCATATAGGATTCCATCCAGTCCAACTTTCCCTTTGCCTGGCCCTCACAGGGTATCAAATACTTAGTAATTCCAATTCATAGAGACCTCTCCCATCTATGTTATCTTAATTTTGGGCCCTTTATTGAACAATTTCATACAGACCACGGTTGGCAAGTTAGAACTGTAAGATTCACTACGTGAACCACTGGTGTTTTGTGGAAAAGCACATGTACACCGCGTTCCAAATTATTATGCAAAAAGTGTTTAGGAGTGATAAGGGAAGAATTTGTTTGTTTGTCAGTTAAACTCATTGATGGTGATGTGTGTCAGGGCTCTTTATATCACTGTAAGCAATTGCAGACACCTGTGCTAATTAGTTTGGCAGGTGTGTCCAATGAAAGGCAAGACTACTTAAGAAGGCTCTCTCACATTATTAAGCAGCCTACATTTTCTGCCAAAATGGGAAAGAAAAAGGATGTGTCGGCTGCTGAGAAGCAACAAATTGTGGAGTGTTTAGGTCAAGGCATGACTACAATCAACATTGTGCGATGATCAGGATGAAGTGTCTTGGCAATCAAGAAGTATGTAGCTGATTCACAGTACACACGTGTGCGTGCTGATAAGGGCAAATTGAGGACTCTTTCCTACAGGCAATTACGTCAGGTTGAAAGAGCAGCGGCAAAAAAGCCTTGTCATAGCAGCAGACAAGTTTTTGAAGCTGCTTGTGCCTCCAACGTCCCCCGAACAACAAGATGCAGGGTCCTTCAGAGGTTTGCAGCTGTGCATACGCCATCCTGTCGACCTCCTCTATCCACTTCACACAAGCAGAAACGGCTCCAGTGGGCCAAACATTACATGAAGACTGATTTCAAAACTGTTTTGTTCACGGATGAGTGCCGTGCAGCGCTCGATGGTCCAGATGAATGGAGTGGAGGATGGCTGGTTGATGGACACCCCACGCAAACACGGCTACAGCGCCAACAAGGAGGAGGTGGAGTAATGTTTTGGGCTGGAATCATGGGGAGAGAGATTGTCGGCCCCTTTAGGATCCCTGAAGGCGCTAAAGATGAACTCCATAATGTATGTGGATTTTCTCAAACAGCACTTCCTGCCATGGTTCAAGAAGAAGAACCGTGTATTTCACAGCAAGATCATTTTTCTGCATGATAATGCACCATCTCATGCTGCACATAAAACATCTGCATCTCTGGCTGATATGGGCATAAAAGGGGACAAACTTATGGTGTGACCCCCATGCTCCCCTGACCTCTACCCCATTCAGAACCTTTGGAGCATCATTAAAAGGAGTGTCTATGATGGCGGGAGGCAGTTCACATCTAAGCAACAGCTCTGGGAGGGTATTCTGTCCTCATGCAAAACAATTGAAGCAGAAACCATCCAAAACCTGACAAATTCAATGGACGAGAGAGTTCAGAAGCTCCTTTCGAACAAGGGGTCCTATGTGAAAATGTAACATCACCTAGAATAAAGTTTTGAGTTGAAAACTGTTTGATTTCAGTTTCTAACAACCTGCTAATGCTTATAATTTCAAAAATGACCATTTTTTTGGTCTTTATTAAAATGAAAAGGTTGATCGAAAAGTTTGGGGGATCTAAGAGTGTGGCAACCCAGTAGTCATGATTACTTCGAATTCTGACAATATGAGGGTCATGCTGCAGGTAGTGCAGCAAGAAGGCACTTATGTGTCTTGCGCATCTCGGAGCCCCAAAATTATTTTCCGGGCTAGATGCAGCTAAAAATTATTTTTAATTTTAAATCTGGTGAAGCTTATTATAGATGGCCTAATAGGATCAGTGCTGCACACTGCTACAAAGCCCAAATTATTTTCCAGTCAAGATACAGATAAACATGATTAGTAATTTGAAAGCTTAAAACGGTTGGTAGGGTGATTTTAACCAATCATCAAGCTTTTACTCTCCCCAGGATGACACAGGGGTAGAAAAGTCGTTTCGGATCCATGATTTGTTCATCTTTATGAACGTGAGTCTGTCTACATTATCAGTGGAGAGCCGCGTGCGCTTATCTGTCAGCACACCACCAGCAGCGCTGAACACACGTTCAGACAGAACGCTGGCTGCGGGGCATGACAAGATCTCCAAGGCGTAAGTGGCTAGCTCCGGCCATTTATCCAGATTGGAAGCCCAAAAAGAGCAAGGGTCCAGTGACACAGTCGTGGCTTCAATGTTTACTTGGAGATACTCCTGTACCATCGTCTCTAGGCGTTGACTATGTGTCAGACTTCTTGTCTCCTGTGGCCTTGCAAAGGATGGGCTAAAAAAGTGGTGAAATGATTCCGCAAAATTGATGTTACCAGCAGATACTGTGGTTCTGTTACGGTTTGAGTGCTGAACACTTGACGGTCCCACGGTTGGCAAGTTGGAACTGTGAGATTCACTACGTGCACCACTGGTATTTTGTGGAAAAGCACATGTAAGATTCTGCAACAGTCTCTGCTGATACTCCTGCATGCGTGCATCCCTTTCTATGGCAGGAATAATTTCTGCAAATTTACTTTTGTACCGGGGATCTAACAGTGTGGCAACCCAGTAGTCAGGATTATTTCTAATTCTCACAATTCGAGGGTCATGTTGCAGGTAGTGCAGCAAGAAGGCACTCATGTGTGTTGCGCATCCAGGAGCACCAAGTCCCTGTTGTGTTGGTGGCGAGGTAACAATCATGCTTCCTTCCTCTGTCCTCTCCCCCCAACCTCGCACAACAGAAATGTGATCAAGGTCTCCCTCATCTGATGAGTCTTCCATCAGTTCGTCCTCCACTTCTTCCTGGGCTCCTGCACCTTCCTCACTAGTTTGGCTGCTACCATGCGCCCTGGTAAAATCATCTCCCCCACACTCACATGCCTGCCGCCTTGGTGCTGCCGACCGTCTGGACCTTGCAGATGTTAGCCCTTCCGCATACAACTCCTCCTCCTCTACTTCCTCCACCTCCTCTTGTGCCACCACCTGACTCCGAATTCTGTTTAACATGTGCTCCAGCATGTAAATCACCGGAGTAGTCATGCTGATAATGGCATCGTCAGCACTAAACATCTTCGTCGCCATTTCAAAACTGTGCAGAAGGGTGCATAGGTCCCTGATCTGAGACCACTCCTCCAGCGTGATTTGCCCCACCTCTGAATCTCGTTGGCCCAGGCTATACGTCAGAACGTATTGCACCAGGGCTTGTCGGTGCTGCCACAGTCGCTGCAACATGTGCAGAGTTGAATTCCACCGGGTAGGCACATCGCATTTTAGCCGGTGAAGTGGCAGGCCCAACGACTTCTGTAGAGATGTAAGTTGCTGAGCTGCGGGATGCGAACGGCGGAAGTGAGCACACAGCGACCGTGCCCTCTGCAGAAGGCCATCTAGTCTGGGATAGTGGGCTAAAAATTGCTGGACAACCAGGTTCAACACGTGAGCCATACAAGGCACGTGTGTGACATTGCCCCGGCGAAGGGCCGCACCCAGGTTTGCAGCATTGTCGCACACGGCCTTCCCTGGTTTCAGGTCCAGTGGAGACAACCATTCATGAAATTGGTTCTCCAGAGCTGACCACAACTCCTCAGCTGTGTGACTCACATTTCCCAGACATTTCAATGTAAAAACCGCCTGATGACGTTGAGCCCTACTGCCAGCATAGTAAGGAGGTGTGCAGGATCCCTTCTGCGCAGTTAGAAAGCTTGTGGCATGACCAGACAGGCTTTGGGTGCAGGTGGAAGACCGAGAGGAGGTTGAGGAGGCAGAAGCAGTGGAGGAACTTTGACATAAAGAGGATTGACGCACAACTCGTGGGGACGGCAAGACTTGGACAGCAGCCCCTTGTCCTGCTGTCACCATAGTTACCCAGTGCCCAGTCAGCGACATGTAACGCCCCTGTCCATGCCTACTCGTCCAAGTGTCTGTGGTGAAATGCACCCTGTCACACACAGAGTTTCTCAAAGAAGCGGTGATGTTGTGTGCGACATGCTGGTGGAGCGCAGGCACACCTTTCTTTGAGAAATAGTGCCGACTGGGCATCTGGTACTGGGGCACTGCGACGGACATAAGGTCTCGAAAATCCTCTGTGTCCACCAGGCGGAAAGGCAGCATTTCTGTAGCCAAGAGCTTGCAGATGGTGAAATTCAACCTCTTAGCTTTCTCATGGCTAGGAGGAAATGGTCTTTTACTTGTCCACATCTGAGGGACCGAGGGCTGGCTATTGTGCTTAGACGGGGTTGATAAGGGTGTCCCCGGCAAACTGCCGGTCTGTGAGGAAGATGCAGGCGAACATGTTAGGTTGCCTTGATCCAAAGGTGGTGCTATCGATGTCGGACAGCGCTCAAGACCAGCTGGTGTTACCACCTCCAAAGAAAATGATGACCTGCCAATCACGCTGGCTGTTGCGGGTAAAGAGGTGGCAGGTCTGCGCCCCAAAACAGGTGTGACTGCTGTCCCCCCAGTCACAGAGGATGAAGAGGCCGCGGATGCACAAGATATGGCAGACGGTGGTTGGCCCGGCCGGCTAGGCCGCATTGTAGCACACTGAGCTTCCCACTGCAACTTATGCTTCATGTCCATGTGCCGGTTCATGCATGAAGTACTCAAACTATGTATTTTTTGGCCTCTACTTAGCTTTTGCTGACAAATGTTACAGATAACACGAGTTGGGTCATCTTTATCGATCTGAAAAAATGCCCAGGCTATGCAAGGCTTAGCACCCATGCGACCTGAAGAGCCACCACGACTTGTGGTGAGAGGCAGAGTTGAGTTTGAGGATGCAGTTGTTGACGTGCTTCCAGTACTACGTCTCTGTCCAGGAAGGCGCAACCTGACCTCGTCGTCACTAGCATCTTCCTCCACCTCCTCTGCTGACCTCATCTCTTGGCTGACTGTGGGTTGACAGTAAGTGGGATCTCCGACCTCATCATCATCACCCTGTGCGTTATCACACCCGTCGTCCTCAGAGCCAACCTGTTCCTGCCCTGACAAAAAACTAAAGTTGTCGCTCCAATCAGGTATTTGAGTCTTATCATCGTCTTCCTCATTGTCTCCACCAACAGGAGTTACAGTTTGGGAATGAGGGTCTACATTATGGTCAGAACCTTCTGCGTCTGGTCCTGGATCCGACTCATAAAGATTCTGGGCATCAGTGCAGATCATTTCCTCGTCTGGATTCACAGAAGCGCTGGAGTCGACCTCTGATTCCCAGGCTATAGTATGAGTAAACAGCTCTGCAGACTCAACCATCTGTTCTACCTCATACTCAGACGGGCAGCTGGAGATTTGGGAGCTGTGAGGAAGCAAGTGCGATTTGGGTGACACCTTTGAGGACTGGAGTATTTGTGATGTTGAAGTTGATGTGGAGGAGAGCCCACTTAAAGGAGCACTTGATATCCGTTGAAGCACCTGCTGTTTTTGTGCCTCATCTGGAATTTGTAGCGATTGGCGTGGCCGTAAGAAAGGGATCTTATCACATTGTCCGCTAAAAGAAGTAGACATTTTAGTTTGGCTGGAAGATGGTCTTTCTTCTGCACCTACCCCACGGACACAACCTTTTTTCCCCTTCCCAACACGCCTATTCCCCTTTCCACCAGCAGCAGGCCTTTTTCCACTCATTTTGGTGGTTAACTAATTCACAACTCTGGAGTTGTTTGCACAAAAAAACAATGGATGGTAACCGAGCAGAGCTGAGTGGCCAAACTGTGGTATTAGGCCAAAACTGTTGGCTGGGTTAGATGCAGAAAAAAATTATTTTTAATTTGCAACCTGATGGAGGTCTGTATAGATGGACTAATAGACCAAGTCCCACACACCGCTAGAAGCCCAAATATTTTTTCAGAGCTAGATGCAGAAAATTTTTTTATTCAATTTGCAACCTGATGGAGGTCAGTATAGATGGACTAATAGACCAAGTCCCACACACTGCTAGAAGCCCAAATATTTTTTCAGAGCTAGATGCAGAAAAAAATTATTTTTAATTTGCAACCTGATGGAGGTCAGTATAGATGGACTAATAGACCAAGTCCCACACACCGCTAGAAGCCCAAATATTTTTTCAGAGCTAGATGCAGAAATTTTTTTTATTCAATTTGCAACCTGATGGAGGTCAGTATAGATGGACTAATAGACCAAGTCCCACACACTGCTAGAAGCCCAAATATTTTTTCAGAGCTAGATGCAGAAAAAAATTATTTTTAATTTGCAACCTGATGGAGGTCAGTATAGATGGACTAATAGACCAAGTCCCACACACTGCTAGAAGCCCAAATATTTTTTCAGAGCTAGATGCAGAAAAAAATTATTTTTAATTTGCAACCTGATGGAGGTCAGTATAGATGGACTAATAGACCAAGTCCCACACACCGCTAGAAGCCCAAATATTTTTTCAGAGCTAGATGCAGAAAAAAATATATTCAATTTGCAACCTGCTGGAGGTCAGTATAGAAGGACTAATAGAACAAGTCCCACACACTGCTAGAAGCCCAAATATTTTTTCAGAGCTAAATGAAGAAAAAAATTATTTTTAATTTGCAACCTGATGGAGGTCAGTATAGATGGACTAATAGACCAAGTCCCACACACTGCTAGAAGCCCAAATATTTTTTCAGCGCTAGATGCAGAAAAAAATTATTTTTAATTTGCAACCTGATGGAGGTCAGTATAGATGGACTAATAGAACAAGTCCCACACGCTGCTAGAAGCCCAAATATTTTTTCAGAGATAAATGAAGAAAAAAATTATTTTTAATTTGCAACCTGATGGAGGTCAGTATAGATGGACTAATAGACCAAGTCCCACACACTGCTAGAAGCCCAAATATTTTTTCAGAGCTAGATGCAGAAAAAAATTATTTTTAATTTGCAACCTGATGGAGGTCAGTATAGATGGACTAATAGAATGATGCTATGCCCAAAAGATTTTACTTCACTAGGTGCAGTAAAAAAATTGGTATTCTATACACAGGTGGTATATCTTGCAACACAGATAGGCTACTCCACTGACTAACACACTCTGCAATAGGCCAAAAAGGATTAGCTTTGCTAGATTCAGCCAAATGCTGTGAAAAAAACTTGCACAGCACTGGCACAGACCTGCCTGGCAAAAACTGATAGGAACTGATGTAACCTAGTCCTGAAAAGGACTCCAATTACAATTAGTCTTTACTCCCACAATCTATCTATTTAAGAGCACAGACCTGCTTGATAAAAGTCGTAGGAAATGCTGTAACCTAGTCCTTAAAAGGACTGCAATCACAACTATTCCCTACTCCCAAGCTATCTGTATATTTGTGCGAAAATTGGCTTGAAATTAACAAGGTATAGCGCACACAGCAACAGCGGTGCCGTCTAACACGCAGCTGCAGCAGTGAGAAAATGGTGGTGACGGGGAAAATGGCTTGGTCTTATAGGGCAAGGACATGTGACATACACTGCCAATCACACATGCCCTTGCTTGTGTGAAAAAAAGCACTTCGCTCCGTGTGTGCGCTGCTGATAGGCTGACAGATTGCACCTCCCCACTGCAAATGCGGGAAAGAGAAAAAAAAATGGAGATCTTCATTGTTCCTGCAGAGATCCATCCCCTGCCCCTCCCCCCGCCCCGCTGTACACTCAAACTGCGTATTAACATTAATTTTCATCATTACTGAGAAAAAATCCAGTTATGATTTTGGTGCACGAACAGTTATCGAACATAACCTCGAACAGCCAAATTTTTCTCAAATTGTTCGTGTTCGCCGACCGGCTCGAACACCGCCCAAAACAGCTCGAATTTGAGATTGGCGAACAGTTCGAGTAGAACAACGCTCATCTCTAGTCACAAGATGGTGTCGCAGGACTGGAGCGGTACCAATAGAAGATAAAGAAGAATAAGACTATGGTCAGGGATCTTAGATTAGAAGCACCACTACAGCACTTAAAAAAGAAACACTAGAGTGGTGATTTAGAGCAAGGATCACGATGATAGTGTTCTCTGAATACTGTCTGTACCAGGTGCCACACCAGAGGGGAAGCGGGAGAATAGGTTGGTGAATAAGTGGCTCAAGAAATGGTGTATGAAGGAGGGTTGAGGATTCTTGGACAACTGGACTGACTTCTCTGTTTGCTACAGGCTCTATGGTAGGGATGTGCGGCACCTCAATGGGGAGGGGAATGTGTTGGGGGGAAAGAATGGCTAGAAGATTGGAGCAATGTTTAAACTAGGTACTAGGAGAGGGCAATTACTGTACAGGAAGGGAAGATAGTATAGATAGTAGGTTTTGTTTAACCCCCCCCCCCCCTCACTAAACAAATATTCTGTAATCCTAAAAACTATGTTGCTAGGTAGTGAAACGCATGAAAATTAATTTACAGCAACAACCAGCATTTGTTTTGTGACCTTGAAATTTTGCTAAATTATACTGCTTAAACAGATGCAAAACCTTAACTTTTTTGGGGGTAAATTATTTTTCTTTTTTTTAATTATTCCCCCCTTCTACAAAAACGTAGCGTAACCCTAAAATGCAAAAGTAGCAATATGTAGGTTTAAATCTGGAAATGAACATACGGCAATAGCATTCAGTATGGTCGTGGGATGTACGGTTTCTAAATATGATTATTAGTGTTGAGCGAGCCTTCTCGACACTGCTCAGTACTCACCCGAGCATCTCACTACTGGGGATGTTCGGCGAGCACCGAACATTTTCGGGTTACTCGGGCGGGAGCTCGCGTCTCCGCCCTGCATGCTTGGCACTCTTAACAGAGCCAATGAACATGCAGGGATTGCCAGCCAGTCACTGTAATGCTGCAGCCATGATGGTTGTGGGCATTACTGTGATTGGCTGGCCGCACAGCGTCACCTCGAGTATTTAAAACCGGGCGCCACCATCTTGGACACAGTTGCTCCGGATCAGGCAGTGTAGGGTGAGTGCTGCTGAGCTAGGGAGAGATTTATACTGCGAAATAGGTAGTGTAGGATCTCTAAAGCCTGCAAAATCAAAGGAGATGCAGTGGTTATACCAATAAACAGTGCATTACAGTCCTGTGTGCTGCTTCTCAAATTGATAGACTTAGCCCCAGGTCTCAGGGGCCAGGAAAAATCCTTTTTTTTTTTTTTCATCTAAATCCTCTTTTTTTTTTTTCTCCTCAGTCAGACTGTACAAACACCCGTCTTATTAACTTTTTGGTATTTCCCCCCCCCCTCCCAAAAAAATTGAGTGTGCCTGTGAGTGTTCAGACACAAATATATCTGTTTAAAAGAGTCTGGTTTCGGCCAGATAGCAAGAACTGTGGTTTTCCTCTTCCACTGTTCAAATCTCCTTTTTATTACCCTTTTGCCATTGATAGTGCGAGTGTAAGCTATTTTACTTCATTTACAATGGGCAAGGTGCGTGGCAAGGGACGTGGAACTGGACGTTCTGGTGATGGTGCGTGCAGAGGACGGGGTCGTGGCCAAGGTGAAAATGTGCCACAACCAATAGCCACATCTTCTCACTTCCAGTTCTTGACTAAATTACTTGGTAAGCACACGACAAAACCACTATTGCCAACTTATCAGTGTGAACAGGTTATTAAGTGGATAGCAGATAATACTTCCAGTCACCTGGGCACCACCACCTCCGGTCTGTCTTCCACACGGTCAAGTCTTAGTAGCCGTGAGTCTCGACTGCATACTCTTCCTCACCCTGATGCGGCTTCCTCCCACCATGCCGAATGTCGTCAGACAGCAACTGATCCCACAGTTGGACACTCTGAAGAGCTGTTCACTGGTCCATTTCCATATTTGGGCCCCTCGCCTGCTCCGCTTGAAGTGGTGGAAGAGGAGATCCCATGTATCGATGGCCAAATATTTGAACAGCCACGGCCACAGGAAGGCGACGCTGGCAATTTGTCACAAGAGGTGAACGATGACTAAACACAATTGCCACGAAGTGAGGAGGAGGTGGTGGATGATCTAGTAACTGACCCAACGTGGCAGGAGGACACGCAGAGTGAGGCCAGCAGCACACAGAGGGAGGGAGGCAGAGTACCCCAAGAGGCAGGAAGAAGCAGTGTGGTGGCCGCACACAGAAGGCGGGCAACAGTTCCCCGTAACACCAACACGAGGGACGTTGCCAGTACAACCGGTAGGTCTTCCAGAGTCTGGAATTATTTTAAAGACTCTGCTGATAACCCCAAAAAGGCCATTTGTACCACCTACCAGGCCAGCATCAGCAGGGGTGACAAAACTACCACCCTGACCACCACCAGCATGATCAGGCACATGGCAGCAAAGCACCCGACTTTGTGGGGCGAACCCCAGGGTCCACGACCAGTGTCCGCGGGTGTCACCACTGCTTCTTCCGCTGTTGTGCGTGTAAGAGAATCCCCTGTTGCGCATGCAAGGCAATCCCCTGTCCATACTGCATGCAAAGATGCCCCCTCCTCTCAGTCTTCACTTGTTATGGCAGTTTCATAAGAAACAGCATCAACGTCCATGTCCACGTCACACCGCAGCGTTCAATTGTCCATATCCCAGACCTTTGAACGAAAGCGCAAATTCGCAGCCAACGCCCACAGGCCATAATCCTAAATTCGCACATTTCACGACTGCTTGCGTTGGAAATGCTGCCTTTTAGGCTGGTGGAGACGGAATCCTTCTGCAACCTTATGGCGGTGGCCGTCCCTCGGTCCCCAGCTGACACTATTTTGCTCGGTGTGCCATCCCCGCACTACACAAGCACGTGTCCCAAAACATCTGCCGTGCCCTCAACAACGCAGTTACTGGGAAAGTCCACCTGACAACGGACACGTGGATAAGTGCTTGTGGCCAGGGACGGTACATCTCCCTGACAGCACACTGGGTAAACATAGTGGAAGCCGGGACCAAGTCGGACCTTGGGACGGAACACATCCTCCCCACACCGAGGATTGCGGGCCCTATGTCAGTCAGAGTTGCCCCCACCAAGTACAGCTCCTGCGCATCATCCTCCTCCTCATGTTCAGCCTCCATCTCAGATATCACCACATCAGTTACAAGTTGGAAGCACTGCAGTACTGCCTCAGCCAAGAGGCAACAGGCTGTGCTGAAACTCATAAGCTTAGGTGATAAACCTCACACTGCTTGTGAGTTGTGGACAGCTGTGAAAGAGCAGGCAGATCTGTGGCTGAGACCGCTGAACCTACATCCAGGCATGGCTGTGTGTGACAATGGCCGTAATTTGGTGGCGGCTCTGAGGCGAGGCGAGATCACACACGTACCATGCCTGGCTCATGTGCTTAACCTCGTGGTTCAGCGGTTTCTTAAATCGTACCCTGAGTTGCCAGATCTGCTCGTCAAAGTACGCCATCTGTCAGCTCATTTTCGCAAGTCGGCGCCAGCTTCCGCCGCCCTTGCTGTGTTGCAGCAGCGTTTGCAGCTTCCGGCACACGGACTGGTGTGTGATGTCCCCACATGTTGGAACTCTAGCCTCCACATGTTGCAAAGGATTTTTGAGCAGAAGAGAGCAGTTGTGGAGTACCAGCTGCAGCAAGGCCATCGATATTCAGGTCAGACTCCACACATAAGACCTCAGGAGTGGACCTGGATGTCTGACATATGTACCATCCTGACAAACTTTGAGGAGTCCACCAAGATGGTGAGTGGCGATGACGCCATCATTAGCGTCAGCATCCCACTTCTCTGTCTTTTGCAACGCTCTCTGCAGAGAATTAAAGAGGAGGCATTGCAGCCAGAGTATGATAAGATGGATCAAGAAGCCGTAGTGGGCAATTACACACAGCCCAGCCTCATCTCATCCCAATGTGCATTGGGGGACAATGAGGGAGAGGAGGAGGAGGAAGAACAGGAGCTGGTATCATGCGCTGTAGACGGTGGTACTGTACAATTGTCATACCGTCGGTTCAGCGTGGGTGGCCTGAGGACAGGGGGGAGGTGGAGGAGAGCATGGCCAGTCATCATCTTGGTGAGAATACGGAAGTCTTGCCCTTTACCAATCTGGCACGCATGGCTGACTTAATGTTTCGCTGCCTTAACCGTGACCCTCGCGTTGTCAAAATGTTGGGTGACAGTCATTACTGGTTGGTGACCCTTTTAGACCCCCGCTACAAGGAGAACTTTCACTCTCTTATTTCTGAGGTGGAGAGGTCTACAAAAATGTGGCAGTACCAGAAGGCCCTTGCTGCAGAACTGTTAAAAAAATTCCCATCTGAACACGCTAGCGGCAGAGGTCACAGTTCGTTGCCGAACCAAGGCGTACAGGCAAGAGAGCCGCAACTCCAATCCAGCAGAGGCAGGGGAACACTGTCAACGTTCTGGGACAGTTTTCTGAGACCCTCCCAGCTTACAGGCCCTGAGGCGTGAGGTACTCTCACAAGGAGTGGAAAGTTTCAAAAGATGGTGAGGGAGTACCTTGTCGACCGTACCAGCGTCCTCCGTGATTCCTCTGTGCCTTTTAATTATTGGGTATCCAAGCTGGACACTTGGAATGAACTCGATTTGTATGCCTAGGAGGTCCTGGCCTGCCCTGCCGCTAGCGTGATATCGGAGTGTGTTTTTAGTGCCTCTGGGGGAATTATAACTGATGAGCGCACTCGCCTGTCAACTGACAATGCTGACAAGCTGACCCTTATCAAAATGAACAAGGGCTGGATTGGGCCAGACTTCTCATCACCACCAAATGACAGCAGAGTAACAAAGTCAAATCCACAGTGTTATTTCGGGAGGTGTATTCCCATGCACTGCTTCACACCCACACATGAGTATACGCGTCCTCATTTCAGCCGTTTTTTGCTCTTCTCCTTATCCTCAGCCTCCACCACCACTATACCACCAGGGTAACAGTGGTCCGTGTTGCCAGCATTGCAAGTTCCTCCGTCCTAATTTTTGGCAGCTTTTGATTGGAAGGCATAGGCAAAGACTATGGGAGACCCACTCCCCAATAATGGGAATAATGTTTTTAATATGCTGTACTGCATGGCTCTTGTAAGGGGCATTGCAAGTTCCTCCATCCTAATTTTTGGCAGCTTTTGCTTGGAAGGCATAGGCAAAGACTCTGGGAGACCCACTACCCAATAACGGGAATAATGTTTTTAATATGCTGTACGGCATGGCTCTTGTAAGGGGCATTAAAATCGTCTTGTTAAGCTACTATGACATCCACATCTCTTCCAAGGGGCATTCAAATTGTCTTTTTATTCCACTGTGACCTCCTCGTCTCTTCCAAGGGGCATTAAAACAGTCTTGTTAAGCTACTGTGACCTCCTCGTCTCTTCCAATGGGCATTAAAACCATCTTGTTAAACCACTCTGAACTCCACGTCTCTTCCAAGGGGCGTTAAAATCGTCTTGTTAAGCTACTGTGACCTCCACGTCTCTTCCAAGGGTCATTGATATTGTCTTATTATTCCACTGGGACCTCCACCACTCTTCCAAGGGGCATTGATATTGTATTTTTATTCCCCTTGGACCTCCAAGTCTCTTCCAAGGGGCATTAAAACCGTCTTGTTAAGCTACTGTGACCTCCACGTCTCTTCCAAGGGTCATTGATCTTGTCTTTTTATTCCACTGGGACCTCCACGTCTTTTCCAAGGGGCATTGATAGTCTTTTTATTCCACTGTAACCTCCACCACTCTTCCAAGGGGCATTAATATTGTCTTTTTATTCCACTGCGACCTCCACCGCTCTTCCAAGGGGCATTGATATTGTCTTTTTATTCCACTGTAACCTCCACCACTCTTCCAAGGGGCATTGATATTGTCTTTTTTTCCACTGGGACCTCCACGTCTCTTCCAAGGGGCAATAAAACCATCTTGTTAAACCACTCTGAACTCCACGTCTCTTCCAAGGGGCATTAAAACCATCTTGTTAAGCTACTGTGACCTCCACATCTCTTCCAAGGGTCATTGATAATGTCTTTTTATTCCACTGCAACCTCCACCACTCTTCCAAGGGGCATTGACATTGTCTTTTTATTCCATTGTAACCTCCACCACTTTTCCAAGGGGCATTGATATAGTCTTTTTATTCCACTGCGACCTCCGCCACTCTAACAAGGGGCATTGATATTGTCTTTTTATTACAGTGGAACCTCCACGTCTCTTCCAAGGGGCATTAAAACCGTCTTGTTAAGCTACTGTGACCTCCACGTCTCTTCCAAGGGTCATTGATATTGTCTTTTTATTCCACTGGGACCTCTACCACTCTTCCAAGGGGCATTGATATTGTCTTTTTATTCCCCTGCGACCTCCACCGCTCTTCCAAGGGGCATTGATATTGTCTTTTTATTCCACTGCGACCTCCACCACTCTTCCAAAGGGCATTGATATTGTCTTTTTATTCCACTGTAACCTCCACCACTCTTCCAAGGGGCATTAAAACCGTCTTGTTAAACCACTCTGAACTCCACGTCTCTTCCAAGGGGCATTAAAACCGTTATGTTATGCTACTGTGACCTCCACATCTCTACCAAGGGGCATTAAAACCGTCTTGTTAAACCACTCTGAGCTCCACAGCTCTTCCATGGGGCATTGAAATGTTGTTTTTGATTACCTCTAACTTCCACGACTCTTCCAACGGGCATTGCATTTTCTCCTAATTTTAGTCAGCTTTTGCTTTTCAATGCATAGGCGAACACTAAGGGAGACCCACTCCCCAATAATGGGTAGAAGGTTTTTAGTATGCTGTAATCCACGTCTGTTTCAAGGGGCATTGCAGTTCCTCATAATTTTTGGAAAGCCTTCCATTCACTGCTTAGACCAACAGTGTACAGGAGACCCAGTTGCTATAAATGGAAAAAACGGTTTAGTTAAGGCCCTCTGACCTCCATGTCACTTCCAAGGGGCATTGGAGTGCCTCGAAATTTTTGGTAGGCATTGCACTTACTGTATGCCCTATAACTGTGTAGTCAAACCGCTCCTTTTGGTACAGAAACATATCCTACAATACATGTGTGGTTGACTGGCCTGATATTGATGTGAATGGTCCCTGTTCCTCCTGCTCTTTCTCCTTTGCCACCACCTCATCCATCATTCATCACCTGAAGCTTTGTTTTAACGGGAGTCATAGAACTGGGATAGTAGCAGGAAAACATCCAGCAATCCTCGGAGGAGGTAGGATATGTGCCAAAACGCTGACCACCTCAGGCCTAGCCGCTACTACATACATGCGCTTGCATTCCAAGGAACAGAAAGCTAAGGAGATGGATGGCCTCATGATCATGAATAATTTACTCATTGTGTAGGAGGCCGACCACTGCTGCTGTCTACCTTCTGAACTTTATGTTGAAGCCTGATTGACCGAGGACCCACAATCCTCTGTCTGGAGGACGTGTTGCATCCCAGTGTCCAACTGTATCCCGGCTTCCACAATATTAACCCAGTGTGAAGGCGTCAGTGAGATGAACCTTCCCTGGCCACTTTCACTTGTCCACGTGTTTGTGGTTAGGCTGTCCTTCCCACTAAATGCACTGGGGAGGGCACAGGTAATGTTTTGGTATGCTTGCTTGTGTATAAGGCGCACCAGGACAAATAGGGGTGGCTGGGGACCGAGTATGGACACCCGGCCGCCCCCTGGCGGCTGGGGATCGAGTGTGGACACCCGGCCGCCGGGCGGCTGGGGATCGAGTGTGGACACCCGGCCGCCGGGCGGCTGGGGACTGAGTATGGATACCAGGCCGCCGACGCAGCCATGACATGGTGGCCGGCGTCTGCCTCCACATGCCTAAAAGGCCTCATTTCAAGTGCAAGCTAGCAGTATGGCATTGCAGCCTGGGGGTGGGTGGGTGGCAGGCTGCACACTTACGCTTGTGACTCGCCCCCTGGGCTGTGGGGCACTCGGAACCGGGCAGTAGGGAGACAATGGGTGTAGTAGTGGCGACCCGGTCCCGTGGATCAGGGTGGTCAGACCAGTGGCAGTCTTTTAGATGTTTTAAGTGATGTCCGACTACGCCACCCGTGGATTGCGGTTAATAGGAACCGCCGCTGCAGAGCGGACCGCTGGGGCTGATGATGTATGCAGCTGGGATAGTGTGACTCCCCACGGGAAGAGTGCAGCCCCAGGGCAGTGTAGTGAATGGTGGGAGTGATGGTGGTGGGAGTCCCAGTACCGTTAGTGCTGGAGGAGCAAGGAGCACACAGACAACAAGTTACAGTCCAGGGTCTTTACTCACAGTTCATTTGTTCCGGGTCACTTCTGTCAGCAGTGACCGTCCGAGCCGTGCGGCGTCCACCAGGTGTGGGGCTCGGTCAACTCCCAGGCAGCTCAGAAGTATGGCTCAGGACCCCCTTCAATCCTTCCTCTATCCTGCCTCACCAGTGACCCACTTTTGTCCAGCTGCCGCGGATCTGCGTGGGTAAACGTGGGCCCCGTTCCGCGCTGTCCTTTATTGTGCCTTCCTAGCAGGTTTGATGAGGTGCTGCACCAATAAATGGTCACAGCCTCCGGTCTTTGGCTGAGGGTTGTTTCTCCTCCACAAACTTGGGATCCGGTACCCTTAATCTGCCTGACCCTTCACCCAAGATTCCCGTGCTTTCTTAGGGTCTCTTCCACCTTCTTGTTTCTGAGCCCCTCTGTTCCTCTGTCTCTTCTTCTCCTCTTTTCTGTTCCTCCTTCTTCTCCTTTCCCGTGGAGCTGGGCTGAGAGGGAACACAGCTCCCCTTCACCTCCTCTCTCTCTCCACTCTCCTCCTCGGCCTTTCTCTAGGCCCACTCTGGAGTAGAGCTCCTACAGAGCCTCTACTCCCTGTCTCTACTCAACCTCGAGCTAAGATGGTGCCCACCTTTTATACCTCCCTTTAGCCATGAGCCCAGGTGACCAGGAACCAATGGGCTCCTACCTACGCTCAGGAACCAACCCCTATCTGCTCCTACATCACTGGGTATTCCTCCCCCCTCCCCACTCCAGCCAGGGACATGGTGTGTCGTACCTGCATTTCTGTCTAATGGGAGTACCGTTGAGCTGTCCCTCGGAAATGGGGTGAGTGTGCTGTATGCAACTAACTGAGCCCTGGTCCATACTCCATCCTTACCTGGGAGTGGAATACCACACCTCTGGCAGAGGTGCAATACCCCTGTAGCGGCCAAACCCTCGGGGCGCTACACTTGCATTCCAAGAAAATAAAGCAGATGCTAACTTCTATCATCATCATCATGCTCCTCACCTTGGCACTCTAA
Source organism: Phyllobates terribilis (assembly GCF_046119375.1). Taxonomy (NCBI): domain Eukaryota; kingdom Metazoa; phylum Chordata; class Amphibia; order Anura; family Dendrobatidae; genus Phyllobates; species Phyllobates terribilis. Next base: position 104,919,395 of record NW_027362767.1, read on the forward strand.
ACTCCCCTGATGGAGAAGCTAGGGCCCACTGGAGGAGTCTGGTTATCTGGTGGGCTCGTCCAATGCTGCCCTAAAGCAGGCCAGGCTAAGAAAAGTGTGGGGAAAGTTACCGGGACAAATAGTGGTGGCTGGGGACGGAGTATGGAGACCTCGCTGCCGAAGCAGCCATGAGGTAGTGGCCAGCTTCGGCCTCTTCCAAACTAAAAGGCCCCATTTCAAGTGCAAGCTAGCAGTATTGCAGCCTGCGGGTGGGTGGGTGGTTGGCTGCATATTTGCGCTTGCATTGCAAGGAATCTGGGAGGTACAATTGAACAATGCCCTAGGACAAGGACTTGCACAGGGATAGTTGCAAGTCTGCATCTTCTGATGCGGCAAGGATCACTTCTGATGGGCACACTTTCAGGCAGTCACCTGGGTGTCAGAGATGCTTCCAGAGGTCGTCCCCATGCTGTTCCCATGTCTTTTCAGCACTGTATTCATGTGTCACACAGCACATGGCCGGATAAGGTTGTAAAATGTTAAAATGACATTTCCCAGTGAATGCATTTGTCATGGTTGAAAGCAATACAAAAGTGCAAAAACGCATAAAAAATGCTACTTGTGAACATAGCCCAAGGTGTGGAGTAGTGTTTTTGGTTATTTATTTTACCTTATACACAAGTCTTTACCCTGGAAAGGATGTTCCTTAAAGGCCCCGTCACACTAAGCGACGCTACAGCGATCCCGACAACGATACGACCTGTCAGGGATCGTTGCTGTGTCGCTATGTGGTCGCTGGTGAGATGTCAAACAGTCAGATCTTCCCAACGATGCAGCAACGATGCGGCGACCCGTAATGATCTCAATAACAATGCACGCCTATGTGTTTCTGTGTCTGAGTCGTCAACAAGGTCGTTGGTAAGGTGTCAAACACACAGATGCATGCTACCCAGCCGGACCTCAACGATCAAAGAAATGTCTAGACCATTCCTACATGAGCAGCGATCTCACAGCAGGTGCCTGGATGCTGCTAAGTGTCAAATGTAGCGAGATTGCTACTGAGGTCGCTGTTGCGTCACAAAACTTGTGACTCAGCAGCGATCTCGCTAGCGATCTCGCTTAGTGTGACAGGGCCTTAACATGTTTCACAGGAAAACAGTTTCAGTTTCGTTTTTGAACGTTTTATTGTGAGCCCGTAAAAGTGGCTTAATACCTCTGACCACGTTGTTGACAGCAGTGACCTGGGGGTCAGAAATGCTTCCTGGGGCAATGCCCATGCTGTTCCCATGTCTTTTGAGCACTGTCGCTATCGTTTTGGGCACTTCTTAGGTTTTCTACAGACTGCCGGGGGTGCCGCCGCAAAAATGCACGGGTCAAGCACCTGAGTATCACGGTGAGCTCGGCCCGAGCTTCGAGCACCCGAGCATTTTAGTGCTCGATCAACATTAATGATTATTAAAACAGGTATTCAAAAATTAAAATGTGGGCTTTTCGTTTTGTGGGATGTACAGTTTCTAATGATCACTACTAAAAAAGGTATTCAAAAATTAAAATAAAAAAAAATAACACCCATGGGTCTTTACAAAAAATAATGAAGAATGGGGCAAGAAAAGCTAAGGAGGTTCATGACCCAAAGCACCTGACAAACTATGCACATCAGTATACATATATACCAGGCACACTCTGTACTTTAGTATATATACACACTAGACACTCTTCACACCAATATACTGTAGGAAGGCCAGGTAGTACTGGGTTAAATCCTAGCACTGCAGGTCATGATTAGATGCAAATGGCTAGCTTTGACTAAGAACCAGGACATTTGTTCACTTTGCTCTTTCTCAGCTGGGAAAGCTCTCTGAAAGGAGTCTGCACAGGGCTTTGTGCATCCACTGGTTGCTTTGGACAATAGCCGCTTTGTTTGACCCAACTAGGAATAGCTCAGCCATGTATGAGTAGCCAAGGTTTATTTTGTTTAGATAGCACCTGGACAAGACTAGGGATTTTGTGTTTGTGGTTTTCTTTTTGGTGTTGCGCAACCTGTGGAAATGAACATCACATTGTTTTGAAACAAGAATCCAGTGCCTGTATGAAGGCTGCCTACTGCTGAGCATGAATCACTACAATAAATACACACCATCTCACACTCTCTCTGCACCAGTTTACAAACACTCAACTCACACGGAGATGCTTGAAACAGAATAAATTGAGATGTTTTCAAAATTTTTTTTTTTGCATATTATTAAGATGTCTATTAATCCTGTGATTTTTATAATTTCATTACTCTTCTTGTGCTGTAATTTCAATGTTGCGGACAGTAAATATGCAATATATAGCAATTAACGCTTCCATGGTGTGCAGGGACATACTGGGCAGTGAACCACACATGCAGCAGTGACAGTGTACATTTATTTAGTAGGATCTGTTACCATCTGGAGCAGCTTCCCTACAGTATTGCTTCATTTCTATACATTGAAGCTTGGCAGCATTTTTCAGTCTTCCCTACACGTGCACTCACTAATGAAGTTCGTCCAAGCTAGGCATTTAAAATCATGTTCATGTAGAGGTCCCACAGTATAGATGATTTCTCTTTTTCTTCATTTACTAGCACTACACTATTATAATGTTATTTCGAAACTCTCTCCTATGTTCCGACTAGTGTTGAGCCACCCCCGTAGTGTTCGAGTTCGGTTCGGTTCGTCGAACACCCGTGTGTTCGCCGAACTGTTCGTCGAACTGTTCATCGAACACCTTCGAACACCGTTAAAACCAATGGCAGGCAAACAAAAACACATAGAAACACATAGAAAACACCTTCAAAGGTGTCCAAAAGCTGACAAACTGCTCAGAAGACATAACTAACACATGGAAAAGTGACAAGTACATATAGTCATGCGAAAATAAAAGAGGTGGAGGAGTAAAAGGAGGGGGAGACACAGATATAGGCATGTCATGTCCTTCTAAAATCCAAAAAGTGAGAAGCCGACACGGCCAGTCCGCTCCTGCCCGTGCCACCTCCGTGTCGCCGGGTTTGTGCCAGAGCCGCGGTGAACCCTGATGGCCAGCCCCCCTCTCCCAATACTGGTGCCTGTCCGCTGGTGGGTCGAGCGAGCCCCCCTGTGGTGGAGGCAGCTCTAAGCTTTTTAATTTAAATTGTCTCTCTAATTTGAATGAATACACTTTAAATCCATTTACAAGGATCTATTGGAGGGCAAGTCTCATGCCAGCAGCCGCGTAATTCCAGCTCCAGTAGCGTCCACTAAAGCTGCTGCAGTTAAAAAGCTTTTATAAGGATCGAGCTCGGCTGTCCACCGCAAGGCATCCTACTGCCAGTCCCAGCCCCTATGCCTTGGGGTGCCTCCTGATGCTCTTCACTGAGTATCCCGTGGTCCCGAAGCATTTCCTTTGAAAAAATGAAGCGTCCAAACTACAGGTGGTGTAGTTTGCTTAACAGCCGGGATAATCCGCTGACTAGCAGACCCTGCTACTAGGCACAAAGTATTTCCTGGGCTAGATGCAGTTAAAAATTTGTAATTAGATACTCTCGTTGGATGCTGAGAAAGCATTCCATAGAGTCTCCTGGCACGCCATATATGATTCTCTTAAAAAGCTTGGGGTAGGGGTCTAGGGGACCCTTTTATAGCCAAAATCACGGCCCTGTATCGCAATACGTCACCTAGGCTGAAGATAAATGGAACTGTAGCACCCTGAGGGCTCGGTTGCTACAGACGTATTGCACCTCACCCAGAGGTGTGATATCTCACTCTCAGGTAAGGATGTAGTGTGGATCAGGACCCGACACCTGCATGCATTACACCACATTGCCGTGGGGCAGGGCGACCAATATGCCCCTGAGATGGGCACGACAGTCCCTGTCCCTGGCTGGAGTGGGGGGAGGGAACACTGAGGAAGGGGAACCCTGTAGTGCAGGAGCAGGGAGGAAGCAGTTCCTGGGTGCATTGAGAAGGGAGTATAAAAGGTGGGCACCATCTTAGTTCAGTGCAGAGAAGTCTGAGCAGAAGTGGCAGGGAGCAGGGGCTCTGCATGAGCTCTGCTCCGGAGGTGGGCCTAGTAACAGAGGCCCAGGCCTGGAAGAGGGAGAAGGAAGGAAGAGGAGCGGAGAAGGCTCCAGGAACGAGGAACGAAGGGATCTCAGGGGTGCGGACGGGCGAGTCGCCACCGCACGCCAGAATCCACCTGCGTGGAGGGGTCAGGCCAAAGGGGGAGACCGGTCCCCGAAACTAGTGGAGGCAGGAAACGACCCTCAGCTAGAAACAGGAGGCTGTGACATTTTATGTGGTGCAGCCCCAAGCTACACCCGCTAGGAAGGCACCACATAGGGTCAGGGAAACTGCCGCCAAGTTTACCAAGAGGAGGCCCGAGGCAGCCGGACAGAAGGGTTGGTAAGAAAGGCCAGACAAAGGACACACAAAGGGGGTCCTGTGAAGCACTCCAAAGTTATCTGGGAGTTGTCTGAGCCCCTCACCTGGTGAGCACAGTACGACGTGGGCAGCCGTTACCTGCAGACGTGGTCTGGATAATAAGAACTGTGAGTAAAGGCCCTGGACTGCATCACTGACTCCGTGTCATTACTGCTGCTGCCCTGCACCATCACCCCCATCCTCCGCATACACTGCCCTGAGGCTATACTCCTCCCGTGGGGAGTTATGCTACGCTCTGCTGCACCCACAACACCAGCCTCAGCGGTCTGCCCTGGAGCGGCGGTTCACTCTGACCGCAATCCACGGGTGGCGTAGTCGGACATTTAAACATCAAAACCACATAAATAGTTCCGCCACTGGTTTGACCGCCCTGAGCCACGGAACCGGGTTGCCGCCACAGAGACTACAACCACCAGCATCCACCAAAAAGGGTCCGGCTCCGGGTGTCCCAAGGCCCAGGGGGCGCGTCAGAACATTTTCATCACCTTTCACAATCACCAATGGGACAAGGCAGGGATGTTCTCTGTCCCCTCTCTTATACATCCTAGTGACGGAGCACCTGCTCTCATCAATTCGCCATAACCCCAATATTAGGTGGATTGAGGTGGGAGGCACCGAGTACAAGTGCTCTCTATTTGCTGATGATGTCCTAGTATATATCACTCAATCACATATATCCATCCATGCTGTTATGGCTGAAATAGATCACTTTGTTACATGGTCAAATTTTAAAATCAATGCATCGAAGTCTGAGGCCCTCGATGTCTCCCTCCCCAAATCCATATAGGATTCCATCCAGTCCAACTTTCCCTTTGCCTGGCCCTCACAGGGTATCAAATACTTAGGAATTCCAATTCATAGAGACCGCTCCCATCTATGTTATCTTAATTTTGGGCCCTTTATTGAACAACTCCATACAGACCACGGTTGGCAAGTTAGAACTGTAAGATTCACTACGTGAACCACTGGTGTTTTGTGGAAAAGCACATGTACACTGTGTTCCAAATTATTATGCAAAAAGTGTTTAGGAGTGATAAGGGAAGAATTTGTTTGTTTGTCAGTTAAACTCATTGATGGTGATGTGTGTCAGGGCTCTTTATATCACTGTAAGCAATTGCAGACACCAGTGCTAATTAGTTTGACAGGTGTGTCCAATGAAAGGCAAGACTACTTAAGAAGGCTCTCTCACATTATTCAGCAGCCTACAATTTCTGCCAAAATGGGAAAGAAAAAGGATGTGTCGGCTGCTGAGAAGCAACAAATTGTGGAGTGTTTAGGTCAAGGCATGACTACAATCAACATTGTGCGATGATCAGGATGAAGTGTCTTGGCAATCAAGAAGTATGTAGCTGATTCACAGTACACACGTGTGCGTGCTGATAAGGGCAAATTGAGGACTCTTTCCTACAGGCAAGTACGTCAGGTTGAAAGAGCAGCGGCAAAAAAGCCTTGTCATAGCAGCAGACAAGTTTTTGAAGCTGCTTGTGCCTCCAACATCCCCCGAACAACAAGATGCAGGGTCCTTCAGAGGTTTGCAGCTGTGCATACGCCATCCTGTCGACCTCCTCTATCCACTTCAAACAAGCAGAAACGGCTCCAGTGGGCCAAACATTACATGAAGACTGATTTCAAAACTGTTTTGTTCACGGATGAGTGCCGTGCAGCGCTCGATGGTCCAGATGGATGGAGTGGAGGATGGCTGGTTGATGGACACCCCCCACGCAAACACGGCTACAGCGCCAACAAGAAGGAGGTGGAGTAATGTTTTGGGCTGGAATCATGGGGAGAGAGATTGTCGGCCCCTTTAGGATCCCTGAAGGCGCTAAAGATGAACTCCATAATGTATGTGGATTTTCTCAAACAGCACTTCCTGCCATGGTTCAAGAAGAAGAACCGTGTATTTCACAGCAAGATCATTTTTCTGCATGATAATGCACCATCTCATGCTGCACATAAAACATCTGCATCTCTGGCTGATATGGGCATAAAAGGGGACAAACTTATGGTGTGACCCCCATGCTCCCCTGACCTCTACCCCATTCAGAACCTTTGGAGCATCATTAAAAGGAGTGTCTATGATGGCGGGAGGCAGTTCACATCTAAGCAACAGCTCTGGGAGGGTATTCTGTCCTCATGCAAAACAATTGAAGCAGAAACCATCCAAAACCTGACAAATTCAATGGACGAGAGAGTTCAGAAGCTCCTTTCGAACAAGGGGTCCTATGCGAAAATGTAACATCACCTAGAATAAAGTTTTGAGTTGAAAACTGTTTGATTTCAGTTTCTAACAACCTGCTAATGCTTATAATTTCAAAAATGACCATTTTTTTGGTCTTTATTAAAATGAAAAGGTTGATCCAAAAGTTTGGGGGATCTAAGAGTGTGGCAACCCAGTAGTCATGATTACTTCGAATTCTGACAATATGAGGGTCATGCTGCAGGTAGTGCAGCAAGAAGGCACTTATGTGTCTTGCGCATCTCGGAGCCCCAAAATTATTTTCCGGGCTAGATGCAGCTAAAAATTATTTTTAATTTTAAATCTGGTGGAGCTTATTATAGATGGCCTAATAGGATCAGTGCTGCACACTGCTACAAAGCCCAAATTATTTTCCAGTCAAGATACAGATAAACATGATTAGTAATTTGAAAGCTTAAAACGGTTGGTAGGGTGATTTTAAGCAATCATCAAGCTTTTACTCTCCCCAGGATGACACAGGGGTAGAAAAGTCGTTTCGGATCCATGATTTGTTCATCTTTATGAACGTGAGTCTGTCTACATTATCAGTGGAGAGCCGCGTGCGCTTATCTGTCAGCACACCACCAGCAGCGCTGAACACACGTTCAGACAGAACGCTGGCTGCGGGGCATGACAAGATCTCCAAGGCGTAAGTGGCTAGCTCCGGCCATTTATCCAGATTGGAAGCCCAAAAAGAGCAAGGGTCCAGTGACACAGTCGTGGCTTCAATGTTTACTTGGAGATACTCCTGTACCATCGTCTCTAGGCGTTGACTATGTGTCAGACTTCTTGTCTCCTGTGGCCTTGCAAAGGATGGGCTAAAAAAGTGGTGAAATGATTCCGCAAAATTGATGTTACCAGCAGATACTGTGGTTCTGTTACGGTTTGAGTGCTGAACACTTGACGGTCCCACGGTTGGCAAGTTGGAACTGTGAGATTCACTACGTGCACCACTGGTATTTTGTGGAAAAGCACATGTAAGATTCTGCAACAGTCTCTGCTGATACTCCTGCATGCGTGCATCCCTTTCTATGGCAGGAATAATTTCTGCAAATTTACTTTTGTACCGGGGATCTAACAGTGTGGCAACGCAGTAGTCAGGATTATTTCTAATTCTCACAATTCGAGGGTCATGTTGCAGGTAGTGCAGCAAGAAGGCGCTCATGTGTGTTGCGCATCCAGGAGCACCAAGTCCCTGTTGTGTTGGTGGCGAGGTAACAATCATGCTTCCTTCCTCTGTCCTCTCCCCCCAACCTCGCACAACAGAAATGTGATCAAGGTCTCCCTCATCTGATGAGTCTTCCATCAGTTCGTCCTCCACTTCTTCCTGGGCTCCTGCACCTTCCTCACTAGTTTGGCTGCTACCATGCGCCCTGGTAAAATCATCTCCCCCACCCTCACATGCCTGCCGCCTTGGTGCTGCCGACCGTCTGGACCTTGCAGATGTTAGCCCTTCCGCATACAACTCCTCCTCCTCTACTTCCTCCACCTCCTCTTGTGCCACCACCTGACTCCGAATTCTGTTTAACATGTGCTCCAGCATGTAAATCACCGGAATAGTCATGCTGATAATGGCATCGTCAGCACTAAACATCTTCGTCGCCATTTCAAAACTGTGCAGAAGGGTGCATAGGTCCCTGATCTGAGACCACTCCTCCAGCGTGATTTGCCCCACCTCTGAATCTCGTTGGCCCAGGCTATACGTCAGAACGTATTGCACCAGGGCTTGTCGGTGCTGCCACAGTCGCTGCAACATGTGCAGAGTTGAATTCCACCGGGTAGGCACATCGCATTTTAGCCGGTGAAGTGGCAGGCCCAACGACTTCTGTAGAGATGTAAGTCGCTGAGCTGCGGGATGCGAACGGCGGAAGTGAGCACACAGCGACCGTGCCCTCTGCAGAAGGCCATCTAGTCTGGGATAGTGGGCTAAAAATTGCTGGACAACCAGGTTCAACACGTGAGCCATACAAGGCACGTGTGTGACATTGCCCCGGTGAAGGGCCGCACCCAGGTTTGCAGCATTGTCGCACACGGCCTTCCCTGGTTTCAGGTCCAGTGGAGACAACCATTCATGAAATTGGTTCTCCAGAGCTGACCACAACTCCTCAGCTGTGTGACTCACATTTCCCAGACATTTCAATGTAAAAACCGCCTGATGACGTTGAGCCCTACTGCCAGCATAGTAAGGAGGTGTGCAGGATCCCTTCTGCGCAGTTAGAAAGCTTGTGGCATGACCAGACAGGCTTTGGGTGCAGGTGGAAGACCGAGAGGAGGTTGAGGAGGCAGAAGCAGTGGAGGAACTTTGACATAAAGAGGATTGACGCACAACTCGTGGGGACGGCAAGACTTGGACAGCAGCCCCTTGTCCTGCTGTCACCATAGTTACCCAGTGCCCAGTCAGCGACATGTAACGCCCCTGTCCATGCCTACTCGTCCAAGTGTCTGTGGTGAAATGCACCCTGTCACACACAGAGTTTCTCAAAGAAGCGGTGATGTTGTGTGCGACATGCTGGTGGAGCGCAGGCACACCTTTCTTTGAGAAGTAGTGCCGACTGGGCATCTGGTACTGGGGCACTGCGACGGACATAAGGTCTCGAAAATCCTCTGTGTCCACCAGGCGGAAAGGCAGCATTTCTGTAGCCAAGAGCTTGCAGATGGTGAAATTCAACCTCTTAGCTTTCTCATGGCTAGGAGGAAATGGTCTTTTACTTGTCCACATCTGAGGGACCGAGGGCTGGCTATTGTGCTTAGACGGGGTTGATAAGGGTGTCCCCGGCAAACTGCCGGTCTGTGAGGAAGATGCAGGCGGACATGTTAGGTTGCCTTGATCCAAAGGTGGTGCTATCGATGTCGGACAGCGCTCAACACCAGCTGGTGTTACCACCTCCAAAGAAAATGATGACCTGCCAATCACGCTGGCTGTTGCGGGTAAAGAGGTGGCAGGTCTGCGCCCCAAAACAGGTGTGACTGCTGTCCCCCCAGTCACAGAGGATGAAGAGGCCGCGGATGCACAAGATATGGCAGACGGTGGTTGGCCCGGCCGGCTAGGCCGCATTGTAGCACACTGAGCTTCCCACTGCAACTTATGCTTCATGTCCATGTGCCGGTTCATGCATGAAGTACTCAAACTATGTATTTTTTGGCCTCTACTTAGCTTTTGCTGACAAATGTTACAGATAACACGAGTTGGGTCATCTTCATCGATCTGAAAAAATGCCCAGGCTATGCAAGGCTTAGCACCCATGCGACCTGAAGAGCCACCACGACTTGTGGTGAGAGGCAGAGTTGTGTTTGAGGATGCAGTTGTTGACGTGCTTCCAGTACTACGTCTCTGTCCAGGAAGGCGCAACCTGACCTCGTCGTCACTAGCATCTTCCTCCACCTCCTCTGCTGACCTCATCTCTTGGCTGACTGTGGGTTGACAATAAGTGGGATCTCCGACCTCATCATCATCACCCTGTGCGTTATCACACCCGTCGTCCTCAGAGCCAACCTGTTCCTGCCCTGACAAAAAACTAAAGTTGTCGCTCCAATCAGGTATTTGAGTCTTATCATCGTCTTCCTCATTGTCTCCACCAACAGGAGTTACAGTTTGGGAATGAGGGTCTACATTATGGTCAGAACCTTCTGCGTCTGGTCCTGGATCCGACTCATAAAGATTCTGGGCATCAGTGCAGATCATTTCCTCGTCTGGATTCACAGAAGCGCTGGAGTCGACCTCTGATTCCCAGGCTATAGTATGAGTAAACAGCTCTGCAGACTCAACCATCTGTTCTACCTCATACTCAGACGGGCAGCTGGAGATTTGGGAGCTGTGAGGAAGCAAGTGCGATTTGGGTGACACCTTTGAGGACTGGAGTATTTGTGATGTTGAAGTTGATGTGGAGGAGAGCCCACTTAAAGGAGCACTTGATATCCGTTGAAGCACCTGCTGTTTTTGTGCCTCATCTGGAATTTGTAGCGATTGGCGTGGCCGTAAGAAAGGGATCTTATCACATTGTCCGCTAAAAGAAGTAGACATTTTAGTTTGGCTGGAAGATGGTCTTTCTTCTGCAGATGTTACTGTTGCTTTAACACCTACCCCACGGACACAACCTTTTTTCCCCTTCCCAACATGCCTATTCCCCTTTCCACCAGCAGCAGGCCTTTTTCCACTCATTTTGGTGGTTAACTAATTCACAACTCTGGAGTTGTTTGCACAAAAAAACAATGGATGGTAAACGAGCAGAGTTGAGTGGCCAAACTGTGGTATTAGGCCAAAACTATTGGCTGGGTTAGATGCAGAAAAAAATATATTCAGTTTGCAACCTGATGGAGGTCAGTATAGATGGACTAATACAACAAGTCCCACACACAGCTAGAAGCCCAAATATTTTTTCAGAGGTAGATGCAGAAAAAAATATATTCAGTTTCCAACCTGATGGAGGTCAGTATAGATGGACTAATACAACAAGTCCCACACACAGCTAGAAGCCCAAATATTTTTTCAGAGGTACTGTAGATGCAGATAAAAATTAGTTTTAATTTGCAACCTGATGGAGGTCAGTATAGATGGACTAATAGAGAAAGTCCGACACACTGCTAGAAGGCCAAATATTTTTTCAAAGCTAGATGCAGAAAAAAATTATATTCAGTTTGCAACCTGATGGAGGTCAGTATAGATAGATTAATAGAACAAGACCCACACACAGCTAGAAGCCCAATATTTTTTCAGAGGTAGATGCAGAAAAAAATATATTCAGTTTGCAACCTGATGGAGGTCAGTATAGATGGACTAATACAACAAGTCCCACACACAGCTAGAAGCCCAAATATTTTTTCAGAGGTACTGTAGATGCAGACAAAAATTAGTTTTAATTTGCAACCTGATGGAGGTCAGTATAGATGGACTAATAGAGAAAGTCCGACACACTGCTAGAAGGCCAAATATTTTTTCAGAGCTAGATGCAGAAAAAAATTATATTCAGTTTGCAACCTGATGGAGGTCAGTATAGATGGATTAATAGAACAAGACCCACACACAGCTAGAAGCCCAATATTTTTTCAGAGGTAGATGCAGAAAAAAATATATTCAGTTTGCAACCTGATGGAGGTCAGTATAGATGGACTAATACAACAAGTCCCACACACAGCTAGAAGCCCAAATATTTTTTCAGAGGTAGATGCAGAAAAAAATATATTCAGTTTGCAACCTGATGGAGGTCAGTATAGATGGACTAATACAACAAGTCCCACACACAGCTAGAAGCCCAAATATTTTTTCAGAGGTACTGTAGATGCAGATAAAAATTAATTTTAATTTGCAACCTGATGGAGGTCAGTATAGATGGACTAATACAACAAGTCCCACACACAGCTAGAAGCCCAAATATTTTTTCAGAGGTACTGTAGATGCAGATAAAAATTAGTTTTAATTTGCAACCTGATGGAGGTCAGTATAGATGGACTAATAGAGAAAGTCCGACACACTGCTAGAAGGCCAAATATTTTTTCAGAGCTAGATGCAGAAAAAAATTATATTCAGTTTGCAACCTGATGGAGGTCAGTATAGATGGATTAATAGAACAAGACCCACACACAGCTAGAAGCCCAATATTTTTTCAGAGGTAGATGCAGAAAAAAATATATTCAGTTTGCAACCTGATGGAGGTCAGTATAGATGGACTAATACAACAAGTCCCACACACAGCTAGAAGTCCAAATATTTTTTCAGAGGTAGATGCAGAAAAAAATATATTCAGTTTGCAACCTGATGGAGGTCAGTATAGATGGACTAATACAACAAGTCCCACACACAGCTAGAAGCCCAAATATTTTTTCAGAGGTACTGTAGATGCAGATAAAAATTAATTTTAATTTGCAACCTGATGGAGGTCAGTATAGATGGACTAATACAACAAGTCCCACACACAGCTAGAAGCCCAAATATTTTTTCAGAGGTACTGTAGATGCAGATAAAAATTAGTTTTAATTTGCAACCTGATGGAGGTCAGTATAGATGGACTAATAGAGAAAGTCCGACACACTGCTAGAAGGCCAAATATTTTTTCAGAGCTAGATGCAGAAAAAAATTATATTCAGTTTGCAACCTGATGGAGGTCAGTATAGATGGATTAATAGAACAAGACCCACACACAGCTAGAAGCCCAATATTTTTTCAGAGGTAGATGCAGAAAAAAATTATATTCAGTTTGCAACCTGATGGAGGTCAGTATAGATGGATTAATAGAACAAGACCCACACACAGCTAGAAGCCCAATATTTTTTCAGAGGTAGATGCAGAAAAAAATATATTCAGTTTGCAACCTGATGGAGGTCAGTATAGATGGACTAATACAACAAGTCCCACACACAGCTAGAAACCCAAATATTTTTTCAGAGGTACTGTAGATGCAGATAAAAATTAGTTTTAATTTGCAACCTGATGGAGGTCAGTATAGATGGACTAATACAACAAGTCCCACACAGCTAGAAGCCCAAATATTTTTTCAGAGGTACTGTAGATGCAGATAAAAATTAGTTTTAATTTGCAACCTGATGGAGGTCAGTATAGATGGACTAATAGAGAAAGTCCGACACACTGCTAGAAGGCCAAATATTTTTTCAGAGCTAGATGCAGAAAAAAATTATATTCAGTTTGCAACCTGATGGAGGTCAGTAAAGATGGATTAATAGAACAAGACCCACACACAGCTAGAAGCCCAATATTTTTTCAGAGGTAGATGTAGAAAAAAATATATTCAGTTTGCAACCTGATGGAGGTCAGTATAGATGGACTAATACAACAAGTCCCACACACAGCTAGAAGCCCAATATTTTTTCAGAAGTAGATGCAGAAAAAAATATATTCAGTTTGCAACCTGATGGAGGTCAGTATAGATGGACTAATACAACAAGTCCCACACACAGCTAGAAGCCCAAATATTTTTTCAGAGGTAGATGCAGAAAAAAATATATTCAGTTTGCAACCAGATGGAGGTCAGTATAGATGGACTAATACAACAAGTCCCACACACAGCTAGAAGCCCAAATAATTTTTCAGAGGTACTGTAGATGCAGATAAAAATTATTTTTAATTTGCAACCTGATGGAGGTCAGTATAGATGGACTAATACAACAAGTCCCACACACAGCTAGAAGCCCAAATATTTTTTCAGAGGTACTGTAGATGCAGATAAAAATTAGTTTTAATTTGCAACCTGATGGAGGTCAGTATAGATGGACTAATAGAGAAAGTCCGACACACTGCTAGAAGGCCAAATATTTTTTCAGAGCTAGATGCAGAAAAAAATTATATTCAGTTTGCAACCTGATGGAGGTCAGTATAGATGGATTAATAGAACAAGACCCACACACAGCTAGAAGCCCAATATTTTTTCAGAGGTAGATGCAGAAAAAAATATATTCAGTTTGCAACCTGATGGAGGTCAGTATAGATGGACTAATACAACAAGTCCCACACACAGCTAGAAGCCCAATATTTTTTCAGAGGTAGATGCAGAAAAAAATATATTCAGTTTGCAACCTGATGGAGGTCAGTATAGATGGACTAATACAACAAGTCCCACACACAGCTAGAAGCCCAAATATTTTTTCAGAGGTAGATGCAGAAAAAATATATTCAGTTTGCAACCTGATGGAGGTCAGTATAGATGGACTAACACAACAAGTCCCACACACAGCTAGAAGCCCAAATATTTTTTCAGAGGTTCTGTAGATGCAGATAAAAATTAGTTTTAATTTGCAACCTGATGGAGGTCAGTATAGATGGACTAATACAACAAGTCCCACACACAGCTAGAAGCCCAAATATTTTTTCAGAGGTACTGTAGATGCAGATAAAAATTATTTTTAATTTGCAACCTGATGGAGGTCAGTATAGATGGACTAATAGAGAAAGTCCGACACACTGCTAGAAGGCCAAATATTTTTTCAGAGCTAGATGCAGAAAAAAATTATATTCAGTTTGCAACCTGATGGAGGTCAGTATAGATGGATTAATAGAACAAGACCCACACACAGCTAGAAGCCCAATATTTTTTCAGAGGTAGATGCAGAAAAAAATATATTCAGTTTGCAACCTGATGGAGGTCAGTATAGATGGACTAATACAACAAGTCCCACACACAGCTAGAAGCCCAAATATTTTTTCAGAGGTACTGTAGATGCAGATAAAAATTAGTTTTAATTTGCAACCTGATGGAGGTCAGTATAGATGGACTAATACAACAAGTCCCACACACAGCTAGAAGCCCAAATATTTTTTCAGAGGTACTGTAGATGCAGATAAAAATTAGTTTTAATTTGCAACCTGATGGAGGTCAGTATAGATGGACTAATAGAGAAAGTCCGACACACTGCTAAAAGGCCAAATATTTTTTCAGAGCTAGATGCAGAAAAAAATTATATTCAGTTTGCAACCTGATGGAGGTCAGTATAGATGGACTAATACATCAAGTCCCACACACAGCTAGAAGCCCAAATATTTTTTCAGAGGTACTGTAGATGCAGATAAAAATTAGTTTTAATTTGCAACCTGATGGAGGTCAGTATAGATGGACTAATAGAATGATGCTATGCCCAAAAGATTTTACTTCACTAGGTGCAGTAAAACAATTGGTATTCTATACACAGCTGGTATATCTTGCAACACAGATAGGCTACTCCACTGACTAACACACTCTGCAATAGGCCAAAAAGGATTAGCTTTGCTAGATTCAGCCAAATGCTGTGAAAAAAACTTGCACAGCACTGGCACAGACCTGCCTGGCAAAAACTGATAGGAACTGATGTAACCTAGTCCTGAAAAGGACTCCAATTACAATTAGTCTTTACTCCCACAATCTATCTATTTAAGAGCACGGACCTGCCTGATAAAAGTCGTAAGAAATGCTGTATCCTAGTCCTTAAAAGGACTGCAATCACAACTATTCCCTACTCCCAAGCTATCTGTATATTTGTGCGAAAATTGGCTTGAAATTAACAAGGTATAGCGCACACAGCAACAGCGGTGCCGTCTAACACGCAGCTGCAGCAGTGAGAAAATGGTGGCGACGGGGAAAATGGCTTGGTCTTATAGGGCAAGGACATGTGACATACACTGCCAATAACACATGCCCTTGCTTGTGTGAAAAAAAGCACTTCGCTCCGTGTGTGCGCTGCTGATAGGCTGACAGATTGCACCTCCCCACTGCTAATGCGGGAAAGAGAAAAAAAAATGGAGATCTTCATTGTTCCTGCAGAGATCCATCCCCTGCCCCTCCCCCCACCCCGCTGTACACTCAAACTGCATATTAACATTAATTTTCATCATTACTGAGAAAAAATTCAGTTATGATTTTGGTGCACGAACAGTTATCGAACATAACCTCGAACAGCCGAATTTTTATCAAATTGTTCGTGTTCGCCGAACGGCTCGAACACCGCCCAAAACAGCTCGAATTTGAGATTGGCGAACAGTTCGAGCAGAACAACGCTCATCTCTAGTAGAGATGAGCGGTGTTCGACTAGAACTGTTCGACAATCTCAAATTCGAGCTGTTTTGGGTGGTGTTCGAGTTGTTCGACGAACCCGAACGATTTGCAAAAAATTCGGCTGTTCGAGGTTATGTTGGATAACTGTTCGTGCACCAAAAGCGTGTCCTGCATGTCTGGCGCTATTTAGAGCACCAATCATGCAGGGATTGTCTGCCACTCACTGTAATGCCACAGCCATGGTGGTTGTGGCATTACAGTGATTGCCCAAATCGATGGGAACAGTGCTCACAGTGAAACATGAAAAGCCGGCAATTCAGCAGCGGCATACACCGGTACCCGACAATTTAGAACAGAAAGAATAGAGCTTCACACATAGATTAGATAGATAGAAACATGTCAGTCACACATATAAGAAGCACAGTAGTGTTGAGCCACCCCCGTAGTGTTCGGGTTCGGTTCGGTTCGTCGAACACCGGGATGTTCGAGGAACTGTTCGTCGAACTGTTTGTCGAACACCTTAGAACACCGTCGAACACCGTTAAAACCAATGGCAGGCAAACAAAAACACATAGGAACACATAGAAAACACCTTCAAAGGTGTCCAAAAGCTAACAAACTGCTCAGAAGACGCTTTCTTTAAAAAAGCCGGCCGGCAATTCAGCAGCGGCATACACCGGTACCCGACAATTTAGACATGAAGGAATAGAGCATCACACATAGATTAGATAGATAGAAACATGTCAGTCACATATATATGAAGTACAGTGACAGTGTTGCTTACTGTACTTGTCATTTAGTGTAAAGGATTTATTAAAAAATATAATAGTGTTTTCGTGCACCGTCTCTTTAAAAAAGCCGGCCGGCAATTCAGCATCTGTACCCGACAATTTAGAATAGAAGGAATAGAGAATCACACATAGATTAGATAGATAGAAACATGTCAGTCACATATATATGAAGTACTGTGACAGTGTTGCTTACTGTACTTGTCATTTACTGCAAAGGATTTATTAAAAAAAATAATAGTGTTTTCATGCACCGTCTCTTTAAAAAAGCCGGCTGGCAATTCAGCATCTGTACCCGACAATTTATAACAGACAGAATAGAGCTTCACACATAGATTAGATAGATAGAAACATGTCAGTCACATATATAATAAGTACAGTGACAGTGTTGGTTACTGTACTTGTCATTTAATATTAAAATAAAGGATTTATTATTAAAAAAAATTGGCGTGGGGTTCCCCTTAATTTTAGTCTCTATCGGAGGTTAAGCAGACAGCTGGGGCAGATGTTTGAAGCCTGGGAAGTGGGTAATACCCACGGAGCTTCCCAGGCTACTAATATCAGCCCCCAGCTGAATACCTAGTCTTTACTAGCTATTAAAATGGAGGACCCCCCAAAAAAATGACGTGGGGTCCCCCCTAATTTAATAGCTAGCAAAGGCTAGGCAGACAGCTGGGGGCTGATATTAATAGCCCAGGAAGGGAGCCATGAATATTGGCCCCCTCCCAGGCTAGAAACACCAGCCGTCAGCCGCCCCAGAAATGGCGCATCCATAGGATGCGCCAATTCTGGCACTTAGCCTCGCTCTTCCACGCTGCCCTGGTGCGGTGGCAGGGGGTAATAGGGTTGGGGTTGATGTCAGCTTATAATGCCAGCTGACATCAAGCCCAGGTTAGTAATGGAGAGGCGTCTATAAGACACCCCCATTACTAACCCCATAGTCAAAGTTAAAAGAAAACACAAACACCCAGAATAAAGTCCTTTAATTGAAATAAAGACACATTCCTTTATTGTTCTAAATTAAACCATACTTACCGTCACGCCCATTCCAGCTGAAGCCAACGATCTCCTGCAATAAAAGAAAAATAATAAAGCAACATCATCCTTACCTTTCCATGGTTCCCAGGACAGCTTCAGCTCTGCTACATCGAGATGACAGGCTGGACCGCAGCAGAACGCTGCTATCCAGCCTGTCATCCCGCAGACACTGAGAAGCGCAGGCATGCTTGCGCTCCTCAGTGTCTGACTGTGACGGCATCCAGATGAGACGACAATGAACTCGGCTCACCTCATGTACGTCACTGACAGCGTGGGAAAATTCTCCTGCACTCAGCACTTCAGCGTGAGAATTTTCCCACGCTGTCAGTGACGTGCATGAGGTGAGCTGAGATCATTGGACATGAATGAGCTCACCTCATGCACGTCACTGACAGCGTGGGAAAATTCTCCTGTACTCAGCGCTTCAGCATGAGAATTTTCAGCATGAGTGCAGGAGAATTCTCCCACGCTGTCAGTGACGTGCATGAGGTGCGCCGAGTTCATTGGACATGAGCTTGTCTCATCTTTATGCCGTCACAGCGAGACACTGAGGAGCGCAAGCATGCCTGCGCTTCTGAGTGTCCGCGGGATGACAGGCTGGATGGCAGCTTTCTGCTGCGGTCCAGCCTGTCATCTCGATGTAGCAGAGCTGAAGCTGTCGTGGGAACCATGGAAAGGTAAGGATGAGGCTGCTTAATTATTTTACTTTTATTGCAGAAGACATTGGCTTCAGCTGGAATGGGCGTGACGGTAAGTATGGTTTAATTTAGAACAATAAAGAATTGTGTGTTTATTTCAATTAAAGGACTTTATTCTGGGTGTTGTGTTTTTTTAAATACTTTACTAGAAATTCATGGTGGTCATGTCTAATATTGGCGTGACCCCATGAATTTCGGGCTTAGGGCCAGCTGATAATGCCAAGCTGGCCTTAACCCCTTTATTACCCAGTGAGCCACCGCACCAGGGCCCTGGATGAGTTGGGTACAGCGCCAGAAGATGGCGCTTCTATGAACGCGCCATTTTCTGGGGCGGCTGCGGACTGCAATTTGCAGCGGGTGGGGCCCAGAAAGCTTGGGCCTCCCTGCGCTGCGGATTCCAGCTCCCAGCTGCCTAGTTGTACCTGGCTGGGCACAAAAATAGGGCGAAGCCCTACGCATTTTTTTTTTAAATTATTTCATGAAATTCATGGAATAATTAAGAAAAAAAGGGCTTCCCTATATTGTTGTGTCCAACCAGGTACAAATAGGCAGCTGGTGGTTGGGGGCAGCCCGTCCCTGCCTGCTGTACCTGGCTGGACACAAATATAGTGCGAAGCCCCACGTCAATTTTTTTTTAATTATTTCATGAAATAATTTTTTTAAAAAAGGGCTTCCCTATATTGTTGTGTCTGGCCAGGTACAAATAGGCAGCTGGTGGTTGGGGGCAGCCCGTTCCTGCCTGCTGTACCTGACTGGACACAAATATAGGGCGAAGCCCCACGTCAATTTTTTTTTAATTATTTCAGGAAATTCATGAAATAATGAAAAAAAAATTGATGTGGGGCTTCGCCCTATATTTGTGTCCAGTCAGGTACAGCAGGCAGGAACGGGCTGCCCCCAACCACCAGCTGCCTATTTGTACCTAGCCGGACACAACAATATAGGGAAGCCCTTTTTTTCTTAATTATTCCATGAATTTCATGAATTTAAAAAAAAAATACGTGGAGCTTCGCCCTATTTTTGTGTCCAGCCAGGTACAACTAGGCAGCTGGGGGCTGGAATCTGCAGCGCAGGGAGGCCCAAGCTTTCTGGGCCCCACCCGCTGCCAATTGCAGTCCGCAGCCGCCCCGGAAAATGGCGCGTTCATAGAAGCGCCATCTTCTGGCGCTGTACCCAACTCATCCAGGGCCCTGGTGTGGTGGCTCACTGGGTAATAAAGGGGTTAAGGCCAGCTTGGCATTATCAGCTGGCCCTAAGCCCGAAATTCATGGGGTCACGCCAATATTAGACATGACCACCATGAATTTCTAGTAAAGTATTTAAAAAAAACACAAACACCCAGAAAAAAGTCCTTTAATTGAAATAAACACACAATTCTTTATTGTTCTAAATTAAACCATACTTACCGCCACGCCCATTCCAGCTGAAGCCAATGATCTCCTGCAATAAAAGTAAAATAATAAAGCAACATCATCCTTACCTTTCCATGGCTCCCACGACAGCTTCAGCACTGCTACATCGAGATGACAGGCTGGACCGCAGCAGAACGCTGCCATCCAGCCTGTCATCCCGCAGACACTGAGAAGCGCAGGCATGCTTGCGCTACTCAGTGTCTGGCTGTGACGGCATCCAGATGAGCCGAGGTCATGTCCAATAAACTCGGCTCACCTCATGCACGTCACTGACAGCGTGGGAAAATTCTCACGCTGAAGCGCTGAGTGCAGGAGAATTTTCCCACGCTGTCAGTGACGTACATGAGGTGAGCCGAGTTCATTGTCGGCTCATCTGGATGCCGTCACAGTCAGACACTGAGGAGCGCAAGCATGCCTGCGCTTCTCAGTGTCTGCGGGATGACAGGCTGGATGGCAGCGTTCTGCTGCGGTCCAGCCTGTCATCTCGATGTAGCAGAGCTGAAGCTGTCCTGGGAACCATGGAAAGGTAAGGATGAGGTTGCTTTATTATTTTTCTTTTATTGCAGGAGATCGTTGGCTTCAGCTGGAATGGGCGTGATGGTAAGTATGGTTTAATTTAGAACAATAAAGAATTGTGTCTTTATTTCAATTAAAGAACTTTATTCTGGGTGTTTGTGGTTTTTTTTTAACTTTGACTATGGGGTTAGTAATGGGGGTGTCTTATAGACGCCTCTCCATTACTTACCTGGGCTTGATGTCAGCTGGCATTATAAGCTGACATCAACCCCAGCCCTATTACCCCCTGCCACCGCACCAGGGCAGCGTGGAAGAGCGAGGCTAAGTGCCAGAATTGGCGCATCCTATGGATGCGCCATTTCTGGGGCGGCTGACGGCTGGTGTTTCTAGCCTGGGAGGGGGCCAATATTGATGGCTCCCTTCCTGGGCTATTAATATCAGCCCCCAGCTGTCTGCCTAGCCTTTGCTAGCTATTAAATTAGGGGGGACCCCACGTCATTTTTTTCGGGGGGTCCTCCATTTTAATAGCTAGTAAAGGCTAGGTATTCAGCTGGGGGCTGATATTAGTAGCCTGGGAAGCTCCGTGGGTATTACCCCCTTCCCAGGCTTCAAACATCTGCCCCAGCTGTCTGCTTAACCTCCGCTAGAGACTAAAATTACGGGGAACCCCACGCCAATTTTTTTTTAATAAATCCTTTATTTTAACACTAAATGACAAGTACAGTAATCAACACTATCACTGTACTTATTATATATGTGACTGACATGTTTCTATCTATCTAATCTATGTGTGATGCTCTATTCTGTCTGTTATAAATTGTCGGGTACAGATGCTGAATTGCCGGCCGGCTTTTTTAAAGAGACAGTGCATGAAAACACTAATATTTTTTTTAATAAATCCTTTGCAGTAAATGACAAGTACAGTAAGCAACACTGTCACAGTACTTCATATATATGTGACTGACATGTTTCTATCTATCTAATCTATGTGTGAAGCTCTATTCTGTCTGTTATAAATTGTCGGGTACCGCTGCTGAATTGCCGGCCGGCTTTTTTAAAGAGACAGTGCACGAAAACACTATTATATTTTTTAATAAATCCTTTACACTAAATGACAAGTACAGTAAGCAACACTGTCACTGTACTTCATATATATGTGACTGACATGTTTCTATCTATCTAATCTATGTGTGATGCTCTTTTCCTTCATGTCTAAATTGTCGGGTACCGGTGTATGCCGCTGCTGAATTGCCGGCCGGCTTTTTTAAAGAAAGCGTCTTCTGAGCAGTTTGTCAGCTTTTGGACACCTTTGAAGGTGTTTTCTATGTGTTCCTATGTGTTTTTGTTTGCCTGCCATTGGTTTTAACGGTGTTCGACGGTGTTCTAAGGTGTTCGACGAACAGTTCCTCGAACATCCCGTTGTTCGACCAACCGAACCGAACCCGAACACTACGGGGGTGGCTCAACACTAATCTCTAGTTCCGACCCATACAAGAATGGATTTTCTTCTTCCGCAACCAGGTTACCTCTAGTGTTGAGCGAATATGGTCGACGAATGTTGGAAAGTGTCAAATTCAGCACGAATATGGCACATTCGGATTCGTGATTGCAAAGGCGAGCAAATCTTCTTAAAATCAGAAAAGTTTGATGAATTTGGGGGGGACCGTGAATACAGGGCAACCACGGCGTTTTGAACAGTTTTTTTAGCATAGTGCAAGTGTATGATGAGCGGTGACATGTGCCAGGTGAGTGTGGAGGCTGTGGAGAGCTTAGAATAGGTCAGATCAGCGGCGCACTGTTTTTTTTTTTTTCTGTGGGCGGTAACTTTAACTGAGGAAAGCGCGGCCAACCAATCATAGCACAGTAAGCATCTACACTGTCCAGACATAAGGGCTTCTGCAATTGGCTGCAGAAATCACATGTCCTCTCAATATAAAAAGCAGCCATGTTCCCTCAGCGCCATTATATCCATGTCACTGCTGGAGACAGACGCAGCTCAGTGTTCTCCTGTGTAATGAGAGATATTAGCTAGATAGATGGGCGCTTGTGTGGTGACGCGCCCCCAGGGCCGTGGGGTACTCGGCAGCCCGGCCTCTGGTTGCCGGAGGTTATCACGGTGGCTGGCCTGGTCCGCAACCGAGGGCGGTCAGTAAAAAGGGGGAGAGATATTTTTATATGGGGTTTTTGGGATTTTTCGTGATGCCACCTGTGGATTGCGGCTAGAGGGAGCCGCCGCTGTGGAGCAGTCCTCTGGAGCTGGTGTTGCGGCAGCAGGGATGGTGTGGCTCTCAACAGGTAGAGCAAGCTCCTGGGCAGCGTGATGTGGTGAGGGATGCGCTGGGCATTGTAGTGCAGGGAGGAAACGATGGCGCAGATTAAAGAATGGACGGAGGCAGTGCGGTGCAGTCATCCTAGTTTTTACTCACAGTTCTTATGAGGGTTCCAATGGTGCACTGTACAGGTGTCAGCCTCCCACGTCGCGCTGTGTTCACCAGGCAGGGGTTCAGCACTTCCTCAGGTAGATCAGGGGTACCTGGCTGAACCCCACTTTCATGTGTTCCTAGCTAGACCAACTTCACACTGGGTCTTTCTCCCTCCTGCCCTGCGCTGCCCACTCTCAATCCCGTTCGGGTGCTCTGAAGTCCCTCCTGTGCGTCCGATCCCGGACCTGCTTGACCCTCCTGGGGATTAGAATGCGGCCTACGATCCCTCTGTCTTCTGACAGATTCGGGGCTTACGGGTGCCTTCATGCACTCGCCGTACCCCCTAGGATCCCTTCTTAGAACGGAGCCTACTCCCTGCTCCCCTCCTGGGCCTCTGACACTGGGCCCTACTTGTGGAGCAGAGCTCCTACTGAGACTCTGCTCCCGGACTGTTCTTCTGAACTGTCCCGAGCTGTTCTTCTGAACTGCTCTCCTCTACTCGACCTAACTGATCTGCCACCCTAAGATGGCTTCCCTATTTATACTCCTACCAAAGTGCTCCCTCAAACTACTTCCTCCACCCATACCCACTACTGATTCCCCCTACCTCTGGGTTCCCCCCACTCCAGCCAGGGTCAGGGCTCAGCAGGAACATACATTGCATCTTGCCCTTCCAGCTGGCCTGGGGCAGTGTAGTGTTAGATGCAGGTGTTGGGGTTCTGGGCAGCACTCCCTCCTTACCTGAGAGAAGGAGACACCACACCTTTGGGTGAGATGCAGTAGCTCTGTGGCGACTGAACCCTCAGGGGCGCCACAGTGGTAGTTAGTGTTGAGCAAGCACTAAAATGCTCGGGTGCTCGAAGCTCAGGCCAAGCTCACCGTGATACTCGGGTGCTCGACCCGAGCAATGAGCCCAATGTTAGTCTATGGGAGACCCGAGCATTTTTGCGGCGGCACCCCCGGCAGTCTGTAGAAAGCCTAAAAAGTGCCCAAAATGATAGTGACAGAGCTCAAATGACTTGGGGACAGCATGGGCATCGCCCCAGGAAGCATTTCTGACCCCCAGGTCACTGCTGTCAACAATATGGTCAGAGGTATTAAGCCACTTTTACGGGCTCACAGTAAAGCGTTCAAAAATGAAATAAACTGTTTTCCTGTGAAATATGTTAAGGAACATCCTTTCCAGGGTAAAGACTTGTGTATAGGGTAAAATAAATAACCAAAAACAAAAATACTCCTCCACACCTTGGGCTATGTTCACAAGTAGCATTTTTTTATGCGGTTTTGCACTTTTGTATTGCTTTCAACCGTGACAAATGCATTCACCGGGAAATGTCATTTTAACATTTTACAATCTTATCTGGCCATGTGCTGTGTGACACATGCATACAGTGCTGAAAAGACATGGGAACAGCATGGGGAAGACCCCTGGAAGCATCTCTGACACCCAGGTCACTGCATAAAAGTGTGCCCATCAGAAGGGATCCTTTCCGCATCAGAAGATGCAGACTTGCAATTATCCCTGTGCAAGTCCTAGTCCCAGGGCAGTGTTCAATTGTACCTCCCCCATTCCTTGCAATGCAAGCGTAAGTATGCAGCCTGCCACCCACCCACCCCCAGGCTGCAATACCATACTGCTAGCTTGCTTGCACTTGAAATGGGACCTTTTAGTTTGGAGGAGGCCGAAGCTGGCCACTACCTCATGGCTGCTTCGGCAGCGAGGTATCCATACTCAGTCCCCAGCTGCCCGGCGGCCGCGTGTCCACACACAGTCCCTAGCCGCCTGGGGGCGGCCGGGTGTCCATAAACGGTCCCCAGCCACCCCTATTTCTCCTTGGAACATCCCCCACACACTTTTTTTAGCCCGGCCTGCTTTACGGCAGCATTGGACGAGCCCACCAGAGAACCAGACTCCTCCGGTGGGCCCTGGCTTCTCCATCAGGGGAGTTGAGAGTGCTAAGGTGAGGAGCATGATGATGATGATAGAAGTTAGCATCTGCTTTGTTTCCTTGGAATGCAAGCTCATGTATGTAGTAGCGGCTAGGCCTGAGGTGGTCAGCGTTTTGGCACATATCCTACCTCCTCCGAGGATTGCTGGATGTTTTCCTGCTACTATCCCAGTTCTATGACTCCCGTTAAAACAAAGCTTCAGGTGATGAATGATGGATGAGGTGGTGGCAAAAGAGAAAGAGCAGGAGGAACAGGGACCATTCACAACAATATCAGGCCAGTCAACCACACATGTTTTGTAGGATATGTTTCTGTACCAAAAGGAGAGGTTCGGCTACACAGTTATAGGGCATGCAGTGAGTGCAATGCCTGCCAAAAATTTCGAGGCACTCCAATGCCCCTTGGAAGTGACATGGAGGTCAGAGGGCCTTAACTAAACCGTTTTTTTCCATTTATAGCAACTGGGTCTCCTGTGCACTGTTGGCCTAAGCAGTGAATGCAAGGCTTTCCAAAAATTATGAGGAACTGCAATGCCCCTTGAAACAGACGTGGATTACAGCATACTAAAAACCTTCTACCCATTATTGGGAAGTGGGTCTCTCTTAGTGTTCGCCTATGCATTGAAAAGCAAAACCTGACTAAAATTAGGAGGAAATGCAATAGCCGTTGGAAGAATGGTGGAGTTCGCAATGATATAAAAAGACAATATCAATGCCCCTTGAAAACTTGGTGGAGGTCGCAGTAGCTTAACAAGACTATTTTAATGCCCCTTACAAGAACCATGCAGTACATCATATTAAAAACATTATTCCCATTATTGGGGAGTGGGTCTCCCATAGTCTTTGCCTATGCCTTTCAAGCAAAAGCTAGCAAAAATTAGGACGGAGGAACTTGCAATGCTGGCAACACGGACCACGGTCACCCTGGTGGTATAGTGGTGGTGGAGGCTGAGGATAAGGAGAAGAGCAAAATACAGCCGAAATGAGGAAGTGTATACCCATGTGTGGGTGTGAAGCGGTGCATGGGAATACACCTCCCGAAATAACACAGTGGATTTGACTTTGTTACTCTGCTGTCATTTGGTGGTGATGAGAAGTCTGGCCCAATCCCGCCCTTGTTCATTTTGATAAGGGTCAGCTTGTCAGCATTGTCAGTTGACAGGCGAGTGCGCTTATCAGTTATAATTCCCCCAGCTGCACTAAAAACACGCTCCGATAACACGCTAGCGGCAGGGCAGGCCAGGACCTCTAAGGGGTACAGAGCGAGTTCATTCCAAGTGTCCAGCTTGGATACCCAATAATTAAAAGGCACAGAGGAATCACGGAGGACACTGGTACAGTTGGCAAGGTACTCCCTCACCATCTTTTGAAACTTTCCACTCCTTGTGAGAGTACCCCGCGACTCAGGGCCTGTAAGCTGGGCGGGTCTCAGAAAACTGTCCCAGAATGTTGGCAGTGTTCCCCTGCCTCTGCTGGATTGGAGTTGCGTCTCTCTCGCCTGTACGCCTTGGTTGGTCAACCAACTGTTACCTCTGCCGCTAGCGTGTTCGGATGGGAATTTTTTTTAACAGCTCTGCAGCAAGGGCCTTCTGGTACTGCCACATTTTTGTAGACGTCTCCACCTCAGGATTAAGAGAGTAAAAGTTGTCCTTGTAGTGGGGGTCTAAAAGTGTCACCAACCAGTAATTACTGTCACCCAACATTTTGACAACGCGAGGGTCACGGTTAAGGCAGTGTAACATAAAGTCAGCCATGCGTGCCAGACTGGTAACGGGCAAGACTTCCGTGTCCTCACCAAGATGACCACTGACCATGCTCTCCTCCTCCTCCCCCTGCCCTCAGGCCACGCACGCTGAACCGACTGTATGACAGTTGTACAGGTACTACCGTCTACAGCGCATGATGCCAGCTCCTGTTTTTCCTCCTCCTCCTCCTCCTCCTTCTCTCCCTCATTGTCCCCCAATGCGGGGATGAGATGAGGCTGGGCTGTGTGTAATCGCCCGCTATGGCTTCTTGATCCATCTCATCATACCTTGGCTGCAATGCCTCCTCCTTAATTCTCTGCAGAGAGCGTTGCAAAAGACAGACAAGTGGGATGCTGACGCTAATGATGGCGTCATCGCCACTCAACATCTTGGTGGACTCCTCAAAGTTTGTCAGGATGGTACATATGTCAGACATGCAGGTCCGCTCCTGAGGTCTTATGTGTGGAGTCTGACCTGAATATTGATGGCCTTGTTGCAGCTGGTACTTCACAACTGCTCTCTTCTTCTCACAAATCCTTTGCAACATGTGGAGGGTAGAGTTCCAACATGTGGGGACATCACACACCAGTCGGTGTGCCAGAAGCTGCAAATGCTGCTGCAACACAGCAAGGGCGGCGGAAGCTGTAGCCAACTTGCGAAAATGAGCTGACAGGCGGAGTACTTTGACGAGAAGATCTGGTACGATTTAAGAAACCGCTGAACCACGAGGTTAAGCTTATGAGGCAGGCATGGTACGTGTGTGATCTCGCCTCGCCTCAGAGCCACCACCAGGTTACGGCCATTGTCACACACGACCATGCCTCGATGTAGGTTCAGCTGTCTCAGCCACAGATCTGCCTGATCTTTCACAGCTGTCCACAACTCACAAGCAGTGTGAGGTTTATCACCTAAGCTTATGAGTTTCAGCACAGCCTGTTGCCGCTTGGCTGAGGCAGTACTGCAGTGCTTCCAGCTTGTAACTGATGTGGTGATATCTGAGATTGAGGCTGAACATGAGGAGGAGGATGATGCACAGGAGCTGTACACTGTGGGGGCAACTATGACTGACATAGGGCCCGCAATCCTCGGTGTGGGGAGGATGTGTTCCGTCCCAAGGTCCGACTGGGTCCCGGCTTCCATTATGTTTACCCAGTGTGCCGTCAGGGAGATGTACCGTCCCTGGCCACAAGCACTTGTCCATATGTCCGTTGTCAGGTGGACTCTCCCAGTAACTGCGTTGTTGAGGGCACGGCAGATGTTTTGGGACACATGCTTGTGTAGTGCGGGGATGGCACACCGGGCAAATTAGTGTCAGCTGGGGACCGAGTACCGAGGGACGGCCACCGCCATAAGGTTGCGGAAGGATTCCATCTCCACCAGCCTAAAAGGCAGCATTTCCAACGCAAGCAGTCGAGAAATGTGCGAATTTAGGACTGTGGCCTGTGGAGCGTTGGCTGCGAATTTCCGCTTTCGTTAAAAGGTCTGGGATATGGACAATTGAATGCTGCGGTGGGACGTGGACGTTGATGCTGTTTCTTGAGAAACTGCCATAACAAGTGAAGACTGAGAGGAGGGGGCATCTTTGCATGCAGTATGGACAGGGGATTGCCTTGCACGAACAACAGGGGGTTTTATTACACGCACAACAGTGGAACAAGCAGTGGTGACACCCGCGGACACTGATCTTGGACCCTGGGGTTCACCCCACAAAGTCGGGTGCTTTGCTGCCATGTGCCTGATCATGCTGGTGGTGGTCAGGGTGGTAGTTTTGTCACCCCTGCTGATGCTGGCATGGCAGGTGGTACAAATGGCCTTTTTGGGGTTATCAGCAGAGTCTTTAAAAAAATTCCAGACTCTGGAAGACCTACCGCTTGTACTGGCAACGTCCCTCGTGTTGGTGTTACGGGGAACTGTTGCCCTCCTTCTGTCTGCGGCCACCACACTGCTTCTTCCTGCCTGTTGCGGTACTCTGCCTCCCTCCCCCTGTGTGCTGCTGGCTTCGCTCTGCGTGTCCTCCTGCCACGTTGGGTCAGTTACTAGATCATCCACCACCTCCTCCTCTTCCACTTGTGCACCACGATTCTCCTCCTCACTTCGTGGCAATTGTGTCTCATCATCGTCCACCTCTTGTGACAAATTGCCAGTGTCGACTTCCTCTGGCCGTGGCTGTTCAAATATTTGGGCATCGCTACATGGGATCTCCTCTTCCACCACTTCAAGCGGAGTAGGTGAGGGGCACAAATCTGGAAATGGACCAGTGAACAGCTCTTCAGAGTGTCCAAGTGTGGGATCAGTTGCTGTCTGACGACATTCGGCATGGTGGGAGGAAGGAGCATCAGGGTGAGGAGGAGTATGCGGTCGAGACTCACGGCTACTAAAACTTGACCGTGTGGAAGATAGACCGGAGGTGGTGGTGCCCAGGTAACTGGAAGTATTATCTGCTATCCAATAAATAACCTGTTCACACTGATCAGTTTGCAATAGTGGTCTTGTTGTGTGCTTCCCTAGTAATTCGGTCAAGAAGTGGGAGCGAGAAGATGTGGCTGTTGGTTGTGGCACATTTCACCTTGGCCACGGCCCCATCCTCTACACGCACCATCACCAGAACGTCCAGTTCCACGTCCCTTGCCACGCGCCTTGCCCATTATAAATGAAGTAAAATTGCTTACACTCGCACTATCAATGGAAAAAGGGTAATAAAAAGGAGATTAGAACCGTGTTATATTTTTCTGGCCTACACCAGAATCTTTTAACCACTTTGCACCAGAGCCTGTTTTTGCCTACGTGACCAGGCCAATTTTTTTCAATTCTGACCACTGTCACTTTATGATGTAATTACTCTGGAACGCTTCAACGGATTTCCCTGATTCTGAGATTGTTTTTTTCGTGACATATTGTACTTCATGATAGTTGTAAAATTTCTTCAATATCTCTTGCGTTTATTTGTGAAAAAATCTGAAATTTGGCAAAAATTTAGAAAATTTTGCATTTTTCAAACTTTGAATTTTCATGTCCTTAAATCAGAGAGATATGTCACACAAAATAGTTAAGAAATAACATTTTCCACATGTCTACTTTACATCAGCACAATTTTGAAATCAAAATTTTTTTTTATTAGGAAGCTATAAGGGTTAAAAGTTGACCAGCGATTTCTCATTTTTCCAACAAAATTTACAAAAACATTTTTTTAGGGACCACATCTTATTTGAAGTGACTTTGAGGGGCCTTTATGACAGAAAATACCCAAAAGTGACACCATTCTAAAAACTGCACCCCTCAAGGTGCTCAAAACCACATTCAAGAAGTTTATTAACCCTTCAGGTGTTTCACGGGAATTTTTGGAATGTGGAAGAAAACAATGAACATTTCACTTTTTTTCACAAAAATGTTACTTTAGACCAAATTTTTTTATTTTCACAAGGGAAACAGGAAAAATTGGAATGCACAATTTGTAGTGCAATTTCTCATTAGCGCGCTGATACCCCATATGTAAAGGAAAACCACTGTTTGGGTGCACTGCAGGGTTCGGAAGGGAAGGAGCGCCATTTGACTTTTTGAATGTAAAATTTGCTTGAATAATTAGCGGACACCATGTTGCATTTGGGGAGCCCCTGATGTGCCTAAACAGTGGAAACCCCCCCCACAAGTGACACCATTTTGGAAACTAGACCCCTTAGGGAACTTATCTAGATGTGTGGTGAGCACCTTGCACCCCCAGGTGCTTCACGAAAGTTTATAATATTGAACCGTAAAAATAAAATTTTGCATTTCCCCTAATTTTGCATTATCATAAGGATAACAGGAGAAATTGCACCATGAAATTTGTTGTGCAATTTCTCCTGAGTACGCCGATACCCCATATGTGGGGGAAAACCACTGCTTTGGTGTACGGCAGGGTTTGGAAGAGAAAGGAGCGCTATGTTGGCTGGGATAGGTTGCAGACACCATGTCACATTTGAAGAGTCGCTGACATTACGAAACAGCAGAAACTCCCACAAGTGACCCCATTTTATAAACTACACCTCTCAAGAAATTCATCTAAGGAAGTAGTGAGTATTTTTTAATTTTTAAATTTATACCATTATACCACAAAAAATATTTTACCCTCAGATTTTACATTTTCACACAGGGCAATGGGTAAAAATGGTGCCGAAATGTGTCACACAATTTCTTCTAAAAGTGGCAGTACCCCATATGTGGCTGTATCGTACCGCTTAGCCATACGGCGAGATCTGGGAGGGCCGGAGCGCTATTTGACAATTGGAGAAAAATTATTGTAGATTAGGCATTTGGATTTGGAAGCACAAAATTTGCTGAATTTCTTTTGAGGGGCAAGGGCCATTTCGCTTTTCCAGAGCCTTTCTGCTACCAGTAACTTGGAAGTCCCTTATATTTTTAACAGATGATGGACCTGAGTGGGGACTAGCTTTTTTTGAGGACCGAGGTGAAGCTTTTATTGGGAACATTTTACATAACATTTATCCGGCGCTCTAGGCTGAGCACTTACATAGGGGATTTCATCTAAATTTCCAAGTGATGTAATTCAGTTGAAACCCCTGCCGGATCCATTTACTGTAATGAGGCAGCAGAGTTACTCTGGACTCCGTCTGGCCTCTGTTTAGCGGTGTCCTTTTCTTCAGAAGTGCACAAAACTGTGGCCAACCGCACTTTTATGCACGCCTAAAAAAAATGACACTGTGGGATCACAGGCCAGATGGCATCCACAGTGGCCTATATCTGCCTCATTACAGGGAATCTTCCGTCATGGGTTCCGTCTGAATCACGTATTTCAGAGATTTACACGGAAACTCTGGTGTAAGTGCTCAGCGCAGAGCGCAGGATAAGTGTGAGCAGAGCCTTACTGCGATCTTTGGGAGACATAATAAACAAATCAGTAGCAGGTTAAGAATTGGTTTTAATTTTATTTTTTACGCCGTTCTTCGTGCGGTATAAGTGATGAGATTACTTTATTCTTCGGGCCGGTGTGATTACAGAGATACCAGATTTATATCGGGTTTTTATGACTGACAGCTGACACACTAAGAGACGCTTTTTTTTGCAAAATCTAGTTTTTGCATCGCCATATTTTGAGAGCTATAATTTTTCCATATCTCGGCCGACAGAGTCATGTGATGGCTTGTGTTTTGCGTGACGAGTTGACATTTTTATTGGTACCATTTTTGGGTACATGACATTTTTTGATTCCTTTCTATTCCGTTTTTGGGAGGTAAAATTAACAAAAACCAACAATTCAGGAATTGTTTTTTGAGGTTTTTTTTATGCCGTTCTGCGTGTGGTAAAAGTGATAAGGCAGCATTATTCTTCGGGTCAGTACGTTTACAGCGATAGTACACTGTATATTTTTTTTATGTTTTGGCGCTTTTACACAATAAAACAATTTTATAGAAAAAATGTTTTTTTGCATCACTTTATTCTGAGAGCTATAACTTTTTTATTTTTTGGCTGATGGAGCTGTATGGTGGCTTTTTTTGCGGAACAAGATGATGTGTTCAGCGGTACCATTTTTATTTCCATTTTGCTTTTTGATCGCATTTTTTCCACTTTTTGTTTGTCAATATGATGAAAAAGCATAGTTTTTTGCTCCGTTTTTTATTTATTTTTATTACGGTGTGCACAGAAGGAGTTAATTAGTGTGACAGTTTTATAGATCGGGTTGTTTCGGATGCGGCGATACCAAATATGTGTACTCTTTTTGTTTTTGCATAAATATACTGATTTATTGGTTTAATTTATTTATTTATTTTTATTTATTTTGTGATTTTTTTTTTAACAGTTTGAAAACATTTTTTAGACTTTTTTTTTACATTTTTACTTAGTCCCTGTATGGGACATTAATTTTTATTTTTCTAATCACTGCTCTCATGCAATGCAATAGACATGTATTGCATTGCATGAGAAGTTTGCTGACAGTCTCACACTGTCTGTCTCCTGCTGGACTCAGCTGCAGCCTGAGCTCAGCAGGACACCATATATGGCAGATCTGGAGGCGGTCATGTGACCTCCAGCTGCCATAACAACAGCAGGTCCTGGAAGGCATCAGGGGGCCATCGGAGTGGTAAGTGGACGACCCCCTCTCCTCTCACTATCTTCTATATGCCGCGATCACTAGAGATCGCGGCATATAGAAAATAGCAAAGGGTTAACAGAATTGGGACCTGATCCAATCAGGTCCCGATGATGTCCCCTGTTAGAGCTGTCGCTCTGAAACGCAACCGCAGCACTTGCAGGACCCTGGGGGTCCTGAGGGCTGCAGGACCACCGACCGTTCATAAATGTTGGCGCTGCACAGAGCCCAGGCAGCGCCGACGTTTATGTACAGTTGGCGGTCGGGAAGAGGTTAAACAGATATATTTGTGTCTGACCAGTCAGGGAGACACTATTACTGTTTTTTTTTTCATGGCAAAAAATGCCAAAAAACAGGATAATACAGAGATTTGACCCGTGGAACTGCAAAACCACAGTTATATTTTTCTGGCCTACACCAGACTCTTTTAAACAGATATATTGGTATCTGAACAGTCACGGACACACTCAATTTTATTTTTTATTTTTTTTTGGGGGGGGGGGGGATACCAAAAGGTTAATAAGACGCGTATTTGGACAGTCTGACTGAGGAAAAAAAAAATACAGAATTTAGATGAAAAAAAAAGGATTTTTCCTGGCCCCTGAGACCATGGAATAAGTCTAGCAATTTGACCAGCAGGAGCACATATGACTGTAATACAGTGTTTGTTGGTATAACCACTGCGTCTCCTATACAGCCTGCCTGCCTGATATCTGGGATCGATATTAGTCCTGAGAAGGACTGTTTGTTTGATTTGGCAGGCTTTAGAGACCCTACACTACCTATTTTGCAGCATAAATCTCTCCCTAGGTCATCAGCACTCTCCCTACACTGTCTGATCCGGAGCGACTGTGTCCAAGATGGCGGCGCCCGGTTTTAAATACTCGAGGTGACGCTTTGCGGCCAGCCAATCACTGCAGTGCCCACAAACAACATGGCTACGGCATTACAGTGACTGGCTGGCAATCCCTGCATGTTTATTGGCTCTGTAAAGAGCGTCAAACGTGCAGGGCTCCCGCCCGAGTAACCTGGAAATGCTCGGTGCTCGCCGAACATCCCGAGTAGTGAGATGCTCGGGCGAGTAACTAGTGGTAGTCAGATAGTGTAGATAATTCCTGGCCTGCGTACCTCTGCAACTGCTGGTGCAGCACATTTTTGGTGTTCTTGTGCAAGTACTGAGATTCTGACAGAAACAGAGGACCCATGCCATACAATAGTGTTGTGCACCGCTGGTATAGAGCTCCATGTCTCAGTATACCTTGAATCATTTTTTTGCACTTGCTAATGTGATCAAGCAAGCGCAGTGCACCTTTTCATTTAGTGGGGATGAAATTGTGCTCTGCAGAGCTTCTTATTGCAGAGCACAAAATCTGTTGTTTTTTTTTTCTATTGCTATTGTGATATTGAAAGCTGTGTGCACTAAAGTTTTTTTTAGTGTCAGATACTATTTTAGTGGAGTTGAACTTCAGGTGGTTTCAGAGTAAAAAATATTTTTTTTCTCTTGCTACACCCAGTCCAAAAAATATTTTTTCCTGAGTCCACCAAAGGTTTTTTACTGTGTCAAAGTTGATCCAGTCTGCTAAAAGGCAGATCCTATTTTAGTGGTGTTGAACTTGTGCTGATTTCACAGTAAAAAAAAAAAGCTTCTCTTACTAGGCCCAGTCCCAAAAATATTTTTTCCTGTGCCAAAAGTCATACAGTGCTATAAGCCAGCTAATACGTCAGTGGCGGTCAAAGTCAGCTGGACGCAGAGCTTATGCAGAGAAACCCAAAAATATTTTTTGCTCTGAGTAAAGTGATACAACTGGCTAAATCTGAGTTTGAAATATTTTGGAGCATATATTCTTTGTCATACTGGCCTCAAACACATTCAAAATAAAAATTCTTCTGTTTCTAAAGTAATACAGCAGGGGACATCTCAGTTTAAAATTGTTTGGAGAATATCTCGAAGGTTTTATCAGCCTCATGCACACTAACAAATTTCTTTTGTCTGTTAGTAACATTATATGGCAGGCCATATCTTACCTTGCCATTTAGTGTCGCTGAAATTCAGGTGTGTGCTGAGCTACTGCACAAGAAAAAAATGTATTTTTGTTTAGTTAATTGCGTGCTTTTACCACTGTATCTGGCCAACATGAGTGGGAAAAAGAGAGGGCGTGGTGGAAGGGGGAATAGGCTTGGTGTTCAAGGTGTACGTGGGGTACGTGGTAATGTTAGTGAAAGCACTAGTGAACCAACACAAATAGGTCCTATCCAAAGACAACTGACAACTTAAGTTAGTGGACGGCCTACTGCACTCCCTTCCTTTGGCAGCCGCACAGCGATACGCCTTGTTGATAAGGCCCAGAAAGAGAAGGTGCTCCAGTGGATGGCAAGCTCTGCTTCCAGTGCCTTCTCTTCTTCTTCTTCTTCCTCCACCTCAGCCTCACACGCTGTACAGTCCACAGAAGTGGCACCCCAATTACCCATGCTTCCCCTGCATCACAACTGGCCAACTGACTGTAGCGAACCACAGATGGGCGAGTCTGTAGAACTCTTCATCCATTCTACACCATGGGCATCAGAAGTATACTCCAAACAGTCACAGAGTCAAATGGAGGAAAGTATCTGCACCGATGCCCAAAATTTTTTTAGCTTGGATTTGGGGCAGGACGAAGTAGGGTCCGAGTAGGTTACTGACCCTCGTCACCAGACGTTAACCGCAGGGGAGGTGATCCTGATGAGACTCAGATACCTGAGGCTCATGCGGACTGTACTGTGCTGTCAGAGCAACAAGAGGAGAGAGATCACTCTGAGGGCGAGGAGTGGGATAACACATTGGATGATGATGAAGTTGAAGATCCTACTTGGTGTGAACCCAGAGTCACGCAGCCGAGTAGCTCATCTGAGGAGGTGGAGGAGGAAGACGAGGAGGTTACATTTCGCTCTACGGCACAGAGACGGAGTGATGAAAGCAGGAGGAGCACTGCATCCTTAGCCACAACCGTGGCTGTGGCCAGCAGTGGTCACGGGTCTGCAGCTTGCAGGGGCAGCAAGGGTTGCCTAGCATGGGCCTTTTTTGTCACTGC
This sequence comes from Phyllobates terribilis, assembly GCF_046119375.1. Lineage (NCBI taxonomy): Eukaryota > Metazoa > Chordata > Amphibia > Anura > Dendrobatidae > Phyllobates > Phyllobates terribilis. The sequence goes on from NW_027362767.1 coordinate 104,955,247, forward strand.
AAAGGATGAGCCAACTCATATTATCTGCAAACTTTGCGATAAAAAACTCAGTTGAGGGAAAATTGCAATAATTTGACTACTACATGCATGAACGTTCACATGCTCAAACAACATGTGTTACGCTGGGAATCTCACTGCGCTGAAATGCGGACCAGCGCACCTCAACAACCATCAGCTGCCCCATCAAATGCATCCGCTGCTTCTTCCTCCTCCTCTGTTACCCTGCCAAGTATTGTCACGCAGGTCTCCAATCGCAGTGACAACGGAAGCGGACACGCCTGTTGTGTTTGTTTCACCGAGCACACCGCATGTTTCTCAATCCATCGTAACATCTGCACCTCACTCACGCTCCGTCAGTTTTTCCGGTTCACCATACTCCCACCTCTCTCAGCACCTTAGCCAGCCCTCTGTCCCGCAGTTGTGGTCATGTAAAAGATTGTTTCATCCTATGCATGACAAAGTTAAGAGGTTTAACTCCACCATCTCCAATCTGTTGGCCACAGAAATGCTGCTTTTCTGCCTGGTAGATACAGACGGTTTTCGAAAACTGATGGCCGTCACAGTCACCCAATACCAGTTGCCCAGTCGCCATTACTTCTTAAGAAAGCTGTGCCTGTGCTACAACAGAATGTCGCAGACAACATCACCCATTCCTTGTCTAAATCTACATGTGCCAGGGTGCATTTCACCACAGACACCTGGACGAGTAAGCATGGGCAAGGGCGTTACATCTCGCTGACTGGGCACTGGGTGACTCTGGTGGCTGTGGGGGCAGGCGGGGAAGGGGCTGCTCCACAAATCTTGGAATCCCCAAGGCTTGCAGAAGAAACCTCTGTATTTCCTGCTTCCTCCGCTGCTTCTGCATCCTCCACCTCCTCTAGGGCCTCCACCTGCACACTCAACCTCTGCCTTAACGAAACATGCGTTCCAAGAGTGTGGAGTGAATACACACCACCTCCGTACTGTGCAGTCAGGACTCACTGCAATCAGTCAGTCTTCAAATTAATATGCCTTGGAGATCGCAGTCATACAAGTGAGGACTTGTGGGCAGCTCTCCAGGCTCAGTTTGAGCAATAACTGTCTACGCTGATACTAGAGCCAGGGAAGGCCATGTTCGACAATGGTGCAAACGTGTTGGCAGCACTAGACCAAGGCAAGCTCGCACACGTGCCTTGCATGGCTCACGTCCTCAACTAGGTGGTATAGCGATTTCTCCGCCACTATCCTAGCCTGGATGAGCTGCTTCACAAAGTACGGAAGCTTTGTGCTCACTTCTGCCGTTTGCACCCCTCATGTCATCGACTTGCATCGATACAGAGGTCTTTGTCCGTGCCAGTTAACAGGTTGATCTGTGATGTGCCGACGCGGTGGAATTCCACTCTGCACATGTTGCAGCGACTGTGCCAGCAGCAACAAGCTCTGACGCAGTATTTCATGACATATAGCTTGGGGCAACGCAGGACAGACTTGGGGCATATCATGTTTACTGAGTGGGAACAGATTAAGGACTTCTGCACCCTTCTGCACGGTTTTGAAATGGCTTCTAAACTGGTTAGCGCTGACGATACCGTCATCAGCATCACTATTCCGGTCATATACATGCTGGAGCAAACTTGGAATAACCTGCAGCAGGAGGCGGTGGCCCCAGAAGAAAAGGAGGATGTGGAAGGGATACCAATGTCTCAAATTTCCAGACTGTCGTCACACAGGCGGATGCCAAGTGACGGTGGATTACAGCAATCGAGGGGGTTTGGTGATACCAGGCAAACTGTTAGTGAAGGTGCAAGAGCTGAGGAACTAATGGAAGAGGAAGAGGTGATGGGCTAGCAAAGTCATCCCCTCTCGTTTGAACGTGGTTGGCAGGAGGGGACGGAGGAAACAAGCATCAGTGTTATGCAGCCCACAATACAGCCTGGCTTTGTACCTCCTGGAAGAGCCTGACGTATGAGTGCCTTCATAATGCACTATCTGCAACATGATCCCCATATAGTTAGGATTCCAAATAATGCTGACTGCTGGGTTGCCACTCTGTTAGATCCACGTTAGAAGAGTCAATTTTGCCAGATGCTTTCCTCCTTGGAAAGGGACCCGCTTATGTTGGAGTATTGAAAAAAGCTTTTAAGCAACCTTAATAGAGGTTTTCCTCAAGATAACAGTGAGGCACACAGTGTGCATCGCAGCTGTAGTCTTTCAACCACCGACACGTCCGTTCGTTAACGGCAAAACATTAGCAGCAGCAGAGTAAGTGGCAGAAGCAATTTCTGGGAGTCCTTTCACACATTTTTTGCACCAGCTCGTGCACCAGCACAACAGAGTACAAGTTTGAGCATTTGAGCATTTGGTGCAGATATTATTCTCCCCAAACGGGTACACAAACATGAGAAACTCTAAATTGATTTTCAATAAACAACCATCAGCCGCCCCATCAAATACCTCTGTTGCTTCTTCCTCCTCCTCTGTTACCGTGCCAAGTTGTGTCACGCAGGTGTCTGACAGAACCAGCTGCATACCCGCTGCAGTTAGGCTGAGTGACAGCCCGTCAGCTGTAAGTGAAGCAGACATGCCTGCTGTGTTTGTTTCTCTGAGCACACCACACGTTTCTCAATCCACCGTAACATCTCTGCCTGAACCTCACTGACAGTCTATCGGTTTGTCCGTTTCACCATACTCTGCCCTCTCTCAGCACTGCAGCCAGCCCTCAATCCCGCTGTTGTGGTCACGTAAAAGATTATTTCATCCTACACATGACAAAGCTGAGAGGTTGAACTCCACCATCTCCAATCTGTTGGCCACGGAAATGGTGGTCTTAGGCCCTATTTTTTTAAATGTAAACACTTCCGATTGAGTCTGCATCTCCTGGGTTGGCTGTAGTGGGACAGGTATGGGTCTGCGTTAAACTACTTGTATTCTGATGACATTGATGCCACGTCTGTGGTGTTGGGCCCTCATTTAGGGCAATGTGAACACTCCTGGTTAGGTCTCCATCTCCTGGGTTGGCTGTACTGGAAGAGGTGTGGATCTTATTTACACTATTTGTACAGTAGTGAAATTGATGCCACTTTGCTGGCGTCTGCCACTAATTTTCTTAAATGTGAGGAATCCTGATTTGGTCTCCATCTATTGGGTTGGCTGTAGTGGAACCTTCCTGTTCTGCAGTCTAAGTTGTGTAGGGTTGCGTACCAGTCCTTGCTGCTCTCCTGAAACAGACTCTGCCTGCTGCACTCTGATACACACTCTGCCTGCTGCACTCCTGATACACACTCTGCCTGCTGCACTCTTGATACACACTCTGCCTGCTGCACTCTTGATACACACTCTGCCTGCTGTACTCTTGATACACACTCTGCCTGCTGCACTCTTGATACACACTCTGCCTGCTCCACTCTTGGAACAGACTCTGCCTGCTGCACTCCTGATACAGACTCTGCCTGCTGCACTCCTGATACAGACTCTGCCTGCTGCACTCCTGATACAGACTCTGCCTGCTGCACTCCTGATACAGACTCTGCGTGCTGCACTCCTGATACAGACTCTGCCTGCTGCATTTGTGGCGCCCTGCTGGGCATTGGTGCCACAGATCCCAGAGGGGTGCATGGATGGACTTCTCCACAAGAGGCCCTCATAGCATTCACACACCTCCACCCTACCACCTCAGACCACCAGAGGGAGCCCGGATAGGGATATATATACTGGAGGGTGGAGTTAGGCAGTCAGTCTGTTGAGGAGCTCCTGCAGAAGCTAGCCTGCAGTGGAGCTCAGTCAGTTCAGTCCAGACTCAGAGAGCTCGAGTTAGTGAGCCTAGGTCGTGCCGACGCCAAAAGAGTGATGAAGAATAGCGAGGCCTACTGCCCGTCTGAAGCCTAGATAGGGCCTAGAGCGTGGCCGAAGGCGAGTGGAGTAAGTGACGCGCCCCCTGGGCAGTGCGGGGGACCCCATAGCCGGGCCTGTATATGGCTGGGAGTTGTAGTCACCGTGGCGGCGACCCGGTCCGTGACCCAGGGGGGTCAAACCAGTGGCAGTCTATGTGTATAGGTTTATATAGTCCGACTACGCCACCTGTGGATTGCGGTTATGAAGAACCGCCACTGCAGAGCAGTCCACTGAAGCTGGTGATATGTGCAGCAAGTGCAGTATAAATCCTCACAGGAAGAGTGTAGCTTCAGAGCAGTGCAGGTGAATGATGGTGGTGGTTGGGCGCGGTTGCGGTAGTAACGACTCAAAGTCTTGGCAGTGCAGTTCAGGGCCTTTAATGAGGGTAATTATTAAGGCCCAGCCGGGAGCACTGGCTAGCAGTGGAAGCCGGGCCGGTCTGAGAGCAAACTAAGAGTTCTGCTGGCCAGGTGAAGTTGTAGGCCTGTCGTTCTGACTGTACTCTTTCTGGCTACCCTTCTGTAGTCGTGTGGTAGCCCACGTCCCTCAGTGTACCGTATGGTGCTCACCCGTATGGCTGGCGACTTGGACCCTTGGTATTCCTCGCTCCTCTGTGGCGGTACTGGCCCCCTTCGTGTGGCTGAGCCTCCAGGCTTCCTATGGCCAGAGGACCTGAAATCCCCTGCCCTGTGGTTTCTGCTGCTGGGTGTAGAATCCCCACAGCCTCGGACTCCGGTGTTCGGTTTGTGGTGTCTCCGTCCAGGACGAGCTTTAATCGTTCCAGTCCCTGGCTCTATGCTCCTGTCTTGCCTACAGGGCTCCTTGCTTTGCTGCTCTGTCCCTGCCTCTGGAACTACTCCTCTAACCCCGCCCCAGATCCAGTTTATAAAGGGCAGGATCCTCCCCTTCCTGGCCTAGGGCAGGAGGTGATGCATGTAAACACTCCTGACCAGGAAACTCCTGCCTGCTCTCAGACATGGTATTGCTACCACTGTGGCGACCAGACCCCCTGGGGTGCCACACTCCCCCCTAGTAAATTTTAGTACTCTAGGACTAAACACATTTTATAAGACATACAGGTAATAAGCAAGAACATCAACATATCAACATATTTACAGGCAGTTTTTAGTCCTTGAGGTCACGGTATCATCCGTAACCAGGTGTCCTTCCACCCAACAAGGTGCACTTTGAGGGACCCATCCCAAACTCTCAACGTAGGCCCTGGGGTGGCTACAGGGCATTGATGATCCGGAGTTGGACCACGTCTTCAGCCACCTCCACAGGTTTTTGTTCTGTGGTCTGGCACAAAAGGGGCACTTTACAGGTGCAACTATTTACAAAGTACAGTTCCAGTTATTCATTGTCCATAACCTGCCAGTCCATGAACCCTGTCGGGTAACTAGAATAACACAATTAGTATTCAGGCAGCAAACGTTGAACATTTCAACAGTGGCAATACACAGGTATATATACCACATTTAAATTCTCCAGCGGGCGGGTATTTGGCCCCTGGTGCTCCTGGTGGACCTACGCAACACACTGCCTGTTTGTGTCCTTTCTGGGTTCCTCGTTTCTACCCCTTGTGTAGTGGGCTCACTAGTGTCTGCACTACAGGTATTTTGAGGTATTACTGGTAGGTTGGGCAGCTTCCTACGTGTCCTTTGACTTACCATGGGCACGACAGGTTCACTACTAGCAGAGGGTTGATTCTCCTGGTCTGCTGTCGAGGAATCTTCTGCCTCTGGGGCCAATTGCTCTTCCAACTCTACCGAATCCTCTGTAGGCTCTTGAGGGGTTGGCTGGAGAAATGTAAGGACGGGCACAACAATGGCATTATTTACTTGTGTCCAGGACCGGGGAAATTCTCCGAGTACTGTACTGACCATCTCTTCCCTTTCCTCTGTGGGTTGAGGGCTATCTTGGTCTTCTTCAGCACTTTGCAGCTGCTTGGGACATTTCTTCAGGTGGTCTCTGGAGACTGTTGCTGTCATCTCCCCTCCATCCTTACTTATAAGGTACACCTTAGGGTTTTCGTGACTTGATGGTAGTACGGTGTATGGTTCTTTCTCCCACTGGTCATCCAACTTATGGAGCCGCCTTTATCTCTTGAGGACTTGCTCTCTAGGTGCCAGGGGAACAGCAGGTGCATGGTGATTGTAGGCCCTCTCTTGCCTTTGTCTTGCTTTAGACAGACTCCTCTCAACACTTTCCTGTACTTTGCGGCACTGCTGTTGTCGTTCAGTATCCCAGTCTGCATCTGGTGAGGCATCCTCTGGTGTCAGGACTCCCATATCCAGGTCAATGGCCAGCTTACCAGGCCTTGACCTCATCAGGTAAGCAGGCGTGCAGTTGGTGGAATTCACAGGGATGTGGTTGTACAGGTCCACTAGGTCCGGCAACTTTTCAGGCCACAGACTGCGTTCTTCCAAGGGCAACGTCTTCAGCAGGTCTATCACTACCTGGTTCATCTTTTCACACAGCCCGTTGGTTTGGGGGTGATAGGGCGTTGTCCTTATCTTCTTGCAGCCATACAGGTTGCAGAATTCCTGGAAGACCTCCGCTTCAAATGCTGGATCTTGATCAGTCAGCACACGTTCTGGGTACCCGTGTGGATGGCAGAAATGCTGCTGGAACGCTTTGGCCGCTGTCTGAGCCGCTTGGTCCTTGACCGGCACTACCACCAGGAACCTGGAGTAGTGGTCTACGATGGTGAGGGCGTAGACGTAGCCTGACCTGCTTGGAGACAGCTTCACATGGTCCAGGGCTACCAGTTCAAGTGGCTGCTTGGTGATGATGGGCTGCAGGGGAGCCCTCTGGCTGGTACGGTCTTTTCTCCTCAGGTTGCATGGGCCGCAGTCCCGACACCACCTCTCAATGGCTCCTCTCATGCCAACCCAATAGAACCGCTCACGCAGCAGGACCTCTAGCTTTTTCAATCCGAAGTGTCCCGCTCCATCGTGGTACGCTTCCAAGACCATAGCCGCGTCCCGCCTTGGGACCACCACCTGCCAGACCAGCTTGTGTGTCCGGGAATTAACATTTCTCCGACACAGCTTCCCTTCATAGATGAACAGCTTGCTCTTTTCCTTCCACAGCTGTTTGGCCTCCTCTGGAGCATCTGGATCAAGGCGGGCATCAGCCTGTGTCAGTAACTCTTTCATCAGGCGGATGGCCGGGTCACTGTCTTGCGTCTCTGCCCAGCCGTGATGGGGCAAGGGATTAAACGTAACTTCTTTGGCGGCAAAGTGTTTGTCCTTCACGCAGTGGGAGCACTGAGTGATCCCATGACGGTGGAAGGCAGGGATCTCTATCTCTTCCAGCTCTTCCGGATCCCCCCCCCCCTGTCCGGCAAGTGGGGCATTCTGGACAGCGTGTCTGTGTTGGCATTCTTGCACCCAGCCCGGTACTTGATGGTGAATTCATAGTTGGATAGGCGGGCCATCCGTCTCTGCTCCAGGGCACCAAGTTTTGCAGTGTCCAGGTGTGTCAATGGGTTGTTGTCCATGTACACGGTGAACTTGGAAGAGGCAAGGTAATGTTTAAAGCTTTCTGTAACTGCCCACACCACTGCCAGGAACTCTAGCATGATGGAGCTATAATTTTCAGGGTTTCTCTCTGTAGGCCGGAGCTTCCTGCTGGCATAAGCGATTACACGTTCTCTGCCCTGTTGGATCTGGGACAGCACTGCCCCGAGCCCGATGTTGCTCGCGTCCGTGTGGAGAATAAAAGGCTGGCGGTAATTAGGGTACGCAAGGATTTCATCCCCCGTGAGGGCCATCTTTAGCTGGCGGAAAGACTCATCCTCCAGCTTGTCCCATTTGAAGGGTGGCTTCTGGTTTTTGGCCTTCCTGGACAGGCCTATCAGGAGGTCCTGCATGGGAGCTGCCATTTTGGTGAAACTGGGGATGAACCTTCGGTAGTAGCCTACCAACCCGAGGAACTGCCGCACTTCCTTTATGCTGGAGGGTCTCGGCCAGTCCTTAATCACTGTAATTTTATCGGGGTCGTGAGCCACTCCGTCAGCACTCACCACGTGTCCCAGGTACTGTACCTTTGGTTTCATTAGATGACATTTTGAAGGCTTCACCTTTAGACCAAAGCCTGCCAGGGCATCAAACACTTCTGCCAGGTGCTTCAGATGATCCTCGTATGTTTTGGAATACACGATGACATCGTCGAGGTATAGCAGGACCGTCTCGAAATTCCGATGTCCCAGACAGCACTCCATCAGCCGCTGGAAGGTCCCTGGGGCATTGCTGAGTCCGAACGGCATACAGTTAAATTCGCTGAGGCCCATCGGGGTGGTGAATGCAGTTTTCTCCTTGTCTGCCTCTGCTACAGGAACCTGACAGTACCCGCTAGTAAGGTCCAAAGTGGAAAAGAAGTTAGCAGTTTTTAATGCCGCTAAGGACTCTTCTATTCTAGGTAACGGGTATGCATCTTTGTGTGTTATGCGGTTGACCTTCCTGTAATCTACGCACATTCTCATGGTGCCATCTTTCTTCTTTACAAGAACTAGTGGAGCCGCCCAGGGGCTACAGCTGTCTCTTATTACCCCACCCTCCTTCATTTCTTGTAACATTCCCTTGGCATTTTGGTAGTGTGCAGGGGGAACAGGTCGGTATCTTTCCTTGATGGGTGGATGGTCTCCCGTGGGGATATGGTTTTCTACCCCCTTTACTCGCCCAAAGTCAAGTGGGTGTTTACTAAAGACTCTTTCGTACTCCTGAACCACCCGGTAGACTCCCTGCCTCTGGTGTGGGGGAGTGGAGTCAGCCTCTGACACCAGTCCTCCATTTGTTTCTTGGAGCCGTTATCCTCCTCTGGTTGAGATGGAGGCAAGGGTTCCACTGCTTTTACAGAGTCTTGGTTGACGGTGAACAGTTTGGCTAGGGTGGCATAGCGGTGTAAATGTACCTCTCTTTCCCCAATGTTCAGGATGCGGACGGGTACCCTCCCATGGCGGACATCAACCACCCCCCGGGCTGTCAAAATGGTAGGCCTACTGTCTGAGTAGACGGGTTCCACCATGGCTTGGTAATCTCTACCCCTTAGGCCTATAGCTGCCCGGCACCAAATCATCATTTCACTTTTTGGGGGCATGGCGATAGGGAATGAGTCACTCATCTTCACATTACCAATTTCACCACCAGACAGTTCTACCGGTTGCCTTTTCATCAGGGTTCTGATCTCACTTTGTAGAACCCGTTGCTGGCTGGAACTGGCGGTTTCCACAACCTGCTGCAATAAGACAATTATCTCTGCAAGACAATTTTCAATAACATTAGTGCCTAAAGTTATCATGGGATGACTTTCACGACGATCAATGTCAACAATTATCAGTCCTTGTGCTGGCAGCTCGACTTTGCAAACTTTTATGGTCACTTCCTTGAACCCCACCTGAGGCACGGGTTGACCGTTGCTGGCATAAATGCTCAAATGTTCATCTGGATGGCGGGTAATATCAGAGTCATTCCAGTACCGCTTACAAAGAATGTAGGGGATGGTGGTCACCTGGGATCCAGTGTCCAGCAACGCGCTCATTGGAAAGCCGTCCAGCATGACAGGTAGGACCGGTCGTCCTCCCACATATTTGTCTCACCAGCTTGGTGGGCCTGGTGGTCTTATGCCTGGGGGTTGGCCCTCTGCCCCAGGTTTTGCTCGTTTAAATGACAGTACCTTGCATAATGTCCTGGCTGTTTGCAGCGTTGGCAGATGGGTTGTCCGTCCTGGTCGTAGCGGTCGCTGTTCCTCCCTCTCGATGGTGGAATCCTCTTCTGTCGGCGCCACGGGACGTCCTCCGGACTGGAAGCCAGCTGTATCCTTCCTTTGGGGGACACCTGCAAGGACTGCACAGTTTTGGTTACTGCTGCTACACTTTTAGTTAGCTCTTGGACCTGATGGTGCAGGTCTGTTGACGGGGCACTGTCCAGAGTTTGCGCATCAGTTCCTACAGGCTCCGGGGAAAAGGGTGCCACCTCCTGGTGGTAGGTGATAGCTGGGCGCCGGTGAGCTGTAGTGCCACCTGGTGCTGGTTCTTGTAGCACCCGGATGGCCCTGTCCTTAAACTGAGCAAAGTCCAAGTCAGGGTTTTGCAGAGCCATTATGCGCAGCTGGGTTCGGTGGGCGCTGGACAGTAAACCCTCACTAAATTGCTCAGTTAACAGTCTGTTCTCATCACGCACACTGTCAGGGTCTACCTGTTTGATGGCCCTCAGCGCCTCCTGCAGATTTAAAGCATAGTCCCGTACACTGTCTTGTGCCCGTTGTTTGCACCCATAAAACTTCATTTTTATCTCTGCGGTGGTGCGGGTGCCAAAAGTGTCCTTTAGGCTGGCAGTACCTTGCTGACCAGGATTTTACCTCTCTCTGGGCTGCACCAGTCAACTGGCCTATAAGGATGCTCACTTTCTGCTCCTCGGACAGGGGATATATCTTAAACAGGCTGCTTAGTCTCTCTTTGAAGTGACTCAGGGTGTGCGCCTCTCCTGAGTACTGGGGCAGCCACGCCGCTCCCGGGATATAGGGCATTGTGAATGGCATCACTGCGGCAGCGGCCACGCTGGCGGTGGAAGGTCCCTCCATATCTGGCGTCTTCTTTCCCCCCTAGTGAACCGTGGCCTACCTTCTTTCTCCTTCCTTCCGTAGAACGCAGTTCCGCAGGCGATGGTCTCCGTCGAGAACCTGGCGTCACACGCGTCTGACGTCAGCGTGCGCTGTGGCTCCTTCCAGGACCTGGCGCTGCATCAGTGCGTGGGGCGGGGCTTTGAACTTCGCGTGTTTTCAGTGATCACGCCCCTCTTCTTCTCGCGCGGCGACCCGAAAATGGTGGACAATGGCGGGAAAACGGCGACAGATGGCGGGAAATCTTCACCACGGTAGGTCTGTGAAGGCGCGCAGTACCGGGTGGTAGCGGGCACGTAATCCTGCCGACTACGCCAAAGTTGACGCGCCCCCTGGGCAGTGCGGAGGAACCCGGAGCCGGGCTTGTATATGGCTATGGCTGGGAGTTGTAGTCACCGTGGCGGCGACCCAGTCCGTGACCCAGGGCGGTCAAACCAGTGGCAGTCTATGTGTATAGGTTTATATAGTCCGACTACGCCACCTGTGGATTGCGGTTATGAAGAACCGCCACTGCAGAGCAGTCCACTGAAGCTGGTGATATGTGCAGCAAGTGTAGTATAACTCCCCACAGGAAGAGTGTAGCTTCAGGGCAGCGCAGGTGAATGATGGTGGTGGTTGGGCGCGGGAGCAGTAGTAACGACTCAGAGTCTTGGCAGTGCAGTTCAGGGCCTTTACTGATGGCAATTATTAAGGCTCAGCCGGGAGCACTGGCTAGCAGTGAAGGCCTGGCCGGTCTGAGAACAAACTAAGAGTTCTGCTGGCCAGGCGAAGTTGTAGGCCTGCCGTTCTGACTGTACTCTTTCTGGCCACCCTGCTGTAGTCGTGTGGTAGCCCAGGTCCCTGAGTGTACCGTGTGGTGCTCACCCGTATGGCTGGTGACATGGGCCCTTGGTATTCCTCGCTCCTCTGTGGCGGTACAGGCCCCCTTCGTGTGACTGAGCCTCCATGCTTCCTATGGCCAGAGGACCTGAAATCCCCTGCCGTGTGGTTTCTGCTGCTGGGTGTAGAATCCCCACAGCCTCGGACTCCGGTGTCCGGTTCGTGGTGTCTCCGGCCAGGACGAGCTCTAATCGCTCCAGTCCCTGGCTCTATGCTCCTGTCTTGCCTACAGAGCTCCTTGCTTTGCTGCTCTGTCCCTGCCTCTGGAAATATTCCTCTAACCCCGCCCCAGATCCAGTATATAAAGGGCAGGATCCTCCCCTTCCTGTCCTGGGGCCGGAGGTGATGCTTGTAAAGCACTCCTGACCAGGAAACTCCTGCCTGCTCTCAGACATGGTATTGATACCACTGTGGCGACCAGACCCCCTGGGGTGCCACATAAGCAAGCAACATAGGGGGCAGAGGAGCTTAATCAGCTCACCCCAAAACCATTTACCTGACATCAATTCCGTGTCTGCAGGGATTCCTTACATCCAGCAGAAACAACTGGGACCCCTGGCGAACTATATGTCCCAGGAACACCAAAAGCTGATTACGTACCAGGGTCAGGAGTTACGGAGGCCCAAGAGACCAGGGAGTGTGATCTCCAATAGAAGACCCTACCACCAGATCAGCAGGTGCAAGACAGAGACCAAGTTAGGCCTAGCTCCAGGCATGTCAGAAACTTATCAAGGAAAGGCAAGGAACAGGAGGCCCCACACCCGCTCACTGGGGAGAGTCCTGATATGCACCCTTCACCCTGAAGTACCCTGGACCGTGCCAGAAACACCACTGAAGGTGGTACTGAAGTGAACTGTTGTGTGTGTGTGTGCCTATCCTTCCTCCGACCCGGCTGGGTCACCTCTGTCCTGCATCCCTTCACCTACACTGCCCTGAGGCCCCACTCCACCTGTGGGGAGTCGTACCAACTAAGCTGCCTAAACACCGGCCTCAGAGGTCTGTCGCAGCGCTGGTGATCCCCACCAGACACCACAAGTGGCGTCACGAACATCCCTATCCCATACAACTTCCCCCCTTCTTTTAAGAGTGACCTCAGGGTACGGGCCTGGGAGCCGACCACCGTGACATCCCCCAAGATCAGGCAACAACAAGGCCCGGGCGCCGAGTCGTCCCCATCCCCTGGGCACGTCACATTCTGATACAGACTCTGCCTGCTGCATTCTGATACAGACTCTGCCTGCTGCATTCTGATACAGACTCTGCCTGCTGCACCATCTAGTCTGTTCTACTGGGTCCAGCTGCTGCGCATCCGTTGGTCTGTCCTGGAGTGGCACCTGGTGTTCATCAGGAGCCAAGTCTAACCTCACCATCAGAGGCTCTAGTGAACAGTCCAGTGCTCGCTTAGTCACGCCCCTCCAGGCTCCCTGGGGTCCGTGGCACAGTGGTTCCACCCATCACATCCGTGACAGTGCGCCCTCGCAGGCAGTGTCCTCTCTTCTGTTGTACCAGTCGGTGACCCCTTTTGACATGTAAAGCACAACTGAATAAATGTCGCTGTCACAGTAATAATAATTATAGTACTTGTACTCAGGGTCAATTGATAGCACTTCCCTGGTGTCTACACCTAATTTGATGTGTTTTGGCAGCTTTTGGTTCCATTTCTAGGTGTTGTATGTGCATTTTTTGGTCCCCGGATTGACTCCAATGGGATTCAGAAATGTTCGACAAACTTTCGGCGAATATCAATTTGTTCGGCGAACTTTTCCGAACCAAACATTGAAATGTTCGCTCATGCCTAGTTACTTCACTCGGCACTAAGGGAAGTATCAACTTGGTAAAAGCAGTATACTATTATAGTTACAAGCTGTAGTAGGTGCTGCTCTAGAACCAATGATTGCTTTCCTTTAATGAAGGAGGCATGGTCATTACATTCCCAACATCACCGTCATCATCACTATGCTACCAGCACATATGTAATGAGAAGCAGGTGGAGGAGGATTTTAAAGAGGCAGTTTTAAAATAATTTTTGCCCCCTAACATTTAAGTTTAGATGGCACCTTAGGCTACTTTTGTGTACCACTTCTCCTGGCCCTTGAAACTGCAGATCACTACTAGATTATAAATTGTTAAATTTGGTGTGGGAAATGAAACCTATCATGGGAACAAAGAACAGGTGATCCTTTTCTGATAATATTTCATATTCCACAGTGCTTTACAGACATCATCATCACTGTCCCTATTGGGGTTCACAATCTACATTCCTTATCAACATGTCTTTGGAGTGTGTAAGGAAACCGGAGAACCCGGAGGAAACCCACGCAAACACGGGGAGAACATACAGACTCCTTGCAGATGTTGTCCTTGCTGGGATTTGAACCCAAGCAATATTGGAGTTCTTGTATTCATTAATTGCAGTGTGCATTGTGTATGTATATGTTTGTATTTTGGCCACATAGCGTATTTGTGCACCTGTATAAGTTAATACTAAAGGTGGGCTGCCCTATTTTGGAGTTTTTTTTGTAGATGAAGAGATTATGACTGCAGGATTAGATTCCACAGCCAGTTACCAGGAAGAAATATTAGTCTGCATAGGAGATGTAGACACAAAAAGCTATATAAACAATTTATTATTGCAATTTTCTTTATAAATCACATAGACGTCATAGAGGGAATGATCATTGGTATAATCTGACACGCTTACACTAAATGCTGAAGTTGTTATCATCCAAGGTTAGTTGGCTTTCTGCTATAATAGAAAGAAGGGAGAGTCTAATTTTTCATCCAGTCCCATGGGTACACACTTAATAAATACAGCTTCAATACAGACTAATGTCTACATGAGAGGGAGCAATATGTTTCTGAGTGGGAGAATCATGGCAGGATAAACAGGATTTGGACAGATGAATACAACAGTACACGTCTCTGTTGGAGAAGATTCCTTTCTAGTTTGGAACATTGTTATTGCTCAATTGGATGTGATGTGACTCCAGATGGTGTATTATAAATACATCATCTGATTTATCTGTCATGGGTAGTGTGGCTTTTATTCCCCAAATTAAAATAAGGAAGTAAATGTATAATGCTACTCTATGAGTGAAGACTGCGCCTGTACACTGAACCTACACACAATCATAAAGCGGCCCCAAGTGATCCGCAAAAGAAGCATTTTCTGTCGGCATTTTGATGACGGTTGTAGGATTTAGCTCCTTATGAATAATGCATAAATGTAATGTAAAGCGTATACAGCTCTTGTTTAAAATTTAACTGTAATAAATAATTTAACTTCTATAAAGATGGCAGCTATTTAAATTCATTTCTTTTTTTATCTTTTCTCATAAGAAAAATGTGATACAGTTTAGTGTTTTTAAGAATACAGACTCTGTGCATTTTTTTTGCATAAGCAAAAAAGAACAAATTGCTCAGTATCCCAAATTGCATCAGCAGGGTAGTAAATGAAGTGAAATAATTGTATGAATAGGTTACCCCAAAGATGAATATATTTGGGGTTTTAGTCATGGCTGCTCAAAGAAATAACTAGTGACCCAAAATTATTCAACACTGGTGATCTCTTTTCTCTGCATATTTGGATGTTTCAGTTTCGTATCTAGCATTGGCACCATCTTAAGTTAGTTAATACAATGATGATAGGAAAAGGTTTGAAATATATTTATTTATTATATGAGAAAATCATTGCTGAAAATTGGATCCATTGATGAAAATTGTATCCAAAACAGTAATGAAAATCAATTTGCGTACAGTCACTGACTTTTGAATGAGGCCTACGGATCCAGACTTTTGGATGTCCAAGGCAAAGGTGGTCCACTGTGCTCCAATAAATTATACCCAACTTTTATTTATTGTAACTTTACCAACCCCTTGAACCAACCCTGACTAGATTCAATGATAAAGAGATGAGTGAGAAGTTGTGATGGACAAGTATATTCAAGTTCAATTGAATTCCACTCAAAATCCATATTTTACAGAACACTAATTTTTTTCAATCTGTTCCAGCTGGCAACCATTTTACTGAATCGTAGAGGCTGTCAAAAGGTTAAAGAAAAAAGTAATACTCATATTACCACTCACCTCCACTGCTCTCTGTCCCCCGTCTGGTCCTCTTTACCAACATGACACACTGAAACCCTGGGCTTCTTCTAGTTTGGGATTTCCAGATGTGAGCAGACCCAAGACACTGCTTATCATAAAGTTATGATACCATAGAATTCCATAGTGCATACTTATCATAAAGTTATGATGTCATAGAATTCCCAAACAGGTTTGAAAAGACAGAGGTAAAAAGACTCTCAGAGGACCAGATAGCGGATAACAAGCAACAAGGATAGCCGCAGAGTTGAGCTGATGACTCGCCCAGGGGAATGGGGATGACTCGGTACCCGGGCCTTTAGCCTGACCTTTAGGGATGTCGCGGTGGTCGGCTACCGGGCCCGTACCCTGGGGTCGCTCCTTTAAAAAGGGTGGATAATTTGTTAAGTTTATAAAAGAGTTTGTGACGCCACCTGTGGCTTCTGGTGAGAATCACCAGCGCTGCGCAGTCCACTGAGGCCGGTGATAAGGCAGCTTGATGGTATAGCTCCCCACAGGTGGAGCTAGGCCTCAGGGCAGTGTATGAAGGGGGATGCAGGACAGGCGCGATCCAGCTGGGTCAGAGCAAGAACAGGGACAGACACGATAGTCACTTCAGTACCTTTTACTGATGGAAATTTAGGCACATCCGGGAGCACTGTAGGGTGAAGGGTGCACGTCAGGATCCTCCCCAATGAGCGGGTGTAGGGCCTCCTGTTTCTTGCCTCTGCGTAGTAAGTTTCTGAGCTGCCTGGAGCTAGGCCTAACTTTGTCTCTGTCCTGCGCTGGCTGACCTTGTGGTAGGGCCTTTTCTTGGAGTACATGCACCTTAGCTGCGGGCCTATGTGTCTCCTGGCTCTGTTACGTATCAGCACTTTAGCGATCCTGGAACTTGTAGTTCTCCAGGGATTCCGGTTATATCTTACTGGGTCATAGAGATCCCGGTAAGCTTCGGACCCGGTGTCCGGTAACTGTTTCGGGGTGAGCTAGTTAAGCTCCTCTGCCCCCTATGTACTAACTCTCCACTCGCCTTCGGCCTACTCGGGCCCTCACTAGGCTACTCACACTAACGGCAGCTTGCCGCGCTTCACCGATCTTATGGCGCCGGCACACCTAAAGCTCACTTCTCTGAGCTACGACTCAACAGAACTCGACTCTGTATTCAGATGTATACTAACTGACTTCTCCAGAGGAACTGCTGAATCACTGACCTCCACTGCAGACTGACCTGTTTCTGTGTCTCACTCTGCAGGAACTGACTGCCTGGCACCACCTTCCCTTCTTTATATCCCTAACGGGCTCCCTCTGCTGGTCTGAGGTGGAAGGTGGAGATGTGTGAATGGTTATGGGGGCCTCTTGTGGAGGAATCCATCAATACACCCTTCTAGGATCTGTGATTCCAAGCGCAGCTGGGCGTCACACTGCCACCATGCTTTGAAGCTAGAGAGACCCCAGAGCGTAATAATGAACATTCAATTTGTGAAGAATAAATTTACCGTGAATCGAATCTTCCAATAAAATCAATGTGATTTGGCTAATTCAAATCTTAGCAGATTCAATTATCTCTAGGTAGAAGTAGGGGCACAAGATGAGGCATACCATCACTGCATGCCTTTGATAGCAGCCCCGCTGATGGATCTTCTGAAAGGGACGGAGTCTGCTATGGCCAAGTGGTCCCCGGAAGCAGAAGCGGCCTTCCAGGAATTGAAACTGGTCCTCTGTAAACAGCCAGTCTTGGTAGCGCCCAACTTCTCCAAGGAGTTTGTGGTCCAGACGGATGCATCAGATGTCGGGCTGGGAGCAGTCTTGTCCCAGGAGATTAACGGAGAAGAATATATGTAATGTAATATACCTCAGTCGGAAGCTCTCCACTTGTGAGAAGAACAACTCCATTGTAGGAAAAGAATGTTTGGCCATTAAGTGGGCGTTAGACACTCTGAGGTATTACCTGCTAGGTAGAAGGTTCAGGTTAGTGTCAGACCATGCCCCACTGAGGTGGATGCGAGAAAAGAAGGGGAACAATGCCAGAGTGACTATGTGGTTCTTGGTTCTACAAGATTTTAGTTTCCGGGTAAAGCATAGGCCTGGGAAACAACATGGGAATGCTGATGCCTTGTCAAGAGTTTATTGTATGGTGACAGAAGGTGCCAAGACCCCCGGCTTTGGGAAGGTGGGGGGTATGTAAAGTGACTGCCGGACAGGTCGTGGAGGGGAGGTATGTGTCCCCGAAGTGCCAAGCTTCGGTGATGTAGGATTGTTCCGCACTATAGAATAATCGTCTCCAGATTAACAATAGATGTAGGAATGTTGACAGCCCAGATTTCACCTGTTCTCTAAATAAATCTTGTGTTTTTGGAAAATGAATAGAAGACTAAGCTTTTCCTGAAATTACCAAAGAAGGCTTGAAAATAAAAGAAATAACAATTTTGCTTGAAAGAGCAAAGAAAATGTGCTGCAGCGTACTATAGATGTCAAGAGGTAAAAAATGTAGAAAAGAAGAAATAACAGTTCGGCTTCGAAATGAAAGACCAAGCTCATTCAGGGGTGTTTAAAATTCTGAGCTCATACGCGCTCTCCGGCAGATGCAGACAGTGGCAAGGGCCAGAGATTTACAAACCAGAGCTGCGTAGATCAGAAACATAGTATATGATTATACCTAATTATCTTTAATGCCAAAATGAATTTGGATTGCAGCATTATGCAGTAAGATGCTTATATGTTGCTTTTTATTTCTTTTTTTATCTGCTGTAACATTTAATGCAATACATCTCTGTCCTTGCAAAGCTGTCTCACAGATAAAATACAGCCTCGTCAGTGTGACTGCAAAATAATGCTTTAAGTATTTGCATCACACCATCCTATGTATATGGTCCATCAAAGACAAAAATATCTATAGTGTAATTTTCCATATTTGCTTGAAGGAATTATCTCAACTGTCCAGATCTGTGAACTGTCTAAGAAACAAGGAGGGTTTTCTTGTATCTGAGGAGGAAATGGTGCAAGAGAAAGGAATGAACAGCTGAAGAACCAAGAGACTGTCTTACTTGCCATCTGTAAGCTCAATGGGTTGAGCAGGCATATCCAATACCAGATGTGTTAAATTCAAGGCCCATGAGCTAAATCCGGCCTGCTACGCTTTTTCATGTGGCCTGTGAGGACAGGACTCAGAAGGATCGGCTCTCCACTTTCCCAGTACGGAGAGCTAGTCCGAGCAGTGTGGAGGTGTGTGCTGCAGCTCAAAATCCGCCCCTTGTGCTTGTGTCACCCCCTCTACTAAGAACTGGTTGCATGCCATGTCAAAACAGCCAGCGTTTAGCAGAGGGGGCAAAGCCAGAAGAAGAGGCGGGTGCCATCTTTGTGAGTGAACAAGTGAGCGAATGAACGTGTGGCGCCCCTGCGGGTTCAGTCACTACAAAGGTACTGCATCTCACCCAGATGTGTGGTACCCCACTCTCAGGTAAGGAGGGAGTACTACCAGGGACCCAAACACCCACATCCAACGCTACACCATTCCAGACCAGCAGGAGGGGCAAGATGCACTTATCCACTGCTGAGCCCTGTCCCTGGTTGGAAGGGGGAGGACCAAGAGTCGGGGAACCATGTAGTGAGTGTGGGTGGAGGAGGTAGATCAGGGGAGCACCGTGAGTAGGAGTATAAAAGAGAGATAGAAACATCTAGAAGAGTCCAGTCCTGCTCAGGAGAGCAGTGTAGGAGGGTCCAGGCTCCTGGCTCCAGTGCTGGGAGCAGGAGTTGAGTAGAGAGAGAGGAGTCGGGCCTAGTCTGAGAGGCCCAGGAGAGAGAGTGATAGAGGATGGCAGCAGAAGGAAGGCTCTAGAGACAGAGGGGATCCCAGGGGCATGGTGAGTGAAGGAAGCCACCCGAGCGCCCGAATTCACACGGACGTAGAGGGATCAGGCTGCAGAGGGGACCGGCCCCTAACTAGTGGAGAATAATCATGCTCAGCTAGATAACCGGAGGCTGCTGAATTTTCAAGGTGCTGAAGCCAACAACCACAATTGCATTGCCGAAAAGGTGGCCATATAGGGTCCAGGGGACTGCAGGTCGCCTGACAAGACCCGAGGCTACTGGCTTGGGACACTGATTGTGAGGCGCAGGGCAGGAGGGCGAGAGCCAGCGCAGGGAAGACGACCGGGAATGGGGTCCTGTTTAAGTATTCCTGAGAGACTTGAGAGATTGCTGAACCCCTTCCCCGGAGGACACAGGACGACGTGGGAGGTTATACACTGGCCCTTGTAACCTGGAGAATTGAACAACTGTGAGTAAAACCTGAAGACTGCACCCCACCGTGTCCTTAAATTATTGCTGCGCCATCACCGGCCCTGCACTACACAGCACCAACAACATCTACTTCTACAATTCTACATATACTGCCCTGGAGCTCAGCTCTGCCTGTGGAGAGCTGAACCAACTCTGCTGTATCACCATCAGATCCAGAGGATCTGCACCACAGCGGCTGCCCCATATAGCCGCATACCACAGGTGGTGTCAGTAACATTACCTCTATAAAAACTTTATTCCCCTTTAACTTTCCCCTTTAATTGACCGCCCTGGGTCACGGACCGGGTCACTGCCACCGTGACATCCCCAACGCCGACCAGCCCGGCTACCGAGTACCCCACGGCCCAGGGGGCGCGTCAAACGCACTCAGAGAGCACAAAAAGTGAACGCGGTCAGCCAGCACTTTTGTGTGGTTCCAGCTTTGAATCTAAGCAGACACAGTCAGTACTTAGCATAGGGAGCAGTCCATCTTGGACTCTGAGGTCTGGCATAGCTCTCTACCCAAGAACAGCTCTCTATTAGCTGTACTGCCCAGGAACACCTCTCTTATTCCTACTACCCAGGGACAGCACTCTAAGCCCTACTATCGAGTGATAGGGCTATTAACCATACTACCCAAGAACAGCTCTCTATTAGCCCTACTACCCAGGAACACCTCTCTTATTCCTACTACCGAGGGACAGCACTCTTAGCCCTACTACCGAGGGATAGGGCTCTTAGCCATAATACCCAAGTACAGCTCTCTTAGCCTTACTACCAAGGGACAGCGCTCTTAGCTCTACTACCCAGGGACAGCTCTCTTATAGCCCTACTACCCAGGACAGTTTATTTTATAGTCGCTTAGTAGTACTCAGGGACAGCTCCCTTATAGCCCTACTACCCAGGGACAGCTTTCTTATAGCCCTACTACCCAGGGACAGCTTTCTTATAGCCCATGGCCAGTCCTTACATTTCAGTCCGTGTTCGTATCATGTTGCACGAACACATGTATGAGCCTTTACAATTTCAAGTGACCCTTTTAAGACAACCATAATGCTGATATGGCCCTCAGTGAATGAATTTGACACCCCTGTTTTAGAAAGCTTAAGAGTATGTTGTATTGCTATTGTTTGTGGAGCATGGTATGTGCATGTGGACCCTAAGCCAATTTACATAGACAAATCTATGAATGGTGGTAAATAACGTAATAAATGTCTTCTCTTTAATTGCTGCTCTCATTCAAACTCTTGTATTAGCTACTGATATTAGAAAAATGTAGGTGTACAAGTTAATACTATCATCATCATTAAGACATACAACATGCCAAAGTACTTTATCATAGGAATACGCTCAACATGTGAGAAAATGTTGAGAAGAATATGCCAGAACTTTCAGATCAGGCCTGCACAACATATGAGTTGTGGGCGTCATGCAACCCACCAAAGGATATTTTACTACCAGCGGAGAACTGGGAGATGCAGGTTCTCATCTTTGTATAATCAGATGTGAATACATTTGAACATTTTGATGTCGGAACAGGGGCAGAGCAGCACATGGCAGCCCTGACATCAGTGTGCAGTGGTGTGATGAGGTCATTAAACTTCTGACCTCACCACTATGCCGGTGCCGCAGAGGTGGCGAGAACATGGCGGGAAACAGTATGAGCTCCATCGAGGAGCCAAAGATTAAATATACTGGGTATTATAGGGGGGTATTGGTACTGTGGCAATTATGGAAAATTGGAGGGAAATTGTGAATGGGGCACAGTATAGAGAGGGGCAGTGGGGGGACATTATGCAGAGGGGCAAAGTGGGGGATATTTTGGAGAGGGGTGGAATGGGAGGAACATTATGGAGGGGGCAGTGTGGAGGATATTATGGATAGGAACAGTGTAGGAAGACATTATGGGGAGGGGCATTGTGGGGGTAATATTATGGAAGAGGGCAGTGTGGGGGGGATATTTTGGAGAGGGATGGTGTTGGGGTTATTTTGGTGATGAGCAGCAGCGTGAGAATGATATTTTGAAGATGAGCAGTGTGGATGGTGTTTGGAAAGGGATCCCAGTGATATATTCATGTACTGATCGTGGTTCTGGGGCTGTATTCATGTAATGACGGTTGTTCTGGTGATGCATTCATGTAGAGATGGTGGTTCTGATCTTGCACACACATTGCAATCCATAACGGGCTTCATGATAAAAATCCTCAAAACTTAGTTTTGAGATTATGAGGAGGATTTGGTTGAGTTTCTGCTCAGTTTCTGTTTCAAAAACTCAATGTAAGCTTGGGTTTATTCACACTGATTATTGGTGACCCTATATGGGATGGTCCTAACCTTTAGTATTAAAACCATACCAGATATCAAATGAATTAAATATGAACAAGGGCCGAGCAGGACCGAAATCCTGATTAATGGACACCCAGCCATGGGAAGCTATAAAAACATAATGTCCAGCTCAAAGAAAAGAGAGGTCACGCCCTTATTTGCACAGAATGCAAAAACCTGAAACAAAAACCTAAAGAGATGAACTGGAATATAAATTGGTATGCATGCAATTTGTGGGCACATGTTCAGACTGGCCACTAAACAAACAAAACAACATAGAATCACCTTTTAGACAGTAATCAAATTGAATGTGTGTTGAGTTTTAGGAAATTCATCGAACATGCCAAACTCCCACATGGTAAAGGATCTTTAGTCTTATGAGTATGATATTTCTTTTATTTGTTAGGATCAAATATCCTGTATCGTAACTACAAAAAGTGTAGCATTAATGCAGAACTGCCATTTTCAGTGCAGTTTCTGTTTTTTATTCAGGCAGATTGTCCAGGGACCATCAAACCTGTAGCAGTGTAGGGTTTTGCAGGGGGCTTCTTTGGGAATGAGGGGCCTAGGCAATTGCCAAGTTTTCTCCTCCTGGACTAGTGTTGAGCGAATTTGTTCGGCATTTCAAATTCGTGTTCGGGGTTCCGGCTTGTTCGCGCAAAAAAAAAAAATCGGCCACGAACACGAATTTGAAATGCCAAACAAATTCGCTCAACACTACCCCTGACATTGGCCCTGAAACTATAGTCACTACAAAAACATGTAAAATGTTCCCTTTAATGAAAAGAAGTGACAATGACATGGAAGATTATACAGTGCTTTGAAAAAGTATTCATACCCAGTGAACTTTTACAGATTTTTTCGTGTTACACCCACAAACATAAAGGTTTTTTTTGGATTTTATGTGATATACCAACACAAAGTAGCAAGAATTTGTGAAGTGTAAAGAAAATGATACATGGTTTTCTAACTTTTCAAAAATCTAAATCTGAAAATTGGGACGTGCATTTGTATTCAGCATCCAGTTAATCAATACTTTGCAAGAGTACTTTTCGCTGAAATTACTGCTACAAGTCTTTTGGGGTATTTCTCTACCAGCTTTTCACATCTTGAGGATGAAAATGTTGCTTATTCTACTTTGCAAACTATCTCTAGCTCAGTGAGATTGGATTGTGGAATCTGTGATCAGCAATTTTCATGTCTTGTCACAGATTTTCAATGGGATTTAAGTTTGCACTTTGACTGGGCCAGTCATACAAATGAATATGCTTTGATCTAAACCGTTCCATTGTAGCTGTGGCAATATGTTTATGGTCGTTGTCCTGCTGGAAGGTAAACCTACTCAACAGTCTCAAGTCTTTTGCAGCCTCTAGCAGCTTTTCCTCCAGAATTGCCCTGTATTTATCTCAAAGCATCTTTCCATCAACTCTGACCAACTTCGCTGTCCCTGCTGAAGAAAAGCATCTCTATCTCCAGCATGATTCTGCCACCACCATGTTTGACATTGGGGATAGTGTTTGCAGGGTGATGTTCAGTGTTGGTGTTCCACCACACAAAGCATTTTGCATTAAGCTCACAGTGTTCTACTTTTGCTTATCTGACCAGAGCACCTTTTTCCACATGCTAGCTGTGTCCCCTACATGGCTTTTTGCAAACTGTAACTGGGACTTCATATGGCTTGCTTTCAAAAATGACTTCTTGCCACTATTCCACAAAGGCCAGATTTGTGGAGTATACAACTAACAGTAGTCCTGTGGACAGATTCTCCCACCTGAGCTGTGGATCTCTTCAGATTCCTCCAGAGTGACCATAGGCCTCTTAGCTGCTTCTATAATTAGTGCTCTGTTTGCTTGGGATGAGAGTTTAGGTGGATGGCCATATCTTGGTAGGTTTGCAGTTGTGCCATACTCCTTCCATTTTTGGATGATGGATTCAACAGTGCTCCGTGAGATGTTCAGAGCTTGGGCTATTTTTTTTTATAACCAAACCCTGCTTTACTCTTCTCCACAACTTTATCCCTGACCTGTCTGGTGTGTTCCTTGTTTTATATGATACAGTTTGATTTCTAACCTCTCAGAACAGCTGTAGTTATACTGAGAATAAACTACACACAAGTGGACTCAATTTACTAATTATGTGACTTCTGGAGGCAGTTGGTCACTCAAGATTAGTGTTGAGCCACCCCCGTAGTGTTCGAGTTCGCTTCGGTTCGTCGAACACCCGTGTGTTCGCCGAACTGTTCGTCGAACTGTTCGTTGAACACCTTCGAACACCGTTAAAACCAATGGCAGGCAAACAAAAACACATAGAAACACATAGAAAACACCTTCAAAGGTGTCCAAAAGCTGACAAACTGCTCAAAAGACACAACTAACACATGGAAAAGTGACAAGTACATATAGTCATGCGAAAAGAAAAGAGGTGGAGGAGTAAAAGGAGGGGGAGACACAAATATAGGCATGTCATGCCCTTCTAAAATCCAAAAAGTGAGAAGCCGACACGTTCAGTCCGCTCCTGCCCGTGCCACCTCCGTGTCGCCGGGTTTGTGCCAGAGCCGCGGTGAACCCTGACGGCCAGCCCCCCTCTCCCAATACTGGTGCCTGTCCGCTGGTGGATCGAGCGAGCCCCCCTGTGGTGGAGGCAGCTCTAAGCTTTTTAATTTAAATTGTCTCTCTAATTTGAATGAATACACTTTAAATCCATTTACAAGGATCTATTGGAGGGCAAGTCTCATGCCAGCAGCCGCGTAATTCCAGCTCCAGTAGCGTCCACTAAAGCTGCTGCAGTTAAAAAGCTTTTATAAGGATTGAGCTCGGCTGTCCACCGCAAGGCATCCTACTGCCAGTCCCAGCCCCTATGCCTTGGGGTGCCTCCTGATGCTCTTCACTGAGTATCCCGTGGTCCCGAAGCATTTCCTTTGAAAAAATTAAGTGTCCAAACTACAGGTGGTGTAGCTTGCTTAACAGCCGGGATAATCCGCTGATTAGCAGACACTGCTACTAGGCACAAAGTATTTTCTGGGCTAGATGCAGTTAAAAATTTGTAATTAGATACTCTCGTTGGATGCTGAGAAAGCATTCCATAGAGTCTCCTGGCACGCCATATATGATTCTCTTAAAAAGCTTGGGGTAGGGGTCTAGGGGACCCTTTTATAGCCAAAATCACGGCCCTGTATCACAATACGTCACCTAGGCTGAAGATAAATGGAACTGTAGCACCCTGAGGGCTCGGTTGCTACAGAGGTATTGCACCTCACGCAGAGGTGTGATATCTCACTCTCAGGTAAGGATGGAGTGTGGATCAGGACCCGACACCTGCATGCATTACACCACATTGCCGTGGGGCAGGGCGACCAATATGCCTCTGAGATGGGCACGACAGTCCCTGTCCCTGGCTGGAGTGGGGGGAGGGAACACTGAGGAAGGGGAACCCTGTAGTGCAGGAGCAGGGAGGAAGCAGTTCCTGGGTGCATTGAGAAGGGAGTATAAAAGGTGGGCACCATCTTAGTTCAGTGCAGAGAAGTCTGAGCAGAAGTGGCAGGGAGCAGGGGCTCTGCATGAGCTCTGCTCCGGAGGCGGGCCTAGTAACAGAGACCCAGGCCTGGAAGAGGGAGAAGGAAGGAAGAGGAGCGGAGAAGGCTCCAGGAACGAGGAATGAAGGGATCACAGGGGTGCAGACGGGCGAGTCGCCACCGCACGCCCGAATCCACCTGCGTGGAGGCGTCAGGCCAAAGGGGGAGACCGGTCCCCGAAACTAGTGGAGGCAGGAAACGACCCTCAGATAGAAACCGGAGGCTCTGACATTTTATGTGGCGCAGCCCCTCGCTACACCCGCTAGGAAGGCACCACATAGGGTCAGGGAAACTGGCGCCAAGTTTACCAAGAGGAGGCCCGAGGCAGCCGGACAGAAGGGTTGGTAAGAAAGGCCAGACAAAGGACACACAAAGGGGGTCCTGTGAAGCACTCCAAAGTTATCTGGGAGTTGTCTGAGCCCCTCACCTGGTGAGCACAGTACGACGTGGGCAGCCGTTACCTGCAGACGTGGTCTGGATAATAAGAACTGTGAGTAAAGGCCCTGGACTGCATCACTGACTCCGTGTCGTTACTGCTGCTGCCCTGCACCATCACCCCCATCCTCCGCATACACTGCCCTGAGGCTATACTCCTCCCGTGGGGAGTTATGCTACGCTCTGCTGCACCCACAACACCAGCCTCAGCGGTCTGCCCTGCAGCGGCGGTTCACTCTGACCGCAATCCACGGGTGGCGTAGTCGGACATTTAAACATCAAAACCACATAAATAGTTCCGCCACTGGTTTGACGACCCTGAGCCACGGAACCGGGTCGCCGCCACGAAGACTACAACCACCAGCATCCACCAAAAAGGGTCCGGCTCCGGGTGTCCCAAGGCCCAGGGGGTGCATCAGAACATTTTCATCACCTTTCACAATCACCAATGGGACAAGGCAGGGATGTCCTCTGTCCCCTCTCTTATACATCCTAGTGACGGAGCACCTGCTCTCATCAATTCGCCATAACCCCAATATTAGGTGGATTGAGGTGGGAGGCACTGAGTACAAGTGCTCTCTATTTGCTGATGATGTCCTATTATATATCACTCAATCACATATATCCATCCATGCTGTTATGGCTGAAATAGATCACTTTGTTACATGGTCAAATTTTAAAATCAATGTAGCGAAGTCTGAGGCCCTCGATGTCTCCCTCCCCAAATCCATATAGGATTCCATCCAGTCCAACTTTCCCTTTGCCTAGCCCTCACAGGGTATTAAATACTTAGGAATTCCTATTCATAGAGACCTCTCCCATCTATGTTATCTTAATTTTGGGCCCTTTATTGAACAACTCCATACAGACCACGGTTGGCAAGTTAGAACTGTAAGATTCACTACGTGAACCACTGGTGTTTTGTGGAAAAGCACATGTACACTGTGTTCCAAATTATTATGCAAAAAGTGTTTAGGAGTGATAAGGGAAGAATTTGTTTGTTTGTCAGTTAAACTACTTTGATGGTGATGTGTGTCAGGGCTCTTTATATCAATGTAAGCAATTGCAGACACCTGTGCTAATTAGTTTGGCAGGTGTGTCCAATGAAAGGCAAGACTACTTAAGAAGGCTGTCTCACATTATTAAGCAGCCTACATTTTCTGCCAAAATGGGAAAGAAAAAGGATGTGTCGGCTGCTGAGAAGCAACAAATTGTGGAGTGTTTAGGTCAAGGCATGACTACAATCAACATTGTGCGATGATCAGGATGAAGTGTCTTGGCAATCAAGAAGTATGTAGCTGATTCACAGTACACACGTGTGCGTGCTGATAAGGGCAAATTGAGGACTCTTTCCTACAGGCAATTACGTCAGGTTAAAAGAGCAGCGGCAAAAAAGCCTTGTCATAGCAGCAGACAAGTTTTTGAAGCTGCTGGTGCCTCCAACGTCCCCCGAACAACAAGATGCAGGGTC
Source organism: Phyllobates terribilis (assembly GCF_046119375.1). Classification (NCBI taxonomy): domain Eukaryota; kingdom Metazoa; phylum Chordata; class Amphibia; order Anura; family Dendrobatidae; genus Phyllobates; species Phyllobates terribilis. Next base: position 104,982,783 of record NW_027362767.1, read on the forward strand.
CTTCAGAGGTTTGCAGCTGTGCATACGCCATCCTGTCGACCTCTTCTATCCACTTCACACAAGCAGAAACGGCTCCAGTGGGCTAAACATTACATGAAGACTGATTTCAAAACTGTTTTGTTCACGGATGAGTGCCGTGCAGTGCTAGATGGTCCAGATGGATGGAGTGGAGGATGGCTGGTTGATGGACACCCCACGCAAACACGGCTACAGCGCCAACAAGGAGGAGGTGGAGTAATGTTTTGGGCTGGAATCATGGGGAGAGAGATTGTCGGCCCCTTTAGGATCCCTGAAGGCGCTAAAGATGAACTCCATAATGTATGTGGATTTTCTCAAACAGCACTTCCTGCCATGGTTCAAGAAGAAGAACCGTGTATTTCACAGCAAGATCATTTTTTTGCATGATAATGCACCATCTCATGCTGCACATAAAACATCTGCATCTCTGGCTGATATGGGCATAAAAGGGGACAAACTTATGGTGTGACCCCCATGCTCCCCTGACCTCTACCCCATTCAGAACCTCTGGAGCATCATCAAAAGGAGTGTCTATGATGGCGGGAGGCAGTTCACATCTAAGCAACACCTCTGGGAGGGTATTCTGTCCTCATGCAAAACAATTGAAGCAGAAAACATCCAAAACCTGACAAATTCAATGGACGAGAGAGTTCAGAAGCTCCTTTCGAACAAGGGGTCCTATGTGAAAATGTAACATCACCTAGAATAAAGTTTTGAGTTGAAAACTGTTTGATTTCAGTTTCTAATAACCTGCTAATGCTTATAATTTCAAAAATGACCATTTTTTTGGTCTTTATTAAAATGAAAAGGTTGATCGAAAAGTTTGGGGGATCTAAGAGTGTGGCAACCCAGTAGTCATGATTACTTCGAATTCTGACAATATGAGGGTCATGTTGCAGGTAGTGCAGCAAGAAGGCACTTATGTGTCTTGCGCATCTCGGAGCCCCAAAATTATTTTCCGGGCTAGATGCAGCTAAAAATTATTATTAATTTTAAATCTGGTGGAGCTTAGTATAGATGGCCTAATAGGATCAGTGCTGCACACTGCTACAAAGCCCAAATTATTTTCCAGCCAAGATACAGATAAACATGATTAGTAATTTTAAATCTGGTGGAGCTTATTATAGATGGCCTAATAGAATCAGTGCTGCACACTGCTACAAAGCCCAAATTATTTTCCAGCCAAGATACAGATAAACATGATTAGTAATTTGAAAGCTTAAAACAGTTGGTAGGGTGATTTTAACTAATCATCAAGCTTTTACTCTCCCCAGGATGACACAGGGGTAGAAAAGTCGTTTCGGATCCATGATTTGTTCATCTTTATGAACGTGAGTCTGTCTACATTATCAGTGGAGAGCCGCGTGCGCTTATCTGTCAGCACACCACCAGCAGCGCTGAACACACGTTCAGACAGAACGCTGGCTGCGGGGCATGACAAGATCTCCAAGGCGTAAGTGGCTAGCTCCGGCCATTTATCCAGATTGGAAGCCCAAAAAGAGCAAGGGTTCAGTGACACAGTCATGGCTTCAATGTTTACTTGGAGATACTCCTGTACCATCGTCTCTAGGCGTTGACTATGTGTCAGACTTCTTGTCTCCTGTGGCCTTGCAAAGGATGGGCTAAAAAAGTGGTGAAATGATTCCGCAAAATTGATGTTACCAGCAGATACTGTGGTTCTGTTACAGTTTGAGTGCTGAACACTTGACGGTCCCACGGTTGGCAAGTTGGAACTGTGAGATTCACTACGTGCACCACTGGTGTTTTGTGGAAAAGCACATGTAAGATTCTGCAACAGTCTCTGCTGATACTCCTGCATGCGTGCATCCCTTTCTATGGCAGGAATAATTTCGGCAAATTTACTTTTGTACCGGGGATCTAACAGTGTGGCAACCCAGTAGTCAGGATTATTTCTAATTCTCACAATTCGAGGGTCATGTTGCAGGTAGTGCAGCAAGAAGGCACTCATGTGTGTTGCGCATCCAGGAGCACCAAGTCTCTGTTGTGTTGGTGGCGAGGTAACAATCATGCTTCCTTCCTCTGTCCTCTCCCCCCAACCTCGCACAACAGAAATGTGATCAAGGTCTCCCTCATCTGATGAGTCTTCCATCAGTTCGTCCTCCACTTCTTCCTGGGCTCCTGCACCTTCCTCACTAGTTTGGCTGCTACCATGCGCCCTGGTAAAACCATCTCCTCCACCCTCACATGCCTGCCGCCTTGGTGCTGCCGACCGTCTGGACCTTGCAGATGTTAGCCCTTCCGCATACAACTCCTCCTCCTCTACTTCCTCCACCTCCTCTTGTGCCACCACCTGACTCCGAATTCTGTTTAACATGTGCTCCAGCATGTAAATCACCGGAATAGTCATGCTGATAATGGCATCGTCAGCACTAAACATCTTCATCGCCATTTCAAAACTGTGCAGAAGGGTGCATAGGTCCCTGATCTGAGACCACTCCTCCAGCGTGATTTGCCCCACCTCTGGATCTCGTTGGCCCAGGCTATACGTCAGAACGTATTGCACCAGGGCTTGTCGGTGCTGCCACAGTCGCTGCAACATGTGCAGAGTTGAATTCCACCGGGTAGGCACATCGCATTTTAGCCGGTGAAGTGGCAGGCCCAACGACTTCTGTAGAGATGTAAGTCGCTGAGCTGCGGTATGCGAACGGCGGAAGTGAGCACACAGCGACCGTACCCTCTGCAGAAGGCCATCTAGTCTGGGATAGTGGGCTAAAAATTGCTGGACAACCAGGTTCAACACGTGAGCCATACAAGGCACGTGTGTGACATTGCCCCGGCGAAGGGCCGCACCCAGGTTTGCAGCATTGTCGCACACGGCCTTCCCTGGTTTCAGGTCCAGTGGAGACAATCATTCATGAAATTGGTTCTCCAGAGCTGACCACAACTCCTCAGCTGTGTGACTCACATTTCCCAGACATTTCAAAGTAAAAACCGCCTGATGACGTTGAGCCCTACTGCCAGCATAGTAAGGAGGTGTGCAGGATCCCTTCTGCGCAGTTAGAAAGCTTGTGGCATGACCAGACAGGCTTTGGGTGCAGGTGGAAGACCGAGAGGAGGTTGAGGAGGCAGAAGCAGTGGAGGAACTTTGACATAAAGAGGATTGACGCACAACTCGTGGGGACGGCAAGACTTGGACAGCAGCCCCTTGTCCTGCTGTCACCATAGTTACCCAGTGCCCAGTCAGCGACATGTAACGCCCCTGTCCATGCCTACTCGTCCAAGTGTCTGTGGTGAAATGCACCCTGTCACACACAGAGTTTCTCAAAGAAGCGGTGATGTTGTGTGCGACATGCTGGTGGAGCGCAGGCACACCTTTCTTTGAGAAGTAGTGCCGACTGGGCATCTGGTACTGGGGCACTGCGACGGACATAAGGTCTCGAAAATCCTCTGTGTCCACCAGGCAGAAAGGCAGCATTTCTGTAGCAAAGAGCTTGCAGATGGTGAAATTCAACCTCTTAGCTTTCTCATGGCTAGGAGGAAATGGTCTTTTACTTGTCCACATCTGAGGGACCGAGGGCTGGCTATTGTGCTTAGACGGGGTTGATAAGGGTGTCCCCGGCAAACTGCCGGTCTGTGAGGAAGATGCAGGCGGACATGTTAGGTTGCCTTGATCCAAAGGTGGTGCTATCGATGTCGGACAGCGCTCAACACCAGCTGGTGTTACCACCTCCAAAGAAAATGATGACCTGCCAATCACGCTGGCTGTTGCGGGTAAAGAGGTGGCAGGTCTGCGCCCCAAAGCAGGTGTGACTGCTGTCCCCCCAGTCACAGAGGATGAAGAGGCCGCGGATGCACAAGATATGGCAGACGGTGGTTGGCCCTGCCGGCTAGGCCGCATTGTAGCACACTGAGCTTCCCACTGCAACTTATGCTTCATGTCCATGTGCCGGTTCATGCATGAAGTACTCAAACTATGTATTTTTTGGCCTCTACTTAGCGTTTGCTGACAAATGTTACAGATAACACGAGTTGGGTCATCTTTATCGATCTGAAAAAAATGCCCAGGCTATGCAAGGCTTAGCACCCATGCGACCTGAAGAGCCACCATGACTTGTGGTGAGAGGCAGAGTTGTGTTTGAGGATGCAGTTGTTGACGTGCTTCCAGTACTACGTCTCTGTCCAGGAAGGCGCAACCTGACCTCGTCGTCACTAGCATCTTCCTCCACCTCCTCTGCTGACCTCATCTCTTGGCTGACTGTGGGTTGACAGTAAGTGGGATCTCCAACCTCATCATCATCACCCTGTGCGTTATCACACCCGTCGTCCTCAGAGCCAACCTGTTCCTGCCCTGACAAAAAACTAAAGTTGTCGCTCCAATCAGGTATTTGAGTCTCATCATCGTCTTCCTCATTGTCTCCACCAACAGGATTTACAGTTTGGGAATGAGGGTCTACATTATGGTCAGAACCTTCTGCGTCTGGTCCTGGATCCGACTCATAAAGATTCTGGGCATCAGTGCAGATCATTTCCTCGTCTGGATTCACAGAAGCGCTGGAGTCGACCTCTGATTTCCAGGCTATAGTATGAGTAAACAGCTCTGCAGACTCAACCATCTGTTCTACCTCATACTCAGACGGGCAGCTGGAGATTTGGGAGCTGTGAGGAAGCAAGTGCGATTGGGGTGACACCTTTGAGGACTGGAGTATTTGTGATGTTGAAGTTGATGTGGAGGAGAGCCCACTTAAAGGAGCACTGGATATCCGTTGAAGAACCTGCTGTTTTTGTGCCTCATCTGGAATTTGTAGCGATTGGCGTGGCCGTAAGAAAGGGATCTTATCACATTGTCCGATAAAAGAAGTAGACATTTTAGTTTGGCTGGAAGATGGTCTTTCTTCTGCAGATGTTACTGTTGCTTTAACACCTACCCCACGGACACAACCTTTTTTCCCCTTCCCAACATGCCTATTCCCCTATCCACCAGCAGCAGGCCTTTTTCCACTCATTTTGGTGGTTAACTAATTCACAACTCTGGAGTTGTTTGCACAAAAAAACAATGGATGGGAACCGAGCAGAGCTGAGTGGCCAAACTGTGGTATGAGGCCAAAACTATTGGCTGGGTTAGATGGAGAAAAAAATTATATTTGATTTGCAACCTGATGGAGGTCAGTATAGATGGACTAATAGAACAAGTCCCACACACAGCTAGAAGCCCAAATATTTTTTCAGAGGTAGATGCAGAAAAAAAATATATTCAGTTTGCAACCTGATGGAGGTCAGTATAGATGGACTCATAGAGAAAGTCCCACACACTGCTAGAAGGCCAAATATTTTTTCAGAGCTAGATGCAGACAAAAAATGATTTTGAATTTGCAACCTGATGGAGGTCAGTATAGGTGGACTAATAGAACAAGTCCCACACACTGCTAGAAGGCCAAATATTTTTTCAGAGCTAGATGCAGAAAAAAATTATATTCAGGTTGTAACCTGATGGAGGTCAGTATAGATGGACTAATAGAGAAAGTCCCACACACTGCTAGAAGGCCAAATATTTTTTCAGAGGTAGATGCAGACAAAAAATTATTTTGAATTTGCAACCTGATGGAGGTCAGTATAGGTGGACTAATAGAACAAGTCCCACACACTGCTAGAAGGCCAAATATTTTTTCAGAGCTAGATGCAGAAAAAAATTATATTCAGTTTGCAACCTGATGGAGGTCAGTATAGATGGACTAATAGAACAAGTCCCACACACAGCTAGAAGCCCAAATATTTTTTCAGAGGTAGATGCAGATAAAAATTATTTTTAATTTGCAACCTGATGGAGGTCAGTATAGATGGACTAATAGAGAAAGTCCCACACACTGCTAGAAGGCCAAATATTTTTTCAGAGCTAGATGCAGATAAAAATTATTTTTAATTTGCAACCTGATGGAGGTCAGTATAGATGGACTAATAGAGAATGTCCCACACTCTGCTAGAAGGCCAAATATTTTTTCAGAGCTAGATGCAGATAAAAATTATTTTTAATTTGCAACCTGATGGAGGTCAGTATAGATGGACTAATAGAGAAAGTCCCACACACTGCTAGAAGGCCAACTATTTTTTCAGAGCTAGATGCAGAAAAAAATTATATTCAGTTTGCAACCTGATGGAGGTCTGTATAGATGGATTAATAGAACAAGTCCCACACACAGCTAGAAGCCCAATATTTTTTCAGAGGTAGATGCAGAAAAAAAATATATTCAGTTTGCAACCTGATGGAGGTCAGTATAGATGGACTAATAGAGAAAGTCCCACACACTGCTAGAAGGCCAAATATTTTTTCAGAGCTAGATGCAGAAAAAAATTATATTCAGTTTGCAACCTGATGGAGGTCAGTATAGATGGACTAATAGAGAAAGTCCCACACACTGCTAGAAGGCCAAATATTTTTTCAGAGCTAGATGCAGAAAAAAATTATATTCAGTTTGCAACTTGATGGAGGTCAGTATAGATGGACTAATAGAGAAAGTCCCACACACTGCTAGAAGGCCAAATATTTTTTCAGAGCTAGATGCAGATAAAAATTATTTTTAATTTGCAACCTGATGGAGGTCAGTATAGATGGACTAATAGAGAAAGTCCCACACACTACTAGAAGGCCAAATATTTTTTCAGAGCTAGATGCAGAAAAAAATTATATTCAGTTTGCAACCTGATGGAGGTCAGTATAGATGGACTAATAGAACAAGTCCCACACACAGCTAGAAGCCCAAATATTTTTTCAGAGGTAGATGCAGATAAAAATTATTTTTAATTTGCAACCTGATGGAGGTCAGTATAGATGGACTAATAGAGAAAGTCCCACACACTGCTAGAAGGCCAAATATTTTTTCAGAGCTAGATGCAGATAAAAATTATTTTTAATTTGCAACCTGATGGAGGTCAGTATAGATGGACTAATAGAGAAAGTCCCACACACTGCTAGAAGGCCAACTATTTTTTCAGAGCTAGATGCAGAAAAAAATTATATTCAGTTTGCAACCTGATGGAGGTCTGTATAGATGGATTAATAGAACAAGTCCCACACACAGCTAGAAGCCCAATATTTTTTCAGAGGTAGATGCAGAAAAAAAATATATTCAGTTTGCAACCTGATGGAGGTCTGTATAGATGGATTAATAGAACAAGTCCCACACACAGCTAGAAGCCCAATATTTTTTCAGAGGTGGATGCAGAAAAAAAATATATTCAGTTTGCAACCCGATGGAGGTCATTATAGATGGACTAATAGAGAAAGTCCCACACACTGCTAGAAGGCCAAATATTTTTTCAGAGCTAGATGCAGAAAAAAATTATATTCAGTTTGCAACCTGATGAAGGTCAGTATAGATGGACTAATAGAACAAGTCCCACACACAGCTAGAAGCCCAAATATTTTTTCAGAGGTAGATGCAGATAAAAATTATTTTTAATTTGCAACCTGATGGAGGTCAGTATAGATGGACTAATAGAGAAAGTCCCACACACTGCTAGAAGGCCAAATGTTTTTTCAGAGCTAGATGCAGATAAAAATTATTTTTAATTTGCAACCTGATGGAGGTCAGTATAGATGGACTAATAGAGAAAGTCCCACACACTGCTAGAAGGCCAACTATTTTTTCAGAGCTAGATGCAGAAAAAAATTATATTCAGTTTGCAACCTGATGGAGGTCTGTATAGATGGATTAATAGAACAAGTCCCACACACAGCTAGAAGCCCAATATTTTTTCAGAGGTAGATGCAGAAATAAAATATATTCAGTTTGCAACCTGATGGAGGTCTGTATAGATGGATTAATAGAACAAGTCCCACACACAGCTAGAAGCCCAATATTTTTTCAGAGGTAGATGCAGATAAAAATTATTTTTAATTTGCAACCTGATGGAGGTCAGTATAGATGGACTAATAGAGAAAGTCCCACACACTGCTAGAAGGCCAAATATTTTTTCAGAGCTAGATGCAGAAAAAAATTATATTCAGTTTGCAACCTGATGGAGGTCAGTATAGATGGACTAATAGAACAAGTCCCACACACTGCTAGAAGCCCAAATATTTTTTTCAGAGCTAGATGCAGAAAAAAATTATATTCAATTTGCAACCTGATGGAGGTCAGTATAGATGGACTAATAGAATGATGCTATGCCCAAAAGATTTTACTTCACTAGGTGCAGTAAAAAAATTGGTATTCTATACACAGGTGGTATATCTTGCAGCACAGATAGGCTACTCCACTGACTAACACACTCTGCAATAGGCCAAAAAGGATTAGCTTTGCTAGATTCAGCCAAATGCTGTGAAAAAAACTTGCACAGCACTGGCACAGACCTGCCTGGCAAAAACTGATAGGAACTGATGTAACCTAGTCCTGAAAAGGACTGCAATTACAATTAGTCTTTACTCCCACAATCTATCTATTTAAGAGCACAGACCTGCCTGATAAAAGTCGTAGGAAATGCTGTAACCTAGTCCTTAAAAGGACTGCAATCACAACTATTCCCTACTCCCAAGCTATCTGTAGATTTGTGCGAAAATTGGCTTGAAATTAACAAGGTATTGCGCACACAGCAACAGCGGTGCCGTCTATCACGCAGCTGCAGCAGTGAGAAAATGGTGGCGACGGGGAAAATGGCTTGGTCTTATAGGGCAAGGACATGTGACATACACTGCCAATGACACATGCCCTTGCTTGTGTGAAAAACAGCAGTTCGCTCCGTGTGTGCGCTGCTGATAGGCTGATAGACTGCACCTCCCCACTGCAAATGCGGGAAAGAGAAAAAAAAATGGAGATCTTCATTATTCCTGCAGAGATCCATCCCCTGCCCCTCCCCCCACCCCGCTGTACACTCAAACTGCGTATTAACATTAATTTTCATCCTTACTGAGAAAAAATCCAGTTATGATTTTGGTGCATGAACAGTTATCGAACATAACCTCGAACAGCCGAATTTTTCTCAAATCGTTCGTGTTCGCCGAACGGCTCGAACGCCGCCCAAAACAGCTCGAATTTGAGATTGGCGAACAGTTCGAGTAGAACAACGCTCATCTCTACTCAAGATTTTACTTAAGGGTATTAGATTACACAGAGCATGTCACAATTTTAAGATTTATAGTTTTAAAATAATTAGAAAACCATTAATTTCCTTTACACTTCAGAAATACTTGCTACTATGTCACATAAAATCCCAATAAAATGCATTTAACTTTGTGAATGTAACCTGAAAAAATGTGGAAAAGTTCATGGAGTATAAATACTTTTTCAATGCACTGTATAGAATTTCCAGTTAAAAAACTAGTTGAGATAGAAGATTTTGAGATTACACTCATACTCCTTACAATATTTACAAACCAAATCCTTTAGCATTAACAGATTTTTAAAAAGACAAGGAAAGAGGACATAATAAATCTAATGACTAGTGTTGAGCATTCCGATACTGAAATATCGGGTATCGACAGATATTCGCGGTATCGGAGTTCCGATACTGAGTTCCGATACTTTTAGAATATCGAATACCGGAATCGGAAGTTCCCATAATGCCTACGCTCTGCAGTGTTTCTGAAGGATGACAAGCTGGATGGCAGCGCTCAGCTTACTGTACTTGTCATTTTGTGTTAAAGGATTTATTAAAAAAAATAATAATGTTTTCATGCACCGTCTCTTTAAAAAAGCCGGCTGGCAATTCAGCAGCGGCATACACCGGTACCCAACAATTTAGAACAGAAAGAATAGAGCATCACACATAGATTAGATAGATAGAAACATGTCAGTCACATATATATGAAGTACAGTGACAGTGTTGCTTACTGTACTTGTCATTTAGTGTAAAGGATTTATTTTAAAAAATAATAATGTTTTCATGCACAGTCTCTTTAACCCCTTAACAACATCTGACGTACTAATACGCGTCTGTGCCCTGGGACTTAAGAGCCAGACCCGTATTAGTACGTCATGGCGATCGCGCACGCACACAGGCTGTGCGGGCGCGATCGCCGCCGGGTGTCAGCTGATTGTCACAGCTGACACCCGATACTATGTGCAGGGAGCGGTCCTGCACCGCTCCCAGCACATTAACCCCCGCGATGCTGCGATTGAAGTCGATCGAAGTCGATCGCAGCATTGCGGGGGCAAGAGGAGGTGATCGCAGATACTCACCTCCTCTTCCGGCTTCCAGAGCTGTCTGCAAAGGCTTCCCGGGTGTTGCCATGACGACCCGATGTCGTCATGACAACATCCGGGTCACCAGACAGCAGGAAGATTGTTTGGACATGCGCAGTGCATCTCCAAACAATCTTCTCCCTGTCCGGTTCTGACAGCCTGCATGGCACAGGGATGGTGCTGCATTCCTGTGCCATGCAGGCGATCAGAGAAAAAAAAGTGAAAGTCCCAGAGTGGGACAAAGTAATAAACTATATAAGCTTCCAGAAAGTGAAACAAAAAATAAAAAAAAAAATTGCAAAAATATAAAAAAAATAAAAAAAATAATCCACCAAAAATAAAAATATAATGTACCCATCAATAAATATTATTATAAAAAAAAACAAAAAAAAACAATAAAAGTACACATATTTGGTATCGCCGCGTCCGGAACAACCTGACCTATAAAACTGTCCCACTAGTTAACCCCTTCAGTGAACACGGTAAAAAAAACAAAAAACAAAGCAAAAAACAATGCTTTATCACCATACCGCCAAACAAAAAATGGAATAACACGCGATCAAAAAGACAAATATAAATAAAAATGGTACCGCTGAAAACGTCATCTCGTCCCACAAAAAACAGGCCACCATACAGCTCCATCATCCGAAAAGTAAAAAAGTTATAGCTCTCAGAATAAAGCGATGCTAAAAAATATTTTTTTCTATAAAATTGCTTTTATGTAAAAGTGCAAAACATGAAAAAACTATATAAATGTGGTACCGCTGTAAACGTACTGACCCGAAGAATAAAGCTACCTTATCAATTTTACCACACGCGGAACAGAATAAAAAAAAACAAAAAAAACAATTCCTGAATTGTTGTTTTGTGTTTATTCTGCCTCCCAAAAATCGGAATAGAAAGCGATCAAAAAATGTCACGTGCCTGAAAATGGCACCAATAACAACGTCAAGTCATCCCGCAAAAAACGAGCCATCACATGACTGTCTGCTAAAATCTGGAAAAATTATGGCTCTCAAAATATGGCGATGCAAAAACTAGATTTTACAAAAAATGCGTCTTTTAGTGTGTGACAGCTGTCAGTCATAAAAACCCCATATGATTCTGGTATTGCTGTAATCACACCGACCCGAAGAATAAAGTCGTCTAGTCACTTATACCGCACAAGGAACGGCGTCAAAAATAAACTCTTGGGTTAGGATTGGGCTAGGGTTAGGGCTGAGTTTGGGGCTAGGGTTGTGCTAGGGTTAAGGTTGTGCTACGGTTAGGGTTGTGCTAGGGTTAGGGCTGGGGTTGGGGTTAGGGTTGGGGTTAGGGTTGTGATGGGGTTGGGATGTTTTTCAAAAGTAAGAAAAAAAGATGACGATATGGCGACTAGTGTTGAGCGCAAGTGCTCGCTACTTGAGTTTGCATCGGGTGCTCTGGTATGCATTGAGTATCGTGGGTATTTGAGTGACATGCTCGAGTCTCTGCCCCATATGCTTCGCGGACAAAAAACTTTACGGGGATTGCCTGCCATGCACGAGCGATCCCCGCATGTTTTTTTTTGGGTGTCTAATAACCGTGAAACATGCGGAGCAGGGACTCGAGCATGTCACTCGAGCACACGCTGTACATGGTGCATACCTGAGTACCCGATGCAAACTCAAGTAGCGAGCACTTGCGCTCAAGAATAATGACAACTTATTCAATATGATGACCTAATGTAAACAAATTCTGTGTTGTACCTCTGGGTTCAAAATGTTCACTATACACCTTAATAAAATCCTTGGGGGTATAGTTTCCAAAATGGGGTCACTTGTGGGGGAGCTCCACTGTTTAGGCACATCACGGGCTCTCCAAACGCGACATGGTGTCCGCTAACAAATTGAATGGAAAATAGTCTCAAATTGTTAGCGGACGCCATGTTGCGTTTGGAGTGCCCCTGTGTGCCCAAACATTGGAGCTCCCCCACAAGTGACCCCATTTTGGAAACTAGACCCCCCAAGGCACCTATCTAGATGCATAGTGAGAACTTGGAACCCCCAGGTGCTTCACAAATTGATTCATAATAATGAAAAAGTGTTTTTTTTTCGCATTTTCATTTTTATGAATCAATTTGTGAAGCACCTGGGGGTTCCAAGTGTTCACTATGCATCTAGATAGGTGCCTTGGGGGGTCTAGTTTCCAAAATGGGGTCACTTGTGGGGAAGCTCCAATGTTTGGGCACACAGGGGCTCTTCAAACGCAACATGGTGTCCGCTAACAATTTGAGCCAACAATTTGTTAGCGGACACCATGTTGCATTTGAAGAGTCCCTGTGTGCCCAAACATTGGAGCTCCCCCACAAGTGACCCCACTTTGGAAACTAGACCCCCCAAGGCACCTATCTAGATGCATAGTGAGCACATGGAACCCCAGGTGCTTCACAAATTGATTCATAAAAATGAAAAAGTGTTTTTTTTTTTTTTTTCACTATTTCATTTTTACAAATCAATTTGTGAAGCACCTGGGGGTTCCAAGTGCTCACTATGCATCTAGATAGGTGCCTTGGGGGGGTCTAGTTTCCAAAATGGGGTCACTTGTGGGGGAGCTCCAAAGTTTGGGCACACAGGGGCTCTCCAAACACAACATGGTGTCCGCTAACAATTTGAGCCGATTTTCCATTCAATTTGTTAGCGGATACCATGTTGCATTTGGAGAGTCCCTGTGTACCCAAACATTGGAGCTCCCCCACAAGTGACCCCATTTTGGAAACTAGACCCCCCAAGGCACCTATCTAGATGCATAGTTAGCACTTGGAACCCCAGGTGCTTCACAAATTGATTCGCAAAAATGAAAAAATGAAAAAAAAAACACTTTTTTATTTTTACGAATCAATTTGTGAAGCACCTAGGGGGTTCCAAGTGCTCACTATGCATCTAGATAGGTGCCTTGGGGGGTCTAGTTTCCAAAATGGGGTCACTTGTGGGGGAGCTCCAATGTTTGGGTACACAGGGACTCTCCAAATGCAACATGGTATCCGCTAACAAATTGAATGGAAAATCGGCTCAAATTGTTAGCGGACACCATGTTGCGTTTGGAGAGCCCCTGTGTGCCCAAACTTTGGAGCTCCCCCACAAGTGACCCCATTTTGGAAACTAGACCCCCCAAGGCACCTATCTAGATGCATAGTGAGCACTTGGAACCCCCAGGTGCTTCACAAATTGATTTGTAAAAATGAAATAGTGAAAAAAAAAAAAAAACACTTTTTCATTTTTATGAATCAATTTGTGAAGCACCTGGGGTTCCATGTGCTCACTATGCATCTAGATAGGTGCCTTGGGGGGTCTAGTTTCCAAAGTGGGGTCACTTGTGGGGGAGCTCCAATGTTTGGGCACACAGGGGCTCTCCAAACACAACATGGCGTCCGCTAATTATTCAAGCAAATTTTACAATCAAAAAGTGAAATGGCGCTCCTTCCCTTCCGAGCCCTGCCGTGCACCCAAACAGTGTTTTTTCTCCAAATATTGGGTATCTGCGTGCCCAGGGGAAACTGCACAACAAATTTTGGGGTCCATTTTTTCTTGTTACCCCTGTGAAAATAAAAAAAATTGGGTCTAAAGTAACATTTTTGTGAAAAAAGTTAAATGTTCATTTTTTTCTTCCACAGTCAAAAAATTCCTGCGAAGCACCTGAAGGGTTAATAAAGTTCTTGAATGTGGTTTTGAGCACCTTGAGGGGTGCAGTTTTTAGAATGGTGTCACTTTTGGGTATTTTCTGTCATAAAGACCTCTCAAAGTGACTTCAAATGTGATGTGGTCCCTAAAAAAAATGGTTTTGTACATTTTGTTGGAAAAATGAGAAATCGCTTGTCAAATTTTAACCCTTATAGCTCCCTAACAAAAAAAAATTTTGGTTCCAAAATTGTGCTGATGTAAAGTAGACATGTGGGAAATGTTATTTATTAACTCTTTTGTGTGACATATCTCTCTGATTTAAGGGCATAAAAATTCAAATTTTGAAAATTGCAAAATTTTCTACATTTTTGCCAAATTTCTGTTTTTTTTCACAAATAAACGCAAGTGATATCGAAGAAATTTTACCACAATCATGAAGTACAACATGTCATGAAAAAACAATCTCAGAATCAGGGGGATCCGTTGAAGCGTTCCAGAGTAATTACTTCATAAAGTGAAAGTGGTCAGAATTGTAAAAATTGGCCTGGTCATTAACGCGCAAACCACCCTCGGGGCTTAAGGGGTTAAAAAAGCCGGCGGCAATTCAGCAGCGGTACCCGACAATTTAGAATAGAAAGAATAGAGCATCACACATAGATTAGATAGAAACATGTCAGTCACATATATAAGAAGTACAGTGATAGTGTTGATTTCTGTACTTGTCATTTAGTGTTAAAATAAAGGATTTATTAAAAAAAAAATTAGCATGGGGTTCCCCGTAATTTTAGGCTCTAGCGGAGGTTAAGCAGACAGCTGGGGCAGATGTTAGTAGCCTGGGAAGCTCCGTGGGTATTACCCCCTTCCCAGGCTTCAAATATCAGCCCCCAGCTGAATACCTAGCCTTTACTAGCTATTAAAATGGGGCCCCCCCAAAAAAAAATGACGTGGGGTCCCCCCTATTTTAATAGCTAGCAAAGGCTAAGCAGACAGCTGGGGGCTGATATTAATAGCCAAGGAAGGGTGCTATGAATATTGGCCCCCTCCCAGGCTAGAAACACCAGCCGTCAGCCGCCCCAGAAATGGCGCATCCATAGGATGCGCCAATTCTGGCACTTAGCCTCGCTCTTCCCACTGCCCTGTAGCGGTGGCAGTGGGGTAATAGGGCTGGGGTTGATGTCAGCTTATAATGCCAGCTGACATCAAACCCAGGTTAGTAATGGAGAGGTGTCTATAAGACACCCCCATTACTAACCCCATAGTCAAAGTTAAAAAAAAAAACACCCAGAATAAAGTCCTTTAATTGAAATAAACACACAATTTTTTAATGTTCTAAATTAAACCATACTTACTATCACGCCTATTCCAGCTGAAGCCAATGTCTTCTGCAATAAAAGTAAAATAATAAAGCAACATCATCCTTACCTTTCCATGGTTCCCACAACAGCTTCAGCTCTGCTACATTGACATGACAGGCTGGATCGCAACAGAACGCTGCCATCCAGCTTGCCATACCGCACACACTGAGAAGCGCAGGCTTGCTTGCGCTCCTCAGTGTTTCGCTGTGACGGCATCCAGATGAGCCGAGTTCATGTCCAATGAACTCAGCTCACCTCATGCATGTCACTGACAGTGTGGGAAAATTCTCCTGCGCTCAGTGCTTGAGCAGGAGAATTTTTCCACGCTGTCAGTGACGTGCATGAGGTGAGCTGAGTTCATTGGACATGAACT
The DNA here is from genome assembly GCF_046119375.1 of Phyllobates terribilis. NCBI lineage: Eukaryota > Metazoa > Chordata > Amphibia > Anura > Dendrobatidae > Phyllobates > Phyllobates terribilis. The sequence continues at coordinate 104,998,303 of NW_027362767.1, forward strand.
CGGCTCATCTGGATGCCGTCACAGCAAGACACTGAGGAGCGCAAGCATGCCTGCGCTTCTCTGTCTCTGCGGCATGGCAAGCTGGATGGCAGCATTCGGCTGCGATCCAGCCTGTCATGTGAATGTAGCAGAGCTGGAGCCGTCGTGGGAACCATGGAAAGGTAAGGATGAGGTTGCTTTATTATTTTACTTAAATTGCAGGAGATCGTTGGCTTCAGCTGGAATGGGCGTGATGGTAGGTATGGTTTAGTTTAGAACAATAAAGAATTGTGTCTTTATTTCAATTAAAGGACTTTATTCTGGGTGTTTGTGTTTTTCTTTTAACTTTGACTATGGGGTTAGTAATGGGGGTGTCTTATAGATGCCTCTCCATTACTAACCTGGGCTTGATGTCAGCTGGCATTATAAGCTGACATCAACCCCAGCCCTATTACCCCACTGCCACCGCTACAGGGCAGTGGGAAGAGCGAGGCTAAGTGCCAGAATTGTCGCATCCTATGGATGCTCCATTTCTGGGGCGGCTGACGGCTGGTGTTTCTAGCCTGGGAGGGGGCCAATATTCATAGCACCCTTCCTGGGCTATTAATATCAGCCCCCAGCTGTCTGCCTAGCCTTTGCTAGCTATTAAAATAGGGGGGACCCCACATCATTTTTTGGGGGGGTCCCCCATTTTAATAGCTAGTAACGACTAGGTATTCAGCTGGGGGATGATATTAGTAGCCTGGGAAGCTCTGTGGGTATTACCCCCTTCCCAGGCTTCAAACATCTGCCCCAGCTGTCTGCTTAACCTCCGCTAGAGCCTAAAATTACGGGGAACCCCACGCCAATTTTTTTTAATAAATCCTTTATTTTAACACTAAATGACAAGTACAGTAATCAACACTGTCACTGTACTTAGAAACATGTCAGTCACATATATAATATCTAATCTATGTGTGATGCTCTATTCTTTCTATTCTAAATTGTCGGGTACCGCTGCTGAATTGCCAGTCGGCTTTTTTAAAGAGACTGTGCATGAAAACACTGATTTTTTTAAATAAATCCTTTACACTAAATGACAAGTACAGTAAGCAACACTGTCACTGTACTTCATATATATGTGACTGACATGTTTCTATCTATCTAATCTATGTGTGATGCTCTATTCTTTCTGTTCTAAATTGTCGGGTACCGGTGTATGCCGCTGCTGAATTGCCGGCTTTTCATGTAATACATTCTACATTATTCTTAGTTGTCTTCCTTCATGTAGAATTAATCTACAAGGAAAGAAAGGGTTTATTTTTATTCCGATATTTGTGTCCCATTGACTTGCATTGGTTTCCGGTATCGGAATCGGCGATATCCGATACTTTTTGGGTATCGGTCCAATCCAATACGATATTTCCCGATATCGGAAGGTATCGCTCAACACTAATAATGACACAACTGGCAAGAATCCACACACAAAAATTAGATTTTTTTTATTATATAAAATACTTGTAAATGAAAATGTAGCAAAATTCTATTCTTCATCTACTGGAAAAGGCATTTAAAAATATTAAACATAACACCATATACTATACATTGATGAAAAATTAGAAAATAGGTCATAAACGAAAGCTAGAGGGAATCACATTTTCAATCAATACATGCTGCCATTTAAGATTCCAGGATTCTACCATCCCAAAAGAATCCTAAAACTATACACAACTGATCAGAATTCAAAAAACTGAATACTGATCCTACAGCACAAAATGTCGCCTTGCACCATTTATCAATAATACCGGAAACTAGAATATGATGAATGTAGAATAGACAAATACTGGAAATAACAAACACTTATTTTCTTTTTGCTAATATTGCATGAGACGGCAAAAGAGGAAGAGACACATTAACTACCAATAAATTTGACTGTAAGCAAAATGTTATTGAAGAAGTGACTAAACCCAAATTTACCAGAAAATGACAACACAACTGAAAACATATTTACTCCGTGATATACTTGTAATAGACAGAAATATAACAGGTATTATACACTAAGGGATCTGATTCATTATTGGATTTGTGCCTATTTTTTGCCTAGGTTTTCTTATTTTTTTGGATGTTTTTTGTTTTGTGCCATATTCTTTTTTTTAAGATACATCTACTCTAAAGTCTATTTTCTACTTTTTGGCTTATTTTTTTTTTGGAAACCATTATGGGCATAGTCTTCAATACTATGATGTTTGCAGATGATATATTTACAAATGTAGCAAATTTTATTCCAGTCTCTCCTAGAGTCATTTATTTGTTCGTCTGAAAATTTGCGGATATCTTTTGCTCTATAAAGGCTCAAAAAAGGTAAAAGACAAAAAAGAGCATCTTTGAGTTCATGACCATTTTTGAAGAATTTGGAGCAAAACTATCTACAAACACTACAAGAAAATAGAAAAGTAACTTAAAAAGATGCAAATCATGAATTGGGGCCTATTATATAATTCATTATATTAATTTATAATTCATCATTATTCTCGGCCATAAATAAACTATTTGTTATACAATCCCAAACATACCACTTGATATCAAACAGAAGAATTAAAAGGGATATTGAGAAAGTTGAGAAAGACTAATATGTAGGATGATGAATGTATAGACTAAAAAAAGAAGATAGAAAAAACAATACAGTACAGGAAAACATGTAATTAGTAGTGTTGAGCGAGCACTAAAATGCTCGGGTGCTCGAAGCTCGGGCCGAGCTCGCCGTGATACTCGGGTGCTCGACCCGAGCAACGAGCCCAATGTTAGTCTATGGGAGACTCGAGCATTTTTGCGGTGGCATCCCCGGCTGTCTTTTAAAAGCCTAACAAGTGCCCAAAACGATAGTGACAGTGCTCAAATGACATGGGGACAGCATGGGGGTCGCCCCAGGAAGCATTTCTGACCCCCAGGTCACTGCTGTCAACAACGTGGTCAGAGGTATTAAGCCACTTTTACAGGCTCACAATAAAACGTTCAAAAACGAAAGTGAAACTTTTTTCCTGTGAAATATGTTAAGGAACATCCTTTCCAGGGTAAAGACTTGTGTATAAGTTAAAATAAATGACCAAAAACAAAAATAATCCTCTACACCTTCGGCTATGTTCACAAGTAGCATTTTTTATGCGTTTTTGCACTTTTGTATTCCTTTCAACTATGACAAATGCATTCACCGTGAAATGTCATTTTAACATTTTACAACCTTATCTGGCCATGTGCTGTGTGACACATGCATAAAGTGTTGAAAAGACAAGGGAACAGCATGGGGAAGACCCCTGGAATCATCTCTGACTCCCAGGTCACTGTCTAAAAGTGTGCCCATCATAAGTGATCCTTACCGCATCAGAAGATGCAGACTTGCAACTATCCCCATGCAAGTTCTAGTCCCAGGGCAGTGTTCAATTGTTCCTCCCCCATTCCTTGCAATACAAGCTCAAGTATGCAGCCTGCCACCCACCCACCCCCAAGCTGCAATACCATACTGCTTGCTTGCTTGAACTTGAAATTGGGCCTTTTAGGCATGTGGAGGCCGAATCTGGCCATCACGTCATGGCTGTGTTGGCGGCCTGGAATCCATACTCAGTCCCCAGCCGCCCGGCGGCCGGGTGTCCATAATCGATCCCCAGCCGCCCCGCGGCCGGGTGTCCATACTCGGTCCCCAGCCGCCCCGCGGCCGGGTGTCCACACACGGTCCCCAGTCGCCTGGGGGCAGCCGGGTGTCCATAAACGGACCCCAGCCGCCCCTATTTCTCCTTGGAACATCCCCCCCACACACTTTTCTTAGCCCGGCATGCTTTAGGCAGCATTGGACGAGCCCACCAGAGAACCAGACTCCTCCGGTGGGCCCTGACTAGAGATGAGCGTTGTTCTACTCGAACTGTTCGCCAATCTCAAATTCGAGCTGTTTTGGGCGGTGTTCGAGCCGTTCGGCGAACACGAACAATTTGAGAAAAATTCGGCTGTTCGAGGTTATGTTCGATAACTGTTCGTGCACCAAAATCATAACTGGATTTTTTCTCAGTAATGATGAAAATTAATGTTAATACGCAGTTTGAGTGTACAGCGGGGTGGGGGGAGGGGCAGGGGATGGATCTCTGCAGGAACAATGAAGATCTCCATTTTTTTTTCTCTTTCCCGCATTTACAGTGGGGAGGTGCAAACTGTCAGCCTATCAGCAGCGCACACATGGAGCGAAGTGCTTTTTTTCACACAAGCAAGGGCATGTGTCATTGGCAGTGTATGTCACATGTCCTTGCCCTATAAGACCCAGCCATTTTCCCCGTCGCCACCATTTTCTCACTGCTGCAGCTGCGTGTTAGACGGCACCGCTGTTGCTGTGTGCGCTATACCTTGTTAATTTCAAGCCAATTTTCGCACAAATCTACAGATAGCTTGGGAGTAGGGAATAGTTGTGATTGCAGTCCTTTTAAGGACTAGGTTACAGCATTTCCTACGACTTTTATCAGGCAGGTCTGTGCTCTTAAATAGATAGATTGTGGGAGTAAAGACTAATTGTAATTGGAGTCCTTTTCAGGACTAGGTTACATCAGTTCCTATCAGTTTTTGCCAGGCAGGTCTGTGCCAGTGCTGTGCAAGTTTTTTTCACAGCATTTGGCTGAATCTAGCAAAGCTAATCCTTTTTGGCCTATTGCAGAGTGTGTTAGTCAGTGGAGTAGCCTATCTGTGTTGCAAGATATACCACCTGTGTATAGAATACCAATTTTTTTACTGCACCTAGTGAAGTAAAATCTTTTGGGCATAGCATCATTCTATTAGTCCATCTATACTGACCTCCATCAGGTTGCAAATTGAATATAATTTTTTTCTGCATCTAGCTCTGAAAAAATATTGGGCTTCTAGCTGTGTGTGGGACTTGTTCTATTAATCCATCTATACAGACCTCCATCAGGTTGCAAACTGAATATATTTTTTTCTGCATCTACCTCTGAAAAAATATTGGGCTTCTAGCTGTGTGTGGGACTTGTTCTATTAATCCATCTATACAGACCTCCATCAGGTTGCAAACTGAATATATTTTTTTCTGCATCTACCTCTGAAAAAATATTGGGCTTCTAGCTGTGTGTGGGACTTGTTCTATTAATCCATCTATACAGACCTCCATCAGGTTGCAAACTGAATATATTGTTTTCTGCATCTACCTCTGAAAAAATATTGGGCTTCTAGCTGTGTGTGGGACTTGTTCCATTAATCCATCTATACAGACCTCCATCAGGTTGCAAACTGAATATATTTTTTTCTGCATCTACCTCTGAAAAAATATTGGGCTTCTAGCTGTGTGTGGGACTTGTTCTATTAATTCATCTATACAGACCTCCATCAGGTTGCAAACTGAATATATTTTTTTCTGCATCTACGTCTGAAAAAATATTGGGCTTCTAGCTGTGTGTGGGACTTGTTGTATTAATCCATCTATACTGACCTCCATCAGGTTGCAAACTGAATATATTTTTTTCTGCATCTACCTCTGAAAAAATATTGGGCTTCTAGCTGTGTGTGGGACTTGTTGTATTAGTCCATCTATACTGACCTCCATCAGGTTGCAAACTGAATATATTTTTTTCTGCATCTACCTCTGAAAAAATATTGGGCTTCTAGCTGTGTGTGGGACTTGTTCTATTAATCCATCTATACAGACCTCCATCAGGTTGCAAACTGAATATATTTTTTTCTGCATCTAGCTCTGAAAAAATATTGGGCTTCTAGCTGTGTGTGGGACTTGTTCTATTAATCCATCTATACAGACCTCCATCAGGTTGCAAACTGAATATATTTTTTTCTGCATCTACCTCTGAAAAAATATTGGGCTTCTAGCTGTGTGTGGGACTTGTTCTATTAATCCATCTATACAGACCTCCATCAGGTTGCAAACTGAATATATTTTTTTCTGCATCTACCTCTGAAAAAATATTGGGCTTCTAGCTGTGTGTGGGACTTGTTCTATTAATCCATCTATACAGACCTCCATCAGGTTGCAAACTGAATATATTTTTTTCTGCATCTACCTCTGAAAAAATATTGGGCTTCTAGCTGTGTGTGGGACTTGTTCTATTAATCCATCTATACAGACCTCCATCAGGTTGCAAACTGAATATATTTTTTTCTGCATCTACCTCTGAAAAAATATTGGGCTTCTAGCTGTGTGTGGGACTTGTTCCATTAATCCATCTATACAGACCTCCATCAGGTTGCAAACTGAATATATTTTTTTCTGCATCTACCTCTGAAAAAATATTGGGCTTCTAGCTGTGTGTGGGACTTGTTCTATTAATTCATCTATACAGACCTCCATCAGGTTGCAAACTGAATATATTTATTTCTGCATCTACCTCTGAAAAAATATTGGGCTTCTAGCTGTGTGTGGGACTTGTTGTATTAATCCATCTATACTGACCTCCATCAGGTTGCAAACTGAATATATTTTTTTCTGCATCTACCTCTGAAAAAATATTGGGCTTCTAGCTGTGTGTGGGACTTGTTGTATTAGTCCATCTATACTGACCTCCATCAGGTTGCAAACTGAATATATTTTTTTCTGCATCTACCTCTGAAAAAATATTGGGCTTCTAGCTGTGTGTGGGACTTGTTCTATTAATCCATCTATACAGACCTCCATCAGGTTGCAAACTGAATATATTTTTTTCTGCATCTAGCTCTGAAAAAATATTGGGCTTCTAGCTGTGTGTGGGACTTGTTCTATTAATCCATCTATACAGACCTCCATCAGGTTGCAAACTGAATATATTTTTTTCTGCATCTACCTCTGAAAAAATATTGGGCTTCTAGCTGTGTGTGGGACTTGTTCTATTAATCCATCTATACAGACCTCCATCAGGTTGCAAACTGAATATATTTTTTTCTGCATCTACCTCTGAAAAAATATTGGGCTTCTAGCTGTGTGTGGGACTTGTTCTATTAATCCATCTATACAGACCTCCATCAGGTTGCAAACTGAATATATTTTTTTCTGCATCTACCTCTGAAAAAATATTGGGCTTCTAGCTGTGTGTGGGACTTGTTCTATTAATCCATCTATACAGACCTCCATCAGGTTGCAAACTGAATATATTTTTTTCTGCATCTACCTCTGAAAAAATATTGGGCTTCTAGCTGTGTGTGGGACTTGTTCTATTAATCCATCTATACAGACCTCCATCAGGTTGCAAACTGAATATATTTTTTTCTGCATCTACCTCTGAAAAAATATTGGGCTTCTAGCTGTGTGTGGGACTTGTTCTATTAATCCATCTATACAGACCTCCATCAGGTTGCAAACTGAATATATTTTTTTCTGCATCTACCTCTGAAAAAATATTGGGCTTCTAGCTGTGTGTGGGACTTGTTCTATTAATCCATCTATACAGACCTCCATCAGGTTGCAAACTGAATATATTTTTTTCTGCATCTACCTCTGAAAAAATATTGGGCTTCTAGCTGTGTGTGGGACTTGTTCTATTAATCCATCTATACAGTCCTCCATCAGGTTGCAAACTGAATATATTTTTTTCTGCATCTACCTCTGAAAAAATATTGGGCTTTTAGCTGTGTGTGAGACTTGTTCTATTAATCCATCTATACAGACCTCCATCAGGTTGCAAACTGAATATATTTTTTTCTGCATCTACCTCTGAAAAAATATTGGGCTTCTAGCTGTGTGTGGGACTTGTTCTATTAATCCATCTATACAGACCTCCATCAGGTTGCAAACTGAATAAAATTTTTTCTGCATCTACCTCTGAAAAAATATTGGGCTTCTAGCTGTGTGTGGGACTTGTTCTATTAATCCATCTATACAGACCTCCATCAGGTTGCAAACTGAATATATTTTTTTCTGCATCTACCTCTGAAAAAATATTGGGCTTCTAGCTGTGTGTGGGACTTGTTGTATTAGTCCATCTATACTGACCTCCATCAGGTTGCAAACTGAATATATTTTTTTCTGCATCTACCTCTGAAAAAATATTGGGCTTCTAGATGTGTGTGGGACTTGTTGTATTAGTCCATCTAGACTGACCTCCATCAGGTTGCAAACTGAATATATTTTTTCTGCATCTAGCTCTGAAAAAATATTGGGCTTCTAGCTGTGTGTGGGACTTGTTCTATTAATCCATCTATACAGACCTCCATCAGGTTGCAAACTGAATATATTTTTTTCTGCATCTACCTCTGAAAAAATATTGGGCTTCTAGCTGTGTGTGGGATTTGTTGTATTAGTCCATCTATACTGACCTCCATCAGGTTGCAAACTGAATATATTTTTTTCTGCATCTACCTCTGAAAAAATATTGGGCTTCTAGCTGTGTGTGGGACTTGTTCTATTAATCCATCTATACAGACCTCCATCAGGTTGCAAACTGAATATATTTTTTTCTGCATCTAGCTCTGAAAAAATATTGGGCTTCTAGCTGTGTGTGGGACTTGTTCTATTAATCCATCTATACAGACCTCCATCAGGTTGCAAACTGAATATATTTTTTTCTGCATCTACCTCTGAAAAAATATTGGGCTTCTAGCTGTGTGTGGGACTTGTTCTATTAATCCATCTATACAGTCCTCCATCAGGTTGCAAACTGAATATATTTTTTTCTGCATCTACCTCTGAAAAAATATTGGGCTTTTAGCTGTGTGTGGGACTTGTTCTATTAATCAATCTATACAGACCTCCATCAGGTTGCAAACTGAATATATTTTTTTCTGCATCTACCTCTGAAAAAATATTGGGCTTCTAGCTGTGTGTGGGACTTGTTCTATTAATCCATCTATACAGACCTCCATCAGGTTGCAAACTGAATATATTTTTTTCTGCATCTACCTCTGAAAAAATATTGGGCTTCTAGCTGTGTGTGGGACTTGTTGTATTAGTCCATCTATACTGACCTCCATCAGGTTGCAAACTGAATATATTTTTTTCTGCATCTACCTCTGAAAAAATATTGGGCTTCTAGCTGTGTGTGGGACTTGTTGTATTAGTCCATCTATACTGACCTCCATCAGGTTGCAAACTGAATATATTTTTTTCTGCATCTACCTCTGAAAAAATATTGGGCTTCTAGCTGTGTGTGGGACTTGTTGTATTAGTCCATCTATACTGACCTCCATCAGGTTGCAAACTGAATATATTTTTTTCTGCATCTAGCTCTGAAAAAATATTGGGCTTCTAGCTGTGTGTGGGACTTGTTCTATTAATCCATCTATACAGACCTCCATCAGGTTGCAAACTGAATATATTTTTTTCTGCATCTACCTCTGAAAAAATATTGGGCTTCTAGCTGTGTGTGGGATTTGTTGTATTAGTCCATCTATACTGACCTCCATCAGGTTGCAAACTGAATATATTTTTTTCTGCATCTACCTCTGAAAAAATATTGGGCTTCTAGCTGTGTGTGGGACTTGTTCTATTAAAACATCTATACAGACCTCCATCAGGTTACAAACTGAATATATTTTTTTCTGCATCTAGCTCTGAAAAAATATTGGGCTTCTAGCTGTGTGTGGGAATTGTTCTATTAATCCATCTATACAGACCTCCATCAGGTTGCAAACTGAATATATTTTTTTCTGCATCTACCTCTGAAAAAATATTGGGCTTCTAGCTGTGTGTGGGACTTGTTCTATTAATCCATCTATACAGTCCTCCATCAGGTTGCAAACTGAATATATTTTTTTCTGCATCTACCTCTGAAAAAATATTGGACTTTTAGCTGTGTGTGGGACTTGTTCTATTAATCCATCTATACAGACCTCCATCAGGTTGCAAACTGAATATGTTTTTTCTGCATCTAGCTCTGAAAAAATATTGGGCTTCTAGCTGTGTGTGGGACTTGTTCTATTAATCCATCTATACAGACCTCCATCAGGTTGCAAACTGAATAAATTTTTTTCTGCATCTACCTCTTAAAAAATATTGGGCTTCTAGCTGTGTGTGGGACTTGTTCTATTAATCCATCTATACAGACCTCCATCAGGTTGCAAACTGAATATATTTTTTTCTGCATCTACCTCTGAAAAAATATTGGGCTTCTAGCTGTGTGTGGGACTTGTTGTATTAGTCCATCTATACTGACCTCCATCAGGTTGCAAACTGAATATATTTTTTTCTGCATCTACCTCTGAAAAAATATTGGGCTTCTAGCTGTGTGTGGGACTTGTTGTATTAGTCCATCTATACTGACCTCCATCAGGTTGCAAACTGAATATTTTTTTTCTGCATCTAGCTCTGAAAAAATATTGGGCTTCTAGCTGTGTGTGGGACTTTTTCTATTAATCCATCTATACAGACCTCCATCAGGTTGCAAACTGAATATATTTTTTTCTGCATCTACCTCTGAAAAATATTGGGCTTCTAGCTGTGTGTGGGATTTGTTGTATTAGTCCATCTATACTGACCTCCATCAGGTTGCAAACTGAATATATTTTTTTCTGCATCTACCTCTGAAAAAATATTGGGCTTCTAGCTGTGTGTGGGACTTGTTCTATTAATCCATCTATACAGACCTCCATCAGGTTGCAAACTGAATATATTTTTTTCTGCATCTAGCTCTGAAAAAATATTGGGCTTCTAGCTGTGTGTGGGACTTGTTCTATTAATCCATCTATACAGACCTCCATCAGGTTGCAAACAGAATATATTTTTTTCTGCATCTACCTCTGAAAAAATATTGGGCTTCTAGCTGTGTGTGGGACTTGTTCTATTAATCCATCTATACAGACCTCCATCAGGTTGCAAACTGAATATATTTTTTTCTGCATCTACCTCTGAAAAAATATTGGGCTTCTAGCTGTGTGTGGGACTTGTTCTATTAATCCATCAATACAGACCTCCATCAGGTGGCAAACTGAATATATTTTTTTCTGCATCTACCTCTGAAAAAATATTGGGCTTCTAGCTGTGTGTGGGACTTGTTCTATTAATCCATCTATACAGACCTCCATCAGGTTGCAAACTGAATATATTTTTTTCTGCATCTACCTCTGAAAAAATATTGGGCTTCTAGCTGTGTGTGGGACTTGTTGTATTAGTCCATCTATACTGACCTCCATCAGGTTGCAAACTGAATATATTTTTTTCTGCATCTACCTCTGAAAAAATATTGGGCTTCTAGCTGTGTGTGGGACTTGTTGTATTAGTCCATCTATACTGACCTCCATCAGGTTGCAAACTGAATATTTTTTTTCTGCATCTAGCTCTGAAAAAATATTGGGCTTCTAGCTGTGTGTGGGACTTTTTCTATTAATCCATCTATACAGACCTCCATCAGGTTGCAAACTGAATATATTTTTTTCTGCATCTACCTCTGAAAAATATTGGGCTTCTAGCTGTGTGTGGGATTTGTTGTATTAGTCCATCTATACTGACCTCCATCAGGTTGCAAACTGAATATATTTTTTTCTGCATCTACCTCTGAAAAAATATTGGGCTTCTAGCTGTGTGTGGGACTTGTTCTATTAATCCATCTATACAGACCTCCATCAGGTTGCAAACTGAATATATTTTTTTCTGCATCTAGCTCTGAAAAAATATTGGGCTTCTAGCTGTGTGTGGGACTTGTTCTATTAATCCATCTATACAGACCTCCATCAGGTTGCAAACAGAATATATTTTTTTCTGCATCTACCTCTGAAAAAATATTGGGCTTCTAGCTGTGTGTGGGACTTGTTCTATTAATCCATCTATACAGACCTCCATCAGGTTGCAAACTGAATATATTTTTTTCTGCATCTACCTCTGAAAAAATATTGGGCTTCTAGCTGTGTGTGGGACTTGTTCTATTAATCCATCTATACAGACCTCCATCAGGTGGCAAACTGAATATATTTTTTTCTGCATCTACCTCTGAAAAAATATTGGGCTTCTAGCTGTGTGTGGGACTTGTTCTATTAATCCATCTATACAGACCTCCATCAGGTTGCAAACTGAATATATTTTTTTCTGCATCTACCTCTGAAAAAATATTGGGCTTCTAGCTGTGTGTGGGACTTGTTCTATTAATCCATCTATACAGACCTCCTTCAGGTTGCAAACTGAATATATTTTTTTCTGCATCTACCTCTGAAAAAATATTGGGCTTCTAGCTGTGTGTGGGACTTGTTCTATTAATCCATCTATACAGACCTCCATCAGGTTGCAAACTGAATATATTTTTTTCTGCATCTACCTCTGAAAAAATATTGGGCTTCTAGCTGTGTGTGGGACTTGTTCTATTAATCCATCTATACAGACCTCCATCAGGTTGCAAACTGAATATATTTTTTTCTGCATCTACCTCTGAAAAAATATTGGGCTTCTAGCTGTGTGTGGGACTTGTTCTATTAATCCATCTATACAGACCTCCATCAGGTTGCAAACTGAATATATTTTTTTCTGCATCTACCTCTGAAAAAATATTGGGCTTCTAGCTGTGTGTGGGACTTGTTCTATTAATCCATTTATACAGACCTCCATCAGGTTGCAAACTGAATATATTTTTTTCTGCATCTACCTCTGAAAAAATATTGGGCTTCTAGCTGTGTGTGGGACTTGTTCTATTAATCCATCTATACAGACCTCCATCAGGTTGCAAACTGAATATATTTTTTTCTGCATCTACCTCTGAAAAATTATTGGGCTTCTAGCTGTGTTTGGGACTTGTTCTATTAATCCATCTATACAGACCTCCATCAGGTTGAAAACTGAATATATTTTTTTCTGCATCTACCTCTGAAAAAATATTGGGCTTCTAGCTGTGTGTGGGACTTGTTGTATTAGTCCATCTATACTGACCTCCATCAGGTTGCAAACTGAATATATTTTTTTCTGCATCTACCTCTGAAAAAATATTGGGCTTCTAGCTGTGTGTGGGACTTGTTGTATTAGTCCATCTATACTGACCTCCATCAGGTTGCAAACTGAATATATTTTTTTCTGCATCTACCTCTGAAAAAATATTGGGCTTCTAGCTGTGTGTGGGACTTGTTCTATTAATCCATCTATACAGACCTCCATCAGGTTGCAAATTGAATATAATTTTTTTCTGCATCTAACCCAGCCAATAGTTTTGGCCTAATACCACAGTTTGGCCACTCAGCTCTGCTCGGTTCCCATCCATTGTTTTTTTGTGCAAACAACTCCAGAGTTGTGAATTAGTTAACCACCAAAATGAGTGGAAAAAGGCCTGCTGCTGGTGGAAAGGGGAATAGGCGTGTTGGGAAGGGGAAAAAAGGTTGTGTCCGTGGGGTAGGTGTTAAAGCAACAGTAACATCTGCAGAAGAAAGACCATCTTCCAGCCAAACTAAAATGTCTACTTCTTTTAGCGTACAATGTGATAAGATCCCTTTCTTACGGCCACGCCAATCGCTACAAATTCCAGATGAGGCACAAAAACAGCAGGTGCTTCAACGGATATCAAGTGCTCCTTTAACTGGGCTCTCCTCCACATCAACTTCAACATCACAAATACTCCAGTCCTCAAAGGTATCACCCCAATCGCACTTGCTTCCTCACAGCTCCCAAATCTCCAGCTGCCCGTCTGAGTATGAGGTAGAACAGATGGTTGAGTCTGCAGAGCTGTTTACTCATACTATAGCCTGGGAATCAGAGGTCGACTCCAGCGCTTCTGTGAATCCAGACGAGGAAATGATCTGCACTGATGCCCAGAATCTTTATGAGTCGGATCCAGGACCAGAGGCAGAAGGTTCCGACCATAATGTAGACCGTCATTCCCAAACTGTAACTCCTGTTGGTGGAGACAATGAGGAAGACGATGATAAGACTCAAATACCTGATTGGAGCGACAACTTTAGTTTTTTGTCAGGGCAGGAACAGGTTGGCTCTGAGGACGACGGGTGTGATAACGCACAGGGTGATGATGATGAGGTTGGAGATCCCACTTACTGTCAACCCACAGTCAGCCAAGAGATGAGGTCAGCAGAGGAGGTGGAGAAAGATGCTAGTGACGACGAGGTCAGGTTGCGCCTTCCTGGACAGAGACGTAGTACTGGAAGCACGTCAACAACTGCATCCTCAAACACAACTCTGCCTCTCACCACAAGTCGTGGTGGCTCTTCAGGTCGCATGGGTGCTAAGCCTTGCATAGCCTGGGCATTTTTTCAGATCGATAAAGATGACCCAACTCGTGTTATCTGTAACATTTGTCAGCAAAAGCTAAGTAGGGGCCAAAAAATACATAGTTTGAGTACTTCATGCATGAACCGGCACATGGACATGAAGCATAAGTTGCAGTGGGAAGCTCAGTGTGCTACAATGCGGCCTAGCCGGCCGGGCCAACCACCGTCTGCCATATCTTGTGCATCCGTGGCCTCTTCATCCTCTGTGACTGGGGGGACAGCAGTCACACCTGTTTTGGGGCGCAGACCTGCCACCTCTTTACCCGCAACAGCCAGCGTGATTGGCAGGTCATCATTTTCTTTGGAGGTGGTAACACCAGCTGGTGTTGAGCGCTGTCCGACATCGATAGCACCACCTTTGGATCAAGGCAACCTAACATGTCCGCCTGCATCTTCCTCACAGACCGGCAGTTTGCCGGGGACACCCTTATCAACCCCGTCTAAGCACAATAGCCAGCCCTCGGTCCCTCAGATGTGGACAAGTAAAAGACCATTTCCTCCTAGCCATGAGAAAGCTAAGAGGTTGAATTTCACCATCTGCAAGCTCTTGGCTACAGAAATGCTGCCTTTCCGCCTGGTGGACACAGAGGATTTTCGAGACCTTTTGTCCGTCGCAGTGCCCCAGTACCAGATGCCCAGTCGGCACTACTTCTCAAAGAAAGGTGTGCCTGCGCTCCACCAGCATGTCGCACACAACATCACCGCTTCTTTGAGAAACTCTGTGTGTGACAGGGTGCATTTCACCACAGACACTTGGACGAGTAGGCATGGACAGGGGCGTTACATGTCGCTGACTGGGCACTGGGTAACTATGGTGACAGCAGGACAAGGGGCTGCTGTCCAAGTCTTGCCGTCCCCACGAGTTGTGCGTCAATCCTCTTTATGTCAAAGTTCCTCCACTGCTTCTGCCTCCTCAACCTCCTCTCGGTCTTCCACCTGCACCCAAAGCCTGTCTGGTCATGCCACAAGCTTTCTAACTGCGCAGAAGGGATCCTGCACACCTCCTTACTATGCTGGCAGTAGGGCTCAACGTCATCAGGCGGTTTTTACATTGAAATGTCTGGGAAATGTGAGTCACACAGCTGAGGAGTTGTGGTCAGCTCTGGAGAACCAATTTCATGAATGGTTGTCTCCACTGGACCTGAAACCAGGGAAGGCCGTGTGCGACAATGCTGCAAACCTGGGTGCGGCCCTTCGCCGGGGCAATGTCACACACGTGCCTTGTATGGCTCACGTGTTGAACCTGGTTGTCCAGCAATTTTTAGCCCACTATCCCAGACTAGATGACCTTCTGCAGAGGGCACGGTCGCTGTGTGCTCACTTCCGCCGTTCGCATCCCGCAGCTCAGCGACTTACATCTCTACAGAAGTCGTTGGGCCTGCCACTTCACCGGCTAAAATGCGATGTGCCTACCCGGTGGAATTCAACTCTGCACATGTTGCAGCGACTGTGGCAGCACCGACAAGCCCTGGTGAAATACGTGCTGACGTATAGCCTGGGCCAACGAGATTCAGAGGTGGGGCAAATCACGCTGGAGGAGTGGTCTCAGATCAGGGACCTATGCACCCTTCTGCACAGTTTTGAAATGGCGACGAAGATGTTTAGTGCTGACGATGCAATTATCAGCATGACTATTCCGGTGATTTACATGCTGGAGCACATGTTAAACAGAATTCGGAGTCAGGTGGTGGCACAAGAGGAGGTGGAGGAAGTAGAGGAGGAGGAGTTGTATGCGGAAGGGCTAACATCTGCAAGGTCCAGACGGTCGGCAGCACCAAGGTGGCAGGCATGTGAGGGTGGGGGAGATGGTTTTACCAGGGCGCATGGTAGCAGCCAAACTAGTGAGGAAGGTGCAGGAGCCCAGGAAGAAGTGGAAGACGAACTGATGGAAGACTCATCAGATGAGGGAGACCTTGATCACATTTCTGTTGTGCGAGGTTGGGGGGAGAGGACAGAGGAAGGAAGCATGATTGTTACCTCGCCACCAACACAACAGGGACTTGGTGCTCCTGGATGCGCAAAACACATGAGTGCCTTCTTGCTGCACTACCTGCAACATGACCCTCGAATTGTGAGAATTAGAAATAATCCTGACTACTGGGTTGCCACACTGTTAGATCCCCGGTACAAAAGTAAATTTGCAGAAATTATTCCTGCCATAGAAAGGGATGCACGCATGCAGGAGTATCAGCAGAGACTGTTGCAGAATCTTACATGTGCTTTTCCACAAAACACCAGTGGTGCACGTAGTGAATCTCACAGTCCCAACTTGCCAACCGTGGGACCGTCAAGTGTTCAGCACTCAAACCATAACAGAACCACAGTATCTGCTGGTAACATCAATTTTGCGGAATCATTTCACCACTTTTTTAGCCCATCCTTTGCAAGGCCACAGGAGTCAAGAAGTCTGACACATAGTCAACGCCTAGAGACGATGGTACAGGAGTATCTCCAAGTAAACATTGAAGCCACGACTGTGTCACTGAACCCTTGCTCTTTTTGGGCTTCCAATCTGGATAAATGGCCGGAGCTAGCCACTTACGCCTTGGAGATCTTGTCATGCCCCGCAGCCAGCGTTCTGTCTGAACGTGTGTTCAGCGCTGCTGGTGGTGTGCTGACAGATAAGCGCACGCGGCTCTCCACTGATAATGTAGACAGACTCACGTTCATAAAGATGAAAAAATCATGGATCCGAAACGACTTTTCTACCCCTGTGTCATCCTGGGGAGAGTAAAAGCTTGATGATTGGTTAAAATCACCCTACCAACCGTTTTAAGCTTTCAAATTACTAATCATGTTTATCTGTATCTTGGCTGGAAAATAATTTGGGCTTTGTAGCAGTGTGCTGCACTGATTCTATTAGGCCATCTATAATAAGCTCCACCAGATTTAAAATTACTAATCATGTTTATCTGTATCTTGACTGGAAAATGATTTGGGCTTTGTAGCAGTGTGCAGCACTGATCCTATTAGGCCATCTATACTAAAGCTTCACCAGATTTAAAATTAATAATAATTTTTAGCTGCATCTAGCCCGGAAAATAATTTTGGGGCTCCGAGATGCGCAAGACACATAAGTGCCTTCTTGCTGCACTACCTGCAGCATGACCCTCATATTGTCAGAATTCGAAGTAATCATGACTACTGGGTTGCCACACTCTTAGATCCCCCAAACTTTTCGATCAACCTTTTCATTTTAATAAAGACCAAAAAAATGGTCATTTTTGAAATTATAAGCATTAGTGTTATGCACACGCCCGGACTGACTGGCGTGTGCGGGTGTTGTGGTTCCACTGGACCATGGACCGGAGAGTGCCTGGAGGGGCGTGACTAAGTATCTGGCCGATCCGACCAAGGTGGCACGACGGCATACGACGCCAGTGCACCAGGGAGAAACCGGGCAGAGGGACCAGGTGCTACTCCAGGTCAAACTCCGGACACGGGGGTTGACCCACACTGGGATTACTGGAACAGGCAGGTTAGGCTGGCACAGACTGGTGGATGTAAGCAAACACGGCAGGTATGCAGATGGGTGGATACAGGCGAGTATGCAGGCAGGGAGGTACTGGCCGAAAGGACGGGCTGGAGCACAGAAAGGTTAAGACCCAGTACAGACTGGGTCACAGAACCGCAGATGCGGTAGACAACCACAGCAGAGAGGGAACGCCCAAAGCGGTGGGCAAGAACAGAGCAGGACAGGACTGCCGGAGCAGCGGGCAGAAGCAGGGCAGGACAGGACTGCCGGAGCAGCGGGCAGAAGCAGGGCAGGACAGGACTGCCGGAGCAGCGGGCAGAAGCAGGGCAGGACAGGACTGCCGGAGCAGTGGGCAGAAGCAGGGCAGGACAGGACTGCCGGAGCAGTGAACAAAAGGGTCAGAGCGGAGCAAGGCTGCCGGAGCAGTGAGCAAAAGGGTCAGAGCGGAGCAAGGCTGCCGGAGCAGTGAGCAAGGAGTCAGAGCAGGACGGACAGGGCTCTGTTCACACGGAACAGACAGGAAGGGAAAGGCAGAGCCAGATACCCACAGGGTATTTGCAGTGAAGTAGCGAGTGGACCACAAACTCACAAACGGGAGTACAGAGACAACAAGCAGGAGTTAGGTACGAGTTCAGACTCTGCAGAAAAAGGAAAGGAACGGACATAGAGGCAAAACAGGTAAAGGATAGGAGAGAGTTCAGACTGGAACTGAGTGTACGAAAGAGACCGACACTGCAGCGGGATACAGGAGCGGGTCTGGGAATACGGCCCCCAGAGAGGCGGGACGAACAGGCAAGGAGCGTGTTCAGACAGGACAGACAAGATACAGGAACGGATCTAGGTAATCGGCCCCTAGAAGGCGGGAGGAACAGGCTAGGAGCGTGTTCAGACAGGCCTGGAAATACAGCCTCCAGGAAAGGCAGCAGGCAAGAGTACACAGACAGGACTCAGTTCAGACACGGGAACTGACACCGCAAGGCAGGAGACATAGACAGGACTCAGTTCAGACAGGAACAGATACCGCAAGGCAGGGACACAAACAGGACTCTGTTCAGACGGGAACAGATACCACAAGGCAGAGACACAAACAGGACTCTGTTCAGACGGGAACAGATACCGCAAGGCACAGACAGGCAGATCTAGGAATACGGCCCTTAGAAGGCGAAAGAACAGGCAAGAAGCGTGTTCACAAGAACAGACCACAGTTCAGACACAGAACTGGAAAACAGGCAGGAAAACAGGATAGGACCTGGCATGTCAGAGACAAAAAGCCGACTGACAGGACACAATGCTCAGGCGCCATCTTGAGGAAGAAGGTGGTATAAATACCCAAAGATGGACAGCAATAGGCTGAAGGTGCAACAGGGGCGTGTCCG
Source organism: Phyllobates terribilis (assembly GCF_046119375.1). Taxonomy (NCBI): domain Eukaryota; kingdom Metazoa; phylum Chordata; class Amphibia; order Anura; family Dendrobatidae; genus Phyllobates; species Phyllobates terribilis. Next base: position 105,017,269 of record NW_027362767.1, read on the forward strand.
CAGCAGGTACAAGAAACAGGAAGTTCAGCGGGCGTCGCCCTATGCAGCCAAAACAGACAAACAGACAGCAAGGAGGGAAGCCAGAGAGACATTCTGGACTGGAGATCAAGTGCGCGCTCTTGCACAGTGGGAGATGGACCACCATGCAAGGACGCCGCCAGGTATGTTACAGTACCCCCCCCCCCCTTACGCCCCCTCTTCTTCAGGCCTGCCAGAATCTTCCGCAGGGAATTCGAGGACCAGTCGTTCACTTCAAGGAGATCACTTCCACTGTCCACAGGAAAAATTGATCTCATCTGGTTAGCTAGGATGCTACCTCCTATCCAGCCATCCTTAGCAACAGACGAAACGGGTGGAGTACCAGGAACAGCACACAAGGAAGTCTCTCTCCACATATTTTCAGGTGGCACCCCAGAGGGTACAGGAGACAACTGGAAGTCCCTCACCGGGTTGGAGGGGGACAGAGACTTGGGGGTAATCTCTGCTTCGAGGTACATCTTGTCAAGCTCACAGGAAGAAATAGACGGGTTATCAGGTACATAATGAGGAAAAGTCACTGTCTCTTTATTATCTGGTGGTACCCCGGAGAATTCAGGAAACAACTGGAGGTCCTCCGCCAGGTCAGAAGAGTGCAGAGGCTCAGAGAAAACATCTGCTTCAGAGTACACTAGGTCGGACTCACTGGAGGAAGCAGGCGAGGTATCGGGTACCGAGTATAGGAAAGTCTCTGTCCATTCACCACCAGGTGGCACCCCGAAGGGTTCTGGAGACAACTGGAGGTCCTCCGCCTGGTCAGAGGGGTGTAGAGACTCAAGGGTAACCTCTGCTTCAGAGTACACAAGGTCGGACTCACTGGACGAAGCAAGCGAGGTATCAGATCCAGGATATAGGAAAGTCTCTGTCCATTCACCACCAGGTGGCACCCCGAAGGGTTCTGGAGACAACTGGAGGTCCTCCGCCTGGTCGGAGGGGTGTAGAGACTCGGGAGTAACCTCTGCTTCGGAGTACACTAGGTTGGACTCACTGGACGAAGCGAGCGAGGTATCAGGTACAGAGTAAAGGAGAGTCTCTGTCCTTTCGCTACCAGGTAGCACCCCGAAGGGTTCTGGAGATAACTGGAGGTCCTCCGCCTGGTCGGAGGGGTGTAGAGACTCGGGAGTAACCTCTGCTTCGGAGTACACTAGGTTGGACTCACTGGACGAAGCGAGCGAGGTATCAGGTACAGAGTATAGGAGAGTCTCTGTCCTTTCGCTACCAGGTAGCACCCCGAAGGGTTCTGGAGACAACTGGAGGTCCTCCGCCTGGTCGGAGGGGTGTAGAGACTCGGGGGTAACTACCACTTTGGGGTACCCATTGTCAGGCTCACAGGACGAAGCGGACAAAGTATCGAGTACCGAGTGTAGAGAAGTCTCTCTCCATTTGTCATCGAGTGGTATCCCAGAGGATTCAGGAGGCAACAGGGGGTCCTCTGCCAGGTAGTAGAGGTGCACAGACTCAGAGGTAACCACAGCTTTGGAGCATCCTTGGACATGCACACCGGTTAAAGTGGGTGAAGCATCTGATGCCGGGTGCAGGAAGTTCTCCTGTGTGGAGTCTGGATGGGCAGAAGTCTCTTCGGGCAGGAGAACCGGAGCACTACCCACGCACATTACCCGTTGGGGCTTCTCCGGGATACAGGGAGATGAAGCTTCAGTAGGGACTTCAAGGTAGGGGTCAGGAGGTCTCAGGGAGGACAGACCCTGGCGTGACGGCTTGCCTCTACGTCTAGCACGTCTGGACTGCCTCTTGAGGTTGGGAGAAGTATTCCGGAAAGCGTAGTCACCCTGTGAGGATTCTGGGTGGGCAGTAGTCTCATTGGGCTGGAGGACTATTGCGCTACCCACACACATTACCCATCGGGGCTGCTCCGGGATATTGGGAGGTGAAGCTTCAGCAGGAGCCTCCGGGTTAGGATCATCGAAGACCATTAGAAAGGCCACCAGGAAGGCCATTAGGTCCAGGAGGATCGGATCCTGTGTTTCATATAGGGGGTTGATCCATTCCAAGGCATCACCCGCCAGGTAAGACATAATGAATGCCACCTTAACCCGATCGGTGGGAAAACATAGAGGGTAGAACTTGAAGTGTAGCATGCATTGCTCCACAAATGCACGACTTTGTCTTGGATCCCCATAGTAACGTGGCGGATCCGCAGGAACGAGAGCAGATAGATCCATCTGGACGGGTGCGTAATTCGCCTGGAACTCAGCTGAGAAAAAAAAATAAATTTTATTTATTTATATTTAATGCATGTATTCGCTGGAAAACTTCTCAGAGAGCGAAGGCCGTGGGGCTCAACGGGAACCATGGCCTGAGCATGCTGTTATGCACACGCCCGGACTGACTGGCGTGTGCGGGTGTTGTGGTTCCACTGGACCATGGACCGGAGAGTGCCTGGAGGGGCGTGACTAAGTATCTGGCCGATCCGACCAAGGTGGCACGACGGCATACGACGCCAGTGCACCAGGGAGAAACCGGGCAGAGGGACCAGGTGCTACTCCAGGTCAAACTCCGGACACGGGGGTTGACCCACACTGGGATTACTGGAACAGGCAGGTTAGGCTGGCACAGACTGGTGGATGTAAGCAAACACGGCAGGTATGCAGATGGGTGGATACAGGCGAGTATGCAGGCAGGGAGGTACTGGCCGAAAGGACGGGCTGGAGCACAGAAAGGTTAAGACCCAGTACAGACTGGGTCACAGAACCGCAGATGCGGTAGACAACCACAGCAGAGAGGGAACGCCCAAAGCGGTGGGCAAGAACAGAGCAGGACGGGGCTGCAGGAGCAGCGAGCACAAGCAGGGCAGGACAGGACTGCCGGAGCAGCGGGCAGAAGCAGGGCAGGACAGGACTGCCGGAGCAGCGGGCAGAAGCAGGGCAGGACAGGACTGCCGGAGCAGCGGGCAGAAGCAGGGCAGGACAGGACTGCCGGAGCAGCAGGCAGAAGCAGGGCAGGACAGGACTGCCGGAGCAGCGGGCAGAAGCAGGGCAGGACAGGACTGCCGGAGCAGCGGGCAGAAGCACGGCAGGACAGGACTGCCGGAGCAGCGGGCAGAAGCAGGGCAGGACAGGACTGCCGGAGCAGCGGGCAGAAGCAGGGCAGGACAGGACTGCCGGAGCAGCGGGCAGAAGCAGGGCAGGACAGGACTGCCGGAGCAGTGGGCAGAAGCAGGGCAGGACAGGACTGCCGGAGCAGTGAACAAAAGGGTCAGAGCGGAGCAAGGCTGCCGGAGCAGTGAGCAAAAGGGTCAGAGCGGAGCAAGGCTGCCGGAGCAGTGAGCAAGGAGTCAGAGCAGGACGGACAGGGCTCTGTTCACACGGAACAGACAGGAAGGGAAAGGCAGAGCCAGATACCCACAGGGTATTTGCAGTGAAGTAGCGAGTGGACCACAAACTCACAAACGGGAGTACAGAGACAACAAGCAGGAGTTAGGTACGAGTTCAGACTCTGCAGAAAAAGGAAAGGAACGGACATAGAGGCAAAACAGGTAAAGGATAGGAGAGAGTTCAGACTGGAACTGAGTGTACGAAAGAGACCGACACTGCAGCGGGATACAGGAGCGGGTCTGGGAATACGGCCCCCAGAGAGGCGGGACGAACAGGCAAGGAGCGTGTTCAGACAGGACAGACAAGATACAGGAACGGATCTAGGTAATCGGCCCCTAGAAGGCAGGAGGAACAGGCTAGGAGCGTGTTCAGACAGGCCTGGAAATACAGCCTCCAGGAAAGGCAGCAGGCAAGAGTACACAGACAGGACTCAGTTCAGACACGGGAACTGACACCGCAAGGCAGGAGACATAGACAGGACTCAGTTCAGACAGGAACAGATACCGCAAGGCAGGGACACAAACAGGACTCTGTTCAGACGGGAACAGATACCACAAGGCAGAGACACAAACAGGACTCTGTTCAGACGGGAACAGATACCGCAAGGCACAGACAGGCAGATCTAGGAATACGGCCCTTAGAAGGCGAAAGAACAGGCAAGAAGCGTGTTCACAAGAACAGACCACAGTTCAGACACAGAACTGGAAAACAGGCAGGAAAACAGGATAGGACCTGGCATGTCAGAGACAAAAAGCCGACTGACAGGACACAATGCTCAGGCGCCATCTTGAGGAAGAAGGTGGTATAAATACCCAAAGATGGACAGCAATAGGCTGAAGGTGCAACAGGGGCGTGTCCGCAGCAGGTACAAGAAACAGGAAGTTCAGCGGGCGTCGCCCTATGCAGCCAAAACAGACAAACAGACAGCAAGGAGGGAAGCCAGAGAGACATTCTGGACTGGAGATCAAGTGCGCGCTCTTGCACAGTGGGAGATGGACCACCATGCAAGGACGCCGCCAGGTATGTTACAATTAGCAGGTTGTTAGAAACTGAAATCAAACAGTTTACAACTCAAAACTTTATTCTAGGTGATGTTACATTTTCACATAGGACCCCTTGTTCGAAAGGAGCTTCTGAACTCTCTCGTCCATTGAATTTGTCAGGTTTTGGATGGTTTCTGCTTCAATTGTTTTGCATGAGGACAGAATACCCTCCCAGAGCTGTTGCTTAGATGTGAACTGCCTCCCGCCATCATAGACACTCCTTTTAATGATGCTCCAAAGGTTCTGAATGGGGTAAAGGTCAGGGGAGCATGGGGGTCACACCATAAGTTTGTCCCCTTTTATGCCCATATCAGCCAGAGATGCAGATGTTTTATGTGCAGCATGAGATGGTGCATTATCATGCAGAAAAATGATCTTGCTGTGAAATACACGGTTCTTCTTCTTGAACCATGGCAGGAAGTGCTGTTTGAGAAAATCCACATACATTATGGAGTTCATCTTTAGCGCCTTCAGGGATCCTAAAGGGGCCGACAATCTCTCTCCCCATGATTCCAGCCCAAAACATTACTCCACTTCCTCCTTGTTGGCGCTGTAGCCGTGTTTGCGTGGGGTGTCCATCAACCAGCCATCCTCCACTCCATCCATCTGGACCATCGAGCACTGCACGGCACTCATCCGTGAACAAAACAGTTTTGAAATCAGTCTTCATGTAATGTTTGGCCCACTGGAGCCATTTCTGCTTGTGTGAAGTGGATAGAGGAGGTCGACAGGATGGCGTATGCACAGCTGCAAACCTCTGAAGGACCCTGCATCTTGTTGTTCGGGGGACGTTGGAGGCACAAGCAGCTTCAAAAACTTGTCTGCTGCTATGACAAGGCTTTTTTGCCGCTGCTCTTTCAACCTGACGTAATTGCCTGTAGGAAAGAGTCCTCAATTTGCCCTTATCAGCACGCACACGTGTGTACTGTGAATCAGCTACATACTTCTTGATTGCCAAGACACTTCATCCTGATCATCGCACAATGTTGATTGTAGTCATGCCTTGACCTAAACACTCCACAATTTGTTGCTTCTCAGCAGCCGACACATCCTTTTTCTTTCCCATTTTGGCAGAAAATGTAGGCTGCTTAATAATGTGAGAGAGCCTTCTTAAGTAGTCTTGCCTTTCATTGGACACACCTGCCAAACTAATTAGCACAGGTGTCTGCAATTGCTTACAGTGATATAAAGAGCCCTGACACACATCACCATCAATGAGTTTAACTGACAAACAAACAAATTCTTCCCTTATCACTCCTAAACACTTTTTGCATAATAATTTGGAACACAGTGTACATGTGCTTTTCCACAAAACACCAGTGGTTCACGTAGTGAATCTTACAGTTCTAACTTGCCAACCGTGGTCTGTATGGAGTTGTTCAATAAAGGGCCCAAAATTAAGATAACATAGATGGGAGAGGTCTCTATGAATAGGAATTCCTAAGTATTTGATACCCTGTGAGGGCCAGGCAAAGGGAAAGTTGGACTGGATGGAATCCTATATGGATTTGGGGAGGGAGACATCGAAGGCCTCAGACTTCGCTGCATTGATTTTAAAATTTGACCATGTAACAAAGTGATCTATTTCAGCCATAACAGCATGGATGGATATATGTGATTGAGTGATATATACTAGGACATCATCAGCAAATAGAGAGCACTTGTACTCGGTGCCTCCCACCTCAATCCACCTAATATTGGGGTTATGGCGAATTGATGAGATCAGGTGCTCCGTCACTAGGATGTATAAGAGAGGGGACAGAGGACATCCCTGCCTTGTCCCATTGGTGATTGTGAAAGGTGATGAAAATGTTCTGATGCACCCCCTGGGCCTTGGGACACCCGGAGCCGGACCCTTTTTGGTGGATGCTGGTGGTTGTAGTCTTCGTGGCGGCGACCCGGTTCCATGGCTCAGGGTGGTCAAACCAGTGGCGGAACTATTTATGTGGTTTTGATGTTTAAATGTCCGACTACGCCACCCGTGGATTGCGGTCAGAGTGAACCGCCGCTGCAGGGCAGACCGCTGAGGCTGGTGTTGTGGGTGCAGCAGAGCGTAGCATAACTCCCCACGGGAGGAGTATAGCCTCAGGGCAGTGTATGCGGAGGATGGGGGTGATGGTGCAGGTCAGCAGCAGTAACGATACGGAGTCAGTGATGCAGTCCAGGGCCTTTACTCACAGTTCTTATTATCCAGACCACGTCTGCAGGTAACGGCTGCCCACGTCGTACTGTGCTCACCAGGTGAGGGGCTCAGACAACTCCCAGATAACTTTGGAGCGCTTCACAGGACCCCCTTTGTGTGTCCTTTGTCTGGCCTTTCTTACCAACCCTTCTGTCCGGCTGCCTCGGGCCTCCTCTTGGTAAACTTGGTGCCAGTTTCCCTGACCCTATGTGGTGCCTTCCTAGCGGGTGTAGCGAGGGGCTGCGCCACATAAAATGTCACAGCCTCCGGTTTCTAGCTGAGGGTCGTTTCCTGCCTCCACTAGTTTCGGGGACCGGTCTCCCCCTTTGGCCTGACCCCTCCACGCAGGTGGATTCGGGCGTGCGGTGGCGACTAGCCCGTCCGCACCCCTGGGATCCCTTCATTCCTCGTTCCTGGAGCCTTCTCCGCTCCTCTTCCTTCCTTCTCCCTCTTCCAGGCCTGGGCCTCTGTTACTAGGCCCGCCTCCGGAGCAGAGCTCATGCAGAGCCCCTGCTCCCTGCCACTTCTGCTCAGACTTCTCTGCACTGAACTAAGATGGTGCCCACCTTTTATACTCCCTTCTCAATGCACCCAGGAACTGCTTTCTCCCTGCTCCTGCACTACAGGGTTCCCCTTCCTCAGTGTTCCCTCCCCCCACTCCAGCCAGGGACAGGGACTGTCGTACCCATCTCAGAGGCATATTGGTCGCCCTGCCCCACGGCAATGTGGTGTAATGCATGCAGGTGTCGGGTCCTGATCCACACTCCATCCTTACCTGAGAGTGAGATATCACACCTCTGGGTGAGGTGCAATACCTCTGTAGCAACTGAGCACTCAGGGTGCTACAGTTCCATTTATCTTCAGCCTAGGTGACGTATTGTGATACAGGGCCGTGATTTTGGCTATAAAAGGGTCCCCTAGACCCCTACCCCAAGCTTTTTAAGAGAATCATATATGGCGTGCCAGGAGACTCTATGGAATGCTTTCTCAGCATCCAACGAGAGTATCTAATTAGAAATTTTTAACTGCATCTAGCCCAGGAAATACTTTGTGCCTAGTAGCAGTGTCTGCTAGTCAGCGGATTATCCCGGCTGTTAAGCAAGCTACACCACCTGTAGTTTAGACACTTAATTTTTTCAAAGGAAATGCTTCGGGACCATGGGATACTCAGTGAAGAGCATCAGGAGGCACCCCAAGGCATAGGGGCTGGGACTGGCAGTAGGATGCCTTGCGGTGGACAGCCGAGCTCGATCCTTATAAAAGCTTTTTAACTGCAGCAGCTTTAGTGGACGCTACTGGAGCTGGAATTACGCGGCTGCTGGCATGAGACTTGCCCTCCAATAGATCCTTGTAAATGGATTTAAAGTGTATTCATTCAAATTAGAGAGACAATTTAAATTAAAAAGCTTAGAGCTGCCTCCACCACAGGGGGGCTCGCTCGACCCACCAGCGGACAGGCACCAGTATTGGGAGAGGGGGGCTGGCCATCAGGGTTCACCGCGGCTCTGGCACAAACCCGGCGACACGGAGGTGGCACGGGCAGGAGCGGACTGGCCGTGTCGGCTTCTTACTTTTTGGATTTTAGAAGGGCATGACATGCCTATATCTGTGTCTCCCCCTCCTTTTACTCCTCCACCTCTTTTATTTTCACATGACTATATGTACTTGTCACTTTTCCATGTGTTAGTTATGTCTTCTGAGCAGTTTGTCAGCTTTTGGACACCTTTGAAGGTGTTTTCTATGTGTTTCTATGTGTTTTTGTTTGCCTGCCATTGGTTTTAACGGTGTTCGACGAACAGTTCGACGAACAGTTCGGCGAACACACGGGTGTTCGACGAACCGAACCGAACTCGAACACTACGGGGGTGGCTCAACACTAGCCCTGACTTCTCCATCGGTGGAGTTGAGAGAGCCAAGGTGAGGAGCATGATGATGATGACAGAAGTTAGCCTCTGTAATGTTTTCTTTTAATGCAAGTGTAAGTGTGCAGCCTGCCACCCACCCACCCCCAGACTGCAATTCCATACTGCTAGCTTGCACTTGAAATGGGGCCTTTTAGTTTGGAGGAGGCCGAAGCTGACCACTACCTCATGGCTGCTTCGGCAGCGAGGTATCCATACTCAGTCCCCAGCCGCCCATATTTCTCCTGGTGTGCCTTATACATAACATTAAGCGTGTATACCAAAACATTACCTGAGCCCTCCCCAGTGCATTTAGTGGGAAGGAGAGCCTATTCCACTGTAGCGTGTGCATGCCAAACCCCTGTTCATGGTACATGCGAAGATGCCTCCCACCTTGCACCTGTCGTTGCAGACTTGCAACTATCCCCATTCAAGTCCTTGTACCAAGGCAGTGTTCAATTGTACCTCTCCCATTCCTTGCAATGCAAGCGCAAGTATGCAGCCTGCCACCCACCCACCCCCAGGCTGCAATACCATACTGCTTGCTTGCTTGCACTTTAAATTGGGCCTTTTAGGCATGTGGAGGCGGAATCTGGCCACCACGCCATGGCTGTGTCGGCGGCCTGGTATCCATACTCAGTCCCCAGCCGCCTGGTGGCCGGGTGTCCCCGCTTGCTCCCCAGCCTCCAGGGGGTGGCCGGGTGTCCATACTCGGTCCCCAGCCACCCCTATTTGTCCCGGTAACCTTTCCCACACTTTTCTTAGCCTGGCCTGCTTTAGGGCAGCATTGGCCGAGCCCACCGGACTATCAGACTCCTCCGGTGGGACCTGGCTTCTCCATCAGGGGAGTTGAGAGAGCCAAGGTGAGGAGCATGATGAGGATGATAGAAGTTAGCATCTGCTTTGTTTTGTTGTAATGCAAGCGCATGTATGTAGTAGCGGCTAGGCCTGAGGTGGTCAGCGTTTTGGCGCATATCCTACCTCCTCCGAGGATTGCTGGATGTTTTCCTGCTACTATCCAAGTTCTATGACTCCCGTTAAAACAAAGCTTCAGGTGATAAATGATGGATGAGGTAGTGGCAAAGGAGAAAGAGCAGGAGGAACAGGGACCATTCACATCAATATCAGGCCAGTCAACCAGATATGTCTTGTAGGATATGTTTCTGTAACAAAAGGAGCGGTTCGGCTACACAGTTATAGGGCATACAGTGAGTGCAATGCCTACCAAAAATTTCGAGCCACTCCAATGCCCCTTGGAAATGACATGGAGGTCAGAGGGCGTTAACTAAACCTTTTTTTCCATTTATAGCAACTGGGTCTCCCGTGCACTGTTGGCCGAAGCAGTGAATGGAAGGCTTTCCAAAAATTATGAGGAACTGCAATGCCCCTTACAAGAGCCATGTGTGGCACCCCAGGGGTCTGGTCACCACAGTAATAGAGATATTACGTCGGAGAGCAAGTGGGAGGTTTCCTGGTCAGAATCCCTTAAACATGCAACATCCTCCTGCCCCAATCCTGGGAGGGGAGAATTCTGCCCTTATAAACTGGATCTAGGGCGGGGTTGAGTGAGTCAGAGAACAGTCAGAGTCAGAGTGAGAGCAAGGGAAAGTAACAGCAAGGAGCTCTGTAGGAGCTAGGAGCTAAAGACCAGGGGCTGGAAGCTGAGCAGAGCTCGCCCTGGCAGAAGACAATAGGAACCGGACACAGGAGTCCGAAGCTGTGAGGACTTATATATCCAGCAGCAGAAACCAGCCGGCAGGGGATTTCAGGTCCTCTGGCCATAGAAGCCCGGAGGCTCAGTCACAAGCAAGGGACCAGCACCGCCGTCGTGGAGCGGAGGCTAACAGAAGGCCCCAAGTCACCAGCCATACGGGTGAGCACTACACGGTACACTCAGGGACGTGGGCTGCTTCTACCCGCTTACAGCAAGGTAGCCAGGAAGAGTGCAGACAGACGGGGAGGCCTACAACTCCACCTGGCCAGGGGAACTCCTGCTTGCTCACAGACTGACCAGGCCTCTTATGCTAGCCAGTACTCCCGGGAGGGTCTACCTTATAATCATCAGTAAAGACCCTGAACTGCACTGCAAAGACTCTGAGTCATTCCTGCTGCGCTCGTGCACCATCACCCCCATCATCCACACTCACTGCCCTGAGGCTATACTCCTCCCGAGGGGAGTTATCCCATTCTATGCTGCGCACACAACACCAGCCTCAGCGGTCTGCCTCGCAGCGGTGGTACTCCCTGACCGCAATCCACGGGTGGCGCAGTCGGACAATTAACCTCAAAACCTAAGAAAGACTGCCACTGGTTTGACCAGCCTGAGCCACGGGACCGGGTCACCGCCACGGAGACTACAGACCCCAGAGACCTGGCACCGGGTTTCCCACACACGTGTACACATGGCCCAGGGGGCGCGTCACATGCAGTACAGCATATTACAAACATAAGTCCCATTATTGGGGAGTGGGTGTCCCATGGTATTTGCTTATGCTTTTCAAGCAAAAGCTGCCAAAAATTAGGATGGAGCAACTTGCAATGCCCCTTACAAGAGCCATGCAGTACAGCATATTACAAACATAAGTCCCATTATTGGGGAGTGGGTGTCCCATAGTATTTGCTTATGCTTTCCCAGCAAAAGCTGCCAAAAATTAGGACGGAGCAACTTGCAATGCCCCTTACAAGAGCCATGAAGTACAGCATATTACAAACATAAGTCCCATTATTGGGGAGTGGGTGTCCCATAGTATTTGCTTATGCTTTCCAAGCAAAAGCTGCCAAAAATTAGGACGGAGCAACTTGCAATGCCCCTTACAAGAGCCATGCAGTACAGCATAATACAAATGTAGCACCCTGAGGATTCGGCTGCTACAGGGGTATTGCACCTCAACCCAGAGGTGTGATATTCCACTCCCGGGTAAGGATGGAGTGTGGACCTGAGCTCGGTAGGCTGCATGCACTACACACATCCCATTTCCGAGGAGCAGACCGACGGTACTCCCACTTAGAAATGTGCAGGTACGACCGAGTCTGTTCCTGGCTGGAGTGGGAGGGGGGTGGAACATCCCAAGTAGTGTAGGGGCAGATAGGGGGAGCAGCCTGGGTAAAGATAGGAGCTCATTGGGTGCTGGTCACCTGAGCTCACACATAGAGGGTGTATATAAGGTGGGCACCATCAGAGAACAGGGTCAGTCTGTGAGTCTTTGCAGAGAAGTCAGAGGAAGAGGAGCAGAGCAGTCCCAGAGAGAGAGAGAGAGGAGAAAGCAAGAAAGACCCAGAGGGGGAAACAGAAAAGGAACTCTGAGAACCCAAAGTCCATCAGCGGGTGAAGAGTTGGCATCAGGGTACCGGAACCCAAGCTGGTGGGGGCAAAAACACACCCTAGCCAGAGACCGGAGGCCGTGGGCAGCGTCTGCCACGGCCACCCACCACATCCACCCCGAAGGCATACCACGTGGAGGGTCAGGGAACCCAAGGCCAAGGGTTTCCCAACAGAAGGCCCGAGGGAGCTGGACCTGGGTGGATCAATAGTGGGGACGGCCAGAGAAAGGACAGAAGGAGAGCTCAGGGTCACGCTCCGGACTCGCTTGGGGGTTGGCTGGATCCAGGACCTGGTGGATGCAGCACGGCTCGGGTGGTCACTTGAAGCTGGAGTGACCGGAACATCAGCAGTGAGTAAACACCCTAAACTGCACAACCCGACTCTGTCTTCATTTAACACCTATGCTGCACCACCACAACCCCCATCCTCTGCACCTGACCCCCTGAGGCTATACCCCACCCGTTGGGGGTTATACCATCACAAGCTGCACCTACACCATCAGCCTCAGCGGACCCTGCTGCAGCGGCGGCCATAGTGACCGCAATACAACGGGTGGCGTAGTCGACATTAAGAACTTAATAACATCTGTAGGACTGCCACATACAACTGAGTTTGACACCCTGGGCACGGACCGGGTCACAGCCGCTCGGAAGACTACAACCCCCATCTGATCCGGCTCCGGATATTCCCCCTAAAAGAATATGGCCCAGGGGGTGCGTCACAAACATAAGTCCCATTATTGGGGAGTGGGTGTCCCATAGTATTTGCTTATGTCTTGCAAGCAAAAGCTGCCAAAAATAAGGACGGAGGAACTTGCAATGCTGGCACCCTGGTGGTATAGTGGTGGTGGAGGCTGAGGATAAGGAGAAGAAGATTAAACAGCCGAAACGAGGAAGCGTATACCCATGTGTGGGTGTGAAGCGGTGCATGTGAATACACCTCCCGAAATAACACAGTGGATTTGACTTTATGTTACTCTGCTGTCATTTGGTGGTGATGAGAAGTATGGCCCAATCCAGCCCTTGTTCATTTTGATAAGGGTCAGCTTGTCAGCAGTGTCAGTTGACAGGCGAGTGCGCTTATCAGTTATAATTCCCCCAGCGGCACTAAAAACACGCTCCGATAACACGCTAGCGGCAGTGCAGGCCAGGACCTCCAAGGCGTACAGAGCGAGTTCATTCCAAGTGTCCAGCTTGGATACCCAATAATTAAAAGGCACAGAGGAATCACGGAGGACGCTGGTACGATCGGCAAGGTACTCCCTCACCATCTTTTGAAACTTTCCACTCCTTGTGAGAGTACCCCGCGCCTCAGGGCCTGTAAGCTGGGCGGGTGTCAGAAAACTGTCCCAGAACGTTGACAGTGTTCCCCTGCCTCTGCTGGATTGGAGTTGCATCTCTCTCGTCTGTACGCCTTGGTTGGGCAACGAACTGTGACCTCTGCCGCTAGCGTGTTCAGATGGGAATTTTTTTAAGAGTTCTGCAGCAAGGGCCTTCTGGTATTGCCCCATTTTTGTAGACCTCTCCACCTCAGGAATAAGAGAGTGAAAGTTCTCCTTGTAGCGGGGATCTACAAGTGTCACCAACCAGTAATGACTGTCACCCAACATTTTGACAACGCGAGGGTCACGGTTAAGGCAGCGTAACATAAAGTCAGCCATGCGTGCCAGACTGGTAACGGGCAAGATTTCCGTGTCCTCACCAAGATGACGACTGACCATGCTCTCCTCCTCCTCCTCCTCTTCCTCCTCCCCCCTGTCCTCAGGCCACCCACGCTGAATCGACGGTATGACACTTGTACAGGTAATACCGTCTACAACGCATGATAGCAGCTCCTGTTCTTCCTCCTCTTCCTCCTCCTCCTCCTCTCCCTCATTGTCCCCCAAAGCACGTTGGGATGAGATGAGGCTGGGCTGTGTGTAATCGCCCGCTACGGCTTCTTGATCCATCTCATCATACTCTGGCTGCAATGCCTCCTCTTTAATTCTCTGCAGAGAGCGTTGCAAAAGACAGACAAGTGGGATGCTGACACTAATGATGGCGTCATCGCAACTCACCATCTTGGTGGCCTCCTCAAAGTTTGTCAGGATGGTACATATGTCATACATACAGGTCCACTCCTGAGGTCTTATGTGTGGAGTCTGACCTGAATATCGACAGCCTTGTTGCAGCTGGTACTCCACAACTGCTCTCTTCTGCTCACAAATCCTTTGCAACATGTGGAGGGTAGAGTTCCAACGTGTGGGGACATCACACACCATTCGGTGTGCCGGAAGCTGCAAACGCTGCTGCAACACAGCAAGGGCGGCGGAAGCTGTAGCCGACTTGCGAAAATGAGCTGACAGGCGGCGTACTTTCACGAGCAGATCTGGCAACTCGGGGCACGATTTAAGAAACCGCTGAACCACGAGGTTAAGCACATGAGCCAGGCATGGTACGTGTGTAATCTCACCTCGCCTCAGAGCCGCCACCAGGTTACGGCCATTGTCACACACAACCATGCCGGGATGTAGGTTCAGCGGTCTCAGCCACAGATCTGCCTGCTCTTTCACAGCTGTCCACAACTCACAAGCAGTGTGAGGTTTATCACCTAAGCTTATGAGTTCCAGCACAGCCTGTTGCCGCTTGGCGGAGGCAGTACTGCAATGCTTCCAGCTTGTAACTGATGTGGTGATATCTGAGATGGAGGCTGAACATGAGGAGGAGGAGGAGGAGGATGCGCAGGAGCTGTACACTGTGGGGGCAACTCTGACAGACATAGGGCCCGCAATCCTCGGTGTGGGGAGGATGTGTTCCGTCCCAAGGTCCGACTGGGTCCCGGCTTCCACTATGTTTACCCAGTGTGCCGTCAGAGAGATGTACCGTCCCTGGCCACAAGCACTTGTCCACGTGTCCTTTGTCAGGTGGACTCTCCCAGTAACTGCGTTGTTGAGGGCACGGCAGATGCTTTGGGACACGTGCTTGTGTAGTGCGGGGATGGCACACCGGGCAAAATAGTGTCGGCTGGGGACCGAGTACCGAGGGACGGCCACCGCCATAAGATTGCGGAAGGATTCCGTCTCCACCAGCCTAAAAGGCAGCATTTCCAATGCAAGCAGTCGTGAAATGTGCGAATTTAGGACTGTGGCCTGTCGGGCGTTAGCTGCGAATTTCCGCTTTCATTCAAAGGTCTGGGATATGGACAATTGAACGCTGCGGTGGGACGTGGATGTGGACGTTGATGCTGTTTCTTGAGAAACTGCCATAACAAGTGAAGACTGAGAGGAGGGGGCATCTTTACATGCAGTATGGACAGGGGATTGCCTTGCACACACAACAGGGGGTTCTATTGCACGCACAACAGTGGAAGAAGCAGTGGTGACACCCGCTGACACTGGTCGTGGACCCTGGGTTTCGCCCCACAAAGTCGGGTGCTTTGCTGCCATGTGCCTAATCATGCTGGTGGTGGTCAGGCTGGTAGTTTTGTCACCCCTGCTGATGCTGGCATGGCAGGTGGAACATATGGCCTTTTTGGGGTTATCAGCAGAGTCTTTAAAAAAATTCCAGACTCTGGAAGACCTACCGCTTATACTGGCAACGTCCCTCGCGTTGGTGTTACGGGGAACTGTTGCCTGCCTTCTGTCTGCGGCCACCACACTGCTTCTTCCTGCCTGTTGGGGTACTCTGCCTCCCTCCCCCTGTGTGCTGCTGGCCTCACTCTGCATGTCCTCCTTCCACTTTGGGTCAGTTACTAGATCATCCACCACCTCCTCCTCTTCCACTTGCGCACCACGATCCTCCTCCTCACTTCCTGGCAATTGTGTCTCGTCATCGTCCACCTCTTGTGACAGATTGCCAATGTCGACTTCCTGTGGCCGTGGCTGTTCAAATATTTGGGCATCGCAACATGGGATCTCCTCTTCCACCACTTCAAGCGTATCAGGCGAGGGGCCCAAATATGGAAATGGACCAGTGAACAGCTCTTCAGAGTGTCCAAGTGTGGGATCACTTGCTGTCTGACGACACTCGGCATGGTGGGAGGAAGGAGCATCAGGGTGAGGAGGAGTATGCGGTCGAGACTCACGGCTACTAAGAGTTGACCGTGTGGAAGACAGACCGGAGGTGGTGGTGCCCAGGTAACTGGAAGTATTATCTGCTATCCAATTAATAACCTGTTCACACTGATCAGTTCTCAATACTGGTGTTGTTCTGTGCTTCCCTAGTAATTCGGTCAAGAAGTGGGAGCGAGAAGATGTGGCTGTTGGTTGTGGCACATTTTCACATTGGTCACGGCCCCGTCCTCTGCACGAACCATCACCAGAACGTCCACTTCCACGTCCCTTGCCACGCGCCTTGCCCATTGTAAATGAAGTAAAATAGCTTACACTTGCACTATCAATGGAAAAAGGGTAATAAAGAGTAGATTAGAACCGTGGAAGAGTAAAACCACAGTTATTGTTTACTGGGGTATACCACACTTTTTTAAATAGAGATATTTGCGGCTGAACAGTGAGCGACACACTCAAACTGCTTTTTTTTTAGATACCAAAGGCCCAAAACTGGATAGTACAGCGATTTGACCCGTGGAACTGCGAAACCACACTGGGATGTCGGGCCTGCACAAGACTATTTTCAACAGATATACTTTTGTGTCACAACAGTCAGGAGACAATACTGTTTTTCTTTACGGAAAAAACTACCAAAAGCTGAATAATAGAGATTTTTTACCGTGGGATGGCAAAACCACAGTTATTGTTTACTGGGGTATACCACACTTTTTTAAATAGAGATATTTGCGGCTGAACAGTGAGCGACACACTCAAACTGCTTTTTTTTTAGATACCAAAGGCCCAAAACTGGATTGTACAGCGATTTGACCCGCGGAACTGCGAAACCACACTGGGATGTCGGGCCTACACAAGACTATTTTCAACAGATATATTTTTGTGTCACAACAGTCAGGAGACACTACTGTTTTTCTTTACGGAAAAACTACCAAAACCTGAATAATAGAGATTTTTTACCGTGGGATGGCAAAACCACAGTTATTGTTTACTGGGGTATACCACACTTTTTTAAATAGAGATATTTGCGGCTGAACAGTGAGCGACACACTCAAACTGTTTTTTTTTTAGATACAAATGGCCCAAAATGGATAATACAGAGGTTTGAACCGTGGAAGTGCAAAACAACACTTCTGTTTCTCTAGCCTACACCAGACTATTTTCAACAGTTATATTTGTGTCTGAAAAATCAGAGACACGCTTTTTTTTGGGGGGGGGTGGGGCACACACCAAAAGGTTAATAAGACGGGTATTTGTACAGTGTGAAGGAGGAAAAAAAAAGGAGGATTTAGATGAAAAAAAAGGATTTTTCCTGGCCCCCGACACCTGGTGCTACGTCCAGCAATTTCAGCAACAGGAGCACACAGGACTGTAATGCAGTGTTTGCTGGTATAACCACTGTGTCTCCTATACAGCCTGCCTGCCTGGTATCTGGGATGGATATTAGTCCTGAAAAAGACTGTTTGTTTGTTCTGGCAGCCTTTACAGACCCTACACTAACTATTTCGCAGTTTATATCTCTCCCTAAATCAGCAGCGCTGTCCCTACACTGTCTAATCCGGAGCGACTGTGTCCAAGATGGCGGCGCCCCGTTTTAAATACTCGAGGTGACGCTGTGCTGCCAGCCAATCACTGTAATGCCCACAACCAACATGGCTGCAGCATTACAGTGACTGGCTGGCAATCCCTGCATGTTCATTGGCTCTGTAAAGAGCGCCAAACATGCAGGGCGGAGACCCGAGCTACCGCCCGAGTAACCTGGAAATGCTCGGTGCTCGCCGAACATCCCGAGTAGCGTGATGCTCGGGCAAGTACCGAGCAGTGTCGAGCATGTTCTCTCAACACTAGTAATTAGTCTAGATCTGATATTATTTAACAACTACTCGTAGCTGTAAGTCACTAAGAATTTTTTTTTAAATAAAATAGACATAATTACAGAAATAAACATGATCAACCAATTATACAATCTCACTATGTATTGTAATTGCAAGAATAATATTTTGATCAATGAAAATTCAGATGAAAAAAAATGATTTTCTCTTTTGAAGTCCGAATAAGCCAAGCCACACCAAATTTGGGATAAAAATCAGAAAGACAGTACTTTAGATGTTGGAGTACAATGTTTTAGCCCAGTTAAATTATTTGGTTTTGTACATCTGTTACAGCTTTCTTTCTCCAGTTTCAGTTCTATGGCTGAAAGGTAACCAGCCGCATTTAGGAGGACTGTACCTTGGGTACTAGGTGCCAAGTCATTCTACTTTAGCCAGGGTTTTTAAATACAAGACAACAAACAAAATTTTTGCACAAGCGGATTGAAAACGTTTGTTTGAAACACCATCCTCTGTATTGTCTCCTGTTGGCGCTGATTCTGGTGGTCCTGCCGTTATGCTGCAAAAAGGCTTCTGTCAATAAAATGAGACCAAGCTTCAGCAAAGACAGTGGCGTCCTCTTTCACCTATATCACTCCAACTTTCCCTACAGAAGTTTTTGACCTGTAAACAATGCACTTCACATTCCCCTTGCTTCTCAACCAAATATTGAAAAGGATAAATTGATGTTGGCATAGTCTTTATCATTACAGCTGTTATCTATGACAGACCACTAGAAAAGTTGACCTCTTTAGATTCCTAAATATGGTAAAAAATTGACTGTGTGTATGAAATATGAATCCTGATTCATTCTTGTGCAACTGCTCAACAGGAAACATAACATTTACAAAGACAATCCATTGATTTTTGCCTATTGTGGACAAAGGTTGGACGACTTCCATGATTATCCAAAGACCTAGTGTAACAAGGGTTTGACTTTGAAGAAATGACAGTTTTCAGAGCCAAAAATTGCCTCTCATCTCCAAATTTCCATAAAAAGTAATGGCATAATTTAATTTTATGATGAGTGCGGGTCTTACCTTGGAGATCCTTAGAAAGGAGAGGCACCAATGTTGAACTAGCACGTTGGTGCCTTAACCATCTACTGCGCAGTAGAACTGCAGCACAGCTCCATACAAGTGAATGTGGAAGGTTGCAGTTCCCTGCACAGAAGGGTTGCCCAGATTGCTGCTACGGGTCCCCTTAATTGTTGGAGTAGGTGGTTGAATAATGGCATATCCCAGTGATATGCCATTACTTTGTTAGATAATTATAACCCTTTAAAGACTAAATCTGATTAGGATTCAATCAGTATTTTTACATTGAATTCCATTAATTTAATTGCATGCAATAAATACCTAACTTAAAAAGTCAATTTATGTCTCAGGAAATGAAACAATATTTCTTCTGATAATTGGAAAAACTAAGCATCATTAATTAGTTTTTGAGTGCATCAAGCACTAACTGTCATATAAGCCTATATTTTTAGAACAAATCCTAAAAACACATAATGATGGGTACACAAGCAAAAACTAATGGATTTATAATTAGGAATAGTTAAATGATTATTCAAAGTTCATATATTCAGCAGAATTTCAAGATTGTAGTGATCAATAAATTAACAAATCCAAGATAATGTTAATAATTTCTGATAAGTTATTAATGAAGAGTAATTACTATGCCCATTTTGAGAGTATGAATGTGTTTTAACTTTTGTTTTTTTACTCATGTTTTGCCTTATGTCTATATTATGTAATTGTGGAGTTTGACGCGTTAAGTAGTTTGGGATAGATGACTGCATTGGTTCTGTCGCTTCAGTAAGGACCATTGCTGGGAAATCCTCGGTATCAACCATAACATACAAGCAAATACTTGTAGATCCATGAAATTGTTTGGGTGAGGTGGTATAGACAATTTATATTGAAGAACCAAGCATAGTAACTAGGGAGCAGGCTGGGAGTGGTTGTCATAATGACCCACAAAATAAA
Organism: Phyllobates terribilis; assembly: GCF_046119375.1. Taxonomy (NCBI): domain Eukaryota; kingdom Metazoa; phylum Chordata; class Amphibia; order Anura; family Dendrobatidae; genus Phyllobates; species Phyllobates terribilis. The sequence goes on from NW_027362767.1 coordinate 105,036,983, forward strand.
AGGTAACATGTTATTTGTGCCATATAATACTAAAACAATAGCCCTCACACACTCATAAATTTGATAATAAAAGCTAACCAATAGAATATACTGTATATTCATCAGTTTATATATATTTAACAAAAACTGGACAGAAATAGAGTGTACAAAATTAAGTACAATTTTAATGTAGCAGCCTGGTACTGTTAATCAATTGTCATTAATTATTCATTAGCCCAAGCATTTTTGCGGCGGCACCCCCAGCAGTCTGTAGAAAGCCTAAAAAGTGCCCAAAACAATACTGACAGTGCTCAAATGACATGGGGACAGCATGGGGATCGCCCCAGGAAGCATTTCTAACTCCCAGGTCACTGCTGTCAACAACGTGGTCAGAGGTACTAAGCCACTTTTACGGGCTCACAATAAAACGTTCAAAAACGAAACTGAAACGGTTTTCTTGTGAAATATGCTAAGGAACATCCTTTCCAGGGTAAAGACTTGTGTATAAGGTAAAATAAATAACCAAAAACAAAAATACTCCTCCACACCTTGGGCTATGTTCACAAGTAGCATTTTTTATGCGTTTTTGCACTTTTGTATTGCTTTCAACCATGACAAATGCATTCACCGGGAAATGTCATTTTAACATTTTAAAACCTTATCTGGCCATGTGCTGTGTGACACATGCATACAGTGCTGAAAAGACATGGGAACAGCATGGGGAAGACCCCTGGAAGAATTTCTGACACCAGGTCACTGCCTAAAAGTGTGCCCATCAGAAATGAACCTTGCCGCATCAGAAGATGCAGACTTGCAACTATCCCCGTGCAAGTCCTTGTCCCAGGGCAGTGTTCAATTGTACCTCCCCCATTCCCCCATTCCTTGCAATGCAAGCGCAAGTATGCAGCCTGCCACCCACCCAACCCCAGGCTGCAATACCATACTGCTAGCTTGCTTGCACTTGAAATGAGGCCTTTTAGGCTTGTGGAGGCAGACGCCGGCCACCACGTCATGGCTGCGTCGGAGGCCTGGTATCCATACTCAGTCCCCAGCCGCCTGGCGGCTGGGTATCCACGCTTGGTCCCCAGGCGCCAGGGGGCGGCCGGGTGTCCATACTCGGTCCCCAGCCACCCCTGTTTGTCCCGGTAAAATTCCCCACACTTTTCTTAGCCTGGCCTGCTGTAGGGCAGCATTGGCCGGGCCCACCAGACAACCAGACTCCTCCGGTGGCTCTGGCTTCTCCATCAGGGGAGTTGAGAGAGCCAAGGTGAGGAGCATGATGATGATGATGATAGAAGTTAGCATCTGCTTTGTTTTCTTGGAATGCAAGCGTAAGTGTGCAGCCTGCCACCCACCCACCCCCAGGCTGCAATACCATACTGCTAGCTTGCTTGCACTTGAAATTGGGCCTTTTAGGCATGTGGAGGCGGAATCTGGCCACCACGTCATGGCTGCGTCGGCGGCCTGGTATCCATACTCAGTCACCAGCCGCCCAGCAGCCGGGTGTCCATGCTTGGTCTCAAGCCACCAGGGGGCGACCGGGTGTCCATACTCGGTCCCCAGCCGCCCCACGGCCGGGTGTCCACACTCGGTCCCTAGCCGCAGGGGGCGGCCGGGTGTCCATACTCAGTCCCCAGCCGTCCGGCGGCCGGATGTCCTCGCACGGTCCCCAGCTGCCTGGGGGCGGCTGCGTGTCAATAAACGGTCACCAGCCGCCCCTATTTGAAGAACTGCCTAACCACAAACACGTGGACAAGTGAATGTGGCCAGGGATGGTCCATCTCACTGACGCCTTCACACTGGGTTAATATTGTGGAAGCCGGGACACAGTTGGAAACTCGGATGCAACACGTCTTCCAGACAGAGGATTGCGGGTCCTGGGTCAATCAGGCTTCAACACAAAGTTCAGAAGGTAGACAGCAGCAGTGGTCGGCCTCCTACACAATGAGTAAATTATTCATGATCATGAGGCCATCCATCTCCTTAGCTTTCTGTTCCTTGGAATGAAAGCGCATGTATGTAGTAGCGGCTAGGCCTGAGGTGGTCAGCGTTTTGGCGCATATCCTACCTCCTCCGAGGATTGCTGGATGCTTTCCTGCTACTATCCCAGTTCTATGACTCCCGTTAAAACAAAGCTTCAGGTGATGAATGATGGATGAGGTGGTGGCAAATGAGAGAGAGCAGGAGGAACAGGGACCATTCACATCAATATCAGGCCAGTCAGCCACACATGTCTTGTAGGATATGTTTCTGTACCAAAAGGAGTGGTTCGGCTACACAGTTATAGGGCATACAGTGAGTGCAATGCCTACCAAAAATTTCGAGGCACTCCAATGCCCCTTGGAAGTGACATGGAGGTCAGAGTGCCTTAACTAAACCGTTTTTTTCATTTATAGCAACTGGGTCTCCTGCACACTGTTGGCCTAAGCAGTGAATGGAAGGCTTTCCAAAAATTATGAGGAACTGCAATGTCCCTTGAAACAGACGTGGATTACAGCATACTAAAAAGCTTCTACCCATTATTGGGGAGTGGGTCTCCCTTAGTGTTCGCCTATGCATTGAAAAGCAAAAGCTGACTAAAATTAGGAGGAAATGCAATGCCCGTTGGAAGAGTCGTGGAGGTTAGAGTTAATTAAAAACATTTCAATGCCCCTTGGAAGAGTTGTGGAGTTCAGAGTGGTTTAACAAGATGGTTTTAATGCCCCATGGAAGAGAGGAGGTCACAGTCGCTTAACAAGACGGTTTTAATGCCCCTTGGAAGAGATGTGGAGGTCACAGTAGCTTAACAAGATGGTTTAAATGCCCTTTGGAAGAGACGTGGAGGTCACAGTGGAATAAAAAGACAATATCAATGCCCCTTGGAAAAGTGGTGGAGGTTGCAGTAGCTTAACTAGATGGTTTTAATGCCCCTTGGAAGAGGGGTGGAGGTCACAGTGGAATAAAAAGACAATATCAATGCCCCTTGGAAGAGACGTGGAGGTCACAGTAGCTTAACAAGATGGTTTTAATGCCCTTTGGAAGAGACGTGGAGGTCACAGTAGCTTAACAAGACGGTTTAAATGCCCCTTAGAAGAGACGTGGAGGTCACAGTGGAATAAAAAGAGATATCAATGCCCCTTGGAAGAGTGGTGGAGGTCTCAGTGGAATAAAAAGTCAATATCAATGCCCCTTAGAAGAGTGGTGGAGGTCGCAGTAGCTTAACAAGACGGTTTTAATGCCCCTTGGAAGAGTGGTGGAGGTCACAGTGGAATAAAAAGACGATATCATTGCCCCTTGGAAGAGACGTGGAGGTCACAGTAGCTTAACAAGATGGTTTTAATGCCCTTTGGAAGACACGTGGAGGTCACAGTAGCTTAACAAGACGGTTTTAATGCCACTTGGAAGAGTGGTGGAGGTCACAGTGGAATAAAAAGACAATATTAATGCCCCATGAAAGAGACGTGGAGGTCACAGTAGCTTAACAAGACAGTTTTAATGCCCCTTGGAGGAGACGAGGAGGTCACAGTAGCTTAACAAGACGGTTTTAATGCCCCTTGGAAGAGTGGTGGAGGTCACAGTGGAATAAAAAGACTATTTTAATGCCCCTTACAAGAGCCATGTAGTACGGCATATTAAAAACATTATTTCCATTATTGGGGAGTGGGTCTCCCATAGTCTTGGCCTATGCCGTCCAAGCAAAACCTGCCAAAATTAGGACGGAGGAACTTGCAATGCTGGCAACAGGGACCATGGTCACCCTGGTGGTATAGTGGTGGTGGAGGCTGAGGATAAGGAGTAGAGCAAAAAACAGCCGAAATGAGGAAGCGTATACCCACGTGTGGATGTGAAGCGGTGCATGGGAATACACCTCCCGAAACAACACAGTGGATTTGACTTTGTTACTCTGCTGTCATTTGGTGGTAATGAGAAGTCTGGCCCAATCCAGCCCTTGTTCATTTTGATAAGGGTCAGCTTGTCAGCATTGTCAGTTGACAGGCGAGTGTGCTTATCAGTTATAATTCCCCCAGCGGCACTAAAAACATGGTCCGATAACACGCAAGCGGCAGGGCAGACCAGGACCTCCAAGGCATATAGAGCGAGTTCATTCCAAGTGTCCAGCTTGGATACCCAATAATTAAAAGGCACAGAGGAATCACGGAGGACCCGGGAACGGTCGGCAAGGTACTCCCTCACCATCTTTTGAAACTTTCCACTCCTTGTGAGAGTAGCCCGCACCTCAGGGCCTGTAAGCTGGGCGGGCCTCAGAAAACTGTCCCAGGATATTGACAGTGTTCCCCTGCCTCTGCTGGATTGGAGTTGCGTCTCTCTCGCCTGTACGCCTTGGTTGGTTAACGAACTGTGACCTCTGCCGCTAGCGTGTTCAGATGGGAATTTTTTTAACAGTTCTGCAGCATGGTACTGCCCCATTTTTGTAGACCTCTCCACCTCAGGAATAAGAGAGTGAAAGTTCTCCTTGTAGCGGGGGACTAAAAGTGTCACCAACCAGTAATGACTGTCACCCAACATTTTGACAACGCGAGGGTCACGGTTAAGGCAGCGTAACATAAAGTCAGCCATGCGTGCCAGACTGGTAACGGGCAAGACTTCCGTGTCCTCACCAAGATGACGACTGACCATGCTCTCCTCCTCCTCCCCCCTGTCCTCAGCCCACCCATGCTGAACCGACGGTATGACAGTTGTACAGGTACTACCGTCTACAACGCATGATACTAGCTCCTGTTCTTCCTCCTCCTCCTCTCCCTCATTGTCCCCCAATGCACGTTGGGATGAGATGAGGCTGGGCTGTGTGTAATCGCCCGCTATGGCTTCTTGATCCATCTCATCATACTCTGGCTGCAATGCCTCCTCTTTAATTCTCTGCAGAGAGCGTTGCAAAAGACAGACAAGTGGGATAGTGACGCTAATGATGGCGTCCTCACAACTCACCATCTTGGTGGACTCCTCAAAGTTTGTCAGGATGGTACATATGTCAGACATCCAGGTCCACTCCTGAGGTCTTATGTGTGGAGTCTGACCTGAATATCGACAGCCTTGTTGCAGCTGGTACTCCACAACTGCTCTCTTCTGCACACAAATCCTTTGCAACATGTGGAGGGTAGAGTTCCAACGTGTGGGGACATCACACACCAGTCGGTGTGACGGAAGCTGCAAACGCTGCTGCAACACAGCAAGGGCGGCGGAAGCTGTAGCCGACTTGCGAAAATGAGCTGACAGGCGGCGTACTTTCACGAGGGGTACGATTTAAGAAACCGCTGAACCATGAGGTTAAGCACATGAGCCAGGCATGGTACGTGTGTGATCTCGCCTCGCCTCAGAGCCGCCACAAGGTTACGGCCATTGTCACACACGACCATGCCTGGATGTAGGTTCAGCGGTCTCAGCCCTATATCTGCCTGCTCTTTCACAGCTGTCCACAACTCACAAGCAGTGTGAGGTTTATCACCTAAGCTTATGAGTTTCAGCACAGCCTGTTGCCGCTTGGCTGAGGCAGTACTGCAGTGCTTCCAGCTTGTTACTGATGTGGTGATATCTGAGATGGAGGCTGAACATGAGGAGGATGATGCACAGGAGCTGTACACTGTGGGGGCAACTCTGACTGACATAGGGCCCACAATCCTCAGTGTGGAGAGGATGTGTTCCGTCCCAAGGTCCGACTGGGTCCCGGCTTCCACTATGTTTACCCAGTGTGCTGTCAGGGAGATGTACCGTCCCTGGCCACAAGCACTTGTCCACGTGTCCGTCGTCAGGTGGACTCTCACAGTAACTGCGTTGTTGAGGGCACGGCAGATGTATTGGGACCCGTGCTTGTGTAGTGCGGGGATGGCACACAGGGCAAAATAGTGTCGGTTGGGGACCAAGTACCGAGGGACGGCCGCCGCCATAAGGTTGCGGAAGGATTCCGTCTCCACCAGCCTAAAAGGCAGTATTTCCAATGCAAGCAGTCGTGAAATTTGCGAATTTAGGACTGTGGCCTGTGGGGCATTGGATGCGAATTTGTGTTTTCGTTCAAAGCTCTGGGATATGGACAATTGAACGCTGCGGTGGGACGTGGACGTGGACGTTCATGCTGTTTCTTGAGAAACTGCCATAACAAGTGAAGACTGAGAGGAGGGGGCATCTTTGCATGCAGTATGGACAGGGGATTGCCTTGCACACACAACAGGGGGTTCTATTGCACGCACAAAAGCATAAGAAGCAGTGGTGATACCCGCTGACACTGGTCGTGGACCCTGGGGTTCGCCCCACAAAGTCGGGTGCTTTGCTGCCATGTGCCTGATCATGCTGGTGGTGGTCAGGCTGGTAGTTTTGTCACCCCTGTTGATGCTGGCCTGGCAGGTGGTACAAATGGCCTTTTTGAGGTTATCAGCAGAGTCTTTAAAAATATTCCAGACTCTGGAAGACCTACCGCTTGTACTGGTATCGTTCCTTGTGTTGGTGTTACGGGGAATGGTTGCCCGCCTTCTGTCTGCGGCCACCACACTGCTTCTTCCTGCCTGTTGGGGTACTCTGCCTCCCTCCCTCTGTGTGCTGCTGGCCTCGCTCTGCGTATCCTCCTGCCACGTTGGGTCAGTTACTAGATCATCCACCACCTCCTCCTCTTCCACTTCCGCACAACGGTCCTCCTCCTCACTTTGTGGCAATTGTGTCTCGTCATCGTCCACCTCTTGTGACAAATTGCCAGCGTCACCTTCCTGTGGCTGTGGCTGTTCAAATATTTGGCCATCGCTACATGGGATGTCCTCTTCCACCACTTCAAGCTGAGCAGACGAGGGGCACAAATATGGAAATGGACCAGTGAACAGCTCTTCAGAGTGTCCAAGTGTGGGATCAGTTGCTGTCTGACGACACTCGGCATGGTGGTAGGAAGGAGCATCAGGGTGAGGAGGAGTATGCAGTCGAGACTCACGGCTACTAACACTTGACTGTGTGGAAGACAGACCAGAGGTGGTTTTGCCCAGGTGACTGGAAGTATTATCTGCTATCCAATTAATAACCTGTTCACACTGATCAGTTCGCAATAGTGGTGCTGTTGTGTGCTTCTGTGACGCCAGGTTGTGTGACGCTGGAAAGCCCTACCCTGGGAGATGGGGGACTCGGAGCCGGGTCCTATGTTGTTGATGGGGTACAGCCGTGGCCCGGACCCGCTCCGTGCCCAGGGTCATCACATTAAAAAGGATGGTATGGGCTTATTCGGGTTGAGTGGCTGATCTTGACTACGCCACCTGTGGCACCTGGTGAAGACCACCAGCGCTACTGTAGTCCGCTGAGGCAAGGTGTTATTGCAGCCGCCGCTGTTACTACTCCCCACAAGTGGAGCAGGGCCTCAGGGCAGAGGGACAGGATGGAGGGGGTTGTAGTCTAGGAAGTCTGGTGCTACGTAGTGCGGTGTAATGCAGAATAAAGAGTCCGGAGGCCATAGGGGTTAACTTCCAGGATGTTTACTCACGATGGAGATGGCAGTAGGAAGGCGTTTCCCTGCTCCTCGCTGAGTTCTGCGGTCACCAGAGACGAGGGGGTCCGACAACCTCCGAGTAAGTCCAGTGTTCAATCAGAGCCCCGCACCGGAGTGTTCCTAAACTTCAGACCGAGTCCTTTCCTGTCTGTGTATGTGTAGATAGGCCGGGTCTCCCTCTGAACTTCACTCAGAAAAAGGGTACGGGTGGCAGCTCCGCTCCTTCCGTTAGCCGGTGGGATCCTCAGGGCCTACCGGGCTTCCCTGACCAGGACATAGAGTAGCAAGGTCAGGTGTCGGGGGCCGGTACCCCTCTTGCAGCCGGAATCCCTCTGAATAGATCAGTTAGGCGAGGACAGGTGGCGTATACCGCTCCGTCTGCATCCTCCCCGGGATCCATTTGCGGTGGAGCTACACTCCTAAGCTCCGGGCCTTCTTGGTAATGGTCCTTGACCGGGCTGTGACATACATTATCTGCAACCTGCCCCTCGACCCAAGGCCAGGATTCGAGGGCCGTGTCTCCATCCTCTGCAGGTCCACACAGGATCCACACTCAGAGAGGGAGATCACGATCAAAGAACCATCAAAAGACCCATCAAAAAGACCAAGAACCAAAATGGCTGTGTATTAAATACGAAATTTGAAGTGTCACTAAAATGTGAGTCCTCCACCCTCACCCACTAATTGGTTCCCCTATCTCTTGGTTCCCCAGTCTCCCAATTCCAGTAGGGGCAGCGCCTGGTGCCTTCTAGCCCCCTCTGGTGGGAGAAGTGTGGTGTTGGATGTGGAAGTGGGGTCCTGACCATCGCACTGTTCTTACCTCAGAGGAGGAACACTACACTCTATTAGAGAAGTGCAGCATCCCTGTGGCGGTCGAACCCTCAGGGGCGCCACACTTCCCTAGTAATTCGGTCAAGAACTGGGAGCAAGAAGAAGTGGCTGTTGGTTGTGGCACATTTTCACCTTGGCCACGGCCCCATCCTCTGCACGCACCATCACCAGAATGTCCAGTTCCACGTCCCTTGCTCACGCCTTGCCCATTGTAAATGAAGTAAAATAGCTTACACTCACACTATCAATGGCAAAAGGGTAATAGAAAAGAGATTTGAACCGTGGAAGAGGAAAACCACAGTTCTAGTTCTCTGGCCTACACCAGACTCTTTTAAACAGATATATTGGTGTCTGAACAGTCAGCGAGACACTGAAAATGTGGAACCTTGGAACTGCAAAACCACAGTTATAATTTCCTGGTGTATACCAGACTTGTTAAAATAGATATATTTGTGTCTGAACAGTCAGAGACACACTCAATTATTTTTTTTTTGGGGGGAGGGGGAATACCAAAAGGTTAATAAGACAGGTATTTTTACAGGCTGACTGAGGGGAAAAAAAAAAAAACAGGATTTAGATGAAAAAAAAGGATTTTTCCTGGCCCCTGAGACCTGGGGCTAAGTCTAGAAATTTGACCAGCAGGAGCACACAGGACTGTAATGCAGTGTTTGTTGGTATAACCACTGCGTCTCCTATACAGCCTGCCTGCCTGCCTGCCTGATATCTGGGATGGATATTAGTCCTGAGAAGGACTGTCTGTTTGATTTGGCAGGCTTTAGAAACCCTACACTAACTATAAATCTCTCCTTAGCTCTGCAGCACTGACCCTACACTGTCTGATCCGGAGCGACTGTGTCCAAGATGGCGGCGCCTGGTTTTTAATACTCGAGGTGACGCTGTGCGGCCAGCCAATTACTGTAATGCCTAATGGCTGCGGCATTACAGTGACTGGCTGGCAATCCCTGCATGTTCATTGGCTCTGTAAAGAGCGCCAAACGTGCAGGGCGGAGACCCGAGCTCCCGCCCGAGTAACCCGGAAATGCTCGGTGCTCGCCGAACATCCCGAGTAGTGAGATGCTCGGGCGAGTAACGAGCAGTGTCGAGCATGCTCGCTCAACACTAGTTATAAGTCAAATTCAAAACAATTTAAAGTTCATCACCGTGTGAGCACAGGCGACTCCCATGGGACTGATGACAGACACTGACTGACACAGCAGATAGGTTGGCAGATGAGCACGGCTGGTAAGCTGGCAGGCACTGCTAGTAGGCGGACAGGCGAGCATGGCTGAAGGACAGGCTGGTGGGCAGCACTGGGACCTGAGGGCTGGAGAGAGTGTTAGCGCACAAACTACAACATTGCACAGGCACCTCCATTTTGGGGGAGGTGCCTTAAATAAAATATCTCCTCCGGCCATTGGCCAGGGACATTATAGGATGGCGCTCGCAGTCCTTTTAAGAAGCAGGGAGTGCGTGCACCCTAAGCACAGTGCCCGGGGATCTGTGCGCGGTGCACACACCCCGGGCAGTCACAACGTGGGAGACAGGAGGAGGAGCGGTGGAAGCAGGACAGGGGCCACTGCGGTAAGGGGATCGGTATCTCTGCCGGCGCTACACCATGCAATTTTGAGATAAATTACAAAATATACAAAAACTACATTTCTGATTCTAAAGGACTCAGCATTTTAAATGTTCATATTCATGTCAACACAAATAGAAAAAGTATCATGATTCCTCCCCTCAATGGTCATGGGCACAGTGAGTAACAGCTCAGTCATCCAATCGGGAACAGGGGCATACTGAGCTGTCAGTGTGTTGATAGACAGCTCAGTCATCTAATCCAGTGCAGGGGTGAGCTGAGCTGTCGGTACTTTGACAGGTCAACCGTCCAATTCGAGGCTCGAAGGTGCTGAGCTTCTTGCAGGTACTCCCTGATTCTAAATAATTATCTTGCTACTTAGCTGAGCTCTCAGCCTCAGATGTCTGCCAATCATAGCCATTCTCTTAGAGGTGCTGTTTGCCTGGTAATTCTGTGCTCTGTTGATTGATCTATTGCTTCCTGACTTTGGAACTCGTTTTGACCATCCATTTGCTCAACCCTCTTTCTCTGATTCACTATTTTCCTTGTATTCTGACCTCGGACCATGACCTGACTTTGCCATTGTCTTTTCCCTTTTGTTTACTATATATATCTTGGTATTTGACTCCGGAATGTTTGACTACCCTGCCTGACATTGCATTGCCATTAATTGCACCTGTTTGAACTCGTTACCTGTATAAAAAACGCCTGTCCACATACTCAATCAATCACACTCCAACCTCTCCACTATGGCCAAGACTAAAGAACTGTCTAAGGATACCAGGGACAACATTTTTGACCTGCACAAGCCTGCACAGGACAATAAGCAAGCAGCTTGGTGTAAAAGGCAATAACTGTTGGCACAATTATTAGAAAATGGAAGAAACACAAGATGACTGTCAATATTCCTCGATCTGGAGGTCCATGCAAGATCTTGCCTCGTGGGGTAAGGATAATTCTGAGAAAGGTCAGGAATCAGCCAAGAACTACACAGAAGGACCTGGTCAATGACCTGAAGAGTGCTGGGTCCACAGTATCAAACATTATCACTAGTAACACATTACGCCATCATGGATTAAAATCCTGCAGGGCACGCAAGGTCCCCCTGCTCATGCCAGCACACCAGGCCCATTTGAAGTTCACTAATGACCATCTGGATGATCCAGAGGAGGCATGGGAGAAGGTCATGTGGTCAGATGAGACCAAAATAGAACTTTTTGTATCAACTCCACTCACCGTGTTTGGAGGAAGAAGGATGAGTGCAACCCCAAGAACAATGTCCCAACCATTAACCATGGTGAGGGAAATATCATACTTTGGGTATGCTTTTCTGCAAAGGGCACAGGACGACTGCACCATATTGAAGGGAGGATGGATGGGGTCATGTATTGTGAGATTTTGGCCAACAACCTCCTTCCCTCAGTAAGACCATTGAAGATGGGTCATTGCTGGGTCTTCCAGCATGATAGAAACCCGAAACACATAGCCAGGGTAACTAAGGAGTGGCTCCGTAAGAAGCATTTCAAGGTCCTGGAGTGGCCTAGCCAGTCAATCTCCAGACCTGAACCCAATAGAAAGTCTTTGGAGCTGAAACTCAATGTTGCCCAGTGACAGCCCCGAACCTGAAAGATCTGGAGAAGATCTGTATCGAGGAGTGGGACAAAATCCCTGCTGCAGTGTGTGCAAACTTGGTCGAGAACTACAGGAAACGTTTGACCTCTGTAGGTTTCTGTACCAAATATTAGGTTCTGTTTTTCTATTGTATCTGTTAAGGGGACGGTTGCAACAACTTTATTAAAATGGCAAGCAACCGAACCCGGGGTCCGCGATGCAGCCTAGTAGACTGCGGCCGAACACCCACTGGGTAAGAGTGAAGAACAACCAACTAAAGTATAACTCCCTCCAGTGTTACTACACACCGGGACGGGAAAGGATTCACAATATCTCCGTTAACTGCACGGAAGGTGTGTGACAAATAACGTAGCCATAGCTCTGTTGACTGCACAGAGACTATGCAGCAGGCGCTAGGAAGTGTGTGTGACTCACGCCGGAGTATACGTGTTCCCAGCAAGTGTGTGACTGGCCTGCGGCGTAACTCTCCAAGTGGCTAACAGGCGGTGCCAGGGATACGGAACCCGCTGTCTGCTCTGGGTGTATAGCTGCCGGAGCCAGACTGCCAAACGGGAACTACCTGCATAAGCACATCTAAGCCTGCCTAAGCGACCTGTGCTAATCAGCCGAGCGAACTCTGGCATCAGCAGGTCACGGAAAAAGCAGCTAGTGATCAGGTGGAGCCTGCCTATGCGACCTGTGCTAATCAGCCGAGCGAACTCTGGCATCGGCAGGTCACGGAGAGAGCAGCTAGGGAGCATGTGGAGCCCAAACAGACAAGCGTCCACACAAGAACACAACCTAAACGGAATGATCATAGCACACCGCCATGCTTGTGGTCGGGCTATTTAAAGACTAAGCCCTGCCCACAGTCGCATTATTGGTCGCACTACTGAGGACCTACTCACCATAGGGGCCCAGGCTGCTCTCCCAGCATCTGTGCAGGGCCGCTGGCCCTGTTTGATTGCCGCCACTTTACCAGACATGACCGTGCGCAGTGCGCTGTACAGATGAGGTCACGCCAGGCTGTCAAATCAAAAACCACACTAGGGAATACAGAAGATAAAGAATTTCGAGTAGCTGGTGTCCATTGCCTGAGAGCACTGACCCAGAACAAGGACCAGGGTTTCTTGAAGCGATCCGCTCATCTCTAGTCATACAATGTTTGATAACTTTGGGGTACCTTTATAACACTCTGTCTAGAGCTATGTTCCATTTTTTGCTCCACCCCTTACTGGTGTGAGAAGTGCAACTCTTTTGCTACTTTTTTGATAGTCACAATTCATAAATCTAATTTAGACTTTTTTGCATAGCTAATTTCCCACCAAAATTTTTGCAGAAAGTCTCGAGCAACAAATTGTATAACCTTTTCTACGTCAAAACACAGATGCTAAAGCCTTAATAAATCCTCCCCACTAGAAATCAACTGTAAGTTTTGGGTTCATATCGGACACCTAGTGTCTAGTGCTGAACGCCGAACATGGTTTTCTCCAAGAAATCCGTTTTAGAGCTCGGAAGTGAGAGAGACTCTGTGGGGGTACTCTGCTTCCTTTGGTAGCCTCCTAGCTCTTACTATGACCATTTTACAGCCCTTCTACAGCCCCAAAGTTTGGGTCCCAATTGACTTCTATGGGGTTCGGGTTCAAGTTCGGGTGCAGCTCTGGTACCCAAACCGAACTTTGACTTAAAGTTTGGTTGAACCCTACGAATCCGAACATCCACGGGTCTACTCATCCCTACTCCCCACCACTCCCCCAATGTGTTCAAACACGTACAGTGCTATACATTATTATAGTATGTACGAATATAGGTACAATGGCATGACTAACAACCGTTCCTCAAGTGCTAATATAACTCTCTTGTTACTTGTGGTAGTGGTGCATGTATCATTGAGTCTTGGGTGTGGAGTCCACTGCTCTAGCTTGCCATTATTGAATCAGTCGAGAGTAAATGTTAAAAAATAAAAAAAAAAGAATTTACTATCTATGAGTTTTACTGGAAGCTTGAAAACAAGCTCACATTCAGTATAACCTCCTTGCCAGTGTAAATCTATGCAGCCAATTATTCTAAGCTCTGTATGGTTTGCTGCCTCCATCCCAAGATAATCTGTTTGCAATGACTGCTTTGTATGCAAACATGAGTCAGCAGCTGAAAGCTGTAAAATCATAATTTCTAATTAGCTTTATCACAAACGCTGTTTTCCCTTTTTTATAGAAATGTGCTATTCTCTCTCTAATTGTAATAGTGAAGGTTCCTCATTTAACATTACAATCCCTCAGCATTTCTAGTGTATTGTCTGTACCCTACACCATGCTTCTTTTTACAGAACTCAGTATATTGGACCTTCGTATCCTCATACTTGGTTTTGTACCTTGCTTAACGAATCCAAAATATTTTCAAAGTCACTGGTAAAGTGCTGGAGGGGAGATATGTTTCCCTGAGACTGTTGGCGTCAGTGAACTAAAACCATTAAATGTCCTCCAGCATATTATGTGTTGAGACGGGTTAACTCCATAGTAAAAGGGAGTGGTTTTTGTGAATGGTCATAGAGCTGGTGGGAGGCCATTCACCATATCTCCACCTCAGGGTGTGGTCTGTTTTTTTTTAAATACTTAGCCAGCTGAGGCATTGAGTGTTCAGTATGTCTGAAGTGAGAAACTCCAGATCTGTTTGTGTGGAACTATATTGAACCACACGGAGTACCTTCACTCTGAGCAGGCGGATCCCCGCGTCCACAAAGACTGTGCTTTTGTGCTGCCATTTTGCTTTGTTTTTCCTGTTTGACTTCCGTGTGCAGCTGAGTGAGCGATCTACCACAATATTGTATATATATACAGTACAGACCAAAAGTTTGGACGCACCTTCTCATTTAAAGATTTTTCTGTATTTTCATGACTATGAAAATTGTACATTCACACTGAAGGCATCAAAACTATGAATTAACACATGTGGAATTATATACTTAACAAAAAAGTGTGAAACAACTGAAAATATGTCTTATATTCTAGGTTCTTCAAAGTAGCCACCTTTTGCTTTGATGACTGCTTTGCACACTCTTGGCATTCTCTTGATGAGATTCAAGAGGTAGTCACCGGAAATGGTTTTCACTTCACAGGTGTGCCCTGTCAGGTTTATTAAGTGGGATTTCTTGCCTTATAAATGGGGTTGGGACCATCAGTTGTGTTGTGCTGAAGTCTGGTGGATACACAGCTGATAGTCCTACTGAATAGACAGTTACCCCCCCCCAACCCCCAATGTATACCCCCAGGGCCCCTAAGACTTTTTGTTAATTCCTTATGTTGCTGATAATGCCTGTGAGTGGCGGTATAGGTGGCTGCTCAGAGGCATCACGTGACCCCACGCTGACGTCACGACAAGTGAGGCGTGACTCAGCGCTGGGTTCCCCATGGTGGCTGCTGGGTTGTGGGGGTGTTAGCCCCCGCGTCACACCCAGTATCCACCGAGCGCTTTCCCAATGGATGGGGAGAGGCAGAGAACGCGGTGGATGCTGGGTGTGACGCGGGGGTAACCCCGCCCACAGCCTGGCATCCATCTGGGACGAGGAAGACAGAGACCCCCGGCTGCTGCCAGCACTTGTCGTGACATCAGCGGATGTCAGAGCCGGCTGCAGCCGGGGGTCACGTGATGCCTGTGAG
This sequence comes from Phyllobates terribilis, assembly GCF_046119375.1. NCBI lineage: Eukaryota > Metazoa > Chordata > Amphibia > Anura > Dendrobatidae > Phyllobates > Phyllobates terribilis. Next base: position 105,052,089 of record NW_027362767.1, read on the forward strand.
CGGTCAGTGATAGCGCTGCTCACAGGCATTATCTGCAGCATAAGATATTTACAAAAAGTCTTAGGGACCTCGGGGGGATACATTGGGGGGGTAATATAAAGTACTGGACAACCCCTTTAATGGGCTGGTAGAATAGAATATACGTCACCTGCTAGTTAAATGGGAGGAGTGCACGATCAGCCAAAAGGCAATTCCAACCTCCCATTGTTAGGTGCCAGGCGCTTGCTGGATCAGAAATGGGTTCTGAATCATCAGTGGATTCTGTGGTCTCCTATTCTGGTTCAGCCAGGGCTGATGCTGCTCAGCATCGCTGTCGGTCCAAACACCTAGCCAATGCATGACAGGTACAAGTGGTATCTTGTGTATTTGTGTCTAGCAACATGAAGCACAGGTTGTGGAGAGAGACTAGGCCACCGCAGCCTAAGTCTAAAATGCATCGCACTGAGCATGCCCGTGACATGGCGCACCGTGATTGGTGGTTCAGAAACCAGCTGACCCGGTGACCTGGCACCGTCTGATTGGTCACAGGCAACGTCACCAATGGTGCGACAGTGGGGCAGGGCTTAGTTTTTAAAAGGTCCGCCCACAAACATGGTGGCGCGCTCATATCATTTGAGCTAGTTGTTTGGTTGTGCATGCATCTCTCCTGAGCTCCTCTAAGAGCCATATAGAGCGGGTCGGCTCAGTCCGGTAGCACGCTGGCTGAGTGCACGAGTACCTGGCGGAAATCACTCCCGCCCACTAGCGTCGTCTCCTATAGCGTAGCGCCTCTACCGTAGGCAGGGCTACTGCTCCTAGTCCGGTCACACGTCTCCCTGCGGTTCTTGGAGATAGTGTGAACCGCTTTTGCGCCAATCCCCATAGTGTAGCGCCTGTATCAAAGACAGAGCTACTGCTTTCCCACGGCCGCACGTCTCCCTGCGGTTCTTGGAGATTGTGCGAACCGTCTTACCCTTCCGTGTGCTTTAACACGAAGGGCTAAGATTGTAGTTAGGTGCATCGCCGGTCGCTCTCCCTCCGTGCAGTTAACGGAGATAGAGCGTACCGCTATACCCTGTCCTGTGTGAAGTTACCACGGAAGGGTTATCTTTAGTTGGTTGTCTTCCCTTCTCACCCGGGAGGAGTTCGGCAGCAGTCCACCAGGCTGCATCGCAGACCCCAGGGTCGGTTGCGTTCCTATTTAATAAAGTGTTTGCAACCGTCCCCCTAACATCCATAGTAATATGTAATAAGAAAACTGATCAGCACATCCTAGGTGTGAACAGGTACCAGCTGCAGAAACTGCATATATGTATAAAGAAAGCACAGCAGCACTCCATTATGGCGAAGATACATAAAGACAATAAAAACATATGATCTAGATTATATTAATACTCAGTAAGCTATACTTACTTTTAAAAAAAATGTATATGTGGCGCCCCTGCGGGTTCAGTCGCCGCAGAGGTACTGCATCTCACACAGAGGTGTGATATCTCACTCTCAGGTAAGGAAGGAGTACTGCCCGGGACCCTAACACCTGCATCCAACACTACACTACTCCAGACCAGCAGGAGGGGCAAGATGCGCTGCTCCTCTGCTGAGCCGTGTCCCTGGCAGGAGTGAGGGGAACCATGTAGTGGGTGTGGGTGGAGGAAGCAGTTTAGGGGAGCTCAGTAAGAAGTGATATAAAAGAGAGGGTGGAACATTCTAGAGTCAGTGGAGTCTGAGTTCTGAGGAGATTGAGTCTGAGGAAGAGTTGGGAGCAGGAGCTCTGCAGGAGCTCTGCTCAGGGAAGCGCGGGCCTGAGTGAGGAGGCCCAGGAGATGGAGAGAATGAAGGAACGGGAGCAGAGAGAAGGCTCCAGGAGTGAAGAAAGGATCCCAGGGGTACGGGCAGTGCTGGAGGTCACCCGTATGCCCGAGTCTACCAGGCGGTGGAGGGATCAAGCCGCAGAGGGGACCGGCCCCTAACTAGTGAGAATTGCAATATTCTACTAGATAACCAGAGGGTGCAGCATTTCAGGTGATGCATCCCAAAAAAACCCACATCTATCTCACCAAGAAGGTGGCCATAGAGGACCCAGGGGACAGAGAAGACGTCGCCCGACAAGGTCCGCGGTCACTGGATTGGGACACTGGGTGTGAGGTGCAGGGAGACGGCCAGAAAGAACATACAGAAGGGTGTCCCGTTATGTACTCCGGGGGTACCTGAGGGTTGGCTGAGCCCCTGCCCGGTGAACGCAGCACGACGTGGGAAGTTATGATCTGCAGTTGTAACCAGGAGCAAAGTGAGAACTCTGAGTAAATCCGGAGGACTGCACCCCACTGTCTCTGTGAATTACTCCGGCTGCGCCATCACCCCCTGCACAACACATCTTGAACATCACCATTTACTGCCCTGGAGCTAAGCTCTACATGTGGAGAGCTAAACCAACTCTGCTGCATTAACAACAGCTCCAGAGGACCTGCTCCGCAGCGGCTGCTCCCTTTAGCCGCATTCCACAGGTGGCGTCACAAACTCTATACAAGAACTATAAATCCCCTGTAAATAACCCCTTTTATTGACCGCCCTGGGTCACGGACAAGGTCACCGCCACTGTGACATCTCCCAGCATCGACCGGCCCGGCTACCGAGTACCCAACGGCCCAGGGGGCGCGTCATATACACATAGATATATAATCTGGTTTCTTTTTTTTGTTGTTATTAGCCACAGATTTATTGGGTATCTGTGAAGTTTTAGAAAAGGAATGAGATATCTAATATACTACAAGACCTAAAGAGAAGGCTCAGGGACCGGCAGGGAATTCGGGAAGCAGTTTTGATGGGTGTCAACTGGTGAATAGGTTTTTTTTTTTTTTTCCATTTGAAAAGAACTGGACAATCCTTTTAACTTTATACTTCACAAATACTTGCTACTTTGTGTTGGTATATCACATAAAATCCAAATAAAATACATTTAAGTTTATGGATGTAATGTGAAACAATGTGTAAAATATCACAGGGTCTGAATAGTTTTTCAAGGCACTGTAAGTGTGTAAAATCCTGTATAAATAAACCCTGAAATCTTGCAACTTATACACTGGGCACTGAGATATTTCATCATCATCATCATCAATGATAGGATTACAATGAGAAGTAACATCTATGTGTGGCGCCCCTGAGGGTTCGACCGCCACAGGAATGCTGCACTTCTTTAATGGAGTGTGGTGTTCCTCCTCTGAGGTAAGCCTGGTGTGATGGTAGTGTTCCAGCCTTTTGCATCCAACACCACATTTCCACCAGAGGGAGCTAGTATGCACTAGGTGCTGCTCCCCTGGTTACAGGGAGCCTGGGGAACACAAAGTGGTAGGAACCAGTTAGTGGGTGTGGGTGGAGGAACAGTTAGTCAGTTACACTTCTAATTTCATATTTAATAGTATGCCATCTTTGATCTTGGTTCTTTCTGGTCCTTCTGTCCGGTCTTTCTGCTGGTTCAAACCTGGTCCTGTGTGGACCTGTCCTGTCAAGTGGTCGTACTGTGCTGTCAAAATACTGTGTGTAAAGTGACTTCCCTCCGGGTGCGCAGATCCTGTGTGGGCCTGCACCGGCATGGGACACAGCCCTCGTACCCCGATCTATGGGACGAGAGGTAGGTTGCAGACGAGAAATGTCTCAACCCGGCCAAGGACCAGGATCAAGAAGGCCCAGGAGCTCTAGAGTGTGGCTCCCCAGCAAATGGGTCCCGGGGAGGATGCAGACGGAGCGGAGTACGCCACCTGTCCTCGCCTACCTGATCTATTCAGAGGGATTCCGGCTGCAAGAGGGGTACCAGCCCCCGACACCCGACCTCGTACTCTATGTCCAGGACGGGAAAGCCCGGTTAGGCCCTGGGGATCCCGGCAGGCTTCGGATGGAGAGGAATTGCCACCCGACCCCTACACCTGAGAGGAGCTCAGAGGGAGACCCGGCCTATCTACACACGCACAGACGGGAAGGGGTAAAGTCTGTAGTGCAGGAACACTCTGGTGTAGGGATGCTACCTCACACTGGATTTCCTCGGAGGTAGTCGGACCCCCGTCCCTGGTGGCCGCAGGACTCCGCGAGGAGCAGGGAGAAGCTTTGCGCTGCTTGAGAGAACTGTGAGTAAAGCCTTGGAAGTTCATCCCTATGGCCTCCGAACTGTTCATTACGCGCCATACCACGCGACGCGGTGCCCGCACTCCCCGCGCTACTACTACTACCCCCTTCATCCTGCCTTGCCTGCCCTGAGGCCGCGCTCCGCCTGTGGGGAGCAGGGAGAACTTTAGCCGCCATGACATCGGGCCTCAGAGGACTGTAGCGGCGCTGGTGGCGCATCACCAGACACCACAGGTGGCGTAGTCGACAATTAACACTCAACCCGGAAAGCCCTAACATAATTTTCAATGTGATGGCCCTGGGCACGGAACGGGTCCAGGCCACGACTGCATCCCCGTTCTCAACATCTGACCCGGCTCCGAGTACCGCATCTTCCCAGGGCAGGGCTTGTCACATATGCACAGCAGGTAATACAAAATCCTCCATTCACAGTAAGTAATAGAACAGCTGACCCTGCTCCTCCTCCATTCCTAATGATCTTTGCACACGCTCATTAGATGCTTCAAGATAGGACATAAGGTCAGAATCAGCCTATTGATGCTAATTTACATGTGGAAATCCTGAAAGAATGAAAGAACAAGAAGTATAAGTCTAAAATAACCCCATGTGCACGTGTTAAAATTGCAAGATTTTTATTACTTTTTTTACACATCATGAGATTGTAAATTAAAAAAAGAAACATTACCTAAGTTTAAAAAAAATGCATTTAATATAAAAATTGACACAGCATAAAAAGGGGCAGCAGTATTTACCTGCCCAGGTCTCAGACCTAATGCACTCCCAGGATGCAACAAACCCATGTAGTAAATATGGTGGCAACACAAGTGCAAGATACTGATGAGACAATCACTCACAACCTATCAATTCATGGAGGGGGTGATTGCTTAGTATTAGAATTGCACAAAAGCAGCTTGTATAGGGCGCTGTTCACACCTGGGTAGTGCACAGTATCCGGCTTAAAGCTATGGTTACGCCCATACTATTAGATTAGGCGGGTCTGCCCAGCACTATCTTAGTGCACCCTATTAAAACAGACACCCAAGTTTGCAAGGCCAACAATAATACCTCATATATTATTTATTTATTTTTGCACATCATTTTTTAAGCCCATTATTGTTGGCCTTGTAAACTTTGGTGTCTATTCTCATGGGATACATTTAGTTAGTGCTGGGCAGCCCGTCTAATCTAATAGTATGGGTGACACTAATAGGCTGTAAGCCAGATACTGTGCACTACCGGTGTGTGACCAGCGCCCTATACAACTGGCTTTTGTGCAGTTCTAATGCTAAGTGATCACCTCCTCCATTAAAGGTGGGTTGTGAGTGAGTGGTTGTCTCATCAGTATTTTGCACCTGTGTAGCCACCATCTTTACTATATGGGTTTGCGGCATCCTGGTAGTGCATTAGTTCTGAGATCTGGGCAGGTAAATACTGCTGCCCCTTTTCTTGCTGTGTTAATTCTTGAATTGTTGGAGGATTTTTATTCCTCTTTTTGTGGCTTTGCTTTTATTTTTAATATAAAATTTGATTCAAAAAGTAGATCATATACTGATGAGATGACACATTCTCTTAAAGATCTGTTGCAAGTTTGCTCCATTTTTTTATCAACTGAATTTTATTGAAGTTTTTAGAATACAATACACAACAATACAAAACAATATCATTAATACTAATAGACGGGGGGAGGAGGGTGGTGTGAGGAAGGAGGAAAGGTTTAGGAAGGTGAAGAACTGGGAGATAGAAGGGAAATGTGGAAACAAACTACTAAAGGTCCTACTGGTAAATTTATATTCTATAACCAATCTAATTTCAAACAGAAAATCAAGTACTGCATGTATCATTAGGGATCATATGTCCAACCGGTGTATTGAACTTTAGATTCTGAAAAAGTCCTTTAATAGTTGAGTTTGTCGAGGATGATGATGAAACTTAACTTGTCTTGTCCTGTTCTAGGTTAATCAACATATATCTATACATCCAGCTAAGAGGAAGGAGGAAAAATGTTATTCCAAAGCTGCCATCTCTTGGTATAGGTTATAATTGTGTTCTCTCTTAAAGCAAGCGAGAGTTCGAAAACTCTAGGAGTAGAAATTCTCTCTATAATATCTGAAATTTTGGAAATATCCTTCTGTTTCCACCTTGAAGCAATCAGTAATTTAGTGACCAATAAAATATCAATAATTATATGTATAAATTGAAAAGGAATATCTTGTATACCAAGAGATAACAATGCAAGATAACAATTCGTTGTAAGATTAAGGCTATGTTCACACATGTTGGGTTTTTTCAGCGTTATAAATCTGCAGCAAAACTCAACTCTGTGAGGAAATCAGCTGCATCAAAAATGCAGGTTTTGCTGCGTTTTTTGTGCATTTTTTCAGCTTTTTTCGGGGCATGGTAAAGTTTCACACCTCACTGGGCCACAGGCATTGTTCAATTTCACCCCTGCTTATGCCACAGGTATGGTTCAATCTCACAGGTAGCTCAGCTAATGTTTACATAGTACACATCACAAATTTAATTACACTGTACTAATACAAACAACCATTTTACCAAGACAAGATGGTAAAATCACAAAAATAAAGTTTCACATACTGCTGAACTTGCTTATTTTCACTAAAAATGCAGCAAAACGTGATAGCTATGTTCATGTTCACACACAGGGGCGGAACTACCGCCCGTGCAGCCGGTTCATTGAACGGGGGCCCCGAGGGAGAGGGGGCCCCTCCAGCCTCCAGCAGGGCCGCCATCAGGGCATGACTGCCCTGACTCCAGTATGGGGCCCGGCCGGTAGGGGCCCCCTCGGGGGCCCCCCTCTTGTGCGTCTCTCTCCTCATGGGGCCCCCGGCCCCATGCTATGCGCCGGGTCCGGGACATTTCAGCGCTGAGCTGCGCTGTTGCAGCAGCGCCTTCATGATTCCCCTGACTTCCGGTCATGTGACGATGCCGTCACATGGCCAGAAGTCAGGAGAACCTGCTGTCAGCGATTTGGACGAGCGCCAGGATTCTGCAGGGATCGCATGGGGGTAAGTATAACAAGTTTTATTTTTTTTAAAATACAATTAACTAAGAGTGGAGAGATGGGAGAAGCACATGTGTGTGTGTGTGTATGTGTGTGTGGGGGGGGAGATGGGAGATGCACGTGTGTGTGTGGGGGGGGAGATGGGAGATGCACATGTGTGTGGGGGGGGAGATGGGAGATGCACATGTGTGTGTGTGGGGGGGGAGATGGGAGATGCACATGTGTGTGGGGGGGGAGATGGGAGATGCACGTGTGTGGGGGGGGAGATGGGAGATGCACATGTGTGTGGGGGGGGAGATGGGAGATGCACATGTGTGTAGGGGGGGGAGATGGGAGATGCACATGTGTGTGTGGGGGGGATGGGAGATGCACATGTGTGTGGGGGGGGATGGGAGATGCACATGTGTGTGGGGGGGGGATGGGAGATGCACATGTGTGTGGGGGGGGATGGGAGATGCACATGTGGGGGGGGGGATGGGAGATGCACATGTGTGTGTGGGGGGGGGATGGGAGATGCACATGTGTGTGGGGGGGGGAGATGGGAGATGCACGTGTGTGGGGGGGGGAGATGGGAGATGCACATGTGTGGGGGAGATGGGAGATGCACGTGTGTGGGGGGGGAGATGGGAGATGCACATGTGTGTGGGGGGGGAGATGGGAGATGCACATGTGTGTAGGGGGGGGAGATGGGAGATGCACATGTGTGTGTGGGGGGGATGGGAGATGTACATGTGTGTGGGGGGGGGATGGGAGATGCACATGTGTGTGTGGGGGGGATGGGAGATGCACATGTGTGTGGGGGGGGTGGGAGATGCACATGTGGGGGGGGATGGGAGATGCACATGTGTGTAGGGGGGGGAGATGGGAGATGCACGTGTGTGGGGGGGGAGATGGGAGATGCACATGTGTGGGGGAGATGGGAGATGCACGTGTGTGGGGGGGGGGAGATGGGAGATGCACATGTGTGGGGAGATGGGAGATGCACATGTGTGGGGGGGAGATGGGAGATGCACATGTGTGGGGGGGGAGATGGGAGATGCACATGTGGGGGGAGATGAGAGAGGTGCACATGTGGTGGAGGGGGATGAGAGAGGGGCACATGTGGGGGAGGTGGATGAGAGAGGGGCACATGTGGGGGAGGGGGATGAGAGAGGGGCACATGTGGGGGAGGGGGATGAGAGAGGGGCACATGTGGGGGAGGGGGATGAGAGAGGGGCACATGGAGGGGGATGAGAGCTGCACATGGGGGGGTTTGAGAGCTGCACATGGGGGAATTGGGAGTAGGGGGATAATGAGCTGCACATAACGAATGTGGGGTGGGGGAGAGTAAATGATAAATGATGATGGGGTGGGGAGAGCACGGACATGATATAATGAATTGGGGCAGGGGGTGCATGTAAATATTGAATGCGGGGAGCAGGAAGTATAGAGTAGGGGGCGTTGCGGATGCAGGAGTGTGACTGGTAACAAATTGGCGGAAAGAGTAGAGGTTCTAATTAAATTATATATTAAGTGCCTATTTACAGTTAATGGGGGCACAGTGGTGGATTACAATTTATATTTGGAATGGTAGGTTGCCTAATAACTAACCATATATTGATGGTGGATGCACGTCTGTATTCAGCTGCGTAATGTAGAAGTTGGGGAATGTGCTCTAGATAACTGTGTTATTTTATGCAGAGACGAGTCCTGGCTGGAAGACGTGATGGCGGTCTGTGCTGGATGAAGGAGAAAAGCGAAGATGAAGGACTTCACCTAGAGACGTCACCGGTGAGTCAGTCTATTACATGTACACTGTGTATAATGTCACTGGTGATCACTGTATTACCTGTACACTGACACTATATACAGAGCTCCTGTGTATAATTTCACTGGTGATCACTAGATTACCTGGACACTTACGTTATACATACCATGTATAGAGCTCCCGTGTATAATGACACTTATGGTAATATTAGTAATGTGGTGGTAATATTAGTAATGTAGTGGTAATATGTGGTCTGGTCATGGTGTGGCAGTTTTTCTCCCTTCTGTGTGGTATTATTCGGTCACTATGTTGTGGTAATATGTGGTCTGGTCATGGTGTGGCGGTATTCCCTGTATGTGGTATTATTGGTCATTTAAAAAAAAAATGTATATGACACATTCCCTTAAAGAAAACTAAATAAAAATATATCTAAAAAGAGTATTGGATATTTTAAGAAAATTTTAATAGGTTACAGTAGGGCCCGCCCAGAAGAGTCTACCTTATCGTGGTGGCGGCTTTAAAAATCTTTTGGCCAAAACAAAAGCTGATGGCTATGTATGTGGCGCCGTCACATGGCCGAACGTCAGGAGAACCTGGTGGCAGCGACGTGGACGAGCGCCAGGATTCTGCAGGGATTGCATGGGGGTAAGTATAACAAGTTTTATTTTTTTTAAATACAATTAATTAACTAGGAGTGGGGGGAATCAGAGATGCACGGGGGGGGTGAGAGATGCACATGGGGGGGGTGAGAGATGCACATGGGGGGGTGAGAGATGCACATGGGGGGGATGAGAGATGCACATGGGGGGGATGAGAGATGCACATGGGGGGGGTGAGAGCTGCACATGGGTGGGATGAGAGCTGCACATGGGGGGGTGAGAGATGCACATGGGGGGTTATGTTTACATAACTTTGTTGCCTTATGAAGGGCAGGGGGGGCCCCCCAAAATTTCTTGCACAGGGGCCCACTACAGTCTGTGTCCGCCCCTGTTCACACATCATGGTTTTTCAGCATTTTTTCACTACCCATTACTTCCAATGGGTGAAAAACGCTGAAATAAAATGCTGAAAGAAGTGACATGTTCTATTTTCCAAAAACCCAACCAAGGCACAAAATACGAAACAACAGAAAAAGACAAGATGTGTGAACAGAGAATTCTGGTTTCTCATAGACTTTGCTGGTTCTGCAAAACACAGCTGAAAATTTGCATAAAAATCTGCAGCAAAAAACGCTGAAAAACCCAACATGTGTGAACATAGCCTAACATTAAGTTTGGTGATTCTTGAAATGAGTTCAGATATTTCAGTCCTTAGAGATCTTATTACCGACATTCCCAAAAAATGTGAAATAAAGACTATGTGCAGTGTTACTAGTGTGAAGTGCCACCTATATAATAAGTTAAAATACGCTTCATGTAGAAGAACACAAGAAGAAGAGGAGTACCTTATCTTAAATGCTTTGACCCAACTATCTGTCTCAAAATGCTTGTTAAAATCTTTTAATCTTAGATGTAGAAATGTCAGAAGACATGAAACTGCCATAGACTGCTGTTTGGCTGTCTGTACGCGCCCCATCTGATTTTTTTCGCTTGCTATGAGATAATAAAGAAGACTTTTCCATGATGTGGTGAGTGCCGTCATCTTCACTTCTACTAGTTGAGATGTACTGTATTATGACAAGAGAAAAACTTGGTTGCCTAAATGGGTACATTTAATTTTTTTCCTTACCATTCCTTTTACCTTAGTTTTCTACATGTAAAACAGATGTCACTAATGGCACCTATGGCAGTGCCTAAGAAGGTGCCTTCTCAGTATAAAATCTGAATTGCACTCCAGTCTATATTATTAACCTAAGAAACATTTTCCTACTTTACCCGTTTGTCTCAGCGTTTTGTGTCACCCTGGCCTGGATGCCACAAAATGTAATAAAGCTGTGTCTGAGAGCAAGGGCGAGGTTCTCTAGTCAGGGGAACATTAGCAAGCAGTACCTCCTGTCTCAGGCCAGTAGGGGGAGCAGGCTGCCTCTATAAAAGCTGGAACTGGGGGCAGGGTTAGGGAGAACTGGACGACCTGTCTCTGGATTGAGAGGTGTCCCAGAGCAGGGACAGAAAGTTGTATTGCACCTAAGAGGAAGTGTGGCAGGAGGAGAGCCACAAGCCAGAGACAAGAGGCGAAGTGAGCCTGTCTTGGCAAATAGAGGACTTAATCTACCAGACTTTGGTGTCTGAGGCTGGGAGGATTCCACATCCTACAGCAGATAACCAGTCCGCAGGGGACTGTATATTCCTTGGCCTAAGAAGCCTGGAGGCCCTGCCACAACAGAAGGGACCAGCAAAGCCGTACCAGGCTGGGAGCAGAAAGGAACCCACGTCGCAGGCCATACAGGCGAGAATACACGGAAAGCTTGGAAACGTGGGCTGTTACCCTATAACGAGGAGATAGCCAGAAGGAGCGCAGAAAGCACGGTAGGCCTACACCCTCACCCTGACCAGGGCCAATTTCCCCGTTGCTCTCAGACATCCAGGTCCCCTCCTAGCTGGGACTGTTTGTGGGTCAATTTACCTGTTCTAGTAAAGACCCTGGACTGCAACCTGTTGTCTGTGTGCTCCTTGCTCCTCCAGCACTATTAGCACTGGGACTCTCATTACCATCACTTCCACCATCCATTATACTGCCCTGGGGCCGCACTCTTCCCGTGGGGAGTCACACTACCCTAGCTGCACACCTCATCAGCCCCAGCGGTCTGCATGCAGCGGCGGTTCCTAATAACCGCAATCCACAGGTGGCGTAGTCGGACATTATCATCAGCACATAACGGACTACCATTGGCCTGACCACCCTGAGCCACGGAACCGGGTTGCCACTACTACTCCCATCGTTTCCCTATTGCCTGGATCCGAGTGACCCACGGCCCAGGGGGCGAGTCAGCTTTGGCGTAGTCGGCAGGATTTCGTGCTCGCAACCACCGGGTACTGCGTGCCTTCAAAAGACTGTCATACCTGCTGTGGTGAAGGTTCCCGCCATCCGGAGCCATTTCCCGCCATCTTCAGTCGGTTCCCGCCATCTTCAGCTGTTTTCCCGCCATCCGAAGTTGTTTTCCCGCCGTCGGACGCCATCTTCAGGACGCCGCGCGGGAAGAAGAGGGGCGTGGACGCCGAAAGCACGTGAGACCCGAAGCTCCGCCCCACGCACCGACGCTGCGCAAGGTCCTGGAAGGGAGAGAGAGCGACGCTGACATCATCAGGACGCGACGCAAGGTCCTCGTCCAGAGCAGCAGCAACGGAGCCGCGGCCTACAGAAGAGGATCGTCGGAAGGTAGGCCACGCTTAACTAGGGGGGAGGAAGATGTCGGAGACAGAGGCGCCCACTACCACCACCGCAGCTGCAACAGCGGTGATGCCCTTTTCCCTGCCCTACATCCCTGGAGCGGCCTGGCTGCCCAAGTACTCAGGGGAGCCCCATGCCCTAACTGACTTTAAGGAAAGGCTGTACAGTTTGTTCCAGGTTTACCCCCTGACAGAGGAACAGAAGGTCAGCATACTAACAGGGCAGTTAACTGGCGCAGCCCAAAGGGAGGTAAAATCATGGCCCACTGAGGAGAAAAGGACTGTGAAGGGTATTCTGGCCCGGCTGCGGGGTACCTTGACACACGTACCTCCGCTGAGATTAGAATGAGGTTCTATGGATGTAAGCAGCGGGCACAGGACAGCATCAGAGACTATGCCCTAAATCTGCAGGAAGCCTTGAGGGCTATTCAACAAACTGACCCTGGCAGTGTGCAGGAAACGGATAAGCTGCTAACAGAACAATTCATAGAAGGTCTGCTGTCTAGCGCCCACAGGGCCCAACTGCGCCTCATGTTCTTTCAGAACCCCGACCTGACCTTTGCCCAATTTAAGGACAGGGCTATAAGGGTGCTCCGTGAATCTGCAACCAGTGGCGCTATAAACCCCCGGCGCCCTGCTCTCACCTACCACCAGGAGGCGGCGCCCTCCTCTATGGACCCCGTGGGGGCTGATGCACAGGCCCTGAACCAAGCCCCGTCAAAAGACCTGCACCACCAAGTCCAGGAGCTGACCAGGAGCGTCGCGGCGTTGACCAAGACCGTCCAGGCGTTGCAAGTGGACCCGGCAAGACCCATCGAGCTGGCTTCAAGTCCGGAGGATGTCCCGTGGCGTCGACAGAGGAGGATCCCGTCATTCCGAGGGAGGCCCACAGACTGCTACGCAGAGGATGGACAGCCCATTTGCCGTCGATGCAACCAGCCCGGACACATTTCCAGGTACTGTAATTTAAACGGGTCCAACCTGGGGCAGAGGGCCAACCCCCAGGCATAAGATCACCAGGCCCTTACAAATGGCGTAATAAGTACGTTGGGGGGCGCCCGGTTTTACCCGTGGTGCTGGACGGTATCCCCATGAGCGCCTTGCTGGATACTGGGTCACAAGTAACCACTATTCCTTATGTACTTTTTAAGCAGTATTGGACTGATGCTGATATCACACGGTATCCAGACAGTGACTTGAGCATCATCGCCAGTAATGGCTTACCCGTGCCGCAGATGGGGTTCAAGGAGATGACCATTAAAATTGGTAAAGTTGAACTGCCGGCACAGGGAGTGATTATTGTGGACATTGACCGTCGTGAAAGTCACCCTAAAATAACTGTGGATACTAACGTAATTGAAAATTGTCTTTCAGAGGTAATTGTAATCTTACAACAGGTGGCGGTGAATGCTAGTTCCAGCCAACAGAGAGTCCTCAGCAAGGAGATAAAAGCCCTGTTGAGACGGCAGCAGGTAGAACTGTCGGGTGGTGAGATCGGTAGCGTAAGACTGAGTGACCCATTCCCCATTTCCATGCCTCCCAAAAGTGAAATGATGATCTGGTGTCGGACTGCAATCGGGTTGAGAGGTAGAGACTACCAAGCCATGGTAGAACCCGTGTACTCAGACAGCAGGCCCACCATTTTGACAGCCCGGGGGGTGGTTGATGTCCGTCATGGGAGGGTGCCCGTCCGCATCCTCAACATTGGGGAGAGGGAGGTACACTTACCCAGGTACGCTACACTCGCCAAGCTGTTTGTGGTCGAACACAAAGCTATCAGGGCCGTGGAACCCTTGCCTCCATCTCCTCAGGCGGAGGGTAATGGCTCCCAGAAACAAAAGGAGGACTGGTGCCAGAAACTCCATGTGGGTGCTGACTCCACTCCCTTGCACCAAAAACAAGGAGTCTACCGGGTAGTACAGGAGTACGAGAGAGTCTTTAGTAAGCACCCGCTAGACTTCGGCAGAGTAAAGGGGATAGAACACCATATCCCCACAGGGAGCCACCCACCGATAAAAGAAAGACACAGACCTGTACCCCCTGCACATTATCAGAACGCAAAGGGCATGCTAAGAGAGATGAAAGAAGCTGGGGTAATTAGAGACAGCTGTAGCCCCTGGGCAGCCCCCTTGGTTCTGGTCAAAAAGAAAGACGGCACCATGAGAATGTGCGTGGACTATAGACAAATCAACCATATCACCCACAAAGACGCATATCCGCTGCCTAGAATAGAAGAGTCTTTAGCCGCACTAAAATCAGCTAACTTCTTTTCTACTTTGGACCTTACTAGCGGGTACTGGCAGGTTCCTGTGGCAGAGGCTGACAAGGAGAAGACCGCCTTCACCACCCCGATGGGACTGAGCGAATTCAACTGTATGTCTTTCGGGCTCTGCAACGCACCAGGGACCTTCCAGCGGCTGATGGAATGCTGTCTAGGGCACCGAAACTTCGAGACGGTCCTCCTTTACCTGGACGACGTGATCGTCTATTCGAAAACCTACGAGGACCATCTAAAGCACCTGGCCGAGGTGTTCGAAGCCCTGGCAGGCTATGGCCTGAAGGTGAAACCATCGAAGTGTCACCTGCTGAAAACAAAGGTCCAGTACCTAGGGCACGTGGTAAGCGCGGAAGGAGTGGCCCCCGACCCTGACAAGGTCACGGCAATCAAGAGCTGGCCAAGCCCCTCGAACATCAAAGAGGTGAGACAGTTTCTCGGGTTGGTAGGTTACTACCGAAGGTTCATCCCCGGGTTCACTAAGATGGCAGCTCCTATGCAGGACCTCCTGATAGGACAGTCTAAGTCCCGAAGTCAAAAGCCACCCTTCAAGTGGGATAAACCGGAAGAGGAGTCCTTCCGCCAGCTAAAGATGGCCCTCACGGGGGATGAGATCCTGGCCTACCCTGATTACGGCCAGCCTTTAATTCTCCACACAGACGCCAGTAATGTGGGACTGGGAGCCGTACTGTCCCAAAACCAACAGGGCAGCGAACGGGTGATCGCATACGCCAGCCGGAAGCTGAGGCCCACCGAGAGGAACCCGGAGAATTACAGCTCCATCAAGCTAGAATTCTTGGCGGTGGTGTGGGCAGTGACGGAACGCTTCAAGCATTACCTGGCCTCCGCAAAGTTCACCGTGTACACGGACAACAACCCGTTGACACACCTGGACAATGCAAGACTGGGTGCCCTGGAACAGCGGTGGATGGCCCGTCTCTCCAACTATGACTTCGTGATCAAGTACCGGGCAGGCAAAACCAATGCCAACACGGACGCCCTATCATGAATGCCTCACTTACCTGAGGGTGACGAAGACCCAGAAGAGCTGGAGGAGGTAGAACTCCCCGCGTTTCACCGGTATGGAGCCGCTCAACACTCTCACCGCGTGAAGGAGGAGGATCTAACAACTGTGATGATCAATCCCCTACCTCACCACAGCTGGGCCGAGACCCAAGATAGTGACCCTGCAGTCCGCCTGGTGAAAGATCTGCTGACCCGGGAAGACGCCCGCCTAGATCCAGATGCCCCAGAGGAAGCCAAGCAGCTATGGAAGGAGAAGAGCAAGCTGTTCCTCTACGAAGGCAAGTTGTGCAGAAGGATTGTTAACCACCGGACGCACGAGCTGACCTGGCAAGTCGTGGTCCCAAGGCGGGATGCAGCTATGGTCCTGGGGGCTTACCATGACAGAGTGGGACACTTCGGTTGGAAGAAACTGGAGTTCCTGCTAAGAGGAAGGTTCTTTTGGGTCGGCATGAGAGGAGCTGTAGAAAAGTGGTGCAGAGACTGTGGCCCTTGTCACCTAAGGAGGAAGGACCGCACCAGCCAGAAGACACCCTTGAGGCCCATCGTCACCACGCAGCCTCTTGAGCTGGTAGCTCTAGACCACGTCAAGTTGGCTCCAAGCCGGTCAGGGTACATCTACGCCCTGACTATCGTGGACCACTATTCCCGTTTTCTCGTGGTGGTCCCGGTAAAGGACTTGACAGCCCAAACAGCAGCCAGAGCCTTCCAGCAATATTTCTGCCGTCCACACGGGTATCCGGAACAGGTCCTGACAGACCAGGGTCCAGCGTTCGAGGCTGAAATCTTCCAGGAGTTCTGCAACCTCTATGGCTGTAAGAAGTTTCGTACAACTCCTTACCACCCCCAAACCAACGGGATGTGTGAGAAGATGAACAATATAGTCATTGATCTCCTGAAGACGTTGCCCCTGGAGGAACGCAGCCTGTGGCCAGAAAAACTGCCGGACCTGATAGACCTATACAACAATATCCCGGTGAATGCTACAAACTGCACCCCGGCTTACCTGATGCGAGCCAGACCAGGTAAGCTGCCCGTAGACCTGGAGATGGGAGTTCTAATACCTGAGGACACCTCCCCGGATGCGGACTGGGATACGGAAAGGCAACTGCAGTACAAGAAGGTACAGGAGAGTGTGGAGAAGAGCCTGGCCCAGGTGAGAGAGAGGCAAGAAAAACTCTTCAATCAACACGCCCCTGCTGGTCCCCTAGAACCTGGTGAGCAAGTCCTAAAGCGAAAAAGAAGGCTACATAAGTTGGACGACCAGTGGGAAAGGGAACCCTACACCGTACTGCAGTCTGACCACGACAACCCAAAGGTGTGTGTAATCACCAAGGACGGAGGAGAAACCACTAGTGTCGTCTCCAGAGACCACCTCAAAAGGTGCCCCGAGCAACTCCGTAGTGCAGAAGAGGATCAGAGTGACCTTGAACCCGCAGAGGACAAGGAAGAAATGATCAGCACCGTTCTCGGAGAGTTCCCTCAGTCCTGGACTCGCATAAATGATGCCATAGTGGTACCCGTCCTGCATTTCCTGCAACCGGCACAGCAACAACCAACACCAGAGCCGGAAGGTGAAGAGGAGCAAGCGGTTCAAGAGGCAGAAGAACCTGTACCAGCAGCCCAGGAGAGTCAACCCTCTGCTGACAGTGAGCCTGCCATGCCTGCGGTAAGCCAAAGGACCCGCAGACAGCTGCCTGCCCTACCTGTACACCCAGCTGGTAGCTGTACCCCTAACGCTAGTGGGGAAAGCCAGGTTGGTCCACCACCAGACAGTGGGTTAAGGAGGTCAACCAGGAGCACAAAGGGACAGATACCCGCTCGCTGGAGAATATAGAGTGTACTAGAATTGTAAATAACCCTGTTGCCAAATGTTGAAATGTTTGCCAAGTTACATGCATGTTTGGTAATTCTGTGTTTCAGTTTCTTGCAGCTATCGTAAGGACTCAAAGGTTATGGACTTTTTATAACCGGGACCTTGTATGGACTGCGTTCGGAGCCTAACCTGGAAATGAACTAAGACTGTAAAAGATTTGGGGTAGGACAGACCCCCACCTGGTTAAGGCTCCCCGTTGTATTGGTGATATGGACACCCGGTCACAGACCACACTGTGACCTTAAGAACTCAATCTGTGCGTCACTTGTATACTAATGTTTTATGGTATGCATATTGTCTTTGTTTATTGTTTAGTCCCGGAGTACTAAATTTCACTAGGGGGGAATGTGTCACCCTGGCCTGGATGGCACAAAATGTAATAAAGCTGTGTCTGAGAGCAAGGGGGAGGTTCTCTAGTCAGGGGAACATTAGCATG
Organism: Phyllobates terribilis; assembly: GCF_046119375.1. NCBI lineage: Eukaryota > Metazoa > Chordata > Amphibia > Anura > Dendrobatidae > Phyllobates > Phyllobates terribilis. The sequence goes on from NW_027362767.1 coordinate 105,069,889, forward strand.
CAGTACCTCCTGTCTCAGGCCAGTAGAGGGAGCAGGCTGCCCCTATAAAAGCTCGTGCTGAGGGCAGGGTTAGGGAGAACTTGATGGCCTGTCTCAGCACTGAGACGTTTCCCAGAGCAGAGCAGGGACAGAAAGTTGTATTGCACCTAAGAGGAAGTGTGGCAGGAGGAGAGCCACAAGCCAGAGACAAGAGGCGAAGTGAGCCTGTCTTGGCAGATAGAGGACTTAATCTACCAGACTTTGGTGTCTGAGGCTGGGAGGATTTCACATCCTACAGCAGATAACCAGTCCGCAGGGGACTGTATATTCCTTGGCCTAAGAAGCCTGGAGGCCCTGCCACAACAGAAGGGACCAGCAAAGCCGTACCAGGCTGGGAGCAGAAAGGAACCCACGTCGCAGGCCATACAGGCGAGAATACACGGAAAGCTCGGAAACGTGGGCTGTTACCCTATAAGGAGGAGATAGCCAGAAGGAGCGCAGAAAGCACGGTAGGCCTACACCCTCACCCTGACCAGGGCCAATTTCCCCATTGCTCTCAGACATCCAGGTCCCCTCCTAGCTGGGACTGTTTGTGGGTCAATTTACCTATTCTAGTAAAGACCCTGGACTGCAACCTGTTGTCTGTGTGCTCCTTGCTCCTCCAGCACTATTAGCACTGGGACTCTCACTACCATCACTCCCACCATCCATTATACTGCCCTGGGGCTGCACTCTTCCCGTGGGGAGACACACTACCCTAGCTGCACACCTCATCAGCCCCAGCGGTCTGCATGCAGCGGCAGTTCCTAATAACCGCAATCCACGGGTGGCGTAGTCGGACATTATCATCAGCACATAACGGACTACCACTGGCCTGACCACCCTGAGCCACGGAACCGGGTTGCCACTACTACTCCCACCATTTCCCTATTGCCCGGATCCGAGTGCCCCACGGCCCAGGGGGCGAGTCATTTTTATACAATGATATTCGGTCCATGTCATTCGTGCATCTGGATAAATAAAGTGACAGTCGCTTAGAACTTGTGCAGCTTTTAAGAGAATCTGCATTGTGCGAAAACATTGAGGTTGGGAGAATTTTCCATATGGCCCCCTTTCTTTTAAGTATGCGACCAGCTTTAGAATAGGAGCCTGTTTGTATCTGTGACGTAACAGTGAATGGTGACGGGTCAGTTCATGGTTGGTCAGTTCATGGTTGGTCAGTTCATGGTTGGTCAGTTCATTAGCTAAATTATATAAAAATGTGCTAAGATTATTTAAGGCTATTTGCTTCTATTACCATTTGTCATTGACCTCACATCTATTGGGTATCTACAGTGTTTAAGAAAAGGAATGAGATATCTAACACTGCTAGACTTAAAGTGATTGCTCGGAAATCGTCAGAAGCAGTTTTGATGGGTATCAGCAGGAGAATTTGTTGTTGTTTTTTTTATTTGCTTGGTACAAAAAGAAAAGACCTGGACAACCCTTTTAACCCAAGACATATGGTTACCTATTTATACCAAGAACCCATATCCACACTTAATTTATATGTTTGGAATTTTTCCTTTCACACCTTCACCTGAGCATCACTTTCTTGTTGTTTTTACTTTACATGATTATAATTTGGACACTATCTGCTATAGTCCGAGAGGATACAAGAAAACTGCATGAAGATCATCGAGGCATAAGTATTTGTCAATGTTTCTAAGCTAAGCTCCATCAACTGAAATTGGTTACATTAATACATTCCCTGAGCTATGATCATATGACGCGCCCCCTGGGACATATTCCTTTTTGAGGGGAATACCCGGCACCGGATCAGATGGGGGGTTGTAGTCTCCGAGCGGCTGTGACCCGGCCCCGTGCCCAGGGCGTCAAGCTCAGTGTTATGTGGCAGCTTTACAGATGTTACTAAAGTTCTTTTGTGTCGACTACGCCACCCGTTGTGATGCGGTCACTGTGGCCGCCGCTGCAGCAGGGTCCGCTGAGGCTGATGGTGGATGCGCAGCTTGGTGGGATAACCCCCAACGGGAGGGGTATAGCCTCAGAGGGGACAGGCGCAGAGGATGGGGGTTGTGGTGGTGTGGTGCAGCCGGCAATGAAGACAGACTCGGGTTGTGCAGTTAAGGGAGTTTACTTACTGCTGATGTTTCGGTCACTCCAGCTGCTAGTGACCACCCGAGCCGTGCTGCGTCCACCAGGTCCTGGATCCAGCCAACCCCCAAACAAGTCCGGAGCGTGGCCCTGAGCTCTCCCTCTGTCCTTTCTTCAGCCGTCCCCACCAGGGATTCACCTAGGTCCAGCTCCCTCGGGCCTTCTTTTGGGACACCCTTGGCCCTGGGTTCCCTGACCCTGCATGTGGTGTGCCTTCGGGGTGAATGTGGTGGGTGACCGTGACAGACACTGCCCACGGTCTCCGGTCTCTGGCTGGGGATTGTTTTTGCCCCCACCAGCTTGGGTTCCGGTACCCTGATGCTGACTACTCACCCGGTGCTCTAATTTGGGTTCTTGGGTCCCTTCAGTCTTCCCCCTCTGGGTCTTTCTCTGCTCCACTCTCTCTCTCTCCAGGGCTGCTGTTTCCTGCTCTCTGCATCAGACTTGTCCTCTGCAGCTGACTGACTCTCTGCGTCTGACCCTGATTCTAAGTTGGTGCCCTCCTTATATATCCCTCTATGTGTGAGCTCAGGTGACCAGCACCCAATGAGCTCCTAACACTACCCAGACTGCTCCCCCTATCTGCCCCTACACTACATGGGATGTACCACCCCCCTCCCACTCCAGCCAGGAACAGGCTCGGTTGTACCTGCACATTTCCAAGTGGGAGTACCGTCGGCCTGCTCCTCTGGAATGGGATGTATGTAGTGCATGCAGTCTTTCTGAGCTCAGTCCCACACTCCATCCTTACCCGGGAGTGGAATATCACACCTCTGGGTTGAGGTGCAATACCCCTGTAGCAGCCGAATCCTCAGGGTGCTACATTCCCCCCTGGTAAATCACAGCACGTCCTCGGGCTGTAAGACATAAAACACCAAAACATACAAATTTTTCATATAAACATATAAAACATATAAAACATTATATATATAACATATCTTATCAGATAAAACTTTCTCGTAGACTTCTCTTGTCTCTGGTTCCTCCTCCGGACACTGTGCAACGTGTGTCCGGGAAAAGTGCGACAGTCTCTTAGAAAATCTGGTTTTCTATAAAACCGGTAGGGGGCGCTTTAGGACGCGCAACTATATACAGGGAAGTTGGAAGTTGGCCGCTCTCAGTCCTCGGCCAGTTAGAGGAAAGGGAATGGCTGCTCACAGTCCTCAGCCTGTAGGATGAAGGGGTTAACGGGTAAACAGTTCACTGGTCCCAACGGGGACTATTTTAGCAGCAGCAACAGTTCCAGTTTCAGTTTCAGTTCCTTTATACCCCGATTGGGTAACTATTTACATCACTTCTCGGCCGCACTCAACGGCGTCTTCCTCCTGCTCTTTCTTGATATGGTGTTGCTTCAGACCCGTCCGGGTCCTCTGGCTCCTCCTCTCCGTACCGCAACTCCTCCTCCGTCAAGCGGTGTACGTGGAGGGCGTAAGGTCCTTTGGCACACTTGTGCCGGGTGAAAGTGACTTCGTCTCCGACGTAGAGGTCACGGCCTTTGTGACCTTCCGGCAGGTGAGACTCGACGTCTCTGCGAGTCACAAAAACGTCACCGCGGTTGTTACGGTCCCGAATAAAGCCCCACCCATGCTGCGGGTTGAACTTTATCACTGTCCCGATGGTGCGGGGACAATGCGCTGCACGGGGGTTCCTCCTAGTCCGGCTCTTCTGCTCCGCGCTCCGGATTTGGGCCTGTTGTTCTCTGGCCCGCCTCTCCTCCCGTTCTCTCGTAAACTCTGCTAGCTGCTGACGACAACACTCAGTCCGCTCAGCGGCGACTGCCCGAGTTTCCTGAGTGAACCCCATTAGATCTTCTCCGGTGGGGTCCCACTCAAACTGTGCGTCTTCCAAAGGAGGCGAGACCCGAGTCACGGGCTTCGGAGCCGGGATCAGGGGCTCACACAAGGGCCCTCGTCTCTGTTGCCGCCCCAGCTCATGGTATCCTTCGGGCCAGATGAAGGGCTGCCCGTCCGGCCATGTGAGCTGGCTGAAGAGGTCCTCCCCCAGGTGTGGCACCCTTGGTATTGCGGGCGCGGGCGCGGTGGTGATGGCGCCCGGGTTGCCCAGGCCTTGCGGCCAGGCCTGGGGCACCTGGAAGGTGAAGGGCACCGTTAGGACGGCGGCGCCCTGGGCTACCTGGCCTTGCGGCCAGGCCGGAGGCTCCGCGGAGGTAGGGGGCGCTGTTGGTGATGCGGCGCCCGGGGGTACTAGGCCTTGCGACCAGGCTGGTGGTAATTCCTGTTTTGTCACGCTCCGGGTCGAGGCGCGTGACGTCACAGGGGTCGCGGCGGCGGCTTCCGGTCGGGGCCTAGTCCATGGCGGTGACCTGGCGGCTACGGGCACAGCAGGGGGACTTTCGGGCTCTGCGACGGGGAGCTGGGGCAGGTAAGCGGTGTCACGGCTTGGGGTATAGGCGTCCCCTTTACCTGCCTCCATGCGTTCGGCTCCCTCCTCGGCGCCGTCTCCGGCCTTGGGTCCTCCTGCGCCATCCTCAGAGGCGGTCTGCTTCCTCTTCCAGGGTAGCGTGCTCCGTTGACTGGTCTCTGGTTGCTGGGCCATCTCCCGGCTCCACTCCGCCAGTACCTCGCGCTGTACCCGGGCCATCCTCCTTGCGAGGCCCTCCAGGGCAGTTTGTGCACACTCCCGGTCTCGGGGGAGCTGCGCTAGGATCTCCGCTAGACCTAGCGGGGTTGTGGACTCTAGCAGGCTCCTGACCATCGGGTCGGTGCTGCTCTGCTCTGCTTCCGGCAGGCTCCTGGCCAGCGGGCCGGTGCTGCTCTGCCCTCCTTCCTCGGTCTCTAGCAGACTCCTGGCCAGCGGGCCGGTGCTGTTCTGCTCTTTCTCCATCTCCGGGTGAGCTCCTCCGCTGCTCCTTGTTAGACCTCTTGCCTCCGGGTGCGCTCGCTCCAGACTGCTCCAGGCGGCACCCATCTTCGCTCTTTTCTTTCGTCTCCTCCCACTTCGAGGGCGGTCCCGGGGCAACTCGGTGACTGTCAGCTCCAGGGGGAGTTCTTTCACGCTGACAGACACCTCCAGCATCACAGTCTCTGTTGGTGGGGGCGGTTTCCACTTTTGGCGCCATTTTCTGTCCTGGCCCACGATGGGAGGTGGCCTCTTGCCCTCCTTTGGCACGCCCATAATGGCGTCCGCTGCTCTTCCAAGGCGGGAAATCTGCGGTTTTGGCGGGAAGCGTCGCCCAGTGGCGGGAAGCTCTGCAGATGGCGGGAACAAGTTGGAAATGGCGGACAATCGGCGGGAAACGACTGGTGATGGAGTCCGATGGCGTGGACCCTCCGGAACTGGCGGGAGACTTCTTTCTGAGGTAAACTTGCACTTTTCTTCAGGCACGCAGTACCCGGGTGTTGCGGGCACGTAATCCTGCCGACTACGCCAAAGTTGACGCGCCCCCTGGGACATATTCCTTTTTGAGGGGAATACCCGGCACCGGATCAGATGGGGGGTTGTAGTCTCCGAGCGGCTGTGACCCGGCCCCGTGCCCAGGGCGTCAAGCTCAGTGTTATGTGGCAGCTTTACAGATGTTACTAAAGTTCTTTTGTGTCGACTACGCCACCCGTTGTGATGCGGTCACTGTGGCCGCCGCTGCAGCAGGGTCCGCTGAGGCTGATGGTGGATGCGCAGCTTGGTGGGATAACCCCCAACGGGAGGGGTATAGCCTCAGAGGGGACAGGCGCAGAGGATGGGGGTTGTGGTGGTGTGGTGCAGCCGGCAATGAAGACAGACTCGGGTTGTGCAGTTAAGGGAGTTTACTTACTGCTGATGTTTCGGTCACTCCAGCTGCTAGTGACCACCCGAGCCGTGCTGCGTCCACCAGGTCCTGGATCCAGCCAACCCCCAAACAAGTCCGGAGCGTGGCCCTGAGCTCTCCCTCTGTCCTTTCTTCAGCCGTCCCCACCAGGGATTCACCTAGGTCCAGCTCCCTCGGGCCTTCTTTTGGGACACCCTTGGCCCTGGGTTCCCTGACCCTGCATGTGGTGTGCCTTCGGGGTGAATGTGGTGGGTGACCGTGACAGACACTGCCCACGGTCTCCGGTCTCTGGCTGGGGATTGTTTTTGCCCCCACCAGCTTGGGTTCCGGTACCCTGATGCTGACTCCTCACCCGGTGCTCTAATTTGGGTTCTTGGGTCCCTTCAGTCTTCCCCCTCTGGGTCTTTCTCTGCTCCACTCTCTCTCTCTCCAGGGCTGCTGTTTCCTGCTCTCTGCATCAGACTTGTCCTCTGCAGCTGACTGACTCTCTGCGTCTGACCCTGATTCTAAGTTGGTGCCCTCCTTATATATCCCTCTGTGTGAGCTCAGGTGACCAGCACCCAATGAGCTCCTAACACTACCCAGACTGCTCCCCCTATCTGCCCCTACACTACATGGGATGTACCACCCCCCTCCCACTCCAGCCAGGAACAGGCTCGGTTGTACCTGCACATTTCCAAGTGGGAGTACCGTCGGCCTGCTCCTCTGGAATGGGATGTATGTAGTGCATGCAGTCTATCTGAGCTCAGTCCCACACTCCATCCTTACCCGGGAGTGGAATATCACACCTCTGGGTTGAGGTGCAATACCCCTGTAGCAGCCGAATCCTCAGGGTGCTACACATACATTGTATTATACTGATTAAAAGTTCAGCGTGAAAAAACTAGAAACCCCCTCTAGAAACCTAATGTGTACCCACTACATAGTCCCAATAATTCCCTACAAATCTTTTTCTGACTCAAATTATCCCAAGAATAGGGAATACAAAGTCTCCTACGTACATGAAGCTTTGGTGCACAAGATCTACCACCACTCTATTTACATCTATAAGCCTGATGGAATGGTGATCAGTCATATAGAAGCAAATGGTGTGGTGGTTGAAAAAATGCCCCACAGCTCCATTCACACAAGGCACTTGGAACCACTGGATTTAGGAACAGCCAGTGATGATGCATTTATAACCTAGCCCGTGGAAGTACGCCTTTAAGAATTGTCAACCTAAAATTGTCAAAGCAAAATTATATATTTTTTTCCCATTACTTGGATCTTTCTTGGTAGACCATAATGGACCGAAGAGATGGCGTTATTGGCACCTGGCATGTGTTGATCCCAGCTATCATCATAATTAATAAAACCAGGTAATGCTAGAGTCTGCCAACTATTATTATTATTTATTATTATAGCGCCATTTATTCCATGGTGCTTTACATGTGAAAAAGGGCTATACATAGCAAAAACAATTACAATAATCTTGAACACAATGTGATAGCGACTGGTACAGGAGGAGCGTGGACTCTGCCCGATAGGGCTCACAATCTATCTGGGTGAGGATACAGTAGGTGAGGGTAGAGCTGATCATGCAGCGGTGTGGTGGAGCGAGGGTTACTGCAGGTTGTGGACTTGTCAGAAGAGGTGGGACTTCAGGCTCCTTTTGAAGGTTTCCAACTAGATTCTAGATGCATGGTTCATGGCATTGCCAACCAAGGAGAGATTTCTAAATCCTATGTTGTTTTTTTTGCCAAGACCTAAGAACGAGTAAAATCTTTGTTTCTTTTCAGTGAGAGACCACAGTGAAACCATTTTCTTACAAACCACTTTGAAGGTGGAAATTTCTCCAGCTGAAAACTGATTACTGTCGGAGGTTTCTTGGAAGTATGAAGAAGTTTTATTTGAAGAAATAGATGAGATAAAACTATTCTAATCCAATTTTAAGTAAATTTCCAAGATGTGTACTGCATGGCCTTGGAGTAACAAGCAATAAACCTGGTATCTGTAGTGAAGTCCTCTGAGGTCAGTAAAGGTTTGATTCTATCACTTAGACTCTCTTTATTGTGAGTGCTTTGAAACCCATCAGGTTCCTAATGTGGTAAATCAATCGAGTTTCCTTTTTATAGGCCTTCTGTGTACAATACAGCACTCCACAAAACTATTCATTGACTCGGTCTGCAGGGGAATTTGCATTGTGAGCGTTTTTATTTTCAGGCTTCCAGATATTGGCAGGCGAATCAAAATATGTTTTAAGCTTGGAGTGATAAATGGTGAGTTCAATTAATTGAGGCTGGATTGCCTCTGACGATCTGCCTTGTGATAATTAGTTTTTATACATCTGGGTAATTTCTCAAGTTTATTCTAGACCAGTTCTATAGCCTGGCTAAAATATTAACTATTGCAGGGCATTCCTTCATCTCTGCATACATGAGGATTACAACCCAGCTGATGATATAAGTCAAAACCTTCATCAAAGCATGATTCCAGGGTTTTGTTTTTTTTTCAACACTGGAGTGGCGCTATAAATTTAAGCACCGTGCCCCCGGTCATATACTCACCATCCAGCATCTTCTCTGTTTTTCGGCACCGCTCCAGTCTCGTGGCGCCACCTTGTGAGCGCAGCTTCTGACAGGCCGGAAGTTAGAAGCTACGTTAAAAGCGCTCATTGAACATTTATGAGGGCCAGAACGAGGTCTTATCGACTTGTATTTAAAAGTGACCTCCGCGTAGCTCCATGAAACACTGGACCTGCAGGCGGTATATTTTCAACAGAGACAAACAGATGAAAATCCCGGAAGGTGAGTATCCGACATAGAGCAGGGTACTTACATTTAAAGTACCACTCCAGTGGTGCAATAGAAAAAACGCTGGAGTGGTGCTTTAAAGATAAACTACTCCTCAAACCATCTATATCGGGATTTTTATAGTGCAAGTCTCCTATTTGCATCTGCTGTGAAACACAGTTCTGTGACCAATGGGAATCGGATGGGGAATCAAAATACGTGTTGCCCACCTCCAGGTTGCATGCAGAAAGGTAACCACAGAGAAAGACATCTGCTAATGGGAGAATGGCTGTTGTAGTACAGGTGGACATTGATGGCTTCTGGGCTATGGTAAAACTCAGCAGCAATCATGCTTGTTGATTTAGCGAGTAAAGCACAAGTGCACTCCTGGATTAGTTATGGAGCTATTGAGATTAAGTAGTAATGTTTGCAAATTTCCAATGAAAAAAATAACACTCGCTTGCTTAGTGCCTCCTTTTAGAACAGGAATGCCAAACTCAAACACACAGAGGGCCAAAATGAAAAACTTGGACAAAGCCGCGGACCAACCAGTATACAGAATAATGGGCCCCACATAGTCCTCCATACAGAATAATGGGCCCCCACATAGTCCTCCATACAGAATAATGGGCCCCACATAGTCCTCCATACAGAATAATGGGCCCCCACATAGTCCTCCATACAGAATAATGGGCCCCACATACTCCTCCATACAGAATAATGGGCCCCACATAGGGACGGTGGTTCTGGTGTCGAGGGCCTAATGAAACCACCCTGCGGGCCAGATTTGGCCCACGGGCCAGAGTTTGACACGTGTGATTTAGAAGTAGGAAGCCAATAAGTTATAGTCCAATCCAACCCAAATTTAAATTTGTCCTTCTGTGGCTTAAATATAATTCAGCAGTGAAAAAAACATTATCCAAAAATATAGTCCAGCAGTGACTGGCACTACCACATTGTTACTAGTGGACAATAGACACTGCTAAATTATTGCTACTATTTAGTCATAATTTCCAACACCCAGCCTCTTGAGACATATACAGCCATGTCACATGACGCCCAAATACATAATTAAATGCTGAGGCTCCATCTAATAACAGAGCATCCCCGCATCATATACAAAGAGACCTCCAGAATCTCTTGATTTTGTAAGATGATGGCAAGCACCTAGGTGAATTGCCAATGCCTTCAGGAATCCAGGATGTCTCTATTTTTCCAGAAGCCTCCCTGAGATTTCAGAATAGTTGTTAAGCGTGTATTTGTTGGGGGGCACTACTATGTGGCTCTTATTAGGCAAATCCATTGCACTGTGTGATGACGCACATACATCCTTCATACATTACATACATATCACAAAGACATCACTTACACATTACATACATGACAAACCCACATCCCTCATACATCACACATATGACTCACACATCGTTCACACATTACATACATGACGGACACCCATCCTTCACACATTAGATACATGACACGTGCTTCACACATTATATTCATAATGCACACACATTAATCACACATTGTATACATGTTGCACACACATTCCTCATATGTTACATACATGCCGTACACACATGTATGTAATGTGTGAGACATTTGTGTGACATGCATGTTATGTGTGAGTGATGTGTGTTTTTCATGTATAGAATGTGTGAGGGACATGTGTGCATCATGTATGTGATGTGCGAATGATGTGGGTGTGATATGAGTCTACTGTGTCAGTGATGTGTGTGTCATGTAAGCTGAGTGACCGTTGTGTATTATTTATATAATGTGTGGGTAATGTGTGTCATGTATTTAACCCCTTTATCCGCCAAGGTGGTTTGCATGTTAATGAACTGGCCAATTTTTACAATTCTGACCACTGTCACTTTATGAGGTAATTACTCTGGAACGCTTCAACGGACCCCACGGATTATGAGATTCTGAGATTGTTTTTTTGTGACATATTGTACTTCATGATTGTGGTAAAATTTCTTCGATATCACTTGCGTTTATTTGTGCAAAAAATGGAAATTTGGCGAAAATTTAGAAAATTTTGCAATTTTCAAACTTTGAATTTTCATGCCCTTAAATCAGAGAGATATGTCACACAAAATAGTTAATAAATAACATTTCCCACATGTCTACTTTACATCAGCACAATTTTGGAACCAAATTTTTTTTTTGTTAGGGAGCTATAAGGGTGAAAAGTTGACCAGCGATTTCTCATTTTTACAACAAAATTTACAAAACAGTTTTTTTTTTTTTTAGGGACCACATAACATTTAAAGTGACTTTGAGGGGCCTTTATGACAGAAAATACCCAAAAGTAACACCATTCTACAAAGTGCACCCCTCAAGGTGCTCAAAACCACATTCAAGAAGGTTTTTAACCCTTCAGGTGCTTCACAGCAACTTTTGGAATGTGGAAGAAAAAAATGAACATTTATTTTTTTTTCACAAATATGTTACTTTAGAACCCAATTTTTTTATTTTCGCAAGGGTATCATTAAAAAAATTGTTGTGCAATTCCTCCTGAGTAAGCAGATACCCCATATGTGGGGGAAAACCACTGTTTAGGCGCACGGCAGGGCTCGGAAGGGATGGACTTTTTGAATGTAAAATTTGCTTAAATAATTGGCGGGCGCCATGTTGCATTTGGGCAGCCCCTGATGTGCCTAAACAGTGTAAACTCCCCACAAGTGACACCATTTTGGAAACTAGACCCCTCAGGGAACTTATCTAGATGTGTGGTGAGCACCCTGAGCCCCCTGGTGCTTCACAGAAATTTATAACATTGACCCGTAAAAATAAAATTTTCACATTTTTCCCACTCCTGGCACATAGCACCGGGTGTCAGCTGTGACAATCAGCTGACACACGGCAGCGATCGCCCAGCACCGCTTGTGTGCGAGCATGATGGCATTATGCGTAATCGTACGTAGCTGGTCCATAAGGCCCAGGGCGCAGCTACGTACTATTACTGACAAGGTCGGAAAGGGGTTAATTAGTGAGGGACATATACAGTATATGTCTTGTATATGATATGTAACATGTGCATCATGTATGTAATGTGTGAGTGTTCTGTGTATCATGTATGTAATGTGTGAATAACGTGTGTGTCGTGAGTGAATGGTGTGTGCTTGTCATGTATGTAATGTGTGAATGATGTGTGTCATGTATTTAATGTCTCAAGGATGTGTGTGCATCATGTAGGTAATGTGTGTATCATGTATGTAATGTGTGAGTGATATGTATGCATTATTTATATAGTGGGAGTGACGTGCGTGTCATTTATGTGATGTATGAGTGAAATGTATGTGTGACGTACGTATACAATGTGTGAGGCATATGTGTGCATCATATATGTAATATGTGAATAATGTTTGTGTGTCATGCATGTTATATGTGAAAGGCTTGTGTGTCATGTATATAATATATGAGTGATGTGTGTGTCATGTATGTAGGTCGTCATTATTTACAATCATTTGCAGGTTAATGTTAAAATTAAAAATAAAATCTGTATACTCATTTTACCGCTCATCTCTCCAGCCCTGCCTCACCCATCTGGCCCTTGACACATCTCCAAATTATTAAAGCTCATGCTGAAATCTCTGTCTTTGATGAGGCCTGGGAGGATTCTGACCAAGTGTATGAAAGGTCACAGCATCATGACATCACTGCACGCAACATGACATTGCTTGTGCATGAAACGCTTGGGGATTTTGGTGAAAATCATAACGAACCCTTAAAACAAATGCCTTCGACATGTTTCCCCATGAAGGTTCATCAGGAGGCGAAATGATTGGTGGAGGAACAGATGAAACGTGTCAAGGCATATTGGTTAACGATAAGTAACCATGATTTATCCTATTCTGAATTTACAGAGGAACTTTTTGTATTACTACTAGTGATGAGCGAGCATGCTTGCTACTGCTCAGTGCTCGCCCAAGCATCTCACTGCTCGAGATGATCGGCACTCACCGAGTATTTCCGGGTTGCTCGGGCGGGAACTCTGGTCCCCTCACTACATGTTTGGCGCTCTTTAGAGAAACAATGAACATGCAGGGATTGCCTGCCATGCACTGTAATGCCGTAGCCATGTTGGTTGTGGGCATTACAGTGATTGGCTGGCCGCACAGCGTCATCAGGTCTATATCAGACCTCGCGCCGCCATGTTCGTCACAGTCACTCCGGATCAGACAGTGCAGGGAGAGCAGCTGCTGTGTCAGGGAGAGATTTGATAGTGTATTAGGTAGTGTAGGGAGAAAAACCATACATTACACATATCCATCTTAACAAACAGTCCTTCTGAGGACTAATCCATCTGCACAGATATCAGGCAGGCAGGGTGTTTAGGCAGGCGGTGTATATAGCAGACTGCAGTGCATATAGCACAAGAGGCTCCATTCCAGTTCTGCCTTCTGCTGCTGTTAGATATTTCTATACAAAGGCCCAGGTCTCAGGGGCCAGGAATACTTTTCTTTGGATCTTAATCCTCATTATTTGCTTAAAAAGCAATCCAGAGAACACCGTTTTTCTGCGCCATTTGCTTGTTTTGGGAGAGGTGCTGCTGCGTCAGGGACAGATTTGCTTATGTATTAGGTAGTGTAGGGAGAAAAAACGTACATTACACATATCCATCTTAACAAACAGTCCTTCTGAGGACTAACCCATCTGCAGAGATATCAGGTAGGCAGGGTGCATAGGCAGGCAATGTATACAGCAGACTGCAGTGCATATAGCACAAGCAGCTCCATTCCAATTCTGCCGTCTGCTGCTGTTAGATATTTCTATACAAAGGCCCAGGTCTCAGGGGCCAGGAATACTTTTCTTTGGATCTTAATCCTCATTACTTGCTTAAAAAGCAATCCAGAGAACACCATTTTTTTCTGCGCCATTTGCTTGTTCGCACTGCAGAATACAGCTATGTCCTTTCTGTAGTGCCGGCGTCCCTGCCCTCTGCTAGGCAGGGACGCTGCTCCCCTCACCGCTCTGCTCCGTGCCCGGCATCCTCCCCCCGCTCTGCTGTCAGCGCGCGCTCCGTCCCGGCGTCCTCCTCCTGCTCTGCTCTCAGCGCGCGCTCCTTCCCGGCCCCTGTGCTTAGGGCGCGCGCGCGCGCGCGCTCCCCTCCTCTTAAAGGGGCCGCGCGCGCCGCCCTAAAGAGTCCCCGGCCAATGGCCGGAGGACTTCATCATATATAAGGCACCTCCTCCAAAATGGAGGTGCCCGAGCAATGTTGTTTGCACCTGTGTCTCACCTGTGCTTCAGCCCTCAGGTCCCGTTGCCAGTTTCCTGCCAGTTTCCTGCCAGTTTCCTGCCAGTTTCCTGCCAGTTTCCTGCCAGTTACCTGCCTGATTCCTGCCTGAATACCTGTTACCTGTCTGCCAGTCTGAGGTCCGACGGTCTGCCTTACTACTCCTGTCAGTCTGTCTAAAGGACCAGCCTGCCCGCTCACCTGGGAGCGCATATCAGCTACCTGCCTGCTTGCCTGAGGTCCGACGGTCTGCCTTACTACTCCGGTCAGTCTGTCTATGGACCAGCTTGCCCGCTCACCTGGGAGCGCTTCTCCGTTATCTGCCTGCTTGCCAGCCCGGAGGCTCCGTTGTCACGTGCTGTGACCACCAGCTATCTCAGAGACTCTTGCCCGCTCACCTGGGAGCGCATCTCCGTTACCTGCCTGCTTGCCAGCCCGGAGGTCCCGTTGTCACGTGCGGTGACCACCAGCTATTCCTGAGACTCTTGCCCGCTCACCTGGGAGCGCTTCTCCGTTACCTACCTGCCTGCCAGCCCGGAGGTTCCGCCGTCACGTGCCGTGACCACCTGCTATTCCAGAGACTCTCGCTTGCTCACCTGGGAGCACACATCTACCATCTGCCTGCTAGCCTACCCGGAGGCTCTGCCATCACAGGTCGTACCTACCCCTTACCCAGAGACTGCCCTGATCACTTGCCGTAACTCCCTGTCCGTTCACCCAGAGACTGCCACCCGCTCCCTTACTAGGGCCGCCCCCTTGTATAGTAGCTCAGAGGTTCCGCCTCCCGGACCCGTTACAGTTTGCTCGGGCCCTGGAACCCGGTGGCACCCAAGCTCCCTCGCTCTCGGACCTCTGTCTTGAACTGTCCCGTCAGAGGTCCCAACAGGAGGCCATCCTGGGTCACCTGCGGAATGTTAATACTCGCCTGAACACTCTGTCTGATCCACCAACAACCTCCGCCAGTGCCATATCTTGCAATCCGGCAGCTCCGCTGCCCACTAATACCATGGTATCCTACCCCGGACCCCGGCTTTCTGCACCTCCTCGCTTCGGAGGCGACTCCGTCCAGGCTCGGGGCTTCTTAAATCAGTGCACCCTGCATTTTGAACTTTTGTCCTACCAGTTTAACTCCGACCGGGCCAAAATTGCCTTCATCATGTCCCATCTCACCGGGGAGGCCCTGGCCTGGCTAAATCCTCTATGGGAGAGAGGAGACCCCCTGGTGTCCAACTTGCCTGCTTTTCTCACGGCTTTCCGGAAAGTCTTCGACGAACCCGGACGGAAGACCTCATCTGCATCATCGTTGCTACGCCTCCGTCAGGGGAGTCTCACCGTGGGCCAATATGCCATACGGTTCCGTACCCTTGCCTCGGAGCTGACCTGGGATAACGACGCTCTGGTTTCCGTCTTCTGGGAGGGTCTGTCCGGCCGTATTAAAGATGAACTTGCCGGTCGGGACACTCCTACCACTCTCGATGACTTAATAACTCTTGCCACCCGGATTGACCTACGGTTCCAGGAGCGTGCCAGAGAGGTCACCCGTGAGAGGAGGTTACCACGTCTAGCTCCTACTTTTCAGAAACCCGTCACTCCTTCTGTCTCTAACCAGGTACACCCTCCTGAGCCTATGCAGGTCGACCAGACCAAGATGGTCAAGACCCGTCAGGACTTACGCCGTGCCGAGGGGACCTGCTTCTACTGTGGCAGTAAGGAGCACCAGATCCGTGCCTGCCCGGAAAGGTCGGGAAACGCCTGTGTCTAGGTTCGCTCAGAGAGGTCCACCTAGACAAGAATAAATCCTCTCCATCCCTGCTGTTGTCAGTTTCAATCGTCTGCGGGGAGAACCGTTATTTCGAACTAGCCCAACTGGACTCTGGAGCAGCCGGGAATCTTATTTCACAGTCCCTGGTAGAGAAATACCGCATCCCCACCAAACCTCTGGCTGTACCCTTGTCTGTGGCTGCCGTGGATGGGGGGCTCTTACCACGCCCCATCCAACTCATCACCGAATCCATTACTCTGCAGGTGGGAATGCTGCATTCTGAGAGTATCTCCTTTCATGTTCTGCCTGGACTCTCTCACGCCCTCTTGCTAGGTCTGCCTTGGCTCCAGAGACATGCACCCGTGCTTGACTGGCAAACCGGAGAAGTCCTTCGCTGGGGACAAGACTGTCATAAAACCTGCCTGGTTCCCGTCCATCCCGTCCGTCCCTCTCCTACCCCAGCTAATCTACCTGGACTTCCGATTCCTTATTGGTCTTATGCAGATGTCTTTAATAAAAAGGAGGCAGAGACATTACCACCACATAGACCATACGACTGTCCCATCGATCTGTTACCCGGTACTACTCCTCCCCGTGGGCGTATCTATCCTTTATCCGCTGCTGAGACCCGGTCAATGTCCGAATATATTGAGGAGAATCTGGCCAGAGGATTCATCCGGAAATCTACCTCCCCGGCGGGAGCAGGCTTCTTTTTCGTCAAAAAGAAGGACGGCTCTCTCCGTCCCTGTATAGACTATAGAGGCCTAAACCTGATCACGGTGAAGAATAAGTACCCCCTTCCGCTCATTCCAGAATTATTTGATCGTCTGAGGGGGGCTAGGATCTTCACCAAACTGGACCTTCGTGGGGCGTACAACCTGGTTCGTATTCGTCAGGGGGATGAATGGAAGACGGCATTCAACACCCGGGACGGCCACTATGAATACCTGGTAATGCCCTTTGGTCTCTGTAACGCTCCTGCCGTCTTTCAAGAGTTGGTCAATGACATCTTCCGGGACCTTCTCTACTCCTGCGTAGTGGTGTACCTGGACGACATCTTGGTCTTCTCTCCGGATCTCCAGACTCACCGGAGGGACGTTCGTCAGGTCCTGCTCAGGCTAAGGCAGAACCATCTCTACGCTAAATTTGAGAAGTGCCTCTTTGAGCAGACCTCGCTTCCGTTTCTGGGCTACATTATCTCTCAAACCGGCCTACAAATGGATCCTGAGAAACTGTCTGCCATCGAGAAATGGCCCCGACCGGAGGGGTTGAAGGCCATTCAGCGATTCCTGGGCTTCGCCAACTACTACCGCCTCTTCATACCACACTTCTCTTCCCGGACGGCCCCAATTTCTGCGCTCACCCGTAAAGGTACTAATCCCAAAGAGTGGCCACCCGAAGCAGAGGAGGCCTTTCTTTCCCTTAAACAGGCCTTCTCTTCCGCCCCGGTGCTGCATCGCCCAGATGGCAACAAGCAGTTCTTCCTGGAAGTTGACGCCTCCTCCTCTGGAGCCGGAGCGGTACTTACTCAAAAATCATCTTCCGGGAGGATGGTAACTTGTGGCTTCTTCTCTAAACTCTTCTCCTCCTCTGAGCGCAACTATTCCATAGGAGACCGAGAGTTATTGGCCATCAAACTGGCATTGGAGGAGTGGCGTTACCTGCTCGAGGGGGCTCTTCACCCGGTAATAATTTACACTGACCACAAGAACTTGGCTTACCTCCAGCATGCCCAGAGACTTAACCCGCGCCAAGCCCGGTGGTCCTTGTTTTTTGCTCGTTTTGATTTTGTCCTTCATTTTCGCCCGGCTGACAAAAACGTCAAGGCGGACGCCTTGTCTCGATCCTTTCTGGTGTCTGATCTCGAGGAGGATCCGAAACATATCATCGATCCCGCCAGAGTAATGCAGGTGGCTCCCGTGAGTCTAAATCGTCTTCCTCCTGGTAAGACGTTCGTACCAGTACCTGATCGGGAGAAGATCCTACACTGGGGTCATTCGTCTAAACTAGCTGGCCACGCCGGTCAGAAAAAGACCCTCCAGCTTATTACCCGGCACTACTGGTGGCCTAACCTACACAAGGATGTAATAGACTTTGTTTCTGCCTGTGTGTCCTGCGCCCGCAACAAAGTTCCGAGACACCTGCCGGCCGGCCGCCTCCTACCTCTGCCAGTACCTGCTGCCCCCTGGCAGCATATAGCGATGGACTTCATTACTGATCTGCCCGTCTCTGCCGGTTGTACGGTCATTTGGGTGGTCGCTGACCGCTTCTCCAAGATGGCTCACTTCATTCCACTGCCAGGTCTTCCGTCTGCACCCGAGCTGGCTAAAGACTTTATCCGCCACATCTTCCGTCTTCATGGCCTGCCCCGTCACATCGTGTCGGATCGTGGGGTACAGTTCACTTCCCGTTTCTGGAGAGCCACTTGTAAATTGCTGGACGTCACCCTGGACTTCTCCTCCGCTTACCACCCACAGTCTAATGGTCAAGTGGAGCGGGTCAATCAGAACCTGACCAGTTACCTTCGGCACTTCGTTAATGCCCACCATTCTGACTGGGTGGATCTCCTGCCATGGGCCGAATTCTCGTACAACAATCACGAGAGCGAGTCTTCCTCCAAATCCCCGTTTTTTGTAGTCTACGGTCAGCATCCTCGGATCCCGTTTCCCGTCTCCACCTCGGCGGACAATCCGGCTGCGGAATCTCTTGTTAACAAATTTTCCTCCATATGGGAGAGTACCCGGTCCGCACTCCTTCTGTCATCCGAGCGTATGAAAAGACACGCTGACAAAAAACGTCTGGACCCTCCTCAATTCCGCCCTGGGGATAAAGTCTGGCTCTCGTCCAAATATGTCCGGCTCAAGATCCCTTCCTATAAGTTAGGGCCTCGGTTCATCGGCCCACTGGAGGTCATCAGTCAGATCAACCCGGTGGCCTATAAATTGAAACTCCCGGCCAACTTACGGATCCCTAACTCCTTCCATGTGTCTCTCCTCAAACCTGTGGTGCTTAACTCTTTTTCCAAGTCTACAGGTACGCCTCCTGCTCCGGTTTCTGCTGAGGACGAGTTTGAGGTAGAGAACATTCTTGCCACCAAAAGGGTAAGAGGAAAGACCTTTTTCCTGGTAGATTGGAAGGGGTTTGGTCCTGAGGAGAGAACGTGGGAGCCCCGGGAGAACATCCATGCCCCTCTCATCCTAGCTAAATTTCTGTCTGGCCTAAAAAAGGGGGGGCCTAAAGGGGGGGGTACTGTAGTGCCGGCGTCCCTGCCCTCTGCTAGGCAGGGACGCTGCTCCCCTCACCGCTCTGCTCCGTGCCCGGCATCCTCCCCCCGCTCTGCTGTCAGCGCGCGCTCCGTCCCGGCGTCCTCCTCCTGCTCTGCTCTCAGCGCGCGCTCCTTCCCGGCCCCTGTGCTTAGGGCGCGCGCGCGCGCGCTCCCCTCCTCTTAAAGGGGCCGCGCGCGCCGCCCTAAAGAGTCCCCGGCCAATGGCCGGAGGACTTCATCATATATAAGGCACCTCCTCCAAAATGGAGGTGCCCGAGCAATGTTGTTTGCACCTGTGTCTCACCTGTGCTTCAGCCCTCAGGTCCCGTTGCCAGTTTCCTGCCAGTTTCCTGCCAGTTTCCTGCCAGTTACCTGCCAGTTACCTGCCTGATTCCTGCCTGAATACCTGTTACCTGTCTGCCAGTCTGAGGTCCGACGGTCTGCCTTACTACTCCTGTCAGTCTGTCTAAAGGACCAGCCTGCCCGCTCACCTGGGAGCGCATATCAGCTACCTGCCTGCTTGCCTGAGGTCCGACGGTCTGCCTTACTACTCCGGTCAGTCTGTCTATGGACCAGCTTGCCCGCTCACCTGGGAGCGCTTCTCCGTTATCTGCCTGCTTGCCAGCCCGGAGGCTCCGTTGTCACGTGCTGTGACCACCAGCTATCTCAGAGACTCTTGCCCGCTCACCTGGGAGCGCATCTCCGTTACCTGCCTGCTTGCCAGCCCGGAGGTCCCGTTGTCACGTGCGGTGACCACCAGCTATTCCTGAGACTCTTGCCCGCTCACCTGGGAGCGCTTCTCCGTTACCTACCTGCCTGCCAGCCCGGAGGTTCCGCCGTCACGTGCCGTGACCACCTGCTATTCCAGAGACTCTCGCTTGCTCACCTGGGAGCACACATCTACCATCTGCCTGCTAGCCTACCCGGAGGCTCTGCCATCACAGGTCGTACCTACCCCTTACCCAGAGACTGCCCTGATCACTTGCCGTAACTCCCTGTCCGTTCACCCAGAGACTGCCACCCGCTCCCTTACTAGGGCCGCCCCCTTGTATAGTAGCTCAGAGGTTCCGCCTCCCGGACCCGTTACAGTTTGCTCGGGCCCTGGAACCCGGTGGCACCCAAGCTCCCTCGCTCTCGGACCTCTGTCTTGAACTGTCCCGTCAGAGGTCCCAACAGGAGGCCATCCTGGGTCACCTGCGGAATGTTAATACTCGCCTGAACACTCTGTCTGATCCACCAACAACCTCCGCCAGTGCCATATCTTGCAATCCGGCAGCTCCGCTGCCCACTAATACCATGGTATCCTACCCCGGACCCCGGCTTTCTGCACCTCCTCGCTTCGGAGGCGACTCCGTCCAGGCTCGGGGCTTCTTAAATCAGTGCACCCTGCATTTTGAACTTTTGTCCTACCAGTTTAACTCCGACCGGGCCAAAATTGCCTTCATCATGTCCCATCTCACCGGGGAGGCCCTGGCCTGGCTAAATCCTCTATGGGAGAGAGGAGACCCCCTGGTGTCCAACTTGCCTGCTTTTCTCACGGCTTTCCGGAAAGTCTTCGACGAACCCGGACGGAAGACCTCATCTGCATCATCGTTGCTACGCCTCCGTCAGGGGAGTCTCACCGTGGGCCAATATGCCATACGGTTCCGTACCCTTGCCTCGGAGCTGACCTGGGATAACGACGCTCTGGTTTCCGTCTTCTGGGAGGGTCTGTCCGGCCGTATTAAAGATGAACTTGCCGGTCGGGACACTCCTACCACTCTCGATGACTTAATAACTCTTGCCACCCGGATTGACCTACGGTTCCAGGAGCGTGCCAGAGAGGTCACCCGTGAGAGGAGGTTACCACGTCTAGCTCCTACTTTTCAGAAACCCGTCACTCCTTCTGTCTCTAACCAGGTACACCCTCCTGAGCCTATGCAGGTCGACCAGACCAAGATGGTCAAGACCCGTCAGGACTTACGCCGTGCCGAGGGGACCTGCTTCTACTGTGGCAGTAAGGAGCACCAGATCCGTGCCTGCCCGGAAAGGTCGGGAAACGCCTGTGTCTAGGTTCGCTCAGAGAGGTCCACCTAGACAAGAATAAATCCTCTCCATCCCTGCTGTTGTCAGTTTCAATCGTCTGCGGGGAGAACCGTTATTTCGAACTAGCCCAACTGGACTCTGGAGCAGCCGGGAATCTTATTTCACAGTCCCTGGTAGAGAAATACCGCATCCCCACCAAACCTCTGGCTGTACCCTTGTCTGTGGCTGCCGTGGATGGGGGGCTCTTACCACGCCCCATCCAACTCATCACCGAATCCATTACTCTGCAGGTGGGAATGCTGCATTCTGAGAGTATCTCCTTTCATGTTCTGCCTGGACTCTCTCACGCCCTCTTGCTAGGTCTGCCTTGGCTCCAGAGACATGCACCCGTGCTTGACTGGCAAACCGGAGAAGTCCTTCGCTGGGGACAAGACTGTCATAAAACCTGCCTGGTTCCCGTCCATCCCGTCCGTCCCTCTCCTACCCCAGCTAATCTACCTGGACTTCCGATTCCTTATTGGTCTTATGCAGATGTCTTTAATAAAAAGGAGGCAGAGACATTATCACCACATAGACCATACGACTGTCCCATCGATCTGTTACCCGGTACTACTCCTCCCCGTGGGCGTATCTATCCTTTATCCGCTGCTGAGACCCGGTCAATGTCCGAATATATTGAGGAGAATCTGGCCAGAGGATTCATCCGGAAATCTACCTCCCCGGCGGGAGCAGGCTTCTTTTTCGTCAAAAAGAAGGACGGCTCTCTCCGTCCCTGTATAGACTATAGAGGCCTAAACCTGATCACGGTGAAGAATAAGTACCCCCTTCCGCTCATTCCAGAATTATTTGATCGTCTGAGGGGGGCTAGGATCTTCACCAAACTGGACCTTCGTGGGGCGTACAACCTGGTTCGTATTTGTCAGGGGGATGAATGGAAGACGGCATTCAACACCCGGGACGGCCACTATGAATACCTGGTAATGCCCTTTGGTCTCTGTAACGCTCCTGCCGTCTTTCAAGAGTTGGTCAATGACATCTTCCGGGACCTTCTCTACTCCTGCATAGTGGTGTACCTGGACGACATCTTGGTCTTCTCTCCGGATCTCCAGACTCACCGGAGGGACGTTCGTCAGGTCCTGCTCAGGCTAAGGCAGAACCATCTCTACGCTAAATTTGAGAAGTGCCACTTTGAGCAGACCTCGCTTCCGTTTCTGGGCTACATTATCTCTCAAACCGGCCTACAAATGGATCCTGAGAAACTGTCTGCCATCGAGAAATGGCCCCGACCGGAGGGGTTGAAGGCCATTCAGCGATTCCTGGGCTTCGCCAACTACTACCGCCTCTTCATACCACACTTCTCTTCCCGGACGGCCCCAATTTCTGCGCTCACCCGTAAAGGTACTAATCCCAAAGAGTGGCCACCCGAAGCAGAGGAGGCCTTTCTTTCCCTTAAACAGGCCTTCTCTTCCGCCCCGGTGCTGCATCGCCCAGATGGCAACAAGCAGTTCTTCCTGGAAGTTGACGCCTCCTCCTCTGGAGCCGGAGCGGTACTTACTCAAAAATCATCTTCCGGGAGGATGGTAACTTGTGGCTTCTTCTCTAAACTCTTCTCCTCCTCTGAGCGCAACTATTCCATAGGAGACCGAGAGTTATTGGCCATCAAACTGGCATTGGAGGAGTGGCGTTACCTGCTCGAGGGGGCTCTTCACCCGGTAATAATTTACACTGACCACAAGAACTTGGCTTACCTCCAGCATGCCCAGAGACTTAACCCGCGCCAAGCCCGGTGGTCCTTGTTTTTTGCTCGTTTTGATTTTGTCCTTCATTTTCGCCCGGCTGACAAAAACGTCAAGGCGGACGCCTTGTCTCGATCCTTTCTGGTGTCTGATCTCGAGGAGGATCCGAAACATATCATCGATCCCGCCAGAGTAATGCAGGTGGCTCCCGTGAGTCTAAATCGTCTTCCTCCTGGTAAGACGTTCGTACCAGTACCTGATCGGGAGAAGATCCTACACTGGGGTCATTCGTCTAAACTAGCTGGCCACGCCGGTCAGAAAAAGACCCTCCAGCTTATTACCCGGCACTACTGGTGGCCTAACCTACACAAGGATGTAATAGACTTTGTTTCTGCCTGTGTGTCCTGCGCCCGCAACAAAGTTCCGAGACACCTGCCGGCCGGCCGCCTCCTACCTCTGCCAGTACCTGCTGCCCCCTGGCAGCATATAGCGATGGACTTCATTACTGATCTGCCCGTCTCTGCCGGTTGTACGGTCATTTGGGTGGACGCTGACCGCTTCTCCAAGATGGCTCACTTCATTCCACTGCCAGGTCTTCCGTCTGCACCCGAGCTGGCTAAAGACTTTATCCGCCACATCTTCCGTCTTCATGGCCTGCCCCGTCACATCGTGTCGGATCGTGGGGTACAGTTCACTTCCCGTTTCTGGAGAGCCACTTGTAAATTGCTGGACGTCACCCTGGACTTCTCCTCCGCTTACCACCCACAGTCTAATGGTCAAGTGGAGCGGATCAATCAGAACCTGACCAGTTACCTTCGGCACTTCGTTAATGCCCACCATTCTGACTGGGTGGATCTCCTGCCATGGGCCGAATTCTCGTACAACAATCACGAGAGCGAGTCTTCCTCCAAATCCCCGTTTTTTGTAGTCTACGGTCAGCATCCTCGGATCCCGTTTCCCGTCTCCACCTCGGCGGACAATCCGGCTGCGGAATCTCTTGTTAACAAATTTTCCTCCATATGGGAGAGTACCCGGTCCGCACTCCTTCTGTCATCCGAGCGTATGAAAAGACACGCTGACAAAAAACGTCTGGACCCTCCTCAATTCCGCCCTGGGGATAAAGTCTGGCTCTCGTCCAAATATGTCCGGCTCAAGATCCCTTCCTATAAGTTAGGGCCTCGGTTCATCGGCCCACTGGAGGTCATCAGTCAGATCAACCCGGTGGCCTATAAATTGAAACTCCCGGCCAACTTACGGATCCCTAACTCCTTCCATGTGTCTCTCCTCAAACCTGTGGTGCTTAACTCTTTTTCCAAGTCTACAGGTACGCCTCCTGCTCCGGTTTCTGCTGAGGACGAGTTTGAGGTAGAGAACATTCTTGCCACCAAAAGGGTAAGAGGAAAGACCTTTTTCCTGGTAGATTGGAAGGGGTTTGGTCCTGAGGAGAGAACGTGGGAGCCCCGGGAGAACATCCATGCCCCTCTCATCCTAGCTAAATTTCTGTCTGGCCTAAAAAAGGGGGGGCCTAAAGGGGGGGGTACTGTAGTGCCGGCGTCCCTGCCCTCTGCTAGGCAGGGACGCTGCTCCCCTCACCGCTCTGCTCCGTGCCCGGCATCCTCCCCCCGCTCTGCTGTCAGCGCGCGCTCCGTCCCGGCGTCCTCCTCCTGCTCTGCTCTCAGCGCGCGCTCCTTCCCGGCCCCTGTGCTTAGGGCGCGCGCGCGCGCGCTCCCCTCCTCTTAAAGGGGCCGCGCGCGCCGCCCTAAAGAGTCCCCGGCCAATGGCCGGAGGACTTCATCATATATAAGGCACCTCCTCCAAAATGGAGGTGCCCGAGCAATGTTGTTTGCACCTGTGTCTCACCTGTGCTTCAGCCCTCAGGTCCCGTTGCCAGTTTCCTGCCAGTTTCCTGCCAGTTACCTGCCAGTTACCTGCCTGATTCCTGCCTGAATACCTGTTACCTGTCTGCCAGTCTGAGGTCCGACGGTCTGCCTTACTACTCCTGTCAGTCTGTCTAAAGGACCAGCCTGCCCGCTCACCTGGGAGCGCATATCAGCTACCTGCCTGCTTGCCTGAGGTCCGACGGTCTGCCTTACTACTCCGGTCAGTCTGTCTATGGACCAGCTTGCCCGCTCACCTGGGAGCGCTTCTCCGTTATCTGCCTGCTTGCCAGCCCGGAGGCTCCGTTGTCACGTGCTGTGACCACCAGCTATCTCAGAGACTCTTGCCCGCTCACCTGGGAGCGCATCTCCGTTACCTGCCTGCTTGCCAGCCCGGAGGTCCCGTTGTCACGTGCGGTGACCACCAGCTATTCCTGAGACTCTTGCCCGCTCACCTGGGAGCGCTTCTCCGTTACCTACCTGCCTGCCAGCCCGGAGGTTCCGCCGTCACGTGCCGTGACCACCTGCTATTCCAGAGACTCTCGCTTGCTCACCTGGGAGCACACATCTACCATCTGCCTGCTAGCCTACCCGGAGGCTCTGCCATCACAGGTCGTACCTACCCCTTACCCAGAGACTGCCCTGATCACTTGCCGTAACTCCCTGTCCGTTCACCCAGAGACTGCCACCCGCTCCCTTACTAGGGCCGCCCCCTTGTATAGTAGCTCAGAGGTTCCGCCTCCCGGACCCGTTACACTTTCCATATTAGAGCGGTAGAAATCCAGCTATTCAAAACTGTTTTCTCCGTCAAACAGATCACATATATGTTGTCAGAAAATACTGCCATTTCTGGCCTCCATTAAAAATTTCCTTTAGTGTGTCATTGAAGTAATTCACCACAGTTTGCTGTTCAAACTACTTACCTACAGGCCAGGTATTTAAAACTCTGTTTTCTCTATCACATGGATCACATATAAGTTCGCTCCAAACTCAGTCATTTGTAGTGAGCGGGGAAGATACTGTCCTCCATTTAAAATGGGCAAGGCACGTGGCAAGGGACGGGGAACTGGACGTGATGGTAATGGTGCATGCCGAGCCCCAGGACAAGGTCATGGGCAAGCCGAAATTGTGCCACAACAAACACCCACATCTTCTCGCCTGACCTTTCTGTCCCAATTTCTAAGGGACCACAGCACACCACTATTGAACCCAGAGCAGTGTCAAAAGGTTGTTGGTTGGATAGCAGATAATGCTTCCAGTCACTTAGCCACCATCACCACCACCCTGTCTTCCACACGGTCAAGTCTCAGCAGCCGTGAGTCTGGACCGCATATTCCTCACCCTGATCCTCCTTCCTCCCACCATGCCGAGTACCCAGAGACAACTGATCCCACACTTAGACACTATGAAGAGCTGTTCACTTTTCCATTTATAGATTCGGGCCTCTCGCCCAGTCCACTTGAAGCGGGGCAAAAGGAGATCGCGTGTAGCGATGCCCAAATATTTGAGCAGCCACGGTCACATGAAGGCGACGGTGGGAAAGTGTCATAAGATGTGGACGATGATGAGACACAATTGCCAGAAAGTCAGGAGGAGGACCAGGGTGCGTTAGTGGAAGACGAGGTGGTGGATGATATAGTAACTGACCCAATCTGGCAGCGAGGACAGCAGCACACAGGGGGAGGGAGGCAGAGCACCCCAACAGGTAGGAAGAAGCAGTGTGGTGGCCGCAGACAGAAGGCAGGCAATCGTTCCCCGTAACACCAACATGAAGGAAGTTGCCAGTACAACTGTTAGGTCTTCCCGAATCTGGTTGTTTTTTAAAGACTCTGCCGATAACCCCAAAAAGGCCATTTGCACCACCTCCCAGGCCAGTATCAGCAGGGGTGGCAAAACAACCAGCCTGACCACCACTAGCATGATCAGGCACATGGCAGCGAAGCACCCGACTTTGTGCGCCGAACCCCAGGGTCCAGGAACAGTGTCTGCAGGTGGCACCATTGCTTCTTCAGCTGTTGTGCTTGCAAGCCAATCCCCTGTCCATGGTGCATGTGAAGATGCCTCCTGCCCTGCACCAGTCGTTGCACACTCTCATGTAGCAGCATCAGGAAGCATGTCCATGCCCTTGTCCCAGCGCAGCGTTCAGTTGTCCATACCCCAGTCCTGGGAACGCAAGCCCAAATATGCAGCCAACTCCCCACAGTCCACACCACTAAATTCTCACATTTCACGACTGCTTGCGCTCGAAATGTTGCCTTTTAGGCTCGTGGAGACGGAAGCATTCCGCAACCTGATGGCGGCGGCTGTCCCTCGGTACTCGGTCCCCAGCCACCACTATTTCTCCCGGTGTGCCATCCCCGCATTACACAAGCACGTGTCCCAAAACATTAGCCGTGCTCTCAACAATGCATTTACCGGTAAAGTCCGCCTA
Organism: Phyllobates terribilis; assembly: GCF_046119375.1. Taxonomy (NCBI): domain Eukaryota; kingdom Metazoa; phylum Chordata; class Amphibia; order Anura; family Dendrobatidae; genus Phyllobates; species Phyllobates terribilis. Next base: position 105,096,900 of record NW_027362767.1, read on the forward strand.
ACCACGGACACATGGACAAGTGCTTGTGGGCAGGGATGGTACATCTCGCTGACGGCACACTGGGTTAACATAGTGGAAACTGGGACCAAGTCTGACCTTGGGATGGAACACCCCCATCCGGCGCCAAGGACTACGGGCCCTAGGTTAATCAGGGTTGCCCCCACGTCTATAACTCCTGCACCTCATCCTCCTCAGCCTCCTCTTCAGCCTCCATCTCCGAAATGACCACATCAGTCACAAGCTGGAAGCACTGCAGCACTGCCTCGGCCAAGCGGCAACAGGCTGTGCTGAAGCTAATATGCTTAGGTGAAAAACCGCACAATGCTGAAGAGTTGTGGACAGCTCTGAAAGAGCATGCAGATCTGTGGCTCATACCGCTAAACCTACAGCCAGGCATGGTCATGTGTGACAATGGCCGGAACCTGGTGGTGGCTCTGAGGTGAGGCGAGCTCACACCTGGCCCATGTGCTTAAACTCGTGGTTCAGCGATTTCTCAAATCCTACCCGGAGTTGCCGGATCTGCTTGATAAATTACGCCGCCTGTGTGCCCATTTTAGAAAGTCAGCTTCAGCTTCCGCCGCCTTTGCAGTGTTTCAGCAGCGTTTGCAGCTTCCGGCTCACAGACTGGTGTGTGATGTCCCCACGCGTTGGAACTCTACACTGCAGATGTTGGGAAGGATTTGTGAGCAGAAGAGGGCAGTTGTTGAGTACCAGCATCAACAAGGCCGTCGGTATTCAGTTCAGACTCCACACATAAGACCTCAGGAGTGGACATGGATGTCAGACATATGTACCATCCTCCAAAACTTTGAGGACTCCACCAAGATGGTGAGCGGCGATGATGCCATAATTAGCGTCACCATCCCGCTTCTCTGTCTTCTGAAATGCTCTCTGCTCACAATCAGAGGATGCATTGCAGGCAGAGCACGATGAGATGGAGCAAGGAACCATACAGGTGATTACACACAGCCAAGCCTCATCTCATCCCAACGTGGATTGGGTGACAATGAGGAAGAGGAGGAGGAGGAGGAGGAAGGACAGGAGCTAGTTTCATGCGCTATAGACGGTACTACCTACACAGCTGTCATACTGTCTGTTCAGCGTGGATGGCCAGAGGACAGAGAGGAGGAGGAGGACAGCATAGTCAGTCATCCTCTTGTTGAGGACACGGAAGTCTTGACTGTTAGCAGTCTGGCACGCATGGCTGAGTTTATGTTACGCTGCCTTTCCCATGACCCTCGCGGTCTCAAAATTTTGGGTGACAGTCATTACTGGTTGGTGACACTTCTAGACCCATGCTACAAGAACTTTATATCTCTTATTCCTGAGGCGGACAGGTCTACAAAAATGGGGCAGTACCAGAAGGCCCTTGTTGCGGAACTATTAAAAAAATTCCCATCTGACAACGCTGGCGGCAGAGGGCACACTTCGCTGGACAACCAAGGAGTACAGGCGAGAGAGACACAACTTCAATCCAGTAGAGGCAGGGGAACACTGTCTAAGTTCTGGGAGAGTTTTCACAGACCCTCCCATCGCACAGGCCCTGAGACACGGGGTACTCTCACAAGGAGTGCAAAGTTTGGGAAGATGCTGAGGGAGTACCTTGCCGACCGTACCAACGTCCTCCGTGATTGCTCTGTGCTTTATTATTATTGGATATCCAAGCTGGATAAGTGGAATGAACTGGCTCTCTATGCCTTGGAGGTCCTGGCCTGACCTGCCGCCAGCGTTTTATCAGAGCGGGTTTTTAGTGCCACTGGTGGAATTATAACTGATAAGCGCATCCGCCTGTCAACTGAAAATGCTGAAAGGCTGACTCTTATAAAAATGAACAAGGGTTGGATTGGGCCAGACTTCTCAACACCACCGAATGATAGCAGCGTAACATAAACTCAAATCCAGTGTCTTTTCTTGGGAGGTATATTCCCATGCACCTGTTCACACCCACACATGGGTATACGCTTCCTGATTTTGTCTATTTGCTCTTGTCCTCTTCCTTCTCCTCATCCTCCACCACCATATCACCAGGGTGACCGTGGTCCGTGATGCAACGCCCACATAATTTTTTTAAAGGGTATTTATGATGCCCGTTAAAAAAAATTTTCATACAGTATGTTCATGTATACCCCCCAGGGGTAAATATTTGTCAGCCCATACATTTAGTGCATGGGCATTACAAGTATAGGAGGCCCACTCCTTTATAATGGGAACATGTCGTACCTTGTTACTGTGGCCCTGCTCCATGTGTCTTTAAATTCTTAATGGGGTTTTTCCCAAAGTTTGGCAGCCCTTGCAGTCACAGCATGGGCATTACCACTATAGGAGACCCGCTCCTTTATAATAGGAACATTTTTTTTTACTGAGACCCTCCTCTATGTCTCTTCAAAGGGGTATTGGGTTGCGTCCAAATTTTTGGCAGCCCTTGCAGTCACTGGATACGCAATAATAGTATAGGAGACCCACTTGTTAATAATGGGAACAACAAAGCATAGCCGGCTGATGGCTCTCTAACAATAGCTATGGCCAATTGCTGGCCTTTTAAGAATAGTAAGGGCCATCTGATGTCCCTATAAAAATAGGCTTTATGACTTTCAGAGTCCCTCCATCATAAATAAAAAAGGATGTGTCTGATTATGTGTCACACACCACATTGCCAGATATGGTAGTAAAATGTTAAAATGACATTTCCAGGTGAATGCATTTGTCCTAAAAAATAACATAAAAAAAACAAAACAATAGGATCTTTCTTTAGAATAAAAAACAGCGTCACCAATTTAACCTCAATGTAATCCCATTGTTCAGCTCATGCACCTCCTCCTCCATCTCCGAAATGACCGCATCAGCCACAAGCTGACAGCACTGCAGCACTGCCTTGGCCAAGCGGCAACAGGCTGTGCTGAAGATAACATGCTTAATGCTTAATTGACAAACCGCCCAGCGCTGCAAAGTTGTTGAAAGCTGTAACACAGCAGCCTGATCTGTGGCTCTCCCCGCTGAACATGCAGCCAGGCATGGTCGTGTGTGACAATGGGCGGAACCTAGTGACGGAAAAATGACAGCCGGGGTAGATACAGTTTCCCTCTATGCCAGTCCTTTCACCGAGCTAAAGAATATGGCTGTGGTGAAATACAACTCCCATTGAGAAGCTGTTTCAGATTGAAAAACATTGTGCCCACCAGAGGATTTGATTCTGATGGACAACTTTTCTCACTCGCTCATGAGCCCCATAGCAACTGCAAAGTTAGCGCTATCATGAACTCTCCTGAGGTAGAAGCCAAGGCATACCAGAGGATTCTCTGGTGGGACCGTCCAACCCTGACGAGAAGCAGTCCTGGCTAAGAAAAGTGTGTGGGAAGGTTCCCGGACACTCTATGGCTGCTTTTTTACTGAGGAGGAAAAACACGCAAACACGGGGAGAACATACAAAGTCTTTGCAGATGTTGTCGTTGCTGGGATTTGAACCCACGATCCCAGTGCTGCAAGGCTTCAGTGCTAACCACTGATCCAATGTGCTGCCCTTCACCCTCTAATATCTAATAGGCTGGAGAAACTTGCACCTACTGCCACTTTATCTTCAGCTCCTTTGTGAGAAAATGTATTTGGGCAGCCACTCAGTCTACCAAATAAAATTTCTGAGAAGGAAATTGGGGATGGCTTAGCTACTGGTACTGGGGGCAGTACTAATACCATGGTGTCATACCATAGTTTGCTGGAAATATTCCAGGCTGGTAGGAGGCAAGCAAATTCCCACAGAAAAGTAGCAGCAGTAATGTTCAGGCCACATTTCAACTGCAAGCAGCTTTAGAGGACTTCCTGGGAGAAATGACACACAGGGCAGATACGGTTTCCCTCTATGCCAGTCCTTTCAATGAGCTAAATACAACTGTCAGCCAAAAAAGTTGTGGACTGGCTCCGTACCGTCCATGGCCACATTCACCTGTCCACGTGTTTGTGGTTAGGCTGTCTTTCCCAGTAAGTGCACTGGGGAGGGCACGGGTAATGTTGTGAGACCTGTGCTTGTGGAAGGCGGAGGCGATACCGGGAAATATAGTGGCGGCTGGGAACCGAGTATGGACATCCTGCCGCTGCCGGTATGAGGTTTTGAAAAACTTCTGCCTTCACGAGCTTAAAAGGCCATATTTCAAGTGCAAAGAGCTGCCCAAAAGTCTGGCATTTTAGTGTTGCGGCCTGTGGGTGGGTGGCTGGCTGCATACTTGCACTTGCATTCCAAGTAACAGAAAACTAAGCAGATGGTGTCATCATCATGGCCTCACCTCGGCACTATGAACTCTCCTGAAGGAGAAGCCAGGGCCCGCTGGAGGAGTCTCTGGTTCTCTGGTGGGCCCGTCCAACCCTGCCGAAAAGCAGCCCTGGCTAAGAAAAGTGTGGGGGAAGGTTCCCGAACACTATGGCTGCTTTTTTAATGTGGATCGGCCATGCTTTTGCATGTTATTTCTCAAACGCATTACAGATCAGGCCATTGTCCAACTCAATAAATTAAATGCGCAAAGAAAGATGTGTGTGTGTCAAAGCACCACCGACAAGTGCGACTTGATGTTGGACGGGCTGCCATTGCTTCTGCAACAAGTTCAGTTACAGAACTTCCTGGAAGAAATGACACGCTGGGTAGATACTGTTTCTCTTTATGCCAGTCCTTTCACTGAGCTAAATACAACTCTCAGCAAAAAAAGTTGTGGACTGGCTCCATACCGTCCCTGGCCACATTCACCTGTCCACGTGTTTGTGGTTAGGCGGTCCTTCCCAGTAAGTGCACTGGGGAGGGCACGGGTAATGTTGTGGGACCTGTGCTTGTGGAAGGCGGAGGCGATACCGGGAAATATAGTGGCGGCTGGGGACCGAGTATGGACACCCGGCCGCCGCCGGCATGAGGTTGTGAAAAGCTGCCACCTCCACGAGCCTAAAAGGCCACATTTCAAGTGCAAGCAGCTGTCAAAAATTTGGCAGTATAGTATTGCAGCCTGTGGGTCGGTGGGTGCCTGCATACTTGCGCTTGCATTCCAAGGAATGGGGTAGGGACAACTGAACGCTGCAGTGGGACAAGGACGTGGACGGTGATTGTTGCAAGTCTGCAATGACAGGTGCATGGCGGGAGGCATCTTCGCATGCGCCAAGGATCACTTATGATGGGCACACTTTTAGGCAGTGACCTGGGAATCAGAGATGCTTCCAAAGGTCTTCCGCATGCTGTTCCCATGTCTTTTCAGCACTGTATGCATGTGTCTGATGATGTGTCACACACAGCACATGGCCGGATAAAGTTGTACAATGTTAAAATGACATTTCCTGGTGAATGCATTTGTCTTGGTTGAAAGCAATTCAAAAGTGCAAAAACGCATCAAAAACGCTACGTGTGAAAATAGCCCAAGTTGTGGAGGAGTATTTTTGTTTTTGGTTATTTATTTTGCCTTATATACAAGTCATTACCCTGAAAAGGATGTTCCTTAACATATTTCCCAGGAAAATCCATTATGGTTTCGTTTTATTGTGCGTCCGTAAAACTGGCATAATACTCTGACTACTTTGCTGACAGCAGTGATCTGGGAGTCAGAGATGCTTCCAGGGGTCATTTGAGCACTGTTCCCATCGATTTGGGCAATTTTTAGGTCCTCTGCAGACCGCCGGGGGAGCCTCCTGAAAAATGCTCGAGTTTCCCCTAGTCTTACATTGGGCTCGTTGCTCGGGTCGAGCACCCGAGTATTCCAATTTGCTCGACCCGAGCAACGAGTACCCGAGCATTTTAGTGCTCGCTCATCACTAATTACTACCTTTAACCTTGGCTGTTCATACCGGACACCTGTTTCTGCTCTCTGCGCTTTAACTATACCAATGGACCCACAACAGGGTGTTTTGTTAAACATAGGGGGAACTAGGGTGATTTAGGAACAGCCACCGTTGAACAGAGGCGCCATTTATCGTTTATACTTTAGGTACAAACACGGAGAGGTAGTAACAGTTATAGGGTATCTTAGTAGGGATATTTAGAGACTGTGGGGTCTCCACGCATTACCGTGATCACACGACAGGGCCCATGGTCACCCTCCTACTGATTTTTATCCATTGTCTGTCTGTCGTTGTGTTACATAATTGGTTTTAATGCATATCTCATAAAAATTAGTTTTTAAGGGTCCTTTATGATTTTTCACTTTTGATGGCCCTTACATGTTCATTATTTCTTGATTATTCAGGCCTGGGAATTTCAAAAGGAGCAACCGCGCCCTGAAGATAGGGAGATGACCAGACAGGTGATGATGAGGAGTGAAGGGACCAGAGAGGCGACCAGTGAGTACAGATGAGCGGTGTTCGATTCGAACTGTTCGCCAATCTCAAATTCAAGCTGTTTTGGGCGGTGTTCGAGCCGTTCGGCGAACACAAACAATTTGAAAAAAATTCAGCTGATTGACGTTATGTTCGATAACTGTTCGTGCACCAAAATCATAACTGGATTTTTTCTCAGTAATGCTAAAAATTAATGTTAATACGCAGTTTGAGTGTACAGCGGGGCGGGGGGAGGGGCAGGGGATGGATCTCTGCAGAAATAATGAAGATCTCAATTTTTTTTCTCATTCCCGCATTTACAGTGGGGAGGTGCAATCTGTCAGCCTATCAGTAGCGCACACACGGAGCGAACTGCTTTTTTTCACACAAGCAAGGGCATGTGTCATTGGCAGTCTATGTCACATGTCCTTGCCCTATAAGACCCAGCCATTTTCCCCATCGCCACCATTTTCTCACTGCTGCAGCTGCATGTTAGACGGCACCGCTGTTGCTGTGTGCGCTATACTTTGATAATTTCAAGCCAATTTTCGCACTAATCTACAGATACTGTAGATTGGGAGTAGGGAATAGTTGTGATTGCAGTCCTTTTGAGGACTAGGTTACATCATTTCCTACTTGGAGTAACCTATCTGTGTTGCAAACTACACCACCTGTGTATAGAATACAAATTTTTTTACTGCACCTAGTGAAGTAAAACCTTTTGGGCATAGCATCATTCTATTAGTCCATCTATACTAACCTCCACCAGGTTGCAAATTCAATATAATTTTTTTCTGCATCTAGCTCTGAAAAAATATTTCGGCTTGTAGCAGTGTGTGGGACTTGTTCTATTAGTCCATCTATACTAACCTCCACCAGGTTGCAAATTCAATATAATTTTTTTCTGCATCTAACCCAGCCAATACTTTTGGGCTAATACCACAGTTTGGCCACTCGGCTCAGCTCGGTTCCAATCCATTGTTTTTTGTGCAAACAACTCCAGAGTTGTGAATTAGTTAACCACCAAAATGAGTGGAAAAAGGCCTGCTGCTGGTGGAAAGGGGAATAGGCGTGTTGGGAAGGGAAAAAAAGGTTGTGTTCATGGGGTAGGTGTTAAAGCAACAGTAACATCTGCAGAAGAAAGACCATCTTCCAGCCAAACTAAGATGTTTACTTCTTTTAACGGACAATGTGATGAGATCCCTTTCTTACGGCCATGCCAATCGCTACAAATTCCAGATGAGGCACAAAAACAGCAGGTGCTTCAACGGATATCAAGTGCTCCTTTAAGTGGGCTCTCCTCCACCTCAACTTCAACATCACAAATACTCCAGTCCTCAGAGGTGTCACCCCAATCGCACTTGCTTCCTCACAGCTCCCAAGTCTCCAGCTGCCCGTCTGAGTATGGGGTAGAACAGATGGTTGAGTCTGCAGAGCTGTTTACTCATACTATAGCCTGGGAATCAGAGGTCGGCTCCAGAGCTTCTGTGAATCCAGACGAGGAAATGATCTACACTGATGCCCAGAATCTTTGAGTCGGATCCAGGACCAGACGCAGAAGGTTCTGACCATAATGTAGACCCTCGTTCCCAAACTGTAACTCCTGTTGGTGGAGACAATGAGGAAGACGATGATGAGATTCAAATACCTGATTGGAGCGACAACTTGAGTTTTTTGTCAGGGCAGGAAGAGGTTGGCTCTGAGGACGACGGGTGTGATAACACACAGGGTGATGATGACGAGGTTGGAGATCCCACTTACTGTCAACCCACAGTCAGCCAGTCGATGAGGTCAGCAGAGGAGGTGGAGGAGGATGCTAGTGACGACGAGGTCAGGTTGCGCCTTCCTGGACAGAGACGTAGTACAGGAAGCACGTCAACAATTGCATCCTCAAACACAACTCTGCCTCTGACCACAAGTCGTGGTGGCTCTTCAGGTCGTATGGGTGCTAAGCCTTGCATAGCCTGGGCATTTTTTCAGATCGATAAGGATGACCCAACACGTGTTATCTGTAACATTTGTCATCAAAAGCTAAGTAGAGGCCAAAAAATACATAGTTTGAGTACTTCATGCATGAACCGGCACATGGATATGAAGCATAAGTTGCAGTGGGAAGCTCACTGTGCTACAATGCGGCCTAGCCGGCCGGGCCAACCACCGTCTGCCACATCTTGTGCACCCGTTGCCTCTTCATCCTCTGTGACTGGGGGGACAGCAGTCACACCTGTTTTGGGACGCAGACCGGCCACCTCTTTACCTGCAACAGCCAGCGTGATTGGCAGGTCATCATTTTCTTTGGAGGTGGAAACACCAGCTGGTGTTCAGCGCTGTCCGACATCGATAGCACCAACTTTGGATCAAGGCAACCTAACATGTCCGCCTGCATCTTCCTCACAGACCGGCAGTTTGCCAGGGACACCCTACTCAACCCCGTCTAAGCACACAGCCAGCCCTCGGTCCCTCAGATGTGGACAAGTAAAAGACCATTTCCTCCTAGCCATGAGAAAGCTAAGAGGTTTAATTTCACCATCTGCAAGCTCTTGGCTACAGAAATGCTGCCTTTCTACCTGGTGGACACAGAGGATTTTCGAGACCTTATGTCCGTCGCAGTGCCCCAGTACCAGATGCCCAGTCGGCACTACTTCTCAAAGAAAGGTGTGCCTGCTCTCCACCAGCATGTCGCACACAACATCACCGCTTCTTTGAGAAACTCTGTGTGTGACAGGGTGCATTTCACCACAGACACTTGGACGAGTAGGCATGGACAGGGGCGTTACATGTCGCTGACTGGGCACTGGGTAACTATGGTGACAGCAGGACAAGGGGCTGCTGTCCAAGTCTTGCCATCCCCACGAGTTGTGCGTCAATCCTCTTTATCTCAAAGTTCCTCCACTGCTTCTGCCTCCTCAACCTCCTCTCGGTCCTCCACCTGCACCCAAAGCCTGTCTGGTCATGCCACAAGCTTTCTAACTGCGCAGAGGGGATCCTGCACACCTCCTTACTATGCTGGCAGCAGGGCTCAATGTCATCAGGCGGTTTTTACTTTGAAATGTCTGGGAAATGTGAGTCACACAGCTGAGGAGTTGTGGTCAGCTCTGGAGAAACAGTTCCATGAATGGTTGTCTCCACTGAACCTGAAACCAGGGAAGGCCGTGTGCGACAATGCTGCAAACCTGGGTGCGGCCCTTCACCGGGGCAATGTCACACACGTGCCTTGTACGACTCACGTGTTGAACCTGGTTGTCCAGCAATTTTCAGCCCACTATCCCGGACTAGATGGCCTTCTGCAGAGGGCATGGTCGCTGTGTGCTCACTTCCGCCATTTGCATCCCGCAGCTCAGCGACTTATATCTCTACAGAAGTCGTTGGGCCTGCCACTTCACCGGCTAAAATGCGATGTGCCTACCCGGTGGAATTCAACTCTGCACATGTTGCAGCGACTGTGGCAGCACCGACAAGCCCTGGTGCAATACGTTCTGACGTATAGCCTGGGCCAACGAGATCCAGAGGTGGGGCAAATCACGCTGGAGGAGTGGTCTCAGATCAGGGACCTATGCACCCTTCTGCACAGTTTTGAAATGGCGACAAAGATGTTTAGTGCTGACGATGCCATTATCTGCATGACTATTCCGGTGATTTACATGCTGGAGCACATGTTCAACAGAATTCGGAGTCGGGTGGTGGCACAAGAGGAGGTGGAGGAAGTAGAGGAGGAGGAGTTGTATGCGGAAGGGCTAACATCTGCAAGGTCCAGACGGTCGGCAGCACCAAGGCAGCAGGCATGTGAGGGTGGGGGAGATGGTTTTACCAGGGCGCATGGTAGCATCCAAACTAGTGAGGAAGGTGCAGGAGCCCAGGAAGAAGTGGAGGACGAACTGATGGAAGACTCATCAGATGAGGGAGACCTTGATCACATTTCTGTTGTGCGAGGCTGGGGGGAGAGGACAGAGGAAGGAAGCATGATTGTTACCAACACAACAGGGACTTGGTGCTTCTGGATGCGCAAGACACATGAGTGCCTTCTTGCTGCACTACCTGCAACATGACCCTCGAATTGTGAGAATTAGAAATAATCCTGACTACTGGGTTGCCACACTCTTAGATCCCCGGTACAAAAGTAAATTTGCAGAAATTATTTCTGCCATAGAAAGAGATGCACGCATGCAGGAGTATCAGCAGAGACTGTTGCAGAGTCTAACATGTGCTTTTCCCCAAAACACTAGTGGTGCACGTAGTGAATCTCACAGTTCCAACTTGCCAACCCTGGGACCGTTGAGTGTTCAGCACTCAAAACGTAACAGAAACACAGTATCTGCTGGTAACATCAATTTTGCGGAATCATTTCACCACTTTTTTAGCCCATCCTTTGCAAGGCCACAAGAGACAAGAAGTCTGACAGATAGTCAACGCCTAGAGACGATGGTACAGGAGTATCTCCAAGTAAATATTGAAGCCATGACTGTGTCACTTGACCCTTGCTCTTTTTGGGCTTCCAATCTGGATAAATGGCCGGAGCTCGCCACTTACGCCTTGGAGATCTTGTCATGCCCCGCAGCCAGTGTTCTGTCTGAACGTGTGTTCAGCGCTGCTGGTGGTGTGCTGACAGATAAGCGCACGCGGCTCTCCTCTGATAATGTAGACAGACTCACGTTCATAAAGATGAACAAATCATGGATCCGAAATGACTTTTCTACCCCTGTGTCATCCTGGGGAGAGTAAAAGCTTGATGATTTGTTAAAATCACCTCACCAACCGTTTTAAGCTTTCAAATTACTAATCATGTTTATCTGTATCTTGGCTGGAAAATAATTTGGGCCTTGTAGCAGTGTGCAGTACTGATTCTATTAGGCCATCTATACTAAACTTCACCAGATTTAAAATTACTAATCATGTTTATCTGTATCTTGGCTGGAAAATAATTTGGGCCTTGTAGCAGTTTGCTCTACTGATTCTATTAGGCCATCTATACTAAGCTCCATCAGCTTTCACATCTATACTAAACTTCACCAGATTTAAAATTACTAATCATGTTTATCTGTATCTTGGCTGGAAAATAATTTGGGCCTTGTAGCAGTTTGCACTACTGATTCTACTAGGCCATCTATACTAAGCTCCACCAGCTTTCAAATTAATAATAATTTTTAGCTGCATCTAGCCCGGAAAATAATTTTGGGGCTCCTAGATGCGCAAAACACATGAGTGCCTTCTTGCTGCACTACCTGACTACTGGGTTGCCACACTCTTAGATCCCCCACACTCTTCGATCAACATTTTCATTTTAATAAAGCACAAAAAATGGTCATTTTTGAAATTATAAGCATTAGCAGGTTATTAGAAACTGAAATCAAACAGTTTACAACTCAAAACTTTATTCTAGGTGATGTCACATTTGCACATAAGACCCCTTGTTCGAAAGCAGCTTCTGAACTTTCTCGTCCATTGAATTTGTCAGGTTTTGGATGGTTTCAGCTTCAATTGTTTTGCATGAGGACAGAATACCCTCCCAGAGCTGTTGCTTAGATGTGAACTGCCTCCCGCCATCATAGACACTCCTTTTGATGATGCTCCAGAGGTTCTCAATGGGGTTGAGGTCAGGGGAGCATGGGGGTCACACAATAAGTTTGTCCCCTTTTATGCCCATATCAGCCAGAGATGCAGATGTGTTATGTGCAGCATGAGACGGTGCATTATCATGCAGAAAAATGATACACGGTTCTTCTTCTTGAGCCATGGCAGGAAGTGCTGTTTGAGAAACTCACATACATTATGGAGTTCATCTTTACCCTTTCAGGGATCCTAAAGGGGCCGACAATCTCTCTCCCCATGATTCCAGCCCAAAACATTACTTCACCTCCTCCTTGTTGGCGCCGTAGCCGTGTTTGCATGGGGTGTCCATCAACCAGCCATCCTCCACTCCATCCATCTGGACTATCGAGCGTTGCACGGCACTCATCGCTGAACAAAACAGTTTTGAAGTCAGTCTTCATGTATTGTTTGGCCCACTGGAGCCATTTCTGCTTGTGTACAGTGGATAGAGGAGGTCGACAGGATGGCTTACGCACAGCTGCAAACCTCTGAAGGACCCTGCATCTTGTTGTTCAGGGGACGTTGGAGGCACCAGCAGCTTCAAAAACTTGACTGCTGCTATGACAAAGCTTTTTTGCCGCTGCTCTATTAACCTGACGTAATTGCCGGTAGGAAAGAGTCCTCAATTTTCCCTTATCAGCACGCACACGTGGGTACTGTGAATCAGCTACATACTTCTTGATTGTGCGATGATAAGGATGAAGTGTCTTGGCAATGTTGATTGTAGTCATGCCTTGACCTAAACACTCCACAATTTGTTGCTTCTCAGCAGCCGACACATCCTTTTTCTTTCCCATTTTGGCAGAAAATGTAGGCTGCTTAATAATGTGGGACAGCCTTCTTAAGAAGTCTTGCCTTTCCTTGGACACACCTGCCAAACTAATTAGCACAGGTGTCTGCAATTGCTTACAGTGATATAAAGAGCCCTGACACACATCACCATCAATGAGTTTAACTGACAAACAAAAAAATTCTTACCTTTTCACTCCTAAACACTTTTTTGCATAATAATTTGGAACACAGTGTATATGTACTTTTCCACAAAACACCAGTGGTTCACGTAGTGAATCTTACAGTTCTAACTTGCCAACCGTGGTCTGTATGGAGTTGTTCAATAAAGGGCCCAAAATTAAGATAACATAGACGGGAGAGGTCTCTATGAATACGAATTCCTAAGTATTTGATACCCTGTGAGGGCCAAGCAAAGGGAAAGTTGGGGAGTTTGGGGAGGGAGACATCGAGGGCCTCAGACTTCGCTGCATTGATTTTAAAATTTGACCATGTAACAAAGTGATCTATTTCAGCCATAACAGCAGGGACAGATATATGTGATTGAGTGATATATTTTAGGAAATCATCAGCAAATGCAGAGCACTTGTACTCGGTGCCTCCCACCTCAATCCACCTAATATTGGGGTTATGGCGAATTGATGAGAGCAGGTGCTCCGTCACTAGGATGTATAAGAGAGGGGACAGAGGACATCCCTGCCTTGTCCCATTGGTGATTATGAAAGGTTATGAAAATGTTCCATTTATCTTCAGCCTAGGTGACGTATTGCGATTCAGGGCCGTGATTTTGCCTATAAAAGGGTCCCCTAGACCCCTACCCCATGCTTTTTAAGAGAATAATATATGGTGTGCCAGGAGACTTTATGGAATGCTTTCTCAGCATCCAACGAGAGTATCTAATTACAAATTTTTAACTGCATCTAGCCCAGGAAAAACTTTGTGCCTAGTAGCAGTGTCTGCTAGTCAGCGGATTATCCCAGCTGTAAAGCAAGCTACACCACCTGTAGTTTGGACACTTAATTTTTTCAAAGGAAATGGTTCGGGCCCCCGGGACACTCAGTGAAGAGCATCGGGGAGGCACCCCAAGGCACAGGGGCTGAGACTGGCGGTAGGACGCCTTGCGGTGGACCGCCAAGCTCGATCCTTATAAAAGCTTTTTAACTGCAGCAGCTTTAGTGGACGCTACTGGAGCTTGAATTACGCGGCTGCTGGCACGCTACTGGAGCTGGAATTACGCGGCTGCTGGCATGAGACTTGCCCTCCAATAGATCCCTGTAAAAGGATTTAAAGTGTACTCATTCAAATTAGAGAGACAATTTAAATTAAAAAGATTAGACCTGCCTCCACCGCTGGGGGGCTCGCTCTAACCACCAGCGGACAGGCACCAGTATTGGGAGAGGGGGGCTGGCCGTCAGGGTCCACCGCGGCTCTGGCACAAACTCGGCGACACGGAGGTGGCACAGGCAGGAACGGACTGGCCGTGTCGACTTCGCATTTTTTTGGTTTTAGAAGTTCATGACATGCCTATATCTGTGTCTCCCCCTCCTTTTACTCCTCCACCTCTTTTCTTTTCGTATGACTATATGTACTTGTCACTTTTCCATGTGTTAGTTGTGTCTTCTGAGCAGTTTGTCAGCTTTTGGACACCTTTGAAGGTGTTTTCTATGTGTTTCTATGTGTTTTTGTTTGCCTGCCATTGGTTTTAATGGTGTTCGAAGGTGTTCGACGAACAATTCGGCGAACATACGGGTGTTCGACGAACCGAACCGAACTCGAACACTACGGGGGTGGCTCAACACTACCAGTGAGGGATTTTTTTTTATTTTTTACATAATATGTTTATTATGCTCTGGGGTCTGCTCTACAAATTAAATTTCCCAGTAAAACCTGCTGGAACAGGCGAATTCAAGTTTTGCTTGATACGCTCATCTCTAGTAAATAGAGTAAAACTATTGTAACAGTTAAGAAACTGTAATACAGTTCAACAAAATCCAAACTGAGTTTAAAAGCAGAGTACACCTTATCAAGAGTAATGGAGATCATTTATTGATCTCTTTATGGATGATCCTGTTATAGTAAAGGACATTTTCATTATACTAAAAGTAAAATAGTAAGCAAAATGGAACGAGGCTGAACTACTGACTCATCATTTTTCATTAATTTGTTTGTATATTCAATTATAGGGTCAAATGGTTTACTGACAAGAGGACACACATTTAAATGTAACAATTGCTGGACCACAAATATACAGTATATCTATGATTAGGTATTACAGTTTTATTAAAGATAATACAGGAATATAACTATTTATGAGCGAACCTGAACTGTAAAATTCGGGGTTCATACTGGACATCCAGTGTCCATTACTGAAACCCGAACAAAGACTTTTTACTGGATGTCCGATTTACTGTTCGGGTTCGGATGCCCAATAAAGTTTGTTGAAAGGCTGCAGCGCAGCCAATCAATGAGCTTTTAGGCTGTGGGCACTTCCAGAGCCATCACAGCCATGGCATATCTGTGGGAATACTGTGTCAAAAATTCTCTGTGAGTACTCTGCACCCCTTCCCCGTGAGAGTACTGTGCCAAAAAGCCACTGTGTGTACGCTGCACCCATATCTGTGGGATTACTGTGCCAAGAAGCTTAGGTGTGTACTCTGCACCCCCGCCTGTGGGAGTACTGTGCAAAAAAGCCTCTGTGTGTGCTCTGAACCCCCGCCTGTGGGAGTACTGTGCCAAAAAGCCTCTGTGTGTACTTTGCAACCCCGCCTGTAGGAGTACTGTGCAAAAAAGCTTTTGTGTGTACTCTGCAACCCCGCCTGTGGGAGTACTGTGCAAAAAAGCCTCTGTGTGTACTCTGCAACCCCGCCTGTGGGAGTACTGTGCCAAAAAGCCTCTGTGTGTACTCTGCAACCCCGCCTGTGGGAGTACTGTGCAAAAAAGCCTGTGTGTACTCTGCTTCCCCGCTTGTGGGAATACTGTGCCTAAAAATCTAACTTTACTGCTGTGTCTGTACAAGTTGTGGCCGGGCCTAAGAATAATTTTACTCTACCACTGTGTCTGTTTGAGTAGTGTGCCTAAAAAATAATTCTACTCTACTGCCATGTCTGTGCCATTTGTGGGCCTAAAAAATAATTTTACTCTACTGCTGTGTCTGTATAAGTTGTGGCTGTGTCTAAAAAATGAACTTTATTCTACCTGTTAGGTGTCGGGTGTTTGCTGGATCCGAAATGGTTTCAGAACTATCTGTAGATTCTGTGGTCTCCCATTCTGGTCCAGCCAGGGCTGATTCTGCTTAGCATTGTCATCAGTCCCAATGCCTAGCTGGTGCGCGAGATGTCCAGGTTGTCTCTTGGGTCTTTGTTCCTAGCAACATGAAGCGCAGGTTGCGGAGGGAAACAGGGCAACTACAGCCTAAGTCCAGGATTCACTGCACTGAGCATGCTCGTGACATGGCGGACTGTTATTGGTGGTTTGGGAGTCAGCTGATCCGGTGACCTGGCACCGCTTGATTGGTGACGTCACCCGCGACCAATAAGGCGACGGTGGGCAGGGCTTAATCTTTAAATAGCCCGCCCACAAACATAGCGGCGCGCTCTGATCATTGAGCTATGATGGTGTTATTGTGTGGACGCTTGGTTGTTTGGGCTCCACGTGTGCTTTAGCTTCTGTCAGGCAGGTTTAGCGGGGGATAGGCAGCCATAGATGGAGGGAGGCAGGTAGCTTCGTCTGACAGTCTGGCTCCGACAAAGGGGTCGCCATACACCCCGAGCAGTCTGCAGATGCCGTATTCCTGGCACCGCCTGCAAGCCACGTGGAGAGATACTCCTCAGTCCGGTAGCACGCCGGCTGGGAGCACTTATACGCCGGTGTGAATCACACATGCATGCTAGCGCCTGCTGCGTAGTCCCTGTGCAGTAAACAGGGCTACGGATACATTATTTGTCGCACATCTCTCGTGCAGTTAACGGCGATAGTGCTAATCCCTATTCCCGTTCTGGTGTGCAGTAACACTGAAGGGATTGTTATTTCAGTTGGTTGTTTTACCTTCTTACCCGGAAGGTGTTCGGCCGCAGTCCTCCAGGCTGCATCGCGGACCCCGGGTTCGGTTACTTTCCATTATTTAATAAAGTTGTTTGCAACCGTCCCCTTAACAGTATCAGAGCGCCAGGGTCTTGCCGAACATGGCTGACAACCAGCAACTGCAGCGCTATATACAGCAACTTGAGGCCAGACTTAGGACTCTGGAACAAGCTGCCCCAGTGGCTGATATCACTGCAGTAGCTACCCAGGCAGCCAATCTGGTTAACTCTGCTGCGGTGAATGCTGCGGCAGCTGCAATTGCCCCATTACCCCATTTTGCTCTCCTGGAAAAATTTTCTGGTGACAGCAAATCCTGCAGAGGTTTTATTAATCTGTGCTCCATTCAGTTGGAGATGATGGAGGCACGGGCCAAAGTGGGTTTTGTGATCTCGTTACTTTCTCACAGGGCCTTGGAGTGGGCTACACCCCTGTGGGAGTGGAGTGACCCGGTAGTGGCTAACACATTGACTGGAATACGGGGAGAATTTCTTCCTGGAGTGATAATTGTGTGTCTCAGTGTATGGTTACAGTCACCCGGAGGGTAGTCTCTGAGCCTTCTACCAATGTGGCCCCCGACACAGATCCTCTGTCTGTCCCCGAGACCCAGGTCTTGTCAGATTATATCAGAAAGAACCCTCGGGTAGACCTTTTGTCCCGGTCCATGGATACGGCTGAGGACGATGACTAGCCCAGTCTCACCGTTCCTTCAGGAAGTATGCGGAGGGTGGCCCCACTGTCCTTAAACCAGGTTCCTTCAGGGAGGATGTTCATTCCCCCCTAATCTACAAAATGAGGTGCTCTCCTGGGCACATGCCCCTAAGATCAGAGCTCATTTTGGGGTCAAACGTACCACAAAGTTCCTTCAACGGTCCTATTGGTGGCCCCAGTGGCGCCAGGACATTACGGAATATGTTCTTGCGTGTGTCTCCTGTGCGAGAGATAAATCATCCCATCAAAGTCCGGCTGGTCTTCTCCACCCGTTACCCGTGGCGGACTCCACAGATCTGACTCCGCTTCTTCTGAATAATGGCCAACATCCGTGCGTTCCGGTTCCTATGCCAGTTCCCTCTATGGAACCTGGTGTCAGAGATTTGGCTCTGGAGGCGTGGGAGGTTTGGGACCATACCCAGGATGCTATATTGGCTTCCAAGAATCGAATGAGAGAGTCGGTTGACATTCTTCGTCGTCCTGCTCCCGTATTCTATCCGGGCAACAGAGTGTGGCTCACGGCTCGCAATATTAAAGTACGTGGGGAATCTGCTATGTTTGCCTCCCGCTTTATTGGTCCTTTCAAAATTTTGGCCCAAGTAAACCCAGTAATGTACCGTTTACAGTTACCACGACACCTGAGGAGTCACGACACTTATTACGTGTCGCTCCTTAATAGTGTTGAGCCACCCCCATAGTGTTCGAGTTCGGTTCGGTTCGTCGAACACCCGTGTGTTCGCCGAACTGTTCGTCGAACACCTTCGAACACCATTAAAACCAATGGCAGGCAAACAAAAACACATAGAAACACATAGAAAACACCTTCAAAGGTGTCCAAAAGCTGACAAACTGCTCAGAAGACATAACTAACACATGGAAAAGTGACAAGTACATATAGTCATGCGAAAATAAAAGAGGTGGAGGAGTAAAAGGAGGGGGAGACACAGATATAGGCATGTCATGCCCTTCTAAAATCCAAAAAGTGAGAAGCCGACACGGCCAGTCCGCTCCTGCCCGTGCCACCTCCGTGTCGCCGGGTTTGTGCCAGAGCCGCGGTGAACCCTGATGGCCAGCCCCCCTCTCCCAATACTGGTGCCTGTCCGCTGGTGGGTCGAGCGAGCCCCCCTGTGGTGGAGGCAGCTCTAAGCTTTTTAATTTAAATTGTCTCTCTAATTTGAATGAATACACTTTAAATCCATTTACAAGGATCTATTGGAGGGCAAGTCTCATGCCAGCAGCCGCGTATTTCCAGCTCCAGTAGCGTGCCAGCAGCCGCGTAATTCCAGCTCCAGTAGCGTCCACTAAAGCTGCTGCAGTTAAAAAGCTTTTATAAGGATCGAGCTCGGCTGTCCACCGCAAGGCATCCTACTGCCAGTCCCAGCCCCTAAGCCTTGGGGTGCCTCCTGATGCTCTTCACTGAGTATCCCATGGTCCCGAAGCATTTCCTTTGAAAAAATTAAGTGTCTAAACTACAGGTGGTGTAGCTTGCTTAACAGCCGGGATAATCCGCTGACTAGCAGACACTGCTACTAGGCACAAAGTATTTCCTGGGCTAGATGCAGTTAAAAATTTGTAATTAGATACTCTCGTTGGATGCTGAGAAAGCATTCCATAGAGTCTCCTGGCACGCCATATATGATTCTCTTAAAAAGCTTGGGGTAGGGGTCTAGGGGACCCTTTTATAGCCAAAATCACGGCCCTGTATCACAATACGTCACCTAGGCTGAAGATAAATGTAACTGTAGCACCCTGAGGGCTCGGTTGCTACAGAGGTATTGCACCTCACCCAGAGATGTGATATCTCACTCTCAGGTAAGGATGGAGTGTGGATCAGGACCCGACACCTGCATGCATTACACCACATTGCCGTGGGGCAGGGCGACCAATATGCCTCTGAGATGGGCATGACAGTCCCTGTCCCTGGCTGGAGTGGGGGGAGGGAACACTGAGGAAGGGGAACCCTGTAGTGCAGGAGCAGGGAGGAAGCAGTTCCTGGGTGCATTGAGAAGGGAGTATAAAAGGTGGGCACCATCTTAGTTCAGTGCAGAGGAGTCTGAGCAGAAGTGGCAGGGAGCAGGGGCTCTGCATGAGCTCTGCTCCTGAGGCGGGCCTAGTAACAGAGGCCCAGGCCTGGAAGAGGGAGAAGGAAGGAAGAGGAGCGGAGAAGGCTCCAGGAACGAGGAATGAAGGGATCCCAGGGGTGCGGACGGGCGAGTCGCCACCGCACGCCCGAATCCACCTGCGTGGAGGGGTCAGGCCAAAGGGGGAGACCGGTACCCGAAACTAGTGGAGGCAGGAAACGACCCTCAGCTAGAAACCGGAGGCTGTGACATTTTATGTGGCGCAGCCCCTCGCTACACCCGCTAGGAAGGCACCACATAGGGTCAGGGAAACTGGCGCCAAGTTTACCAAGAGGAGGCCCGAGGCAGCCGGACAGAAGTGTTGGTAAGAAAGGCCAGACAAAGGACACACAAAGGGGGTCCTGTGAAGTGCTCCAAAGTTATCTGGGAGTTGTCTGAGCCCCTCACCTGGTGAGCACAGTACGACGTGGGCAGCCGTTACCTGCAGACGTGGTCTGGATAATAAGAACTGTGAGTAAAGGCCCTGGACTGCATCACTGACTCCATGTCGTTACTGCTGCTGCCCTGCACCATCACCCCCATCCTCCGCATACACTGCCCTGAGGCTATACTCCTCCCATGGGGAGTTATGCTACGCTCTGCTGCACCCACAACACCAGCCTCAGTGGTCTGCCCTGCAGCGGCGGTACACTCTGACCGCAATCCACGGGTGGCGTAGTCGGACATTTAAACATCAAAACTACATAAATAGTTCCGCCACTGGTTTGACCACCCTGAGCCACGGAACCGGGTCACCGCCACGAAGACTACAACCACCAGCATCCACCAAAAAGGGTCCGGCTCCGGGTGTCCCAAGGCCCAGGGGGTGCATCAGAACATTTTCATCACCTTTCACAATCACCAATGGGGCAAGGCAGGGATGTCCTCTGTCCCCTCTCTTATACATCCTAGTGACTGAGCACCTGCTCTCATCAATTCGCCATAACCCCAATATTAGGTGGATTGAGGTGGGAGGCACCGAGTACAAGTGCTCTCTATTTGCTGATGATGTCCTAGTATATATCACTCAATCACATATATCCATCCATGCTGTTATGGCTGAAATAGATCACTTTGTTACATGGTCAAATTTTAAAATCAATGCAGCGAAGTCTGAGGCCCTCGATGTCTCCCTCCCCAAATCCATATAGGATTCCATCCAGTCCAACTTTCCCTTTGCCTGGCCCTCACAGGGTATCAAATACTTAGGAATTCCTATTCATAGAGACCTCTCCCATCTATGTTATCTTAATTTTGGGCCCTTTATTGAACAACTCCATACAGACCACGGTTGGCAAGTTAGAACTGTAAAATTCACTACGTGAACCACTGGTGTTTTGTGGAAAAGCACATGTACACTGCGTTCCAAATTATTATGAAAAAAGTGTTTAGGAGTGATAAGGGAAGAATTTGTTTGTCAGTTAAACTCATTGATGGTGATGTGTATCAGGGCTCTTTATATCACTGTAAGCAATTGCAGACACCTGTGCTAATTAGTTTGGCAGGTGTGTCCAATGAAAGGCAAGACTACTTAAGAAGGCTGTCTCACATTATTAAGCAGCCTACATTTTCTGCCAAAATGGGAAAGAAAAAGGATGTGTCGGCTGCTGAGAAGCAACAAATTGTGGAGTGTTTAGGTCAAGGCATGACTACAATCAACATTGTGCGATGATCAGGATGAAGTGTCTTGGCAATCAAGAAGTATGTAGCTGATTCACAGTACACACGTGTGCGTGCTGATAAGGGCAAATTGAGGACTCTTTCCTACAGGCAATTACGTCAGGTTAAAAGAGCAGCGGCAAAAAAGCCTTGTCATAGCAGCAGACAAGTTTTTGAAGCTGCTTGTGCCTCCAACGTCCCCCGAACAACAAGATGCAGGGTCCTTCAGAGGTTTGCAGCTGTGCATACGCCATCCTGTCGACCTCCTCTATCCACTTCACACAAGCAGAAACGGCTCCAGTGGGCCAAACATTACATGAAGACTGATTTCAAAACTGTTTTGTTCATGGATGAGTGCCGTGCAGCGCTCGATGGTCCAGATGGATGGAGTGGAGGATGGCTGGTTGATGGACACCCCACGCAAACACGGCTACAGCGCCAACAAGGAGGAGGTGGAGTAATGTTTTGGGCTGGAATCATGGGGAGAGAGATTGTCGGCCCCTTTAGGATCCCTGAAGGCGCTAAAGATGAACTCCATAATGTGGGTGGATTTTCTCAAACAGCACTTCCTGCCATGGTTCAAGAAGAAGAACCGTGTATTTCACAGCAAGATCATTTTTCTGCATGATAATGCACCATCTCATGCTGCACATAAAACATCTGCATCTCTGGCTGATATGGGCATAAAAGGGGACAAACTTATGGTGTGACCCCCATGCTCCCCTGACCTGTACCCCATTCAGAACCTTTGGAGCATCATTAAAAGGAGTGTCTATGATGGCGGGAGGCAGTTCACATCTAAGCAACAGCTCTGGGAGGGTATTCTGTCCTCATGCAAACAATTGAAGCAGAAACCATCCAAAACCTGACAAATTCAATGGACGAGAGAGTTCAGAAGCTCCTTTCGAACAAGGGGTCCTATGTGAAAATGTAACATCACCTAGAATAAAGTTTTGAGTTGAAAACTGTTTGATTTCAGTTTCTAACAACCTGCTAATGCTTATAATTTCAAAAATGACCATTTTTTTGGTCTTTATTAAAATGAAAAGGTTGATCGAAAAGTTTGGGGGATCTAAGAGTGTGGCAACCCAGTAGTCATGATTACTTCGAATTCTGACAATATGAGGGTCATGCTGCAGGTAGTGCAGCAAGAAGGCACTTATGTGTCTTGCGCATCTCGGAGCCCCAAAATTATTTTCCGGGCTAGATGCAGCTAAAAATTATTATTAATTTTAAATCTGGTGAAGCTTTAGTATAGATGGCCTAATAGGATCAGTGCTGCACACTGCTACAAAGCCCAAATTATTTTCCAGTCAAGATACAGATAAACATGATTAGTAATTTTAAATCTGGTGGAGCTTATTATAGATGGCATAATAGAATCAGTGCTGCACACTGCTACAAAGCCCAAATTATTTTCCAGCCAAGATACAGATAAACATGATTAGTAATTTGAAAGCTTAAAACGGTTGGTAGGGTGATTTTAACCAATCATCAAGCTTTTACTCTCCCCAGGATGACACAGGGGTAGAAAAGTCGTTTCGGATCCATGATTTGTTCATCTTTATGAACGTGAGTCTGTCTACATTATCAGTGGAGAGCCGTGTGCGCTTATCTGTCAGCACACCACCAGCAGCGCTGAACACACGTTCAGACAGAACGCTGGCTGTGGGGCATGACAAGATCTCCAAGGCGTAAGTGGCTAGCTCCGGCCATTTATCCAGATTGGAAGCCCAAAAAGAGCAAGGGTCCAGTGACACAGTCGTGGCTTCAATGTTTACTTGGAGATACTCCTGTACCATCGTCTCTAGGCGTTGACTATGTGTCAGACTTCTTGTCTCCTGTGGCCTTGCAAAGGATGGGCTAAAAAAGTGGTGAAATGATTCCGCAAAATTGATGTTACCAGCAGATACTGTGGTTCTGTTACGGTTTGAGTGCTGAACACTTGACGGTCCCACGGTTGGCAAGTTGGAACTGTGAGATTCACTACGTGCACCACTGGTATTTTGTGGAAAAGCACATGTAAGATTCTGCAACAGTCTCTGCTGATACTCCTGCATGCGTGCATCCCTTTCTATGGCAGGAATAATTTCTGCAAATTTACTTTTGTACCGGGGATCTAACAGTGTGGCAACCCAGTAGTCAGGATTATTTCTAATTCTCACAATTCGAGGGTCATGTTGCAGGTAGTGCAGCAAGAAGGCACTCATGTGTGTTGCGCATCCAGGAGCACCAAGTCCCTGTTGTGTTGGTGGCGAGGTAACAATCATGCTTCCTTCCTCTGTCCTCTCCCCCCAACCTCGCACAACAGAAATGTGATCAAGGTCTCCCTCATCTGATGAGTCTTCCATCAGTTCGTCCTCCACTTCTTCCTGGGCTCCTGCACCTTCCTCACTAGTTTGGCTGCTACCATGCGCCCTGGTAAAACCATCTCCCCCACCCTCACATGCCTGCCGCCTTGGTGCTGCCGACCGTCTGGACCTTGCAGATGTTAGCCCTTCCGCATACAACTCCTCCTCCTCTACTTCCTCCACCTCCTCTTGTGCCACCACCTGACTCCGAATTCTGTTTAACATGTGCTCCAGCATGTAAATCACCGGAATAGTCATGCTGATAATGGCATCGTCAGCAGTAAACATCTTCGTCGCCATTTCAAAACTGTGCAGAAGGGTGCATAGGTCCCTGATCTGAGACCACTCCTCCAGCGTGATTTGCCCCACCTCTGAATCTCGTTGGCCCAGGCTATACGTCAGAACGTATTGCACCAGGGCTTGTCGGTGCTGCCACAGTCGCTGCAACATGTGCAGAGTTGAATTCCACCGGGTAGGCACATCTCATTTTAGCCGGTGAAGTGGCAGGCCCAACGACTTCTGTAGAGATGTAAGTCGCTGAGCTGCGGGATGCGAACGGCGGAAGTGAGCACACAGCGACCGTGCCCTCTGCAGAAGGCCATCTAGTCTGGGATAGTGGGCTAAAAATTGCTGGACAACCAGGTTCAACACGTGAGCCATACAAGGCACGTGTGTGACATTGCCCCGGCAAAGGGCCGCACCCAGGTTTGCAGCATTGTCGCACACGGCCTTCCCTGGTTTCAGGTCCAGTGGAGACAACCATTCATGAAATTGGTTCTCCAGAGCTGACCACAACTCCTCAGCTGTGTGACTCACATTTCCCAGACATTTCAATGTAAAAACCGCCTGATGACGTTGAGCCCTACTGCCAGCATAGTAAGGAGGTGTGCAGGATCCCTTCTGCGCAGTTAGAAAGCTTGTGGCATGACCAGACAGGCTTTGGGTGCAGGTGGAAGACCGAGAGGAGGTTGAGGAGGCAGAAGCAGTGGAGGAACTTTGACATAAAGAGGATTGACGCACAACTCGTGGGGACGGCAAGACTTGGACAGCAGCCCCTTGTCCTGCTGTCACCATAGTTACCCAGTGCCCAGTCAGCGACATGTAACGCCCCTGTCCATGCCTACTCGTCCAAGTGTCTGTGGTGAAATGCACCCTGTCACACACAGAGTTTCTCAAAGAAGCGGTGATGTTGTGTGCGACATGCTGGTGGAGCGCAGGCACACCTTTCTTTGAGAAGTAGTGCCGACTGGGCATCTGGTACTGGGGCACTGCGACGGACATAAGGTCTCGAAAATCCTCTGTGTCCACCAGGCGGAAAGGCAGCATTTCTGTAGCCAAGAGCTTGCAGATGGTGAAATTCAACCTATTAGCTTTCTCATGGCTAGGAGGAAATGGTCTTTTACTTGTCCACATCTGAGGGACCGAGGGCTGGCTATTGTGCTTAGACGGGGTTGATAAGGGTGTCCCCGGCAAACTGCCGGTCTGTGAGGAAGATGCAGGCGAACATGTTAGGTTGCCTTGATCCAAAGGTGGTGCTATCGATGTCGGACAGCGCTCAACACCAGCTGGTGTTACCACCTCCAAAGAAAATGATGACCTGCCAATCACGCTCGCTGTTGCGGGTAAAGAGGTGGCAGGTCTGCGCCCCAAAACAGGTGTGACTGCTGTCCCCCCAGTCACAGAGGATGAAGAGGCCGCGGATGCACAAGATATGGTAGACGGTGGTTGGCCCGGCCAGCTAGGCCGCATTGTAGCACACTGAGCTTCCCACTGCAACTTATGCTTCATGTCCATGTGCCGGTTCATGCATGAAGTACTCAAACTATGTATTTTTTGGCCTCTACTTAGCTTTTGCTGACAAATGTTACAGATAACACGAGTTGGGTCATCTTTATCGATCTGAAAAAATGCCCAGGCTATGCAAGGCTTAGCACCCATGCGACCTGAAGAGCCACCACGACTTGTGGTGAGAGGCAGAGTTGTGTTTGAGGATGCAGTTGTTGACGTGCTTCCAGTACTACGTCTCTGTCCAGGAAGGCGCAACCTGACCTCGTCGTCACTAGCATCTTCCTCCACCTCCTCTGCTGACCTCATCTCTTGGCTGACTGTGGGTTGACAGTAAGTGGGATCTCCAACCTCATCATCATCACCCTGTGCGTTATCACACCCGTCGTCCTCAGAGCCAACCTGTTCCTGCCCTGACAAAAAACTAAAGTTGTCGCTCCAATCAGGTATTTGAGTCTTATCAGCGTCTTCCTCATTGTCTCCACCAACAGGAGTTACAGCTTGGGAATGAGGGTCTACATTATGGTCAGAACCTTCTGCGTCTGGTCCTGGATCCGACACATAAAGATTCTGGGCATCAGTGCAGATCATTTCCTCGTCTGGATTCACAGAAGCGCTGGAGTCGACCTCTGATTCCCAGGCTATAGTATGAGTAAACAGCTCTGCAGACTCAACCATCTGTTCTACCTCATACTCAGACGGGCAGCTGGAGATTTGGGAGCTGTGAGGAAGCAAGTGCGATTGGGGTGACACCTTTGAGGACTGGAGTATTTGTGATGTTGAAGTTGATGTGGAGGAGAGCCCACTTAAAGGAGCACTTGATATCCGTTGAAGCACCTGCTGTTTTTGTGCCTCATCTGGAATTTGTAGCGATTGGCGTGGCCGTAAGAAAGGGATCTTATCACATTGTCCGCTAAAAGAAGTAGACATTTTAGTTTGGCTGGAAGATGGTCTTTCTTCTGCAGATGTTACTGTTGCTTTAACACCTACCCCACGGACACAACCTTTTTTCCCCTTCCCAACACGCCTATTCCCCTTTCCACCAGCAGCAGGCCCTTTTCCACTCATTTTGGTGGTTAACTAATTCACAACTCTGGAGTTGTTTGCACAAAAAAACAATGGATGGGAACCGAGCAGAGCTGAGTGGCCAAACTGTGGTATTAGGCCAAAACTATTGGCTGGGTTAGATGCAGAAAAAAATTATATTCAATTTGCAACCTGATGGAGGTCTGTATAGATGGATTAATAGAACAAGTCCCACACACAGCTAGAAGCGCAATATTTTTTCAGAGGTAGATGCAGAAAAAAATATATTCAGTTTGCAACCTGATGGAGGTCAGTATAGATGGACTAATACAACAAGTCCCACACACAGCTAGAAGCCCAATATTTTTTCAGAGGTAGATGCAGAAAAAAATATATTCAGTTTGTAACCTGATGGAGGTCTGTATAGATGGATTAATAGAACAAGTCCCACACACAGCTAGAAGCCCAATATTTTTTCAGAGGTAGATGCAGAAAAAAATATATTCAGTTTGCAACCTGATGGAGGTCTGTATAGATGGATTAATAGAACAAGTCCCACACACAGCTAGAAGCCCAATATTTTTTCAGAGGTAGATGCAGAAAAAAATATATTCAGTTTGCAACCTGATGGAGGTCTGTATAGATGGATTAATAGAACAAGTCCCACACACAGCTAGAAGCCCAATATTTTTTCAGAGGTAGATTCAGAAAAAAATATATTCAGTTTGCAACCTGATGGAGGTCTCTATAGATGGATTAATAGAACAAGTCCCACACACAGCTAGAAGCCCAATATTTTTTCAGAGGTAGATGCAGAAAAAAATATATTCAGTTTGCAACCTGATGGAGGTCTGTATAGATGGATTAATAGAACAAGTCCCACACACAGCTAGAAGCCCAATATTTTTTCAGAGCTAGATGCAGAAAAAAATTATATTCAATTTGCAACCTGATGGAGGTCAGTATAGATGGACTAATAGAATGATGCTATGCCCAAAAGATTTTACTTCACTAGGTGCAGTAAAAAAATTGGTATTCTATACACAGGTGGTATATCTTGCAACACAGATAGGCTACTCCACTGACTAACACACTCTGCAATAGGCCAAAAAGGATTAGCTTTGCTAGATTCAGCCAAATGCTGTGAAAAAAACTTGCACAGCACTGGCACAGACCTGCCTGGCAAAAACTGATAGGAACTGATGTAACCTAGTCCTGAAAAGGACTCCAATTACTATTAGTCTTTACTCCCACAATCTATCTATTTAAGAGCACAGACCTGCCTGATAAAAGTCGTAGGAAATGCTGTAACCTAGTCCTTAAAAGGACTGCAATCACAACTATTCCCTACTCCCAAGCTATCTGTAGATTTGTGCGAAAATTGGCTTGAAATTAACAAGGTATAGCGCACACAGCAACAGCGGTGCCGTCTAACACGCAGCTGCAGCAGTGAGAAAATGGTGGCGACGGGGAAAATGGCTGGGTCTTATAGGGCAAGGACATGTGACATACACTGCCAATGACACATGCACTTGCTTGTGTGAAAAAAAGCACTTCGCTCCGTGTGTGCGCTGCTGATAGGCTGACAGATTGCACCTCCCCACTGCAAATGCGGGAAAGAGAAAAAAAAATGGAGATCTTCATTGTTCCTGCAGAGATCCATCCCCTGCCCCTCCCCCCACCCCGCTGTACACTCAAACTGCGTATTAACATTAATTTTCATCATTACTGAGAAAAAATCCAGTTATGATTTTGGTGCATGAACAGTTATCGAACATAACCTCGAACAGCCGAATTTTTCTCAAATTGTTCGTGTTCGCCGAACGTCTCGAACACCGCCAAAACAGCTCGAATTTGAGATTGGCGAACAGTTCGAGTAGAACAACGCTCATCTCTACTACTTAAGCCCGTTCGCCTGACAAAACTTCCTGAACCCCAACCTGCTATAGACACCAGGGGTGATAATCTCGAGGTGCAGGCTATTATGGGGTCTAAGATGGTTCGTGGAAAAAAAATGTTGCCTAGTACACTGGAGGGGCCATGGATCTGAGGATCGTTCCTGGGAATCGGTGGACGACATTCATGCTCCCCTGCTCATTGAGGAATATGAGCATAAAGTGGAGTGGGATGTTAGAAGGGGGAGATAATGTTTGGTGTCGGGTGTTTGCTGTATCCGAAATGGGTTCAGGACCATCAGTGGATTCTGTGGTCTCCACTTCCAGTCCAGCCAGGGCTGATGCTGCTCAGCATCGTTTTCAGTCCCAACGCCTAGCTGGTGCACAAGATGTACAGGTTGTCTCTTGGGTCTTTGTTCCTAGCAACATGAAGGATAGGTTGCGGAGGGAAACAGTGCTGCTACAGCCTAAGTCCAGGATTCACTGCACTGAGCATGCCCGTGACATGGCGGACCATGATTGGTGGTTTTGGAGTCAGCTGATCCGGTGACCTGGCACCGCCTGATTGGTCACGGGTGATGTCACCAATAAGGCGACAGTGGGCAGGGCTTAATCTTTAAATAGCCCGCCCACAAACATGGCGGCACGCTCTGATCATTGAGCTATGATGATGTTATTGTGTGGACGCTTGGTCGTTTGGGCTCCACGTGTGCTTTAGCTTCTGTCAGGCAAGTTTAGGGGGGGATAGGCAGCCTTAGATGGAGGGAGGCAGGTAGGTTCGTCTGACAGTCTGGCTCTAACAAAGGGGTCGCCATACACCCCGAGCAGTCTGCAGACGCCATATTCCCGGCACCGCCTTTAAGCCACGTGGAGAGATACTCCTCAGTCTGGTAGCACACCAGCTGGGAGCACGTATACGCTGGTGTGAATCACACACGCAAGCTAGCGCCTGCTGCATAGTCCCTGTGCAGTAAACAGGGCTACGGATACATTATTTGTCGCACATTTCTCATGCAGTTAACGGAGATAGTGCGAAACCCTTTTCCCGTTCTGGTGTGCAGTAACACGGAAGGGATTGTTATTTCAGTTGGTTGTTTTACCTTCTTACCCGGAAGGTGTTTGGCCGCAGTGCTCCAGGCCGCTATCTATGGTATACAGACACAGCGATAGAGTAAATTATTTTTAGGCCCGGACACAACGGTAAAGTAAAATTTGTTTTTTTATTCACAGCCACAACTCATACAGACATAGCGGTAGAGTAAAATTATTTTTTAGGCCCACAAATGGCACAGACGCAGCAGTACAATAGATTTATTTTTTAGGCACTCTACTCGAAAAGTGACGGCTGCAGAGAATAATTATTTTTAGGCACACTACTCATACAGACACGGCTGCCGAACGCAATTATTTTTTAGGCACACTACTCGTAAAGAGATGGCTTCAGAGTATAATTATCTTTTAGGCACACTACTTGTACAGACATAGCGGTAGAGTAAAAATATTTTTAGTCCCGGCTGCAACTCATACAGACACAGCGGTAGAGTAAAATTATTTTTAGGCCCGGCCGCAACCTGTGCAGACACAGTGGTAGAGTAAAATTATTTTTTTAGGCACAGCGACTTAAAGGCATAGTAATCCCACAAGCGGGGTTGCAGGTTACACACAGAGGCTTGTTGCCACATTATTCCCACATGTGGGGTTGCAGAATGCACACAGAGACTTTTTGGCACAGTACTCCCACAGGCAGGGGTGCAGAGTACAGTTCCATCCTGTCCCTACGCTAAGCAGAGCAGAAATAGAAAAATAATCTTGAACCAGGAGGAAGAGGTCGAAATGGAGGAAGAGGTGGAGTAGGTGGAAGATGTGGAGGTGAACGTGGCAGTATAGGTGGAAGAGGCAAAGGAGGAGTAATTTAATACGGTTTCTGTTTTGTTTTTTTTATTTATGGAACTGATTTAAAACAACCTAGAATTAACAAAAATTAAACATAGCAATCTAGAATAAGGAGGCGGAGGTCCAAGTGGAAGAGGAAGTGGACGTGGCAGTGTAGGTGGAAGAAACAAGGGAGGAGTAATTCTACACTATTTTTGTGTTGTTGTTTTCTTTGGGGGGGAGGGGGTTGTTTTTTTTTTCTTGTTATTTCTAGTTTTTTTCTTTTAGGGAACTGACTTAAAAGAACAAAGAATTAATAAAAAAAAAACTAACACGCTAGAATCAGGGGCGGACGTCCAACTTCGAGGTGGAGATGGACCTGGCAGTGTAGGTGGAAGCGGTGGAGAAGGAGATAAAAAAACAAAAGAACTGTGTTGGCTATTCCGGGAGGCACCCAAATGAAACGAATAGCAAATAGAGTTGAACGCTGGCTCAGTGCGGCTGCCATAGTTGTCTAGTCAGCCAAAAGTATGGACAAGTCCTGTGGGATTTGTGTCTGGTTCATTTTAATAAATGTTAGCTTCCCCACATTGGCTGTAGACAGGCGGATGTGCCTGTCTGTGATCACACCCCTGCCATGCTAAACACACGTTCTGACAGTACACTTGCCGCAGGGCAAGGCAGCACCTCCAAGGCATAAAGAGCAAGCTGAGGTGTCCAATTTGGAGACCCAAAAGTTAAATGGGGCAGACCCATCAGTTAGTACCTGGAGATGTGTGGATACGTACTCTTCCACGATGTTGTAATGCTGCCTTCCAAGGTGGTGGCGGTGCCCCAGCTGTGTTGGAGACTTCCTCCTCGCACAGTCTCTCCAACATATGCTAGGTGGAGTACCACCTTGTTGGTACGTCGCATATGAGGCTGTGAGCGGGAAGGCAGAAGTGATGCTGCAGCACAGACAGGCAAGCAACAGCAGGGTGAAAACGATGAAGCAAACACACACTGTCTACACTTTCAGCAGCAGCAGCTCTGACATTTGTGGGTCATTTTTTAGAAAGCTCTGCGCCACCACATTCAGAACATGTGCCAGGCAAGGGATGTGAGTCAAACTGGCTAGGCCCAGGGCTGCTACAAGAGTTCACCCATTATCGCACACCCCGGGCCGGGCTTGAGGTTCACCGACACCAACCACTCATCTATCTGCTGATTGATCCACGTCCACAACTCCTGCGCATTGTGGGATTTGTCCCCCAAACTTATGAGTTTGAGAACAGCCTGCTGTCGTTTCCCCTTGGCTGTGCTGAAGTTGGTGGTGCAAGTCTTACTGTGACAGGATGAGAAGGCGGTGGAGGGATGAGGAGGTGGTAGAGAAAGCGGAGTAGGAGGAAGAGACAACCTGGACAGAGAAAATTCCAGCAATCCTCGGTGGTGTTAGGACATGGGCCAGAACGACTTCTGCCTCAGGCCTAGCCACCACTACATTTACTCAGTATGCAGTTAGGGAGATGTAATGTCTCTGGCTGTGCTTACTGGTCCACGAATCGGTGGTTGTGTGGACCTCCACTGATGGAGTTGCGCAGTGCACACCCAATTTGGTCCACAACATGTGTGTGCAGGGTAGGAATGGCCCACCTGGAAAAGTAGTGGCTTCACATTTATCCAATGCAATAAAGGGTGATACAAATACATTTGTGAGAAAAGATAGCTGTTAACTAGTGTTGAGCCACCCCCGTAGTGTTCGAGTTCGGTTCGGTTCGTCGAACACCCGTGTGTTCGCCGAACTGTTCGTCGAACTGTTCGTCGAACACCTTCGAACACCATTAAAACCAATGGCAGGCAAACAAAAACACATAGAAACACATAGAAAACACCTTCAAAGGTGTCCAAAAGCTGACAAACTGCTCAGAAGACATAACTAACACATGGAAAAGTGACAAGTACATATAGTCATGCGAAAATAAAAGAGGTGGAGGAGTAAAAGGAGGGGGAGACACAGATATAGGCATGTCATGCCCTTCTAAAATCCAAAAAGTGAGAAGCCGACACGGCCAGTCCGCTCCTGCCCGTGCCACCTCCGTGTCGCCGGGTTTGTGCCAGAGCCGCGGTGAACCCTGACGGCCAGCCCCCCTCTCCCAATACTGGTGCCTGTCCGCTGGTGGGTCGAGCGAGCCCCCCTGTGGTGGAGGCAGCTCTAAGCTTTTTAATTTAAATTGTCTCTCTAATTTGAATGAATACACTTTAAATCCATTTACAAGGATCTATTGGAGGGCAAGTCTCATGCCAGCAGCCGCGGTAATTCCAGCTCCAGTAGCGTCCACTAAAGCTGCTGCAGTTAAAAAGCTTTTATAAGGATCGAGCTCGGCTGTCCACCGCAAGGCATCCTACTGCCAGTCCCAGCCCCTATGCCTTGGGGTGCCTCCTGATGCTCTTCACTAAGTATCCCATGGTCCCGAAGCATTTCCTTTGAAAAAATTAAGTGTCTAAACTACAGGTGGTGCAGTTTGCTTAACAGCCGGGATAATCCGCTCACTAGCAGACACTGCTACTAGGCACAAAGTATTTCCTGGGCTAGATGCAGTTAAAAATTTGTAATTAGATACTCTCGTTGGATGCTGAGAAAGCATTCCATAGAGTCTCCTGGCACGCCATATATGATTCTCTTAAAAAGCTTGGGGTAGGGGTCTAGGGGACCCTTTTATAGCCAAAATCACGGCCCTGTATCGCAATACGTCACCTAGGCTGAAGATAAATGGAACTGTAGCACCCTGAGGGCTCGGTTGCTACAGACGTATTGCACCTCACCCAGAGGTGTGATATCTCACTCTCAGGTAAGGATGGAGTGTGGATCAGGACCCGACACCTGCATGCATTACACCACATTGCCGTGGGGCAGGGCAACCAATATGCCCCTGAGCTGGGCACGACAGTCCCTGTCCCTGGCTGGAGTGGGGGGAGGGAACACTGAGGAAGGGGAACCCTGTAGTGCAGGAGCAGGGAGGAAGCAGTTCCTGGGTGCATTGAGAAGGGAGTATAAAAGGTGGGCACCATCTTAGTTCAGTGCAGAGAAGTCTGAGCAGAAGTGGCAGGGAGCAGGGGCTCTGCATGAGCTCTGCTCCGGAGGCGGGCCTAGTAACAGAGGCCCAGGCCTGGAAGAGGGAGAAGGAAGGAAGAGGAGCGGAGAAGGCTCCAGGAACGAGGAATGAAGGGATCCCAGGGGTGCGGACGGGCGAGTCGCCACCGCACGCCCGAATCCACCTGCGTGGAGGGGTCAGGCCAAAGGGGGAGACCGGTCCCCGAACTAGTGGAGGCAGGAAACGACCCTCAGCTAGAAACCGGAGGCTCTGACATTTTATGTGGCGCAGCCCCTCGCTACACCCGCTAGGAAGGCACCACATAGGGTCAGGGAAACTGGCGCCAAGTTTACCAAGAGGAGGCCCGAGGCAGCCGGACAGAAGTGTTGGTAAGAAAGGCCAGACAAAGGACACACAAAGGGGGTCCTGTGAAGTGCTCCAAAGTTATCTGGGAGTTGTCTGAGCCCCTCACCTGGTGAGCACAGTACGACGTGGGCAGCCGTTACCTGCAGACGTGGTCTGGATAATAAGAACTGTGAGTAAAGGCCCTGAACTGCATCACTGACTCCGTGTCGTTACTGCTGCTGCCCTGCACCATCACCCCCATCCTCCGCATACACTGCCCTGAGGCTATACTCCTCCCGTGGGGAGTTATGCTACGCTCTGCTGCACCCACAACACCAGCCTCAGTGGTCTGCCCTGTAGCGGCGGTTCACTCTGACCGCAATCCACGGGTGGCGTAGTCGGACATTTAAACATGAAAACCACATAAATAGTTCCGCCACTGGTTTGACCGCCCTGAGCCACGGAACTGGGTCGCCGCCACGAAGACTACAACCACCAGCATCCACCAAAAAGGGTCCGGCTCCAGGTGTCCCAAGGCCCAGGGGGTGCGTCAGAACATTTTCATCACCTTTCACAATCACCAATGGGACAAGGCAGTGATGTCCTCTGTCCCCTCTCTTATACATCCTAGTGACGGAGTACCTGCTCTCATCAATTCGCCATAACCCCAATATTAGGTGGATTGAGGTGGGAGGCACCGAGTACAAGTGCTCTCTATTTGCTGATGATGTCCTAGTATATATCACTCAATCACATATATCCATCCATGCTGTTATGGCTGAAATAGATCACTTTGTTACATGGTAAAATTTTAAAATCAATGCAGCGAAGTCTGAGGCCCTCGATGTCTCCCTCCCCAAATCCATATAGGATTCCATCCAGTCCAACTTTCCCTTTGCCTGGCCCTCACAGGGTATCAAATACTTAGGAATTCCTATTCATAGAGACCTCTCCCATCTATGTTATCTTAATTTTGGGCCCTTTATTGAACAACTCCATACAGACCACGGTTGGCAAGTTAGAACTGTAAGATTCACTCCGTGAACCACTGGTGTTTTGTGGAAAAGCACATGTACACTGCGTTCCAAATTATTATACAAAAAGTGTTTAGGAGTGATAAGGGAAGAATTTGTTTGTTTGTCAGTTAAACTCATTGATGGTGATGTGTGTCAGGGCTCTTTATATCACTGTAAGCAATTGCAGACACCTGTGCTAATTAGTTTGGCAGGTGTGTCCAATGAAAGGCAAGACTACTTAAGAAGGCTCTCTCACATTATTAAGCAGCCTACATTTTCTGCCAAAATGGGAAAGAAAAAGGATGTGTCGGCTGCTGAGAAGCAACAAATTGTGGAGTGTTTAGGTCAAGGCATGACTACAATCAACATTGTGCGATGATCAGGATGAAGTGTCTTGGCAATCAAGAAGTATGTAGCTGATTCACAGTACACACGTGTGCGTGCTGATAAGGGCAAATTGAGGACTCTTTCCTACAGGCAATTACGTCAGGTTGAAAGAGCAGCGGCAAAAAAGCCTTGTCATAGCAGCAGACAAGTTTTTGAAGCTGCTTGTGCCTCCAACGTCCCCCGAACAACAAGATGCAGGGTCCTTCAGAGGTTTGCAGCTGTGCATGCGCCATCCTGTCGACCTCCTCTATCCACTTCACACAAGCAGAAACGGCTCCAGTGGGCCAAACATTACATGAAGACTGATTTCAAAACTGTTTTGTTCACGGATGAGTGCCGTGCAGCGCTCGATGGTCCAGATGGATGGAGTGGAGGATGGCTGGTTGATGGACACCCCACGCAAACACGGCTACAGCGCCAACAAGGAGGAGGTGGAGTAATGTTTTGGGCTGGAATCATGGGGAGAGAGATTGTCGGCCCCTTTAGGATCCCTGAAGGCGCTAAAGATGAACTCCATAATGTATGTGGATTTTCTCAAACAGCACTTCCTGCCATGGTTCAAGAAGAAGAACCGTGTATTTCACAGCAAGATCATTTTTCTGCATGATAATGCACCATCTCATGCTGCACATAAAACATCTGCATCTCTGGCTGATATGGGCATAAAAGGGGACAAACTTATGGTGTGACCCCCATGCTCCCCTGACCTCTACCCCATTCAGAACCTTTGGAGCATCATTAAAAGGAGTGTCTATGATGGCGGGAGGCAGTTCACATCTAAGCAACAGCTCTGGGAGGGTATTCTGTCCTCATGCAAAACAATTGAAGCAGAAACCATCCAAAACCTGACAAATTCAATGGACGAGAGAGTTCAGAAGCTCCTTTCGAACAAGGGGTCCTATGTGAAAATGTAACATCACCTAGAATAAAGTTTTGAGTTGAAAACTGTTTGATTTCAGTTTCTAACAACCTGCTAATGCTTATAATTTCAAAAATGACCATTTTTTTGGTCTTTATTAAAATGAAAAGGTTGATCGAAAAGTTTGGGGGATCTAAGAGTGTGGCAACCCAGTAGTCATGATTACTTCGAATTCTGACAATATGAGGGTCATGCTGCAGGTAGTGCAGCAAGAAGGCACTTATGTGCCTTGCGCATCTCGGAGCCCCAAAATTATTTTCCGGGCTAGATGCAGCTAAAAATTATTTTTAATTTTAAATCTGGTGAAGCTTTAGTATAGATGGCCTAATAGGATCAGTGCTGCACACTGCTACAAAGCCCAAATTATTTTCCAGTCAAGATACAGATAAACATGATTAGTAATTTGAAAGCTTAAAACGGTTGGTAGGGTGATTTTAACCAATCATCAAGCTTTTACTCTCCCCAGGATGACACAGGGGTAGAAAAGTCGTTTCGGATCCATGATTTGTTCATCTTTATGAACGTGAGTCTGTCTACATTATCAGTGGAGAGCCGCGTGCGCTTATCTGTCACCACACCACCAGCAGCGCTGAACACACGTTCAGACAGAACGCTGGCTGCGGGGCATGACAAGATCTCCAAGGCGTAAGTGGCTAGCTCCGGCCATTTATCCAGATTGGAAGCCCAAAAAAAGCAAGGGTCCAGTGACACAGTCGTGGCTTCAATGTTTACTTGGAGATACTCCTGTACCATCGTCTCTAGGCGTTGACTATGTGTCAGACTTCTTGTCTCCTGTGGCCTTGCAAAGGATGGGCTAAAAAAGTGGTGAAATGATTCCGCAAAATTGATGTTACGAGCAGATACTGTGGTTCTGTTACGGTTTGAGTGCTGAACACTTGACGGTCCCACGGTTGGCAAGTTGGAACTGTGAGATTCACTACGTGCACCACTGGTATTTTGTGGAAAAGTACATGTAAGATTCTGCAACAGTCTCTGCTGATACTCCTGCATGCGTGCATCCCTTTCTATGGCAGGAATAATTTCTGCAAATTTACTTTTGTACCGGGGATCTAACAGTGTGGCAACCCAGTAGTCAGGATTATTTCTAATTCTCACAATTCGAGGGTCATGTTGCAGGTAGTGCAGCAAGAAGGCACTCATGTGTGTTGCGCATCCAGGAGCACCAAGTCCCTGTTGTGTTGGTGGCGAGGTAACAATCATGCTTCCTTCCTCTGTCCTCTCCCCCCAACCTCGCACAACAGAAATGTGATCAAGGTCTCCCTCATCTGATGAGTCTTCCATCAGTTCGTCCTCCACTTCTTCCTGGGCTCCTGCACCTTCCTCACTAGTTTGGCTGCTACCATGCGCCCTGGTAAAACCATCTCCCCCACCCTCACATGCCTGCCGCCTTGGTGCTGCCGACCATCTGGACCTTGCAGATGTTAGCCCTTCCGCATACAACTCCTCCTCCTCTACTTCCTCCACCTCCTCTTGTGCCACCACCTGACTCCGAATTCTGTTTAACGTGTGCTCCAGCATGTAAATCACCGGAATAGTCATGCTGATAATGGCATCGTCAGCACTAAACATCTTCGTCGCCATTTCAAAACTGTGCAGAAGGGTGCATAGGTCCCTGATCTGAGACCACTCCTCCAGCGTGATTTGCCCCACCTCTGAATCTCGTTGGCCCAGGCTATACGTCAGAACGTATTGCACCAGGGCTTGTCGGTGCTGCCACAGTCGCTGCAACATGTGCAGAGTTGAATTCCACCGGGTAGGCACATCGCATTTTAGCCGGTGAAGTGGCAGGCCCAACGACTTCTGTAGAGATGTAAGTCGCTGAGCTGCGGGATGCGAACGGCGGAAGTGAGCACACAGCGACCGTGCCCTCTGCAGAAGGCCATCTAGTCTGGGATAGTGGGCTAAAAATTGCTGGACAACCAGGTTCAACACGTGAGCCATACAAGGCACGTGTGTGACATTGCCCCGGCGAAGAGCCGCACCCAGGTTTGCAGCATTGTCGCACACGGCCTTCCCTGGTTTCAGGTCCAGTGGAGACAACCATTCATGAAATTGGTTCTCCAGAGCTGACCACAACTCCTCAGCTGTGTGACTCACATTTCCCAGACATTTCAATGTAAAAACCGCCTGATGACGTTGAGCCCTACTGCCAGCATAGTAAGGAGGTGTGCAGGATCCCTTCTGCGCAGTTAGAAAGCTTGTGGCATGACCAGACAGGCTTTGGGTGCAGGTGTAAGACCGAGAGGAGGTTGAGGAGGCAGAAGCAGTGGAGGAACTTTGACATAAAGAGGATTGACGCACAACTCGTGGGGACGGCAAGACTTGGACAGCAGCCCCTTGTCCTGCTGTCACCATAGTTACCCAGTGCCCAGTCAGCGACATGTAACGCCCCTGTCCATGCCTACTCGTCCAAGTGTCTGTGGTGAAATGCACCCTGTCACACACAGAGTTTCTCAAAGAAGCGGTGATGTTGTGTGCGACATGCTGGTGGAGCGCAGGCACACCTTTCTTTGAGAAGTAGTGCCGACTGGGCATCTGGTACTGGGGCACTGCGACGGACATAAGGTCTCGAAAATCCTCTGTGTCCACCAGGCGGAAAGGCAGCATTTCTGTAGCCAAGAGCTTGCAGATGGTGAAATTCAACCTCTTAGCTTTCTCATGGCTAGGAGGAAATGGTCTTTTACTTGTCCACATCTGAGGGACCGAGGGCTGGCTATTGTGCTTAGACGGGGTTGATAAGGGTGTCCCCGGCAAACTGCCGGTCTGTGAGGAAGATGCAGGCGGACATGTTAGGTTGCCTTGATCCAAAGGTGGTGCTATCGATGTCGGACAGCGCTCAACACCAGCTGGTGTTACCACCTCCAAAGAAAATGATGACCTGCCAATCACGCTGGCTGTTGCGGGTAAAGAGGTGGCAGGTCTGCGCCCCAAAACAGGTGTGACTGCTGTCCCCCCAGTCACAGAGGATGAAGAGGCCGCGGATGCACAAGATATGGCAGACGGTGATTGGCCCGGCCGGCTAGGCCGCATTGTAGCACACTGAGCTTCCCACTGCAACTTATGCTTCATGTCCATGTGCCGGTTCATGCATGAAGTACTCAAACTATGTATTTTTTGGCCTCTACTTAGCTTTGCTGACAAATGTTACAGATAACACGAGTTGGGTCATCTTTATCGATCTGAAAAAATGCCCAGGCTATGCAAGGCTTAGCACCGATGCGACCTGAAGAGCCACCACGACTTGTGGTGAGAGGCAGAGTTGTGTTTGAGGATGCAGTTGTTGACGTGCTTCCAGTACTACGTCTCTGTCCAGGAAGGCGCAACCTGACCTCGTCGTCACTAGCATCTTCCTCCACCTCCTCTGCTGACCTCATCTCTTGGCTGACTGTGGGTTGACAGTAAGTGGGATCTCCGACCTCATCATCATCACCCTGTGCGTTATCACACCCGTCGTCCTCAGAGCCAACCTGTTCCTGCCCTGACAAAAAACTAAAGTTGTCGCTCCAATCAGGTATTTGAGTCTTATCATCGTCTTCCTCATTGTCTCCACCAACAGGAGTTACAGTTTGGGAATGAGGGTCTACATTATGGTCAGAACCTTCTGCGTCTGGTCCTGGATCCGACTCATAAAGATTCTGGGCATCAGTGCAGATCATTTCCTCGTCTGGATTCACAGAAGCGCTGGAGTCGACCTCTGATTCCCAGGCTATAGTATGAGTAAACAGCTCTGCAGACTCAACCATCTGTTCTACCTCATACTCAGACGGGCAGCTGGAGATTTGGGAGCTGTGAGGAAGGAAGTGCGATTTGGGTGACACCTTTGAGGACTGGAGTATTTGTGATGTTGAAGTTGATGTGGAGGAGAGCCCACTTAAAGGAGCACTTGATATCCGTTGAAGCACCTGCTGTTTTTGTGCCTCATCTGGAATTTGTAGCGATTGGCGTGGCCGTAAGAAAGGGATCTTATCACATTGTCCGCTAAAAGAAGTAGACATTTTAGTTTGGCTGGAAGATGGTCTTTCTTCTGCAGATGTTACTGTTGCTTTAACACCTACCCCACGGACACAACCTTTTTTCCCCTTCCCAACACGCCTATTCCCCTTTCCACCAGCAGCAGGCCTTTTTCCACTCATTTTGGTGGTTAACTAATTCACAACTCTGGAGTTGTTTGCACAAAAAAACAATGGATGGTAACCGAGCAGAGCTGAGTGGCCAAACTGTGGTATTAGGCCAAAACTATTGGCTGGGTTAGATGCAGAAAAAAATTATTTTGAATTTGCAACCTGATGGAGGTCAGTATAGATGGACTAATACAAATAGTCCCACACACTGCTAGAAGCCCAAATATTTTTTCAGAGGTACTGTAGATGCAGATAAAAATTATTTTTAATTTGCAACCTGATGGAGGTCAGTATAGATGGACTAATAGACCAAGTCCCACACACTGCTAGAAGCCCAAATATTTTTTCAGAGCTAGATGCAGAAAAAAATTATTTTTAATTTGCAACCTGATGGAGGTCAGTATAGATGGACTAATAGACCAAGTCCCACACACCGCTAGAAGCCCAACTATTTTTTCAGAGCTAGATGCAGAAAAAAATTATATTCAATTTGCAACCTGCTGGAGGTCAGTATAGAAGGACTAATAGAACAAGTCCCACACACTGCTAGAAGCCCAAATATTTTTTCAGAGCTAAATGAAGAAAAAAATTATTTTTAATTTGCAACCTGATGGAGGTCAGTATAGATGGACTAATAGACCAAGTCCCACACACTGCTAGAAGCCCAAATATTTTTTCAGAGCTAGATGCAGAAAAAAATTATATTCAGTTTGCAACCTGATGGAGGTCAGTATAGATGGACTAATAGAATGATGCTATGCCCAAAAGATTTTACTTCACTAGGTGCAGTAAAAAAATTGGTATTCTATACACAGGTGTTATATCTTGCAACACAGATAGGCTACTCCACTGACTAACACACTCTGCAATAGGCCAAAAAGGATTAGCTTTGCTAGATTCAGCCAAATGCTGTGAAAAAAACTTGCACAGCACTGGCATAGACCTGCCTGGCAAAAACTGATAGGAACTCATGTAACCTAGTCCTGAAAAGGACTCCAATTACAATTAGTCTTTACTCCCACAACCTATCTATTTAAGAGCACAGACCTCCCTGATAAAAGTCGTAGGAAATGCTGTAACCTAGTCCTTAAAAGGACTGCAATCACAACTATTCCCTACTCCCAAGCTATCTGTATATTTGTGCGAAAATTGGCTTGGAATTAACAAGGTATAGCGCACACAGCAACAGCGGTGCCGTCTAACACGCAGCTGCAGCAGTGAGAAAATGGTGGCGACGGGGAAAATGGCTTGGTCTTATAGGGCAAGGACATGTGACATACACTGCCAATGACACATGCCCTTGCTTGTGTGAAAAAAAGCACTTCGCTCCGTGTGTGCGCTGCTGATAGGCTGACAGATTGCACCTCCCCACTGCAAATGCGGGAAAGAGAAAAAAAAATGGAGATCTTCATTGTTCCTGCAGAGATCCATCCCCTGCCCCTCCCCCCACCCCGCTGTACACTCAAACTGCGTATTAACATTAATTTTCATCATTACTGAGAAAAAATCCAGTTATGATTTTGGTGCACGAACAGTTATCGAACATAACCTCGAACAGCCGAATTTTTCTCAAATTGTTCGTGTTCGCCGAACGGCTCGAACACCGCCCAAAACAGCTCGAATTTGAGATTGGCGAACAGTTCGAGTAGAACAACGCTCATCTCTACTGTTAACATTTTCTTGTACCCTGCTTTGGGGTACTACATAGTCAAAGCCTAAAAAGTGTTACACACCTGTCACAGGTCCACACTATCCTCCTCTCACCTCACCTCGGTCTGCTGCTCTCTGTTGTGCTCCACTTTGGGCCTTGCAGGTTGCCCAGTGTGGCTCAGTGACATCACCGCCTTAGGCATTATAAGGCCCATTAGGACACACACTTGTGTCTTTTGATTGTTATTCAAGACTTAGTCTGTTTCTAGCTTCCGTGTCACTGGCTGCTATCCTTACTGCATCCATCTTGCTGTTTGCAAGATTCCTGAGGGTGTCTCGTCTTCGCTCTCCACTTATCAACCTGCCAGCTGCACTGCCGCTCAGGACATGTGTACCCACCCGGATCTGGGGCTTAGTGGGTCCACTTCGCCAGGTGAGTTGTAATAAATGTTCATTTGGATGGGCCGATAAATGGCACAGAAGTGCTCATAAGAATGCTGACTTTTTATAACTACCAAGGATGTGCTGTTGACAAAGACGATGCTGTATGAGGACAGCCAGAACATCTTTATGTATGAACAATCATTCTTCCCTAGATTTTGTCAGTTCATGTGACTGGACCAGTAAATGAGAACCAACTAACTTCTATACAGATGATCAACACTCATTAGGGTGCAGAAATTGTCCTGTCTAAATGCGTTTTAAAGGACAACAGCCAAGTTGCTGTTACTGCATTTCCAAGGCTCTGGCCTAATAAATATGTTGTCCTATTGCCTGCACAGGTTGGTGTCATGCCTTTTTCCAGAATTTAGAAGCTCAACACACCCAGGGAATTGCCTTTAGTTAGGGATCATGAGAGAACTGGGCTAATTATGCAAATGACACTCCAATCAAACTGATCATAGTGTGATCTGATTCTCTTGGATGAGAGAATCAATGCACACTGTAAGAAGATGGAGAACAAAATGTTTCCATCTTCTCCATTGTGTCAGAACATGTCATCTGAGTGCAGTCCAATGATTTCCATGCACTTATTGACTTGCATGGCTGAGTGCGATACAATATTGAATCAAACTCATCATGCAGTATGATCCCATAGACTATCATAGGTCTGGGTGTGATCCGATGTTTTGTCGGATCGCACTTGGACTGTAGTACAGCCGTCTGCACCTGCCCTTACCCTAGTGCTGATGTGAACCTTTCAGAACA
Organism: Phyllobates terribilis; assembly: GCF_046119375.1. Lineage (NCBI taxonomy): Eukaryota > Metazoa > Chordata > Amphibia > Anura > Dendrobatidae > Phyllobates > Phyllobates terribilis. The sequence goes on from NW_027362767.1 coordinate 105,139,786, forward strand.
CAACTGTTGCTCATTGGATTGGATGGATTTTCATTTGCAATGCTATTCCATAAAAACGATGCGGGAAAATCCAATAACCAAGACTGACAACAAAAATAATTCTAAACTCGCATCAGATTTCTTCCCTATTATGGTGATGACTTGGAACAATTTTAGAACCTCACATTCTTGTCCATGACAATATGTTGCAATGTTAGAATCAAGTTGGAAGATTATTATTATTTTTTTTTAGAATGGCTTACACTTTAAACATCAGACCAAAAAATAAAGCTGAAAAAAGGACCTTGCCTACAGACATAACAACAACACAGGGCAAAGGCACATGTCAGGATTGTGTTGTCAAGGTTGAATTGTACAATAATAGGAGATATGTACGTTGTATTAATGCCGGCACTGGAACAGGTAGGAAATTTGCAATATGTCAGTGACTGCTCTTCTAATAATTGTATTTTTTCTTTTATGCCTGTTCTCTGGATCTTATGATGCACTAGCCTGCAATTTTGAGTGGCAGCTCGTAGCCCTGGCAGTCTTGTTACCCCTGCCTCTCACAATGCCTCCAGTCATGATTTAATTACCTTTCCTCGCCCCTGCACATCTCCTTTGTCTCTTGATCTCAAACACCATGCTAGGCAATCAATTCTCAGTGCCTCGGAATAAGCCATCAGGCTCCCATTAGAAGCCTCTGTGCTGAGGTTAACATATCCTCTCCAGCACTAATTTGCAGGAAAGTCTCAACAAATAATATGAAAAATAAAAAAGAATTAAAGAATTGGAAAGGGGATTTTGCCTTCAGCGTATCGTGTAATGTTCAGCACTAAAGACTCCATTTTTACCAGATTGTGTCCTATTTCACTTACAGGTTTTAACTGTCAAATATCTTCTGGGCTTCTGGAGAAATATAGTTGTCACCTGAACCTGCGTAAAATTGAAGATTTTGTCTTTTCATTATCAGTTTTGTCATTTTTACAGACTAAATCAAGGGCTGAAATTGTATAATTGTTGTCACAGTAAAGTCATATTAGGCTGCGTTTCCATGATGAGCTTTAGGGGAGTTGTTAAGTGCGTTTTTTACCGTCTTTTTTATCACATTTTTGACAGTTTTTTTGTCTCTTGTTGTTTGTCATGTTTTAAATAATGCTGCTGTGTTTTGATACTTCCGGGTATTTGGCTTTGACAAAACTTTATTGATACAGTCATATGATCATTACATGCGCTTTTGATGTGTTTCCGCAGCGGAAACGCACTAAAAACTAATGTGTGTTTTGTTTTTTTTTACCTGCAGATTTTCCACATCTGATGCAATACTATGGAGAAAATTGGCAGATAAAAATCAGCATAACCGCAAGATAAATTGACATGCTGTGGATTTGAAACACCCATCGGAGGTGAGTTTAGACTGAGTAGAAAAGAAGCACAATGGGCATGAGAAATCTATAAATCCCATCGACTTTGGAGGGACAGTAAGACTATGTTCACACATGTTGGGTTTTTCAGCGGTTTTTGCTGCAAATTTTCAGCTGCGTTTTGCAGTACCAGCAAAGTCTATGAGAAACCAGAATTCTCTGTTCACACATCATGTTTTTTTTTTATTGTGTATTTTGTGCCTTGGTTGGGTTTTTTGGAAAATAGAGCATGTCACTCCTTTAAACATTTTTTCACCCATAAGAGGTAATCAGTGGTGAAAAAAAATGCTGAAAAAATGCACTAAAATTTACATCAGCGTTTTTGATGGCAAAATAAAATGGGGTTCTTTTTTTCACAGAACTTTATGTGCATGCAAAAATAGAGACAGAAGGACAGCGAAAAAAACGCTGAAAAAAATGCACAAAAACTTATAAAAAAAAAAAGCAGCAAAGCCTGTATTTTTGACGCAGCTGATTTCCCACCAGAGATTAAGTTTTGCTGCAGACTTGTGATGCTGAAAAACCCAACATGTGTGAACATAGCCTAAGACGTTGCTTTTTTAATGCAGCGAAAATATGCAAAGTCAAAAACTCATCAAAAACTCATCGTGGACCTCCTTCACACATCCGTATAAAACGCATACGTGAGAAAAACAGTCCTATCAGTGTTTTCCATCAGTGTGTCCGTTTTTACCATCAGTCATCAGTGTTTTTCCGCTATGGATAAAGAAAGAATTAAGTAGCTTCTCCTATAACTTTGCAATGTTAATCACGGACGGCACATGGATGGAACACTGATGTCATCCGTGCACTGTACATCTTTGTCATGGACCCATAGACTTGTATTGGCCCTTGTCACCGGTGCTGTCAGTAAAAAACGGACATGTCTCCATGTGTAAAAACATGGACGTGTGCATAGCACCACAAATTATAATGGCTACGTGTGGCGTCCATGAAAAGGAAGGATACTACACGTACTGGAAACAGACATGTGAAGGAAGTCTCATAAAGTCTAGTGCACCAGTAGAAGCAAAATCCACCTAGCTTTTGATGACAATTTAGAGACATATATATATATATATATATTTATATATATATAAATATTTGTTTTCTTTTTTTGCATTGCAGTAGAAGTCAATGGGTATGAAAAAAAATGTATGTTAACACTCTTTCTGACAATTTTTTAGCGGGTCTTCTAAAAGAAAATGTCAGAAAAAGTGCTAACAAAACACAACGATCAAAAGATTGATCCTATAAATTTGTATGGGAAAACAACTTGTTTTTCATATGTTCAGGGTTTTGAACACCATGTAAATGAGTAAGGACATCAAAGAAGCCCAGGCATTAAAACGAAGTCACATACGTTGTTTTTGTGTTTTCCATTTGTAAGACAATCAATGCTTTACAATAAAACTTAATGGGAGGGCTAAAAAAAGGATCAGAAACATGGCCGGACATCTTTTTCAGTCGTTTTGCTTCAAGAAACGCTAGCACTTTCTGGATTTTATAAGAACGTCCAATAAAAAGATGCTCAAAAAGTGTTGAAATCAAAACCGTAAAACAAAATGCTGGCAGGAAAAAAATGTTAAAAAAGCTATTGGAAAACGAGTAAAAAACTTTGCAAACCTGAAGTGCCTTTTTTTAAAGCTCCAGAGAAAAGGAGGGATTCTTGAGACATTTTCTGCTTGAAAAATTGACATTTTTGATCAACGGAAAAAGATGGTTTGTGATATCTTTCACAATTCAGCAGTCTCTGTACTATTCTGCCGTAGTAATCTGCTCCAAGCAATGCTTCTAGTGGAGAATAGCGCCATGACATGCCATCTGATGGAGCATGCTACAATTTTTTTTTTTTTTCAGATTTATACTGCATCCATCAGAAAAAAACATCCGTATGCCATTTCACATGGGTCAAAAACACGGTATATTTTCCGGACAAAAAAATCCACTGCGATTTACAGTACCAGCACTAGGAATGATATTTTACTGTTAATTTACACTGTAACTGTCATGGTGGATTCATTAAATCTGCTGTAAATCCACATCATTTCCTCAGGGAAATTCACAGTGAAATCTCCACTATATGGAGCATATTTTGCTGCTGAGAATTTTCCACAGTGAAAATGTCCCTTGTGGAGGTAACCAAAGAATAAAATCATATGACGTCGTGCAGAGCTAAAGCAGTGTCCTATAGATGTTAGTGGGTGTTGTAATATGGCTCATTACAATTTGGGAGGTTATAAATATTCATAAAATGGCCATATCTATCAACTTTAAGAGCTTACTTACACACAGCATTTTTTTTTCCATTTTTTTCCATGCATTTTTTGACCTTTTTTGACTTTTGGTGCGATTTATAGATAAGATAAGCATGTATATGTCTCGCCCAGGGGGAATATATGGGGAAAACTCGGTACCCGGGCCTTTACCGCCTTGGGATGTCCCGCCGGTCGGCTCCCGGGCCCGTCCTCTGGGTCACTCTTTAAAAAGGGGTTTTAATGTTTTTAGTTTGTCTCGTGATGCCACCTGTGGTTCCCGGTAATGGTTACCGGCGCTGCTGCAGACCTCCGGGGGTGATGGGATGGCAGCTGGGATGTTTCTGCTCCCCACAGGCGGAGCGGGCCCCCGGGGCAGTGTAGGTGCAGATGGTGATGCTGGGCGTTGTAGTGCAGGCGCGGTGGGGTGATGGAAATAACCGACAGAGATAGTGGAGTGCAGTCATCCGAGTTTACTCACAGTTCTTTTTAGGTTCCTCGGGTACACTGTCCAGGTGTCAGACTCCCGCGTCGTGCTGCGTTTGCCAGGCAGGAGTTCAGCACTCCTTCAGGTATATTAGAAGCACTTAGCGGGACCCCCTGTCTTTATGTTCCTTCCGTGGCCGACTTCCCGCGCTGGGCCTTCTCCCTCCTGCCCTGCGCTTCCCCACACAAAGTCCCGATAGGGTGCTCTGAAGTCCCTCTGGGCAACCTGGAGTTCCCGGACCTACTTGCTGCCCTCCTCGGCGACTAGGGTGAGGCTGTGGCAACTGCACCATGGAAATGCAGAAGCCTCCGTTTTTTCCAGCCGAGACCTGGAGTAACACGGCTGGTCCAGGGACCGGTCCCCTTCTTGCGGCCTGATCCCTCTGACGCCTGTCAGATTCGGGCGTACGGGTGCAGTCCTGCACTCACCGTACCCCCTGGGATCCCTTCTGTTACCGGAGCCTTCCTCCCTGACTCCCCTCGCACTCCTGGGCCTCCATCTTACTAGGCCCCTTTTTGGAGCAGAGCTCCTGAAGAGACTCTGCTCCCCTCCTCTCCTTACTACTCACTTCACTGCACAGTACTGCACTGCCACTCTAAGATGGCTTCCCTTTTTATACCTCCTACAATGGTGCTCCCCTACTCTACATCCTCCACCCACACCCACTACTGGTTCCCCCTCTCTTTGGTTCCCCCCACTCCATCCAGGGACAGGGCTCAGCAGGAACACAATGCATCTTGCCCTTCCAGCCGGCCTGGAGCAGTGTAGTGTTGGATGCAGGTGTTGGGGTTCTGGGAAGGACTCCCTCCTTACCTGAGAGAAGTAGGCACCACACCTCTGGGTGAGGTGCAGTAACTCTGTGGCGACTGAACCCCCAGGGGCGCCACATATATTCTTAGTGTTTTACTTAAATTTTACTTCAATTTTTCCCCATTCAGATCAAAAAGAGTTGAGCAAATAAATTTGAGTGGAATTTACAAAAATTGCATTTTCCACAAATTCACATTGACCAAAATGCAGATTTATTATAATTCGCTTCGGAACGGATTTAGCAAAATGGTAGCCGCTAACTGTAAAAGTCTGTTAAAATGTTGAAAAAGAAGTAAAATCCTTATATTTTCCTTACTGCTCCCCCCTCCGCTCCTCACCACTTCATCAGATCACCACTGCTCGCACTGATATCTCCAGGCCAGGACTACAGGCTTTAATGAGGGCCTGGGAGGGTTCTGTGCAAAAGATCATGGCGTCATGATGTCACAACATGCGCCATGACCTTGCGTGAGAATGTGCAGAACCCTCCCAGGCCCGATCAAGGCCCAGCTTGGGACGCCCAGGGATTTCTGCATGAGCAGTGGCAATCTGAACATGTGGCAAAGAACTGACAGATGATGGTGAGGAGCGGAGGGGCCAAAGAAGTCAGATGAGTATAAGGATTTTTTTATTTTTTAAGTTACATTTATTATGCTCTGGGGTCTGAGACATAACATTTTGGGAGAATAGCTCCTCGGCTAATTGAATTTCCCTGGAAAAATGCACGAACATACGAAATCAAATTTTTCCTGATCCGCTAATCTCCACTTAGCACCAAAAAAATACTTTAAAAACACATCAAATAACGCGTAGAAAAAGCATGTAATTTCTGCTCTGGTTTTCTGGCCATAGGCTGCTTTTTTCCATGTAGAAAAAAAAAAGCATAAAAAAGCTACGTGTGAACATACACTTTTACTTTATTGACACATTTAAAGGTCATTGGTAGTGTGTTCTCTGGCTTCTGCAACGATGTGAATTCTGCTACGTTTGCTATGATCCTATGGAAAATGTATACACTGTGTGCCGAATTATTAGGCAAATGAGTATTTTGATCACATGATACTTTTTATACATGTTGTCCTACTCCAACCTGCATAGGCTTGAGAGCCAACTACCAATTGAGTAAATCTGGTGATGTGCATCTCTGTAATGAGGAGGGGTGCTGACTAATGACATCGACACCCTATATAAGGTGTGCTTAATTATTAGGCCACTTTCTTTCCTTTGGCAAAATGGGTCAGAAGAGAGATTTGACGGGTTCTGAAAAGTCCAAAATTGTGAGATGTCTTGCAGAGGGATGCAGTAGTCTTGAAAATTCCAAACTTTTGAACCATGATCACCGAAAAATCAAGTGTTTCATGGCAAATAGCCAACAGGGTCGCAAGAAGCGTGTTGGCCAAAAAAGCGCAAAATAACTGCCCATGAATTGAGGAAAATCAAGCGTGAAGCTGCCAAGATGCCATTCGCCACCAGTTTTACCATATATCAAAGCTGCAACGTTACTGGAGTATCAAAAACCACAATATGTGCAATACTCAGGGACATGGCCAAGGTAAGGAAGGCTGAAAAACGACCACCTTTGAACAAGAAACATAAGATAAAACGTCAAGAATGGGCCAAGAAATATCTTAAGACTGATTTTTCAAAGGTTTTATGGACTGATGAAATGAGAGTGACTCTTGATGGGCCAGATGGATGGGCCAGAGGCTGGATCAGTAAAGGGCAGAGAGCTCCACTCCGACTCAGATGCCAGCAAGGTGGAGGTGGGGTACTGGTATGGGCTGGTATCATCAAAGATGAACTTGTGGGACCTTTTTGGGTTGAGGACGGAGTGAAGCTCAACTCCCAGACCTACTGCCAGTTTCTGGAAGACAACTTCTTCAAGCAGTGGTACAGGAACAAGTCGGTATCATTCAAGAAAAACATGATTTTCATGCAGGACAATGCGCCATCACATGCATCCAACTACTCCACAGCATGGCTGGCCAATAGAGATGAGCGGTGTTCGACTAGAACTGTTCGCCAATCTCAAATTCGAGCTGTTTTGGGCTGTGTTCGAGTTGTTCGACGAACCCGAACGATTTGCAAAAAATTCGGCTGTTCGAGGTTATGTTCGATAACTGTTCGTGCACCAAAAGCATGTCCTGCATGTCTGGCGCTATTTAGAGCACCAATTATGCAGGGATTGTCTGCCACTCACTGTAGTGCCACAGCCATGGAGGTTGTGGCATTACAGTGATTGCCCAAATCGATGGGAACAGTGCCAACAGTGAAACATGAAAAGCCGGCAATTCAGCAGCGGCATACACCGGTACCCGACAATTTAGAACCGAAAGAATAGAGCTTCACACATAGATTAGATAGATATAAACATGTCAGCCACATATATACGAAGTACAGTGAAAGTGCTGCTTACTGTACTTGTCATTTAGCGTAAAGGATTTATCAAAAAAAATAATAGTGTTTTCATGCACAGTCTCTTTATAAAAGCCGACCGGCAATTCAGCAGCGGTACCCGACAATTTAGAATAGAAGGAATAGAGAATCACACATAGATTAGATAGATAGAAACATGTCAGTCACATATATATGAAGTACAGTGACAGTGTTGCTTACTGTACTTGTCATTTAGTGTAAAGGATTTATTAAAAAAAATAATAGTGTTTTCATGCACCGTCTCTTTAAGAAAGCCGGCCGGCAATTCAGCATCTGTACCCGACAATTTATACCAGACAGAATAGAGCTTCACACATAGATTAGATAGATAGAAACATGTCAGTCACATATATATGAAGTACAGTGACAGTGTTGGTTACTGTACTTGTCATTTAGTATTAAAATAAAGGATTTATTATTAAAAAAATTGGCGTGGGGTTCCCCTTAATTTTAGGCTCTAGCGGAGGTTAAGCAGACAGCTGGGGCAGATGTTTGAAGCCTGGGAAGGGGGTAATACCCACGGAGCTTCCCAGGCTACTAATATCAGCCCCCAGCTGAATACATAGCCTTTACTAGCTATTAAAATGGGGGACCCCCCCAAAAAAATGACGTGGGGTCCCCCCTAATTTAATAGCTAGCAAAGGCTAGGCAGACAGCTGGGGGCTGATATTAATAGCCCAGGAAGGGAGCCATGAATATTGGCCCCCTCCCAGGCTAGAAACACCAGCCGTCAGCCGCCCCAGAAATGGCGCATTCAAAGGATGCGCCAATTCTGGCACTTAGCCTCGCTCTTCCACGCTGCCCTGTAGCGGTGGCAGGGGGTAATAGGGCTGGGGTTGATGTCAGCTTATAATGCCAGCTGACATCAAGCCCAGGTTCGTAATGGAGAGGCGTCTATAAGACACCCCCATTACTAACCCCATAGTCAAAGTTAAAAAAAACACAAACACCCAGAATAAAGTCCTTTAATTGAAATAAAGACACAATTCTTTATTGTTCTAAATTAAACCATACTTACCGTCACGCCCATTCCAGCTGAAGCCAACGATCTCCTGTAATAAAAATAAAATAATAAAGCAACCTCATCCTTACCTTTCCATGGTTCCCACGACAGCTTCAGCTCTGCTACATCGAGATGACAGGCTGGACCGCAGCAGAACGCCGCCATCCAGCCTGTCATCCCGCAGACACTGAGAAGCGCAGGCATGCTTGCGCTCCACATTGTCTCTCTGTGACGGCATAAAGATGAGCCGAGGTCATGTCCAATGAACTCGGCTCACCTCATGCACGTCACTGACAGCGTGGGAGAATTCTCCTGCACTCAGCGCTTCAGCATGAGAATTCTCCCACGCTGTCAGTGACGTGCATGAGGTGAGCCGAGTTCATTGGACATGACCTCGGCTCATCTGGATGCCGTCACAGCGAGACACTGAGGAGCGCAAGCATGCCTGCTCTTCTCAGTGTCTGCGGGATGACAGGCTGGATGGCAGCGTTCTGCTGCGGTCCAGCCTGTCATCTCGATGTAGCAGAGCTGAAGCTGTCGTGGGAACCATGGAAAGGTAAGGATGAGGTTGGTTTATTATTTTTCTTTTATTGCAGGAGATCGTTGGCTTCAGCTGGAATGGGCGTGATGGTAAGTATGGTTTAATTTAGAACAATAAAGAATTGTGTGTTTATTTCAATTAAAGGACTTTATTCTGGGTGTTGTGTTTTTTTTAAATACTTTACTAGAAATTCATGGCGGTCATGTCTAATACAGGCGTGACCCCATGAATTTTGGGCTTGGGGCCAGCTGATAATACCAAGCTGGCCCTAACCCCTTTATTACCCAGTGAACCACCGCACCAGGGCCCTGGATGAGTTGGGTACAGCGCCAGAAGATGGCGCTTCTATGAACGCGCCATTTTCCGGGGTGGCTGCGGACTGCAATTTGCAGCGGGGGGGGGCCCAGAAAGCTTGGGCCTCCCTGCGCTGCAGATTCCAGCCCCCAGCTGCCTAGTTGTACCTGGCTGGACACAAAAATAGGGCGAAGCCCCACGTATTTTTTTTTTAATTATTTCATGAAATTCATGAAATAATTAAGAAAAAAAGGCCTTCCCTATATTGTTGTGTCCGGCCAGGTACAAATAGTCAGCTGGTGGTTGGGGGCAGCCCGTTCCTGCCTGCTGTACCTGGCTGGACACAAATATAGTGCGAAGCCCCACTTCAATTTTTTTTAATTATTTCATGAAATTCATGAAATAATTAAGAAAAAAAGGCCTTCCCTATATTGTTGTGTCCGGCCAGGTACAAATAGGCAGCTGGTGGTTGGGGGCAGCCCATTCCTGCCTGCTGTACCTGGCTGGACACAAATATAGTGCGAAGCCCCACTTCAATTTTTTTAAATTATTTCAGGAAATTCATGAAATAATTAAAAAAAAATTGACGTGGGGCTTCGCACTATATTTGTGTCCAGTCAGGTGCAGCAGGCAGGAACGGGCTGCCCCCAACCACCAGCTGCCTATTTGTACCTGGCCGGACACAACAATATAGGGAAGCCCTGTTTTTGTGTCCAGCCAGGTACAACTAGGCAGCTGGGGGCTGGAATCCGCAGCGCAGGGAGGCCCAAGCTTTCTGGGCCACCCCCGCTGCAAATTGCAGTCCGCAGCCACCCCGGAAAATGGCGCGTTCATAGAAGCGCCATCTTCTGGCGCTGTACCCAACTCATCCAGGGCCCTGATGCGGTGGCTCACTGGGTAATAAAGGGGTTAGGGCAAGCTTGGCATTATCAGCTGGCCCTAAGCCCAAAATTCATGGGGTCACGCCAATATTAGACATGACCACCATGAATTTCTAGTAAAGTATTTAAAAAAAACACAACACCCAGAAAAAAGTCCTTTAATTGAAATAAACACACAATTCTTTATTGTTCTAAATTAAACCATACTTACCATCACGCTCATTCCAGCTGAAGCCAACGATCTCCTGAAATAAAAGAAAAATAATAAAGCAACATCATCCTTACCTTTCCATGGTTCCCATGACAGCTTCAGCTCTGCTACATCGAGATGACAGGCTGGACCGCAGCAGAACGCTGCCATCCAGCCTGTCATCCCGCAGACACTGAGAAGCGCAGGCTTGCTTGCGCTCCACAGTGTCTCTCTGTGAGGGCATCCAGATGAGCCGAGTTAATGTCCAATGAACTCGGCTCACCTCATGCACGTCACTGACAGCGTGGGAAAATTCTCCTGCACTCAGCGCTTCAGCGTGGGAGAATTCTCACACTGAAGCGCTGAGTGCAGGAGAATTCTCCCACGCTGTCAGTGACGTGCAGGAGGTGAGCTGAGTTCATTGGACATGAGCTCACCTTATGCACGTCACTGACAGCGTGGGAGAATTCTCCTGCACTCAGCGCTTCAGCGTGAGAATTTTCCCACGCTGTCAGTGACGTGCATGAGGTGCGCCGAGTTCATTGGACATGAACTCGTCTCATCTTTATGCCGTCACAGCCAGACACTGCAGAGCGCAAGCATGCCTGCGCTTCTCAGTGTCTGCGGGATGACAGGCTGGATGGCAGCATTCTGCCGCGGTCCAGCCTGTCATCTCGATGTAGCAGAGCTGAAGATGTCGTGGGAACCATGGAAAGGTAAGGATGATGTTGCTTTATTATTTTTCTTTTATTGCAGGAGATCGTTGGCTTCAGCTGGAATGGGCGTGATGGTAAGTATGGTTTAATTTAGAACAATAAAGGATTGTGTCTTTATTTCAATTAAAGGACTTTATTCTGGGTGTTTGTGTTTTTTTTAACTTTGACTATGGGGTTAGTAATGGGGGTGTCTTATAGACGCCTCTCCATTACTAACCTGGGCTTGATGTCAGCTGGCATTATAAGCTGACATCAACCCCAGCCCTATTACCCCCTGCCACCGCTACAGGGCAGCGTGGAAGAGCGAGGCTAAGTGCCAGAATTGGCGCATCCTATGAATGCGCCATTTCTGGGGCGGCTGACGGCTGGTGTTTCTAGCCTGGGAGGGGGCCAATATTCATGGCTCCCTTCCTGGGCTATTAATATCAGCCCCCAGCTGTCTGCCTAGCCTTTGCTAGCTATTAAATTAGGGGGGACCCCACGTCATTTTTTTGGGGGGGTCCCCCATTTTAATAGCTAGTAAAGGCTATGTATTCAGCTGGGGGCTCATATTAGTAGCCTGGGAAGCTCCGTGGGTATTACCCCCTTCCCAGGCTTCAAACATCTGCCCCAGCTGTCTGCTTAACCTCCGCTAGAGACTAAAATTAAGGGGAACCCCACGCCAATTTTTTTAATAATAAATCCTTTATTTTAATACTAAATGACAAGTACAGTAACCAACACTATCACTGTACTTCATATATATGTGACTGACATGTTTCTATCTATCTAATCTATGTGTGAAGCTCTATTCTGTCTGTTATAAATTGTCGGGTACAGATGCTGAATTGCCGGCCGGCTTTTTTAAAGAGACAGTGCATGAAAACACTATTATATTTTTTAATAAATCCTTTACACTAAATGACAAGTACAGTAAGCAACATTGTCACTGTACTTCATATATATGTGACTGACATGTTTCTATCTATCTAATCTATGTGTGAGGCTCTATTCCTTCTTGTCTAAATTGTCGGGTACCGGTGTATGCCGCTGCTGAATTGCCGGCCGGCTTTTTTAAAGAAAGCGTCTTCTGAGCAGTTTGTCAGCTTTTGGACACCTTTGAAGGTGTTTTCTATGTGTTTCTATGTGTTTTTGTTTGCCTGCCATTGGTTTTAACGGTGTTCGACGGTGTTCGACGAACAGTTCGACGAACAGTTTCTCGAACATCCCGGTGTTCGACGAACCGAACCGAACCCGAACATTACGGGGGTGGCTCAACACTACTGGCCAATAAAGGTCTAAAAGAAGAAAAAATAATGACATGGCCCCCTTGTTCACCTGATCTGAACCCCATAGAGAACCTGTGGTCCATCATAAAATGTGAGATCTAGAGGGAGGGAAAACAGTACACCTCTCGGAACAGTGTCTGGGAGGCTGTGGTGGCTGCTGCACGCAATGTTGATCGAAAACAGATCAAGCAACTGACAGAATCTATGGATGGAAGGCTGTTGAGTGTCATCATAAAGAAAGGTGGCTATATTGATCACTAATTTTTTTGTTTTTTGCATGTCAGAAATGTTTATTTCTAAATTTTGTGCACTGATATTGGTTTACCTGGTGAAAATAAACAAGTGAGGTGGGATTATATTTGGTTTTTATTAAGTTGCCTAATAATTCGGCACAGTAATAGTTACCTGCACAAACAGATATCCTCCTAAGATAGCCAAATCTAAAAAAAAAACCACTCCAACTTCCAAAAATATTAAGCTTAAATATTTGAGTCTTTTGGGTTGATTGAGAACATAGTTGTTGATCAATAATAAAAAGAATCCTCTAAAATACAACTTGCCTAATAATTCTGCACACAGTGTATTTCTCAACACATCTTGCAATTTGATTTGTGACCATCTTTTAATACAATTAATTATTAAAAAAATCAGTTTGTGATGTCTTTAGCACAGTTTTCATGGCATTTCAGGTACTATTGTTTAAAAGAGAGGATACACTGCAATGTATATTGTGCACATCGAATTAAATGTTTCAAATAAGTCTTTTTGCAAATACCTTATGTTGACATATTTGCCTCTGAGAGGCGCTATCGCTGCTCACTCAGTCTTGATCACGTGACCCTCGGCTGCAGCCGACACTGGTAACAAGTGATCTCATGTCAACTCTGAAAGTTGATCTTGCATCACGAGGCATGACCCAGTCTCATGCACTCCCCCTGATTGACGGGGCTATGGGTGGTGTTTCACCGCATGTCACAGCCCAGTATCGAGCGCACGATGTAGAAGCTTCTCCCTCTCTCCTCTGCTTTCATTGGCAGAGCCCCCCAAGCGCGCGCTCAATACTGGGCTGTAAAGTGTGGTGAAACACCATTCACAGCCCAGTCAGTCAGGGGGAGTGCTTAAGACTGGGTCACACCTCAGTGATGCAAGGTCAACTTCCAGAATCCGGAGTTGACGTGACCTCAGCGGATCTCAGCGGCAGCTGCAACCGGGGGTCACGTGATCGGGACTGAGCGAGCAGCGATAGCGCCTCTCAGAGGCAAATATGTCAACATCATTTGCAAAAACAGATTTATTTGAAAGGGTTAAATCAATGTGCACAATATACATTGTAGTGGACCATCTCTTTAAGTACCCAAAATTACAAAGGACATTCTGCTCTAAAACCTGCAGACAGTGACCAAAAAACACCCTACAGTGTCTAAATAAATTTCATAAATTCCCATTAATTAACGGTACACATCTGGCTGAAAGACGCCCAGGAAAAATTACGCTACTATTATTTCGTGATCTGAATGCAAATGTGTGATGCTCAGATCTGTGGCGGATTAATTGATTTTATGGCAGTAGTAAAAATTCATATATCTTCCTGATCCTGAGCTTTACCATGGCTGATAAAAAAAAAATAAAAATAAAATAAAATTCATAATAATTGTCTAAGAGGAGAAATGCCAGCTGGAACATTTGCACGGAGAGAGTGACGATAAAAAAAAAAAAATGGACAAGTTTTAATTGTCATAGCCAGATTTATATTACCGTACTAAATACTAATCAAGAGACTGCTATCTGCAGAATGAATAATGGAGGTGTCCGTCCGTGGGATCTGCGGTCTGTGTGGAGTTTATGGTCTGTGAAGGACGCCGGTTATTGCGCTAAGGTCCATTCTTTGTGGCGTACAAGCAGAAGCCATTTAGTCATTACATTACATTTCTGCCTTTTATTAAAAGACATCAGTGGAGTATATGAATCTAGAATCTAATCACATCATACAAATACAGCAATCATTTTAATTTGAACATAATATTGATTGGGACCTTTTGTATCTGTAGCAAATTGCACGCTGCGCTCTGGACAATATCTGATTTTCTACAGGGCAGAAATCTAATGTTTGAGATGTGTACTCGAAAAGGTTGACTGATCCAAGCAACGAGCATACGCACCAACGTTGTCAAAAATCATTTCCAAAGGCACGTCACTGCAGAGCAGGTAATCTGAGCATTTAATGTGCCGTCTGGTTTAGTGCAGCTTCATACTTTAAAACCCCATTAGGACATGTGTAAAAATGTATGCATTTTATTACCATGCTGCCATCTATTGGGAAACTTAAAGGGAAATGTCAATAAAAAAAAAAAAAAGAAATCACGATGAATATGCTCCGTGAGCCTATACCTTGCTAGGTAGTGCTCCGATGAGCCCGGGCTGCTGCCTAGCAACGAGTGAAGGTGACTACGCTGAATATGCACAGGTTCTGCGGGAGGTGATGTCATCGTTACGGAGAGATGGAACAAAGAGTGTGTGAGAATATTTGTCTTCATTGAATGGTGTAGAATAGCTTTTCTGTTTGGTCCATATGAAAAATAAGAACATTTCTGGAAGCAAATAATCTATTTTGTGTTGCAGAGCTTTGCAGTGTACCACAACTGACATTTATACATATATTTCACTATATACACTAGCAGATGATATGATACATGATTATTAAGATTTTGCATCAGTTTGAAAGTCTAAAACTACAAATACACAATTTAAAGTGGGCCCATCAGCAGGTCAAAAGGGACCAGCTTTATCTTGTATTTTATTCCCACTGCTCCCCTGAGTATTCTGGTTTTTTCTTTTTAAAAATCCACCATACGGATTCAGAGATACGGGCCTTTTTATTTGGTGATCATTTTTATGGTCTTTAGCAAGGGGGCGTGGCTCATATGGTAATAATGCAGAGCAACCTAAAGACACACCCCAGAGGATCCTGTGAGCCATGCCACCTTGGATCACCTGGTAATAATATAGAGCAACCTAAAGACACACCCCAGAGGATCCTGTGAGCCATGCCACTTTGATTCACATGGTAATAATACAGGGCAACCTAAAGACAGCCCCCAGAGGATTCTGTGAGCCGCGCCATCTTGGTTCACATGGTAATAATACAGAGCAATCTAAAGACACGCCCCAGAGGATCCTGTGAGCCACACCACGTTGGTTCACATGGTAATAATACAGGGCAACTTAAAGACACGCCCCAAAGGATCCTGTGAGCCACACTACCTTGGTTCACATGGTAATAATACAGGACAACCTAAAGACACGCCCCAAAGGATCCTGTGAGCCACACCACCTTGGTTCACATAGTAATAATGCAGGGCAACCTAAAGACACTCCCCTAAGGATCCTGTGAGCCACACCCCTTAGAAGATATAAAAATTAGCGCTAAAGAAAAAGGCCCATACCGCTCATATCTCTGCAGCCATATGGCAGATTTTTAAAAAGAAAAAGCAGAATAGTCAAGGGAGAAGTGAGAATAAAATAAGAGCAGAAATTGGCCGCTTTTGACTGTTGAGGATTTCTTACTTTTGGGTAAACCTTAGCTGTTAGAAGGGATCCATGAGTTTTCTGTGTATTGCATGATAGGAGAAGACATCAACAGCAGGTGATCAAAATACAAGCTGAGGTCAAAAACTTGAATAATCAAAATAGCACTATATGATCAAAAGAGTAGATGTGTTGACCAGGTCAAGCTGAATTTAATAACTGGCAATGAGGAACAGGCATACATGGTCATAAATAGCCAGAAGCCCCACCCAGGGTTAACAGGAATCTAAGACAAAAATGAATCCTCAAGCTCCTAGCCAAGATGGTACAAGACCCAGAATCATACTAGATCACTAGTTGTTGCTTTCCCTCACTTCTGACAGAGGCGTAATGTGACCATGCTACGGAAGCAGCAACACAGGGGTCAGTCATCGAAGCGAGTGTCTCATAATCTCTACCAGTGACATAATTTGAAGCTCTTGAGTCTCAATGCAAAATCTCCAATAGGAGCCCAACTATCACTGGTTGCTAATAGTATTGGTCTTGTCATATTAGTCAAAGGGACCTTATGGCCATCTGAACTCCAGGACTCAGGTAAAAAAAATTAGAAGGCTCCAGAAAGTCATTCCTTACACAACATACTGTATATAACCCTAGCCTTGAGTCAGTGTGAATGTGTCTGAGCTTCACAAACACTGATATTTTGCACTTTGAAATTCCAGAACAATAGAAAACTAAAACTGTTGTCCATGAGAACAAAAAGCCACCCATAGCAATCAACACTACTATACAGTATGTTCAAAATATGATATTTGGTTAAAGCAAACAAAAAACGCACATTGACCTTATGTACTTCTGAACTAAATTCACAGACATATTGTATATGACGCGCCCCCTGGGCCGTGGGGTACTCGGTGCCGGGCCGGTTGTTGTTTGGGAAGGTGTCACAGTGGCGGTGACCCGGTCCATGACCCAGGTCGGTCAATTAAAAGGGGAATATTTACAGGGGATTTATGTACAAAGTTCGTGACGCCACCTGTGGTATGCGGCTATGTGGGGCTGCGGAGCAGGTCCTCTGGAGCTGATGTCAGTGCAGCAAAGCTGGTGTGGCTCTCCACAGGTAGAGCTTTGCTCCAGGGCAGTGTAAATGGGATAGGTTGTGCTGGGCGTTGTAGTGCAGGGTTTGATGGCGCAGCAATAATCACAGAGACAATGGGGTGCAGTCCTCAGGGTCTTTACTCACGGTTGTTGCAGTCCAAGTTACAGGTACCAGCGTAACTTCCCTCGTCGTGCTGCGCTTACTCAGGGAGGGGTTCAGTCCACCCTCAGATATCTCCGGAGTACTTAACGGGACCCCCTTCTGTGTCCTTTTTCTGGCCGTCTCCCTGCACCTCATACCAAGCGTCCCAATCCGGTACCTGCAGGCCTTGTCGGGCGACGTCTGTTCCGTCCCCTGAGTCCTCTATAGCTACCTTCTTGGTGAGACTGATATGGACTGTTGGCTGCAGG
Organism: Phyllobates terribilis; assembly: GCF_046119375.1. Classification (NCBI taxonomy): domain Eukaryota; kingdom Metazoa; phylum Chordata; class Amphibia; order Anura; family Dendrobatidae; genus Phyllobates; species Phyllobates terribilis. The sequence continues at coordinate 105,157,104 of NW_027362767.1, forward strand.
ACTTGAAATGCTGCAGCCTCCGGTTTCTAGTTGAGACATAAAGTGCTCTGCTAGTTGAGGGACCGGTCCCCTTTGTGTGGCCTGACCCCTCCACCTCCTGGTAGATTCGGACGTACGGTTGGCCTCCAGCACTGCCCGTACCCCTGGGGTCCCTTCCTCGTTCCTGGAGCCCTTCCTGCTCCCTCTCCTTCTCCTTCAGTCCTGGGCCTCTCCTCAGGTCCTCTGCCTGAGCAGAGCTCCTGCAGAGCCCTGCTCCACTCCTCTCACTGTAGACTGTTCTCACTCACTGCTCACTGTTCTGATCTCACTAAACAAGATGGCTTCTCTATATATACCTTCCTCTCATGTGCTCCCCTAAGCTACTTCTTCCACCCACACCCACTACATAGCCCCTCCCAACAGCTAGGGACCCGGGACTGTGCTCTCCCTTAGGAGCAATCTCGCCCTACCCCCACTGTGGGTATGTGTTGGATGCAGGTGTTAGGGTCCCGAGCTGTACTTCTTCCTTACCTGAGAGTGAGATACCACACCTCTGGGTGAGATGCAGTACCTCTGTGGCGACCGAACCCTCAGGGGCGCCACATGCCCCCCTGGTAAAACACAGCATGTCCGCGGGCTGGAACAGAGTAAAAACAGGGTATGTTACAGACATGCAAATTTTTAGATGCATCACATATAAGATCATAAACATAGCATCTTTTTCTTCCCTTTATGGGAGGCACTTTTTCTTGAACGTTACTGGTCTCTTTATCAAAACATTATAAGAATTTTTAAATAACATTTTTCTTCACTTATAAAGCATTTTTCATATTAAACATTCTTCAACAGGTTACAGCACAATCTGCAACCGGGTGTCCATTTTCTTTATTAAGGTGCAAACCAGCAAACATGAGCATGAGGGACCCATCCGAAAACCCTCAACGTAGGCCCTGGGCGTGGCTGCAGGGCATGGATGATCCAAGTGTTGGACCACGTCTTCGGCCAAACGGGTTTTTGTTCTGAGGTCGACTTTGTATATATAAAACCAATAAGGGGCACTTTAAGAAGCTCAACTATTTACAATGGAGAGTTTTTGGCTGCTCACAGTCCTCAGCCTACAAGTTCTGGAACCCTTACCGGGTAATCAAATAAACACACTCATACATCTGTCAAACTTGTAGTGTCTCTGCCATACCTTTCCAGGTAACTATATGCAAGCAGCTTTTAGAGCAAACAGTTCAGCAGTGAGGTTCCCTCTGGGGAGAAAATTCCTGATTTCTGCAGGCTGACCCAGCCGGGTCTTCAGCCTGGGGCTGCGGGGGCATGTCTCTTTTCTTTGCCACTCGGTACACTTGAATTGCATACCAGCCGCGCTCGCCCTTGTGACGGGTAAATGTGACGTAGTCACCTGGATAGAGGTTTCGGCCGGGATGCCCCTGTTGGAGGTGGGGTTCTACATCCCGCCGGCGAACCCTCAGGTTCAGCAACCCACATTAATACTGTAAGAAAGAACTGGCTTGTGCTTTATACCCTATATAAACCAATGAGGTGAACAGAGCAAATTCCCTCAAGAATATCAGCTCCATTAACTTATTTGATGACAAAACAGTCAAACAGTGAGTAAATAGCTGTTTTCAAGACTAGATTCCAATTTTTGAGTGGGGCGAGCTTAAATTCCAGTATTGTCATATCAGTTGTGTGTCAGGGAAGTTGGAGGACTTGCCCAGTTTAATACCTATGCTAGCCCCTTCCTCTGCCTATAAGAGACTCTAGACCTGAAGGCCTCAAGGCACTTATAAATTAGAAAGTTAGATCACAATTCCAAGTTTTGGAGTGTGACAGCTCAAATAATATTTTTTTTACAATGCTGCCATTGTGTGAAGCCAAATGCTCTCCACCAAGAGGGCATTGGTTAAAAATTGAGTATGTCATTAAATTGATTGTCCCCTTTCAACTAACTTTTGCCCATAAGTTTTGAGCCACTGTGCTCTTTGACTGCAAAGAGGGAAAGAAAGAAGATTTCCATGTGTGATACCGTAAGTGCAAGCGATAAGGCATTTGGAGATTGGGTAGGTTGAGTAACATCATAACTCTGATATGTGTGGTGCAGGATCAATAAGTGGCTGCTGCTCCGGCCGCTGAACCCACAACCTTGGGTGGGGACAATTTTGAAGAATGGTGGACCTGAGGAAGAAGTTGAACCAACTCCGAAACACGTATAAATAAATCTTTTATCCTCACGTTTTTACAATCTCTGACAATCCTTGCCAGCACTTGGATCGGACCACCAATTTTATCATCCGTTCTTCACTTTGACTCCGGCGCTGTTGATATCACTGCTGCAGCTGGTCAACAGATTCCAAGGCAGCCACACAGGGCGTAAACAAGAGAAGATAAGTAAAGTTCATTTTTTTTTATTTTGCACATGACTCAATCTATACGCAAAAGTTACTTGAAAGGGGACAGCCCTGTTTAATACAGTTCTATCTTAACTTACAATATTGATTTGTTCCAGTCTAACCAAGTTGAACATGTATCTCGTCCAGTCCATAAGTATAAAAGTATTAATTTTTTCCAAAGTCTTCAAAATGCCAATGTAAAATTAGAAAAAGATAAGCAGATAATATATACTGATATAGTAGCTGGAAGCTGTGGATCTTTTTTTGCAAGGACAGGAGATTCTTTAGGGTTCTTCACACATCCAGGTGTGGTATGCCACGGTGGAGGCACCAGATGTTGTGAGAGGCCAGCTGGGACATAGCTGAAGTGGGTCGCTGGACCCCTAAACACTTCGCTCATGTCCACAACAATTGTTAATAGCAGGAGGTGGCACTTATGGAGATGGTGTAAGACCCCTTCCCGGGGGCACTCCTATAGAGGTGGTGTCTAGGTGCAGGTGTTGGAGCACCCCTGATGTTCCTGCGATTACAAGCAGCAGGACACACATGTGAACTTGTAAACCTAACACTTTACTCCCTATCGCAGGGAGTAGGTCAGACAAAGTTTGAGCGTGGCAGACGTGGATCTGGTTTCCAACTGGAAGCACATAGGAAGACCAGTATGCAGGAGAGCACTTGTTCAGCCTTATCTTTCCTGACTATGTGCACTCCTTTGTGCAGGCGACTATGTGGAGAATGATGTCCCCTCAGCATGGACTGGAATAGAGTCAGAGAGCAGAGGAGCTTCCTTCCTCTGTCATGCCTAGACAGGACTACACTAAACTGGTTCATTGCAGCTCACAGGAAGTGTGTGCATTGAGCTGGGAGGTTCCTCCCAGCCATTTCTATGACAGCTTGCTGTAAGGAAATGAATCAACTAACTTTCATACACATACGTTGACCAGTAGATGGCAACAAAGTACAATTTACAATGCATTTATGAATCCTCAGTGTACACACTCAATGTATTATATCTCCTAACTCACAGTGTCACACCGAAGCAAACCCACTACCACACAACAACTGTTTCACTCAGTAGCAGTAGACCGAGTACTGAGATACCACAAAGGCAGCACTACAATGAAGTCGCAGAGGATTGGTAGATTTGTTGCATTTTACTTTTTAGGGCTCGGGGCTAGGTTTTTTGTTTTTTTTTCCTTTTATAACAGTGTGCACAACCCTTTTTAAAGTGTCAAATGTGAGTTGCAGTGTTTAATTGTTTGAAAAGTTTTAGAAGCTAAATATGTTGAGAATTTCGGAAGTGATTCTAAGTGTTAATAATTATCTAATTATAAATTCATTGTAATGATAAATATTAGAAGTCATTTTAAATTAAGTTGAAAGTCATCTTCATCATCTTGGTATATACCGTATATTGCCTTTTCAGTGTCTGACAAGTTAAACAAAATTAATGTCTGGTGAGAAGTGTAATGATCGTTACCATTCATAACATGTATTAAAATGACTAATTCGCAAACAGTGTAATCAAACCCAATACATTGCTGCAAAGTCGGACATATTAAAAAGTCAGTGGTGACATAAATCCTGCCTATATTTTAAGCAGGTACTTACTAGAGAGCCAGTTGACAATAATTAAGAGCAGTGTTATACACAGTAGGGCAATAAACTCTGAGCCTACAGTTGATTAAGACGATACATGTAATAATTAGTTCTCATTTAATGGATTGGGGCTATGTTGGAGCTTTACAAACACAGTTCTCCTCACCCTGGCATCATGGCTTACATTTCTAGAAGCCATTATGCTGAGATGGATCCTTCATATGATAGATTTAATTGTTAGTTGATGGACTCCATTGGTTTTAAAGTGGTCTGTCTGGGTTACATTATTTTTTACACCAAGAATCGTGCTACAGACTCATCTATTGTCAAAAATTCTTAAAGCGCTTGTCACAATGTCACAGGTGTGTCAGATGTAGCAGACAGTCATTCTGCAACTGGTTGCAGAAGGTCACTTCGTTTCGCATTACAGACGCCTTCTTAAATCTGTCTTACTTTAGGACCCAGCGGCTACCTCCCCCCTTCTCTGACACCCTGGCCTGGGTGTTTAAATACTTTGTTTGCTGCAGGGAGGGGCATTCACATATTCCCTTGTGAAGTCTTGGAACTATTGATGTCTGCTTACTTTCTCTCTGAAGTCGGCTCAAGCTAAGTGAATCGTGCTACAGACTCATCTATTGTCAAAAATTCTTAAAGCGCTTGTCACAATGTCACAGGTGTGTCAGATGTAGCAGACAGTCATTCTGCAACTGGTTGCAGAAGGTCACTTCGTTTCGCATTACAGACGCCTTCTTAAATCTGTCTTACTTTAGGACCCAGCGGCTACCTCCCCCCTTCTCTGACACCCTGGCCTGGGTGTTTAAATACTTTGTTTGCTGCAGGGAGGGGCATTCACATATTCCCTTGTGAAGTCTTGGAACTATTGATGTCTGCTTACTTTCTCTCTGAAGTCGGCTCAAGCTAAGTTTCTTCCCCCTGTGTTTGTCTCCCTTGTTGTGTTTAGTTTATAGTGGGGACTGACTAGTGCTCATTTTCCCCACTCCCTATCCAGGGCCTAGTTCTAGGGATTTACAGGGCTTAGCTTTCCTGTTCGGCGATTGGTGAAGAACCAATATAGGGACGGTAGGGGAGACAGGGTGATATTAGATCAGCCTAGGAGGTCTCCACTCCCCCTTTCCCTAGTGTCTGGGCTCTCTTCCCCTCATCCCTTTGTGTTGCACTTAGTCTTTCCTACACTGTGCGTGACACACAACCTCCAATGGCAGTTCTGAATGCACATGTGAACGGAGCCTAAAAAACTGTAAGGGAATTTTCCCTGCAGCTGGTAAGCTACATGTTGGACACTAATTTTTTCACCCTTAAAGTGGTTGATTCTGTGGGGGTCTGACACTTGTCACCCCCACCAATCACCTGTTTGCAGCTTTCATTGTGGCCAGATGTATATAGTGGGGTGATGAAAACTGCAGCAGTGACCGGAACTGCCAGTGGATGTACGATGTCCAGAAACTGGGGAAGAGAATAGGTTTTATTGAAACAACGCATTTCAGAGTTGATCCAACTCCTTCATCAGAACTGATATTGATGGCATATCCTTATCAACCACTTTAAGGGTGAAAATAGGTGTCCAACATGTAGCTCTTCGGCAGTTGGGAAACCACCTTTACCGTTTTTTAGGCTACATTCACATGTGTTCAGTGCTGTCATTAGAGGTTGTGACAAGTTTTATAAAATATGTTAGTAACCATAATAGCTCGGTATGTTGAACTACTTTTGGTGTCAAAAAATACTATAACCCTGACAGAGCATACTAATGTCAATGGAGTTTATCAGGTACCTGATTTAAGGAGTTGAAGCAACTCCAAAATGCATTGTTTCTATAAAACCTTTTCTGTACACCAGTTTCTGGACATCGTGCATCCACTTAAGTGCCCGGAAATCGCCAGAGTTTTCTTCACCCCGAGGTATCTTTCCAATTCCATGACACACAAGTAGGGAATCAGCTATTCTGCAGCCGTTCATTGTGCGTCCACTCATACTCTTCACAATGTTGTACCTACCTGGTACAAACCAACCAGTTGAGCAATACTCACCGAAGTATTAGGTCTATTGATCCACATATGGAGCGCTTTTATTTTCTTATATTGGATGTACACAATGGACAGAACCGATTCAGCATGGATCCATATATTGCGTGAGCTTCGGTGCTCAGGAACAGCTACTACATAGTATATGGAGCTGTGCTGTACTGACATTGTACATTCTGCAACTTCCACTGAAGTTAGATGTACAAACAACTAATCAGTGGGGAGATGGGTGTCAAACCCCATGTGATATTCATCATGACCTATCACATGTTCTAGACAATCCTTTTAAAGGGAATCTATCACTTGATTTATGCAGCACAAAGCATGGGCAATATCAACAAGAGCCTGGCTATATGATTCCAGCCAGGTATACCTTTCTCTGAAATACTCCAGCGTTTCATAGACAACTTAGTTTAAAGATTGGTGACCATAGGCAGAGGTGAGACTAGTGTGGCATCACCTCGGCCACCTTTTCCCAGTACCATTGCAGGTAATTGACAGGTCTCTTGCTAAGTACGCACATAGGAGAGACCTGTCAATCACTTGGAGTCGTGCTGGAAAAAGACTGCCAAAAATGGCGCCAGACTAGTCTCTTCTCTCATTATTGTCATCAGTCGATCTATAAACTATGTATTCTCTGAAACAACGGAGCATTTTAGTGAATAATATACCTAACTTCAATTATGCAGCCAGGCTGAGATTCATGCTGCCTGTGGTTTGAGCACCATGACTTATGTGACAGGTTCCCTTTAAACTTGATAAGAACGCATAGACTTTGCTGATCAGATGTCAAGGAATGCCTGTGTGGCACCCCAGAGGGTCTGGTTGCCACAGTGGTAGTAATACCATGTCTGGGAGCAAAACAGGGGTTTCCTGGCCAGGAAGACATTACATGCAACACCTCCTGCCCCAGACCAGAAAGGGGAGGATCCTGCCCTATATAACTGGATCTGGGGGCGGGGTTAGTGAGTCTAGAGTCAGAGTCTGGAGTCAAGTAGGACACGAAGGAGCAAGGAGCTGAGGACTGGAGATGGCAGAGCTCGTCCTAGCTGGAGTACATACAGAGAACCGGACACCGGAGTACGAGGCTGTGGGGATTGTATGTCCAGCAGCAGAAACCACACGGCAGGAGATTGTAGGTCTCCTGGTCCAACAGAAGCCCGGAGGCTCAGCCACACGAAAGGACCCGTACCGCCACAGAGGAGCGAGGAATACACAAGGTCCGAGTCGCCAGCCATACGAGTGAGCATAGCACGTTACACTCAGGGACGTGGGCTACAACACGACTATAAGCGGGATAGCCAAAGAGTACAGTCAGAACGGCAGGCATACAACTCCACCTGGCCAGGAGGATTCTAGGATTGCTCCCAGACTGACCAGGCACTCATCCCTAGAAAGTACTCCCGCTGGGGCCTATATAATTGCCACCAGTAAAGACCCTAGGACTGCACTGCAACGACTCCGTGTTGTTATTACTGATCCCGGCACTATCACCACCATCATCCATACATGCTGCTCTGAAGCTCCACTCTTCCTGTGGGGAGTCACATCACCTTGCTGCACACACCATCAGCTTCAGTGGACTGCTCCGCAGCGGCAGTTCCCAATAACAGCATCCCACAGGTGGCGTAGTCGGACTATATATAACAGACACCCATAGACTACCCTGGTTTGACCGCCCTGAGTCACGGACCGGGTCACCGCCATGGTGACTACAACCCCCAGCATCCACAAGGCCCGGCTCCGGGTACCCCCACGGCCCAGGGGGCGCGTCACCTGACCACACAGTATATGTGCAACCCTGTTGTTTCACCTGGCGCAATGCCTAATAAAGAGGCCACCACATGGGACACGTGAGGTGGTATTTTCTGCATTTTGTGGCAGTATATTACTTTTTAGATACAGTATATTGCAGTGTGTGGGTACCATTTTTATTTTATCACCTTTAGAAAAGGTTCATGTTTTTGCCAAAAATAACCACTACTATTTGGCCACCATGTTGTATGGAACTTTATAATGAAGCACTGTATTTTATGGGTGTTTTTTTTTGTACTGCATTGTACAGTACAAAGTATTAGGCTGGGGGGGTTAAGCAAAAGATACCACATAAGACATCATACAACATAAGTTCAGCCCTGGGTCTAGTTTGTGGTCATCAATCCTCATAGTCCCATATTGGTAATATTTGGCAAGCTTGCACAAGTGCCAAGCAGGATACTAGGTCATAAAGCTATCCTTTTAATCCTGTAGTTTTTTCAAAAGGTTCAGATATAAGGAAACATTCGAGGATTCAGCAGTTAGAGAAGGATAATAAAGGTTGCTGCATAAGGTTTGGGAGACGATGAAAGATAAAGGGTTAATTTGCTTTTTTTTCTATACTGTGATTAGTTAACAAAAATGTCAATGTTATTTCCGTAAAAGATTTTTGTATTGTAAGGTGTGAAAAAAAAAAAAAAAAAGAACTATAAATTTTCAAGTGGTATAAAGGTTAGGAAAGAAAATCAATGCAAGCATAGTTATTTATACCAATGATTGCCAGTTTGTCAAAAAGAGGCACAAGGGCCCCTCTGAGTGCAAAATGACCTTATTTTTCAAGGAGAGGGCTCACTTGTCAAAAATGGGTCACATTTTTTTTAATTGCAATTTGTAAAACGCCCATGCCATGCTGTGAAATATAAAAGCAGGTTTAATAATTTCTACACAAATTAATGCCAGGGAGAGTACCTGAAACATTCACTGAGGAATTTATGTTTCTGGCCTGCAGCACAAGTAAATACATTGAGTGTTCTGCAGGTGGAGAATAAACACCTGTGGGAAGGAGTGAGGTTTGCCATCAGCTTTGTGGATATTAAAAAACAGCTATTACTTGCATAGAGCAAGTATAGCCATGGGTGGGGATAGACAACATAGGGCCCCTGTGCAGAAGAGTGTTTTGACACCTTATAACCAGTAGAGTAGCTCCTTAAGTGTCTATAGATGTATCCTCACCTGACTGCCTATCCACTAATAATTGTGAGCCATAAAGATTAGTCATTGGAAAAGCACCCTTAATGCAATTCAATGGACAATAGGAACCACCAACATTAGGTTCTCTTTAAACGAATATCAGCACGATTTTGTAATGTAAAGTAAAGACCTGGCTGTAATGACGCAGTAATACTGATTAGATTGATGTCTTTGGTGAAGAAATCCAATTTGTGACTCTTCTTTAATCCCCATTTGAAGATTTCTGCTAATTAGATTTCGGTGTATAGGGGCTGGACTGTGCACTGGGTATTCTCCTCCCTGTCTGTGATTCCCGGCCCCGCCACCTGACTCTGGTCTTTGAATGATCTACCTCCCCACTTTGATATCTCAGCAGTGACCTGTCATTCACAGACCGGAGGCAGGCGTAGGGGTCGGTGAATCACAGACAGGGAGGAGAAGACTCAGTGCACAGTCCGGCCCCTGTACACCAAAATCTAATTAGCAGAAAACTTCAAATGGGGATTACAGAAGAACCACAAAGCAGATTTCTTCACCAAAAGTATCAGTGTAATCCGTATTATCGTGCCATAACAGCCATGTCTTTACTTTACATTCCAAATTCATGCTGACAGAATCTCTTTAAAGCTACAGTAAGCCCCTTCATTTGCTTATCTCCTGTGAATCGGCACAGATTGCACATCTGTAATGTCTGCCTCTGGCTGTGGCACCATCAAAAGCATTTAGACAAACCCTATATTTTCAGAGAATTTAAAAAAAATCACTCTAGTGTGCCCTCCATTATGTCTCCTCCTTTCAAACTTCCTGTCCACTGCCTGTTGTCAAGAATAATCCATCTCTAGCTGCAACAACACAAAGACCGATTGCAAGAAATTGGTATGGTCCTTTGTCTTATTGCTCCTATTCTACTTTTTGTCAAAATGTTTATGAGCATAAAAAGAGACGGGCTATTTGTTCAGTGCAGGCAAGCCATTGGACAGTAGCAGGAGCAATACATGCTGGGAAATGAAGCAAGGAAAGTCCCAGCACTAACAGTGCAAGAAGAATGTGAATAAAGAGGAACCAGACACTCAAGAGTGGATGGCAAGTTACTGAGGATGAAAACCATTGTAGTTTCTGACCATAATAGACTTAAAAGTTTAACTTGATGTGGGGGTGCCGACAACAAATCCATGATTTTCTACTGGTTTGTGTGAAAAGACAGGTATGCTTTAAAGCGTAACCGTCATTTTAATTTTTATTTCATAAACCTATAGTATACATGAAAATAAGAAACTTTGCAATATACTTTATATCATACCATATACATTAACATGTCATCTTTAACTTTGGTTTATTCTGCGGTTCTTGATTTGCCCTGCCACCTCACTCCTTTTTTACCTTTACATTGTGTTTATTATATGTCATGTTTTAATTTTTTTCCTATATATTTCTACTACTGTGTACTAATAAAGCTTATTATGTTTTATGGTGATATTTGGTCATAGTCATGCTTTCTTTAGTGCGTTATTGATTTCACATTTTTTGAATGAGACCCTGTATAGGATTGTTTTCTGGACTACATTGGTGTAATTTACTTTTTACACATAATACAGTTTTGGTATTACCCCTGGTTATGTGAACAAGGCATTTGTATATAGTGCCTAATTGTTATGATAGTGTAGCAACTCACTTGGAAAAATGGGTAACACACTAAAAACTGCAACTGACCCTGCCAGTTCCTGTATAGACTATAGATACTGACCCCGCAGTCCCTAGTGGTTCCTGCTTGAGCAGAGATAGCCATAACCACAGACTAGACAATGGCAACTCGGACCTATGCTGCCTGAAAGGTAGTCGAGTGCTTCACGTTCCTCCTAAAGAACCGGAGGGCAGAGCAGAGTGTAAATTTCTTACAGAAGGGAAAGTGTGCTAAAATAGAAAAAGATCCCAGAGTGAGTAAAACCAACCACAAAATAAAGAATTAAATACATACTCTTAGAGAATATGCCGCCTACCTCCTAAAAAGAAACAGAAGATAGGTGCAGGGTAAAGAAAATAAACAGCAGAGAGGTAAACCCAAGCTGGTCTTTCATTGACTGGCTTAAACTGTAGCAGTATGGCTGGACATCAAAATGAGACTACCACTAGCAGGAAATACCAGCAGGGGGAAAGTACACTGCTCAAAAAAATAAAGGGAACACTCAAATAACACATCCTAGATCTGAATGAATGAAATATTCTCATTGAATACTTTTGTTCTGTACAAAGTTGAATGTGCTGACAACAAAATCACACAAAAATCATCAATGTAAATCAAATTTATTAATCAATGGAGGCCAGGATTTGGAGTCACCCCCAAAATTAAAGTGGAAAAACACACTACAGGCTGATCCAACTTTGATGTAATGTCCTTAAAACAAGTCAAAACAAGGCTCAGTATTGTGTGTGGCCTCCACGTACATGTATGACCCCCCCTACAATGCCTGGGCATGCTACTGATGAGGTTGCAGATGGTCTCCTGGGGGATCTCCTCCCAGACCTGGACTAGAGCATCCGCCAACTCCTGGACAGTCTGTGGTGCAACGTGACGTTGGTGGATGGAGCGAGACATGATGTCCCAGATGTGCTAAATCGGATTCAGGTCTGGGGAATGGGTGGGCCAGTCCATAGTTTCAATGCCTTCATCTGACAGGAACTGCTGACACACTCCAGCCACATGAGGTCTGGCATTGTCCTGCATTAGGAGGATCCCAGGGCCAACCGCACCAGCATATGGTCTCACAAGGGGTCTGAGGATCTCATCTCGGTAACTAATGGCAGTCAGGCTACCTCTGGCGAGCACATGGAGGGTTGTGCGACCCTCCAAAGAAATGCCACCCCACTGCCAAACCGGTCATGCTGAAAGATGTTGCAGGCAGCAGATCACTCTCCATGGCGTCTCCAGACTCTGTCACGTCTGTAACATGTGCTCAGTGTGAACCTGCTTTCATCTGTGAAGACGACAGGGCGCCAGTGGCGGCTTTGCCAATCCTGGTGTTCTGTGGCAAATGCCAAGCGTCCTGCACGGTGTTGGGCTGTGAGCACAACCCCCATCTGTGGAAATCGGGACCTCATACCACCCTCATGGAGTCGGTTTCTAACTGTTTGTGCAGACACATGCACATTTGTGGCCTGCTGGAGGTCATTTTGCAGGGCTCTGGCAGTGCTCCTCCTGTTCCTCCTTGCACAAAGGCGGAGGTAGCGGTCCTGCTGCTGGGTTGTTGCCCTCCTACGGCCCCCTCCACGTCTCCTGGTGTACTGGCCTGTCTCCTGGTAGCGCCTCCAGCCTCTGGACACTACGCTGACAGACACAGCAAACCTTCTTGCCACAGTTCGCATTGATGTGCCGTCTTGGATGAGCTACACTACCTGAGCAAATTCTGTGGGTTGTAGAGTCCGTCTCATGCTACCACGAGTGTGAAAGCACAACCAACATTCAAAAGTGACCAAAACATCAGCCAGAAAGCATTGGTACTGAGATGTGGTCTGTGGTCCCCACCTGCAGAACCACTCCTTTATTGAGTGTGTCTTGATAATTGCCAATAATTGTCATCTATTGTCTATTCCATTTGCACAACAGCATGTGAAATTGATTGTCAATCAGTGTTGCTTCCTAAGTAGACAGTTAGATTTCACAGAAGTTTGATTTACTTGGAGTTATATTCTGTTGTTTGTGTTCCCTTTATTTTTTTGAGCAGTGTATATAAAGCCGCACCCAAAAGGTGATAGGGCAGACAAATAAGTAAATGAAAACACCTGTTACCCTAAAAAGACTGAAGCAAGGATAACAGAAACTAAACACCTGGAGAAAAGGTGTATCTGCTATGGCTCAGTGTACAGATAAGCCAACCACAAATCAGAGGCTCAAGGGTTCAAATCCAGATGCATGACACTAATATAACTAAAAAAAAATCACAGTAAAATCATTATTTAAAATGAAGTATAAAACTGTATGATGCAATATAATTTATAGAAATATAATGTTATAGGCTTTTAAGAAACCTAAGATGCTACTACGATGCTCTTCATATATGAAGTGAGGTTTTCTCCATATTGGCTTGATGCCCCCAGTTAATTGAATACAATATATCTGCATTTCTATAGATCACCTGTACCCCATCCCTGTTACTAAAGCCGCTGGTGCGCGACACTGGTCCCATTTAGTTATGAGCGAGCACTAAAATGCTAGGGTACTCGTTGCTCGAGTCGAGCAAATTGGAATACTCGGGTGCTCGACCCGAGCAATGGGCTCAATGTAAGTCTATGGGAAACTCGAGCATTTTTCAGGCGGCTACCCACGGTAGTCAGCAGAGGGCCCAAAAATTGCCCAAATCGATGGGAACAGTGCTCAAATGACATGGGAACAGCATGGGGAACACACCTGGAAGCATCTCTGACTCCCAGATCACTGCTGTCAGCAACGTGGTCAGAGTATTAGACCAGTTTTACGGACGCACAATAAAACGAAACCATAATGGATTTTCCTGGGAAATATGTTAAGGAACATCCTTTCCAGGGTAATGACTTGTATATAAGGCAAAATAAATAACCAAAAACAAAAATACTCCTCCACAACTTGGGCTATGTTCACACGTAGCGTTTTTGATGTGTTTTTGCACTTTTGCATTGCTTTCAACCAAGACAAATGCATTCACCAGGAAATGTCATTTTAACATTTTACAACCTTATCTGGCCATGTGGTGTGTGACACATCATCAGACACATGCATATAGTGCTGAAAAGACATGGGAACAGCATGGGGAAGACCTCTGGAAGCATCTCTGACTCCCAGGTCACTGCCTAAAAGTGTGCCCATCATAAGTGATCCTTGGGGCATGCGAAGATGCCTCCCGCGATGGACCTGTCATTGCAGACTTGCAACAATCACCGTCCACATCCTTGTCCCAATTTAGCGTTCAGTTGTCCCTACCCCATTCCTTGGAATGCAAGCGCAAGTATACAGGCAGCCACCCACCCACCCACAGGCTGCAATACTTTACTGCCAAATTTTTGACAGCTGCTTGCACTTGAAATGTGGCCTTTTAGGCTCGCGGAGGCAGAAGCTTTTCATAACCTCATGCCGGCGGCGGCCGGGTGTCCATACTCGGTCTCCAGCCGCCACTATATTTCCCGGTATCGCCTCCGCTTTCCACAAGCACGGGTCCCACAACATTACCGTGCCCTCCCCAGTGCACTTACTGGGAAGGACCGCCTAACTACAAACACGTGGAAAAGTGAATGTGGCCAGGGACGGTACGGAGCCAGTCCACAACTTTTTTTGCTGAGAGTTGTATTTAGCTCGGTGAAAGGACTGGCATAAAGGGAAACCGTATCTACCCTGCGTGTCATTTCTCCCAGGAAGTCCTGTAATTGAGCTTGTTGCAGAAGCAATGGCAGCCCATCCAACATCAAGCCGCACTTGTCGGTGGTGCTTTGACACACACACATCTTTCTTTGCGCATTTAATTTCTTGAATACAGAGTTCGACAATGGCCTGATCTGTAATGCGTTTTGAGAAATAGCATGCATAAGCATGGCCAATCCACATTAAAAATGCAGCCATAGAGTGTCCGGGAACCTTCCCCCACACTTTTCTTAGCCAGGGCTGCTTTTTGGCAGGGTTGGATGGGCCCACCAGAGAACCGGAGACTCCTCCAGCCGGCCCTGGCTTCTCCTTCAGGAGAGTTCAAAGTGCCGAGGTGAGGCCATGATGATGATAGAGGCCACCATCTGCTTAGTTTTCTGTCACTTGGAATGCAAGTGCAAGTATGCAGGCAGCCACCCACCCACCCACAGGCTGCAATACTATACTGCCAAATTTTTGACAGCTGCTTGCACTTGAAATGTGACCTTTTAGGCTCGCGGAGGCAGAAGCTTTTCATAACCTCATGCCGGCGGTGGCCGCGTGTCCATACTCGGTCCCCAGCCGCCACAATATTTCCCGGTATCGCCTCCGCCTTCCACAAGCACGGGTCCCACAACATTACCCGTGCCGTCCCCAGTGCACTTACTGGGAAGGACCACCTAACCACAAACACGTGGACAGGTGAATGTGGCCAGGGACGGTACGGAGCCAGTCCACAACTTTTTTTGCTGAGAGTTGTATTTAGCTCGGTGAAAGGACTGGCATAGAGGGAAACCGCATCTACCCTGTTTGTCATTTCTCCCAGGAAGTCCTCTAAAGCTGCTTGCACTTGAAATGTGGCCTGAACATTACTGCTGCTACTTTTCTGTGGGAATTTGCTTGCCTCCTACCAGCCTGGAATATTTCCAGCAAACTATGGTATGACACCATGGTATTAGTACTGCCCCCAGTACCAGTAGCTAAGCCATCCCCAATTTCCTTCTCAGAAATTTTATTTGGTAGACTGAGTGGCTGCCCAAATACATTTTCTCACAAAGGAGCTGAAGATAGAGTGGCAGTAGGTGCAAGTTTCTCCAGCCTGTTAGATATTAGAGGGTGAACGGCAGCTCATTGGATCAGTGGTTAGCACTGAAGCCTTGCAGCACTGGGATCCTGGGTTCAAATCCCAGCAAGGACAACATCTGCAAGGACTTTGTATGTTCTCCCTGTGTTTGCGTGTGACGCACCCCCTGGGCCATATTCTTTAGGGGGAATACCCGGAGCCGGATCAGATGGGAGTTGTAGTCGCCGAGTGGCTGTGACCCGGTCCGTGCCCAGGGTGTCAAGCTCAGAGTATGTGGCAGTCCTACAGATGTTATAAAGTTCTTAATTGTCGACTACGCCACCCGTTGTATTGCGGTCACTATGGCCGCCGCTGCAGCAGGGTCCGCTGAGGCTGAGGCTGATGGTGTTGGTGCAGCTTTTGGTAGTATAACCCCCAACGGGTGGGGTATAGCCTCAGGGGGTCAGGTGCAGAGGATGGGGGTTGTGGTGGTGCAGCGTAGATGTTAAGTGAAGACAGAGTCGGGTTGTGCAGTTTAGGGTATTTACTCACTGCTGATGTTCCGGTCACTCCAGCTTCAAGTGACCACCCGAGCCGTGCTGCGTCCACCAAGTCCTGGGTTCAGCCAACCCCCAAGCAAGTCCGGAGCGTGACCCTGAGCTCTCCTTCTGTCCTTTCCTCTGGCCGTCCCCACTAGTGATCCACCTAGGTCCAGCTCCCTCGGGCCTTCTATTGGGAGACCCTTGGCCTTGGGTTCCCTGACCCTCCACGTGGTTTGCCTTCGGGGTGGATGTGGTGGGTGGCCGTGGCAGACGCTGCCCACGGCCTCCGGTCTCTGGCTAGGGTGTGCTTTTGCCCCCACCAGTTTGGGATCCGGTACCCTATTGCCGACTCTTCACCCGGGGATTGAATTTGGGTTCTCAGAGTCCTTTCCTTTTCCCTCTCTGGGTCTTTCCTTCTCTGCTCCACTCTCTCTCTGCAGGCTCATCTGGACCTCTGCTTCTTACTGACTCTGACAGACTGACCCTGATCTTTGATGGTGCCCACCTTATATACTCCCTCTATGTGTGAGCTCAGGTGACCAGCACCCAATGAGCTCCTAACTTTACCCAGGCTGCTCCCCCTATCTGCCCCTACACTACTTGGGATGTACCACCCCCCTCCCACTCCAGCCAGGAACAGACTCGGTCGTACCTGCACATTTCTAAGTGGGAGTACCGTTGGTCTGTTCCTCGGAAATGGGATGTGTGTAGTGCATGCAGCCTACCGAGCTCAGTTCCACACTCCATCCTTACCCGGGAGTGGAATATCACACCTCTGGGTTGAGGTGCAATACCCCTGTAGCAGCCGAATCCTCAGGGTGCTACATTCCCCCCTGGTAAATCACAGCACGTCCTCGGGCTGTAAGAACAAAACACCACAAAACATACTAATTTTTTCATATAAACAACATAGTAAAAACATATAAAATATCATATATATATCAGAAAACTTTTCATATAAATAACATCCTCGTCGCCTCTGGCTCCTCCTCCGGTCACTGTGCAACGCGTGACCGGGTAAAGTGCGACAGTCTTTTCTTGAAAAACTCGTGGCTTTCCTGTAAAACCAGTAGGGAGCGCTTTAGGACGCGCAACTATATACAGGGGATATGGCCGCTCTCAGTCCTCGGCCAGGTATAAGGGAGGAATGACCGCTCTCAGTCCTCGGTCAGTGGGATTTAAGGGATAAACGGGTAAACAGTTCACACATGCTGGTCCCAACGGGGACTATATTATCAGCAACAGTTTCTTTGGTACCCCGACGGGTAACTATGTACAGCCTCTACTCTGCCGTACTTAACGATGACGTCCTCCTGCTCTTTCTTTGTGGTTACCTTTAGCTTCAGACCCGTCCGGGTCCTCTTGTTCTTCCTCCTCACACCGCAGCTCTTCCTCCGTCAGGCGATGCACATGGAGGGCGTAGGGTCCTTTGGCACACTTGTGCCGGGTGAAGGTGACCTCGTCCCCTATATACAGGTCACGACCTCTGTGTCCCTCCGGTAGGTGGGATTCAACGTCTCTCCTGGTTACGAAGACGTCGCCTGGGGTGCGGTGGTCTCGGATGAAGCCCCACCCATGCTGCATGTTAAACTTGATCACAGTCCCGGTGGTGCGGGGACTATGCGCTGCACGGGGGTCTCTCCTGGCCCGGCTCTTCTGCTCCGCGCTCCTTATTTGAGCTTGCTGTTCCCGGACCCGCCTTTCTCTCCGCTCCCTCTCAAAGACCTCGAGTTGTTGGCGGCAGCACTCAGCACGCTCCGCTGCAGCTGCCCGAGTCTCCTGAGTGAACCCCATGAGATCTTCTCCGGTGGGGTCCCACTCAAATTGGGCCTCTTCTAGCGGGGGCGACATCCTCTTTACGGGCTTTGGAGCCGGGATCAGGGGTGCACACATGGCCCCAGCCTTCCTCTGCCGTTCCAGTTCATGATATTCCTGGGGCCAGATGAAAGGCTGCCCATCCGGGCACGTGTGTTGGGTAAACAGGTCCTCTCCCAGATGCGGCACTCTTGGTCTTATGGGCGCGGTGGTGTTAGCGCCCGGGTTGCCCGGGCCTTGCGGCCAGGCCTGGGGTATCTGGAAGGTGAAGGGCACCGTAAGGACGGCGGCACCCTGGGCTACTTGGCCCTGCGACCAGGCCGGGGGCTCCGCGGAGGTAGGGGGCGCTGTTGGTATTGCGGCGCCCGGGGGTACTAGGCCTTGCGACCAGGCCGATGGTACTTCCTGCTTGGTCACGCTCGGGGTCGAGGCGTGTGACGTCACAGGGGTCGCGGCTCCCGTTTGAGGCCTAGTCTGCGGCGGTGACGTTGCAGCGACGGGCACGGCAGGGGATACTTCGGGCTCTGCGACGGGGAGCTGGGGCAGGTACGCGGTTTCCCGGCTTGGGGTAGAGACGTCCCCTTTACCTGCCTCCTTTCGTTCGGCTCCCTTCTCGGCGCCGTCTCCGGCCTTCAGTCCTCCCGCGCCATCCTCAGAGGCGGTCTGTCTCCTCGTCTTGGGTGGCGTGCTCCGCTGACAGGTCTCGGTCTGCTGGGCCATCTCACGGCTCCACTCCGCCAACGTCTCTCGCTGCACCCGGGCCATCCTCCTTGCGAGGCCCTCCAGAGCGGTCTGTGCACACTCCCGGTCTCGGGGGAGCTGTGCTAGGACCTCCACTAGGCCTAGTGGGGTCGTTGCTTCCAGCAGGCTCCTGACCAACGGGTCGGTGCTGCTCTGCTCTCCTTCTGTTGTCTCCAGCAGGCTCCTGGCCAGTGGGCCGGTGCTGCTCTGCTCTCCCTCCTCTGTTTCTAGCAGGCTCCTGGCCAACGGGCCGGTGCTGCTCTGCTTTCTCGCCATCTCCGGGTAAGCTCCTCCGATACTCTTCTCCAGGCTTCTTGCCTCCGGGTGCGCTCTCTCCAGACTGCTCCAGGCGGCACCCATCTTTGTTCTCTTCTTCTCAGTCCTCCCACTTCGAGGGCGGTCCCGGGGCCACTTGGTGATTGTCAGCTCCAGGGGCAGTTCTTTCACGCTGACAGACACCTCTAGCATCACAGTCTCTGTTGGTGGGGGCGGTTTCCACTTTTGGCGCCATTTTCGGTCCTGGCCCACGATGGGAGGTGGCCTCTTGCCACCCTCTGGCACGCCCATAATGGCGTCCGCTCTGACAAGGCAGGAAACCTTTGGAAATGGCGGGAACCGCTTCCCAGTGGCGGGAAACTCTGCAGATGGCGGGAAAAAGCTGTTAATGGCGGACAACCGGCGGGAATCGACTGGTGATGGGGTCCGATGGCGGGGACCCTCCGGAACCGGCAGGAGACTTCTTTTTGAGGTAACGGTGTACTTTTCTTCAGGCACGCAGTACCCGGTTGTTGCGGGCACGTTATCCTGCCGACTACGCCAAAGTTGACGCACCCCCTGGGCCATATTCTTTAGGGGGAATACCCGGAGCCGGATCAGATGGGAGTTGTAGTCGCCGAGTGGCTGTGACCCGGTCCGTGCCCAGGGTGTCAAGCTCAGAGTATGTGGCAGTCCTACAGATGTTATAAAGTTCTTAATTGTCGACTACGCCACCCGTTGTATTGCGGTCACTATGGCCGCCGCTGCAGCAGGGTCCGCTGAGGCTGATGGTGTTGGTGCAGCTTTTGGTAGTATAACCCCCAACGGGTGGGGTATAGCCTCAGGGGGTCAGGTGCAGAGGATGGGGGTTGTGGTGGTGCAGCGTAGATGTTAAGTGAAGACAGAGTCGGGTTGTGCAGTTTAGGGTATTTACTCACTGCTGATGTTCCGGTCACTCCAGCTTCAAGTGACCACCCGAGCCGTGCTGCGTCCACCAGGTCCTGGGTTCAGCCAACCCCCAAGCAAGTCCGGAGCGTGACCCTGAGCTCTCCTTCTGTCCTTTCCTCTGGCCGTCCCCACTAGTGATCCACCTAGGTCCAGCTCCCTCGGGCCTTCTATTGGGAGACCCTTGGCCTTGGGTTCCCTGACCCTCCACGTGGTTTGCCTTCGGGGTGGATGTGGTGGGTGGCCGTGGCAGACGCTGCCCACGGCCTCCGGTCTCTGGCTAGGGTGTGCTTTTGCCCCCACCAGTTTGGGATCCGGTACCCTATTGCCGACTCTTCACCCGGGGATTGAATTTGGGTTCTCAGAGTCCTTTCCTTTTCCCTCTCTGGGTCTTTCCTTCTCTGCTCCACTCTCTCTCTGCAGGCTCATCTGGACCTCTGCTTCTTACTGACTCTGACAGACTGACCCTGATCTTTGATGGTGCCCACCTTATATACTCCCTCTATGTGTGAGCTCAGGTGACCAGCACCCAATGAGCTCCTAACTTTACCCAGGCTGCTCCCCCTATCTGCCCCTACACTACTTGGGATGTACCACCCCCCTCCCACTCCAGCCAGGAACAGACTCGGTCGTACCTGCACATTTCTAAGTGGGAGTACCGTTGGTCTGTTCCTCGGAAATGGGATGTGTGTAGTGCATGCAGCCTACCGAGCTCAGTTCCACACTCCATCCTTACCCGGGAGTGGAATATCACACCTCTGGGTTGAGGTGCAATACCCCTGTAGCAGCCGAATCCTCAGGGTGCTACACGTGTGTTTCCTCCTCTGTAAAAATAGAGTGTCCTGGAACCTTCCCACCCACATTTCTTAGCAAGGACTGCTTCTCGGCAGGGTTGAACGGTCCCACCAGAGAATCCTCTGGTGTGCCTTGGCTTCTACCTCAGGAGAGTTCATGATAGCGCTAACTTTGCAGCTGCTATGGGGCTCTTGAGTGGTTGAGAAAGGTTATCTCTCAGAATCAAATCCTCTGGTGGGCACAATGTTTTTCAATCTGAAACAGCTTCTCAGTGGGAGTTGTATTTCACCACTGCCACATTCTTTAGCTCGGTGAAAGGACTGGCATAGAGGGAAACCGTATCTAACCCAGATGTCATTTCTCCATCACCAGGTTCCGCCCATTGTAACACACGACCATGCCTGGCTGTATGTTCAGCGGTGAGAGCCACAGATCAGGCTGCTGTGTTACAGCTTTCAACAACTCTGCAGCGCTGGGCGGTTTTTCAATTAAGCATTAAGCATGTTATCTTCAGCACAGCCTGTTGCCGCTTGGCCAAGGCAGTGCTGCAGTGCTGTCAGCTTGTGACTGATGTAGTCATTTCGGAGATGGAGGAGGTGCATGAGCTGAACAATGTGAATACATTGAGGTTAAATTGGTGACGCTGTTTTTTATACTAAAGAAAGATCATACTGTTTTGTTTTTTTTACGTTATTTTTTAAGACAAATGCATTTACTGGGAAATGTCATTTTAACATTTTACCTTATCTGGCAATGTGGTGTGTGACATATCATCAGACACATCCTGTTTTATTTATGATGGAGGGACTCAAAGTCATAAAGCCTCCTTTTATAGGGCCATCGGACAGCCCTTACTATTCTTAAAAGGGCAGCTGTCGGCCGTAGCTATTATTAGAGAGACTTCAGCCGGCTATGCTTTGTTGTTCCCATTATTAACAAGTGGGTCTCCTATACTGTTATTGCGTATCCAGTGACTGCAAGGGCTGCCAAAAATTTGGACGCAACCCAATATCGCTTTGAAGAGACATAGAGGAGGGTCTCAGTAATAAAAAGGTTCCCATTATAAAGGAGCGGGTCTCTTATAGTGGTAATGCCCATGCTGTGATTGCAAGGACTTCAAAAATTTGGGAAAAACCCCACTAAGAATTTAAAGACACATAGAGCAGGGCCACAGTAACGACAAATTCCATTTAGAAAGGAGAGGGTCTGCTATACAGTTATAGGGTATGCAGTGAGTCCAACGGCTGACCAATTTTAGGAAAAACCCCACTAACAATTTAAAGACACACGGAGCAGGGCCACAGTAACAAGGTACGACATGTTCCCATTAGAAAGGAGAGTGTCTGCTATACAGTTATAGGGTATGCAGTGAGTCCAACGGCTGACCAATTTTAGGAAAAACCCCACAAAGAATGTAAAGACACATAGAGCAGGGCCACAGTAACGACAAATTCCCATTAGAAAAGAGAGAGTCTCCCATAGTGTTGGCCTATGCAGTGAATGCAAAGGCTGCCAAAAATTTGGAGGCACTTCAATGACCATTAGAAGAGACGTGGAGGAGGGCCTCATAAAAAAATGTTACCATTAGAAAGGAGCGGGCCTCCTATACTTGTAATGCTCATGCAATAAGTGTATGGGCTGACAAACATTTACCCCTGGGGGGTATACATGAACATACTGAATAGCAAAATTTTTTTTACGGGCATCATAAACACCCTTTAAAAAAATTATGTGGGTGTTGCATCACGGACCACGGTCACCCTGGTGATATGGTGGTGGAGGATGAGGAGAAGGAAGAGGACAAGAGCAAATAGCCAAAATCAGGAAGCGTATACCCATGTGTGGGTGTGAAAAGGTGCATGAGAATACACCTCCCAAGAAAAGACACTGGATTTGAGTTTATGTTACGCTGCTATCATTTGGTTTAAAAGTCTGGCCCAATCCAGCCCTTGTTCATTTTTATAAGAGTCAGCCTGTCAGCATTTTCAGTTGACAGGCGGATGCACTTATCAGTTATAATTCCACCAGTGGCACTAAAAGCCCGCTCTGATAAAACGCTGGCGGCAGGGCAGACCAGGACCTCCAAGGCATAGACAGCCAGTTCATTCCACGTATCCAGCTTCGATACCCAATAATTACAAGGCACAGAGGAATCACGGAGGACGTTGGTACGGTCGGCAAGGTACTCCCTCAGCATCTTCCCAAACTTTGCACTCCTTGTGAGAGTACCCCGCGCCTCAGGGCCTGTGCGATGGGAGGGTCTGAGAAAACTCTCCCAGAACTTTGATTCTGCTGGATTGAAGTTGTGTCTCTCTCGCCTGTACTCCTTGGTTGTCCAACGAAGTGTGCCCTCTGCCGCCAGCGTTTTCAGATGGGAATTTTTTTAATAGTTCCGCAACAAGGGCCTTCTGGTACAGCCCCATTTTTGTAGACCTGTACGCCTCAGGAATAAGAGATATAAAGTTCACCTTGTAGCGCGGGTTTATAAGTGTCACCAACCAGTAATGACTGTCACCCAAAATTTTGAGAACGCGAGGGTCATGGGAAAGGCAGCGTAACATAAACTCAGCCATGCGTGCCAGACTACTAACAGGCAAGAATTCCGTGTCCTCACCAAGAGGATGACTGACCATACTCTCCTCCTCCTCCTCTCTGTCCTCTGGCCATCCACACTGAACAAATGGTATGACAGCTGTGCAGGTAGTACCGTCTATAGTGCATGAAACTAGCCCCTGTCCTTCCTCCTCCTCCTCCTCTTCCTCCTTGTCACCCAATCCACGTTGGGATGAGTTGAGGATTGGCTGTGTGTAATCACCCTGTATGGTTCCTTACTCCATCTCATCGTGCTCCGCCTGCAATGCATCCTCTTTGATTGTGAGCAGAGAGCGTTTCAGAAGACAGAGAAGTGGGATGGTGGCACTAATTATGGCGTCATCGCCGCTCACCATCTTGGTGGAGTCCTCAAAGTTTTGGAGGATGGTACATATGTCTGACATCCATGTCCAATCCTGAGGTCTTATGTGTGGAGTCTGAACTGAATACCGACAGCCTTGTTGATGCTGGTACTCAACAACTGCCCTCTTCTGCTCACAAATCCTTCCCAACATCTGCATTGTAGAGTTCCAACGCGTGGGGACATCACACACCAGCCTGTGAGCCGGAAGCTGCAAACGCTGATGAAACACTGCAAGGGCGGCGGAAGCTGTAGCTGACTTTCTAAAATGGCACACAGGCGGCATACTTTAACAAGCAGATCCGGCAGCTTCCGGGTAGGATTTGAGAAACTGTTGAACCACGAGGTTAAGCACATGGGCCAGGCATGGTACGTGTGTGAGCTCGCCTCACCTCAGAGTCGCCACCAGGTTCCGGCCATTGTCACACACGACCATGCCTGGCTGCAGGTTCAGTGGTGTGAGCCACAGATCTGCCTGCTCTTTCAGAGCTGTCCACAACTCTTCAGCATTGTGCGGTTTTTCACCTAAGCATATTAGCTTCAGCACAGCCTGTTGCCACTTGGCCGAGGCAGTGCTGCAGTGCTTCCAGCTTGTGACTGATGGGGTCATTTCGGAGATGGAGGCTGAAGAGGAGGAGGAGGCTGAGGAGGATGATGTGCAGAAGCTGTAGACCATGGGGGCAACCCTGATTGACCTAGGGCCCACAATCATTGGCGTCGGGAGGACGTGTTCCGTCCCAAGGTCCGACTGGGTCCCGGCTTCCACTATGTTAACTCAGTGTGCCGTAAGCGAGATGTACCGTCCCTGCCCACAAGCACTTGTCCACGTGTCCTTCATTAGGTGGACTTTACCGGTAACTGCGTTGTTGAGAGCACAGCTAATGTTTTGGGACACGTGCTTGTGTAATGCAGGGATGGCACACCGGGAGAAATAGTGTCAGCTGGGGACCGAGTACCGAGGGACGGCCGCTGCCATCAGGTTGCGGAATGCTTCCGTCTCCACGAGCCTAAAAGGCAACATTTTGAGTGCAAGCAGTCGTGAAATGTGGGAATCTAGCAGTGTGGCCTGTGGGGCGTTGGCTGCATATTTGCGCTTGGGTTCCAAGGACTGGGGTATGGACAACTAAACGCTGCGCTGGGACAAGGACATGGACATGCTTCCTGATGCTGCTACTTGAGAGTGTGCAGCGACAGGTGCAGGGCAGGAGGCGTCTTCGCATGCACCATGGACAATGGATTGGCTTGCATGCACAACAGAGGAAGAAGCAATGGTGCCACCCGCAGACACTGTTCCTGGACCCTGGGGTTCAGCCCACAAAGTCGGGTGCTTTGCTGCCATGTGCCTGATCATGCTGGTGGTGGTCAGGCTGGTCGTTTTGCCACCCCTGCTGATGCTGGCCTGGCAGGTTGTGCAAATGGCCTTTTTGGGGTTATCGGCAGAGTCTTGAAAAAACAACCAGACTCGGCAAGACCTAACAGTTGTACTGGCAACTTCCTTCGTGTTGGCATTACGGGGAATGGATGCCTGCCTTCTGTCTGCGGCCACCACACTGCTTCTTCCAGCCTGTTGAGGTGCTCTGCCTCCCTACCCCTGTGTGCTGCTGTCCTCGCTCTGCATGTCCTCCTGCCAGGTTGGGTCAGTTACTATATCATCCACCACCGCGTCTTCCACTTCTGCACCCTGGTCCTCCTCCTGACTTTCTGGCAATTGTGTCTCATCATCGTCCACCTCTTGTGACACTTTCCCACCGTCGCCTTCGTGTGACCGTGGCTGCTCAAATATTTGGGCATCGCTACACGCGATCTCCTCTTGCCCCGCTTGGGCGAGAGGCCCGAATCTATAAATGGAAAAGTGAACAGCTCTTCAGAGTGTCCAAGTGTGGGATCAGTTGTTTCTGCGTACTCTGCATGGTGGGAGGAAGGAGGATCAGGGTGAGGAATATGCGGTCCAGACTCACGGCTACTGAAACTTGACCGTGTGGAAGGCAGGGTGGTGATGGTGGTGGCTAAGTGACTGGAAGCATTATCCGCTATCCAGCCAACAACCTTTTGACACTGCTCTGGGTTCAATAGTGGTGTGCTGCGGTCCCCTAGAAATTGGGACAGGAAGGTCGGGCGAGAAGATGTGGGTGTTTGTTGTGGCACAATTTTGGCTTGCCCACGGCCTTGTCCTTAGCCTCTGCATGCACCATTACCATCACGTCCAGTTCCCCGTCCCTTGCCACATGCCTTGCCCATTTTAAATGGAGGACAGTATCTTCCACACTCACTACAAATGACTGAGTTTGGAGCGAACTTACAGTACAGACCAAAAGTTTGGACACACATTCTCATTTAAAGATTTTTCTGTATGTTCATGAGTATGAAAATTGTACATTCACACTGAAGGCATCAAAACTATGAATTAACACATGTGTAATTATATACTTAACAAAAAAGTGTGAAACAACTGAAAATATGTCTTATATTCTAGGTTCTTCAAAGTAGCCACCTTTTGCTTTGATGACTGCTTTGTACACTCTTGGCATTCTCTTGATGAGCTTCAAGAGGTAGTCACCGGAAATGGTTTTCACTTCACAGGTGTGCCCTGTCAGGTTTAATAAGTGGGATTTCTTGCCTTATAAATGGGGTTGGGACCATCAGTTGTGTTGTGCAGAAGTCTGGTGGATGCACAGCTGATAGTCCTACTGAATAGACTGTTAGAATTTGTATTATGGCAAGAAAAAAGCAGCTAAGTAAAGAAAAACGAGTGGCCATCATTACTTTAAGAAATGAAGGTCAGTCAGTGCGAAAAATTGGGAAAACTTTGAAAGTGTCCCCAAGTGCAGTTGCAAAATCCATCAAGCGCTACAAAGAAACTGGCTCACATGAGGACCGCCCCAGGAAAGGAAGACCAAGAGTCACCTCTGCTTCTGAGGATGAGTTTATCTGAGTCACCAGCCTCAGAAATCGCAGGTTAACAGCAGCTCAGATTAGAGACCAGGTCAATGCCACACAGAGTTCTATCAGCAGACTCATTTCTACCACAACTGTTGAGAGGAGACTTTGTGCAGCAGGTCTTCATGGTAAAATAGCTGCTAGGAAACCACTGCTAAGGACAGGCAACAAGCAGAAGAGACTTGTTTGGGCTAAAGAACACAAGGAATGGACATTAGACCAGTGGAAATCTGTGCTTTGGTCTGATGAGTCCAAATTTGAGATCTTTGGTTCCAACCACCATGTCTTTGTGCGACGCAGAAAAGGTGAACAGATGGACTCTACATGCCTGGTTCCCACCGTGAAGCATGGAGGAGGAGGTGTGATGGTGTGGGGGTGCTTTGCTGGTGACACTGTTGGGGATTTGTTCAAAATTGAATGCATACTGAACCAGCATGGCTACCACAGCATCTTGTAGCGGCATGCTATTCCATCCGGTTTGCGTTTAGTTGGACCATTATTTATTTTTCAACAGGACAATGACCCCAAACACACCTCCAGGCTGTGTAAGGGCTATCTGACCAAGAAAGAGAGTGATGGGGTGCTACGCCAGATGACCTTGCCTCCACAGTCACCAGACCTGAACCCAATCGAGATGGTTTGGGGTGAGCTGGACCTCAGAGTGAAGGCAAAAGGGCCAACAAGTGCTAAGCATCTCTGGGAACTCCTTCAAGATTGTTGGAAGACCATTTCCTGTAACTTCCTCTTGAAGCTCATCAAGAGAATGCCAAGAGAGTACAAAGCAGTCATCAAAGCAAAAGGTGGCTACTTTGAAGAACCTAGAATATAAGACATATTTTCAGTTGTTTCACACTTTTTTGTTAAGTATATAATTCCACATGTGTTAATTCATAGTTTTGATGCCTTCAGTGTGAATGTACAATTTTCATAGTCATGAAAATACAGAAAAATCTTTAAATGAGAAGGTGTGTCCAAGCTTTTGGTCTGTACTGTATATGTGATCCGTGTGACGGAGAAAACAGAGTTTTAAATACCTGGCCTGTAGGTAAGTAGTTTGAACAGAAAACTGCGGTGAATTGCTTCACTGACACACTAAAGGAAATTTTTAATGGAGGCCAGAAATGCCAGTATTTTCTGACAACGTATATGTGATCCGTGTGACGGAGAAAACACAGTTTTAAATAGCTGGATTTCTAGCGCTCTAATATGGAAAGGACCTGGCTGTATTCTGCAGTGCCAACAAGCAAATGTCGCAGAAAAAATTGTGTTCTCTGGATTGCTTTTTAAGTAAATACTGAGGATTAAGATCCAAAGAAAAGTATTCCTGGCCCCTGAGACCTGGGCCTTTGTATAGAAATATCTAACAGCAGCAGAAGGCAGAATTGGAATGAAGCCTCTTGTGCTATGTGCACTGCAGTATGCTATATACACTGCCTGCCTATACACCCTGCCTGCCTGATATCTCTGCAGATGGCTTAGTCCTCAGAAGGACTGTTTGTTAAGATGGATATGTGTAATGTATGTTTTTTCTCCCTACACTACCTAATACACAATCAAATCTCTCCCTAACTCAGCAGCTGCTCTCCCTACACTGTCTGATCCAGAGTGACTGTGACGAGCATGGTGGCGCCAGGTCTGATATAGACCTGATGACACTGTGCGGCCAGCCAATCACTGTAATGCCCACAACCAACATGGCTACGGCATTACAGTGCATGGCAGGCAATCCCTGCATGTTCATTGGCTCTCTAAAGAGCGCTAAACATGCAGGGAGGGGACCCAAGTTCCCACCCAAGCAACCCGGAAATACTCGGCGAGCATCTCAAGCAGTGAGATGCTCGGATGAGCACCGAGCAGTAGCGAGCATGCTCGCTCATCACTGGTCCCATTTCATCGACAGGCTGAGAATATACAGAAGCCTCAGCGAAGCAGCACCCTTGGAAAGACGAGGAACATACACCCGAGGCAGCTGATATCTGAGTTTGGAGGATATGGAAGGCATTTATTTCATGTTTCACCTTCCTCGTTTCATTATCTTCATAATTAATATAAACTGCATTAATGCCTAAACTAATACAGAAATATGTTGCTCGTAGGGTACAAACCTGGCGAGTTCAAAGAAGCCTGCTCTCAGGATTCTTTGCGAAAAACAAGGTCACTGCAATACGTTTTACATGTCACTTGAGGCTCGATGTGTTTTACCAAATACTTCAATCTATATGCCGCTCTGTAGCTGGGGGATGTAGCATGCACTGAATGTAAATGCTTCCTGGCAAGCTGCAGTATTGCAGACTTGGTAGCCATTGCCAGCAGATGATATAATCGGACTGGTAATGTAAGTTCTTTAAGTACATGCATGCCATTGTCTCCCAACTCCTCTGCAGAGCCTCCACTTTCAGGGGTTCAGGAACACTTGTTAGATGATTTTCCTGAATATCGTACCCTCAACGACGTAAATCTGCCCAACACCATATCTTCCAGTTACAAGGGCATTACATCAGTCAAGGACATATACTAACATGGACGGGAAATGTATTCTGTACTGAGAAAATTTGGAGAATGGTTAAATCTACACATCGGTGATGGAAATCACATGGCAGCACGGAAAAATTATTCCAATATTATTAGATGGAGCGAGGGGGGCTTGGGGATTACAATGCAATCACACTGCAGTATGTTTCAGTCTTTCCGCTCAACAATGAGCATTTTAATTGTAAGTACGAGAGCATAATCGAGCCGTTCAGGGGTGAATGGGTTAATGTAAGCGGTACTCCTGGGGACATTTCCTCCCCTTCTCCAGACAAGTAATTTATTCCTTTCTCTGCAGAGGCATCTCATTTTCCAGTGTATTTATCTTCTGTGCACAGTGCTGTCATTCAGCAGGCAATGGCCTCCACAGAGTGTATGGCTCATACAGAATTTCAATGAGTTGTCTGCAACTCCGCCCAGACCGCAGAGGTGACGTATTCACCAGAGTTACCAGCAGAGTCCTCCTCTGTCTAGGACATGGCCGGTCTGGGCTCAGATTACAGAAGGGGTTCCCCTTTCCCCATTCATGTGTCACAAATCATTTAAGAATCCTGCAATTTCGACACAAGCTAAAGTGACCGATACAATCCCATATACTCTTAACTGTATATTCCAGATCCCACGGAAAAGGGTATATGTTTTAACCCTTTTTCCCTGTCTGAAGCAATAAGCTTCTTGCAGAGGAACTCGAACCAATGAAAATCCTATCAATGTCTTTAAAGATAAATATGATGGATATATAACAAAATCCGTTCAAGCAAGTAATCCCCTTAAGATAGAATCCCAGGGAGATTGTTGGAAAATGAAGACATTCATTTATCCCATAAACCCTTACAATGACAAGCTTACACAATATTTGCATTGTTTCCGCCTGGTAATGATCTCTAATGCATTTGTATGTTTGTAAGATTTTGCACAATTACAGCTACTCTCCAAGTCTCTTGATCTTGAGCTGTCTTGAGGTAACGGAGCAGCACATATGTGTTATATATGGATCTGTGCGGCAGATTAGGTCTGATTCTGGATCGCCATATGAAGTGTAGTCACATGTATTGGTATGGGAAGATGGATGAATTTAAGACTGCAATGTATTTTAGCATATATATTGCATGTACTGTTAGAGCAGGTGTTGATCCTACTTAGCAGCACACATCCCCAGTTATTAAATCGAGTCTGTCAGCACAAATTGACTACTGTATTCAAACCAAGCACAGCCTTTTGTAGAACACATAGCCCTAATACAAATTATTTCTTTAGTTTCCAAATGCATTTCTGCATTTACCAAAAATTGTTCTTTATTCATATATGCTGATGAGGTACACAGTGCACTCCAAGAACGGCTGAGCAGAGCAGCTCAGTGCACCTGCCCATCTGTTGCGCACCTGTCCCGAATCCAGGTCTTGCTTCCCTCACCCTGGTCCACTCAAGTGTGCTCGACTCGACTTTGCAGATGGCTTGCCATAATTCTATATGATCATCTCCTTGAGACTATATAAGGCTCAACAAGACACACACCTGTGTCTTGGTATTGAGATTTTACTGTTCCAGAGTTCTGTCTGCCTGAGGCCTTTACTATCCCTGCAACCTGTCAACAGTCTCCAGGTTGTCTCCTGGTTGTCTGCGGCTTCCAGTTCCTCAGTATCTCTGCAGCCTGTCTACAGTCTCCAGGAAGTCTCCCGGTTGCCTGCGTTTTCCGTTCCCTCAGTCTTTTGTCCACCTGCAGTCTCCGGTATCTTTGCTATCTGTCTCATGCATGCCTCACCTGCTTGCTGCACTGACGCCCGTGGCCACTGTGCCCGCCCGGACCTTGGGCTTAGAGGATCCTCCTCACCAAGTCATCCTAACACCACCTGACTGTCTTGCATCTACAAAACAAGCTGGAGGGGAGGTTCTCTGAACTTCTCAGTCACACTAAACGCAGCAATGTAGTTGGAAACTAAAGGTATTCATTTTATTATGGTTATGTCCCATTCAGGGTGCTGTGCTTGGTTTGAACAACCATTTTGTGCTGTTAGATGCCCTTTAATTCAATTCCATAAAATTATTTGTTTTTATATACCTTTAAAAGGGCATGTGAACAGGAGCTGTTCTTAAAGAGGCTGTCACCCCTCCTGGCATGTCTGTAGTAGTTAATACTTGTATTCTTCCTAAAATAACAATGTTTGAGTACCTTTTCTTACAAATTTGTATTGTGATATCCCTCTGTTATTCATTTTAGAAAGGTCTGACTAAATTGACAAATTTGGGTGTGTCTCTACAGAGTCTAAGGGCAGGTGCAGACGACAGTATTTTTGGTCTCAGTATGATCTGACAAAACATCGGATCGCACCAGGACCAATGTTAGTCTATGGGGCCGTGCACACATCCAACTTTTATCCTCTGGCAGAGACAGAGGGAAAAAATCTCTGCATGCCTGAGTTTGAGCCAATATTTGGATCACACTCGGCCATGCAAGTCAATAAGTCCGTAGAAAACATCGGACTGCACTCGGATTACATCCAATTTTCATGGAATTATAGAATGAAGAAGATTGAGACCTTTTTTTTCCATCTTCTCCTCATTTGAGAGATTCTTATCACACTATGCTGACACTTTGATCAAACTCTGATCAGAGTGTAGATTGATCGGTCTGATTCTCTCGGATGAGACAATATACACTGGTGTGACCGTAGCCTTACAGTGTCCATTCGGTGCCGAAAGTTTGAGTTTATGTGGGAACACATCCTTCTACAGGATTTATGGGAACACCCAATTGTTAGTTTATTCATAAATATTCAAGAAGAATAACAGAGGACTTACACAGTGCAAGGATTTAGAAAAATATACTCCAGAATTGACCGACTGTTCAAACCAAGCACAGCACAGAAATGGGAATGCAAATTTTTACTAAAACAGACATGTCAGGAGCAGTGACAATAAAGATAGGTCCACCCAGTTTACTTGTGATTAATTTTTTTAGGTTAATTTAAGATACATCAAAAACTAATACTTTCGATATTGGTGTAGTTTTGTTTTTCATTAGAAGAAAATAAGTAGCAAACCATAAAAGAAACATTCACTCTGATAAAGCTGAGTTTGTTATTCAAGTTATAGCCCATGGAAAAGTGGCGTTGCTATAATTTCTTATTTTCTAATCTTAAAAATTACTTAAGAGCTTTTAGAGTCTTCTCTTTTTGAGTTCATTTGCATTTTTGGCCCAAAAAAAAAGTGAAGTGGATCTGGAGTGATAATGCCGAAGTATCTAGTTCACACTGCTATAATATAAGCCCAACAAGATATTCTAGTTTGTGTGATTTAAAGCTGTCCTGTGGTGCACTTGGCGTTCGTTTTCAGTTGATTTACCCCTCACTATCTGGTTCTATGCAGTACGAAAAAAAAACGTTTTCCTGCAATCAGTTTTCTATATATATATATATTGTCCAGTGACTTTTTAAATCACCATGAAGCTTACTTATCAATGCTGTCTAATTTTATAGACAATGCAAATTTAGACTAGACACTCTTAACAGGATCTAGATATAATGAAGAGGTTAATTATAGAATCATAGAATGTTAGAGTTGGACGGGACATCCAGGGTCATCGTGTCAAACCCCCTGCTCAATGTAGGAGTCACTAAACCATCTCAGACAGATGTCTGTCCAGCCTCTGAAGACTTCCATTGAAGGAGAACTCGCCACCTCTCGTGGCCGCCTGTTCCACTCATTGATCACTCTCATTGTCAAAATGTTTTTTCTAATATCTAGTTTGTATCTTCTCCCTTTCAGTTTCATTCCATTGTCTCTAATGTTTCCATGCGCAAGTGAGAATAAGGATAATCCCTCTACACTGTGACATCTTTTCAGATATTTGTAGACCGCTATTAAGTCTCCTTTTTAGCCTTCTTTTTCGCAATCTAGTCATTCCGAGATCCTTTAACCGTTCCTCGTAGGACGTAGTTTGCAGTTCTCTTACCATCCTGGTAGCTCTTCTCTGAACTTGTTCCAGTTTTTCGATGTCTTTTTTAAAATGTGGTGCCCAGAACTGGACACAGTATTCCAGATGAGGTCTGACCAAGGAGGAGTAGAGGGGATAATTACTTCACGTGATCTAGACTCTATGCTTCTCTTAATACATCCCAGAACTGTTTGCCTTATTTTGTTTTGTGTTTTTGCTGCTGGATCACATGGTTCATGCTGTTTGATAAACCTGGAGCAACTAAGTTTACACCACCTATAAGTTGGGTTACTTAAAGCACCAGCCAAGTGTTTGTTTTTTTTCGCCACTGGAGTGGTGCTTTAAATGTAAATCCCCTGCCCCCGGTCATATAGTCACCCTCCGGCATCTTGACTGTTTATTGGCACCGGTCAAGTCCCGCGGCACCATTTTGTGAGTGCAGCTTCCGAGTGGCAGGAGGTCAAAAGCTATGTCACAAGTAGTGATGAGCGAGTATGTTCGGTTAACCCTTTCAGCGAGTATACTCGAGCAAGTACCGAGCATCTTCAGAGTACTTGGTGATATGTTTGAATCACTGCCGTGTGCATGATTTGCGACTGTTTGACAGCTTTAATACATGTGAGGAATGCAAAAGAACCAAGCATTCCTCACAAGTATTAAAGCTGTCAAACAGTCGCAAATCATGCACACAGGAGCGATTCAAGCATATCACCGAGTACACTGAAGATACTCGGTACTTGCCCGAGTATACTCGCTAAAAGGGTTAACCGAACATACTCGCTCATCACTAGTAACAAGCTCTCAATGCAATTTTATGAGAGCCAGAAGGAGGCTCTCATAGACTTACATTGATTAGTGACTTCTGACGAGCTCTATGAAACAGTGGAGCTGCCAGCAGGTCACAAACTGCAGGAGACGTACCGGAGCGGCGGTGAAAACAGATTAAAATGTTGAGGTAAGTATCAGTCAGTGGGCAGAGGAATTGGATTTTAAGCACCATTCCAGAGGTAAAAGAAGAAAAAATACTGGAGTGGTGCCTTAAAGATTCTGGCACATTGTTGGTGAATAATGTCACATTTTAGACCCTACTCCCTTTCCACCAAGCCATAACATTTATCAGCAATGCTTGGAAAGCAGTCTTTTGGTGCATTTAGCTAGATCAATCTCCACTAGTTGTCACGCAAGGTGTAGGAAAGGCTTAGTGCAGCACAAAGGGAAGAGGGGAAGGGAGCCCAGACACTAGGGAAAGGGGAAAGTGGGGACCTCCTAGGCTGATCTAATATCACCCTGTGTCCACTAACATCTCTATATTGGTTCTTCACCAATTGCCGTACGCGCACCTCTCCCTGTCTTTCCCCGGCATTAGGTCCTGGCTTGGGAAGGGTGGGGGATGAGCGCTAGTCAATCCCCACTTACAACTAAAGACAACAAGGGGGAACAAACAAGGGAAGATAGCTTAGCTTTAGTCGACTTCAGAGAGATGAACACCCGTCCTCCTAGCTCCAGAGAGGAAGAAGTAATGCACTTGCTCTGAGCAGTCACAAGGGGTAATATGAGTACACTGGCACTTCTCTCTAGCAAACAGCAGGTATTTATACACCCAGGCCAGGGTGTTAATTAGCCAGAGGAAGGGTCCTGGAGAGACAGCCTCTCAGAAGGTGTCTGTAATGCCAAACGTAGAGATCTCCTGCAACCAACGGCACTTCTGACACACCCGTGACACTAATGATGCGCAAACGTGCTTGGATAAGGTGTTATCCGAGCACGCTCGGGTGTTAACCAAGTATCTTCGGCTCACTCGAAAAATATGTGAGTGTCCCCGCGGCTGCATGTCTCGCTGCGGTTAGCCGCAACACATGCAAGGATTGCCTAACAGCCGCGAGACATGCAGCCACGGTGATGCTAACATATTTTTCGAGCACGCCGAAGATACTCTGTTAGCACCAGAGCGTGCTCGGATAACACCTTGTCCGACACATTCGGGCATCACTATTCTCCACCAATGTGGTCAGCTACCTGCATTTGACTGGCACAGCTTACCAAAGCGTGTACTTTATAATGCAACCATTGATCTACTGAGTTTGAGTAAAAAAAAAACAACTTGTCTAAACAAAATAATGCAAAAAATAAATGGATATGAATTAGATATGACTCTGAATTGAGAGTGGGAGAGAAACCAATTGGATATAAAAGAAAGATACATACAAGGAGTAAAAAGTAGTATAAGCCTTGAACAATGCTGCTGAAGGTATGTGACTGTTTGTTTCTTTAGGTACATATATTTGTTATTGACTCATTGTAAAAAGAAAATGTTTGTTGCATGGGTTACATGTTTTACAACATTTAGTTCTTTAGAAATTGTAGAAGGTTGAATAAATATACCAACCTTGCCGCAAATGGACATCCTTTTGCGATACTCCTGTCCAATAAAACCCTATAGAAACTGTAGCTTTGGGACAAACTAGATGTGAGCAGAGCCTTATTCTCTGGGCACAATGGTAGAGTACAGTTCTGTGCAAACGTTTTAGGTAGGTATGACAAAAAACTGCAAAGTACGAATGCCTTTAAAAATAGACGTGTTAATAGTTTTGTCAATTAATAAAATGATCATCATTCATTTTCATATTTAGATTTCAACCTAGTCATTACTAAAACAGAAACAGCTGTGTTGGAGGTTTAGAAATGGCAGAGGAACAGCCAAACTCTGCTACAAAGGTGCGGTTGTGGAAGACCGATTCATGTCACAGGTTATACAAATAGCAATATTGAGCACAGAATCAAGACACAAGGTAGTTCTACTGCACCAGCAATGGTCTTTCCAAGCCATAGATTTCAAAGTAGACTGTGGTTTTTCAAGATGTGCTGTTCAACTCTTTTGAAGAAGTACCAAGAAATCAGCGACATAGCAGTAGACGTAGTGGTCAGCCACGGAAACCTAGTGCAGCAAATGGAAGACACATCGTGTTTATTTCCCTTTTAGAATTGGAAGATGTCAAGCAGTGCCATCAGCTCAGAATTGGTAGCCAACAGTGGTACCCAGATGCATTCATCTACTGTTCAGAGCACTCTGGCCAATAGTGGTCTTCATGGAGGAATTGTGACCAAATAGTCAAACCATTGACATGGAAACATTGCCACGCAACTCGACTATGCACAAACACATGACACCTAGGGTACAGAAAAATGGCAGCAAGTGTAGCCAATATTCAAAATATTTGACTGCAACAGAAGGCAGTTTGTTCTCTGAAGGGCTGGAGAGCGGCACAATAATGAGTGTCTGTAGGCAAAAGTGAAGCATGGTAGAGGATCCTGAAGTTTGGGGCTGCATTTAAGCAAATGGAGTTTAGAAATTGGTCAGGATTCATAATGTCGTCAGTGATCAGAAATACTGGCAGATATTTATCCATTATGCAATACCATCAGAGAGGCATATGATTGGCTCCA
Source organism: Phyllobates terribilis (assembly GCF_046119375.1). Lineage (NCBI taxonomy): Eukaryota > Metazoa > Chordata > Amphibia > Anura > Dendrobatidae > Phyllobates > Phyllobates terribilis. Next base: position 105,193,426 of record NW_027362767.1, read on the forward strand.
AACATACAGTCAATGTCATTAAGCACTATATTCAGCGTAAAGAAGAATGAGTCCTGGAAGTGATGATTTGGCCCCAGAGAGTTCGGATCTCTGCCTGGGAATACCGGCAAAGGAGATAACAGGATTTGCACAAGCGATACCACAGATCTGTGGTTAGTTCTTCAAGATGTTTGGAACAACCTTGCTGCCAAGTTCCATCAAAATCTGTGTGCAAGTACAAGTGTACCTAGAAGGCTTTATGCTGTTTTTAAGGCAATGAGCAAGTACACCAAATTTTAATTTTAGATTTCACTTTTGTTCATTCACTTTGTGTTCTGTTTATTGATAAAAATAAGCTATTAACACTTCTATTTTTAAAGCATTCTTACTTTGCTGCATTTTTTTCTACACCTGCCTATAACTTTTGCACAAGACTGATGTGAGGTATAAGAATGATTTTTACTTGTCTGACAACCCAATTTCTTCAGATACAAACACGATTCATTTATTTTGTGCCATATCGCATTTTCATTTATACAAAAGGCTTTGCTAATCCATGTTGGGTTTCCAAGAGCTTACTGAAAATAAGACATCAGTACTACCTAAATGTTACATGTCAACTCTTGTAGTACTGTGCTTCAGACATTCCAGTTACTGAGATCAAAAATATGGAAGTTCTGTATATGTTTCTCATAGATGTGCAGGTTTATACTAATAATAAGGTCGTTTCTCTATTAGATTTTGGGTAAGAAATTGACACATACCTCCAATGGATGTTCTGTTTCCAATTAGGTTGTCCACAAAGTATTTAGATTTAGTAGATAAATTCTTGGGTCTATTGTCAATGGTGGTTGCAACACAGCTTATGTTGATAGAAGCATGAGTGGGAACATTTTCCTGCCCAACCTTATTGTTTCCATCAGAGATAAGTGTCACCAGATGTCTTTGGCATCTTCCTAACATCTAAGCCTTCTTCGCAATGCATGCACATTCGACTGAGTTGAAGAAACACTGGAAATCAGACATGGCTATCTACCTGCCAATATCATTCACATCAATCTCAAGGGTCAACAAGTTCCATCTGCTTACAGTTACCACATTGGACTATATAAGGCATCATCCATAGACAGTACAAATCCTGTAGTGTAAATCCGTATGCCTCCAAGTTTTGGGTTTGAGACATTGGTACATTTTCTGGCACAAAACAGGATGTCTATCACTGTCTGAATACTCATCTTAAGTCATTAAGAAGCAGAAAGAAAATGGTACTCTTTGGTGCAGTATCTCCCAACTCCTGATGGAAATTTGAATGTTGGTAGCAATAACCTTGCAGAGCTGTACAACTCTATGGAAAGCGTGACTGGGATTCGGGAAAGAAAGGTGAGCTGCTGCTCCATGTAGCTGTCTCCCTCTTTAAGTCCATTGCCTTGTACACGAGAGTTGAGTATTCACGATGAAGGTTAGACAAGGAGCAGCCAATCTATGTGAGTAGTAGTGATAAGTGAGCGTTCTCGTTTAACCCTTTAACCGAGCATGCTTGGGTGCTTACCGTGCTCGTATATTATGTTCGAGTCCCTGCTTCTGCATGATTTATGGCTGTTAGTCAGCCTCAACACATGTGAGGATTCCCTAACAAACAGGGTAATTCCTGCATGTGTGGAGGCTAACAGCTATAAAACATGCAGACACAGAGACTCGAACATAATATACGAGCACGCCGAAGATACTTGGTAAGCACCTGAGTGTGCTCGGTTAAAGGGTTAAATGAGCACGCTGGCTCATCATTTGTGAGTAGTGCTCAGAAAAACGCAAAAGTAAAGTAGACTTTATTAAAAGGAACATAAAAACAACACATTTTGGTGCATTGATTTGCACCTTCTTCAGGCTCAAAAACTTTAAGAAGGATCAAACCCTAATCTGAAACGTGTTATTTTTATATTTCATTGAATAAAATCCACCTAGTATATTTCCTTTCATGCCTTTCCTGAGCAGTGCCCTGGCAGATCAGCTGGTCCTATTTTTATTGTTATGCTTTTTCTTATATAATGCCATCATATTCCAAATCATCGCTGTCCCCATTGGGGCGCACAATCTATATTCCCTATCAGTTTGTCTTTGGAGTGTGGGAGGAAATCAGAGAACCCAGAAGAAACCCACACAAACACACAAACTCCTTGCAGATGTTGTCCTTGGTGGGATTTGAACCCAGGACCCCAGCGCTGCAATGCGACAGTGTTGACCACTGAGCCACCGTGTTCCTTGTCTAGCCTTTATCATGAATTGTCACTTCAAATCATTCTCATTCTATCGTATTGTCACAATCTGAGATCAAAATGTATAACCCATGTAAAATGTAGCTAAAAAGGGCCAGAAATGGTGAATATGACAATTTCGGGATGCAATGAGTTAATAAACTACTGAATCAAGCTGGTGCTCAAAGCAAAACATTAATGGGTATTTTATTTTTATGACTGCAGTTTTTTTTCTAATCTCTTTCATTACCATTTGCTCACTGTCACCTATTTAATTAATTTAGGGAAGTTGATATTTGCTCATATTGATTCTTGTGCATTCATTTGTATTTCATTTGTTATGGTTCTGGCATTTTAAGCGTCTTTTTGTTGCTCTGTGGCATTGTAAACAATATATTGAATATGAAATATATGCACATGTAATTTGTATGCTGTGTCTGCATAATGTGCCGAGTTGCAAATAGAAGACAGCTTGTCTGAGAATAGAAAGCTCAGGGAAGAGGGAATGAGGACAGGGAAAACAGTAGATTATAGGGCGATGATAGCGGGAGTAGAAAGAGGCAGTGGTGGGTGAAGGAAGGAAGGATGGAAGGGGGGAGTGAGAGACATCAAATAAAAAGAAGTCATGTGTTTCTCACTAGGTACAAGGGTTTTATTAAATTTCTCATTAGATTTGTGTGTTTGAGAAACCATTGTTATGTCAAATTTGTATCAGACAAAGAGTTAAAAAGAGTGGAAGATGGAACGTGAAAAATAAGTACAAAGCCTCCAGCATGATTTTGGTAAAATTGGCAGAAATGTGCCCGACAGGTAGTGTTTTGTATTCCTGTTCGTGACTATGAAGATATCCCTGGTTCCTCGGCTGTCATTTATCCAGCATCACCTTCTGCCTGGCACTCCATTTAGAGGAAAAGCCGTCTCTCTGCTCTGTCATTATTCTAGCAGAGCCATCTGTCCCTGCAGCGATGAAAACCCTGATTGCTCTGAGCCGGCCTTAACCCACCGTCCGCTCTGCATACTAGAAAGGAACACGTTCGCGGTCAATACTTTATCATCACTTTAAAGGTCAACTGTCCTGTCTGACCTTTTTAACACATCTCCGGTTTACACAGAGACAGATGTATCAATTGTTCAATATGTCTCTACCAAACATCCCGCGGAGTGACAGCACCACACCTGGTCTGCTCTGCCATACCCAAGACTGACTGGTGGAACGACACATGCCAACCACCTTGGATTCTAGAAATAAATGTCTAGTTGAGCAAAGTCTATACATCAGTTGCTTTTCCCAAGGCAAGGTGATACGAGGGGTTGTGAGTTCTCCTTCAATGGAAGGCTTCAAGCATAGGCTGGACAGACATCTGTCTGAGATGGTTTAGTGAGTCCTGCATTGAGCAGGGAGTTGGACGCGATGACCCTGGAGATTTCTTCAAACTCTAACATTCTAGGATTCTATATTTCAATGCAGAAGGACCACACAAAGAACAGCGAAAAGGGTGACACTAATGACAGCTGCGCATTTTATGATAACGAGTGGGTGGAGACCAGACAGGTGCACAATGAGAGATTACTGCGCCGTACACCATGAGCTGGAAAGCACAAAGAATGTGGAGCACAGAAACCATGCACGTGTGCTGCCCTATTATGAGTGATTGGGTTCCTTGTGGCTATAATAGATGCTAAATTATTAACAGATAATTACATCGCTTAGCTGCTGCTAAAATATTAAGACACACTTGTCCCCAAAGAGGCAAGGTGCCAGTGAAATATCCAGTAATGAATAGCTGAGGGGAAACTAGGAAGGAGGGTGCTTCCATGTCACAGCTTCAGGGTAACTCGTTCAGTCCTGGGGCAGCAAAGGAAACCAGTGCACTCAATAAGGCACATGTTTGGGGTCATTCTCACCATGCACATTGCTATACCTAGCCTCTGAATGCTCCATCAAGAATGAAAAATAATACAATTTTTCTTCCCTGTATTACTCCACAATTTTTATGAAAAACGCATAGGCCTTGATTCATCACAGAATTCTAGAGTACATTGCTTTGAAAAGTTGAAAAAATTTTGCACAACTTGTAGTTGCTCAAAAATGTTGCTACTTTTTGGCATTTTCACACCAGTTTCTCCAAACTCCCAACAAAATGGGTGAAGCTGGGGCATTACGAGGGCGCAGAAGGGGCGTGACACTACAGCTCATGCAATTCAAGATAAGCTGTGACGTTCCGCTTCCGGGCGCCACTGGAGTAAGATTTCTGGTGTGGCGCCAGGTTTCTACTGAATCAGGAGAATCTGACTTCCTCATTCTCCCTCATCAAGACAGGCAAGAAAATCATCAGAAAGAGGCTCCATAGACTTACATTGTAAAAGAGACTTCTGGCTCTCGCATAGAGTGAACCGGCTAGTCACAATTGCGGTGACGTCACTGAGAAGCAGAGCAGAACTGCACAGGATACTGGAGAGAGTAGCAGTGGGTGAGTGTATTAATAAACAAATTACCCTACATGCACATATACACATTGTGACAGTCACTGGTGTGATATACGAGGGGAAATATGTGTCACTCAGGTTGCTCTCCTGTGTGAACTGAAACCTACTACATTTCTACCAGCGTGTTATATGCTGGGGGTTAACTCTCTTAAAGGGTGTGGTTTTATGGGAATGGCAAAGAGGGTGGGAGGTCATTCTCCCTACCTCCCCTCAGGGTGTGGCTGAGCAGGGTTAAATGCTCAGTTAGTTTTTTTTTCTCTGAGTAGTGTGTGATCTGGAGAGGGAAGACTACAGGCTGTGTTTGGGTGAAGCCAGAGAGAAACACCGGAGGACTGGTGTTTGCTGAGACTTTACTGTGCTACCCGGAGTGGGCAGAGCCTCGCTTGCTAATGGACTCTGTTATACCTTATCTTTTGTTTTCCTGTGAACCCCGAGAGGGTCTATTTATTTTTATGGGACACTGCTGGAGTTTATGCCACAGAATAAACCAGAAGGAAGTTAACCCAAACTGTGTGTCCTGTCTCCTGTGTCTGCCTCTGGAGAGCCGAGCAAGTCGCTTTGCCACATCATTTAATACAAAAATATACATGGGAGTGCTTCTTTAATGGTAAAGAACCCTTCCCTATATAGATGTCTAAATCAAATTTCCTCCTAATGTAATTAATGTTTCCAGGTGCTTTGGAAGGAATAAATAATTTTCAAATTCACAAATGTATTTATGCTTGACATTATTTTTTTTAGTCCACCAGTTTGTGTCTACACTGCAGACTTTTGTGTTAATGGAGTACATTTGGCTCAACATAACATTACATTACGATGGGTATAGTTTCATGATTAAAGCTGATTTCTTTTCTTCAAATTTTCCAGTGCCCAAATGAGGTAAATAGCAATGTAAACCAATGGAATTACAAAAATTACAAAATGGAGCCAATGGAATTACCAAAAGAATTAAAATGTCATATTTGTCAATGAAGAATAGAACCCCTAAAAAAAAAAAATCTGAACCAGACTTTAGGACAGTTTTACACATGCATAATATCAGGGTCACCCGTGCCCCTAACTATTTTAATGAAGAGAACTTAGACCCCAGAAAATATTGGTTTGGTTACAAAAAGGCTACAAAATGCATGCAGAAGGCAGGGTGGTTGTGACAACGCAGCTTCTAATCTTAATTATCCAGATATCTAAATTCGTCAGGCCAGGAGAAATACACTATTATCTTCGTGTTGACTTTTGAATTTATGTGCTTGTCTTTGGTGGGTCAAAAAGGACAGACTAGTATTTGTATAAACCTGAATGTTGACATTTGAGTTGATATTTACTGCAGCTTATTGTATGGAGGACAGCGACTCAGGGTTGGGGAATAATGATGTTTGTTAATATGAAAATTACATATTGTACTAGGCCAGCTAGTTTGTTCATTTACAAAGCAGGGGGATACAAACTATGCAAATTGATTAAATGCTCAAACAATGAGATATGAGCCCTGCACCTTCACCCTTGCCCCTGTGAATGATGACCTGAGCAACAGATGTAAATATAAAAAGGGATTTCTATTGTGCTGCAAAGAGAATCAGAGAGACTCTTCAGGACAGCAGCTTGGTAGCATGTCTCCATCCAGAGGGACACAGATTTGGATTCTATAGGATGCCAGCCTAAGGGAATATGGCCCTGCCTGGAAGGATACAGATCTGTTCCATTGACCATCTCTAATCTTTTGAAGATGTTTGGGGAAACCAGGATTGTGACCCTCCTGTCACCATGTCCCATTAATATGTTCTGAGATGGCAGGTTGGGACCATCTGGTCACCTGGAACCCATGGATACACTCCGGAGGAAGACAGTTTGGAACCGTCCAGTCACCTGGTCCCATCAATATGTTTGGAGAAGCCAGGGTGGGACCCTTGGGTCTCCAGGCCTTGTACCTCAATGGACTGTCAGCTTCCTAAGCTTGCCGCTACCTTCTCTCTGTGGGTGTCCACCCAAAGCGGGGTGCCACTGCTTGAGGTAGCTGGCCCTGGAAGTCCCAAAGTCGCAGCTGCTCTATTCCCTTCGGGCCAGTGGAAGGGTGAGACTGTGTAATTTTGCACCATCTTGGGTATTTGCTGGGACTGTGCTATATGTTTGTCTGTATGGTGGTTCAATAAAGTATTACCACACTGTTTTACCCTCACCCTGTGTTGTCTGAGTAGTATTACGTCCACGGAAGACCGCGGGTCTTCACAGTGGGGATACTTTGCTTTCCTGCAGCTCTATGCCACAGAGTCTGGGGTACTCTGGGTACTCTCATATAATGCTTTGTAGGCACAATGTTTAAGATATATTGAGTCTAGGCGATAATATGTCACCTCATCTGGTGAAACATGATAATTTTTTACATTAAACCCAATAGGAAAAACCTTCTGATGCCATTGAATCTAATCAGAGGCAAGCTAAAATACAGTGGACCCCATAGATGCCTAGCTTTTATGTAATTTTGCAAAAATAATTCAGTCAAGCTTGCAGAAATATTAGGCTCTTTAAACAGTACATCTTTGTTATTCCTAGGTTGTATTAAACTGCTGCATTACAGATCTATGCTGTATGTGACTATGTATTGTAATGCGGCAATGGTAGACTGTTATGAGCTTCTACTGTATTTCAGAGGCAAACTAAGATTATGATACCGTGATGTAAAAAAATATGGGATATTTCATTGTACGTTGTATTAGGTGGGTACCATACGACGACACACGAAGTTTGTTAATGTGGATATGTAAGCTCTGTGCACATGGCCCGGCCATGTGCATGTAGCAGACGAGATTATCATAATGATGGATCTATGACCATACATTCATAGGAAGCCACTGTCTAATGCAGTGAATCAGAGATATGGAAACATTCAAGCATTAAGGATTAGGATTTTCAAGATTATTGTGGATTAATGAGAATCTCAATGGCTGCGCCACCTATGTTACTACTTACTTGTAAAGGTCTATGTTGGGAAAACACATTTAATTCCTGAATCCTAATAACAAGAATTCTTTACAGAAAACATATATTTAAAAAAAAAATATGATAAAGTTTGTTTCTTTTCTCTTTTGCTTCAAATTTAGTACAGTGTGTAAGAGCACAGTTCACACTGTGGCCATTTCACAGCCAAAACCCAAGAAAAAAAACAAAATGAGGATATACCCTGTAGTAAGTAAATATCTAAATAGTAATAGTACATGTAAATAACATGGATAACTTAGTTAACACAATTTTGATCAAAAAAGCGTAAAAGCCATTCAGAAAGAGAAACTTTAACAATTTCTTATTTTGTAAGGGACATGGTAAAAGAGTGAGGAGAGGAGGGTTGAAGCTAAGATTAAAAAATAGATTTATGTCAGCAGAGATTTAGATATCTAGGTATTTTTTGTGGGTGTTACCTCATTTAAAATTGAGTGTGTTGCAAATGGACGAGGTTATGCATGGTGGAAGATTGATGTTATGTACAGTAGTTTGGATTTGTGGGTATTGATTTTTAACATTTAAAAAGTGTCAAATAATTTTTTCAGTACATTCGGGATGGAAAACTGCAAATAAATTTGTATAAAGTGATTTACAGTTACCCTTCTTTCATGTCCGAGTTAGTCCTGAGGCCTAACAGCAAAGGGTATGAAGGTTAGCCTTCTTCGGTGCCAATGTGACTGAGAAGGGTTAAGGACCTTTTTAACTCTTAGGCAAAGGATGAATTGTAATACTTTGGAACACTGGTTTTCCCAGAACCCAGTCCTGGGATGAAAACTCCCAATACACCCATTTGAAGACATTTTCTTTATGAATGGAGAGTAAACCGAGCATATTTCTGGACCAGGCTTGGGAAGTGTCCATAACATCTCTGCCAGGAACAAGGCCCACTTGACCCAACGTTTTGGTCTAGAATAATAACAAAGATGGGTCTGCATGCAATTGTCACAATGACAGGGGTTATTGCCAGGTTAGAGGATAATAGTAATCTGAGCCAGCAAGGCTTGACTTGGGAATGCTAGGCTACATGGAAGATCGAGACCAAAATGAAGGCGAATGTAATTAAGAAATTACCTGTGTCTTACTTTTCTTAGTGTTGCAACTTCAACATTTTCAACCAAAATCACAAAGCATAACAGGAGACATAATATTCCTTTTTTTTGCATGAAAGTGTTGTGGCCAAGGAAATGGTGTTTACATTGAATAGAACGTAGAATGGTCTCCGATATGGGTGGAGAGCCATATAGAGTTAGCATTTGGTTTTGTCTCCAAATTCATTCCATCACAGGGATGGGAACCATGATACTGTCACAGGTGTGTCAGGTGTAATAGACAGTCGCTCTGGATCTGGCTGTAGAAGGTCACTGCGCTTGGCATTACAGACGCCTTCTTAATCCTTCTGCCTTTAGGACCCAGCGATGACCTTTCTCCTACTGCTGATTGACACTCCCTTGCCTGGGAATGAAAAACAATCAGTTTGCTCCAGGGAATCACCAGTGATACTTATAAGTACAGGCTTGGAGCACTAGCAGTCGGCTAGCGTCTTCTCTGGTGCCCTGGGAGGACAGATGGTGTTATTCCTCTGGTTTCTGCTCAAGCTAAGTTTATCCCCTTTGTTTGTCTACCTTGTCTTTAGTTTGAAGTGGGGCCTGACCAGTGCTCACCCCTACCCCTCCCTATCTACGGCCAAGCTCTAGGGTCATCCAGGGTTTAGGGTCCTGCTTGGCGATAGGTGTGGAACCTATATAGTGATGGTAGGGTAGGCAGGATGATATTAGATCTGCCTAGGGGTCTCCACTCCCTCTTACACTAGTGTCTGGGCTACCTCTCCCTCTTCCTTTCGTGTTGCACTTAGTCTTTCCCACACCTTGTGTGACATTATCACCGGCTGTGCATAAATAAAAAAAATAAACTGACATGTGGTTTTATTTCTGTGTTCTTTTTTTTTGTCTTGTTTTTTTTCCTGGTGAATTTTTTTTTTTTATTTCTCCCTTGGTTCATGGATCCAGTTGCAGAGCTGGCAGAGCAACTGCGCAGGCTGTCTCTGGAGGTGACTGACCTCCGCTATGAGGTTCAGTGGCAGCAACAGCGGCTGCAGGCCCCTAATGTTGGGGTCTCTGCAGGTTGGCCGGTCCAGCTTGAACCCAAGGTTGCCCTCCCGGACAGGTTTTCAGGAGGTAGGGACACGTTTTTTGTGTTCAAGGAAGCTTGCAAACTGTATTTTAGACTTTGTCCCTACTGGTCTGGAGATGAGGAGCAGCAAGTGGAAATTGTAATCTCACTACTGCAAGGAGATCCTCAATCCTGGGCTTTCTCTTTGCCGCAGGGTTCGGTTTGTCTCCAGTCTGTGGAGGGGTGTTTCGGGGCTCTAGCTTTCATCTTTGATGACCCTGACCGAATCTCCTTGGCTGAATCCAGGCTGCGTCGCCTTCAGCAGGGGAATCTGTCAGTAGAGACGTATAGCTCCAAATTTCACAGATGGGCAACTGATACAAAATGGAATGACCCGGCTCTCAGAAGCCAATTTTGTTAGGGCCTTACTGAAAGGTTGAAAGATGCTTTGGCAGTGTATGAAACCCCAGAGTTCTTGGAGGCTGCCATGTCTTTGGCCATACGTGTTGATAGACGCCTTTGGGATAGGTGGGTGAGACCACTTTCCCTAGAGCCCTCCTTTCGGGGTAACGCCCCTTTGCCCTGGAACGATCAAGGGATGAGGGATGGGAGGGGTGGTGGAAAAACCCATGCAGTTAGGGGGTGCCTCTGCATCCTACACAAAAGGGAACTCGATTAACCTTTGGTAGTCTGGAGTTGGATAATCAAGGGGCATGTTTATCATCAACCTGCAGTTCTCGGTTTGTACTGACAGCAGAGTTGGTGCTAGAGAGCAAGACTGAGAACATTTCTGTGTTTGTTGACAGTGGAGCTGGAGTCATCATGGTTGATGATGAGTTTGTGAGAACCCATGGTCTTGCTTGCTGTACTTTAGCTAAGTCCATTCCCATCATTGCCATCGACACAGTACCACAGAAAGCTCTAAATCAGATTGTACATAATGTAATACTGAGGGGGTCAGTTCATTGTGAGATAATTACTGGATGGTCTTCCCACTGCAAGCGTACTGGGCCTACCGTGGTTGATGAAACAAAATCCGTTGGTGGATTGACAATCCAGAGAGATCATTGAGTGGGGAGATTACTGCCATGAGAACTGTTTAAACATTTCCCTTTCTACAGTCTCTACAAAGACCTTACCTGTGTTTTTGTCTGGTTTTGAGGACGTTTTTTTTTGAGAAGGGGTGTCAGGATTTGCCTCCTCATCGTGCATATGACTGTCCTATTAATCTGACCCCAGGAGCTAAACTATCGAAGTCCAGACTGTATAATCTTTCAGGCCCTGGGAGACAAGCCATGAAGGATTTCATTGCGGAAAGTCTGGAGAAGGGACATACTAGACCCTCATCTTCGCCTGTGGAGGCAGGGTTCTTCTTCTTGAAGAAAAAAGATGGTGGTCTACGTCCCTGTTTAGATTTCCGGGAATTAAATCAAATTACCCTCCGAGATCCATACCCTCTTCCTCCGATTCCAGATTTGTTCAGCCAGGTTGTGGGAGCTAAGGTGTTCTTCAAGTTGGATTTAAGGGGAGCCTACAATCTGGTTAGAATCAGAGAGGGGGGTGTATGGAAAATAGCGTTCAATACCCCTGAAGGGCATTTTGAGAGTCTGGTTATGCCTTTCGATTTGACCAATGCAACTCCGGTGTTCCAAATTTCATCAATAATATTTTCCATTATTTGGTGGGGAGGTTTGTGGTAGTCTATCTGGATGATATTTTGGTTTACTCACCTGATTTTGAGACACATCGGGGGCATGTTAAACAGGTGCTTTAGATATTAAGCGATAACAAACTATATGTCAAACTAGAAAAGTGTGTTTTCGCCGTCCAAGGAGGTGCAGTTTTTGGGATACTTGTTGTCATCTTCGGGTTTTCGGATGGATCCAGAGAAGATCCATGCTGTCCTTGATTGGGACCGTCCTGAGAACCTGAAGGCTCTACAGCGTTTTCTGGGCTTTACTAATTTTTCCAGAAATGTATCTTAAATTATTCGGTAATTGTGAAACCCCTCACTGACATGACAAGGAAGGGCTCTGATCTTTCTAAATGGTCGGATGCCGCCCTGCAGGCTTTTTCCTCCCTAAAGAGCTGTTTTGCCACTACACCTACACTCAGTCAACCCGATGTTTCCCAATCCTTTATCATGGAAGTTAATGCACCGGAGGTGGGGGTTGGGGCTGTGTTGTCTCAGGGTCCACCACCTGGTAAATGACGTCCATGCGCTTTCCTTTCTAATAAATTCTTCGGCTGAGAAAAATTATGACGTGGGTAATAGGGAACTTTTGGCTATTAAATTGGCATTCGAAGAATGGCGACATTGGTTGGAGGGGGCTGTCCATCCTATTACTGTTATTATAGACCATAAGAACCTGTCATATCTTCAATCGGCTAAACGTCTCAACCCCAGGCAAGCTAGATGGTCCCTGGTTTTTACTAGGTTCAATTTTATTGTCACTTTCCATCTGGGGGTCAAAAACGTCAAGGCTGATGCTTTATCCCTGAGCTTCCCTGATGGTGGTGACCATGAGAACCCTGCCCCAATTTTGCAGAAGGGGGTAGTCATTTCGGCATTGTTCCCTGAACTGGAGGATGAGGTGCTGGAGGCTCAGGGGGATGCTCCTACCTCCTGCCCTTCAGGAATGTTATTTGTACCATCTAATCTGCGCCGCAAAGTAATTAGGGAACATCACAACTCTGTGCTTGCTGGTCATTCAGGTGGTAAGGCAACTGCGGACCTCCTTTCTCATCGTTTTTGATGGCTGGTGTTGCATCGGGATGTGATTAAACATGTGTCTGCTTGTAGTATTTGTGCACACTCTAAAGTATCGCATACCTGTCCATCTGGTACTCTTCTTCCACTGCCTATTCCTAGCAGGCCATGGACACACTTGTCCATGGATTTTATTACCGACCCTACCGGTTTCTGCAGGCAAAACTGTGGTTTTGGTGGTTGCAGATAGGTTCAGAAAAATGGTTCACTTTGCCGCTTTACCGGCACTTCCGAATACCAAAACTCGTGCTCAGGTGTTTATAAGTGAAATCATGAAGCTTCACAGGGTTCCCTCTGATGTGGTGTCAGATCGAGGGACCCAGTTTTTTTCTAAGTTCTGGAAAGCGTTCTGTTCTCAACTAGGGAAGCAACTGTCCTTTTTCTCTGCCTTCCATCCTCAGTCGAATGGGCCGACCGAGCGCATTGACCAGAATCTGGAGACTTACCTCAGGTGTTTTGTCTCCAAAAACCAGGAGGATTTTGTTAATAATCATCACCAAGAATCTACCGGCAGGTCATCGTTCTTTGGTGCATATGGTTTCCATCCACAGTTTGATATTTTTAGTGGGGGAGGGGCTTCAGGAGTTTTTGAGGATGAACGGTTTTCTTCGTCGCTCTCCTTGGTGTGGCGGGGGGTTCTGACTAATTTGAAGATCATGGGAGACAGGTACAAACATATCGCTGACAGGAAACGCTCGCCTGGTCTGGACCTGAGTGTGTATGACTTTGTTTGGCTGTCTACCAGGAATATCAAGTTGAAGGTATCTTCCTGGAAGCTGGGACCTAGATTTATTGGTCCTTATAAAATAACCGCCGTCATTAACCCAGCAGCATTTCCTCTAGAGCTACCTCAGGCCCTTAAGATCCACAATGTCTTTCACAGGTCTCTGCTCAAGAAATATGTATAACCTCTTAAGTCTTCTCCCCTACTTCTGCCCCCAATCATAGTTGATGGTAATTTGGAGTTCCTGATTTCGAGGATTGTAGATTCTCGTCTCCAGCGTCGTTCCCTACAGTACTTGGTGCACTGGAAGGGTTATGGTACAGAGGAAAAGATGTAGGTTTTAGCATCAGAGGTGAATGCCCCTAGTGCCCCTAGGTTGGTTCGTACATTCCACACCTCTTATCCTGAGAAACCTGGTCCTGAGTGTCCGTAGACCACTTGTAGAAGGGGGGGTACTGTCACGGGTGTGTCAGGTGTAATAGACAGTTGCTCTGGATCTGGCTGGAGAAAGTCACTGAGCTTGGCATTACACATGCCTTCTTCATCCTTCTGCCTTTAGGACCCAGCGGTGACCTCCCTCCTGCTGCTGATTGACACATCCTTGCCTGGGAGTTAAAAACACTCGGTTTGCTCCAGGGAATCGCCGGTGATACTTCTACGTACAGGCTTGGAGCACTAGCAGTCGGCTAGCATCTTCTCTGGTGCCCTTGGAGGACAGTTGGCATTACTCCTCTGTTGTCTGCTCAAGCTAAGTTTATCCCCTATGTTTGTCTACATTGTTGTCTTTAGTTTGTAGTGGGGCTTGACCAGTGCTCACCCCTCCCTATAAAGGGCCAAGCTCTAGGGCCATCCAGGGTTTAGGGTCCTGCTCGGCGATAGGTGTGGGACGGTAGGGTAGGCAGGGTGATATTAGTAGTGTTGAGCCACCCCCGTAGTGTTCGAGTTCGGTTCGGTTCGTCGAACACCCGTGTGTTCGCCGAACTGTTCGTCGAACTGTTCGTCGAACACCTTCGAACACCGTTAAAACCAATGGCAGGCAAACAAAAACACATAGAAACACATAGAAAACACCTTCAAAAGTGTCCAAAAGCTGACAAACTGCTCAGAAGACATAACTAACACATGGAAAAGTGACAAGTACATATAGTCATGCGAAAATAAAAGAGGTGGAGGAGTAAAAGGAGGGGGAGACACAGATATAGGCATGTCATGCCCTTCTAAAATCCAAAAAGTGAGAAGCTGACACGGCCAGTCCGCTCCTGCCCGTGCCACCTCCGTGTCGCCGGGTTTGTGCCAGAGCCGCGGTGAACCCTGACGGCCATCCCCCCTCTCCCAATACTGGTGCCTGTCCGCTGGTGGGTCGAGCGAGCCCCCCTGTGGTGGAGGCAGCTCTAAGCTTTTTAATTTAAATTGTCTCTCTAATTTGAATGAATACACTTTAAATCCATTTACAAGGATCTATTGGAGGGCAAGTCTCATGCCAGCAGCCGCGGTAATTCCAGCTCCAGTAGCGTCCACTAAAGCTGCTGCAGTTAAAAAGCTTTTATAAGGATCGAGCTCGGCTGTCCACCGCAAGGCATCCTACTGCCAGTCCCAGCCCCTATGCCTTGGGGTGCCTCCTGATGCTCTTCACTAAGTATCCCATGGTCCCGAAGCATTTCCTTTGAAAAAATTAAGTGTCTAAACTACAGGTGGTGTAGCTTGCTTAACAGCCGGGATAATCCGCTGACTAGCAGACACTGCTACTAGGCACAAAGTATTTCCTGGGCTAGATGCAGTTAAAAATTTGTAATTAGATACTCTCGTTGGATGCTGAGAAAGCATTCCATAGAGTCTCCTGGCACGCCATATATGATTCTCTTAAAGAGCTTGGGGTAGGGGTCTAGGGGACCCTTTTATAGCCAAAATCACAGCCCTGTATCGCAATACGTCACCTAGGCTGAAGATAAATGGAACTGTAGCACCCTGAGGGCTCGGTTGCTACAGACGTATTGCACCTCACCCAGAGGTGTGATATCTCACTCTCAGGTAAGGATGGAGTGTGGATCAGGACCCGACACCTGCATGCATTACACCACATTGCCGTGGGGCAGGGCGACCAATATGCCCCTGAGATGGGCACGACAGTCCCTGTCCCTGGCTGGAGTGGGGGGAGGGAAAACTGAGGAAGGGGAACCCTGTAGTGCAGGAGCAGGGAGGAAGCAGTTCCTGGGTGCATTGAGAAGGGAGTATAAAAGGTGGGCACCATCTTAGTTCAGTGCAGAGAAGTCTGAGCAGAAGTGGCAGGGAGCAGGGGCTCTGCATGAGCTCTGCTCCGGAGGCGGGCCTAGTAACAGAGGCCCAGGCCTGCAAGAGGGAGAAGGAAGGAAGAGGAGCGGAGAAGGCTCCAGGAACGAGGAATGAAGGAATCCCAGGGGTGCGGACGGGCGAGTCGCCACCGCACGCCCGAATCCACCTGCGTGGAGGGGTCAGGCCAAAGGGGGAGACCGGTCCCCGAATTAGTGGAGGCAAGAAACGACCCTCAGCTAGAAACCGGAGGCTCTGACATTTTATGTGGCGCAGCCCCTTGCTCCACCCGCTAGGAAGGCACCACATAGGGTCAGGGAAACTGGCGCCAAGTTTACCAAGAGGAGGCCCGAGGCAGCCGGACAGAAGTGTTGGTAAGAAAGGCCAGACAAAGGACACACAAAGGGGGTCCTGTGAAGCGCTCCAAAGTTATCTGGGAGTTGTCTGAGCCCCTCACCTGGTGAGCACAGTACGACGTGGGCAGCCGTTACCTGCAGACGTGGTCTGGATAATAAGAACTGTGAGTAAAGGCCCTGAACTGCATCACTGACTCCGTGTCGTTACTGCTGCTGCCCTGCACCATCACCCCCATCCTCCGCATACACTGCCCTGAGGCTATACTCCTCCCGTGGGGAGTTATGCTACGCTCTGCTGCACCCACAACACCAGCCTTAGCGGTCTGCCCTGTAGCGGCGGTTCACTCTGACCGCAATCCACGGGTGGCGTAGTCGGACATTTAAACATCAAAACCACATAAATAGTTCCGCCACTGGTTTGACCGCCCTGAGCCACGGAACCGGATCGCCGCCACGAAGACTACAACCACCAGCATCCACGAAAAAGGGTCCGGCTCCGGGTGTCCCAAGGCCCAGGGGGTGCGTCAGAACATTTTCATCACCTTTCACAATCACCAATGGGACAAGGCAGGGATGTCCTCTGTCCCCTCTCTTATACATCCTAGTGACGGAGCACCTGCTCTCATCAATTCGCCATAACCCCAATATTAGGTGGATTGAGGTGAGAGGCACCGAGTACAAGTGCTCTCTATTTGCTGATGATGTCCTAGTATATATCACTCAATCACATATATCCATCCCTGCTGTTATGGCTGAAATAGATCACTTTGTTACATGGTAAAATTTTAAAATCAATGCAGCGAAGTCTGAGGCCCTCGATGTCTCCCTCCCTAAATCCATATAGGATTCCATCCAGTCCAACTTTCCCTTTGCCTGGCCCTCACAGGGTATCAAATACTTAGGAATTCCTATTCATAGAGACCTCTCCCATCTATGTTATCTTAATTTTGGGCCCTTTATTGAACAATTCCATACAGACCACGGTTGGCAAGTTAGAACTGTAAGATTCACTACGTGAACCACTGGTGTTTTGTGGAAAAGCACATGTACACCGCGTTCCAAATTATTATGCAAAAAGTGTTTAGGAGTGATAAGGGAAGAATTTGTTTGTTTGTCAGTTAAACTCATTGATGGTGATGTGTGTCAGGGCTCTTTATATCACTGTAAGCAATTGCAGACACCTGTGCTAATTAGTTTGGCAGGTGTGTCCAATGAAAGGCAAGACTACTTAAGAAGGCTCTCTCACATTATTAAGCAGCCTACATTTTCTGCCAAAATGGGAAAGAAAAAGGATGTGTCTGCTGCTGAGAAGCAACAAATTGTGGAGTGTTTAGGTCAAGGCATGACTACAATCAACATTGTGCGATGATCAGGATGAAGTGTCTTGGCAATCAAGAAGTATGTAGCTGATTCACAGTACACACGTGTGCGTGCTGATAAGGGCAAATTGAGGACTCTTTCCTACAGGCAATTACGTCAGGTTGAAAGAGCAGCGGCAAAAAAGCCTTGTCATAGCAGCAGACAAGTTTTTGAAGCTGCTTGTGCCTCCAACGTCCCCCGAACAACAAGATGCAGGGTCCTTCAGAGGTTTGCAGCTGTGCATACGCCATCCTGTCGACCTCCTCTATCCACTTCACACAAGCAGAAACGGCTCCAGTGGGCCAAACATTACATGAAGACTGATTTCAAAACTGTTTTGTTCACGGATGAGTGCCGTGCAGCGCTCGATGGTCCAGATGAATGGAGTGGAGGATGGCTGGTTGATGGACACCCCACGCAAACACGGCTACAGCGCCAACAAGGAGGAGGTGGAGTAATGTTTTGGGCTGGAATCATGGGGAGAGAGATTGTCGGCCCCTTTAGGATCCCTGAAGGCGCTAAAGATGAACTCCATAATGTATGTGGATTTTCTCAAACAGCACTTCCTGCCATGGTTCAAGAAGAAGAACCGTGTATTTCACAGCAAGATCATTTTTCTGCATGATAATGCACCATCTCATGCTGCACATAAAACATCTGCATCTCTGGCTGATATGGGCATAAAAGGGGACAAACTTATGGTGTGACCCCCATGCTCCCCTGACCTCTACCCCATTCAGAACCTTTGGAGCATCATTAAAAGGAGTGTCTATGATGGCGGGAGGCAGTTCACATCTAAGCAACAGCTCTGGGAGGGTATTCTGTCCTCATGCAAAACAATTGAAGCAGAAACCATCCAAAACCTGACAAATTCAATGGACGAGAGAGTTCAGAAGCTCCTTTCGAACAAGGGGTCCTATGTGAAAATGTAACATCACCTAGAATAAAGTTTTGAGTTGAAAACTGTTTGATTTCAGTTTCTAACAACCTGCTAATGCTTATAATTTCAAAAATGACCATTTTTTTGGTCTTTATTAAAATGAAAAGGTTGATCGAAAAGTTTGGGGGATCTAAGAGTGTGGCAACCCAGTAGTCATGATTACTTCGAATTCTGACAATATGAGGGTCATGCTGCAGGTAGTGCAGCAAGAAGGCACTTATGTGTCTTGCGCATCTCGGAGCCCCAAAATTATTTTCCGGGCTAGATGCAGCTAAAAATTATTTTTAATTTTAAATCTGGTGAAGCTTATTATAGATGGCCTAATAGGATCAGTGCTGCACACTGCTACAAAGCCCAAATTATTTTCCAGTCAAGATACAGATAAACATGATTAGTAATTTGAAAGCTTAAAACGGTTGGTAGGGTGATTTTAACCAATCATCAAGCTTTTACTCTCCCCAGGATGACACAGGGGTAGAAAAGTCGTTTCGGATCCATGATTTGTTCATCTTTATGAACGTGAGTCTGTCTACATTATCAGTGGAGAGCCGCGTGCGCTTATCTGTCAGCACACCACCAGCAGCGCTGAACACACGTTCAGACAGAACGCTGGATGCGGGGCATGACAAGATCTCCAAGGCGTAAGTGGCTAGCTCCGGCCATTTATCCAGATTGGAAGCCCAAAAAGAGCAAGGGTCCAGTGACACAGTCGTGGCTTCAATGTTTACTTGGAGATACTCCTGTACCATCGTCTCTAGGCGTTGACTATGTGTCAGACTTCTTGTCTCCTGTGGCCTTGCAAAGGATGGGCTAAAAAAGTGGTGAAATGATTCCGCAAAATTGATGTTACCAGCAGATACTGTGGTTCTGTTACGGTTTGAGTGCTGAACACTTGACGGTCCCACGGTTGGCAAGTTGGAACTGTGAGATTCACTACGTGCACCACTGGTATTTTGTGGAAAAGCACATGTAAGATTCTGCAACAGTCTCTGCTGATACTCCTGCATGCGTGCATCCCTTTCTATGGCAGGAATAATTTCTGCAAATTTACTTTTGTACCGGGGATCTAACAGTGTGGCAACCCAGTAGTCAGGATTATTTCTAATTCTCACAATTCGAGGGTCATGTTGCAGGTAGTGCAGCAAGAAGGCACTCATGTGTGTTGCGCATCCAGGAGCACCAAGTCCCTGTTGTGTTGGTGGCGAGGTAACAATCATGCTTCCTTCCTCTGTCCTCTCCCCCCAACCTCGCACAACAGAAATGTGATCAAGGTCTCCCTCATCTGATGAGTCTTCCATCAGTTCGTCCTCCACTTCTTCCTGGGCTCCTGCACCTTCCTCACTAGTTTGGCTGCTACCATGCGCCCTGGTAAAATCATCTCCCCCACCCTCACATGCCTGCCGCCTTGGTGCTGCCGACCGTCTGGACCTTGCAGATGTTAGCCCTTCCGCATACAACTCCTCCTCCTCTACTTCCTCCACCTCCTCTTGTGCCACCACCTGACTCCGAATTCTGTTTAACATGTGCTCCAGCATGTAAATCACCGGAATAGTCATGCTGATAATGGCATCGTCAGCACTAAACATCTTCGTCGCCATTTCAAAACTGTGCAGAAGGGTGCATAGGTCCCTGATCTGAGACCACTCCTCCAGCGTGATTTGCCCCACCTCTGAATCTCGTTGGCCCAGGCTATACGTCAGAACGTATTGCACCAGGGCTTGTCGGTGCTGCCACAGTCGCTGCAACATGTGCAGAGTTGAATTCCACCGGGTAGGCACATCGCATTTTAGCCGGTGAAGTGGCAGGCCCAACGACTTCTGTAGAGATGTAAGTCGCTGAGCTGTGGGATGCGAACGGCGGAAGTGAGCACACAGCGACCGTGCCCTCTGCAGAAGGCCATCTAGTCTGGGATAGTGGGCTAAAAATTGCTGGACAACCAGGTTCAACACGTGAGCCATACAAGGCACGTGTGTGACATTGCCCCGGCGAAGGGCCGCACCCAGGTTTGCAGCATTGTCGCACACGGCCTTCCCTGGTTTCAGGTCCAGTGGAGACAACCATTCATGAAATTGGTTCTCCAGAGCTGACCACAACTCCTCAGCTGTGTGACTCACATTTCCCAGACATTTCAATGTAAAAACCGCCTGATGACGTTGAGCCCTACTGCCAGCATAGTAAGGAGGTGTGCAGGATCCCTTCTGCGCAGTTAGAAAGCTTGTGGCATGACCAGACAGGCTTTGGGTGCAGGTGTAAGACCGAGAGGAGGTTGAGGAGGCAGAAGCAGTGGAGGAACTTTGACATAAAGAGGATTGACGCACAACTCGTGGGGACGGCAAGACTTGGACAGCAGCCCCTTGTCCTGCTGTCACCATAGTTACCCAGTGCCCAGTCAGCGACATGTAACGCCCCTGTCCATGCCTACTCGTCCAAGTGTCTGTGGTGAAATGCACCCTGTCACACACAGAGTTTCTCAAAGAAGCGGTGATGTTGTGTGCGACATGCTGGTGGAGCGCAGGCACACCTTTCTTTGAGAAGTAGTGCCGACTGGGCATCTGGTACTGGGGCACTGCGACGGACATAAGGTCTCGAAAATCCTCTGTGTCCACCAGGCGGAAAGGCAGCATTTCTGTAGCCAAGAGCTTGCAGATGGTGAAATTCAACCTCTTAGCTTTCTCATGGCTAGGAGGAAATGGTCTTTTACTTGTCCACATCTGAGGGACCGAGGGCTGGCTATTGTGCTTAGACGGGGTTGATAAGGGTGTCCCCGGCAAACTGCCGGTCTGTGAGGAAGATGCAGGCGGACATGTTAGGTTGCCTTGATCCAAAGGTGGTGCTATCGATGTCGGACAGCGCTCAAGACCAGCTGGTGTTACCACCTCCAAAGAAAATGATGACCTGCCAATCACGCTGGCTGTTGCGGGTAAAGAGGTGGCAGGTCTGCGCCCCAAAACAGGTGTGACTGCTGTCCCCCCAGTCACAGAGGATGAAGAGGCCGCGGATGCACAAGATATGGCAGACGGTGGTTGGCCCGGCCGGCTAGGCCGCATTGTAGCACACTGAGCTTCCCACTGCAACTTATGCTTCATGTCCATGTGCCGGTTCATGCATGAAGTACTCAAACTATGTATTTTTTGGCCTCTACTTAGCTTTTGCTGACAAATGTTACAGATAACACGAGTTGGGTCATCTTTATCGATCTGAAAAAATGCCCAGGCTATGCAAGGCTTAGCACCCATGCGACCTGAAGAGCCACCACGACTTGTGGTGAGAGGCAGAGTTGTGTTTGAGGATGCAGTTGTTGACGCGCTTCCAGTACTACGTCTCTGTCCAGGAAGGCGCAACCTGACCTCATCGTCACTAGCATCTTCCTCCACCTCCTCTGCTGACCTCATCTCTTGGCTGACTGTGGGTTGACAGTAAGTGGGATCTCCGACCTCATCATCATCACCCTGTGCGTTATCACACCCGTCGTCCTCAGAGCCAACCTGTTCCTGCCCTGACAAAAAACTAAAGTTGTCGCTCCAATCAGGTATTTGAGTCTTATCATCGTCTTCCTCATTGTCTCCACCAACAGGAGTTACAGTTTGGGAATGAGGGTCTACATTATGGTCAGAACCTTCTGCGTCTGGTCCTGGATCCGACTCATAAAGATTCTGGGCATCAGTGCAGATCATTTCCTCGTCTGGATTCACAGAAGCGCTGGAGTCGACCTCTGATTCCCAGGCTATAGTATGAGTAAACAGCTCTGCAGACTCAACCATCTGTTCTACCTCATACTCAGACGGGCAGCTGGAGATTTGGGAGCTGTGAGGAAGCAAGTGCGATTTGGGTGACACCTTTGAGGACTGGAGTATTTGTGATGTTGAAGTTGATGTGGAGGAGAGCCCACTTAAAGGAGCACTTGATATCCGTTGAAGCACCTGCTGTTTTTGTGCCTCATCTGGAATTTGTAGCGATTGGCGTGGCCATAAGAAAGGGATCTTATCACATTGTCCGCTAAAAGAAGTAGACATTTTAGTTTGGCTGGAAGATGGTCTTTCTTCTGCACCTACCCCACGGACACAACCTTTTTTCCCCTTCCCAACACGCCTATTCCCCTTTCCACCAGCAGCAGGCCTTTTTCCACTCATTTTGGTGGTTAACTAATTCACAACTCTGGAGTTGTTTGCACAAAAAAACAATGGATGGTAACCGAGCAGAGCTGAGTGGCCAAACTGTGGTATTAGGCCAAAACTATTGGCTGGGTTAGATGCAGAAAAAAATTATTTTTAATTTGCAACCTGATGGAGGTCAGTATAGATGGACTAATAGACCAAGTCCCACACACCGCTAGAAGCCCAAATATTTTTTCAGAGCTAGATGCAGAAAATTTTTTTATTCAATTTGCAACCTGATGGAGGTCAGTATAGATGGACTAATAGACCAAGTCCCACACACTGATAGAAGCCCAAATATTTTTTCAGAGCTAGATGCAGAAAAAAATTATATTTAATTTGCAACCTGATGGAGGTCAGTATAGATGGACTAATAGAACAAGTCCCACACACTGCTAGAAGCCCAAATATTTTTTCAGAGCTAAATGAAGAAAAAAATTATTTTTAATTTGCAACCTGATGGAGGTCAGTATAGATGGACTAATAGACCAAGTCCCACACACTGCTAGAAGCCCAAATATTTTTTCAGAGCTAGATGCAGAAAAAAATTATTTTTAATTTGCAACCTGATGGAGGTCAGTATAGATGGACTAATAGAACAAGTCCCACACGCTGCTAGAAGCCCAAATATTTTTTCAGAGATAAATGAAGAAAAAAATTATTTTTAATTTGCAACCTGATGGAGGTCAGAATAGATGGACTAATAGACCAAGTCCCACACACTGCTAGAAGCCCAAATATTTTTTCAGAGCTAGATGCAGAAAAAAATTATATTCAGTTTGCAACCTGATGGAGGTCAGTATAGATGGACTAATAGAATGATGCTATGCCCAAAAGATTTTACTTCACTAGGTGCAGTAAAAAAATTGGTATTCTATACACAGGTGGTATATCTTGCAACACAGATAGGCTACTCCACTGACTAACACACTCTGCAATAGGCCAAAAAGGATTAGCTTTGCTAGATTCAGCCAAATGCTGTGAAAAAAACTTGCACAGCACTGGCACAGACCTGCCTGGCAAAAACTGATAGGAACTGATGTAACCTAGTCCTGAAAAGGACTCCAATTACAATTAGTCTTTACTCCCACAATCTATCTATTTAAGAGCACAGACCTGCCTGATAAAAGTCGTAGGAAATGCTGTAACCTAGTCCTTAAAAGGACTGCAATCACAACTATTCCCTACTCCCAAGCTATCTGTATATTTGTGCGAAAATTGGCTTGAAATTAACAAGGTATAGCGCACACAGCAACAGCGGTGCCGTCTAACACGCAGCTGCAGCAGTGAGAAAATGGTGGCGACGGGGAAAATGGCTTGGTCTTATAGGGCAAGGACATGTGACATACACTGCCAATCACACATGCCCTTGCTTGTGTGAAAAAAAGCACTTCGCTCCGTGTGTGCGCTGCTGATAGGCTGACAGATTGCACCTCCCCACTGCAAATGCGGGAAAGAGAAAAAAAAATGGAGATCTTCATTGTTCCTGCAGAGATCCATCCCCTGCCCCTCCCCCCGCCCCGCTGTACACTCAAACTGCGTATTAACATTAATTTTCATCATTACTGAGAAAAAATCCAGTTATGATTTTGGTGCACGAACAGTTATCGAACATAACCTCGAACAGCCGAATTTTTCTCAAATTGTTCGTGTTCGCCGACCGGCTCGAACACCGCCCAAAACAGCTCGAATTTGAGATTGGCGAACAGTTCGAGTAGAACAACGCTCATCTCTAGATATTAGATCTGCCTAGGGTTCTCCACTCCCCCTTTCCCTAGTGTTTTGGCTTCCTTCCCCTCTTCCCTTGGTGTTGCACTTAGTCTTTCCCACACCTTGCGTGACAGATACTAGGAGAAGCTCTAGGAGAAGCTGAGTGGCTTCTGTAGTCAAGATTTGGCTCCATGTAAGCAACAAAATAGCAGCATCGCTGAATGTTCAGCACTTGATCTTCAGGGTGAAAATTAGGTATATACTGTGTCATTTGTTTTCAATTACATTGTCAGCTGGTCTGTAAACATATGTTTGATAAACCTATATTAAAGCAGTCTTTCAAGCAAGCCACATATTGTTTAAGTGTCCCTTTTGTGCTGATGGAATGGAGGCACCTGCTAAGTTCCTTTCACGATCAATACTAGTCAAGATGACCCACTCTGGATAATGAGGAGTTTTAATGAAGCAATAAGGGCTGGAAGACAATGAAGTGAAGTCATGAGATTATTACTCCCATCATGGGAGAAGATGCAGACTATCCTAAGAATGTTGCAGACCCCAAAAAGTAGTGGATGCCATCTATTTAAGCCCTGATTGGAATAGGCTGAGGACTGGGGCAGAAAGGCAGGTAAAATTCAGTCTCCAAGACCCTTATAGTGCCACAAAGGTTTGCCACTATTTTAAGATAATAAAAGATGGTAGCTCTCTATCCAATACCAGGAATGCGTGATAAATGCAGAATTGGTGCACTTGTTTCTATTATACTTTTTCTCTGATTGTTACTCAACTGGTTTTGGCTCCCACTCCTGAGAAAAAATACGAATCAAATCAAATACTGTCCAAATACTGATAGTGGGGCCAGGCCTTAATGATAGCTACTCCATTTTCCAGATCCCAGGGGTTGCCTTGGCTTTTATCTTTAAACCCTATATTTGGATCTGGACTTAACAAGGACCACTAGGCTTAGGCCACAGAGTTGGCTGACATTTGGTAGTGTGAGCTGACAACTGGAATAGTCCAGTAGCTGGGTCAGAACCAAGAGGTCAGTACAAGGACAAAATCATAAGGCAGAAGAGTAGTCAAAAAAAGAGTCATAGTCAAAATCGGGAGTGTCTACAGGGATCCAAAGCAAAATACTGAGAAGCTCTCTTGGAACAAGTCAAATTATAACTGGCAGCAGGCTTTCAGGAGCTTAAATAGGCTGCAACCCAACTCAGGCCACACAGAAAGAAACAAACACTGAAAAGTTAACTCCTTTTCTCCCTGTAAAGACAGAACTACAAGTACCAGGGTGTTACACACATGCCGCTAGGTTCAGATAGGGCGAGACGGGTTTCATGAATTCTTTGGAATCCTGGGGGAACCGTTACTCAGTGCGACCATAGGCTGTAGCTTCTCTAAGGCACACGATAGATTCAATTGCTGACTAGACACATCTGACAAGAGTCTTTTTCAACAGTTTAACAGTGGAATTTAATCTGAATCATGGCCAGTGCAATTCAGGGATATTACAGCAACCATCTTCATTACAGTACAGTCTGAGTTTATTGAGCAACTGGCTCCAGTAACAATACAGTAGTTTCTTCACAAGGCACAGTATTACAGTCTCTTCAGTAGCATAATTCAGCATAGATTAGATCTTTTAGCAGCACACTTCTATGCATACACAATCACAGGCTTTTCCTTCACAAGGACACATTAGTACACAGCATTCTTTATCCTGCATGGCGATGGAGGGGGAGAGGGTTTGATGCGGTAGATGATCCCTGTGACACGATTCCTTCCAGTCCTTATCTTCCTGCCCGATAATACTCTGCACTGTTAGTTTAGGGAGTTTTCTGACCTGTGTTTAGTTTCTCTCCTGATCTGAATCCTGTTAAGTTGTAAGTTGCCTTCTGTCAGATCCAGATAACACACCACCTTTCTCTTCTGCTTCAGCCAGACTACAATAACAAGTTCCCCACAATCCCCCTGGGGCTCTGGTAAAACACTCCCTGTCTCCTTTGACTATGTTAACCCCTCTAGTTGCTGGATGCTTTGGAAGCAACAGCACTACTTCTGCATGTCACAAGAGGACACGGAGCTAGAGTTGTAACTTTGCGTCGTCTGCAGCAATAGCGCGGCGCTACCTGGCAACAGAAGCATAGACAGGAAGGGTAAGCACCAACACAGATGTCACACACACTAGTCAGACTCTGGCTTACCTATATTGAGCTGCTTTCCTGGGACCTACAGTTTGCTCTCTCAGCAATACATACTCACTTACTCATGTGTTCCCTTTCACACCCTCACTTCCTATTCTCAGCCCGTTTTATAGTATTCCATGCCTCAGTGGTCTCTTTTGCCAGTAAAGAACATACTTTACATACCTAGTATTACATTCAGATAATACCTAAACATGCGATCTTTTGTACAGAAGAAAGTCTGTCTCTTGCTGTGCAAACAACTACATCCGTGCAGTATAATATCCTGGGCATTGCCGTGAAAAGATTAGGCATTTCAGCTTCTCTTTGGAATCCCATGGTAGAAATCAAACCTTTCTTACAAAGATAGAATATTCTAAGAAGTTCATCAACTGCAAATCTTGAAAAAAACTTTAATTCATTTACTAAATTGTCCAAAAATTACAGCTGTGAAATTTCAATCAAGCCCATATATTATCATGCCCCTTTGCTTTCTATTGTGCTCATTCTGTGCACATGCTTTAAGTATAATCAGCAAGAATTTGTGAGTATTGAGGTGATATAAAGTGAACCAGAGTTAATCTAATCCTTACGATTTGTACTGTAGCACTACAATAATGGCGACTGTCTTGCCTGGTGAATGATGTTTGGGGTCTGCATTCACTCTTCTGCTGCCTCTGTGTTAAGTGTTTATTATCACTATTGTTCACAATAATCTTCTCTGGTCTCCAATTTACTGGCTGCCTCAATCCTTGATAATAACATGGTTCATATCTCCAATCATTTATCTTCCTGTACAACACATTCAGTCCTGCTTGCTAGTCTGATTTTCAGCATTCTGCATCACTCATGTAAGCTTTGCTTGACAAGTGGTGCAAGAATTGGAAACGGAAAATAAGCATTTACTTCTATTAAAAGAAAAAAATATATTTTTCCCAGAATGCTGGTTACTACTCCATCGCCAAAGACTTAACATTCCTTGGAAGTCTCTATTTTTGACAGGTAGATGTAGAAGAGAAGCAAGGCATAAATTTGCGTATGATAAAAGTTCTGCTTGATTCAGTAAAGATTCAGTTTGCTGCACTATGAATGTATCCAAATAATCAGACCATGTCAAAATGGCTTGTTGGCATCCTTCTCGTAACATTCATGTATTCACAATCCCCGACTCATCCATAGGGTAAGTTCACTCAACCATTTTCTCTCTATCTGAGTGAAACGGTCCGATAACACCACGTTCACACGTTCAGTATTTGGTCATTATTTTACATCAGTATTTGTAAGCCAAAATCAGGAGTGGAACAATCAGAGGAAAAGTATAATAGAAACACGTCACCACTTCTGCATTTATCACCCACTCCTGGTTTTGGCTTACAAATACTGATGTAAAATACTGACCAAATACTGAACGTGTGAACGTGGTCTTAGGCTATGTGCCCACGTAGCAGATTTGATGCAGAGCGTTTTTACCTCTCTCTGGCAGAAATAAACGCATACAAATTTACATGCGTTTTTTCTGCCAGAGAGAAGCTTTTTTTCAGCGTTTTCGCATGCGTTTTTTCAAGCAGTTTTCTAAGCGATTTTAGCATCACTTGGAAAAGTGCTTGACAGGTTGGTCACACTATATAAATCCATGCAACCGGCATGGATTTATATAGTGTGACCAAGTAATAGTTAAAAAAAAGAATAAGAATGGTAAAAAATAAAAAAAAAGATTATACTCACCTTCCGGTGTCTTCTCGGTGTCATCTCTGCTGCGTCCGGTCTCTTGCAATGCTCGCGCTGTTGTGAAGGACCTGCAGTGACGTCATTGAGTCATGTGATGGGTCACATGACTCAGTGACGTCATGGCAGGTCCTTCACAACAGCACGAGCATTGCAAGAGACCGGACGGCGTGGACAAAACACTGGGAAGACATCGGAAGGTGAGTATAAACTTTATTTTTTATTTTAAATTCTTTTTTTTACAGATTCTATGGTACCCGAGTCTGGATGAGAGTCTTCTGTCCTCCAGACTTGGGTACCATCCGCACATTAGAACGCGCCAATTACGCAAGTACAGATGAAGTCTTGCGGAATTGGCGCGTTCTAATGCAAGTCAATGGCGGCGATTATGCTGCGTGTCCGCAAAATTAATGGACATGCTGCGTATTTTTGAGCGCAGCATAAACGCTGCGGAAAAATACGCAGCATGGGCATTGAAAGTGCGGATTTGCATTGGAGACCATGGGGGAAGGTTTACCAAGTGTTTCCCAAGCGTTTACACTGCGGAAATTCGGCAGCATAAACGCTTGAAAAATGCATCGTGGGCACACAGCCTCATTCTGATCAGACTCTGATTAGAGTTTAATCAGAGTTTGATCAGAGTGGCATCAGTTTTTCTCGGACGTGGAGAGAAAAAAAAAAGTTTCTCCATTCTTTCTGTCCATGAACATTGGACCACATTCGGATGTCATCCGAGCACGGTGCAATGTGTTTCATGGACCCATAGACATTGTAATATTTTCAACTGTTTCCTCGGAAATGGGCACAGCCTCATAGAATATCATGGGTATGAGTGCTATCTGTAGCACTCGTCCGAAAAAATTTGGTCGTGTGCACGAGCCCATACGCTCATTATGACTGATACAACTACCAAAGCTAGGTCATTATACAGTATACTCTTGACATGACCTGTCCACCCAAATTGTTTAGAATCCTAAATAAAAGACAATTATTAAAAGACGATTAAAACATTTGTATTGATTGTGCTTGTCTCTCTGATTATATCAAATGAAAGCTGAGCTTCACATAATTAGGCTCATATCATATAGGATTATTTTATAGATAATTTTCAATTTTTAAAGGGGTTTTCCCACAAACAAAGTTCATTTTAATTAATAGATCTTGGAATAATAATAACTTCCACAATTGGATGTGTTTAAAAAAAATGTTCCTGTGCTGAGATAATCTTATAAATGTGCCCCTGCTGTGTACTGTGTAATGGCTGTGTCTGACCGTGCAGGAACATGGTCTGATCATACTACATCTCCTGGGCAGGGGAGGAAGCAAAAGAGTATACAGATCTTACAGCAGGGGATCACAGCTGATTTTTTTCTTTGAGGTAAAACATTGCTTAAAAATAGGCAGTGAAATGTTTTGCCTCACACAAAAGAATTGGCTGAGATCCAATACTGTAATATATCTATACTCTTTTGCGTCCTCCCCTGCCCAGGAGATGTGGCATGATCAGACCATGTTCCTGCACTGTCAGACACAGCCATTACACAGTACACAGCAGGGGCACATTTATAAGATTATCTCAGCACAAGAACATTTTATTTAAACACATCCAATTGTGGAACTTATTATTATTCAAAGATCTATCGATTAAAATTAACTTTGTTCGTTGGAAAACCTCTTTAAGCTAATCTCATGGTAGTATAATGTATCTTTTTTCTATACCTGCCCTTTTTACAGAATTCAAAGATATCAGCTCCATTTGATACCATAATGAAACCTCATTTCTGCCGGCAAAAAGAAAGGCAAAGTAATAAAGAATTCACTATAAGGACTCATCAATGTTTTTTACAGTTGGCACTCGTATCTATGATATTCTATGGGCCTGTGCGCATGTCCACATGGTCCACAGAAAAAAAAATGGAGACCTGTCCAATTTTGATCCAAGTGTCAGATCAAAATCGGCAATACAAGTCTAGGGGTCCATGAAGAAAATCGGACCATACTCGAATGACAGAAGGAGAAGATGGAGAACCCTTTTTTTTCTCTCCACGTCCGAGAAAAACTGAAGCCACTCGGATCAAACTGTGATCAAAATCTGATCGGAATAATCGGACACTTTTTCTCGGATGTGGAAAAAATGGTTGTATGACTATACTGACTAGCCCAGGGGATGGGGATGACGGTGGTCGGCTCCCGGGCCCGTACCCTGGGGTTGCTCTTTAAAAAGGGGATAATAAGTTTCTTAGTTTTATAACAGTTCGTGATGCCACCTGTGGCTTCTGGTGACCATCACCAGCTCTGCGCAGTCCACTGAGGCCGATGATAAGGCAGCTCGATGGTATAGCTCCCCACAGGTGGAGCTAGGCCTCAGGGCAGCGGGGATACAAGGATGCAGGACAGGTGTGACCCAGCCGGGTCAGAGCAAGAACGGGGACGGACACGGTAGTCACTTCAGTACCTTTACTGGTGGAAATTCAGGCACGTCCCGGAGCACTCTAGGGTGAAAGGTGCATGTCAGGATCCTCCCCAATGAGCGGGAGTAGGGCCTCCTGTCTCTTTCCTCTGCGTAGTAAGTTTCTGACCTGCCTGGAGCTAGGCCTAACTTTGTCTCTGTCCTGAGCTGGCTGACCTTGTGGTAGGGCCTTTTCATGGAGTACACGCTCCTCAGCTTGCAGGGCCTATGTGTCTCCCGGCTCTGTTATGTATCAGCACTTTAGCGATCCTAGGACCTGTAGTTCTCCAGGGATTCCGGTTATGCCTTACTGGGTCATAGAGATCCCGGTAAGCTTCGGACCCGGTGTCCGGTAAATTCTTCGGGGTGAGGCAGTTAAGCTCCTCTGCCCCCTATGTACTAACTTTCCACTCGCCTTCGGCCTACTCGGGTCCTCACTAGGCTATACACACTAACGGCAGCTTGCCGCGCTTCACCGATCTTCTGGCGCCGGCACACCTAAAGCTCACTACTCTGAGCTACAACTGAGTCTAGACTGGCTTACCTCTGCAGACAGACTTCTGCAGGAAATGAACCGAGAACTCTGTCCCTCTCTGACTGTGAGCAGGAACCCTGTTCTGGCTAGACTGCCAACTGAAACTAGACTAAACTGCCTGGCTCCACCTTCCCTAT
This sequence comes from Phyllobates terribilis, assembly GCF_046119375.1. NCBI lineage: Eukaryota > Metazoa > Chordata > Amphibia > Anura > Dendrobatidae > Phyllobates > Phyllobates terribilis. Next base: position 105,224,575 of record NW_027362767.1, read on the forward strand.
TTATCTCCCTAACAGGCTCCCTCTGCTGGTCTGAGGTGGAAGGTGGAGATGTGTGAATGTTTATGAGGGCCTCTTGTGGAGGAATCCATCAATGCACTCTTCTAGGATCTGTGATACCAAGCGCAGCTGGGCGTCACAATACCTTAACATATGTCGATACAAAATGGGTACATTTTCTCTACACCTAGAAGAACAGTTACCCCTGATTATTATGTGGTTAGATTCTGTCCTACTGGTGTAAAGATCTGGTTTCCAATGGATCCATTAAGGCACCCTTGAAATTAATGTTATGGCAGTAAGTGGCCATCACAGATCAGGTAGAGACGAATGGCTAGCAGGTACATTTTGCACCTTGGCTATATACATAACTTAATCTTTAAAAGTTTACATGTAAATATTTTCTTTACTGTTAATAACCAGACCTATTCCAACTGAGGTTGCAATCACCATAATGTCTTATGAACACTACAGGGAGCCATTCCATGCTGTATAACACCTGTGATCTGCAGTGATACTGAAACATTAACACATTTCATACTGTTGTAGGATGCTCGTTTAACCAGTGTACATCATTAATTTATATTTTTTATATCCTCCTAACTCATTCTGCCCATTTTTGCTAAGTCTCTAACAATATCATTCCTTTATGTCAGAATTTACATGGATAATTATAGAGATCTTTGTAATTTGTCTACATGGCAGCCGCACACGTAGTCCCTGTGGCTCCTTGGCTCACAGGCGCGTGCCTCAATATGATGCCTCAGATTGCGCTGTATTGCTTATTACTCGGTAAGAGCTTGTAGATAATTGTAATACAGTTGTGTTGTATACCGCATCAAGGACAAATGGAGTCCTCTAGCTGCCTCTGCCTGACTTATTCCCAATTCTGCAGGAGACCTGACTATTCTGCAAAGATTAGGAGATCTATGCTTATTTGTATGTAGCTCTGCAATGTCCAAGAATTAAAGCAACAATTACTTAATTTTCATTTCTTTAACTCAGTTTAATTGTTGTACAATGTACAGAATAGGAGCTGTGCTGTTCAGCTTTGTTCAATGATTACATTCGGCCAACGCCAAGGCTAATGGCTGCTGATCGGTGGGGGTGCAGAATGTTGGACCAGTAGATATTGATAACCTAACTTGGTGATAGATCATCAATGCTATCATAGATGCTTGGACAACTCCTTTAAGACTCCCATACACATTAGAGATAAGTTAGTAAAATGGTGGCTCAGTGGCTGGGGTCCTGGGTTCAAAACCCACCAAGGACAACATCTGCAAGGAGTTTGTATGTTCTCCTTGTGTTTGTGTGGGTTTCCTCCGGGTTCTCCGGTTTCCTCCCACACAAAGATATACTGATGGGGAATCTAAATTGTGAGCCCCAATGGGGACAGTGCCCATAATGTCTGTAAAGCGCTGCGGAATTCATGGTGCTATATAAGTGAGTAAAATAAATAAATAAAACCCGCTAACTTTGGTGGCACTCACCATCTTATTTGTGAGGCCTCCCAACTCTCTGTCAAATAATATTGCTGAATTCCAAAGTCCCAACCATTTGTTCTCTCGGGATACAAGTTGCTGCTTTTTTTGCTCTGATAGCGGCTCACTCCCTCCTCCCATTGAAGTCACATACACACTCAGCATTATGTTACACAATGATGCAGATAGGCAAGTATTTGCACTGTATCTTGGAAAAGACCACTGCACACAGATAATGTGGGGGTCTGGGGTTACCAAGAAACAATCAAGTCTGCAACTTTGTAATTGTTTTTTTTTACTAACCGTATTCAGTGTCATTAATCTGGCAGGGGGGCTTTATGGCCATCTAGGCACCAATGCCCGATCTAAATCTGCAATGCCTTTAAGCACAACCTTAATTAAATTTTATCTAAAGAATAAATCTGTACCTTACATCATGTCATGTATTGATGACAATTCAGGGGTTTCCAATTAAAGACTGTGCAAATTGATTTGCAGGGCCCGGTCAAGCAGTCATGTAATTAATCTGTGGCAATCAGATGGCAGAGCTGAGAACCATCTCTTATGTATCAGCCTCCCCAGCTTCTCTTTTGATTAGCCATCCTGGCACAACGTTGTGGGCTTGGTCTGAAGCATATGTGTCATCGGGCAGAACCGGCTAATCTAAACAAGAGTCGTGAATACCGTTAGTTAAGAGGAGGTTTTCAAGGCTCTCATCCAGGAACCAAAGATTACTCATGTGGCTGGTGGACCAGATCATGCGAATTGATTCACACAAACACTATTACAAATCGATACAAACTTATTGTTTTGGTGCCATAAAAAATATTTATCTATACAATAGCTCATGGGTGTGCATGGTGTATAAACAAACTAGTGCGAATTAATTCACCTGATCCATTAGCCGCATCGGTAATCTGTGACCACTAGACTGGAGAGGTGCCTCTTACGTGATGGCATCCGCGGCTCTTATTTTGATTAGCTGGCCGGGCGGTATGTCACTTGTATGTCGTGGTGCAATGGTGTTGTCGAGTAAGTCCGGGCAATCAAATAAAGAGCAGCGGATGGCGACAGTTAAAGGGGTTATCCTGGACTTTGTTAAAATAAAAATGTGTCTAAGGTTAAGTGCACACATAGCGTTTTTGTAGCGTTTTTGTGGCTGCGAAAACTCTTGTAAAACAATCTGCCATGCAAAGCAATGTGAATTCGGATGTGCTGTGCACATGATGCGCTAATTTGCGCGCCGAATTCGCATTGCGTTGCAAAACGCAGCATGACCATTTATACCGCGATTACACTGCAAATTCGCGGCCATTGAGGAACACTGAAACGCAGCAAACCCGCAGGTATATGTGGATTTGCTGCATTTCAATTAAATTCAATGGCCCCAAATTTGCAGCGTAATCGCGGTGCGTGTGGAACCCGGGATGAAGAGGAGACTACAACTCCTCTTCATCCCGGCTACCACGCGGTGAAAAAAAGAAATAAAAAAGTTAAAAATAAACAAAACCTGTATATTCACCTCTCTGGTCTGTTCCTGGCCACATCCTCTCTCCTTGGCGTCCCGTGGTGTACTGTCAGGACCTGCGGTGACATTATTTAGTCACACGACCGCTGACATCAACGGTCACGTGACACAAGGAGAGTGGATGCCACCAGAGCAGAATGGAGAGGTGAGTATACAGGTTTTTTTTTATTTTTAACTCTCTTTTTTTTTTTACTATAGATGCTGCATTTAAAGCATCAGTTGTTCACATATTATAAATCCATGCCAGTTGCATAGATTTATATTGTGTGACCTGTTAGGCGCCAGGCAGTTGCTGGATCTGAAATGGGTTCAGAATTTTCAGTGGATTCTGTGGTCTCCCATTCTGGTCCAGCCACAGCTGATGCTGCACAGCATTGCCGTCGGTCCCAACGCTTAGCTAGTGCACGAGATGCACAAGTTGTATCTTGGGTGTTTGTGCCTAGCAGTATGAAGTATAGGTTGCGGAGGGAGTCAGGGCTCCGTCAGCCTAAGTCCAAGATGCATCGCACTGAGCATGCCCGTGACATGGCGGATCGTGATTGGTGGTTCGGGAGCCAGCTGATCCGGTGACCTGGCACCTCCTGATTGATCACGGGTGACGTCACCAATGGTGCGATGGTGGGCAGGGCTTAATCTTTAAAAGGCCCGCCCACAAACATGGCGGCGCGCTCTGATCTTTGAGCTGTAGTGGTGTGGTGTGTGCGCTTGGGCGTTTGAGCTACCCGTGAGCTGTAGTGGAAATAGGCAGGTCTAGTGGAAATAGGTAGGTTAGTGGAAATAGGCAGGTAGCTTCACCCGGCCGTCTGGCTCTGACAAGGGGGTCGCCATACACCCCGAGCCGTCTGCAGACGCCGTATTCCGGGTACCGCCTGTGAGCCACGTGGACCGAGTCTCCTCCGTCTGGGAGCACGCCGCCTGAGAGCACGTATACCCAGCGGGTATCACACCCGCACCCTAGCGCCTACTGCGTAGCCCCTGTGTAGTTAACAGGGCTACAGCTACTTCCCCGGTCGCACATCTCCCGTGCAGTTAACGGAGATAGAGCGAACCGCTATACCCATTCCTGTGTGCTGTAACACGGAAGGGTTTCCATTTAAGTTGGTTGTTTTCTTTCTCACCCGGAAGGTGTTTGGCCGCAGTCCACCAGGCTGCATTGCGGACCCCGGGGTCGGTTGATTTCCATTATAATAAAGTTTGTTTGCAACCGTCCCCATAACAGCGACCAACTTGTCAAGCACTTTTCCAAGGGATGCTCAAAATCGCTTGGAAAACTGCATGAAAAAACGCATGTAAAAACGCTGAAAAAATGCTTCTCTCTGGCAGCAAAAAACGCATGTAAATCTGCATACGTTTTTTTCTGCAAGAGAGAGGCAAAAACGCTCTGCATCAAATCTGCTACGTGGGCACATAGCCTAAGAACTAACAGGCAGGTAGTTACGAACGGCCTGCTTATTTTATCCGGTGCTGATCTCCACCTGCACGGAACAGTCACAGACCGTTCCTGCCGGCGATTCAGTGGCTTCCGCTAATATTGTGTCAACAGAGCAGCGGCTTCTCAACCGCTCTGTGTTACTGACGGGGTGTAACTGCCAACATCATGCTGACTGACATCCAGCTCCCTTCCTAAATGCGGAAGGGTGGTTGTCAATCAACATGATGTTGGAAGTCATGTCCCTTTGACAGAGCAAAGGGAAAGAAGAAGAGTTGCTCTGTTGATATGGAGCAGCTGAATTGCCAGCAGAAGAGGTCGGTGACTGCTTTGCGCCTGCGTCGGGTACAGCAGGCTAACTGCCTGTTAGTTTTAGGCCCTTAGTAAAAAAAGGATATGAGGCAATTTTTACCACCATCCCTCTTACCATTTCTATCTGCAGTGCTCCAGGACCCTCCCTTTCTTTGGCCTGACTTGGGTAACACTTCAGGGGCATATGGTATGACTCCCTATTAAACTTGGATGCATTCTTATACTTTGGTGTCTAACATGTGACCCCTGTGTTTGCGTTCTATATGCACTGATTGCCATCATGGCCTACAAAATTTCGGGCCCATGTGTCCTGTTGCCCTGCAGACCCTGGTCTTTTCACTTCCTTTGTCTATATTTATGATGTTATTTAAAGATTTGTGAATGTTATTCCAATTATTAATAGAATTGTTTTCATACGCCAGTTATACTCTTGATCTTCCTTGTTCTCATATTTTATAAGTTGGCGTTTCTATGTGTAGGTACCCGGCCTACTTAGGACTGGGCATCTGGCACCTTTTGAATGTTATTATGTATTGGGCCATTTCTTTTTCATCTTCTCCATTGTGTCAGTCTGTGCAAATCAGAAAATCGAGTGCTATCTTATTTTTATTTTTTTGATGAACCCATTGACTTGCATGGCCCAGTACTATCCGATTTAAGGGTGCAAACTCTGCAATTTTTCCCTCGGACTGGCTCTGTCCAAGGAAAAAAATTGGACAAGTGCGTGGCCCCAGAGACTACCATTGGTCCGAAAGCGATCATTCACTAGGACCAAAAATGCTGTCGTCTACACGAGCCCTTAAGGACTAAATCAAACAGAAGTACAGCACCATATCATTTCCCTGTATGCTGCATCCATTCAGCCCTGACATTAATTGCTTCCTTACTCTTACTGTATCTGGGATAACGGCACTGGGCCGGAAATTGATCTAAACCAAAGATTTGGGTTATAGAGAAAGCAAAAAGTTGGTTGTGAAATCCGGGCTTGTGGGGCGGCTGTGCAGGTAGCAGTGCAGTGTCTGCCGCTCAACGCTTCTCCCACCGTTGCCATGGCAATCGTGCAGTCGCTGAAAGCTCTGGGCTCAGTATACGGAGATAAAATCACTATTTATGTGTCCGAAGATGCTTTATATAAAAAATAATGATCTGAAATCTATGGAAGCAGCGGCGGCGAGATCATCATCATTATTGTATGTTTATCACTAGCGGTGGCTCGATGCTTCCCCGTCATCCCCACCTCTGAACAGCATGATAAGACCTCATCATTTATAGAGAAGCGTGCAATTCTTACAATACACGCTGCGCTGTATTTCTATAAGACAAGCATTCTCTTCTCCATTGATACCGGAGAAGAAATTCCTAATCATCCCCATCAATTCTGCCACCTTATACAGATAAACGCATAGCTAGACATCGTCTCCTCCATCCGTCTCCTGCAAAGACCTCTCTTGTATTTCCCAACAAGATAACGTGTGGGTCTTAATGAAAGAAATTAAATGTCTGTTATTTTCATGCGCACTGATTAGGGTAATACTTTTTATGTATTAATTTATTGGGGGTTTTTTTTTAAGGCAAAATATTTTTTTTTCGGATTCAATTAGATTTTGCCAGCCGGAAATAGTATAATGCCATTTTATTAAGCTGTGTTTTAGCATCAGCACCATGCCAAAATGGAAACCATTTGTCTGCACCATCAAAGAAGCTTTATGTCCCTGATACTAAAGCGCTTTTAACAGTCGACAGGTTTTTCCTTACACCAGAGCGCCATCTTGTGTCCATGTGGTTGAATGCAATAGCCAGATCTGTGTGGCTGTTTTGCAGTATATGTCACACAAGCATCATTTGGGGATGTTTGTTGCAATTGTCTCTTTTTTTTTTTTAATTGACATTCATTTTAAGAAGTATTTAATTCTTTATTTAGTTGCATAGATTGAAAAGAGGCCTAGATCCATCAAGTTCAACCTTTCTCCACCATACATACTCTATCACTAGATTATATCATAACTAGTGATGAGCGAGCACTAAAATGCTCGGGTTGAGAAAATCGTAATGCTCGGGTGCTCGGTCCGAGCAACAAGCCTAATGTAAGTCTATGGGAAACTAGAGCATTTTTCTGGCGGCCCCTCCGGATGTCTGCAGGGGGCCTAAAAATTGCCCAAATCAATAAGAACAGTGCTGAAATGACATGGGAACAGCATGGGGAAGACCCCTGGAAACATCTCTGACTCCCAGGTCACTGCTAAGAATGATGTTGTCAGAGTATTAAGCCACTTTTACGGACTCACAATAAAACATACAAAATCAAAAACAAAATGGATTTTCCTGGAAAAAACGTTAAGAAACATCCTTTCCAGGGTAATGACTTGTATATAAGGTAAAATAAATAACCAAAAACAAAAATGCTCCTCCACACCTTGGGCTATATTCACACGTAGCATTTTTGTTGCATTTTTGCACTTTTGCATTGCTTTCAACAGTGAAAAATCCATTCACCAGTAAATGTAATTTTAATATTTTACTACCTTATCTGCCCATGTGATGTGAGACCTCATCAGACACATCCGGTTTTATTTAGGAAGGGACTCTGAAAGTCATAAAGCCTATTTTTACAGGGTCATCAGGCGGCCCTTACTATTGTTAGAGGACCATAAGCCGGCTATGCTTTGTTGCTCCCATTATAAAGGAACGGGTTTCCTATACTGTTATTGCATATGCAGTGACTGCAAGGGCTGCCAAAAATTTGGACGCACCCCAATACCACTTTGAATAGACGTAGAGGACCTCAGTAAAAAAAAAAGTGTTCCCATTATAAAGGAGTGGGTCTCCTCTACTGGTAATGCTCATGCACTAAGGGCATGGGCTGAAAAACATTTACCCCTGGGGGTATACATGAACATACTGTATAACATACAGAATGTTAGAGGTAGGCCTCTAAAAAAAATATTCCTACGGGCATCAAACACCCTTAAAAAAAAATTTGTGGTGTTGCATCACGGTCACCCTGATGATATGGTGGTGGAGGATGACGAGAAGGAGGAGGACAAGAGCAAATAGACAAAATCAGGAAGCGTATACCCATGTCTGGGTGTGAAGACGTGCATGAAAATAGACCAATCAAAAAAAAGCCTCTGGATTTGACTATGTTACGCTGCTATTATTCGGTGGTGTTGAGAAGTCTGGCCCAATCCAGCCTTTGTTCATTTTTATATGAGTCAGCCTGTCAGCATTTTCCATTGACAGGTGGATGCGCCTATCAGTTATAATGCCCCCGGCCGCACTAAAAACCCGCTCTGACAAAACGCTAGCGGCAGGGCAGGCCAGGACCTCCAAGGCATAGAGAGCCAGTTCATGCTACATGTCCAGCTTGGATACCCAATAGTTATAAGGCACAGAGGATGTTTGTACGGTTGGCATCAGCATCTTCCAAAACGTTTCCCGCCTTGTCAGAGTACCCCGTGCATCAGGGCCTCTGCTCTGGGAGGGTCTGAGAAAACTGTCCCACACTTTTGACAGTGTTCCCCTGCCTCTGCTGCATCGTATTTGTGTCTCCCTCGCCTGTACTCCTTGGTTGTCCAAGGAACTGTGACCTCTGCCACCAGCATTTTCAGACGGGAATTTTTTTAATAATTCCTCAACAAGGGCCTTCTGGTACTGCAACATTTTACTAGACCTCTCCGCCATGGGAAGGAGAGCTAGAAAGTTCTCCTTCTAGCTTGGGTCTAGAAGTGTGACCAACCAGTAATTACTTTTTGGCAAAATGCATACAACGCGAGGGTCATGGGAAAGGCAGAGGAACATAGTCAGCCATTTGTGCCAGACTGCGAACAACCAAGTGTTCCCTGTCCTGACCCAGAGGTCCATGCTCTCCTACTCATCTTCTTCCTACTCGTTCTCTCTTTCCTCTGGACATCCACTTTGAACAGATGGTATGACAGTTGGGTGGGTAGTACCGTCTGTAACGCAGGAAAACAGCTTCTGTTCCTCCTCCTCTTCCTCCTCGTCATTATTACTCAATCCTTGTTGGGATGAGATGAGGCTGGGCTGTGTGGCATCACCCTGTATGGTTCCTTTCTCCATCTCATTGTGCTGCACCTGCAATGCCTCCTCTTTAATTGTGAGCAGCGAGCATTTCACTACACAGAGAAGAGAGATGGTGACGCTAATTAAGCTGTCTTTGCCGCTCACCATCTTGGTGGAGTCCTCAAAGTTATGGAGGACAGCACAGATGTCTGACATCCATGCCTACTCATCAGCTCTTATGTGCTGACCTGAATAACGACGGACGTGTTGAAGTTGGTACTCAACAACTGCCCTCTGCTGCTCACAAATCCTTTCCAACACCTGCAACGTTGATTTACAACGTGTGGTCACATTGCACACCAGTCGGTGACCTGGAAGCTGCAAACGCTGCTGTAGCACAGCGAGGGCAGCACAAGCTTTAGGTGACTTTCGAAAATGGGCACACACATGGCGTATTTTGACAAGCAGTTCAGGCAGATCCGGGTAGGTTTTGAGAAACCACTGAACCACGAAGTTGAGCACATGGGCCAGGCATGGTACGTGTGCGAGCTCGACTAGCTTCAGAGTTGCTACCAGGTAGGAGGAAGGAGGATCAGGGTGAGGATATGTAGTCCAGACTCATGGCTACTGAGACTTGACCGTGTGGAAGGCAGGGTGGTGGTGGTTGTGGCAAAGTGACTGGAAGCATTTTCTGCTATCCAGCCAACAACCTTTTCACACTGCTCTGGCTTCAAGAGTGGTGTTCCACAGCCCCCTAGTAATTGGGACAGGAAGGTAGTTCAACATGATATGGGTGTGTGTTGTGCTCCCTCAGCAGGCACAGTTCCATCTTGCTCACGGCCTTGGCCTCTGCGTGCACAATCGCCATCACATCTGCTTCACCGTACCTTGCCATGCACCTTGACCACTTTAAATGGAGTGTAATATTTGGCCCGCTCCAAAAAATGTCACAATTAGTGTTGAGCATTCCGATACTGAAATATCGGGTATCGGCCGATATTCGCGGTATCGGAATTCCGATACTTAATTCCGATACTTTTGCAATATCGTATACCGGAATCGGAAGTTCCCATAATGCAATCAGCCAGTTTCATTTTATTCAGCCAATGAGGATCCTAAGAAGTGTGGGCACATCCTGTTAGGCATGTAGGCATCTTAACTAATGGCATGGCTGTGATTGGCTGCTGAAATGATGTCATGATGCACTATAAAAGCCGCCGCCGCCATTTTGAGCTCACTCTGCTGTGAATTCAGTTAGGGATAGGACGCTGTTGTTCTGAGGGACAGTTTTAGCTACCTATTTGGTCTATTCTGCTTTACCCAAGCTACTTTATAAATCGCTGTGCCTTGCAGCGCTAGTGCACAGTTCTCTGTGCTGTTCACCGCTTTCTGCAAGGTCTCTGTGTGTGAGTGCAGCTCACCCTGTAGTGTGTGCTTCAGCCACGTCTGGTTGTAGTGCACTCAGTGTGTGTCACTGCCTCATACATTGTCCTTTTTTGCCAATTCATAATTTTTCCTGATATCTCCTATTAGTGTGGTGATTCCATCCGTATTCAGCTAAATTGGTTCCAAACACACTATATAGGAGTAGATAGAGAATTTTTTTTTGTCTTGCAGCGCTAGTGCACAGTGCTCTGCATCTGTACTGTTCACCGCTGTCTGCAAGGTCTGTGTGTGTGAGTGCAGCTCACCCTGTAGTGTGTACTTCAGCCACGTCTTGTTGTAGTGCACTCAGTGTGTGTCACTGCCTCATACATTGTCCTTTTTTGCCAATTCATAATTTTTCCTGATTTCTCCTATTAGTGTGGTGGTTCCATCAGTATTCAGCTAAATTGGTTCCAAACACACTATATAGGAGTAGTTAGAGGAGCCTTTCTGCAGCATTGGGCCCTGCAGCCCCAGCCAGATTAGTATTAGCCTATTTTTTGTAGCCTCATCTATTGCATTGTAGGTTACATTCCTACATTGTAATAGCTACAAAAAGTTTGTGATACTATCGTTATTACATCTTTAGGCACATCCAGTGTCTTTTTGTGACAAAAAAAACCTAAATAAAGTTCACCAAACACTCCACTTTACAGTTGTGTAGGCCACATTAGCTCATATTAAAGTCTAGTCCACACTTTATAAAATTAGTGTTTCTTATACCTGTTAGCAGCTGTTCAGGAATAAGCACACTAAGCCCTTAGTACTTTTCTGCCTATCTTTATCAGTCTACCAAGATGAAGAAGGCAGGGAGTAAGGCATGTGGTCGTGGTCATGGTCGTGGGCGTGGGCGTGGAGTTTCTGCAGGGAGAGGACGTGAGGATTCTGTGCCTGCAGGGAGAGGACGTGGGGATTCTTTGCCTGCTGCGGGCACTAGTAACTCAGCATCCCCCAGTTTTACCAGGGAACAGTCCTTTATGCGCAGCTTTGTAGGAGCTAGCCGTACCCCACTGCTGCGGGAGGACCAAATTGAAGCCGTTGTCGGATGGATGGCAGCTAATGCATCGACTTCAATTAGTTCCAGATCCTCTCAGGTCCTGAGCACTGAAGAGCACCCATCTGTCTCTTCACCACCTGCCAAATTGCCCAGGCAGTCAGAGAGCCCTGGACAGGAGCCATCTCTACTTCTGTTATCTGAATCTCTTGGCTTTGAAAGAGGGGGCCAGCCAAGCAGAATTCGAGAATTTGAAGAAGAGGTAGTATGCAGTGATGCGCAACCGTTTTGTCTCTCTGAATCTGAAGAGGCGGGTGGGCCAGTGCCTATGGTCAGTAACACACCTCAGTACGCATCTGATGATGAGACTCAGGTGCCACTTTCTGGTGCGTACTGTGCTGTCGAGACTACCCAGGAGAAGCAGTTGTTTGAAGAGGGTGGTGTAGATGATGAGGTCCTTGACCCATCATGGCGTGAGGGACAGGAAGGTGGTGGGAGCAGCTCTGAGGAAGAGATTCCCCGAACAGCACAAAAAGGAGGGAGAGGGAGGGGGCAGACTTGGTTGCCTGTAGCCTCCACTTCGGCACCCATTAGGAGCATGGCTCTTCCAAAATCCAAAGCGGGCGCTCCCAAGACTTGCAGTGCCTGGTCCTTTTTTGACACAGTTGCAGATGACATTTGCTTTGTCAAATGCAAGCTGTGTAATCAGAAGGTGAAAAGAGGGAAAAGGGTCAGCAACCTCAATACCACAAATATGTGGAAACATGTGCGGACCAAGCACGTGGTGGAGTTACAAAAACACACTGAAGACCTAGGCCAACCTACAGCGCCACCTACCACCTCTTCAGCTCGTGTTGTAGCCTCTTCCTCCAGCTCACACACAGCTGGTTCGGCTTCCTCACAGGATTGCCATGGAAGAATCTCTGGCACTGTTGTACAGAGACACCGTGTAATTCCACCCACAGCACCACTTTCCCAGTCATCCTCACACTCCCAGGCCAGTCTACAGCCATCGTTAGCACAGGCATGGGAGAAAAGGCGCCCATACTCGGCAAACCACCCCCGAGCACAGGCTCTGAATGCTGGCATTGCTAAACTACTGGCCCTTGAAATGCTATCATTCAGGCTGGTGGAGACTGACACCTTCTGTAACTTTATGGCATTGGCAGTCCCACAATACAACGTGCCCAGCCGCTTTTATTTCAGCAGGCAAGTCGTCCCTGCCCTGCAACATCATGTGGAGGGAAAAATTAAACAAGCGCTACAAAACGCCGTCAGTAGCAAGGTCCACCTAACCACCGCCATGCGTGGACCAGTAAGCATGGATAATACCTTTCCCTCACTGCCCATTGGGTAAATGTTGTGGAGCCGGGTACAGATCTTGAGAGTGGCGCTGTACGTGTTCTGCCAACTCCAAGGATTGCAGGAATCCAGTCTGTACACATTGACTCCTCCTCATACTCCAGTTCCTCTGAATCAGCGCTGCAGGAGCCATCACGGTCTACCTCCACATCGACCCGTGAATGGTTACCTGTTATGATGACCGATATGAGCACAGCCGTGGCCAAACGTCAACAGGCCGTATTAAAATGAATTTCTTTGGGGAATCGAAGCCACACAGCGCAGGAGCTCTGGAATGCCATCGAGCAGCAGAGCGACGTGTGGTTTGTGCCAGCGAATCTCCAGCCAGGCATGGTAGTGTGTGACAATGGCCGAAATCTGGTGGCAGCTCTGGGCCTAGGCAACCTCACTCACATCCCATGTCTGGCACATGTGCTCAACTTGGTCATGCAGAGTTTTTTGAGGGACTATCCGGATCTTGATGCACTGCTTCACAAGGTCCGCATAGAGTGCGCTCACTTGCAGCGTTCCAGCAACGCAAGATCTCGCATTGCAGCTCTGCAGCGCCGATTACGTCTTCCGGAACATCACATCATATGTGACCTACCCACCAGGTGGAATTCAACGTTACATACAGTACAGACCAAAAGTTTGGACACATCTTCTCATTTAAAGATTTTTCTGTATTTTCATGACTATGAAAATCGTACATTCACACTGAAGGCATCAAAACTATGAATTAACACATGTGGAATTATATACTTAACAAAAAAGTGTGAAACAACTGAAAATATGTCTTATATTCTAGGTTCTTCAAAGTAGCCACCTTTTGCTTTGATGACTGCTTTGCACATTTTTGGCATTCTCTTGATGAGCTTCAAGAGGTAGTCACCGGAAATGGTTTTCACTTCACAAGTGTGCCCTGTCAGGTTTAATAAGTGGGATTTCTTGCCTTATTAATGGGGTTGGGACCCTCAGTTGTGTTGTGCAGAAGTCTGGTGAATACACAGCTGATAGTCCTACTGAATAGACTGTTAGAATTTGTATTATGGCAAGAAAAAAGCAGCTAAGTAAAGAAAAACGAGTGGCCATCATGACTTTAAGAAATGAAGGTCAGTCAGTGCGAAAAATTGGGCAAACTTTGAAAGTGTCCCCAAGTGCAGTTGCAAAAACCATCAAGCGCTACAAAGAAACTGACTCACATAAGGACCGCCCCAGGAAAGGAAGACCAAGAGTCACCTCTGCTTCTGAGGATTAGTTTATCCGAGTCACCAGCCTCAGAAATCGCAGGTTAACAGCAGCTCAGATTAGAGACCAGGTCAATGCCACACAGAGTTCTAGCAGCAGACACATCTCTACAACAACTGTTAAGAGGAGACTTTGTGCAGCAGGCCTTCATGATAAAATAGCTGCTAGGAAACCACTGCTAAGGACAGGCAACAAGCAGAAGAGACTTGTTTGGGCTAAAGAACACAAGGAATGGACATTAAACCAGTGGAAATCTGTGCTTTGGTCTGATGAGTCCAAATTTGAGATCTTTGGTTTCAACCACCGTGTCTTTGTGCGACACAGAAAAGGTGAACGGATGGACTCTACATGCCTGGTTCCCACCGTGAAGCATGGAGGAGGAGGTGTGATGGTGTGGGGGTGCTTTTCTGGTGACACTGTTTTGAATTTACTCAAAATTGAAGGCATACTGAACCAGCATCGCTACCACAGCATCTTGCAGCGGCATGCTATTCCATCCGGTTTGCGTTTAGTTGGACCATCGTTTATTTTTCAACAGGACAATGACCCCAAACACACCTCCAGGCTGTGTAAGGGCTATTTGACCAAGAAGGAGAGTGATGGGGTGTTACGCCAGATGACCTGGCCTCCACAGTCACCAGACCTGAACCCAATTGAGATGGTTTGGGGTGAGCTGGACCGCAGAGTGAAGGCAAAAGGGCCAACCAGTGCTAAGCATCTCTGGGAACTCCTTCAAGATTGTTGGAAGACCATTTCCGGTGACTACCTCTTGAAGCTCATCAAGAGAATGCCAAGAGTGTGCAAAGCAGTCATCAAAGCAAAAGGTGGCTACTCTGAAGAACCTAGAATATAAGATTTACTTTCAGTTGTTTCACACTTTTTTGTTAAGTATATAATTCCACATGTGTTAATTCATAGTTTTGATGCCTTCAGTGTGAATGTAAAATTTTCAAAGTCATGAAAATACAGAAAAATCTTTAAATGAGAAGGTGTGTCCAAACTTTTGGTCTGTACTGTATGTTGGAGAGGTTGTGTGAGCAGCTGGCAGCAGTAATGGAGTACCAGCTGCAGCAGGCGCAAACAAGTCGCAGTGCGCGCCGTTCACACTTCACCACCACTGAGTAGGCCTCTATGAAGGACATTTGCCACGTTTTGCGTGCCTTTGATTATTCCACGCGGATGGCGAGTGCAGATGATGCACTAGTCAGCATGACTATCCCCCTTATCTGCCTGCTTGAAAAAACACTGCAAGCACTAAGGGACGAGGTTTTGGAAGAGGTGGAGGATGAGGAGTCACAAATGCCATCTGCTTCTCTACAGTCTGCGCAACGTGGTTCCTCACAAAGGCCTAGGCAGGGGACACTTTGTGAGGAGGATGAGGAGGAGTCAATGGATGAGGAAGACATCTGTCCAGAGGAGGGAGGTACACAATGCTCTAGTAGTCAGTACCTAGAGCGAGGGTGGGGTGATGCAGAGCAGGCAGAGATCACGCCTCAAGCAGGGGACAGCGTTTCTTGGCCAGTTGGCAGTCTGCAGCACATGGTTGATTTCATGCTGCAGTGCCTGAGAAACGACCGCCGCATCGCCCACATTCTCAACTCGGCTGATTATTGGGTGTCCACCCTCCTAGATCCTCGCTACCGGGACAACTTACAAAGCCTCATAACACCGTTGAACCGGGAGCGTAAAATGCGGGAGTACCAAGACGCACTGGTGCATTCCATCATGTTCTCCATTCCAACCGAGAGCAGTGCTGCTAGTGCTTTACAAAGCAGCTCAGTGCGTCGAGGCAGTGGAGGAAGCTCTGCACAAAGAGGGAGCAGAAGCAGCGCCTCAGCACAAGGCAAGACCAGTATGGCCGAAATGTGGCAAAGTTTTGTGTCCCCGCCGCCACAAATGTCTACACCATCACAGACGACTCCAGTCAGCAGGAGGCAACGTTTCCGTCAGATGGTGACAGACTACATGTCTTGCCCTCTTAGACGGCTCTTCTCCATTCAAGTTTTGGGTCTGTAAGCTGGATACATGGCCAGAGCTTAGTCAGTATGCACTGGAGGTGCTAGCTTGCCCTGCTGCTAGTGTATTATCGGAACGCGTCTTTAGTGACGCAGGTGGTGTACTAACAGACCATCGCATGCGACTATCCTCCGATAACGTTGACCGGCTTACTTTTCTCAAAATGAACAAGGCCTGGATCTCTCATGAATTTGCCAGTCCTCTTCCAGAATAAATAATTGGTTGGCAACAGTATCCAGGTCTCCTGTTTTGTTCATGTTTCTACCACCTGAACTGTAATCCCTGAGCTCCAACACCGCCAGTTGGCGCTCGGAAGTGTCGTCTGCACAGTCAACACTTGCTGCCGTGTTATTGGGGTTCAGTAACGTCAGCTGTTCCCCTGCTGTGCGGACGGCAATTTCTCCTGCTCTGTCCACATTCTCACTACTACAGATTTTAAAGTTGCTCCAATTACACCTCTGGCTCCTCTGTTTTCAGTATTATCCCTGAGCTCCGACACCGCCAGTTGGCGCTCGGAAGTGCCGTCTGCACAGTCAACACTTGCTGCCGTGTTATTGGGGTTCAGTAATGTCAGCTGTTCCCCTGCTGTGCGGACAGCAATTTCTCCTGCTCAGTCCACATTCTCACTACTACAGATTTTAAACTTGCTCCAATTACACCTCTGGCTCCTCTGTTTTCAGTATTATCCCTGAGCTCCAACACCGCCAGTTGGCGCTCGGAAGTGCCGTCTGCACAGTCAACACTTGCTGCCGTGTTATTGGTGTTCAGTAATGTCAGCTGTTCCCCTGCTGTGCGGACAGCAATTTCTCCTGCTCAGTCCACATTCTCACTACTACAGATTTTAAACTTGCTCCAATTACACCTCTGGCTCCTTTGTTTTCAGTATTATCCCTGAGCTCCAACACCGCCAGTTGGCGCTCGGAAGTGCCGTCTGCACAGTCAACGCTTGCTCCAGTGTTACTGGGGTTCAGTAACGTCAGCTGTTCCCCTGCTGTGTGTCCGGCAAATTCTCCTGCTTTGTCCACATCCACTGTACTACTGATTTAAAACTTGCTCCAATTACACCTCTGGCTCCTCAGTTTTTAGTATTTACCCTGGGCTCCAACACCGCTAGTTGCTGCTCAGAAGTGCCGTCTGCACAGTCAACGCTTGCTCCAGTGTTATTGGGGTTCAGTAACGTCAGCTGTTCCCCAGCTGTGTGTCCGGCAAATTCTCCTGCTCTGTCCACATTCACACTACTACAGATTTTAAAGTTGCTCCAATTACGCCTCTGGCTCCAGTCTGTTTTTAGTATTTACCCTGGGTTCCAGCACCGCCAGCTGTTTCCCAGCAGTGTCTTTGGCACGGGTACTCCCTCCTGCCCAGCCTGGTTCCAGCACGCCAGCTGTTTCCGGGTAGTGTCAACGTCACTTTGCCTCCAATGCGTTGTCCTGTCGTGTTGCGGTCGGGTTAGCCGACTCTATGGTGCCTGCAGTTTAGGTGACTCCTATGTGGGCTGCGGGATCTGGCAATGAAGGCTGGTTCCATAGTACCAATAGGACAAGCACCCCCTGTAGGACTGTGGGTTTTGGTAACTGCGGCCGGCTCGCGGCCTTGAAACTTTTTTTTACATGGGTACCTTCTGCTACCCATCCGGGTTCCAGTACCGTCAGCTGGTTCTCGGCAGTGCCTTTGGATTAGGTGCCTCCTTCTCGGTATCCAAGTTCCACCAACGTCTGCTGGTCCTTGGTAGTGCTTTCTGGCACAGGTACCTCCTGCTTAGTAACCGAGTTCCAGTACCGTCAGCTGGTCTTCGGTAGTTCCATTTTCTCTTGTACCTTCTGCTACCCATCCGGGTTCCCGTACCATCAGCTGGTCCTCGGTCGTTCCATTTGCTCTTGAACCTTCTACTACCCATTCGGGTTCCAGTACCGTTAGCTGGTTCTCGGCAGTGCCTTTGGATTAGGTGCCTCCTTCTCGGTATCCAAGTTCTACCAACATCTGCTGATCCTTGGTAGTGCTTTCTGGCACAGGTACCTCCTGCTTAGTAACCGAGTTCCAGTACCGTCAGCTGGTCCTCGGTAGTTCCATTGCCTCTTGTACCTTCTGCTACCCATCCGGGTTCCCGTACCGTCAGCTGGTCCTCGGTAGTTCCTCAGCCGCCTTGTACCTTCTGCTACATTTCCAAGTTTAAGCTTTTTGAAATGGTTCTTGGTAATCACTCTGGATCTCCCTGACGAGGACTCTGAAGATGAGGACCCTGAAGACCAACCCGAAGAAGACGAGGACCCCGAAGACCACCCCGAAGAAGACGATGACCCCGAAGACGAGGACCCTGAAGACCAACCCGAAGAAGACGAGGACCCCGAAGACGACGACCCTGAAGACCAACCCGAAGAAGACGAGGACCCCGAAGACGAGGACCCCAAAGACGACGACCTTGAAGACGAGGACCCCGAAGACGAGGACCCTGAAGACCACCCCGAACAAGACCAAGAAGATGACCCTGAAGAAGTTGACCAAGAGGACAAAGAAGAGAAGACAACCACCAAGATACAGAAGAACAAGAGACAGAAAACCAAGAAGCAGAAGTACAAGAAGCTGCAGAACAAAAAGCGGAAGAACATTAAGCATAAGACTAAAAATCAGAGCAAAAGATAATATCTAAATTATAAGCAGAAGATGACTAAGCCGTGTATGGGGGTGAGTCCGTTCCTCCTAGTGGTGCCCCTGGAAAAGACCTGCTGCTGCAGGCCAAACTGAACGCGGACAAATCCTGTTGTAAATCTTTTGTGACGGGCAGAACGAAAGGTGTAATGTTCAAACTTTTATAGATAACAAATACAGGAATGCCTGTCACAAATAAGAATATGATGAATTAGAAGAAGATGAAGAAGATGAAGAAATAGAATATGAAGAAGAATAATAGTTGAATAAGAAGAATATGAAGAATGTAAAAAAAAAGAATAATACGAAGAAGGTGAAGAAGAAGTGGATGAAAAAGATGATGCTGAGGATGATGAAGGAGAAAGTGTGGGAGAAGTAAAAAAGAAGGTGAAGAGCATGGAAGTAGTGAAACATAAATATCTGACAAAATATAAAAATACTTAACATAGTCAATATTTCCGTAACTCAGAACGTCTTAAAAAAAATATTAATTCCTGCTATTCCATTTGATTGGGCTAAACCTCTATGCCTTTATTGTCTCCCCTACCTCCCCCAATACATTCTACATTATTCTTAGTTGTTTTCCTTCATGTAGAATTAACCTGCAAGGAAAGAAAGGGTTTATTTTCATTCCGATATTTCTGTCCCATTGACTTGCATTGGTTTCCGGTATCGGAATCGGCGATATCCGATACTTTTTGGGTATCGGTCCGATCCAATCCGATATTTCCCGATATCGGAAGGTATCGCTCAACACTAGTCACAATTATTACCGCAGTAATATGGGATCACGTCTGATGACCACGGTTTTAGAAAGTGGCCTTATATATGTGGTATTGGTCAGCAACCAATTTTGAATAGGATGAACAACACCCAAGTGGCAGACTTTAAATGAAGGGTAATATTTGGCACACTTCAAAAAATGTCACGATTATTACCGCAGTAATATGGGATTACGTCTGATGATGGAAAAGTTTCTCTGCTTCCATAATACAGCAATGTGAATAAAATCAAAAAAATCTGTCTGTATTCTGCTGACAAGCAAATGGAGCAGTAAAATGGTGTACTGTATTGCTTTTTAAGCAAATAATCAGGATTAAGAGCAAAAAAAAAGAGCCCTGATATCTAGGGCTATGGATATCTGTAACAGCAACAGTAGACAGAACGTGCAATGGACTCTATTGTGTTGTATACAGTGTCCACAAACTCTGCCTGCCTAACTCCTGCTATCACCAGTAATATATGCATCTTGATTAGTCCTTAGAAGGACTGTTAGTTTAGATGTGTATATATAGCTGTGGAATACCTGACTAAAACAACCACCAATTGTCTCCCTCACTCAGCAGCACCTCTCCCTACTCTGCCTGTTTCCGGGGTAGACTGTGACAAGCATAAGGTCACCAGGTCTTATATAGACCTGGTGACACCATGTGGCCAGCCAATGTCACGGGTGTGTCGCCACGAAGATCGTCACGATTACACAGCCTGACTTCTCGCAGCTGAGTTTTTGGTGCTTTGTGTTTTTCGGCAGTGAGGGAGTTAACTCTCTCTCTCTCTGTGCTAGACGAGGTCCAGCCTTGCCCAGCTGCAATCAATGTTGCTGTAGTGGGACTCCTTCAAATGCCTGCCGGTCTGTTAGGGAAGTGTCGGTGAAAGCATTTCATGCAGACTAACAGAGCGGATCGTGGTATTTGGAGTTTCAGAGTTAAGTGTATTTGGAGTGTTTTTTCCCTTCCTCGCTTTATCATTTATCTCCTTTCCCGTTGGTGTTCCCTCTGTTGTAGTTATGTAGTTTTTGTATGCAAGGTGGTTTTGGTTTTACCCTTGTACTGTCTCGTTCGTCTAAGTACTGAGTGTGGGCATATTATTACCTGTCCCCTTTTGTTGTGATCAGGGGTCCTTCTCAGGACTAGATTACTTAGGTGCAGGGATCCTCAGGAGGTAGGGGTTACGCTGGCGGCCTGGACCTCTGGACCTTTAACAGTACCTCCAGGTAGAGGGATTAGTCAGGGCCCCAGCTTAGGGTCAGCTTAGGCCCCCTACCTCCAGTACACAGAGACAGCGTGACATTTTCACCGACCACTTAGATTTTCTCCAGCTACCATGGATCCAGTAGCCGGTCTAGCTCGGCAGTTGCAGAGTTTGTCCATGGAGCTGGCGGACGTTAGGTCCAAGGTTTTGTATCCTCAGGAGCAAGCCGGACCAGAACCTAAAGTAGCTCTCCCTGACAGGTTCACTGGGGGGCGGGACAAGTTTTTTGTTTTCCGGGAGGCATGCAAGTTGTACTTTCGGCTGCGGCCTCGGTCATCGGGGAGTGAAGAACAAAGGGTGGGAATTGTCATCTCGCTCCTACAAGGGGACCCATAATCTTGGGCGTTCTCTCTTCCCCTGGGCTCCCCGGCTCTCCAGTCAGTGGATAGGTTTTTTGCTGCTCTGGGTCTTGTATATGATGACCCGGATCGGATCTCCCTTGCTGAATCTAAGTTACGTAGGATCCAGCAGGGAGATCGTCCGGCGGAGGAATTCTGTTCGGAGTTCCGTAGGTGGGCCACTGACACCCAGTGGAATGACCCGGCTCTTAGGAGCCAGTTTTGTCAAGGTTTATCCGACAAATTACAGGATGTGTTGGCACAGTATGACTCTCCCGCGTCACTGGAAGCCGCTATGGCCCTTGCTATTCGCATTGACAGACGGCTTCGGGAGAGGTGCGGGATAACTCCACCCCCTGTGATGACTCCACCTCCTACAAGGTCCCCTCATATGGTGGTTCCCCTGGTCAGTCCAGAGGAGCCTATGCAATTAGGAGGGACATCATTTCGGGGGAGGGGACCGGTGGTGCGCCATAAGACAGGAAGGTGTTTCTTCTGCGGGAGAAAGGGACATTTTATTGAGGGGTGTCCATCCCGTCCCTTGCAGAGTGAAGAGTCGTCGGAAAACTGTTGATCCCAGGTTGTGTGGTGGACGGCAATCTGGGAGTAGGTATTTCGTCCCTAGGTTCGTCTCAGTTTCTTGTTCCGGCGGAGGTGGTGGTGGGTACGAGAACTGAGAGGATATCTGTTCTTCTGGATAGTGGGGCCGGGGCTAATCTGGTGGACGCTCGGTTTGCCCGGGTTCAAGGTATGCGATTGAGTGAGTTGGCTAAACCCATCCCCATATTCTCGATCGATGCCAGGCCTCTCGGTCAGGGAAGTTTTTTGCAAGCTGTGCATAATGTAAAACTTCAAGTGGGGGCGATACATAAAGAACTGTTGTCTTGCTACGTGTTGGAGGGTCTTCCCACTCCTATAGTGTTGGGCCTTCCTTGGTTAACTAAGCATAACCCGGTTATTAATTGGCAATCCAGAGAGATAAGCCAATGGAGTAAATTCTGTAATAAAAACTGCATGAATACGGTCATCGGTGCGGTTACTCCTAGGGTCTTACCTCCATTTCTGGCGGACTTTGAGGATGTATTCTCGGAGAAAGGGTGTCAGGAACTACCTCCTCATCGCGAGTATGACTGTTCTGTAAAACTGCTCCCTCAGGCCAAGTTACCTAAAGCTAGGTTGTATAACCTTTCTGGTCCTGAGAGGCAGGCCATGAAGGATTATATTTCAGAAAGTCTGGCTAAGGGGCATATTAGACCTTCATCTTCACCGGTGGCTGCGGGGTTCTTCTTTGTTAAGAAGAAAGATGGAGGCCTACGCCCTTGCCTGGATTTCCGTGAACTTAATCGGATTACGGTCCGAGATCCGTATCCGCTCCCACTTATTCCCGATCTCTTTAATCAGATCGTGGGCGCCAAATGGTTCTCTAAGTTGGATCTCAGGGGGACGTACAATCTGATTAGGATGAAGGAGGGGGATGAGTGGAAGACGGCGTTTAACACTCCGGAGGGGCATTATGAGAACCTTGTCATGCCATTCGGTCTGACTAATGCCCCGGCGGTGTTCCAACACTTTGTTAATGACATTTTTCGCCGCCTGGTGGGACAGTTTGTTGTCATATATCTGGATGATATCTTAATTTACTCGCCGGATCTGGTGTCTCATCAGGAGCACGTTAGGCAGGTGTTACAGATCTTGCGGGATAATAAACTGTATGCCAAATGGGAAAAGTGTGTGTTCGCCGTACAGGAACTCCAGTTTTTAGGCTTCCTGGTTTCAGCGTCCGGTTTTCGTATGGACCCTGGGAAAGTGCGGGCAGTTCTTGAGTGGGATCGGCCAGAGAATCTTAAGGCACTACAACGTTTCCTGGGGTTTGCTAATTATTACCGGAAGTTCATTCGTAATTTCTCGTCCATGGTTAAGCCTCTCACAGACATGACTAAAAAGGGGACGGATTTTTCTAGGTGGTCTGACAAGGCTTGTCAAGCATTCTCCTCCTTGAAAAAATGTTTTGCCTCGGCACCCATACTCATTCAACCTGATGCGTCACAGCCATTCATTGTAGAGGTAGACGCTTCCAAGGTAGGGGTGGGAGCAGTATTGTCACAAGGTTCGTCCCCTGGTAAGTGGCATCCGTGCGCCTTTTTCTCTAAAAAATTGTCGTCCGCTGAGAGGAATTACGATGTCGGCAATAGGGAACTCTTGGCCATTAAGTTAGCTTTTGAGGAGTGGCGCCATTTTTTAGAGGGGGCAGTCCATCCGGTCACCGTCATCACCGATCACAAGAACCTGCTATATCTGGAGTCCGCGAAACGTCTGAATCCCAGACAAGCTAGGTGGTCATTGTTTTTTACCAGGTTTAATTTTGTCGTTACATATCGTCCTGGGTCAAAAAATGTAAAGGCGGATGCCTTATCTCGTAGTTTCCCTGGGGCCGGGAATACGGACGACCCGATTCCTATCCTTCAGGAGGGGGTGGTGGTTTCGGCAGTATGCTCTGAGCTTGAGGAGGAGGTATTGGAGGCTCAGGGGGACGCCCCTGTTGGACCTCCGGGGAGACTGTTTGTTCCAGATCAGTTGCGACAAAAGGTGATCGAGGCACACCATAACTCAGTTTTTGCAGGACACCCGGGGAGTAAAGCAACTGTGGATCTCCTCTCGCGTCGGTTTTGGTGGCCTAACTTACATAAGGAGGTGGTAACTTTTGTCGCGTCCTGTGGGGTTTGTGCGTGCTCTAAGACCTCACATACCCGTCCGTCTGGGGCCCTCTTACTGTTAGAACCTTGCTCTTAGGTTTTTTCCTTTGCTGGTCACATGACCTTGTTGGCCTATTATCCTGCTCCGCCCTTCTGGCTTTGCTGGACTTAATTGTATAACTACTTTCTCGCTAGTCTGTGCTCTGTATCTAACTCTGTTAGTTTGCTTGGTCTACGGACCTCAGTGTTCTATATATTTTGTTTGTTTGTCTGTCTGCTACTATTTCTGTTAGGAGGTGTCCCATTTTCCTCCCAGTCCTTAGTACTTGTAGGGATTCCTTCCCCACATCTATAGGTCTCCGTACAGACTAGCTTAGGACTTTAGCAGGTCTGATCGCAGGATCAGGTCCCCTGTTACATCGTAGGGATAAAGCTGAGTTCTATCGTAGGGACAGATCTCCTCTCTTTCCTTAGCTCTGGTAGCAGAACATAACACTTACCTTTGAAGATCCCGGAGCGTCCTTGGACTCATCTGTCTATGGACTTTATTACGGACCTCCCTCCGTCTTCGGGTAAAACGGTCATACTCGTTGTAGTGGACAGGTTCAGCAAGATGGCACATTTTATCGCTCTTCCTGCTCTTCCTAATGCTAAAACTCTTGCGCAGGTGTTCATTGGGGAGATTGTGAGGCTTCACGGGGTACCCTCCGAGGTGGTGTCAGATCGGGGGTCTCAGTTTGTGTCCAAATTCTGGAAGGCGTTTTGTACATGGCGGGGGATGCATTTATCATTCTCATCGGCTTTTCATCCTCAGACCAATGGTCAGACGGAACGTATGAACCAGAGCTTGGAGACATATCTCCGGTGTTTTGTGTCAGAGAACCAGGAGGACTGGGCTTCTTTCTTACCTCTGGCAGAGTTTGCTCTTAATAATAGGCAGAGCGAGTCCACTGGTAAGTCCCCGTTTTTTGGGGCATATGGTTTTCACCCCCAGTTTTGTACTTTCAGTAGGGGGGGCTCTTCGGGGGTTCCTGAGGAGGAACGATTTTCCTCATCACTCGCTTCAGTATGGAGAGGGGTGCTGAAGAATCTGAATACTATGGGGAACCGATACAAACGTATGGCTGATAGGAGGAGAGTGTGTGGTCCGGACCTAAGTGTGAACGATCGGGTATGGTTGTCTACCAGGAATATAAAACTTAAGGTTCCCTCCTGGAAACTGGGTCCCAGGTTCATCGGGCCGTACAGGATCAGTTCTATAATTAATCCGGTGGCATTCCGTCTTGACCTCCCCCCTACGTTTAAAATTCACAACGTGTTCCACAGATCATTGCTTAAGAGGTATGTGGCGCCGGTGGTACCGTCACCTTTACCTCCCCCTCCAGTGGTGGTCAATGGTAACTTGGAGTTCCAGGTATTGAGGGTCATCGATTCACGCTTTAATCGCCGATCCCTTCAGTACCTGGTTCATTGGAAGGGGTATGGTCCTGAGGAGAGGATGTGGGTTCCTGCGTCGGATATTAACGCAGACCGATTAGTTCGGGCCTTCCACACGACTCACCCGGATAAACCTGGCCCTGAGGGTGCGGAGGCCCCTCGTAGAAGGGGGGGTACTGTCACGAGTGTGTCGCCACGAAGATCGTCACTATTACACAGCCTGACTTCTCGCAGCTGAGTTTTTGGTGCTTTGTGTTTTTCGGCAGTGAGGGAGTTAACTCTCTCTCTCTCTGTGCTAGACAAGGTCCAGCCTCGCCCAGCTGCAATCAATGTTGCTGTAGTGGGACTCCTTCAAATGCCTGCCGGTCTGTTAGGGAAGTGTCGGTGAAAGCATTTCATGCAGACTAACAGAGCGGATCGTGGTATTTGGAGTTTCAGAGTTAAGTGTATTTGGAGTGTTTTTTCCCTTCCTCGCTTTATCATTTATCTCCTTTCCCGTTGGTGTTCCCTCTGTTGTAGTTGTGTAGTTTTTGTATGCAAGGTGGTTTTGCTTTTACCCTTGTACTGTCTCGTTCGTCTAAGTACTGAGTGTGGGCATATTATTACCTGTCCCCTTTTGTTGTGATCAGGGGTCCTTCTCAGGACTAGATTACTTAGGTGCAGGGATCCTCAGGAGGTAGGGGTTATGCTGGCGGCCTGGACCTCTGGACCTTTAACAGTACCTCCAGGTAGAGGGATTAGTCAGGGCCCCAGCTTAGGGTCAGCTTAGGCCCCCTTCCTCCAGTACACAGAGACAGCGTGACAGCCAATCACTGTAATGCCGCAACCAACATGGCTAAGGCATTACAGTGAGTGGCAGGCAATCGCTGCTTGTTAATTGTCTGTCTAAAGAGCGCCAAACATGTGGGGCGGGGACCCGATCTTTTTGCATGTATAGCGGCTAAAAACTCTGAGTCTGTTCCTTCAAATTTGTGCTTATGTCTCTTTAAACATGTGCTAGTGTTTCCTCCACCATATGTGAGAAATAAGTATTAACAGAGGCAAATCACAGTATGCATGGTAGAGATAGAAATAGTTACATATTGCATAATTGTCCAAAAACCCATGCACATATTTATTTCATTAACTTGAATTACAAAAGAAAATTGTCTGTTTTAAGTTCATAAAAGACCAGCAGAACAAGAGAAAAGGGACCAAACTTTACCATGGGATGACTGCAAGTATCAGCAAACATACTTACCTTGAGATGACCTGTTTTTTATTACAACAATCTTCTGAAATAAGAAATAATAATGGGATGATCCCAACCTGGCTTCTCTGAACGTCTCCATGGAGCCAGGTGACCAGATGGTCTCAACCTGGATTCTCCAAGCATATACATGGGGTCAGGTGACTGGAAGGTCCCAACCTGGCTACCCCAAACCTCTCCATTGGGCCAGGTGACCGGAAGGTCCAAGCTGGCAACCATAAACAACATATCCATGGGTTCCAGTTGACCGGAGGGTCCCAACGAGGTTACCCCAAACATCTCCATGCGGCCAGGTGACCGAAGGGTTCCACCCTGTCTTCCCCAAATGTCTCCATGGGTTCAGGTAACCAGAGGGTCACAATCCTGGCTTTCCCAAACTTATCCATGAGTTCAGTGATATTCAATGGAGCAGATGTGTGTTCTTCCAGCTGGGGCCGTGGTCCCCTAAGCTGACATCCTTTAGAAAGTGAAATCTGTGTCTCTCTTGATGGAGCCATGTTGTTTTGGCTGTTGTTCTGGCAAGTCACTCTGATTCTTCTTGCGAAATGATAGAAATCCCTTTTTATACCCACATCTGGTGCTCAGGTAATCATCCACAGGTCAGAGGGGAATGGGATGAGTTTAACTCTCATGGTCAATCAATATATTTAGCAAACCTCCATTATTTAACCGAAGAAAGAAACACATACATTTAAAAGTCAATAATTCAGACAATAGTCTATTATTCTGGGCCTATGGAATAATTAAGATTAAATGCTGTGTCGTCACAGAATATGTCAGCAGGTTTTTGCTACCTCATCTGAGAGCAGTATGATGTAGGCAAAGAGACCCTGATTCCAACAATGTATCACTTAGTTTACTGGGTACAGATGTACTGACAGAGTTTTAGATGTAGAATGCAGTAGAGCTGAGTAAGATAACCCCACCCTTACCATTGGTGACCCCTCCCACACAAGACTCTTTATGTACATAGTCTATTGACAGTGAGCTGTTTATCACAGGAGGGTGCGGAGTCGGACTACCAGTTGTGCACACATAAAACCTGGCAATGGTAATCTCCTAGTGATAAAACCTTCAGTATAAGTAAACAGCACACAGCCTGATAAGCGACACCACTCTGAATTCGGTGTTTTAACCCCTGCCTCATGCTATCCTCAGATTACATAGCAAAAACCTGCTGACAGCTTCCCTTTAATACAACCTTATTAACATAACAGAATCAATTAAATGGGTATGTGTTTTTTCAGGGGTATTGTCGTTTGAGGGAATAAGACCAGAGAACTACATATTTCTCCAACTACACTCACCAAGAAGAACTAAACCATCCTCCTGATTGTGATTGAATGCAATCTTTCAGCCAGAAATATATAGTTATTTTTCCTTTCCAACATGTGATATTGCACAGCGATTTCCCCATTGGTTCTAATAAATGACACCCCCATTTGTGTCGAATTGATTCAATCATCTCTATTGCTGGCTCCTCATTGACTACTTCAAACACGCTTTGAACACTGCTTTAAACTGGGATAACGTCCGAATCAAACCAGATGCATGTACTACGAATTTCACACCATCTGCAATGTAATCTCCAACCAATATAACAGGACATGCCAATCCACCAAACACATTGTTGACAACCAAATCCCTTTCCCCAAATGATCAGTTTTTGACCTTTGCACATAAACTCTTAAACAATTTTGCAGTAAAAGAACATCCACTTTAACCAAACCAACTACTCTATAAACACTAGGTGCAACCAATTTACTAATGCATAAGGTTGCAAAGGTGGCAAAGAATGCTAATGCAAATGCATCAAAAAGACAACTTTCATTCAGATCACCAAACAGAACTGGTAGCACTACTATAATACGCTTCAACAACACAAATGACTCAGGAAAATAGTTGTTCTTGGTTTGCTTTTTTCCTTGACACTACTTGCCGAACTACAAACTCTTTAGTGACATACTAAGTACCCCATAACATAAGCATGATTGCAATGCTTCATGCCAAATAAACTATTTTATACAACAGACACTACACTCCTTAAGAATACAGCTGAGACTTGTTTTCTAGCTTGAATCTTCAGGCAGCATGAATCAGACAATGGCTGCACTACTGCAGCCAGATAAGTTTTACTTTTAAAGGTTGTGGAGTTTCATACTAAACTTACTTTGAAAAGTTAGCCCAGGACTATTTGTCTCGGAGGACTAGCCTGAGGCTTGTCCTCACTCTGCTTCACTTTGCTCCGTTCCATTTTACTGACAGATTTCTCCCTATGTGTTTGCATGCAGAGAAACCTGTGATTGAAAGAGATCGGGATGGGGAGAAGATGGCCAGAGAATCTGATGATACATTCCCTTAATGTTGAACTGAACACACGTGGTAATAGTGTATGCAGTGTGAAATAAAATGTTATTCTTTGATTTGTTTGTTTTTTTATTTTATTTCGCCTCTTCGTTGCAGATATACAGTACAGACCAAAAGTTTGGACACACCTTCTCATTTAAAGATTTTTCTGTATTTTCATGACTTTGAAAATTGTACATTCACACTGAAGGCATCAAAACTATGAATTACCACATGTGGAATTATATACTTAACAAAAAAGTGTGAAACAACTGAAAATATGTCTTACATTCTAGGTTCTTCAAAGTAGCCACCTTTTGCTTTGATGACTGCTTTGCACACTCTTGGCATTCTCTTGATGAGCTTCAAGAGGTAGTCACCGGAAATGGTTTTCACTTCACAGGTGTGCCCTGTCAGGTTTAATAAGTGGGATTTCTTGCCTTATAAATAGGGTTGGGACCATCAGTTGTGTTGTGCAGAAGTCAAGTGGATACACAGCTGATAGTCCTACTGAATAGACTGTTAGAATTTGTATTATGGCAAGAAAAAAGCAGCTAAGTAAAGAAAAACGAGTGGCCATCATTACTTTAAGAAATGAAGGTCAGTCAGTGCAAAAAATTGAGAAAACTTTGAAAGTGTCCCCAAGTGCAGTTGCAAAAACCATCAAGCACTACAAAGAAACTGGCTCACATGAGGACCGCCCCAGGAAAGGAAGACCAAGAGTCACCTCTGCTTCTGAGGATAAGTTTATCCGAGTCACCAGCCTCAGAAATCGCAGGTTAACAGCAGCTCAGATTAGAGACCAGGTCAATGCCACACAGAGTTCTAGCAGCAGACACATGTCTACAGCAACTGTTAAGAGGAGACTTTGTGCAGCAGGCCTTCATGGTAAAATAGCTGCTAGGAAACCACTGCTAAGGACAGGCAACAAGCAGAAGAGACTTGTTTGGGCTAAAGAACACAAGGAATGGACATTAGACCAGTGGAAATCTGTGCTTTGGTCTGATGAGTCCAAATTTGAGATCTTTGGTTCCAACCACGTGTCTTTGTGCAACACAGAACAGGTGAACGGATGGACTCTACATGCCTGGTTCCCATCGTGAAGCATGGAGGAGGAAGTGTGATGGTGTGGGGGTGCTTTTCTGGTGACACTGTTGGGGATTTATTAAAAATTGAAGGCATACTGAACCAGCATGGCTACCACAGCATCTTGCAGCGGCATGCTATTCCATCCGGTTTGCGTTTAGTTGGACCATCATTTATTTTTCAACAGATCAATGACCCCAAACACACCTCCAGGCTGTGCAAGGGTTATTTGACCAAGGAGGAGAGTGATGGGGTGCTACGCCAGATGACCTGGCCTCCACAATCACCAGACCTGAACCCAATTGAGATGGTTTGGGGTGAGCTGGACCGCAGAGTGAAGGCAAAAGGGCCAACAAGTGCTAAGCATCTCTGGGAACTCCTTCAAGATTGTTGGAAGACCATTTCCGGTGACTACTAGAGATGAGCGGTGTTCGACTAGAACTGTTCGCCAATCTCAAATTCGAGCTGTTTTGGGCGGTGTTCGAGTTGTTCGACGAACCCGAACGATTTCCAAAAAATTCGGCTGTTCGAGGTTATGTTCGATAACTGTTCGTGCACCAAAAGCGTGTCCTGCATGTCTGGCGCTATTTAGAGCACCAATCATGCAGGGATTGTCTGCCACTCACTGTAATGCCACAGCCATGGTGGTTGTGGCATTACAGTGATTGCCCAAATCGATGGGAACAGTGCTCACAGTGAAACATAAAAAGCCGGCAATTCATCAGCGGCATACACCGGTACCCGACAATTTAGAACAGAAAGAATAGAGCTTCACACATAGATTAGATAGATAGAAACATGTCAGTCACATATATATGAAGTACAGTGACAGTGTTGATTACTGTACTTGTCATTTAGTATAAAGGATTTATTAAAAAAAATAATAGTGTTTTCATGCACTGTCTCTTTAAAAAAGCCGGCCGGCAATTCAGCATCTGTACCCGACAATTTAGAATAGAAGGAATAGAGAATCACACATAGATTAGATAGATAGAAACAGGTCAGTCACATATATATGAAGTACAGTGACAGTGTTGCTTACTGTACTTGTCATTTAGTGTAAAGGATTTATTAAAAAAAAATAATAGTGTTTTCATGCACCGTCTCTTTAAAAAAGCCGGCCGGCAATTCAGCATCTGTACCCGACAATTTAGAATAGAAGTAATAGAGAATCACACATAGATTAGATAGATAGAAACATGTCAGTCACATATATATGAAGTACAGTGACAGTGGTGATTACTGTACTTGTCATTTAGTGTTAAAATAAAGGATTTATTTAAAAAAAAATTGGCGTGGGGTTCCCCTTAATTTTAGTCTCTAGCGGAGGTTAAGCAGACTGCTGGGGCAGATGTTTGAAGCCTGGGAAGGGGGTAATACCCACGGAGCTTCCCAGGCTACTAATATCAGCCCCCAGCGGAATACCTAGCCTTTACTAGCTATTAAAATGGGGGACCCCCCAAAAAAATGACGTGGGGTCCCCCCTATTTTAATAGCTAGCAAAGGCTAGGCAGACAGCTGGGGGCTGATATTAATAGCCCAGGAAGGGTGCCATGAATATTGGCCCCCTCCCAGGCTAGAAACACCAGCCGTCAGCCTCCCCAGAAATGGCGCATCCTTAGAATGCGCCAATTCTGGCACTTAGCCTCGCTCTTCCCACTGCCCTGTAGCGGTGGCAGTGGGGTAATAGGGTTGGGGTTGATGTCAGCTTATAATGCCAGCTGACATCAAGCCCAGGTTAGTAATGGAGAGGCGTCTATAAGACACCCCCATTACTAACCCCATAGTCAAAGTTAAAAGAAAACACAAACACCCAGAATAAAGTCCTTTAATTGAAATAAAGACACATTCCTTTATTGTTCTAAATTAAACCATACTTACCGTCACGCCCATTCCAGCTGAAGCTAACGATCTCCTGCAATAAAAGAAAAATAATAAAGCAACCTCATCCTTACCTTTCCATGGTTCCCACGACAGCTTCAGCTCTGCTACATCGAGATAACAGGCTGGACCGCAGCAGAACGCCGCCATCCAGCCTGTCATCCCGCAGACACTGAGAAGCGCAGGCATTCTTGCGCTCTGCAGTGTCTGGCTGTGACGGCATCCAGATGAGCCGAGGTCATGTCCAATGAACTCGGCGCACCTCATGCACGTCACTGACAGCGTGGGAGAATTCTCCTGCACTCAGCACTTCAGCGTGAGAATTCTCCCACGCTGTCAGTGACGTACATGAGGTCAGCTGAGTTCATTGGACATGAATGAGCTCACCTCATGCACGTCACTGACAGCGTGGGAGAATTCTCACGCTGTAGCGCTGAGTGCAGGAGAATTTTCCCACGCTGTCAGTGACGTGCATGAGGTGAGCTGAGATCATTGGACATGAATGAGCTCACCTCATGCACGTCACTGACAGCGTGGGAAAATTCTCCTGCACTCAGCGCTTCAGCGTGAGAATTTTCCCACGCTGTCAGTGACGTGCATGAGGTGAGCTCATTCATGTCCAATGAACTCAGCTGACCTCATGTACGTCACTGACAGCGTGGGAGAATTCTCACGCTGAAGTGCTGAGTGCAGGAGAATTCTCCCACGCTGTCAGTGACGTGCATGAGGTGAGCCGAGTTCATTGGACATGAACTTGTCTCATCTTTATGCCGTCACAGCCAGACACTGCAGAGCGCAAGTAAGCCTGCGCTTCTCAGTGTCCGCGGGATGACAGGCTGGATGGCAGCTTTCTGCTGCGGTCCAGCCTGTCATCTCGATGTAGCAGAGCTGAAGCTGTCCTGGGAACCATGGAAAGGTAAGGATGATGTTGGTTTATTATTTTACTTTTATTGCAGAAGACATTGGCTTCAGCTGGAATGGGCGTGATGGTAAGTATGGTTTAATTTAGAACAATAAAGAATTGTGTGTTTATTTCAATTAAAGGACTTTATTCTGGGTGTTTGTGTTTTTTTAAATACTTTACTAGAAATTCATGGTGGTCATGTCTAATATTGGCGTGACCCCATCAATTTCGGGCTTAGGGCCAGCTGATAATGCCAAGCTGGCCTTAACCCCTTTATTACCCAGTGAGCCACCGCACCAGGGCCCTGGATGAGTTGGGTACAGCGCCAGAAGATGGCGCTTCTATGAACGCGCCATTTTCTGGGGCGGCTGCGGACTGCAATTTGCAGCGGGTGGGGCCCAGAAAGCTTGGGCCTCCCTGCGCTGCGGATTCCAGCTCCCAGCTGCCTAGTTGTACCTGGCTGGGCACAAAAATAGGGCGAAGCCCCACGCATTTTTTTTTTAAATTATTTCATGAAATTCATGGAATAATTAAGAAAAAAAGGGCTTCCCTATATTGTTGTGTCCAACCAGGTACAAATAGGCAGCTGGTGGTTGGGGGCTGCCCGTTCCTGCCTGCTGTACCTGGCTGGACACAAATATAGTGCGAAGCCCCACGTCAATTTTTTTTTAATTATTTCATGAAATAATTTTTTTAAAAAAGGGCTTCCCTATATTGTTGTGTCTGGCCAGGTACAAATAGGCAGCTGGTGGTTGGGGGCAGCCCGTTCCTGCCTGCTGTACCTGACTGGACACAAATATAGTGCGAAGCCCCACGTCAATTTTTTTTAAATTATTTCAGGAAATTCATGAAATAATGAAAAAAAAATTGATGTGGGGCTTCGCCCTATATTTGTGTCCAGTCAGGTACAGCAGGCAGGAACGGGCTGCTCCCAACCACCAGCTGCCTATTTGTACCTAGCCGGACACAACAATATAGGGAAGCCCTTTTTTTCTTAATTATTCCATGAATTTCATGAATCTAAAAAAAAAATGCGTGGAGCTACGCCCTATTTTTGTGTCCAGCCAGGTACAACTAGGCAGCTGGGGGCTGGAATCTGCAGCGCAGGGAGGCCCAAGCTTTCTGGGCCCCACCCGCTGCAAATTGCAGTCCGCAGCCGCCCCGGAAAATGGCGCGTTCATAGAAGCGCCATCTTCTGGCGCTGTACCCAACTCATCCAGGGCCCTGGTGCGGTGGCTCACTGGGTAATAAAGGGGTTAAGGCCAGCTTGGCATTATCAGCTGGCCCTAAGCCCGAAATTCATGGGGTCACGCCAGTATTAGACATGACCACCATGAATTTCTAGTAAAGTATTTAAAAAAAACACAACACCCAGAAAAAAGTTCTTTAATTGAAATAAACACACAATTCTTTATTGTTCTAAATTAAACCATACTTACCATCACGCCCATTCCAGCTGAAGCCAACGATCTCCTGCAATAAAAGAAAAATAATAAAGCAACATCATCCTTACCTTTCCATGGCTCCCACGACAGCTTCAGCTCTGCTACATCGAGATGACAGGCTGGACCGCAGCAGAACGCTGCCATCCAGCCTGTCATCCCGCAGACACTGAGAAGCGCAGGCTTGCTTGCGCTACTCAGTGTCTGGCTGTGACAGCATCCAGATGAGCCGAGGTCATGTCCAATGAACTCGGCGCACCTCTTGCACGTCACTGACAGCGTGGGAAAATTCTCACGCTGAAGCGCTGAGTGCAGGAGAATTTTCCCACGCTGTCAGTGACGTACATGAGGTGAGCCGAGTTCATTGTCGGCTCATCTGGATGCCGTCACAGTCAGACACTGAGGAGCGCAAGCATGCCTGCGCTTCTCAGTGTCCGCGGGATGACAGGCTGGATGGCAGCGTTCTGCTGCGGTCCAGCCTGTCATCTCGATGTAGCAGAGTAGGAGCTGTCCTGGGAACCATGGAAAGGTAAGGATGAGGTTGCTTTATTATTTTTCTTTTATTGCAGGAGATCGTTGGCTTCAGCTGGAATGGGCGTGATGGTAAGTATGGTTTAATTTAGAACAATAAAGAATTGTGTCTTTATTTCAACTAAAGGACTTTATTCTGGGTGTTTGTGTTTTTTTTTTAACTTTGACTATGGGGTTAGTAATGGGGGTGTCTTATAGACGCCTCTCCATTACTAACCTGGGCTTGATGTCAGCTGGCATTATAAGCTGACATCAACCCCAACCCTATTACCCCCTGCCACCGCACCAGGGCAGCGTGGAAGAGCGAGGCTAAGTGCCAGAATTGGCGCATCCTATGGATGCGCCATTTCTGGGGCGGCTGACGGCTGGTGTTTCTAGCCTGGGAGGGGGCCAATATTCATGGCTCCCTTCCTGGGCTATTAATATCAGCCCCCAGCTGTCTGCCTAGCCTTTGCTAGCTATTAAATTAGGGGGGACCCCACGTCATTTTTTTGGGGGGGTCCTCCATTTTAATAGCTAGTAAAGGCTAGGTATTCAGCTGGGGGCTGATATTAGTAGCCTGGGAAGCTCCGTGGGTATTACCCCCTTCCCAGGCTTCAAACATCTGCCCCAGCCGTCTGCTTAACCTCCGCTAGAGACTAAAATTACGGGGAATCCCACGCCAATTTTTTTTAATAATAAATCCTTTATTTTAATACTAAATGACAAGTACAGTAACCAACACTATCACTGTACTTATTATATATGTGACTGACATGTTTCTATCTATCTAATCTATGTGTGAAGCTCCATTCTGTCTGTTATAAATTGTCGGGTACAGATGCTGAATTGCCGGCCGGCTTTCTTAAAGAGACGGTGCATGAAAACACTATTATTTTTTTTGATAAATCATTTACACTAAATGACAATTACAGTAAGCAACACTGTCACTGTACTTCATATATATGTGACTGACATGTTTCTATCTATCTAATCTATGTGTGATTCTCTATTCCTTCTATTCTAAATTGTCG
Source organism: Phyllobates terribilis (assembly GCF_046119375.1). Taxonomy (NCBI): domain Eukaryota; kingdom Metazoa; phylum Chordata; class Amphibia; order Anura; family Dendrobatidae; genus Phyllobates; species Phyllobates terribilis. Next base: position 105,259,966 of record NW_027362767.1, read on the forward strand.
GGTACAGATGCTGAATTGCCGGCCGGCTTTCTTAAAGAGACGGTGCATGAAAACACTATTATTTTTTTTAATAAATCCTTTACACTAAATGACAAGTACAGTAAGCAACACTTTCACTGTACTTCATATATATGTGACTGACATGTTTCTATCTATCTAATCTATGTGTGAAGCTCTATTCTGTCTGTTATAAATTGTCGGGTACCACTGCTGAATTGCCGGCCGGCTTTTTTAAAGAGACGGTGCACGAAAACACTTTTATATTTTTTAATAAATCCTTTACACTAAATGACAAGTACAGTAAGCAACACTGTCACTGTACTTCATATATATGTGACTGACATGTTTCTATCTATCTAATCTATGTGTGATGCTCTATTCCTTCATGTCTAAATTGTCAGGTACCGGTGTATGCCGCTGCTGAATTGCCGGCCGGCTTTTTTAAAGAAAGCATCTTCTGAGCAGTTTGTCAGCTTTTGGACACCTTTGAAGGTGTTTTCTATGTGTTCCTATGTGTTTTTGTTTGCCTGCCATTGGTTTTAACGGTGTTCGACGGTGTTCTAAGGTGTTCAACGAACAGTTCGACGAACAGTTCCTCGAACATCCCGGTGTTCGACGAACCGAACCGAACCCGAACACTACGGGGGTGGCTCAACACTAGTGACTACCTCTTGAAGCTCATCAAGAGAATGCCAAGAGTGTGCAAAGCAGTCATCAAAGCAAAAGGTGGCTACTTTGAAGAACCTAGAATATAAGACATATTTTCAGTTGTTTCACACTTTTTTGTTAAGTATATAATTCCATATGTGTTAATTCATAGTTTTGATGCCTTCAGTGTGAATGTACAATTTTCAAAGTCATGAAAATACAGAAAAATCTTTAAATGAGAAGGTGTGTCCAAACTTTTGGTCTGTACTGTAGATATAGATATAGATATTAGCAGTCAAAGTATTTTGCACCAAATAAGTTAATTTTCATTCAGCTCAAGTGGGTGTTATCAGAGAGTTTTCACTGGGGATGTGTACTACTTCTTCCTGTATGATGCTGGCCAACCATTAGCTGGCAGCAACACATAGTAGAAAATGAACATGCTTTACAATAGCATAGAGAAAGTGAGACAGACCCATAATGTCAGACAACCTGATCACCTGATTTAACCTTGCGCATGATTAGAAAGTGCTGGGGGAAGAACACAAATGCCTAACACCTTTCAGATAAGGTCCCAGCAGTCCATGTGAGAGGAAGGGCAGTACAGCTATGTTTAGTTGTGTCACTTTACAAACTCTTCTATAATCTCTCCTCCTCTCATAGCATTGTCACCTCTGCTGTACTAACCCTCCCTAAACACTGCCTGTCTGGTTGTAAGAACTCACTGGCTTTATTCGCTTACTTTGTTTCTGTGATAATCCCACATGATTGGCTGTGCTGCACCATGGGATGTGATCGTTGCAAGACATTATGGGAAAGCCTGCTTTGCTGTGCCTGCCATTATTAGCTCGCTCTGTAACTTTTCAACATTGTGTGAAATGGCGCTGTGCTTTCTTCTTTTTTTTTTGCCGATTTGCACAAATCAAGTTGTAAACTTTTCGAATTTGAGGGGACCTGCAAAATTTAGTAAATATAACATGAATTTGATTAATCACAGATCAATTTGATCATCTCTACTTGCTAAAGCTCTGCCAATAGCCCACTTTCAACAAAGTCCACTCTACCATTAAACGTTTGAAGAAAAACCTGCCAAACTAGCAAATCACCCCTAAAAGGACGAGAAATCATCATAAATGGTCAGGTTTCTTAATGCTTGCACCTCCAGACACATATATCTTGAAAATACCTGACCCATGGGTTTGATCCTGTATGCAGAAACTAAAAGACCCAAAAACTGCAACTGACACAAAGTAACTTTTTTTTTTACCTATCAACTTGATCTATCACCTCAAAAACTAAAAAAGCTTTGGCTCAAACAATCTGAAAAGTAGAGATGATAAAATCTTTTGAAAGATGCCAGTTGCATAAATTTACTTCTGAAAAATGTAACTAGCCATGAATCTCAATACTAGAAAGCCTCTAATTTCTCCGAAAAGATGTATGTTTCACTCTGAGGTCTCATAGGGCGGTATCCAACCACTTTCAAGCTTTTTAAAGCAAACATAGCCATACTAATGTCTAATTGACCTTAATCTATATATCTTGCTGTGTGTGGTTAAATAGGCTGTTGGTTACCTTAATTTAGCATCCATTTCCCCTAGTCACACAGGAGGAAATGGATATTAAGTCATGGTAACCAGCAGCCTATTTAACCACACACAGCAATTTCAGACATTGCAGGCTACATATACTGGATAAACCGTCCAATAAATATTTATTTTTGTGGGAAAACAAATTGCTGTTGTTTTTACATAGACAGTGCAAACAGAAGAAGATGTGGCATTTTCACACAGTTTTATGCAAAAAAATATCAATTATCCTTGTTTGGGAATTATCAAGAAATTTGTACTTTTGATAATGTCATGCTTCTGAATACTAACCCTTGATTCTGTGTTCTGTGTTCGGCATCTCTTTCTCTTGAACCACAACAGATACACCTTTTCTTTGGGTGTTTTAGTTTTGTTATCTTTGTTTCGGTCCGTTTTGGGTAACAAGTATTTTTTCATTTACTATGCTTGTCCCTTCACCTTTCGAGTGCAGTATGAAATATCTTCCTCTACTGGTGTTTCCTGCTGGTGATAGCCTTTGTTGGATTCATTCATTTTGTTGTAGTTTGTGTTGGTTGCAGTAGTTTTTGTGTGTGATTCCTTTTATTCCTTAGGGAACTTCTACTCTAGCAATCCTAGGAGCTTCTAAGGACATTCAGGGGAAGCCACCATCGAGTAGGGAGGCCATACTTTATCTTAGTGAGCCAACCCCAGTGGTCAGGCAGGGACAGATGAGGGTCAGAGAAGGGTTTTTTCCTAGTCTGAACAGGGACTGTCACAGGTGTGTCAGACATAACAGACAGTTGCTCTGCATCTAGCTGCTGATGGTTTCTGCATTTGGCATAGCATATGCCTTCTTAATCCTTCTGACTTTTGGACCCAGCGGCAACCTCCCTCCTACTCTGATTGACATACCCTGGTCTGGGGGTTTATAAACTCTCAGTCTGCTTCAGGGAGTAGCCAGTGATATTCTTATTTTCCCTTGTGAAGGCTTGGAGCTATAGCAGTCGGCTAGCTTCCTCTCTGTTGCCCTTAGAGGACGTTTTGTGTTATCCCTCTGGTGTCTGCTCAATCTAAGTTTTCCCCCCCTTTGTTTGTCTCCCTTGTTGTCTCTAGTTTATAGTGGGGACTAACCAGTGCTCAACCCCCCCTCCCTAGATTGGGCCTAGCTATAGGGATATACAGGGCTTAGGTTTCCTGCTCAGCAATTGGTGTGGAACCAATATAGGGAGGGTAGGGTAGGCAGGGGGTTATTAGATCTGCCTAGGGGTCTCCACTCCCCCTTTTTCTAGTGTCTGGGCTTCCTTACTCTCATCCCTTCATGTTGCACATAGTGTTTCCCACACTGTGTGTGACAGTGACATGGTATTTGTCTTCCTGGTTTGGACGTTCCCCATGTGAATGTGGTTTGGCAATTATAACAGCTAATTTAAAAGGTGATAGTTTTTTCATAAGCCATCCAAAATTATCTATTTAATTAGGGAGACAAACCAGACATACTGTTTGAATGTGGAGAAGTTATTGTTTCTCAACTAGGATTGAAACATTATTTCTTTTTTAGAGGTCAAAAACTGGTTTGCGTAACACAAAATAATTCGGCAGTTACAAAGGTTGTTTTATCAATCCATGTAAAAATGATCCCCTTTAGTCCCGAGTCAAAAAAGGTATACTGTTTTGAATGTGAAACAGTTGTTTCTCAATGAGAAGTGAAAAATTATCCCTTTTTTGGGGTCCACAATTGGTTTGCTCATCAGGAGTGACAACACAGCATTTAATCTTAATTATGCCAGACGTAAATTCACTAAGCCCAGAAACATAACTAGAATTCATAAGTCTGGACGTTAACTCTTCTTGTAGGTTGAGTTGATATTTGTAACTTTATGAATTCCCCTTATATCAGCTCCTACAGTTTATTGTACTGTTATCTTTGCAAGACAGGGACACCGGGTCATTGAAAAATGATGTTTGCTAATATGTTGATTACACATTATACCAGGCCATGTAGTTTGTTGACTTGCATTGTTTGGGTATTTATAGTTTATCCTTCAACGTTTGCAAGTCAACATTGTGGGATGAGCTCTGGATATTCAAGCAATGCAAGTTAATATCATAATTCCTTCTCCTTGAACTGTGGATGATGGTTTGAAGGACAGTTGGAACAAAAACAGAGACCCCTTTATATAGTTCACAAGTGATTCTACAGGTTTTCAGCTTAGGGGACCACTGCCCAAGCTGGAAGAACACAAATCTGCTCCATTGACCATTGCTGAACCCTCAGAGACATCTTGAAGAAATCCAGGTTGGGACAATCAGATCACCTGGCCACACACTTCACTGCTATCGGTTGGTTTCCTAAGCTTGTTGTTACCTCCTCTCTGTCCGTGCCTGCCAAAAGCAGGGTGCCAATGGTGGAGGTAGTTGGCCCTGGATGCCCCAAAGTCGCAGCTGCTCTAATCCCGGCAAGTCAGCAGAAGGGTGACACTCTGTAATTTGCACCATTCTGAGTATTTGCTGGGACTGTTATATATGTTATTGTTTGCTGATGGCTCAATAAATTATTGCCACACTGTTTTACCCGCACCCTATGTTGCCTCAGTAGTATTCTGCCCACGGTAAAAGAGAGCAGGCATTTAGTGGGATGAGCCCTGGTCCATGAGGTCTTTCTAAAGACAGCAGGACCAAAGGATGAGAGCACCCACTGACCCCTGTGTCTCCACAGAAGGATTGGGCAATTACAAAGGTTTTTTATCAAGCTGTCTAAAAATTATCCCCTTTTTATGGAGACAAAACAAGGGTACTATTTTTAAAGTGAAAAGGGTATGGCTTGCTGTCACCAAGCCTTTTCCATAATTATTCTTACTTTGGGAGCTGCTTCATGTTTGTGTACTCTCAATTGAGTATATTTACCAGAATCAGTTTTAATGTCTAGCACTTTGAAACACATCATGGTAGAGAGTTAGGACATGGCAGTCAAAGAGATGTGTGGCAGTTTACTTTATCTTAACAAAAGTTAATTCATTATATGCCAAACACTTTGACTGTCAACATTAGTGTTGAGCGAATTTGTTCGGAAAATGTTCAAAAGTTTCAAATTTTGCACGAATATGGCACATTCGGATTCATGATCGCAAAAGCGTGCAAATTTTCTTAAAATCTGAAAAGTTCGATGAATTTGCGCAGGACCGCAAATACAGGGCAACCACAGTGTTTTGAACAGTTTTGTTAGCAAAGTGCAAGTGTGTGATGAATGATGACGTGCCGGGTGAGTGTGGGGGCTGTGGAGAGCTTACAACAGGTCAGATCAGCGGTGCACTGTTTTGTTTTTTTGTCTTTTTTTCCTGTGGGCGGTAACTTTAACTGAGGAAAGCGTGGCCAGCCAATCATAGCGCAGGAAGCATCTACACTGTCCAGACATAAGGGCTTCTGCAATTGGCTGCTGAAATCACATGGCCTCTCAATATAAAAAGCGGCCATGTTCCCTCAGCGCCATTATATCCATGTCACTGCTGGAGACAGACGCAGCTCAGTGTTCTCCTGTGTAATGAGAGATATTAGCTAGATAGATGGGCGCTTGTGTGGTAGTCAGACAGTGTAGATAATTCTTGGCCTGTGTACCTCTGCAACTGCTGGTGCAGCACATTTTTGGTGTTCTTGTGCAAGTACTGAGATTCTGACAGAAACAGAGGACCCATGCCATACAAAAGTGCTGTGCACCGCTGGTATAGAGCTCTATGTCTCAGTATACCTTGAATCTTTTTTTGCACTTGCTAAGTGCAGTGCACCTTTTAATTTAGTGGGGTTTAAATTGTGTGCACTAAAGCTTTTTTCAGTGTCAGACACTATTTTAGTGGAGTTGAACTTCAGGTGGTTTCAGAGTAAACAAATAAATTTTTTCTCTTGCCACGCCCAGTCCAAAAAATATTTTTTCCTATGCCAAAAGTCATACAGTGCTATAAGCCTGCTACTACGTCAGTGGGGGTCAAATTCAGCTTGTACGCACAGTCAAACCTATATATATTTTAGGCTGGCAGGCAGAGTCCACCAAAGGTTTTTACTGTGGCAAAGTTGATCAAGCCTGCTAAAAGGCAGATCCTATTTTAGTGGCGTTGAACTTGTCCTGGTTTCACAGTAAAAAATACAAAACTTCTCTTACTAGGCCCAGTCCAAAAATTATTTTTTCCTGTGCCAAAAGTCATACAGTGCTATAAGCCAGCTACTAAGTCAGTGGCAGTCAGCTGGACGCAGAGCTTATGCAGAGTAACCCAAAAATATTTTTTGCTCTGAGTAAAGTGATACAGCTGGCTAGATCTGAGTTTGAAATATTTTGGAGCATATATTCTATTTCATACTGGCCTCATCCACATTCAAAAAAAAAAATTCTTCTGCTTACAAAGAAATACAGCAGGGGACATCTCAGTTTGAAATTGTTTGGAGAATATCTTGTAGGTTTTATCGGCCTCATGCACATTAACAAAATTATTTTGTCTGTTAGTAACGTTATACAGCTGGCCATATCTTACCATGTCATTTAGTGTCGCTGAAATTCAGGTGTGTGCTGAGCTATTGCACAGGAAAAAAATGTATGTTTCTTTAGTTAATTGCGTGCCCCTACCACTGTATCTGACCAACATGAGTGGGAAAAAGAGAGGGCGTGGTGGAAGGGGAATAGGCTTGGTGTTCAAGGTGTACGTGGGGTATGTGGTAATGTTAGTGAAAGCACTAGTGAACCAACACAAACAGGTCCTATCCAAAGACAACTGACAACTTATATTAGTGGATGGCCTACTGCACTCCCTTCCTTTGGCAGCCACACAGTGATATGACTCATTGATAAGTCCCAGAAAGAGCAGGTGCTCCAGTGGATGGCAAGCTCTGCTTCCAGTGGCCTCTCCTCTTCTTCCTCCACTTAAATATCACACGCAGTACAGTCCACAGAGGTGGCACCCCAATTACCCATGCTTCCCCCTGCGTCACAACTGGCCAACTGCCCAACTGACTGTAGCGAACCACAGATGGGTGAGTCTGTAGAACTCTTCACCCATTCTACACCATGGGCATCAGAAGTGTACTCCAAACAGTCAGAGCCAAGGGGAGGGAAAGCATCTGCACCAATGCCCAAATTTTTTTTAGCTTGGATTCTGGGCAGGACAAAGTAGGGTCTTAGCAGGTTCCTGACTCTTGTCACCAGACGTTAACCGCAGGGGAGAGAGGAGATCCCGATGAAAGTCAGATACCTGAGGCTCATGCAGACTCTACTGTGCTGTCAGGGCAACAATAGGAGAGGGGTAACTCTGAGGGCGAGGACTGGGATAACACATTGGATGATGATGAGGTTGAAGATCCTACTAGGTGTGAACCCAGAGTCACGCAGCCGAGTAGATCTGAGGAGGTGGAGGAGGAAGATGAGGAGGTTACATTTCGCTCTATGGCGCAGACACGGAGTGGTGCAAGCATGATGAGCACTGCATCCTTAGCCGCAACCGTGGCTGTGGACAGCAGTGGTCACGGGTCTGCAGCTCGCAGGGGCAGCAAGGGTTGCCTAGCATGGGCCTTTTTTGTCACTGCAAAGGATGAGCCAACTCACATTATCTGCAAACTTTGCGATAAAAAGCTCAGTAGAGGGAAAAACTGCAATAATTTGACTACTACATGCATGAGCGTTCACATGCTCAAACAACATTCACAACATTCTTTACACTGAGAATCTTACCGCGATGAAATGCGGACCAGCACACCTCAACAACCATGAGCTGCCCCATCAAACGCATCCGCTGCTTCTTCCTCCTCCTCTGTTACTGTGCCAAGTATTGTCACGCAGGCCTCCAATCGCAGAAACTCAGGTTCTTTACCCGCTCCAGTCAGGCTGAGTGACAGCCCGTCAGCAGTAATGGAAGCGGACAATCCTGCTGTGTTTGTTTCACCGAGCACACTGCATGTTTCTCAATCCACCGTGACATCTGCATCTCACTCACGCTCCACCAGTTTCCGGTTCACCATACTCCGCCCTCTCTCAGCACCTTAGCCAGCCCTCTGTCCCGCAGTTGTGGTCACGTAAAAGATTGTTTCATCCTACACATGACAAAGTTGAGAGGTTGAACTCCACCATCTCCAATCTGTTGGCCACGGAAATGGTGGTCTTAGGCCCTATTTTTTAAAATGTAACCACTTCCGATTGAGTCTGCATCTCCTGGGTTGGCTGTAGTGGGACAGGTATGGGTCTGCGTTAAACTACTTGTAGTCTGATGACATTGATGCCACTTCGGTGGTGTTGAGCCCTCATTTAGGGTAATGTGAACACTCCTGGTTAGGTCTCCATCTCCAGGGTTGGATGTACTGGTGTGGGTCTTATTTACACTATTTCTACTATAGTGAAATTGATTAGACATTGCTAGTGTCTGCCACTAATTTTTTTAAATGTGGGTAATCCTGATTGGGTCTCCATCTATTGGGTTGGCTGTAGTGGAACCTTCCTGTTCTGCAGTAGTAATGAGCGAGCATGTTCGGGCGGAGGCTCGGGTCCCCTCCCTGCATGTTTGGTGCTCTTTAGTGTGCCAATCAACATGCAGGGATTACCTGCCACTCATTGTAATGCCGCAGCCATGTTGGTTGTGGCAGGGCCGGCGTCAGCACCCGGCGCACCCGGGCAAATGCCGGGGCCCTGAGCAGGCAGAGGGGCCCACTGGCGGTCGGGCACCCCGCTGGGCTATGGGCGGAGGAGAGCGGTGTCAGCGCCCGCCCTTCTCAGCCGCTTGCTCAGGGCCCCGGCAGGCGGATACTTACCTCTCCCTGTGCCTCCGCAGATCAGCTGTCTTCCTGCTCTGCGCTCCCTGTGATGTCTCAGGTCAGAGGGCGCGGTGACGTCTTTACACCGCGCCCTCCCCAGAGCCGTCACAGGGAGCGCTGAGCGGGAAGACGCCGACAACGCTGGAGTTCGGACCCGAGCAGCGGACAGCGGGCAGCAGGTAGCAGGTGAGGAGAAGGGAGGTGAGTATTTGATTTTTTTTTTTAATGTATGGAGGCATGGGGCAGTATAAAGAGAAGGGGGGGTGGCATCCTCCATGGAGCATTATAAAGAGAGGGGGGGTGACATCCTGCATGGGGCATTATCAAGAGAGGGGGGGACATCCTGCATGGGGCATTATAAAGAGGGGGGGTGACATCCTGCATGGGGCATTATAAGGTGGGGAACAGCCTGCATGGGGCATTATAAAGAGAGTGGGGACATCCTGCATGGGGCATTATAAAGAGGGGGGGGTGACATCCTGCATGGGGCATTATAAGGTGGGGAACAGCCTGCATGGGGCATTATAAAGGGCGGGGCAGCCTGCATAGTGCATTATATGGGGGGAACAGCCTGCATGGAGCATTATAAGGGCATGGGGCAGCCTGTATGGGGCATTATGTGGGGGGTAACAGCCTGCATGGAGCATTAAAAGGGGGGGCCTGTATGGGGCATTATGTGGGGGGTAACAGCCTGCATGGAGCATTATAAGGGGGGGACAGCCTGTATGGGGCATTATGTGGGGGGTAACAGCCTGCATGCAGCATTATATGGGGGCCAGTATCCTGTATGGAGCGTTATAAGGGGACCGGTATCCTGTATGGAGCGTTATAAGGGGACCGGTATCCTGTATGGAACGTTATATGGGGGCCAGTATCCAGTATGGAGTTTTATAAGGGGACCAGTATCCTGTATGGAGCATTATATGGGGGACAGTATCCTGTATGGAGCTTTATAAGGGGACCAGTATCCTGTATCGAGCGTTATATGGGGGCCAGTATTCTGTATGGAGCCTTATATGGGGGCCAGTATTCCGTATGGAGCCTTATATGGAGGCCAGTATTCCGTATGGAGCCTTATATGAAGGCCAGTATTCCGTATGGAGCCTTATATGGGGGCCAGTATTCCGTATGGGGCCTTATATGGGGGCCAGTATTCCGTATGGAGCCTTATATGGGGGCCAGTATTCCGTATGGAGCCTTATATGGGGGCCAGTATTCCGTATGGAGCCTTATATGGGGGCCAGTATTCCGTATGGAGCCTTATATGGGTGCCAGTATTCCGTATGGAGCCTTATATGGGGGCCAGTATTCCGCATGGAGCCTTATATGGGGGCCAGTATTCCGCATGGAGCCTTATATGGGGGTCAGTATTCCGCATGGAGCCTTATATGGGGGCCAGTATTCCGTATGGGGCCTTATATGGGGGCCAGTATTCCTTATGGGGCCTTATATGGGGGCCAGTATTCCGTATGGGGCCTTATATGGGGGCCAGTATTCCGTATGAAGCGTTATATGGGGGCCAGTATTCCGTATGGAGCCTTATATGGGGGCCAGTATTCTGTGTGGAGCGATTCACCGGTTTCTGAGCTATTGTGGAATTTACAATAGATATCACTCGTGTAATGTAAGAAGTGAAATCTTTGCATTGTACTATATATATATATATTTACAGTGCCTACAAGTAGTATTCAACCCCCTGCAGATTTAGCTGGTTTGATAAGATGCAAATAAGTTAGAGCCTTCAAACTGCAAACGAGAGTAGGTTTTATGAACAGAAGCATAAATCTTACAAACCAAAAAGTTATGTTGCTCAGTTGAATTTTATTAAATTTTAAACATAAAAGTGTGGGTCAATTATTATACAACCCCTATGTTTAATATTTTGTGGAATAACCCTTGTTTGCAATTACAGCTAATAATCGTCTTTTATAAGACCTGATCAGGCCGGCACAGGTCTGTGGAGTTATCTTGGCCCACTCCTCCATGCAGATCTTCTCCAAGTTATCTAGGTTCTTTGGGTGTCTCATGTGGACTTTATTCTTGAGCTCCTTCCACAAGTTTTCAATTGGGTTAAGGTCAGGAGACTGACTAGGCCACTCCAACACCTTGACCTTTTCCCTCTTGAACCAGGCCTTGGTTTTCTTGGCTGTGTGCTTTGGGTCGTTGTCTTGTTGGAAGATGAAATTACGACCCATCTTAAGATCCTTGATGGAGGAGCGGAGGTTCTTGGCCAAAATCTCCAGGTAGGCCGTGCTATCCATCTTCTCATGGATGCGGACCAGATGGCCAGGCCCCTTGGCAGAGAAACAGCCCCACAGCATGATGCTGCCACCACCATGCTTGACTGTAGGGATGGTATTCTTGGGGTCGTATGCAGTGCCATCCAGTCTCCAAACGTCACGTGTGTGGTTGGCACCAAAGATCTCGATCTTGGTCTCATCAGACCATAGAACCTTGAACCAGTCTGTCTCTGAGTCCTCCAAGTGATCATGAGCAAACTGTAGACGAGCCTTGACATGATGCTTTGAAAGTAAAGGTACCTTACGGGCTCGTCTGGAACGGAGACCATTGCGGTGGAGTACGTTACTTATGGTATTGACTGAAACCAATGTCCCCACTGCCATGAGATCTTCCCGGAGCTCCTTCCTTGTTGTCCTTGGGTTAGCCTTGACTCTTCGGACAAGCCTGGCCTCGGCACGGGAGGACACTTTCAAAGGCTGTCCTGGCCGTGGAAGGCTAACAGTAGCTCCATAAGCCTTCCACTTACGGATGATGCTCCCAACAGTGGAGACAGGTAGGCCCAACTCCTTGGAAAGGGTTTTGTACCCCTTGCCAGCCTTGTGACCCTCCACGATCTTGTCTCTGATGGCCTTGGAATGCTCCTTTGTCTTTCCCATGTTGACCATGTCTGAGTGCTGTTCACAAGTTTGGGGAGGGTCTTAAATAGTCAAAAAAGGCTGGCAAAAGAGATCTTTAATCCACACATGTGAAGCTCATTATTCTTGGTGCCTGAACTACTTCTTAATACTTTAGGGGGACCAAACAGAATTCTTGTGGTTTGAGGGGTTGAATAATAAATGACACTCTGAATTAACTTTTAACGTTTTAAAAAAAAAAAATAAAAATATTTGCTGCAGTGCATTTCCCACTTCCAGGCTGATCTACAGTACAAATGTCACAATGCCAATTTCATTCCACACGTGTCAACCAGCTAAATCTGCAGGGGGTTGAATACTACTTGTAGGCACTGTGTATATATATATATATATATATATTTCTCCGCCGTATCTCTGCATCATGAATCGTGGTATGTGTTAAAGGGGCCCACTGAGACTCTTTCGCCCGGGGCCCAGAAAAACCTGGAGCCGGCCCTGGGTTGTGGCATTACAGTGATTGGCTGGCCGCACAGCGTCATCAGGTCTATATCAGACCTGGCGCCGCTGTGCTTGTCTGTCTACTCTGCAATCAGGTAGTGTAGGGAGAGGTGCTGCTGAGCTAGGGAGATATTTGGTTGTATATTAGGTAGTGTAGGGAGAAAAGAAGTACATTACACATATCCATCTCAACAAACAGTCCTTCTGAGTACTAATCCATCTGCAGAGATATAAGGCAGGCAGTATATATAGGCAGGCAGGCAGTGTATATAGCAGACTGCAGTGCATATAGCACAAGAGGCTCCATTCCAGTTCTGCCTTCTGCTGCTGTTAGATATTTCTAGACAAGGGCCCAGGTCTCAGGGGCCAGGAATATTTTTTTTTTGGATCTTAATCCTCATTATTTGCTTAAAAAGCAATTCAGAGAACACAGTTTTTCTGCTCCATTTGCTTGTTGGCACTGCAGAATATTGCCAGGTCCTTTCCATATTACAGCACTAAAAATCCAGCTATTTAAAACTGTGGTTTGTCCGGCACATGGATCATATATAATTGCGCTGAAAATACTGCCATTTCTGGCCTCCATTACAAATTTTTTCAGTTTGTCAGTGAAGCAATTGACATGGGTTTGCTGTTCAAAACCGTTACCTACAGGCCAGGTATTTAAAACTGGTTTCTCCGTCACACGGATCACATTCACATATAATTGCTCTGAAAATACTGCCAATTTTGGCCTCCATTCAAATTTTTTTTCAGTGTGTCAGCAAAGTTTTTGCCACCGGTTTGCCATTCAAAATAGTTACCTACAGGCCAGGTTTTTAAAACTGTGGTTTCTCCATCACACGGATTACATATAACTTCGCTCCAAATTCAGCCATTTGTAGTGAGTGTGGAAGACATTGTCCTCCATTTAAAATGGGCAAGGTGTGTGGCAAGGGACGGGGAACTGGACGTAATGGCGATGGTGCATGCAGAGGCCGAGGCCGTGGGCAAGCTGAAATTGTGCCACAACAAACACCCACATCTTCTCGCCCGACCTTCCTGTCCCAATTCCTAGGGGACTGCAGCACACCACTATTGAACCCAGAGCCATGTCAAAAGGTTGTTGGTTAGATAGCGGATAATGTTTCCAGTCACTTAGACATCACAACCACCACCACCCTGTCGTCCACACGGTCAAGTCTCAGTAGCCGTGAGTCTGGACCGCATATTCCTCACCCTGATCCTCCTTCCTCCCACCATGCCGAGTGCCTGGAGACAACTGATCCCACACTTGAACACTTCGAAGAACTGTTCACTTTTCCATTTATAGATTCGGGCCTCTCCGGCGGTCCACTGGAGGGGGGGCAAGAGGAGATCGCATGTAGCGATGCCCAAATATTTGAGCAGCCACAGTCACACGTAGGCGATGGTGGTTAAGTGTCACAAGAGGTGGACAATGATGAGACACAATTATATAGTAACTGACCCAACCTGGCTGGAGGACATGCAGAGCGAGGACAGCAGCAGACAGGGGGAGGGAGGCAGAGCACCCCAACAGGCAGGAAGAAGCAGTTTGGTGGCCACAGACAGAAGGCAGGCAACCATTCCCTGTAACACCAACACAAAGGAAGTTGCCAGTACAACTGTTAGGTCTTCCCGAGTCTGGTTGCTTTTTAAAGACTCTGCCAATAACCCCAAAAAGGTCATTTGCTCCACCTGCCAGGCCAGCATCAGCAGGGGTGGCAAAACAACCAGCCTGACCACCACCAGCATGATCAGGCACAAGGCAGCAAAGCACCCGACTTTGTGGGCCGAACCCCAGGGTCCAGGAACAGTGTCTGCGGGTGGCACCATTGCTTCTTCCACTGTTGTGCATGCAAGCCAATCCCCTGTCCATGGTGCATGCAAAGATGCCTCCTGCCCTGCACCTGTCAATGCACACTCTCAAGTAACAGCATCAGGATGCACGTCTACGTCCTTGTCCCAGCGCAGCGTTCAGTTGTCCATACCCCAGTCCTTGGAATGCAAGCGCAAATACGCAGCCAATGCCCCAGAGGCCACACTACTAAATTCCCACATTTCATGACTGTTTGCGCTCAAAATGTTGCCTTTTAGGCTCGTGGAGAAAAGAGCATTCCGCAACCTGACGGCGGCGGCTGTCCCTCAGTACTCGGTCCCCAGCCACCACTATTTCTCCCGGTGTGCCATCCCCGCATTACACAAGCTCGTGTCCCAAAGCATTAACCGTGCCCTCAACAATGCAGTTACCGGGAAAGTCCACCTAACCACGGACACGTGGACAAGTGCTTGTGGGCAGGGATGGTACATCTCGCTGACAGCACACTGGGTTAACATAGTGGAAGCCGCGACCTTGGGACGGAACATGTCCTCCCGACTCCAAGGATTGCGGGCCCTAAGTCAATCAGGGTTGCCCCCACAGTCTACAGCTCCTGCACCTCAGCCTCCTCCTACTCTTCAGCCTCCATCTCCAAAATGACCACATCAGTCACAAGCTGGAAGCACTGTAGCACTACCTCGGCCAATCGTCAACAGGCTGTGCTGAAGCTAATATTCTTAGGTGACAAACCGCACAATGCTGAAGAGTAGAGATGAGCGGTGTTCGACTCAAACTGTCCGCTAATCTCAAATTCGAGCTGTTTTGGGTGGTGTTCGAGCCGTTAGCCGAACACGAACGATTTGAATAAAATCCGGCTGTTCGAGGTTATGTTCGATAACTGTTCGTGCACCAAAATCGTAACTGGATTTTTTCACAGTAATGCTTTTAATCAATGTTAATACACAGTTTGAGTGTACAGTGGGCGGGGGGAGGGGCAGGGGATGGATCTCTGCAGAAATATTGAAGATCTACATTTTTTTTTCTTTCCCGCATTTACAGTGGGGAGGTGCAGTCTGTCAGCCTATCAGCAGCGCACACACGCAGCGAAGTGCTTTTTTACACACAAGCAAGGGCATGTGTCATTGGCTGTGTATGTCACATGTTCTTGCCCTATAAGACCCAGCCATTTTCAACGTCGCCACCATTTTCTCACTGCTGCAGCTGAGTGTTAGACGGCACCGCTGCTGCTGTGGGCGCTATACTTTCTAACTGTGTGAATTGCAAGCGAATTTGCTGTTAAATAGACAGGTTGAGAGTAGGGACTAGTTGTAATTGCAGTCATTTTGAGGGCTAGGTTACAGCATTTCCTAGGACTTTTTGCCAGGCAGGTCTGTTTTAGTGCTGTGCAAGTGTTTTTCACAGCATTTGGCTAAATCTAGCTAAGAAAATCCTTTTGGGCCTCTTGCAGTGTGTGTTAGTCAGTGGAGTAGCCGATCTGTGTTGCAAGCTACACCACCTGTGTATGTAATACAAATTTTTTACTGCACCTAGCCAAGTAAAACCTTTTGGGCATAGTAGCAGTGTGTGTTGCTCATTGTATTAGGCCATCTATACCAAGCTCCACCAGCTTTGAAATTAATAATAATTTTTAGCGCCATCTAGAATGGAAAATAATTTTGGGCCTGTAGCAGTGTGTGGTACTCATTCTATTAGGCCATCTATACTAAGCTCCACCAGCTTTGAAATTAATAATTTTTAGCTGCATCTAGCCCGGAAAATAATTTTGGGCATAGTAGCAGTGTGTGGTACTCATTGTATAAGGCCATCTATACCAAGCTCCACCAGCTTTGAAATTAATAATAATGTTTAGCTGCATTTAGCCCGGAAAATAAATTTGGGCATAGTAGCAGTGTGTGGTACTCATTGTATTAAGCCATCTAAACCAAGCTCCACCAGCTTTGAAATTAATAATAATTTTTAGCTGCATCTAGCCCGGAAAATAATTTTTGGCATAGTAGCAGTGTGTGGTACTCATTGTATTATGCCATCTATACCAAGCTCCACCAGCTTTGAAATTAATAATAATTTTTAGCTGCATCTAGCCCGGAAAATAATTTTGGGCATAGTAGCAGTGTGTGGTACTCATTGTATTAGGCCATCTATACCAAGTTCCACCAGCTTTGAAATTAATAATAATTTTTAGCTGCATCTAGTCCGGAAAATACTTTTGGGCCTGTATCAGTGTGTGGTACTCATTCTATTAGGCCATCTATACTAAGCTCCACCAGCTTTGAAATTAATAATAATTTTTAGCTGCATCTAGCCCAGAAAATAATTTTGGGCATAGTAGCAGTGTGTGGTACTCATTGTATTAGGCCATCTATACCAAGCTCCACCAGCTTTGAAATTAATAATAATTTTTAGCTGCATCTAGCCCGGAAAATAATTTTGGGCATAGTAGCAGTGTGTGGTACTCATTGTATTAGGCCATCTATACTAAGCTCCACCAGCTTTGAAATTAATAATTTTTAGCTGTATTTAGCCCGGAAAATAATTTTGGGCATAGTAGCAGTGTGTGGTACTCATTGTATTAGGCCATCTATACTAAGCTCCACCAGCTTTGAAATTAATAATAATTTTTAGCTGCATCTAGCCCGGAAAATAATTTTGGGCATAGTAGCAGTGTGTGATACTCATTGTATTAGGCCATCTATACTAAGCTCCACCAGCTTTGAAATTAATAATTTTTAGCTGCATCTAGCCCGGAAAATAATTTTGGGCATAGTAGCAGTGTGTGGTACTCATTGTATTAGGCCATCTATACCAAATTCCACCAGCTTTGAAATTAATAATAATTTTTAGGTGCATCTAGTCCGGAAAATACTTTTCAGCCTGTAGCAGTGTGTGTACTCATTCTATTAGGCCATCTATACTAAGCTCCACCAGCTTTGAAATTAATAATAATTTTTAGCTGCATCTATCCCGGAAAATAATTTTGGGCATAGTAGCAGTGTGTGGTACTCATTGTATTAGGCCATCTATACTAAGCTCCACCAGCTTTGAAATTAATAATTTTTAGCTGCATCTAGCCCGGAAAATAATTTTGGGCATAGTAGCAGTGTGTGGTACTCATTGTATTAGGCCATCTATACCAAGCTCCACCAGCTTTGAAATTAATAATAATTTTTAGCTGCATCAAGCCCGAAAAATAATTTTGGGCATAGCAGCAGTGTGTGGTACTCATTGTATTAGGCCATCTATACCAAGATCCACCAGCTTTGAAATTAATAATTTTTAGCTGCATCTAGCCCGGAAAATAATTTTCGGCATAGTAGCAGTGTGTGGTACTCCATTGTATTAGGCCATCTATACCAAGCTCCAACAGCTTTGAAATTAATAATAATGTTTAGCTGCATTTAGCCCGGAAAATAATTTTGGGCATAGTAGCAGTGTGTGGTACTCATTGTATTAAGCCATCTAAACCAAGCTCCACCAGCTTTGAAATTAATAATAATTTTTAACTGCATCTAGCCCGGAAAATAATTTTGGGCATAGTAGCAGTGTGTGGTACTCATTCTATTAGGCCATCTATACTAAGCTCCACCAGCTTTGAAATTAATAATAATTTTTAGCTGCACCTAGCCCGGAAAATAATTCTGGGCATAGTAGCAGTGTGTGGTACTCATTGTATTAGGCCATCTATACTAAGCTCCACCAGCTTTGAAATTAATAATTTTTAGCTGCACCTAGCCCGGAAAATAATTTTGGGCATAGTAGCAGTGTGTGGTACTCATTGTATTAGGCCATCTATACCAAGCTCCACCAGCTTTGAAATTAATAATAATTTTTAGCTGCATCAAGCCCGGAAAATAATTTTGGGCATAGCAGCAGTGTGTGGTACTCATTGTATTAGGCCATCTAAACCAAGATCCACCAGCTTTGAAATTAATAATTTTTAGCTGCATCTAGCCCGGAAAATAATTTTCGGCATAGTAGCAGTGTGTGGTACTCATTGTATTAGGCCATCTATACCAAGCTCCAACAGCTTTGAAATTAATAATAATGTTTAGCTGCATTTAGCCCGGAAAATAATTTTGGGCATAGTAGCAGTGTGTGGTACTCATTGTATTAAGCCATCTAAACCAAGCTCCACCAGCTTTGAAATTAATAATAATTTTTAACTGCATCTAGCCCGGAAAATAATTTTGGGCATAGTAGCAGTGTGTGGTACTCATTCTATTAGGCCATCTATACTAAGCTCCACCAGCTTTGAAATTAATAATAATTTTTAGCTGCATCTAGCCCGGAAAATAATTTTGGGCATAGTAGCAGTGTGTGGTACTCATTGTATTAGGCCATCTATACCAAGCTCCATCAGCTTTGAAACTAATAATAATTTTTAGCTGCATCTAGCCCGGAAAATAATTTTCGGCCTGTAGCAGTGTGTGGTACTCATTCTATTAGGCCATCTATACCAAGCTCCACCACCTGTGTATGTAATAAAATTGTTTTACTGCTTCTAACCCAGCCAATCCTTTTGGGATAGTACCACAGTTTGGCCACTCAGCTCTGCTTGGTTTCCATCCATCGTTTTTTGTGCAAACAACTACAGAGTTGTCAAATAGTTAACCACCAAAATCAGTGGCAAAAGGCCTGCTGCTGGTGGAAAGGGGAATAGGCATGTTGGGAAGGGAAAAAAAGGTTGTGTCCGTGGGGTAGGTGTTAAAGCAACAGTAACATCTGCAGAAGAAAGACCATCTTCCAGCCAAACTAAGATGTCTACTTCTTTTCGTGGACAATGTGATCCGATCCCTTTCTTACGGCCACGCCCATCGCTACAAATTCCAGATGAGGCACAAAAACAGCAGGTGCTTCAACGGATATCAAGTGCTCCTTTAAGTGGGCTCTCCTCCACCTCAACTTCAACATCACAAATGCTCCAGTCCTCAGAGGTATCACCCCAATCGCACTTGCTTCCTCACAGCTCCCAAGTCTCCAGCTGCCAGTCTGAGTATGGGGTAGCACAGATGGTTGAGTCTGCAGAGCTGTTTACTCATACTATAGCCTGGGAATCAGAGGTCTGCTCCAGAGCTTCTGTGAATCCAGATGAGGAAATGATCTGCACTGATGCCCAGAATCTTTGAGTCGGATCCAGGACCAGATGAAGAAGGTTCTGAGCATAATGTAGACCCTCGTTCCCAAACTGTAACTCCTGTTGGTGGAGACTATGATGAAGACGATGATGAGACTCAAATACCTGATTGGAGCGACAACTTGAGTTTTCGGTCAGGGCAGGAAGAGGTTGGCTCTGAGGACGACGGGTGTGAGAACACACAGGGTGATGATGACGAGGTTGGAGATCCCACTTACTGTCAACCCACAGTCAACCAGTCGATGAGGTCAGCAGAGGAGGTGGAGGAGGATGCTAGTGACGACGAGGTTAGGTTGCGCCTTCCTGGACAGAGACGTAGTACTGGAAGCACGTCAACAACTGCATCCTCAAACACAACTCTGCCTCTCACCACAAGTCGTGGTGGCTCTTCAGGTCGCATTGGCTCTAAGCCTTGCATAGCCTGGGCATTTTTTCAGATCGATAAGGATGACCCAACTCATGTTATCTGTAACATTTGTCCCCAAAAGCTAAGAAGAGGCCAAAAAATCCATAGTTTGAGAACTTCATGCATGAACCGTCACATGGATATGAAGCATAATTTGCAGTGGGAAGCTCACTGTGCTACAATGCAGCCTAGCCGGCCGGGCCAACCACCGTCTGCCACATCTTGTGCATCCGTGGTCTCTTCATCCTCTCTGACTGGGGGGACAGCTGTCACACATGTTTTTGGATGCAGACCTGCCACCTCTTTACCCGCAACAGCCAGTGTGATTGGCAGGTCATCATTTCATTTGGAAGTGGAAACACCAGCTGGTGTTGAGCGCTCTCCGACATCGAGAGCACCAACTTTGGATCAAGGCAACCTAACTTTTCCGCCTGCATCTTCCTCACAGACCGGCAGTTTGCCGGGGACACCCTACTCAACCCCGTCTAAGCACAACAGCCAGCCCTCGGTCCCTCAGATGTGGACAAGTAAAAGACCATTTTCTCCTAGCCATGAGAAAGCTAAGAGGTTGAATTTCACCATCTGCAAGCTCTTGGCTACAGAAATGCTTCCTTTCTGCCTGGTGGACACAGAGGATTTTTGAGACCTTATGTCCATCGCAGTGCCCCAGTACCAGATGCCCAGTCGGCACTACTTCTCAAAGAAAGGTGTGCCTGCGCTTCACCTGCATGTCGCACGCAACATCACCGCTTCTTTGAGAAACTCGGTGTGTGACAGGGTGCATTTCACCACAGACACTTAGACGAGTAGGCATGGACAGGGGCGTTACGTGTCGCTGACTGGGCACTGAATAACCATGGTGACAGCAGGACAAAGGGCTGCTGTCCAAGTCTTGCCGTCCCCACGAGTTGTGCGTCAATCCTCTTTATCTCAAAGTTCCTCCACTGCTTCTGCCTCCTCAACCTCCTCTCGGTCCTCCACCTGCACCCAAAGCCTGTCTGGTAATGCCACCCACTTTCTAACTGCGCACAAGGAATCCTGCACACCTCCTTACTATGCTGGCAGCAGGGCTCAACGTCATCAGGCGGTTTTTACTTTGAAATGTCTGGGAAATGTGAGTCACACAGCTGAGGAGTTGTGGTCAGCTCTGGAGAACCAGTTTCATGAATGGTTGTCTCCACTGGACCTGTAACCAGGGAAGGCCGTGTGCAACAATGTTGCAAACCTGGGTGCGGCCCTTCGCTGGGGCAATGTCACACACGTGCCTTGTATGGCTCACGTGTTGAACCTGATTGTCCACCAATTTTTAGCCCAATATCCCGGACTAGATGGACTTCTGCAGAGGGCACCATCGCTGTGTGCTCACTTCCGCCGTTCGCATCCCATAGCACAGCGACTTACATCTCTACAGAAGTCGTTGGGCCTGTCACTTCACCAGCTGAAATGCGATGTGCCGACACGGTGGAATTCAACTCTGCACATGTTGCAGCGACTGTGGCAGCACCGACAAGCCCTGGTGCAATACGTTGTGACTTATAGCCTGAGCCAACGAGATCCAGAGGTGGGGCAAATCACGCTGGAGGAGTGGTCTCAGATCAGGGACCTATGCACCCTTCTGCACAGTTTTGAAATGGCGACGAAGATGTTTAGTGCTGACGATGCCATTATCAGCATGACTATTCCGGTGATTTACATGCTGGAGCACATGTTAAACAGAATTCGGAGTCAGGTGGTGGGACAAGAGGAGGTGGAGGAAGTAGAGGGGGAGGATTTGTATGCTTAAGAGCTAACATCTGCAAGGTCCAGACGGTCGGCAGCACCAAGGCGGCAGGCATGGGAGGGTGGGGGAGAGGGATTAACCAGGGTGGATGGTAGCAGCCAAACTGTTGAGGAAGGTGCAGGAGCCGAGGAAGAAGTGGAGGACGAACTGGCGATGGGCATGGAAGACTCATCAGATGATTGAGACCTTGATCACATTTCTGTTGTGCGAGGTTGTGGGGAGAGGGCAGAGGAAGGAAGCATGATTCTTACCTCGCCACCAACACTACAGGGACTTGGTGCTCCTGGATGCGCAAGACACATGAGTGCCTTCTTGCTACACTACCGGCAACATGACCCTCGGATTGTCAGAATTTGAAATAATCCTGACTACTGGGTTGCCACACTCTTAGATCCCCAGTACAAAAGTAAATTTGCCGAAATAATTCCTGCCATAGAAAGGGATTCACGCATGCAGGAGTATCAGCAGAGACTGTTGCAGAATCTTACATGTGCTTTTCCACAAAACACCAGTGGTGCACGTAGTGAATCTCACAGTTCTAACTTGCCAACCGTGGGACTGTCGAGTCTTCAGCACTCAAACCGTAACAGAAACACAGTATCTGCTGGTAACAGCAATTTTGTGCAATCATTTCACCAGTTTTTTAGCCCATCCTATGCAAGGCCACAGGAGACAAGAAGTCTGACACATAGTCAACGCCTAGAGACGATGGTACAGTAGTATCTCCAAGTGAACATCGAAGCCATGACTGTGTCACTGGACCCTTGCGCATTTTGGGCTTCCAATCTGGAAAAATGGCCTGAGCTTACCACTCCCGCCTTAGAGATCTTGTCGTGCCCCACAGCCAGTGTTCTCTCTGAACATGTGTTCAGCGCTGCTGGTGGTGTGCTGACTAGTGTTGAGCCACCCCCGTAGTGTTCGAGTTCGGTTCGGTTCGTCGAACACCCGTGCGTTCGCCGAACTGTTCGTGGAACTGTTCGTTGAACACCGTCGAACACCGTTAAAACCAATGGCAGGCAAACAAAAACACATAGAAACACATAGAAAACACCTTCAAAGGTGTCCAAAAGCTGACAAACTGCTCAGAAGAAATAACTAACACATGGAAAAGTGACAAGTACATATAGTCATGCGAAAAGAAAAGAGGTGGAGGAGTAAAAGGAGGGGGAGACACAGATATAGGCATGTCATGCCCTTCTAAAACCCAAAAAGTGAGAAGTCGACACGGCCAGTCCGTTCTTGCCCGTGCGACCTCCGTGTCGCCGGGTTTGTGCCAGAGCCGCGGTGGACCCTGACGGCCTGCCCCCCTCTCCCAATACTGGTGCCTTTCCGCTGGTGGGTCGAGCGAGCCCCCCTGTGGTGGAGACAGGTCTAAGCTTTTAATTTAAATTGTCTCTGTAATTTGAATGAATACACTTTAAATCCTTTTACAAGGATCTATTGGAGGGCAAGTCTCATGCCAGCAGCCACGTAATTCCAGCTCCAGTAGCGTCCACTAAAGCTGCTGCAGTTAAAAAGCTTTTATAAGGATCGAGCCCGGCGGTCCTCCGCAAGGCGTCCTACCGCCAGTCCCAGCCCCTATGCCTTGGGGTGCCTCCCGATGCTCTTCACTGAGTATCCCGGGGTCCCGAAGCATTTCCTTTGAAAAAATTAAGTGTCCAAACTACAGGTGGTGTAGCTTGCTTAACAGCTGGGATAATCCGCTGACTAGCAGACACTGCTACTAGGCACAAAGTATTTCCTGGGCTAGATGCAGTTAAAAATTTGTAATTAGATACTCTCGTTGGATGCTGAGAAAGCATTCCATAGAGTCTCCTGGCAGGCCATATATTATTCTCTTAAAAAGCTTGGGGTAGGGGTCTAGGGGACCCTTTTATAGCCAAAATCGCGGCCCTGTATCGCAATACGTCACCTAGGCTGAAGATAAATGGAACTGTAGCACCCCGAGAGCTCGTTTGCTACAGAGGTATTGCACCTCACCCAGAGGTGTGATATCTCACTCTCAGGTAAGGATGGAGTGTGGATCAGGACCCCGACACCTGCATGCATTACACCACATTGCCGTGGGGCAGGGCGACCAATATGCCCCTGAGATGGGCACGACAGTCCCTGTCCCTGGCTGGAGTGGGGGGAGGGAACACTGAGGAAGGGGAACCCTGTAGAGCAGGAGCAGGGAGGAAGCAGTTCCTGGGTGCATTGAGAAGGGAGTACAAAAGGTGGGCACCATCTTAGTTCAGTGCAGAGAAGTCTGAGCAGAAATGACAGGGAGCAGGGGCTCTGTATGTGCTCTGCTCCGGAGGCGGGCCTAGTAACAGAGGCCCAGGCCTGGAAGAGGGAGAAGGAAGGAAGAGGAGCGGAGAAGGCTCCAGGAATGAGGAACGAAGGGATCCCAGGGGTGCGGACGGGCGAGTCGCCACCGCACACCCGAATCCACCTGCGTGGAGGGGTCAGGCCAAAGGGGGAGACCGGTCCCCGAAACTCGTGGAGGCGGGAAACGACCCTCAGCTAGAAACCGGAGGCTGTGACTTTTTATGTGGCGCAGTCCCTCGCTACACCCGCTAGGAAGGCACCACATAGGGTCAGGGAAACTGGCGCCAAGTTTACCAAGAGGAGGCCCGAGGCAGCCGGACAGAAGCGTTGGTAAGAAAGGCCAGACAAAGGACACACAAAGGGGGTACTGTGAAGTGCTCCAAAGTTATCTGGGAGTTGTCTGAGCCCCTCACCTGGTGAGCACAGTACGACGTGGGCAGCCGTTACCTGCAGAAGTGGTCTGGATAATAAGAACTGCGAGTAAAGGCCCTGGACTGCATCACTGACTCCGTGTCGTTACTGCTGCTGCCCTGCACCATCACCCCCATCCTCCGCATACACTGCCCTGAGGTTATACTCCTGCCGTGGGGAGTTATACAACGCTCTGCTGCACCCACAACACCAACCTCAACGGTCTTCCCTGCAGTGGTGGTTCACTCTGACCGCAATCCACGGGTGGCGTAGTCGGACATTTAAACATCAAAACCACATAAATAGTTCCGCCACTGGTTTGACCGTCCTGAGCCACGGAACCGGGTCGCCGCCACTGAGACTACAACCACCAGCATCCACCAAAAAGGGTCCGGCTCCGGGTGTCCCAAGGCCCAGGGGGCGCGTCAGAACATTTTCATCACCTTTCATAATCACCAATGGGACAAGGCAGGGATGTCCTCTGTCCCCTCTCTTATACATGCTAGTGACGGAGCACCTGCTTTCATCGATTCGCCATAACCCCAATATTAGGTGGATTGAGGTGGGAGGCACCGAGTACAAGTGCTCTCTATTTGCTGATGATATCCTAGTATATATCACTCAATCACATATATCCATCCCTGATGTTATGGCTGAAATAGATCACTTTTAGTGTTGAGCGAGCACTAAAATGCTCGGGTGCTCGAAGCTCGGGCCGAGCTCGCCGTGATACTCGGATGCTCGACCCGAGCAACGAGCCCAATGTTAGTCTATGGGAGACTCGAGCATTTTTGCGGTGGCACCCCCGGCAGTCTTTTAAAAGCCTAACAAGTGCCCAAAGCGATAGTGACAGTGCTCAAATGACATGAGGACAGCATGGGGATCGCCCCAGGAAGCATTTCTGACCCCCAGGTCACTGCTGTCAACAACATGGTCAGAGGTATTAAGCCACTTTTACGGGCTCACAATAAAACGTTCAAAAACGAAAGTGAAACTTTTTTCCTGTGAAATATGTTAAGGAACATCCTTTCCAGGGAAAAAACTTGTGTATAAGTTAAAATAAATGACCAAAAACAAAAATACTCCTCCACACCTTCGGCTATGTTCAAAAGTAGCATTTTTTATGCGTTTTTGCACGTGCTGTGTGACACATGCATAAAGTGCTGAAAAGACATGGGAACAGCATGGGGAAGACCCCTGGAAGCATCTCTGACTCCCAGGTCACTGTCTAAAAGTGTGCCCATCATAAGTGATCCTTGCCGCATCAGTAGATGCAGACATGCAACTATCCCCATGCAAGTTCTAGTCCCAGGGCAGTGTTCAATTGTACCTCCCCCATTCCTTGCAATGCAAGCGCAAGTATGCAGCCTGCCACCCACTGTGTTGGCGGCCTGGAATCCATACTCAGTCCCCAGCTGCCCGGCGGTCGGGTGTCCATACTCGGGCCCCAGCCGCCACGCGGCCGGGTGTCCACACACGGTCCCCAGCCGCCCCTATTTCTCCTTGGAACATCCCCCCACACACTTTTCTTAGCCCGGCCTGCTTTAGGCAGCATTGGACGAGCCCACCAGAGAACCAGACTCCTCTGGTGGGCCCTGACTTCTCCATCGGTGGAGTTGAGAGTGCCAAGGTGAGGAGCATGATGATGATGACAGAAGTTAGCATCTGCTATGTTTTCTTTTAATGCAAGTGTAAGTGTGCAGCCTGCCACCCACCCACCCCCAGACTGCAATTCCATACTGCTAGCTTGCACTTGAAATTGGGCCTTTTAGTTTGGAGGAGGCCGAAGCTGGCCACTACCTCATGGCTGCTTCGGCAGCGAGGTATCCATACTCAGTCCCCAGCCGCCCCTATTTGTCCTGGTGTGCCTTATACATAAGATTAAGCGCGTATACCAAAACATTACCTGTGCCCTCCCCAGTGCATTTAGTGGGAAGGAGAGCCTATTCCGCTGTAGTGTGTGCATGCCAAACCCCTGTTCATGGTACATGCGAAGATGCCTCCCACCTTGCACCTGTCGTTGCAGACTTGCAACTATCCCCATTCAAGTCCTTGTCCCAGGGCAGTGTTCAATTGTACCTCTCCCATTCTTTGCAATGCAAGCGCAAGTATGCAGCCTGCCACCCACCCACCCCCAGGTTGCAATACCATACTGCTTGCTTGCTTGCACTTTAAATTGGGCCTTTTAGGCATGTGGAGGCGGAATCTGGCCACCACGCCATGGCTGTGTCGGCGGCCTGGTATCCATACTCAGTCCACAGCCGCCTGGTGGCCGGGTGTCCCCGCTTGCTCCCCAGCCTCCAGGGGGTGGCCGGGTGTCCATACTCGGTCCCCAGCCACCCCTATTTGTCCCGGTAACCTTTCCCACACTTTTCTTAGCCTGGCCTGCTTTAGGGCAGCATTGACCGAGCCCACCGGACTATCAGACTCCTCCGGTGTGCCCTGGCTTCTCCATCAGGGGAGTTGAGAGTGCCAAGGTGAGGAGCATGATGAGGATGATAGAAGTTAGCATCTGCTTTGTTTTGTTGTAATGCAAGCGCATGTATGTAGTAGCGGCTAGGCCTGAGGTGGTCAGCGTTTTGGCGCATATCCTACCTCCTCCGAGGATTGCTGGATGTTTTCCTGCTACTATCCAAGTTCTATGACTCCCGTTAAAACAAAGCTTCAGGTGATAAATGATGGATGAGGTAGTGGCAAAGGAGAAAGAGCAGGAGGAACAGGGACCATTCACATCAATATCAGGCCAGTCAACCAGATATGTCTTGTAGGATATGTTTCTGTAACAAAAGGAGCGATTCGGCTACACAGTTATAGGGCATACAGTGAGTGCAATGCCTACCAAAAATTTCGAGGCACTCTAATGCCCCTTGGAAATGACATGGAGGTCAGAGTGCGTTAACTAAACCTTTTTTTCCATTTATAGCAACTGGGTCTCCTGTGCACTGTTGGCCTAAGCAGTGAATGAAAGGCTTTCCAAAAATTATGAGGAACTGCAATGCCCCTTACAAGAGCCATGTGTGGCACCCCAGGGGTCTGGTCACCACAGTAATAGAGATATTACGTCGGAGAGCAAGTGGGAGGTTTCCTGGTCAGGATCCCTTAAACATGCAACATCCTCCTGCCTGGGAGGGGAGAATTCTGCCCTTATAAACTGGATCTGGGGCGGGGTTGAGTGAGTCAGAGAACAGAGAACAGTCAGAGTCAGAGTGAGAGCAAGGGAAAGTAACAGCAAGGAGCTCTGTAGGAGCTAGGAGCTAAAGACCAGGGGCTGGAAGCTGAGCAGAGCTCGCCCTGGCAGAAGACAATAGGAACCGGACACAGGAGTCCGAGGCTGTGAGGACTTATATATCCAGCAGCAGAAACCAGCCAGCAGGGGATTTCAGGTCCTCTGGCCATAGAAGCCCGGAGGCTCAGTAACAAGCAAGGGACCAGCACAGCCGTCGTGGAGCGGAGGCTAACAGAAGGCCCCAAGTCACCAGCCATACGGGTGAGCACTACACGGTACACTCAGGGACGTGGGCTACTTCTACCCGCTTACAGCAAGGTAGCCAGGAAGAGTGCAGACAGACGGGGAGGCCTACAACTCCACCTGGCCAGGGGAACTCCTGCTTGCTCACAGACTGACCAGGCCTCTTATGCTAGCCAGTACTCCCGGGAGGGTCTACCTTATAATCATCAGTAAAGACCCTGAACTGCACTGCAAAGACTCTGAGTCATTCCTGCTGCGCTCGTGCACCATCACCCCCATCATCCACACTCACTGCCCTGAGGCTATACTCCTCCCGTGGGGAGTTATCCCATTCTCTGCTGCGCACACAACACCAGCCTCAGCGGTCTGCCTCGCAGCGGTGGTACTCCCTGACCGCAATCCACGGGTGGCGCAGTCGGACAATTAACCTCAAAACCTAAGAAAGACTGCCACTGGTTTGACCAGCCTGAGCCACGGGACCAGGTCACCGCCACGGAGACTACAGACCCCAGAGACCCGGCACCGGGTATCCCACACACGTGTACACACGGCCCAGGGGGCGCGTCACATGCAGTACAGCATATTACAAACATAAGTCCCATTATTGGGGAGTGGGTGTCCCATAGTATTTGCTTATGCCTTGCAAGCAAAAGCTGCCAAAAATTAGGACGGAGCAACTTGCAATGCCCCTTACAAGAGCCATGCAGTACAGCATATTACAAACATAAGTCCCATTATTGGGGAGTGGGTGTCCC
This sequence comes from Phyllobates terribilis, assembly GCF_046119375.1. Lineage (NCBI taxonomy): Eukaryota > Metazoa > Chordata > Amphibia > Anura > Dendrobatidae > Phyllobates > Phyllobates terribilis. The sequence continues at coordinate 105,288,420 of NW_027362767.1, forward strand.
ATAGTATTTGCTTATGCCTTGCAAGCAAAAGCTGCCAAAAATTAGGACGGAGCAACTTGCAATGCCCCTTACAAGAGCCATGCAGTACAGCATATTACAAACATAAGTCCCATTATTGGGGAGTAGGTCTCCCATAGTATTTGCTTATGCTTTCCAAGCAAAAGCTGCCAAAAATTAGGACAGAGCAACTTGCAATGCCCCTTACAAGAGCCATGCAGTACAGCATATTACAAACATAAGTTTGGGTGTCCCATAGTATTTGCTTATGCCTTGCAAGCAAAAGCTGCCAAAAATAAGGACGGAGGAACTTGCAATGCTGGCACCCTGGTGGTATAGTGGTGGTGGAGGCTGAGGATAAGGAGAAGAAGATAAAACAGCCGAAACGAGGAAGCGTATACCCATGTGTGGGTGTGAAGCGGTGCATGTGAATACACCTCCCAAAATAACACAGTGGATTTGACTTTATGTTACTCTGCTGTCATTTGGTGGTGATGAGAAGTCTGGCCCAATCTAGCCCTTGTTCATTTTGATAAGGGTCAGCTTGTCAGCATTGTCAGTTGACAGGCGAGTGCGCTTATCAGTTATAATTCCCCCAGCGGCACTAAAAACACGCTCCGATAACACGCTAGCGGCAGGGCAGGCCAGGATCTCCAAGGCGTACATAGCGAGTTCATTCCAAGTGTCCAGCTTGGATACCCAATAATTAAAAGGCACAGAGGAATCACGGAGGAAGCTGGTACGGTCGGCAAGGTACTCCCTCACCATCTTTTGAAACTTTCCACTCCTTGTGAGAGTACCCCGCGCCTCAGGGCCTGTAAGCTGGGCGGGTGTCAGAAAACTGTCCCAGAACGTTGACAGTGTTCCCCTGCCTCTGCTGGATTGGAGTTGCATCTCTCTCGCCTGTACGCCTTGGTTGGGCAACGAACTGTGACCTCTGTTCAGATGGGAATTTTTCTAAGAGTTCTGCCGCAAGGGCCTTCTGGTACTGCCCCATTTTTGTAGACCTCTCCACCTCAGGAATAAGAGAGTGAAAGTTCTCCTTGTAGCGGGGGTCTACAAGTGTCACCAACCAGTAATGACTGTCACCCAACATTTTGACAACACGAGGGTCACGGTTAAGGCAGCGTAACATAAAGTCAGCAATGCGTGCCAGACTGGTAACGGGCAAGATTTCCGTGTTCTCACCAAGATGACGACTGACCATGCTCTCCTCCTCCTCCTCCTCTTCCTCTTCCTCCTCCTGTCCTCAGGCCACCCACGCTGAACCGACGGTATGACACTTGTACAGGTACTACCGTCTACAACGCATGATAGCAGCTCCTGTTCTTCCTCCTCGTCCTCCTCCTCCTCCTCTCCCTCATTGTCCCCCAATGCACGTTGGGATGAGATGAGGCTGGGCTGTGTGTAATCGCCCGCTACGACTTCTTGATCCATCTCATCATACTCTGGCTGCAATGCCTCCTCTTTAATTCTCTGCAGAGAGCGTTGCAAAAGACAGACAAGTGGGATGCTGACACTAATGATGGCGTCATCGCCACTCACCATCTTGGTGGCCTCCTCAAAGTTTGTCAGGATGGTACATATGTCAGACATCCAGGTCCACTCCTGAGGTCTTATGTGTGGAGTCTGACCAGAATATCGACGGCCTTGTTGCAGCTGGTACTCCACAACTGCTCTCTTCTGCTCACAAATCCTCTGCAACATGTGGAGGGTAGAGTTCCAACGTGTGGGGACATCACACACCAGTCGGTGTGCCGGAAGCTGCAAACGCTGCTGCAACACAGCAAGGGCGGCGGAAGCTGTAGCCGACTTGCGAAAATGAGCTGACAGGCGGCGTACTTTCACGAGCAGATCTGGCAACTCGGGGTATGATTTAAGAAACCGCTGAACCACGAGGTTAAGCACATGAGCCAGGCATGGTACGTGTGTGATCTCACCTCGCCTCAGAGCCGCCACCAGGTTACGGCCATTGTCACACACGACCATGCCGGGATGTAGGTTCAGCGGTCTCAGCCACAGATCTGCCTGCTCTTTCACAGCTGTCCACAACTCACAAGCAGTGTGAGGTTTATCACCTAAGCTTATGAGTTTCAGCACAGCCTGTTGCCGCTTGGTGGAGGCAGTACTGCAATGCTTCCAGCTTGTAACTGATGTGGTGATATCTGAGATGGAGGCTGAACATGAGGAGGAGGAGGAGGAGGAGGATGCACAGGAGCTGTACACTGTGGGGGCAACTCTGACTGACATAGGGTCCGCAATCCTCGGTGTGGGGAGGATGTGTTCCGTCCCAAGGTCCGACTGGGTCCCGGCTTCCACTATGTTTACCCAGTGTGCCGTCAGAGAGATGTACCGTCCCTGGCCACAAGCACTTGTCCACTTGTCCGTTGTCAGGTGTACTCTCCCAGTAACTGCGTTGTTGAGGCACGGCAGATGCTTTGGGACACGTGCTTGTGTAGTGCGGGGATGGCACACCTGGCAAAATAGTGTCGGCTGGGGACCGAGTACCGAGGGACGGCCACCGCCATAATATTGCGGAAGGATTCCGTCTCCACCAGCCTAAAAGGCAGCATTTCCAACGCAAGCAGTCGTGAAATGTGCGAATTTAGGACTGTGGCCTGTGGGGCGTTAGCTGCGAATTTCCGCTTTCATTCAAAGGTCTGGGATATGGACAATTGAACGCTGCGGTGGGACGTGGACGTGGACGTTGATGCTGTTTCTTGAGAAACTGCCATAGCAAGTGAATACTGAGAGGAGGGGGCATCTTTACATGCAGTATGGACAGGGGATTGCCTTGCACACACAACAGGGGGTTCTATTGCACGCACAACAGTGGAAAAAGCAGTGGTGACACCCCCTAACTCTGGTCGTGGACCCTGGGTTTCGCCCCACAAAGTCGGGTGCTTTGCTGCCATGTGCCTGATCATGCTGGTGGTGGTCAGGCTGGTAGTTTTGTCACCCCTGCTGATGCTGGCATGGCAGGTGGAACATATGGCCTTTTTTGGGTTATCAGCAGAGTCTTTAAAAAAATTCCAGACTCTGGAAGACCTACCGCTTGTACTGGCAACGTCCCTCGTGTTGGTGTTACGGGGAACGGTTGCCTGCCTTCTGTCTGCGGCCACCACACTGCTTCTTCCTGCCTGTTGGGGTACTCTGCCTCCCTCCCCCTGTGTGCTGCTGGCCTCACTCTGCATGTCCTCCTTCCACGTTGGGTCAGTTACTAGATCATCCACCACCTCCTCCTCTTCCACTTGCTCACCGCGATCCTCCTCCTCACTTCCTGGCAATTGTGTCTCGTCATCGTCCACCTCTTGTGACAGATTGCCAACGTCGGCTTCCTGTGGTCGTGGCTGTTCAAATATTTCGGCATCGCCACATGGGATCTCCTCTTCCACCACTTCAAGCGTATCAGGCGAGGGGCCCAAATATGGAAATGGACCAGTGAACAGCTCTTCAGAGTGTCCAAGTGTGGGATCACTTGCTGTCTGACGACACTCGGCATGGTGGGAGGAAGGAGCATCAGGGTGAGGAGGGGTATGCGGTCGAGACTCACGGCTACTAAGAGTTGACCGTGTGGAAGACAGACCAGAGGTGGTGATGCCCAGGTAACTGGAAGTATTATCTGCTATCCAATTAATAACCTGTTCACACTGATCAGCTCTCAATACTGGTGTTGTTCTGCGCTTCCCTAGTAATTCGGTCAAGAAGTGGGAGCGAGAAGATGTGGCTGTTGGTTGTGGCACATTTTCACCTTGGCCACGGCCCCATCCTCTGCACGAACCATCACCAGAACGTCCACTTCCACGTCCCTTGCACGCGCCTTGCCCATTGTAAATGAAGTAAAATAGCTTACACTTGCACTATCAATGGAAAAAAGGTAATAAAGAGTAGATTAGAACCGTGGAAGAGGAAAACCACAGTTATTGTTTACTGGGGTATACCACACTTTTTTAAATAGAGATATTTGCGGCTGAACAGTGAGCGACACACTCAAACTGCTTTTTTTTTAGATACCAAAGGCCCAAAACTGGATAGTACAGCGATTTGACCCATGGAACTGCGAAACCACACTGGGATGTCGGGCCTACACAAGACTATTTTCAACAGATATATTTTTGTGTCACAACAGTCAGGAGACACTACTCTTTTTCTTTACGGAAAAAACTACCAAAAGCTGAATAATAGAGATTTTTTACCGTGGGATGGCAAAACCTCAGTTATTGTTTACTGGGGTATACCACACTTTTTTAAATAGAGATATTTGCGGCTGAACAGTGAGCGACACACTCAAACTGCTTTTTTTTTAGATACCAAAGGCCCAAAACTGGATAGTACAGCGATTTGACCTGTGGAACTGCGAAACCACACTGGGATGTCGGGCCTACACAAGACTATTTTTTAGATACAAATGGCCCAAAATGGATAATACAGAGGTTTAAACCGTGGAAGTGCAAAACAACACTTCTGTTTCTCTAGCCTACACCAGACTATTTTCAACAGTTATATTTGTGTCTGAAAAATCAGAGACACGCTTTTTTTTGGGGGGGGGGCGGGGGGACACACCAAAAGGTTAATAAGACGGGTATTTGTACAGTGTGAAGGAGGAAAAAAAAGGAGGATTTAGATGAAAAAAAAAGGATTTTTCCTGGCCCCCGACACCTGGTGCTATGTCCAGCAATTTCAGCAACAGGAGCACACAGGACTGTAATGCAGCGTTTGCTGGTATAACCACTGTGTCTCCTATACAGCCTGCCTGCCTGGTATCTGGGATGGATATTAGTCCTGAAAAGGACTGTTTGTTTGTTCTGGCAGCCTTTACAGACCCTACACTAACTGTTTCGCAGTTTATATCTCTCCCTATATCAGCAGCGCTGTCCCTACACTGTCTAATCCGGAGCGACTGTGTCCAAGATGGCAGCGCCCCGGTTTTAAATACACGAGGTGACGCTGTGCGGCCAGCCAATCACTGTAATGCCCAACAACCAACATGACTGCAGCATTACAGTGACTGGCTGGCAATCCCTGCATGTTCATTGGCTCTGTAAAGAGCGCCAAACATGCAGGGCGGAGACCCGAGCTCCCGCCCAAGTAACCCGGAAATGCTCGGTGCTCGCCGAACATCCCGAGTAGCGTGATGCTCGGGCGAGTACCGAGCAGTGTTGAGCATGTTCGCTCAACACTAATCACTATGTTACATGGTCAAATTTTAAAATCATTGCAGCGAAGTCTGAGGCTCTCGATGTCTCCCTCCCCAAATCCATACAGGATTCCATCCAGTCCAACTTTCCCTTTGCCTGGCCCTCACAGGGTATCAAATACTTAGGAATTCCTATTCATAGAGACCTCTCCCGTCTATGTTATCTTAATTTTGGGCCCTTTATTGAACAACTCCATACAGACCATGGTTGGCAAGTTAGAACTGGAAGATTCACTACGTTAACCACTGGTGTTTTGTGGAAAAGCACATGTACACTGTGTTCCAAATTATTATGCAAAAAGTGTTTAGGAGTGATAAGGTAAGAATTTTTTTGTTTGTCAGTTAAACTCATTGATGGTGATGTGTGTCAGGGCTCCTTATATCACTGTAAGCAATTGCAGACACCTGTGCTAATTAGTTTGGCAGGTGTGTCCAATGAAAGGCATGACTACTTAAGAAGGCTGTCCCACATTATTAAGCAGCCTACATTTTCTGCCAAAATGGGAAAGAAAAAGGATGTGTCGGCTGCTGAGAAGCAACAAATTGTGGAGTGTTTAGGTCAAGGCATGACTACAATCAACATTGTGCGATGATCAGGATGAAGTGTCTTGGCAATCAAGAATTATGTAGCTGATTCACAGTACACACGTGTGCGTGCTGATAAGGGAAAATTGAGGACTCTTTCCTACAGGCAATTACGTCAGGTTAAAAGAGCAGCGGCAAAAAAGCCTTGTTATAGCAGCAAACAAGTTTTTGAAGCTGCTGGTGTCCCCGAACAACAAGATGCAGGGTCCTTCAGAGGTTTGCAGCTGTGCGTAAGCCATCCTGTCGACCTCCTCTATCCACTGCACACAAGCAGAAATGGCTCCAATGGGCCAAACATTACATGAAGACTGACTTCAAAACTGTTTTGCTCACCGATGAGTGCCGTGCAACGCTCGATGGTCCAGATGGATGTAGTGGAGGATGGCTGGTTGATGGACACCCTACGCAAACACGGCTACAGCGCCAACAAGGAGGAGGTGGAGTAATGTTTTGGGCTGGAATCATGGGGAGAGAGATTGTCGGCCCCTTTAGGATCCCTGAAGGGGTAAAGATGAACTCCATAATGTATGTGGAGTTTCTCAAACAGCACTTCCTGCCATGGTTCAAGAAGAAGAACCGTGTATTCCACAGCAAGATCATTTTCATGCATGATAATGCACCGTCTCATGCTGCACATAACACATCTGCATCTCTGGCTGATATGGGCATAAAAGGGGACAAACATATTGTGTGACCCCCATGCTCCCCTGACCTCTACCCCATTCAGAACCTCTAGAGCATCATCAAAAGGAGTGTCTATGATGGCGGGAGGCAGTTCACATCTAAGCAACAGCTCTGGGAGGGTATTCTGTCCTCATGCAAAACAATTGAAGCAGAAACCATCCAAAACCTGACAAATTCAATGGACGAGACAGTTCAGAAGCTCCTTTCGAACAAGGGGTCCTATGTGCAAATGTAACATCACCTAGAATAAAGTTTTGAGTTGAAAACTGTTTGATTTCAGTTTCTAATAACCTGCCAATGCTTATAATTTCAAAAATGACCTTTTTTTGTTCTTTATTAAAATGAGAAGGTTGATCGAAGAGTGTGGGGGATCGAAGAGTGTGGCAACCCAGTAGTCAGGATTACTTCGAATTCTGAGAATCTGAGGGTCATGTTGCAGGTAGTGCAGCAAGAAGGCATTCATGTGTCTTGCGCATCTAGGAGCCCCAAAATTATTTTCCGGGCTAGATGCAGCTAAAAATTATTATTAATTTTAAATCTGGTGGAGCTTAGTATAGATGGCCTAATAGAATCAGTACTGCACACTGCTACAAAGCCCAAATTATTTTCCAGCCAAGATACAGATAAACATGATTAGTAATTTGAAAGCTTAAAACGGTTGGTGAGGTGATTTTAACAAATCATCAAGCTTTTACTCTCCCCAGGATGACACAGGGGTAGAAAAGTCGTTTCGGATCCATGATAAGCGTGCGCTTATCTGTCAGCACACCACCAGCAGCGCTGAACACACTTTCAGACAGAACGCTGGCTGCAGGGCATGACAAGATCTCCAAGGCGTAAGTGGCGAGCTCCGGCCATTTATCCAGATTGGAAGCCCAAAAAGAGCAAGGGTCCAGTGGCACAGTCATGGCTTCAATGTTTACTTGGAGATACTCCTGTACCATCGTCTCTAGGCGTTGACTATGTGTCAGACTTCTTGTCTCCTATGGCCTTGCAAAGGATGGGCTAAAAAAGTGGTGAAATGATTCCGCAAAATTGATGTTACCAGCAGATACTGTGTTTCTGTTACGGTTTGAGTGCTGAACACTCGATGGTCCCACGGTTGGCAAGTTGGAACTGTGAGATTCACTACGTGCACCACTGGTGTTTTGTGGAAAAGCGTATGTAAGATTCTGCAACAGTCTCTGCTAATACTCCTGCATGCGTGCATCCCTTTCTATGGCAGGAATAATTTCTGCAAATTTACTTTTGTACCGGGGATCTAATAGTGTGGCAACCCAGTAGTCAGGATTATTTCTAATTCTCACAATTCGAGGGTCATGTTGCAGGTAGTGCAGCAAGAAGGCACTCATGTGTGTTGCGCATCAAGGAGCACCAAGTCCCTGTTGTGTTGGTGGCGAGGTAACAATCATGCTTCCTTCCACTGTCTTCTCCCCCCAACCTCGCACAACAGAAATGTGATCAAGGTCTCCCTCATCTGATGAGTCTTCCATCAGTTCGTCCTCCACTTCTTCCTGGGCTCCTGCACCTTCCTCACTAGTTTGGCTGCTACCATGCGCCCTGGTAAAACCATCTCCCCCACCCTCACATGCCTGCCGCCTTGGTGCTGCAGACCGTCTGGACCTTGCAGATGTTAGCCCTTCCGCATGCAACTCCTCCTCCTCTACTTCCTCCACCTCCTCTTGTGCCACCACCTGACTCCGAATTCTGTTTAACATGTGCTCCAGCATGTAAATCACCGGAATAGTCATGCTGATAATGGCATCGTCAGCACTAAACATCTTCGTCGCCATTTCAAAACTGTGCAGAAGGGTGCATAGGTCCCTGATCTGAGACCACTCCTCCAGCGTGATTTGCCCCACCTCTGGATCCCGTTGGCTCAGGCTATACGTCAGAACGTATTGCACCAGGGCTTGTCGGTGCTGCCACAGTCGCTGCAATATGTGCAGAGTTGAATTCCACTGTGTCGGCACATCGCATTTTAGCCGGTGAAGTGGCAGGCCCAACGACTTCTGTAGAGATGTAAGTCGCTGAGCTGCGGGATGCGAATGGCGGAAGTGAGCACACAGTGACCGTGCCCTCTGCAGAAGGCCATCTAGTTCGGGATAGTGGGCTAAAAATTGCTGGACAACCAGGTTCAACACGTGAGCCACACAAGGCACGTGTGTGACATTGCCCAGGCGAAGGGCCACACCCAGGTTTGCAGCATTGTCGCACACGACCTTCCCTGGTTTCAGGTCCAGTGGAGACAACCATTCATGAAATTGGTTCTCCAGAGCTGACCACAACTCCTCAGCTGTGTGACTCACATTTCCCAGACATTTCAAAGTAAAAACCGCCTGATGACGTTGAGCCCTGCTGCCCGCATAGTAAGGAGGTGTGCAGGATCCCTTCTGCACAGTTAGAAAGCTTGTGGCATGACCAGACAGGCTTTGGGTGCAGGTGGAGGACCGAGAGGAGGTTGAGTAGGCAGAAGCAGTGGAGAAACTTTGAGATAAAGAGGATTGACGCACAACTCGTGGGGACAGCAAGACTTGGACAGCAGCCCCTTGTCCTGCTGTCACCATAGTTACCCAGTGCCCAGTCAGCGACATGTAACGCCCCTGTCCATGCCTACTCGTCCAAGTGTCTGTGGTGAAATGCACCCTGTCACACACAGAGTTTCTCAAAGAAGCGGTGATGTTGTGTGCGACATGCTGGTGGAGCGCAGGCACACCTTTCTTTGAGAAGTAGTGCCGACTGGGCATCTGGTACTGGGGCACTGCGACGGACATAAGGTCTCGAAAATCCTCTGTGTCCACCAGGCGGAAAGGAAGCATTTCTGTAGCCAAGAGCTTGCAGATGGTGAAATTGAACCTCTTAGCTTTCTCATGGCTAGGAGGAAATGGTCTTTTACTTGTCCACATCTGAGGGACCGAGGGCTGGCTGTTGTGCTTAGACGGGGTTGAGAAGGGTGTCCCCGGCAAACTGCCGGTCTGTGAGGAAGATGCAGGCGGACATGTTAGGTTGCCTTGATCCAAAGGTGGTGCTATCGATGTCGGACAGCGCTCAACAGCAGCTGGTGTTTCCACCTCCAAAGAAATTGATTACCTGCCAATCACGCTGGCTGTTGCGGGTAAAGAGGTGGCATGTCTGCGTCCCAAAACAGGTGTGACTGCTGTCCCCCCAGTCACAGAGGATGAAGAGGCCGCGGATGCACAAGATGTGGCAGACGGTGGTTGGCCCGGCCGGCCAGGCCGCATTGTAGCACAGTGAGCTTCCCACTACAACTTATGCTTCATATCCATGTGCCGGTTCATGCATGAAGTACTCAAACTATGTATTTTTTGGCCTCTACTTAGCTTTTGCTGACAAATGTTACAGATAACACGAGTTGGGTCATCTTTATCGATCTGAAAAAATGCCCAGGCTATGCAAGGCTTAGCAACCATGTGACCTGAAGAGCCACCACGACTTGTGGTCAGAGGCAGAGTTGTGTTTGAGGATGCAGTTGTTGACGTGCTTCCAGTACTATGTCTCTGTCCAGGAAGGCGCAACCTGACCTCGTCGTCACTAGCATCCTCCTCCACCTCCTCGGCTGACCTCATCTCTTGGCTGACTGTGCGTTGACAGTAAGTGGGATCTCCAACCTCATCATCATCACCCTGTGTGTTATCACACCCGTCGTCCTCAGAGCCAACCTGTTCCTGCCCTGACAAAAAAACTAAAGTTGTCGCTCCAATCAGGTATTTGAGTCTCATCATCGTCTTCCTCATTGTCTCCACCAACAGGAGTTACAGTTTGGGAATGAGGGTCTACATTATGGTCAGAACCTTCTGCGTCTGGTCCTGGATCCGACTCATAAAGATTCTGGGCATCAGTGCAGATCATTTCCTCGTCTGGATTCACAGAAGCTCTGGAGCCGACCTCTGATTCCCAGGCTATAGTATGAGTAAACAGCTCTGCAGACTCAACTATCTGTTCTACCCCATACTCAGACGGGCAGCTGGAGATTTGGGAGCTGTGAGGAAGCAAGTGCGATTGGGGTGACACCTCTGAGGACTGGAGTATTTGTGATGTTGAAGTTGAGGTGGAGGAGAGCCCACTTAAAGGAGCACTTGATATCCGTTGAAGCACCTGCTGTTTTTGTGCCTCATCTGGAATTTGTAGCGATTGGCGTGGCCGTAAGAAAGGGATCTTATCACATTGTCCGCTAAAAGAAGTAGACATTTTAGTTTGGCTGGAAGATGGTCTTTCTTCTGCAGATGTTACTGTTGCTTTAACACCTACCCCACGGACACAACCTTGGTGTGGGGTGCATGCACGTGTCCTTATTCAGCAAAGTGTGTATCTGTCATCTGCTGAACCCTCATGTTGAAACTATTCTATGGTATACAATCTCTGCTTGCTGTATCTGTCATCTGCTGAACCCTCATGTTGAAACTATTCTATGGTATAATGTGTCTGCTTGCTGTATCTGTGCTCTGTCATTTGATGCATTGTATTCAGTATTCACTGTCTGTCCTGCCATCATTGTAGGCTTTATCTGATGGTGAAAGGTGTTATACTGTGTCAGGCATAGTAGTGTTAGGCCTGGGTCTTTGATCAGGCCTCCACTCCCCTGGTGAGCTGAGCAGCTGGCAATTTAGTCACAAGCAGCTCCCACAATCCCTCTCACCTGATGCTATAGTCCTTCCTATAAATCTAGATGCATTGTAAGGGGTGCACGTGGTGTGGTGTGCCTGCACGTGTCCTTATTCAACAAAGTGTCCTATTCGACAAGTGTCTCTGACAGTCATTTCAATGGCAGTCATTCAGGGCAGGAGTCAGGTAACCCACACTTTGTACTCTTTGCTATCTATGTATTTTATTCCGGCGTCCTTATTTCTATGTGCTTTTTTCATCCACATTCACCGCCCTATCCCCCCTCCATCACCACTCATCCACATCTGCCCCTCTCTCCTTCCCTCTCCTATGTACAGCTCCCATGCTCTTTTGAACTTCCTGAAAAATCTCACTCTGTCCCATCCTAAGGTACTGCACAAGAAACCATGTCACAAATCCAAAAACTATCTGCTCTTTCTCATTTTACTGCTACTACTCATTTCAGGGGATATCTCTCCTAACCCCAGACCACCCTCCACCAACCTCAACCTCTCCCTTACCTCACATTGAAACCCTGCTAACCTAATTGACATCAGCTGTACTCCTTCATCTCCCTCCTTCAACTGCGCACTGTGGAATCCACGGTCTGTACGCAACAAGCTTCCTTTCCTGCACAATTACTTTCTGTCCAACTCTCTCAATCTGCTGGCCCTCACTGAAACCTGGATCCAGGACTCTGACACAGTCTCCCCTGCCGCTATTTCTCATGGCGGCTTGCATTTTTCCCATTCCCAGAGACCTGCAAACAGACTTGGTGGTGGAGTCGGCTTACTCCTGTCCCCACAATGCACCTTCCAGGTCATCCCCCCAGTACCATCACTCTCATTCCCTTCTTTTGAGGTACATACTATCAGGCTCTTCCATCCCCTCTCCCTCAGAGTAGCTGTCGTATACCATCCCCCAGGCTCACCCACCCAGTTGCTTGACCACTTTGCTGCCTGGCTGCCGCACTTCATGTCCTCAGATTTACCAACCCTTATCCTGGGAGACTTCAACATCCCCATAAACAGCCCCACCTCCTCATCCGCATCCCAGCTTCTATCTTTAACCACTTCTCTCGGCCTCTCACAGCTTTCAACCTCTGAGACACACAAAGATGGAAACACCCTTGATCTGGTCTTTGTCCGGCTTAGTTCAATCCCCCACCTAAATAACTCCCCTCTTCCCCTCTCTGATCATAACATTCTCTCCTTCACGCTCACAAATCCTCGCCCGCCCCAGCACACTCCTACCTATCACACATTCAGAAATCTACAAGCCATTAACCCTCATACACTTACAGACTCCCTTCACTCATCACTGTCCCCAATCACCTCCTTTTCCTGTGCTGATCTGGCTGTAAACCACTACAATGACACTCTCAGAAGCATGCTGGACCAATTAGCGCCCCTCACCCTCAGAACCTCTAAACACAGAGTAAAACAGCCCTGGCTCACACTGCAAACCCGATTTCTCCAGCGATGCTCTAGAAGTGCCGAACGCCTATGGAGGAAAACTCGGACACCAGAAAACTTTATCCACTACAAATTTATGTTAAAAACATATAACTCTGCCCTTCACCTCGCCAAACAGACCTACTTCACCACGCTGATCTCCTCACTATCCAACAACCCCAAAAAACTCTTCGATACCTTTCACTCCCTCCTCAGTCCTAAAGCGCTGGCCCCCAACATAGACATTTGTGCTGAGGACCTGGCCTCCTACTTCACAGAGAAAATAGACACCATCCATCAGGAAATCAGCTCCCAGCCACAAAGTGCCGTGACTCCTATCCCCCCCCCACATCCCCTCTGGATCCCTCTCCACATTTGACCCAGTCACAGAAGACGAAAGTCTCCAGGCTCCTCTCTTCTTCTCATCCCACCACATGCACCACTGACCCCATCCCCTCACATCTACTCCAGTCTCTTTCTTCAGTCGTCACTACTCACCTAACTAAAATCTTCAACCTCTCCCTCTCTTCTGGTATCTTCCCCTCCTCCTTCAAACACTCCATCATCACTCCATTATTAAAAAAGCCCTCTCTTGACCCTTCCTGCACAAACAACTACAGACCAGTCTCCAATCTTCCCTTCATCTCTAAACTCTTGGAGCGCCTGGTCTACTCCCGCCTTACCAGCTACCTCTCCACTCACTCTCTTCTAGACCCATCACTGTCCGGCTTCCGCCCTCTACATTCTACAGAAACTGCACTCATCAAAGTAACCAATGACCTTCTGACAGCAAAACGTAATGGTGACCACTCTTTGCTCATTCTTCTTGACCTCTCTGCAGCCTTTGACACCGTTGACCACCACCTCCTACTCTCTATGCTCCACTCAATCGGCATAAAGGACACTGCTCTCTCCTGGTTCTCCTCCTACCTATCTGACCGCTCTTTCAGTGTATCGTTCGCTGGCTCCACTTCTTCCCCTCTTCCTCTCACTATTAGGGTTCCTCAGGGTTCAGTCCTTGGCCCTCTTCTCTTCTCTCTCTACACAGCCCCGATTGGACAGACAATCAGCAAATTTGGTTTGCAGTATCATCTTTATGCTGATGACACACAACTATACACCTCATCCCCTGACCTTACCCCCGCAGTACTACAGAACACCAGTGACTGTCTGGCCGCAATTTCTAAAATCATGTCCGTTCTCTATCTGAAACTCAACCTCTCAAAAACTGAACTTCTTCTGTTCCCGCCGTCTACTCACCTCTCCAAATCTGACATCTCTCTCTCCGTGTGTGGCACCACAATAATGCCGAGCAAGCAGGCGCGTTGCCTGGGTGTTGTGTTTGACACCAATCTCTCCTTTACCTTCCACATACAATCTCTTGCCCTCTCTTGTTGCGTGCACCTGAAGAACATCTCTAGAATCTGCCCCTTTCTCACCTTGGAAACAACAAAAACCCTCAGTGTTGCCCTGATCCACTCCCGCCTTGACTACTGTAACTCTCTCTTAATTGGCCTCCCCCTCACTCGACTTTCCCCCCTCCAGTCCATCCTTAATGCTGCAGCCAGGGTCATCTATCTGGCTAATCGTTACTCAGACGCTTCCGCTCTGTGCCAGTCATTGCACTGGCTGCCCATGAATTATAGGATCCGATTTAAATTGCTTGTTCTCACCCACAAAGCTCTCCACAGTGTGGCACCTGCCTACATCTCTTCCCTCATCTCTGTTTATCGGCCTACCCGTTTTCTACGCTCTGCAAGCGACTTTCGACTAACATCCGCACTAATCCGTACCTCCCACTCCCGGCTTCAAGACTTCTCCCGAGCTGCACCTATTCTTTGGAATGCTCTACCCCAAGAAATTAGGATGAACCACAATTTACACAGTTTTAGGCGCTCCCTAAAAACACATCTGTTTAGGGCGGCGTATCATGTTCCCTAATCAAAGTCCTTTTATATTCTTATAGCCCATTCCTTATTTCTCCAAACATAAGTCTCCACCGAACCAAAAAGCACTACAGATACTGGCTGGTGATAAGCTCATGCAGCCTTTATCTATCCCTCATCCCCTCAAGATGGCTGGACCATCCTTGTAAATAAGCCATTGTACTTTGTGTCACCCCCACCTCATTGTAGATTGTAAGCTCTTAGGAGCAGGGTCGTCATTATTTTTGCTGTAATTATTGTATTATCTTTAGCTATGTTACTTATGACTGTTGTACATGAACCTTTGAATTGTTAAGCGCTGCGGAATATGTTGGCGCTATATAAATAAAGATTATTATTATTATTATTTTCCCCTTCCCAACACGCCTATTCCCCTTTCCGCCAGCAGCAGGCCTTTTTCCACTCATTTTGGTGGTTAACTAATTCACAACTCTGGAGTTGTTTGCACAAAAAAACAATGGATGGTAACCGAGCAGAGCTGAGTGGCCAAACTGTGGTATTAGGCCAAAAGTATTGGCTGGGTTAGATGCAGATACAAATGATATTGAATTTGCAACCTGGTGGAGGTTAGTATAGATGGACTAATAGAACAAGTCCCACACACTGCTAGAAGCCGAAATATTTTTTCAGAGCTAGATGGAGAAAAAAATTATATTGAATTTGCAACCTGATGGAGGTCAGTATAGATGGACTAATAGACCAAGTCCCATACACTGCTAGAAGCCCAAATATTTTTTCAGAGCTAGATGCAGAAAAAAATTATATTGAATTTGCAACCTGATGGAGGTCAGTATAGATGGACTAATAGACCCAGTCCCACACACTGCTAGAAGCCCAAATATTTTTTCAGAGCTAGATGCAGATAAAAATTATTTTTAATTTGCAACCTGGTGCAGGTTAGTATAGATGGACTAATAGACCAAGTCCCACACACTGCTAGAAGCCCAAATATTTTTTCAGAGCTAGATGCAGAAAAAAATTATATTGAATTTGCAACCTGATGGAGGTCATTATAGATGGACTAATAGACCAAGTCCCACACACTGCTAGAAGCCGAAATATTTTTTCAGAGCTAGATGCAGAATAAAATTATATTGAATTTGCAACCTGATGGAGGTCAGTATAGATGGACTAACAGAACAAGTCCCACACACTGCTAGAAGCCCAAATATTTTTTCAGAGCTAGATGCAGATAAAAATTAATTTTAATTTGCAACCTGGTGGAGGTTAATATAGATGGACTAATAGAACAAGTCCCACACACTGCTAGAAGCCCAAATATTTTTTCAGAGATAGATGCAGATAAAAAAATATTTTTAATTTGCAACCTGGTGGAGGATAGTATAGATCGACTAATAGACCAAGTCCCACACACTGCTAGAAGCCGAAATATTTTTTCAGAGCTAGATGCAGAAAAAAATTATATTGAATTTGCAACCTGATGGAGGTCAGTATAGATGGACTAATAGACCAAGCCCCACACACTGCTAGAAGCCGAAATATTTTTTCAGAGCTAGATGCAGATAAAAATTATTTTTAATTTGCAACCTGATGGAAGTTAGTATAGATGGACTAATAGAACAAGTCCCACACACTGCTAGAAGCCCAAATATTTTTTCAGCGATAGATGCAGATAAAAATTATTTTTAATTTGCAACCTGGTGGAGGATAGTATAGATGGACTAATAAAACAAGTCACACACACTGCTAGAAGCCGAAATATTTTTTCAGAGCTAGATGCAGAAAAAAATTATATTGAATTTGCAACCTGATGGAGGTTAGTATAGATGGACTAATAGACCAAGTCCCACACACTGCTAGAAGCCCAAATATTTTTTCAGAGCTAGATGCAGATAAAAATTATTTTTAATTTGCAACCTGATGGAGGTTAGTATAGATGGACTAATAGAACAAGTTCCACACACTGCTAGAAGCCAAAATATTTTTTCAGAGCTAGATGCAGAGAAAAATTATATTGAATTTGCAACCTGATGGAGGTCAGTATAGATGGACTAATAGAACAAGTCCCACACACTGATAGAAGCCTAAATATTTTTTCAGAGCTAGATGCAGAAAAAAATCATATTGAATTTGCAACCTTATGGAGGTCAGTATAGATGGACTAATAGAACAAGTCCTAGCTTTGCTAGATTTAGCCAAATGCTGTGAAAAAAAAACTTGCACAGCACTGGTACAGACCTGCCTGGCAAAAACTGATAGGAACTGATGTAACTTAGTCCTGAAAAGGACTTCAATTACAATTAGTCTTTAGTCCCAACCTATTTATTTAAGAGCACAGACCTGCCTGATAAAAGTCGTAGGAAATGATGTAACCTAGTCCTCAAAAGGACTGCAATCACAACTCTTCCCTACTCCCAAGCTATCTGTAGATTTGAGCGAAAATTGGCTTGAAATTAACAAGGTATAGCGCACACAGCAACAGCGGTGCCGTCTAACACGCAGCTGCAGCAGTGAGAAAATGGTGGCGACGGGCAAAATGGCTGGGTCTTATAGGGCAAGGACATGTGACATACACTGCCAATGACACATGCTCTTGCTTGTGTGAAAAAAAGCACTACGCTCCGTGTGTGCGCTGCTGATAGGCAGACAGATTGCAACTCCCCACTGTAAATGCGGGAAAGAGAAAAAAAAATGGAGATCTTCATTATTCCTGCAGAGATCCATCCCCATCCCCTGCCCCTCCCCACGCCCCGCTGTACACTCAAACTGCGTATTAACATTACTTTTCAGCATTACTGAGAAAAAATCCAGTTATGATTTTGGTGCACGAACAGTTATCGAACATAACCTCGAACAGCCGAATTTTTTTCAAATCGTTCGTGTTCGCCGAACGGCTCGAACACCGCCCAAAACAGCTCGAATTTGAGATTGGCGAACAGTTCGAGTCGAACACCGCTCATCTCTAGTGCTGACAGATAAGCGCATGCGGCTGTCCACTGAGAATGTAGACAGACTCACGTTCATAAAGATGAACAAATCATGGATCCGCAAGGACTTTTCTAACCCTGTGTCATCCTGGGGAGAGTAAAAGCTTGAGAATTTGGTAAAATCACCTCACCAACCATTTTAAGTAACTCTGGGGCAATTGATGCCACTTAAGTGGTGTCTGTGCCACAAATTTTTGGAAAAAATGGAGACTCTTTTTGGAGTCCCCTTGCTGTGTTTTACGTGACGTTGGCATCGTCAATTAAAGGTGGGTTGGGTCCCCCCCCCCTTTTAACCGTAAGAAACTACTTACACTATGGCTTGGGGGTAACACAGATGCTTGAGTCTGAAGAGCTGTTTACTCAGAGGTCTGCTCCAAAGCTTCAGTGTCTGCTAGTCAGCGTAGTAGCCCAGCTGTGAAGCTAGCTGCACCGCCTGTGTATCTAATAATAATTTTTAACTGCATCTAGCCTAGGCAGACTGTGGGGACCCCCAACCAAACCCAGAAGCTCAGCCCCCCTACCGCCCCCCTTTCATTGACAATACAATCATGTAACTCTTACAACTGGATGGGTGAGGATCGGTCACAGCTTTATTAACTGTTTATACTCATGACATTAGAAAGGCATTTTATTTCTAAAATAATTCAGCTTGTTGCAGCATGCCCTGTGTCTCCACACCGGCAAGTTGGCCAACAAGTGTAACTCTCCAACATGTCCTTTCTATTTCCGGGCAACGGAGGGTCCTGCGTACTCATATGCAGGACTCTGACCCCCATCCATCACTCTTAACGCTTGTTCCACTCCGTCCTGGATTCCTGACAGGAATATGTCCAGTCCAATATCCATTAAGTGAACACCGTCGGGCCGTATGAGGCCTGCTTTATCTTCTTCCAGTTGTCGGTGTCGTATCACTACACCTTCTCTGTCTCTTATAAATTTTGCCATCCAAATATTTATTACCCGCCTTGTCCTTTCAATGGCCGTGATGTCTCGGGCACCTTGCCATACCGATCTCGGCACAATCTCTGACCATGCTATAGTTATTTTTGTGAAAAATTCTCTGAAGCGCTCAGTGTCTAGTTTCATTATTGTCATTAGTTATGCGCTCTTGTGATGACCTAGGTCGTTTCCCCCGGCCTGTATAACTAAGATGACCGGACCTCTTGCCTCTCTCCCTACCTTGATTACCTCCATTAGTACCTGTGGCCATTGCAGCCTCTAATACCTCTCCAGTTGAAATTTGTGTTATGAAACTCAAATTTCCTCCCGCCTGGGCGGACTTTCGCCCTTTTTTCTGCACAATATGTATACAAGTGGCCTATCACCCACACTGTTGGCTTAGCGTCACCTGTAAAAGAAACAAACCACGTTAGGATAACAAGTCCGGTCTTATGTATCTCGCCAAACACGTGGATCGCCATCTCCCTATCCTCTGAACTTCCGTTTCTGACAGTCCTGCTCTTGCTGCTTCCGTGGCCGCGCCTATGCGGAATGAGTGTGTCCCATAATCTTTGGGGTGGTTCCCTGCCGATGTTAGGCATTTATTAAATATAGCTTGGAACTAGTATCTTGATAATGACGTTCCATCAATGTGTGATAGGAAGAAATTACTTTGTGATCTGATGGTTAGATATGTTTTTACTATTGTTACCCGACTCAGCGTACCGTTTGTGGGTTGTAGAAGTACCCAAGTGCCCCTGCCCGCTGGAACCATTTTCGATTGGCGTATGCGTAGACGTATTGCATTATTGGCTATGACTACGTCCTGGTGTAATAAGTCTCCACTGGTGGTAATTTTGGATTGAGAGACTAATTCGCTTATGCATAGCGCCCCGAAGAAGGCGATCGCAAATGCAGTAGACAGTAATGTTGCTTCGAATTGTGAGTGTCATGTTAATGGTGTTAGGGATATGATGTGAGAAATCAGTTTTAGTGACACGGGACGGGACGTCTACACTCCTGACTTGGCTGACCCCTTTTCCACCCTTTTATGGATTGTCTGATGATGAATCTCTTTGTCACATCTCCCCAATTCAGTAGTTGGAAGTGAAATGCTACTCTGGTCAGCCACCACTGCGCTGATGCCCCTGATATGCCCCTCATCATTAGCTGGTGGAGAAATTCTATGGTGACTTGTAATCTGGCTTGTTCACATTGGTCAACCCGTCTGCCTGCTACTAGTCGTGTCCACTCTTCCCATACCTTACCGTATGCTTGCCACATCGACGGGGCAACTGACGCTCTGATTAATGGCATCAACTATTCGCCACCAGATCCCATAGGGAGGCTGGCAACTGTTGCCCGATGGGTGGGCGTTGGAGAGGAGCTCTGTGAAAATCTGCCAATTGAATTGTGATAAAGCGTTAGCAGCAGCGTTAGACCCCTCAGCATCGTGGCTAGCGCGTACATTGTGTTTTAGGCACAGGAATACTAGCCGGCGTAGTAGGCCTAGCACTGGGAGAGACGATGATGCCATATTATTAATGAAGTGCGCTAGGCTGGTGTTTTTTGTTATGAAGCGTATATTTTTGTTAGCCAGGCGCGCGCCCCATATTTCTATTGCTACCACTATTGGGAACAGTTCCAGGACTGTCTGTTTTTTTGTCAGCACTTGTTCTGCCCAATACGAAGGCCATAAGCTTGTGCACCATTGGTTATTTAGTATCGCTGCATATCCGCCTGATTCTGCCGCCCCGGAGAATAATCTTCGTTCAATGTTGGACTGTTCTGCTGACATAAATAACGTGTGACCGTTGAATGATTATAAGAAGGTTTTCCACACCTCTAAGTCCGCCCGTAGCTGCCTGCTGATTCTGATTGTATGACTCGGTTTAGATGCCCCTTTTGGTACGGGCGATAAATGAAGATAAAAAACCCTTCCGACTGGCATCACCCGACTCGCAAACACGAGGAGACCTAGTAATACTTGCATCTGCTGTAGTGTTATTTTCCATACTGCGCAAAAAACCTAGATCAGTTGTAATGTTTTGGTATTTTTTCCTACGGGAGGCGGAACAACCTTGCTGTGGTGTCGATTTCGATGCCTAAGAACGATATCTTTGTTGTGGGGCCTATGTTTTTGGTTGGGCATAATGGGACTCCAAACCGACGGGAGATGTTTGTGAATTCGTTGAGTATGGGGCAGCGAAAGTGGATGACCAATCGCCACGGCCCGCGGGGGGGCCACCACAGTCAGTGAATCCTTCCTTATTTAGTATAGAGTCTACCAATACTTTGGGCGTAGTAGCCGAGCTGCGAAGCAAGCTGCACCGCCTGTGTATCTAATAAGAATTTTTTACTGCATCTAACCCAGCCAATCATTTGACAGTATTGCTAGTAGCAGAGTCGCATGGGCTCTAAACCTTGCATAGCCTGGGCATTTTTTGAGATGTCTAAGGATGACCCAACTCATGTTACCTGTTACATTTGTCACCAAAAGCTAAGTAGAGGCCAAAAAAACAATAGTTTGAGTACTTTATGCTTGAACCGTCACATGGATATGAAGCATAAGTTGCAGTGCAAAGCTCACTGTGCTACAATGCGGCCTAGCGGGCCGGTCCAACAACCATCTGCCCCACCTATGTCATCCTGGGGAGACTAAAAGCTTTAGGATTTTGGAAAATCACCTCATCAACCATTTTAAGCAACTCTGGGACAATTGATGCCACTTAAGTGGTGTCTGTGCCACAATTTTTGGAAAAAATGGAGACTCTTTTTGGAGTCCCCTTGCTGTGTTTTACATGACGTTGGCATCGCCAATTCCAGGTGGGTCGGGTCTCTACCCCCCCTTTTAACCGTAAGAAAGTACATACACTATGGCTTGGGGTAACACAGATGGTTGAGTCTGAAGAGCTGTTTACTCATACTATAGCCTGGGAATCAGAGGTCTGCTGCAAAGCTTCAGTGTCTGCTAGTCAGCGGAATAGCCACCGCCTGTAGATCTAATTACAAATTTTTAACTGCATCTATCCCAGGCAATACTTTGGGCCTAGTAGCAGTGTCTGCTAGTCAGCGGATTATCCCAGCTGTTAAGCAAGCTATACCACCTGTAGTTTGGACACTTAATTTTTTCAAAGGAAATGCTTCAAGCCCCCGGGACACTCAGTGAAGAGCATCGGCGGAGGCACCCCAAGGCACAGAGGCTGGGACTGGCGGTAATACGCCTTGCGGTGGATCGCCAAGCTCAATCCTTATAAAAGCTTTTTAACTGCAGCAGCTTTAGTGGACGCTACTGGAGCTGGAATTACCGCGGCTGCTGGCATCAGACTTGCCCTCCAATAGATCCTTGTAAAAGGATTTAAAGTGTACTCATTCAAATTAGAGAGACAATTTAAATTACAGAGCTTAGACCTGTCTCCACCGCGGGGGGGCTCGACCCACCAGCGGGCAGGCACCAGTATTGGTAGAGTGGGGCTGGCCGTCAGGGTCCACCGCAGCTCTGGCACAAACCCGGCGACACGGAGGTCGCATGGGCAGGAACGGACTGGCCGTGTCAGCTTCTCACTTTTTTGGTTTTAGAAGGGCATGACATGCCTATATCTGTGTCTCCCCCTCCTTTTACTCCTCCACCTCTTTCTTTTCTCATGACTATATTTACTTGTTACTTTTCCATGTGTTAGTTGTGTCTTCTGAGCAGTTTGTCAGGTTTTGGACACCTTTGAAGGTGTTTTCTATGTGTTTCTATGTGTTTTTGTTTGCCTGCCATTGGTTTTAACGGTGTTCGATGGTGTTCGACGAACAGTTCGATGAACAGTTCGGCGAACATACAGGTGTTCGACAAACCGAACCGAACCCGAACACCACGGGGGTGGCTCAACACTACTGAAGAGTTGTGGACAGCTCTGAAAGAGCAAGCAGATCTGTGGCTCACACCGCTGAACCTACAGCCAGGCATGGTCATGTGTGACAATGGCCGGAACCTGGTGGCGACTCTGAGGCAAGGCGAGCTCACACACATACCATGCCTGGCCCATGTGCTTAACCTCATGGTTCAGCGGTTTCTCAAATCCTACCCGGAGCTGCCAGATCTGCTTGTAAAAGTACCCCACCTGTGTGCACATTTTAGAAAGTAACTTATGGTTTCTGCCGACCTTGCGGTGTTTCAGCAGCGTTTGTAGCTTCCTGCTCACAGACTGGTGTGTGATGTCCTCACGCGTTGTAACTCTACACTGCAGATGTTGGGAAGGATTTGTGAGCTTAAGACGGCAGTTGTTGAGTACCAGCATCAACAAGGCCGTCGGTATTCAGTTCAGACTCCACACATAAGACCTCAGGAGTGGACATGGATGTCAGACAAATATACCATCCTCCAAAACTTTAAGGACTCCACCAAGATGGTGAGCGGCGATGACGCCATAATTAGCGTCACCATCCCGCTTCTCTGTCTTCTGAAACGCTCTCTGCTCACAATCAAAGAGGATGCATTGCAGGCGGAGCACGATGAAATGGAGCAAGGAACCATACAGGGTTATTACACACAGCCAAGCCTCATCTCATCCCAATGTGGATGGGGTGACAATGAGGAAGAGGAGGAGGAAGAACAGGAGCTAGTTTCATGCGCTATAGACGGTACTACCTGCACAGCTGTGATAAAGTATGTTCAGAGTGGATGGCCAGAGGACAGAGAAGAGAAGGAGGAGGAGAGCATGGTCAGTCATCCTCTTGGTGAGGACACGGAAGTCTTGCCTGTTAGCAGTCTGGCACACATGGCTGCCTTTCCCATGATCCTCGCGTTCTCAAAATTTTGGATGACAGTCGTTACTGGTTGGTGACACTTCTAGACCCACGCTACAAGGAGAACTTTATATCTCTTATTCCTGAGGCGGACAGGTCTACAGAAATGGGGCTGTACCACAAGGCCCTTGTTGCGGAACTATTAAAAAAATTCCCATCTGAAAACACTGGCGGCAGAGGTCACAGTTCGTTGGACAACCAAGGAGTACAAGCGAGAGAGACACAACTTCAATCCAGCAGAGGCAGGGGAACACTGTCAAACTTCTGTGAGAATTTTCTCAGCCCCTCCCATCGCACAAGCCCTGAGGCGTGGGGTAGTCTCACAAGGAGTGCAAAGTTTGGGAAGATACTGAGGGAGTACCTTGACGACCGTACCAACGTCCTCCGTGATTCCTCTGTGCCTTATAATTATTGGGTATCCAGGCTGGATACGTGAATTGAACTGGCTCTCTATGCCTTGGAGGTCCTGGCCTGCCCTGCCGCCAGCGTTTTATCAGAGTGGGTTTTTAGTGCCGCTGATGGAATTATAACTGATAAGCGCATCCGCCTGTCAACTGAAAATGCTGACAGGCTGACTCTTATAAAAATGAACAAGGGCTGGATGGGGCCAGACTTCTCAACACCACCGAATGATAGAAGGGTAACATAAACTCAAATCCAGTGTCTTTTCTTGGGAGGTGTATTCTCATGCACCTTTTCACACCCACACAAGGGTATACGCTTCCTGATTTTGGCTATTTGCTCTTGTCTTCCTCCTTCTCCTCATCCTCCACCACCAGGGTGACCGTGGTCCGTGATGCAACACCCACATAATTTTTTTAAAGGGTGTTTATGATGCTGACAACAAAATCACACAAAAATCATCAATGGAAATCAAATTTATTAACCAATGGAGGCCTGGATTTGGAGTCACCCCCAAAATTAAAGTGGAAGCACATTCAACTTTGTACAGAACAAAGTATTCAATGAGAATATTTCATTCATTCAGATCTATGATGTGTTATTTGAGTGTTCCCTTTATTTTTTTGAGCAGTGTAATTTCCCTAGCACTAAACATGGCTGATTAACCCCTCGTTACTTCGTGTGCTGGAACATTTTCCTATGTTTATATTACGGGAGCTAAAAATCTGTGTTACATATCTCAACTCCAGTACTTTGCCAGTAACTTTGTCACAGTATATTAAGAAAAAAAGGGCATACATGCCCCTTGCAAAGCTGAATATGAGAGCATAGTCCCTCACTACCGTTGTATACTCATCTAAGTCTCCTAGGGGTATGTTCGGGTTCTGAGGCATTTTCCCTCACTCAGTTTTGGAGGTTCCTCAGGGTAGTACACTGCTCAACAAAATAAAGTGAACACTTAAAAAAACAGAATATAACTCCAAGTAAATCAAACTTCTGTGAAATCAAACTGTCCACTTAGGAAGCAACACTGATTGACAATCAATTTCACATGCTGTTGTGCAAATGGAATAGACAATAGATGGAAATTATTGGCAATTATCAAGACACCCTCAATAAAGGAGTGGTTCTGCAGGTGGGGATCACAGACCACATCTCAGTACCAATGCTTTCTGGCTGATGTTTTGGTCACTTTTGAATGTTGGTTGTGCTTTCACACTCGTGGTAGCATGAGATGGACTCTACAACCCACAGAATTTGCTCAGGTAGTGCAGCTCATCCAGAATGGCACATCAATGTGAGCTGTGGCAAGAAGGTTTGCTGTGTCTGATCGATACCTCCGCCTTTGTGCAAGGAGGAACAGGAGGAGCACTGCCAGAGCCCTGCAAAATGATCTCCAGCAGGCCACACATGTGCATGTGACGCGCCCCTGGGCCTGTGTCGCGCTGCGTTGCGCACGCGGGAGCTTACCCGGAGCCGGATCTCTTGAGGGTTGTAGTCTCGTGGCGGTGACCCGGTCCGTGCCCAGGGAGTCAAACTGAGCGGCGATGTAACAGCGGTAGATGTAGGACGACTACGCCACCCGTTGAATGCAGCTATGGAGCTGCCGCTGCAGGACAGTCCGCTGAGGCCGGTGGATGGATGGTGCAGCATAGATGGTATAACCCCCAACGGGAGGGGTATGGCCTCAGGGCAGCAGATGTGGATGATGGGGGTAGCAGGAACCACTCAGAGACGGTGCGGTGTAATTCAGGGTCTTTACTGGTAACAACGATAGACCCTCCCGGAGTACTTGCTAGTGAACGGGGCCTGGTCAGTCCTTGAGCAGATGGGATCTCCCCTGGCCAGGCGGAGTTGTAGGCCTCCCAAACTGACTGTACTCTTCTGGCTACCTTGCTAGAAGCGGATATAAGTAGCCCACGTCCCTGAGTGTACCGTGTGGTGCTCACCCGTATGGCCGGTGACTCGGGGCCTTCTAATGGCTTCCGCTCCACGATGGCGGTGCTGGTCCCACGCGTGTGACCGTGCCTTCGGGTTTCTGGGCCTGAGGACCTGAAATCCCCTGCCGGTCGGCTTCTGCTGCTGGGTAAGAGTTAGTCCCCACAGCCTCGGACGCCGGGTCCGGTAAGAAAGCTTCTCAGTCAGGGCGAGCTCTGCAGCTGCCAGCCCCTGACTCGTAGTAGTATTGCTTCTGCTGTTTCTTGTCTCTACTCTCCTTGACTGCTAACCCTGCTTCAGCCCCGGGTTTATATAGGGGAAGTTCTTCCCCTCCCAAGACTGGGCAGGAGGTGTGGCATGCACAGGATCCCTGACCAAAGGACCTCCCACCTGCTCTCAGACATAATATCTCTATCACTGTGGCAACCAGACCCCTGGGGTGTCACATTCCCCCCTAGTGAAATTTAGTACTCCGGGACTAAACATATTTTAGAAAAAAAACATAACAAGATATAACAACAATAATAGTACAATAAGAAGAAACACATAAAGGTGGTCACGGCATGTCCGTAACCGGGTGTAGTCTTTGAAGAAAGCAAGGTGTCCATTTCACCAAAACAGGGAGACGTAACCAGGTAGGGGTCTGTCCTACCCCGAGTCCTTAACAGTCTCTAGTCCATCCTGGGTTACGCTCCAACTATGTACAAGGATTCCCGGTAAATCCACCAAGGATTCCTAAAAATAACTGGAAACACAAAATTATACACAAGCAACAATACACAGATAAACATAAATAAAACAATTTATACACTTCAAATCCTCCAGCGTGCGGGTAACTGGCCTCTAGTGGCCCTAGTGGACCTACGGAGCTGACTGTCTGGCCCTGAACTACAGGGTGTAGGAGCTGTCAAGGGTAAACTGGGCAGCTGTCTACCGGCTCTTTGTCTCACTAGGGGTACGGCAGGCTCACTATAAGCAGAGGGTTGATCCTCCTGTTCTGCTTGTGTGGAGTCTTCTGCCTCCTGGACCGGCTGTTCTTCCAGCTCTACCTGTTGCTCCGTAGGTGCTTGGGATGCTGGTTGGAGGAAGGTGAGTACGGGTACCACAACTGCACCATTGACTTGAGTCCAAGACCGAGGGAAGTCCCCGAGCACAGTACTAACCATATCTTCCCTTTCCTCTACGGGTCGATGGTCTTCTTGTTCCTCTTCAGGGTTCCTCAGTTGTTCGGGACACTTCTTCAGGTGGTCCCGGGATACAATGGCTGTGGTTTCCCCTCCGTCTTTACTGATGGTACAAACCTTCGGGTTCTCGTGGCTTGAGGGCAGTACGGTGTACGGGTCCTTCTCCCACTGGTCATCCAACTTGTGGAGCCGTCTCTTCCTCTTCAAGACCTGCTCTCCGGGTACCAGGGGAACAGCGGGAGCATACTGGTTGTAAGTTTTCTCTTGTCTTTCCCTAGCCTGACAGAGACTTCGCTCCACGCTCTCCTGTACTCTCCGGTACTGCTGCTGCCTCTCTGTGTCCCAGTCTGTTTCTGGTGAAGTGTCCTCGGGTGTCAGGACTCCCATTTCCAGGTCAACAGGTAACTTACCAGGTCTTGCCCTCATTAGGTAAGCCGGGGTACAGTTGGTGGAACCTACCGGGATGTGGTTGTATAGGTCCACCAGATCGGGCAACTTCTCAGGCCACAGACTGCGTTCTTCCAGGGGCAACGTTTTTAGAAGATCCATTACCACCTGGTTCATTTTCTCACAAAGTCCATTAGTTTGCGGATGGTAGGGTGTCGTCCTTATCTTCCGGCAGCCATACAGATTGCAGAATTCCTGGAAGACCTCCGCTTCAAAGGCAGGTCCCTGGTCCGTCAGCACTTGGTCCGGGTACCCGTGTGGACGGCAAAAGTGCTGCTGGAAGGCTCTAGCTGCTGTTTGAGCCGTTAAGTCCTTGACGGGGACGACAACCAGAAACCGGGAGTAATGATCCACGATGGTTAACGCGTAGACGTAGCCACTTCTGCTTGGGGTCAGTTTTACATGATCCAAGGCTACCAGTTCCAACGGTTGCCGGGTGACGATGGACTGCAGGGGAGTCTTCTGGCTGGCACGGTCCTTCCTTCTCAGGTTGCACGGGCCACAGTCTCTGCACCACTTCTCGATGGTTCCCCTCATGCCTACCCAGTGGAACCGCTCGCGCAGCAGGAACTCCAGCTTCTTCCACCCGAAGTGTCCAGCTCCGTTGTGGTATGCCTCCATCACCATGGCTGCGTCTCTTCGTGGCACCACTACTTGCCAGAGTAATTCATGCGTCCGGGAGTTAACCATTCTGCGGCACAACTTCCCTTTGTAAAGGAACAGTCGACTCTTCTCTGCCCATAGTTGTTTGGCTTCCTCCGGAGCGTCTGGTTCAAGGCGAGCCTCCGGCCGAGTCAGCATCTCCTTCACCAGTCGGACGGCAGGGTCGCTGTCTTGCGTTTCCGCCCAGTTGTAGTGGGGTAAGGGGTTCAACGTAGCAGTCTGCTTACTCCTTACCTGGTGGGAATACTGAATAGTCCCATGACGGTGGAACGCAGGGAGTTCAACTTCTTCCAGTCCCTCCGGATCTTCTCCTCCGTCCGGCAGGTTGGGCATCCTGGACAGGGCGTCCGCGTTGGTATTGGAGCGTCCTGCCCGGTATTTGATTGTGAACTCGTAGTTGGACAGACGGGCCATCCACCTCTGCTCCAGGGCACCGAGTCTTGCCGTGTCCAGGTGTGTCAACGGGTTGTTATCCGTGTACACGGTGAACCGGGAAGAAGAGAGGTAATGCTTAAAGCGCTCGGTGACTGCCCATACTACGGCCAGGAACTCTAACTTAAATGAGCTGTAATTCTCGGGGTTCCTTTCGGTGGGTCGCAGTTTTCGGCTGGCGTAGGCAATTACTCGTTCCTTCCCCTGCTGGATCTGGGACAGTACGGCTCCTAGCCCGATGTTACTGGCGTCGGTGTAGAGGATAAAGGGCTGGCTATAATCCGGGTACGCCAGGATTTCGTCCCCCGTGAGGGCCATCTTCAGCTGGCGGAAGGACTCTTCTTCCAGCTCCTCCCATTTGAAGGGCGGCTTCTGGTTCTTGGCCTTCCGGGACTGGCCTATCAGGAGGTCCTGCATAGGTGCTGCCTTTTTGGTGAAACCGGGAATAAACCTTCGGTAGTAGCCTACCAACCCGAGGAACTGCCGCACTTCTTTTACGCTTGAGGGGCTTGGCCATTCCTTAATTGCGGTGATCTTATCAGGGTCGGGAGCCACTCCGTCAGCGCTCACCACGTGTCCCAGGTACTGCACCTTTGGTTTCAGGAGGTGACACTTGGAGGGTTTCACCTTTAGGCCGTAACTTGCCAGAGCTTCGAACACTTCCGCCAGGTGTTTCAGGTGGTCCTCATACGTCTTGGAATATACGATGACATCGTCCAGGTACAACAGGACCGTCTCGAAGTTTCTGTGGCCCAGACAACACTCCATTAGTCGTTGGAAGGTTCCCGGTGCGTTGCAGAGTCCGAACGGCATGCAGGTGAACTCGCTAAGTCCCATCGGGGTGGTGAATGCGGTCTTCTCCCGGTCCGCCTCTGCTACAGGAACCTGCCAGTACCCGCTAGTGAGATCCAAGGTAGAGAAGAAGTTAGCAGATCTTAAAGCAGCCAATGACTCCTCTATCCTTGGTAAGGGGTACGCATCCTTGTGTGTGATACGATTGATTTTCCGGTAATCTACACACATCCTCATGGTGTTGTCTTTCTTTCGGACTAAGACTAGTGGAGCTGCCCAGGGGCTACAGCTATCCCTGATCACCCCAGCCTCCTTCATGTCTCTAAGCATCCCCTTGGCGTGTTGGTAGTGGGCAGGGGGTACGGGTCGATACCTCTCTTTTATAGGAGGATGGTCTCCCGTGGGGATGTGGTGTTCTACCCCCTTGACTCGCCCGAAGTCTAACGGGTGTTTACTGAACACTCTCTCGTACTCCTGAACCACCCGATAGACTCCTTGTTTCTGGTGTGCGGGAGTGGAGTCAGTACCCAGATGTAGTTGCTGACACCAGTCCTCCATGTTTTTCTTAGAGCCGTTACCTTCCTCCGGGTGAGATGGAGGCAAGGGTTCCACAGATTGTATAGAATTTTGGTTAATGGTATATAATTTGGCTAGCGTGGCATACCGGGGCAGGTACACTTCCCTCTCCCCGATATTTATTATGCGAACGGGCACCCTCCCATGGCGTACATCAACCACCCCCCGTGCTGTCAAAATGGTGGGCCTACTGTCCGAGTAAACTGGTTCTACCATTGCCTGGTAATCTCTACCTCTCAGACCAATAGCTGCCCGGCACCAAATCATCATTTCACTTTTTGGGGGCATGGCAATAGGAAAAGGGTCACACATTCTTACGCTACCAATCTCACCGCCGGAGAGTTCCACCTGTTGCCGTCGCATCAGTGCCCGGATCTCTTTCTGGAGCACCCGCTGCTCGCCGGAGCTGGCGTTCTTGGCAACCTGCTGTAAAAGGAAAATCACCTCTGCAAGACAATTTTCAATTACATTAGTTCCTAGAGTTATTTTTGGGTGACTCTCATGTTTGTCAATATCTACAATGATCAGTCCCTGTGCTGCCAGTTCGACTCTACCGATTTTGATGGTCACCTCTTTAAATCCGATCTGTGGCACGGGCTGGCCATTGCTGGCGATGATACTCAAGTCGTCGTCAGGGTAGCGGGTAATATCCGAGTCATTCCAGTACTGCTTAAGGAGCACGTACGGGATGGTGGTGACCTGTGACCCGGTGTCCAGTAGGGCACTCATGGGAATGCCATCCAGTACCACAGGCAAGACTGGACGTCCTCCCACATATCTGTCGCGCCAGTTCGATGGGCCTGGTGATCTTTTTCCTGGGGGTTGGCCCTCTACCCCAGGTTGTGCCCGTTTAAAGAACAGTACCTTGCCATATGTCCAGGTTGATTGCAGCGGCGGCAGATGGGTCGTCCGTCCTCGCTGTATCGGTCACTGGGTCTTCCTCTGGCCGGTGGGGTCCTCCTTGGTCGACGCCACGGGATGTTCTCCGGTCCGGATGCCAGCTGGATCTTCCCTGGGGTGGAAGCCTGTAAAGACTGCACAGTTCGGGTTAGCGCAGCAACGCTCTTAGCTAGCTCTTGGACCTGATGGTGTAGGTCTGGAGCCGGGTCATTGTCCAAAGCCTGCGCATCAGCTCCCACAGGCCCTGCCGACAAGGGCGCCGCCTCCTGGTGGTAAGTGATAGCAGGGCGCTTGTGGGTCACAACGCCACCCGGTGCCGGTTCTCGGAGCACCCGGATGGCTCTGTCCTTGAACTGTGCAAAGCCCAGATGGGGATCCTGTAAGGCCATTGCCCGCAACTGGGTTCGGTGGGTATTACAATACAGTCCCTCTATAAACTGTTCGGTCAACAGCCTGTCCTCGTTTCCCACTCCATCAGGGTCGGTCTGCTTAACCCCTTAAGCCCCGCGGGTGGTTTGCACATTAATGACCGGGCCAATTTTTACAATTCTGACCACTGTCACTTTATGAGGTAATTACTCTCGAACGCTTCAACGGATCCCCCTGATTCTGAGATTGTTTTTTCGTGACATATTGTACTTCATGATTGTGGAAAAATTTCTTCGATATCACTTGCGTTTATTTGTGAAAAAAACGGAAATTTGGCGAAAATTTTGAAAATTTTGCAATTTTCAAAATTTGAATTTTTAAGCCCTGAAATCAGAGCGATATGTCACACAAAAGAGTTAATAAATAACATTTCCCACATGTCTACTTTACATCAGCACAATTTTGGAACCAAAATTTTTTTTTGTTAGGGAGCTATAAGGGTTAAAAGTTGACCAGCGATTTCTCATTTTTCCAACAAAATTTACAAAACCATTTTTTTAGGGACCACATCACATTTGAAGTCACTTTGAGAGGTCTTTATGACAGAAAATACCCAAAAGTGACACCATTCTAAAAACTGCACCCCTCAAGGTGCTCAAAACCACATTCAAGAACTTTATTAACCCTTCAGGTGCTTCACAGGAATTTTTTGAATGTGGAAGAAAAAAATGAACATTTAACTTTTTTCACAAAAATGTTAATTTAGACCCAATTTTTTTTATTTTCACAGGGGTAACAAGAAAAAATGGACCCCAAAATTTGTTGTGCAATTTCCCCTGGGCACGCAGATACCCAATATTTGGGGAAAAAATACTGTTTGGGCGCACGGCAGGGCTCGGAAGGGAAGGAGCGCTATTTGACTTTTTGATTGTAAAATTTGCTTGAATAATTAGCGGACGCCATGTTGTGTTTGGAGAGCCCATGTGTGCCCAAACTTTGGAGCTCCCCCACAAGTGACCCCATTTTGGAAACTAGACCCCCCAAGGCACCTTTCTAGATGCATAGTGAGCACTTGGAACCCCCAGGTGCTTCACAAATTGATTCGTAACAATGAAAAAGTGAAAAAAAAAACACTTTTTCATTTTTATGAATCAATTTGTGAAGCACCTGAGTGTTCCAAGTGCTCACAATGCATCTAGATAGGTGCCTTGGGGGGTCTAGTTTCCAAAATGGGGTCACTTGTGGGGGAGCTCCAATGTTTGGGCACACAGCGGCTCTCCAAACGCAACATGGTGTCGCTAACAATTTGAGCCGATTTTCCGTTAAATTTGTTAGAGGACACCATGTTGCATTTAGAGAGTCCCTGTGTGCCCAAACATTGGAGCTCCCCCACAAGTGACCCCATTTTGGAAACTAGACCCCCCAAGGCACCTATCTAGATGCATAGTGAGCACTTGGAACCCCCAGGTGCTTCACAAATTGATTCGTAACAATGAAAAAGTGAAAAAAAAAACACTTTTTCATTTGTATGAATCAATTTGTGAAGCACCTGAGGGTTCCAAGTGCTCACTATGCATCTAGATAGGTGCCTTGGGTGGTCTAGTTTCCAAAATGGGGTCACTTGTGGGGGAGCTCCAATATTTGGGCACACAGCGGCTCTCTAAATGCAACATGGTGTCCGCTAACAAATTTAACGCAAAATTGGCTCAAATTGTTAGCGACACCATGTTGCGTTTGGAGAGCTGCTGTGTGCCCAAACATTGGAGCTCCCCCACAAGTGACCCCATTTTGGAAACTAGACCCCCCAAGGCACCTATCTAGATGCATAGTGAGCACTTGGAACCCCCAGGTGCTTCACAAATTGATTCGTAACAATGAAAAAGTGAAAAAAAAAACACTTTTTCATTTTTATGAATCAATTTGTGAAGCACCTGGGGGTTCCAACTGCTCACTATGCATCTAGATAGGTGCCTTGGGGGGTCTAGTTTCCAAAATGGGGTCACTTGTGGGAGAGCTCCAATGTTTGGGCACACAGGGACTCTCTAAATGCAACATGGTATCCGCTAACAAATTGAATGGAAAATCGGCTCAAATTGTTAGCGGACACCACATTGCGTTTGGAGAGCTTCTCTGTGCCCAAACTTTGGAGCTCCCCCACAAGTGACCCCATTTTGGAAACTAGACCCCCCAAGGCACCTTTCTAGATGCATAGTGAGCACTTGGAACCCCCAGGTGCTTCACAAATTGATTCGTAATAATGAAAAAGTGAAAAAAAAAACACTTTTTCATTTTTACGAATCAATTTGTGAAGCACCTAGGGGTTCCAAGTGCTCACTATGCATCTAGATAGGTGCCTTGGGGGGTCTAGTTTCCAAAATGGGGTCACTTGTGGGGGAGCTCCAATGTTTGGGCACACAGGGACTCTCTAAATGCAACATGGTATCCGCTAACAAATTGAATGGAAAATCGGCTCAAATTGTTAGCGGACGCCACATTGCGTTTGGAGAGCCCCTCTGTGCCCAAACTTTGGAGCTCCCCCACAAGTGACCCCATTTTGGAAACTAGACCCCCCAAGGCACCTTTCTAGATGCATAGTGAGCACTTGGATCCCCCAGGTGCTTCACAAATTGATTCGTAATAATGAAAAAGTGAAAAAAAAAACACTTTTTCATTTTTACGAATTAATTTGTGAAGCACCTAGGGGTTCCAAGTGCTCACTATGCATCTAGATAGGTGCCTTGGGGGGTCTAGTTTCCAAAATGGGGTCACTTGTGGGGGAGCTCCAATGTTTGGACACACAGGGACTCTCTAAATGCAACATGGTATCCGCTAACAAATTGAATGGAAAATCGGCTCAAATTGTTAGCGGACGCCACATTGCGTTTGGAGAGCCCCTCTGTGCCCAAACTTTGGAGCTCCCCCACAAGTGACCCCATTTTGGAAACTAGACCCCCCAAGGCACCTTTCTAGATGCATAGTGAGCACTTGGAACCCCCAGGTGCTTCACAAATTGATTCGTAATAATGAAAAAGTGAAAAAAAAAACACTTTTTCATTTTTACGAATTAATTTGTGAAGCACCTAGGGGTTCCAAGTGCTCACTATGCATCTAGATAGGTGCCTTGGGGGGTCTAGTTTCCAAAATGGGGTCACTTGTGGAGGAGCTCCAATGTTTGGGCACACAGGGACTCTCCAAATGCAACATGATATCCGCTAACAATTTGAGCCGATTTTCCATTTAATTTGTTAGCGGATACCATGTTGCATTTAGAGAGTCCCTGTGTGCCCAAACATTGGAGCTCCCCCACAAGTGACCCCATTTTGGAAACTAGACCCCCCAAGGCACCTATCTAGATTCATAGTGAGCACTTGGAACCCCAGGTGCTTCACAAATTGATTCATAAAAATGAAAAAGTGTTTTTTTTTTCACTTTTTCATTTTTACGAATCAATTTGTGAAGCACCTGGGGGTTCCAAGTGCTCACTATGCATCTAGAAAGGTGCCTTGGGGGGTCTAGTTTCCAAAATGGGGTCACTTGTGGGGGAGCTCCAAAGTTTGGGCACAGAGGGGCTCTCCAAACGCAATGTGGTGTCCGCTAACAATTTGAGCC
The DNA here is from genome assembly GCF_046119375.1 of Phyllobates terribilis. NCBI lineage: Eukaryota > Metazoa > Chordata > Amphibia > Anura > Dendrobatidae > Phyllobates > Phyllobates terribilis. The sequence continues at coordinate 105,322,899 of NW_027362767.1, forward strand.
GATTTTCCATTCAATTTGTTAGCGGACACCATGTCGCGTTTGGAGAGCCCGTGATGTGCCTAAACAGTGGAGCTCCCCCACAAGTGTCCCCATTTTGGAAACTATACCCCTCAAAGATTTTATTAAGGTGTATAGTGAACATTTTGAACCCAGAGGTACGGCACATTATTTGTTTACATTAGGTCATCATATTGAATAAGTTTTCATTATTCTTGAGCGCAAGTGCTCGCTACTTGAGTTTGCATCGGGTACTCAGGTATGCACCATGTACAGCGTGTGCTCGAGTGACATGCTCGAGTCCCTGCTCCGCATGTTTCACGGTTATTAGACACCCAAAAAAAAACATGCGGGGATCGCTCGTGCATGGCAGGCAATCCCCGTAAAGTTTTTTGGCCGCGAAGCATATGGGGCAGAGACTCGAGCATGTCACTCAAATACCCACGATACTAAATGCATACCAGAGCACCCGATGCAAACTCAAGTAGCGAGCACTTGCTCTCAACACTAGTCGCCATATCGTCATCTTTTTTTCTTACTTTTGAAAAAAATCCCAACCCCAGCCCTAACCCTAGCACAACCCTAGCCCCAGCACAACCCTAGCCCCAGCACAACCCTAGCCCCAGCACAACCCTAGCCCCAGCACAACCCTAGCCCCAAACCCAGCCCTAACCCTAGCCCAATCCTAACTCAAGAGTTTATTTTTGACGCCGTTCCTTGTGCGGTATAAGTGATTAGACGACTTTATTCTTCGGGTCGGTGTGATTACAGCAATGCCAGAATCATATGGGGTTTTTATGACTGACAGCTGTCACACACTAAAAGACGCATTTTTTGTAAAATCTAGTTTTTGCATCGCCATATTTTGAGAGCTATAATTTTTCCAAATTTTGGCAGACAGTCATGTGACGGCTCGTTTTTTGCGGGATGACTTGACGTTGTTATTGGTGCCATTTTCAGGCACGTGACATTTTTTGATCGCTTTCTATTCCGATTTTTGGGAGGCAGAATAAACAAAAACCAACAATTCAGGAATTGTTTTTTTTTTTTTTTTTTTATTCTGTTCCGCGTGTGGTAAAATTGATGAGGCAGCTTTACTCTTCGGGTCAGTACGTTTACAGCGGTACCACATTTGTATAATTTTTCTATGTTTTGGCGCTTATACACAATAAAAGCTATTTTATAGAAAAAAATATTTTTTAGTATCGCTTTATTCTGAGAGCTATAACTTTTTTATTTTTTGGCTGATGGAGCTATATGGCGGCTTGTTTTTTGCGGGACGAGATGACGTTTTCAGCGGTATCATTTTTATTTATATGCGTCTTTTTGATCGCGTGTTATTCCACTTTTTGTTTGGCGGTATGGTGATAAAGCATTGTTTTTTGCTTGTTTTTTTTTTTTTTTTTTTTACCGTGTTCACTGAAGGGGTTAACTAGTGGGACAGTTTTATAGGTCAGGTTGTTCCGGACGCGGCGATACCAAATATGTGTACTTTTATTGTTTTTTTTTTATTTTTTTTATAATAATATTTATTGATGGGTACATTATATTTTTATTTTTGGTGTATTATTTTTTTTATTTTTTTATAATATTTTTGCACATTTTTTTTTTTTTTTTTTTTTCACTTTCACACAGTTTATACACTTTATTACTTTGTCCCACTCTGGGACTTTCACTTTTTTTTTTCTGATCGCCTGCATGGCACAGGAATGGAGCACCATCCCTATGCCATGAAGGCTGTCAGAAGTGCACAGTGTGAAGATTGCTTGGAGATGCACTGCGCATGTCCAAGCAATCTTCCTGCTCTCTGGTGACCCGGATGTTGTCATGACGACATCGGGTCGTCATGGCAACACCCGGGAAGCCTTTGCAGACTGCGCTGGAAGCCGGAAGAGGAGGTGAGTATCGGCGATCACCTCCCCTTGCCCCCGCAATGCCGCGATCGACTTCGATCGCAGCATCGCGGGGGTTAATGTGCTGGGAGCGGTGCGTGACCGCTCCCTGCACATAGTACCGGGTGTCAGCTATGACAATCAGCTGACACCCGGCGGCGATCGCGCCCGCACAGCCTGTGTGCGCGCGCGATCGCCATGACGTACTAATACGGGTCTGGCTCTTAAGTCCCAGGGCACAGACGCGTATTAGTACGTCAGATGTTATTAAGGGGTTAATGGCCCTCAGGGCCTCTTGTAGGTTTAGTGCATAGTCCCTTATACTCTCATGCGCTCGCTGCTTGCACCCGTAGAATCTAAGCTTAATCTCGGCTGAGGTGCGGGTATCAAAGGTGTCCTTCAGCCGGGTTAGTATCCCTGTGACAGTCTTCCTCCCAGGTGGCCAGGATTTTACTTCCCTTTTGGCTGCCCCGGTTAGTTGGGCCACCAGGATGCTCACTTTTTGCTCTTCTGTGAGGGGGTACACCTGGAAGAGGCTATCCAGCTTTTCTCTAAAGTCATGCAGGGTATGTGACTCCCCTGAGTACTGGGGTAGCCAAGCTGCTCTCGGGATATAGGGCATGGTGAAGGGCATAACTGCAGCAGCGGTAGCGCTGGCGGGGGTTGAGGCAGTGAAGCTCTCCTCCGTATCCGACATCTTCCTCCCCCCTAGTGGACCGTGGCCTACCTTGCGATGATCCTGTTCCGTAGGCCGCGGCTCCGCAGTGGATCGTCAGGGTTGAGGACCTTCCGTCGCGCTCCTGTGACGTCGGCGTCTGCTGGGCTCCTTCCAGGACCTTACGCAACGTCCGGACGTGAGGCGGGGCTTCAGTTCTCGCGCGCTTTCGGAGTCCACGCCCCTCTTCTTCCCGCGCGGCGTCCTCAAGATGGCGTCCAATGGCGGGAAAACTCCACGGATGGCGGGAAGAAGGCAGAAGATGGCGCCGGATGGCGGGAAACTTCACCGATGGCGGGAAGAAGGCTGAAGATGGCGCCGGATGGCGGGAATCTTCACCACAGGTAAGTTTGAAAAGTCTCTTTTTCAGGCACGCAGTACCCGGTGGTTGCGGGCACGAAATCCTGCCGACTACGCCAAAGTTGACGCGCCCCTGGGCCTGTGTCGCGCTGCGTTGCGCACGCGGGAGCTTACCCGGAGCCGGATCTCTTGAGGGTTGTAGTCTCGTGGCGGTGACCCGGTCCGTGCCCAGGGAGTCAAACTGAGCGGCGATGTAACAGCGGTAGATGTAGGACGACTACGCCACCCGTTGAATGCAGCTATGGAGCTGCCGCTGCAGGACAGTCCGCTGAGGCCGGTGGATGGATGGTGCAGCATAGATGGTATAACCCCCAACGGGAGGGGTATGGCCTCAGGGCAGCAGATGTGGATGATGGGGGTAGCAGGAACCACTCAGAGACGGTGCGGTGTAATTCAGGGTCTTTACTGGTAACAACGATAGACCCTCCCGGAGTACTTGCTAGTGAACGGGGCCTGGTCAGTCCTTGAGCAGATGGGATCTCCCCTGGCCAGGCGGAGTTGTAGGCCTCCCAAACTGACTGTACTCTTCTGGCTACCTTGCTAGAAGCGGATATAAGTAGCCCACGTCCCTGAGTGTACCGTGTGGTGCTCACCCGTATGGCCGGTGACTCGGGGCCTTCTAATGGCTTCCGCTCCACGATGGCGGTGCTGGTCCCACACGTGTGACCGTGCCTTCGGGTTTCTGGGCCTGAGGACCTGAAATCCCTTGCCGGTCGGCTTCTGCTGCTGGGTAAGAGTTAGTCCCCACAGCCTCGGACGCCGGGTCCGGTAAGAAAGCTTCTCAGTCAGGGCGAGCTCTGCAGCTGCCAGCCCCTGACTCGTAGTAGTATTGCTTCTGCTGTTTCTTGTCTCTACTCTCCTTGACTGCTAACCCTGCTTCAGCCCCGGGTTTATATAGGGGAAGTTCTTCCCCTCCCATGACTGGGCAGGAGGTGTGGCATGCACAGGATCCCTGACCAAAGGACCTCCCACCTGCTCTCAGACATAATATCTCTATCACTGTGGCAACCAGACCCCTGGGGTGTCACACATGTGTCTGCACAAACGGTTAGAAACTGACTCCATGAGGGTGGTATGAGGGCCCAACGTCCACAGATGGGGGTTATGCTCACAGCCTAACACCATGCAGGACGTTTGGCATTTGCCACAGAACACCAGGATTGGCAAAGTCGCCACTGGCGCCCTGTGCTCTTCACAGATGAAAGCAGGTTCACACTGAGCACATGTGACAGACGTGACTGAGTCTGGAGACGCCGTGAAGAGCGATCTGCTGCCTGCAACATCCTTCAGCATGATCGGTTTGGCAGTGGGTCAGTAATGGTGTGGGGTGGCATTTCTTTGGAGAGCCGCCCAGTCCTCCGTGAGCTCGCCAGAGGTAGCCTGACTGCCATTAGGTACAGAGATGAGATCCTCAGACCTCTTGTGAGACCATATGCTGGTGCGGTTGGCCCTGGGTTCCTCCTAATGCAGGACAATGCCAGACCTCATATGGCTGGAGTGTATCAGCCGTTCCTGCAAGATGAAGGTGTTGAAGCTATGGACTGGCCCGCCCGTTCCCCAGATCTGAATCCGATTGAGCACATCTGGGACATCATGTCTCGCTCCATCCACCAACGTCACGGTGCACCACAGACTGTCCAGGAGTTGGCGGATGCTTTAGTCCAGGTCTGGGAGGAGATCCCACAGGAGACCATCCGCAACCTCATCAGGAGCATGCCCAGGCATTGTAGGGAGGTCATACAGGCACGTGGAGGCCATACACAATACTGAGCCTCATTTTGACTAATTTTAAGGACATTATAACATGGTTGGATCAGCTTGTAGGGTGTTTTTCCACTTAAATTTTGGGGGTGAATCCAAATCCAGAACTCCATTGGTTAATAAATTTGATTTCCATTGATGATTTTTGTGTGATTTTGTTGTCAGCACATTCAACTTTGTACAGAGCAAAGTATTCAATGAGAATATTTCATTCATTCAGATCTAGGATGTGTTATTTGAGTGTTCCCTTTATTGTTTTGAGCAGTGTATACACCTGTAGAGAGGGAGGAGGTCAGAGGATAAATTCTCATCTTTTTAGAGCATCTGATATGGGGAGTGCCTGGAGGCACAAGCTCTGGAGCTGTTTTGTCATGTGAAGGAAAACTAAACATTGGGTTGTTTGTTCCTGAAGCCGACGGTTACCCGTAGCATTAAGGACTGTGCCTTATGTTATGTTTTGCTTTTACTGTTAGGCCGGGAACGCCATGTTTGTTTTGCTAACATTGCCATGGTTTACGCAGTGCTCTTAATAAACCACAGAAGATTTAAAGGGACAGTGTTCCTGTGTACCTCTATGCACAGCCGAGTGAGCCAATCTATCACAATACCGATTTTGATCCATTTTCCTTGAGCAGCAGGAAATGTGATATATGCATACATTTATTCTCTGCAAACTGTTAAACACTCTGTAGTCTATGGGAGTTAGCTTATTTTGCATTCCAACTAAGCGTTTGTCTGGCAATTTTTCACAGTGGTTACCTGTTGCTATACCGGGCCGACTATGCAGGACCAGATGATGAGGAGTGTGGGCGGCATGAGGTTACTTAGGGTGAGGATGGTAATGTCTGTGGTCAGGTAGATAGAGACAGAATAGAGACCAAGAATCAGCACTCTAGGGGTCATAGTCTCCCTCCTGTACGATATTGTGATTTTATACCCTTTACACTGAAATAATTATAGCATCTTCTTAATACAAATAAAAGGTTAGATTTCATAGGGCTTTCTTCAATATTTTTTCTCTAACGTGTGGGACACTATACTATCACTATTTGGTTTTACTCGATAATTATTAAAGGGTTGTTTATGTAGCAATGATGTCCTATAATCAGATGCCTACAGGACTTGTGCAACTCTTAAAACTTTAGTTACATAATATAAGGCATTTTTGTTTCATATTATTATTAACCCCATAAAGGAGTTGTTCCTTTTCAACTATTTTTAGCCAATAGGCTCAGTAATGCATAAGATAAGAAATTGAGCTTTACTTCCCACCCCCCCACCTAAGCACAGCAGCGTCGGAGAGGCAGTGCTGGACCCAAGTAGGGTAAATAAAACTCAATTTCTTATTTTATACAACACTAAGACTGTGGGCTAAAAATAATTGAAAGGGGACAACTCTTTTAAGGGTTATGCTTATTTTGGGTCTTTAGGACCAAGTGCTATAGCTATAAATTGACTACATTTTTATGATCACAAGCTGTACTTTTTTGCTATGGCATTTTTTATACCATCTGGTAAAAATATTTACTGTTTTAGGCTATGTTCACATGTTGCACTTTTGCAATGCTTTTTTCTGCAAATGAAAAGCTGCTTTTTACAGTGCCAAGAAAAGCTATGAAATTTCCTTAATATCATACACACGCTTGTTTATCTTTCCTGACTGAATTGGAAAACTGCTGCATTTTTTAGAACTACAGCATGTCAATTCTTTCAGTGTTTTTGCAGCATTTTTTCACCCATAGAAAGCAATGAATAAGTGCAAAAACGCTGCTATCTGTTTTTGCTGCGTTTTTGGTGAAAAAAAACGCCGGTACAGCAGGATGTGAAACCCATTTTATTTTTGTGATTTTTCTCAAGTTTAAACCATTATGTCTTGGTGTCCTCACGTGAGCATGGATGTGAGTATTAGTACAGTTTAATTAAATTAGTGATATGTGTGAATGTAAAAAATGCCCGAACAACTCAATACGTGAACTAAAACAATGCCCTACCAAAGTGTGAAAGTGAACAATGCCCTATCAACTCCAAAGCCCTGCCAATGTATGAAAGTAAACAATATCTGACCAACTCAATTCCCTATTAATGCGTGAAAGTAAACAATGCCCTACCAATGTATCAAAGTGTACAAGGCTTTACCAATTCAATGCCTACCAATGTGTTAAGGTAACAATGACCACCAATTCAACTTCCCCAGCTGTCTTTACATTTGCAATTGTGCATTTTTTATGAACTCATGTTATAGTGCCCTAAAGTTGTATGTGTATGCCCTTTTAAGATGTAGCAGAGCCAGCAGCTACCTTATTATGTCTGCACAATGGTCATATTCTCTTTGCAGATAAAATACAGAATGTTGTATATATGCAGAGAGTGATGTACTTAGCAGAATACAATATCAGATTACCAAGAGTTAATGATTTAGCCCTGCTTTCCATATATGGCAATAAGGTCACATGGTTAGATGACATGGTCCTGAGCTTAGTTCAATGTGTGCTCAGAGAGAGAAGGAGAGAGGAGGAGACATGGTGTGGTGTCTGGTTTTGCCTGGAAGCTGAAGGAGCAGGTAGGAAGCTTAGACAGAGCTCTTGTACATGAGAGACCACAGCTTCTGCTGTGTGATAGACTGTGCATATAAGCAGAAGATAGTACTCAGCAATTGCTGCTCTATTTATGTACCTACACTGCTGTGATGAAAATAACTGTGCTTGCTGCATTGGAATTGAAACTCTGCTGAATCATCTGTCTGGATTTACCTATATTTGTTTGCAAGAAGTAAAGTTTACCAATAGCCTCTCCGTCTATCTGTTTTTCTGGATTATCGGGTGTACAACATACCAGGAAACAGAAGTTAATACAGTGCACCCTGGCGTCACGAGCTACATTGTCATTTACTTTTATTCCTGCCTTAGTGAAGTGGTAATACCCGCACACCACATGTGTGTGACCTATGGCAGAGTAGTGCATCACTGGCATTACAATGTAACCTCTGTTCACGGCGGCGCTTCATCCATGAATCCAGCTTTTTTGGTCAGAATAGTCTCTATTTTTTCAGACATAAACATTTTTCCCCTAAATAATTTAATCAAATTGCTCTTTTTTCAAAAAATGTTTACGGTTTCATATACATCTTGCATTGGTGGCCTAACGCCTTGTATTGTTCCTGCTTGCAAGGTGCAAGTAAAGCTGAACTTTGGTATCCTAAAAAATGAAGCAAGAAATGCAACAAATACACATGTGGTCAAAATGATGGTACCCCTGAAAATAAAGGGACACATCAAATCAAGTTGTGTCCGCTAATTAACATCACAGGTGTCTACATTCTTGTAATCAGCCAGTGGGCCTGTATATAGGGCTACAGATACTCACTGTGCTGTTTGGTGACATGGTGTGTACTACACTCAACATGGACCAGAGGAAGCAACGGAAAGAGTTGTCTCAGGAGATTAGAAAGAAAATTATAGAAAAGCATGTTAAAGGTAAAGGTTATAAGACCATCTCCAAGCAGCTTGATATGCCTGTGACTACAGTTGCACATATTATTCAGAAATTTATGATCCATGTGACTGTAGCCAACCTCCCTGGACGTGGCCGCAGGAGAAAAGTTTTTTTCTACTAAAGAATAAAACTGAAATCACTGCTAGTCAGAGAATGTGAACTTGCTTAAAATAAGTGATAAGCAGCTGTTCTGAGTTTTTTGCTTTACTTGAGCAATCTTTTTTGTGGTGACTGTATAGTTTTTTTGTTTTTTTTTCAAGGCAAAAATAAAAATTCCCAACAAATCAGACGTTTAACTACAATTATCTACTTCAGAAATATTTTGTACACTTGTTTAAGTAGTCAACTGTTATATTCGTACATGCAACACCAATACAGTGCTCCGTTGCAGATGTTGTTTTTTTTAGGACAGTATCTACCAAGAATTTCTAGTTATTGTAGTTATATTGCATTGAACCTACCTAGCATTTCTAGTTATGTTCTTTTGGGAAAGTGGGATCAAAGCTTGTTAAAAACAGAAAAATAAGAAAAAAATATCTATACATATCATTTTGCACACCTGTTTTATTAGCCCAACACATGACTACATCTCTAGACATGGCTACATCCCCAAAAACAAAAAAGCACAGCATTGCACCCAACCCCCGCACTCTACCTTTTCATTCATGTAAGTTTTATGGCTTTTAAAGTGACTTGCTTAAGTATTCACCCACTTGGCATTTTTCGTGTTTTGCTACCTCACAGCCTGGAATTTCATTGTTTTTTGCGGGTTTTCATCAGTTCATGTAAAGAACATGCCTACAACTGTGAACATTTGGTTTCCTTATTATTGTGAAGTAGACAACAAATAGGACAAAATAACTGAAAACTTCAGTGTGCGTAACTATTCACCCCCCTAAAATCAGTACTTTGTAGAGCCTCCTTATGCGGCAATTACAGCTGCAAGGCACTTTGGATAAGTCTCTATGAGCTTCCTACATTTAGCCTCTGAGATTTTTGCCCATTCCTCAAGGCAAAATTGCTCCAGCTCCTTCAAGTAAGATGGTTTTCTCTGGTGAACAGCAATCTTCAAGTCTGACCGCAGATTCTCAATTGGATTAAGATCTGGACTTTGACTAGACCACTCCAAAACATTTACATGTTTCCCCTTAAACCACTTGTGTGTTTCTTTAGCAGTATTCTTTGGGTCATTGTCCTGTTCTTGGGGTGTTAAGATGTGCTGGTTTGGTGCCAGACATAGAGTTTACCTTGGTGGCCAAAAAGTTCAATTTTGTTCTCCTCTGACCACAGCACATTCCTCCATACATTTGGAGAGTCTCCCACATGTCTTTTGGCAAACTCAAAACGAGCCTTACAATTTTTGTGTGTAAGTAAAGGCTTTTTTCTGCCCACTCTTTCATAAAGGCCACCTTTATGGAGTGTACGGCTTATTGTGGTTGTATGGACAGATACTCCAGTCTCTCCTTGGGAACTTTGTAGCTCCTTCAAGATTACCTCTTGGTTTCTGTGCTGCCTCTCTAATTAATGCCCTCCTTGCCTGGGCTGAGAGTTTTGGTGGGCGGCGCTCACTTGGCAGGTTTATTGTGGTACCATGTTCTTTCCATTTGATGATGATGGATTTGATGGTGCTCCAGTGGATCATCAGAGATTGGGATATTTTTTTAGAACCCAATCCTAAATTGTACTTCTCAACAACTTTGCCCTGACTTGTTTAGAGATCTCCTTGGTCTTCATGGTGTTGCTTGGTTAGTGGTGCCTCTTGTTAATGGCATTGCAGCCTTTGTGGCCTTTCAGAAAAGGTAAAGTGTATATACTGACAGACCATGTGACATGTATATTGCACACAGATGGACTTCCTTTCACTAAGCATGTGACTTATGAGGTTAATTGCTTGCACCAGAAATTTTTAGGGTCTTCATAGCAAAAGGGGTGAATACATACTGTATGCACATGTAAGGTGCCCCAGCGAGGTAGTCGTGGGCGAGCTGCAGCCCCCTCTCGCTCTGGCACTCTACAGACAATACGTGTCCTCCCTCTGATGTGTGGCTGTGTATGTGGGGCTCTCCACTTACTTCAAACCATCCGATCGCGGCTGTCTCCAGGCATTTCTCTTCTGGGACCAGGGCAGCAATAAATTCAGATGACACGAGGTTCTTAACCAGAACTTGAACTTTACTTGGGGAAGAGGAATATGTACAATATTTACAGGCAGATATAATGGATAAGGCCCGACAGGTTATCATCTCTCTCACAGGCGCTGGTAACTCCTTCAGCCCTGGTTCCCTCTTTAAGTGAAGCATCTCTGTCACTCTAATCTCTGGCCCAAGAGACTCTTCTGAAATACCAACAGTGATGTGGATCCGATATCTCTCCCTCATGTCTTAGCCTGGAGTCCTATTTATCTTCCTCTGCTTCCTGCAGACTAGAAGTGCCCCGGGTCCTCACTACCTTCGATGAGTTTCTCCGGCCGGCTAACAGGACTCTTGCTCTTGCGTAGGGAGACTTTCACACTGGTGATCCCACTGTCTGAGGGAATGGAGCTCCCGTCTACCCTAGCAGCCACATATATTCAGGCTGCCCGTAATGGTCACTGTCCTATCTCTAACTGAAGAATCACTTCCTGATTCTGGAAACTAAACAGAGATTTTCCTAATGTGCCCACCCTCAGTGAGCTGTCATCACACAGCATTAACTCATCACTGTCTGTCACACTGCTAGCAGACTCAACCTGACATCTGCACCCAGGACAGTGGCATCTTGTGGCTGTTTACAGGTACTGCAGCCCACAATGAATTATGCCAGGAACAAGCTCTATATCACTCAAGGCTTGATCCGGGCACTAAGTTCCCCCTCTACTCTACTGACTGGACCACTAAAGCTAACCCCTTAGCTTGGCCTACCACAGTTCAGAGAGGATTAATTAAGGGAACACTTTCCTTAACTACTTCAGTGCCTAGGGAAGGCTACGTCCTTCCCCACTATTACACACATGCCAATTTTTAGTTATTTCATCCCATACATTTAATTTATGCCTATATTTTTCTCACATCACTTCACCAACTTAGACTATTTAGTGTTGATGTATCTATCACACACAAATCGGATTGCAAAAATATTTAAATACAGCTTGTAATGTAACAAAACAGGTAAAAAGCCAAGGGGGCGAATAATTTAAATAAGACACTGTAAGTATAGGTGACAAAAGCCATACAGCGAATGAAAGGGGCCTTCATTGGGCAACAACACAGGGTCTGATTTGTTTTTTTTTCCCCCCTCTGGTTTCTTTTTTTCCCCATGACAGAATGTATTTGGGTTGTCTGACTACATTTAGTCCTCTTTAAGACCTTTCATAATAGTATCCTGGTTCACCTATTTACATTTGGGATGAATTTAATATAATCTGCACTGGAATTCAACGATTCATAGGTTGGAGCATCTGTATGAGCAATGAAAAGCAGTGACTGATTATATCATGCTAACAAAGTTGCACTCTGTAGCGCTATAGCATGCAAGCATGAAATATGAAATTTGAATTGCATTACTGCTCTAAGGGATTGCTATTGGATAGCCATTCTTTTAGACCTTTCTATAAAAGCAAATGCTTTTTACAGCTTCCAAACGGGAGTCAAATTAGGGGCATTTGCAGATGCCATCTTTCTGCATGTCTTATAAAGAGACCCCACTATGCTCCTTGCAAATGCTTCCCTGACTGTGTCAATGCCAGAATAAGTAGTTAGTAGAGACTGCAATAGTGATTACAGTGTACAGTCCTGCTCATCATTATTGGCACCCCTTAATTTTTTTCATAGACCGTTCAATATCTTCAGAAATAAATGGAAATGTACCAAAGTTATATCCTCAGGATTTTTTAATTAGTGGTCCAAAGTAATACAACAATAAAACATTGTTTTTCAACTTTCATGTTGCAATTCCAAAGAAGTAGCAGAATAAACAGCATGTGCAGCAATTAGGGAGCTCCTAATTATTACTTGGCTGCACACCTTTTGGCATTGATGACAGCCTCCAAACGTTTCTTGTAGCCATCTATAAGCTTCTTGCACTTCTCAATTGAAATTTTCTCCAACTCTTCCTTTGCAGTTTGTTCAAGCTTTTAAATGTTTGCAGGGTTCTTTTTCCCAATGGCAGATTTCAGCTCATCCCAAAGATTTTCAATGGGATTAAGGTCAGGATTCATTGCTGGCCATTTTAAAACAGTCCATTTTTTCTTTTTCAACCATTCCTGAGTTCTTTTGGATGTGTGCTTTGGATCATTGTCTTTCTGGAGGACCCATTATCTTCAAATCCAACCATGTTTTCTTACACTGGGTAGGACATTTTGCTCTAAAATCTCTTGATAATTCTCTGATTTTATGATTACTTTGATATGGTCAAGGCCTCCAGTACCACACGCAGCAAAGTAACTCCTTCAGCCCTGGTTCCCTCTTTAAGTGAAGCATCTCTGTCACTCTAATCTCTGGCCCAAGAGACTCTTCTGAAATACCAACAGTGATGTGGATCCGATATCTCTCCCCCACGTCTTAGCCTGGAGTCCTATTTATCTTCCTCTGCTTCCTGCAGACTAGAAGTGCCCCGGGTCCTCACTACCTTCGATGAGTTTCTCCGGCCGGCTAACAGGACTCTTGCTCTTGCGTAGGGAGACTTTCACACTGGTGATCCCACTGTCTGAGGGAATGGAGCTCCCGTCTACCCTAGCAGCCACATATATTCAGGCTGCCCATAATGGTCACTGTCCTATCTCTAACTGAAGAATCACTTCCTGATTCTGGAAACTAAACAGAGATTTTCCTAATGTGCCCACCCTCAGTGAGCTGTCATCACACAGCATTAACTCATCACTGTCTGTCACACTGCTAGCAGACTCAACCTGACATCTGCACCCAGGACAGTGGCATCTTGTGGCTGTTTACAGGTACTGCAGCCCACAATGAATTATGCCAGGAACAAGCTCTATATCACTCAAGGCTTGATCCGGGCACTAAGTTCCCCCTCTACTCTACTGACTGGACCACTAAAGCTAACCCCTTAGCTTGGCCTACCACAGTTCAGAGAGGATTAATTAAGGGAACACTTTCCTTAACTACTTCAGTGCCTAGGGAAGGCTACGTCCTTCCCCACTATTACACACATGCCAATTTTTAGTTATTTCATCCCATACATTTAATTTATGCCTATATTTTTCTCACATCACTTCACCAACTTAGACTATTTAGTGTTGATGTATCTATCACACACAAATCGGATTGCAAAAATATTTAAATACAGCTTGTAATGTAACAAAACAGGTAAAAAGCCAAGGGGGCGAATAATTTAAATAAGACACTGTAAGTATAGGTGACAAAAGCCATACAGCGAATGAAAGGGGCCTTCATTGGGCAACAACACAGGGTCTGATTTGTTTTTTTTCCCCCCTCTGGTTTCTTTTTTTCCCCATGACAGAATGTATTTGGGTTGTCTGACTACATTTAGTCCTCTTTAAGACCTTTCATAATAGTATCCTGGTTCACCTATTTACATTTGGGATGAATTTAATATAATCTGCACTGGAATTCAACGATTCATAGGTTGGAGCATCTGTATGAGCAATGAAAAGCAGTGACTGATTATATCATGCTAACAAAGTTGCACTCTGTAGCGCTATAGCATGCAAGCATGAAATATGAAATTTGAATTGCATTACTGCTCTAAGGGATTGCTATTGGATAGCCATTCTTTTAGACCTTTCTATAAAAGCAAATGCTTTTTACAGCTTCCAAACGGGAGTCAAATTAGGGGCATTTGCAGATGCCATCTTTCTGCATGTCTTATAAAGAGACCCCACTATGCTCCTTGCAAATGCTTCCCTGACTGTCAATGCCAGAATAAGTAGTTAGTAGAGACTGCAATAGTGATTACAGTGTACAGTCCTGCTCATCATTATTGGCACCCCTTAATTTTTTTCATAGACCGTTCAATATCTTCAGAAATAAATGGAAATGTACCAAAGTTATATCCTCAGGATTTTTTAATTAGTGGTCCAAAGTAATACAACAATAAAACATTGTTTTTCAACTTCCATGTTGCAATTCCAAAGAAGTAGCAGAATAAACAGCATGTGCAGCAATTAGGGAGCTCCTAATTATTACTTGGCTGCACACCTTTTGGCATTGATGACAGCCTCCAAACGTTTCTTGTAGCCATCTATAAGCTTCTTGCACTTCTCAATTGAAATTTTCTCCAACTCTTCCTTTGCCGTTTGTTCAAGCTTTTAAATGTTTGCAGGGTTCTTTTTCCCAATGGCAGATTTCAGCTCATCCCAAAGATTTTCAATGGGATTAAGGTCAGGATTCATTGCTGGCCATTTTAAAACAGTCCATTTTTTCTTTTTCAACCATTCCTGAGTTCTTTTGGATGTGTGCTTTGGATCATTGTCTTTCTGGAGGACCCATTATCTTCAAATCCAACCATGTTTTCTTACACTGGGTAGGACATTTTGCTCTAAAATCTCTTGATAATTCTCTGATTTTATGATTACTTTGATATGGTCAAGGCCTCCAGTACCACACGCAGCAAAGTAACCCCACAGCATTATGGATCCTCCACCATGCTTAACTGTTGCCAAGGTGTTATTTTTCTTATAAGCTTCATTGCGCCGTCTGTAAACAAACTGTTGCTTTGCATTGCCAAAAAGCTCTATTTTTGTTTCATCTTTCCACAAAACATTTTCCCAGAAGGATTGTGATTTGTCAAGACACTCTTTGGCAAAGATCAGTTGTTCCTTTTTGTGTCTTTTCTTCAGCAATGATTTGTTCCTTGGCCTTCACCCATAAAGCTCTGCTTGGTTTAGTGTGCGACATATGGTACTTGTTGAAACCATGATCCCAAATTGTTCCAGGTTGGCCTTAAAGCCTTTGGATGTTTGATGTGGTGTTTTTTCCACCATTCGCACCAACCTTCGAAGACGTCTCTTGTCAATTTTCCTCTTTCCCCCACATCCAGAGAGGTTCTTGACAGTTCCATGCTTGACAAACTTCGTAATAACATTGCACACTATTGAAACTGGTATTATAAGGTCTTTGGAGATGGCCTTATACTCTATGGAAGTCTTGTGTTTGCTAATGCAGTTCTGATGTCCTCCGAAAGCTCCTTTGTCTTCACCATTGTGACAAAGGAACAGGACCTACCATGTGACTTTTTAAAACACTGAAGTCATCATTCATTGGCTAATTCATGTCACATGGGCACCAAGAATTAATCACAGGTTAATCTCTTGTGATTTACCACAGGCAAGTCAAAATGTGTTTCCATACTAAATTAATGTAAAATGTGCCAATACCAGTGACACAGTAAGCTTTAGGTTTTTCTGTGTTTCCCTCCCATTGTTTTTTGTTTTAAATTATTGTCATTCACTCTTTTGCATTTAACATGAGAGCTCTACACAAAAAAACTGTTTCACTTGATTCATTTTTTTCAGGAGGTATTCCACATTATGTACTTAAACTTTATGGGTGCCAATAACGATGAGCAGAAGAAGAAAGAAAATGTGCGCTGTGTGAAGGACCAGAGGGATGAATTAAAATGAGAACGGCCAAAGGGCCACTCACCTGGTGGAGTTGTGCACCTATGACGCGCCCCCTGCGCTGTGGTATACTCGGTAGCTGGGCCGGTCAATGCTGGGGGATGTCACAGTGGCAGTGACCCGGTCTGTGACCCAGGGCGGTCAATAAAGGGGGAAGTAAAAGGGGAATAAAGTTTTTATAGAGATAATGTTCGTGACGCCACCTGTGGTATGCAGCTATATGGAGCCGCCGCTGTGGTACAGATCCTCTGGAGCTGATGGTGACGCAGCAGAGTTGGTTCAGCTCTCCACAGGCAGAGCTTAGCTCCAGGGCAGGATATAGTGATGCTATGAGGTAGATGTTGCTGGTGCTGTGTAGTGCAGGGCTGGTGATGGCACAGCAATTATTCAAGGTCACAGTGGGGTGCATTCTTCAGGTTTCACAGTTGTTAAGTTCCTCAGGTTACACTTTCCGGATTATAACCGCCCACGTCGTCCTGTGTTCACCAAGGAAAGGGTTCAGCAGCTCTCAAGTATTTCAGGAGTACTTATATGGGACCCCGTTCTATGTGCCTTTCCCGGTCGTCTTCCCTGCGCTGGCTCTCACCCTTCTGCCCTGCGCCTCACAATCAGTGTCCCAAGCCGCTAGCATCGGATCTTGTCGGGCGATTTGCAATCCTCTGAACCCTATGTGGCCACCTTTTCGGTGATATAATTGTGGTGGTTGGCTGCTGCACCTTGCAAAATCAGCAGCCTCCAGTTATCTAGCTGAGCCTGTTTGTTCTCTGCTAGTTTAGGGGCCGGTCCCCTCTGCGGCCTGATCCCTCCACGTCCGTGTAGATTTGGGCGAACGGATGGCTTCCTGCACTCCTCATGCCCCTGGGATCCCCTCTGTCTCTGGAGCCTTCCCTCTGCTCCCGTCCTCTGTTACTCTCTCTCGTGGGCCTCTCAGGCTAGACCCGCTCTCCTCTCTCCTGAGCGGAGCTCCTTCTGAGCTCCCACTCCCCACTGTTTCTCCTCTGTACTGACCTACACTCCTGCTCCCAGCACTGGAGCAGGAGACTGGCTTGTTCTAGAACCTTTTACCTTCTTTTTATACTCTTCCTGACGGTGCTCCCCTGATCTACTTCCTCCACCCACACCCACTACATGGTTTCCCCTCTCTTAGTTCTCACTCTTCCAACCAGGGACAGGGCTCAGCAGTGGATTCATGCATGGTGTAGTGTTGGATGCAGGTGGGTGGGTCCTGGGCAATACTCCCTCCTTACCTGAGAGTGGGGTACCACACCTCTGGGTGAGATGCAGTACCTCTGTGTCGACTGAACCCGCAGGGGCGCCACATACCCCCATTGTTAAACATAGCACATCCATGGGCTGGAACAGAGTAAAAACACAGGTGTTTTTAGACATACAAAATTTTTAGATGCATCACATAGAAGAATAACCATAACTTTTCTTCCCTTTATGGGAGGCACTTTTTCTTAAATGTTTCAGGTTACTATATACAACTTCTTTAAATAACATTTTTATTTCTCCACACATGTAAAACATTTTTCATATAAAACACATTTTCAGTAAACTACAGTGAGATCTATAACCGGGTGTTCATCTCACTGAAGAAGGTGCAATTTGAGGGACCTGTCCAAAAACCCTCAATGTAGGCCCTGGGCGTGGCTGCAGGGCACCGGTGATCCAGTTGTTGGACCACGTCTTCGGCCATGCCAAACGGGTTTTTGTTCAGTGGTGTTGATAAAACCAACAGGAAGCACCTTAAAACGTTCTAACTGTTACCCTCATGCCTGGACTGACTGGCATGACCGCAGTTAGTGGTCCCACTTGGCCACGAACCGAGGAGTGCCTGGAGGGGCGTCACTAGGGGCCTCGCCAGATCCGACCACGAACACACGACTGCTTACTCGACTCCGTGGTCCGAGGAGGGATGTGGGAGGTGGCCCAGGTGCTACTCCAGGTCAGACCCCAATTACAGCTGTAGACCCACACCGAGGAATGCAGGAACGGGCAGGTTAGGCTGGTATGCTGACAGGCGGGCACGGCTGGTATGCAGACAGGCAGTTACAGGCAGGTACGGCTGGTATGCAGACAGGCGGGTACAGGCAGGTACGGCTGGTATGCAGACAGGTGGATACAGGCAGGCACGGCTGGTATGCAGATAGGCGGGTACTGGCAGGTACGGCTGGTATGCAGACAGCAGGCACGGCAGGTATGCTGACAGGCCGATACTGGCAGGTAGAAAAACAGGCTGGATGGGGACCAGTACAGACTGGGATACAGGAACAGAGCTGCAGGTGCGGTGGACAAGCATAGCAGAGCCGCAGGCGCGGAGGACAAGCGGAGCAGAGCAGAGCAGAACTTCAGGTGCGGAGGACAAGTGGAGCAGAGCAGAACTGCAGCCGCAGAGGACAAGCGGAGCAGAGCAGAACCGCAGGTGTGGAGGACAAGCGGAGCAGAGCAGAACCACAGGCGCGAAGGACAAGCAGAGCAGAGTGGAGCAGAGCTGCAGGTGCAGAAGGCAAGCGGAGCGGGGCAGAGCAGAGCAAAGCTGCAGGTGCGGAGGGCAAGCGGAGCGGGCCAGAGAAGGGCAAAGCCACAGATGCGGAGGGCAAGCGGAGCAGAGCGGAGCAGAGCCGCAGGTGCAGAGGGCAAGCGGAGCAGAGTGGAGCCGCAGGTGCGGGCAGACAGGACAGGGCTCTGTTCACATGGAACAGACTGGGAAACACAGGAAGATAGCTAGAACACAGGAGGTAGATACGGAGGCAGGGAAGCGGGACAAGCAGAACCAGATACACACAAGGTACTTGCAATGAAGTAGCGAGTGGACACAAAACTCACAAACAGAAGTACAGAGACATCCAGTTGGAGTTAAGGTGCAGGTTCAAACACTGCAGGAAAAGGAAAGGATCGAATATAGAGACAAACAGGTAACGGGCTAGGACACAGTTCAGACAGGAACAGAACCTAGAACAAGATACAGGAACGAGCCTGGGTACTCATCACCCACGGTGGCAGAAACAGACGCGATACAGGACAGGACCTGGCAACTTAGTTGCACAGAACACACTGAAAGAAGGTGTTGCTCAGGCACCTCCGACAGGGTGGGGGAAGTTTAAGTATCCAGTGACTCACAGCAATAGGCTGGGGACACATTAGGACTGCACACACTGTAACTTTAAGAATCAGGAAGTAACAGCGCTGCCACCCTAAGCAATCAGACAAGAGACATGCACACAGCAAGTAATGGAGCAAAGTGTGCAGCCAGGACTGATAGGTAAGTTGGCGGTCTTGCATGGTGGGAGATGGTAAGCCAAGCCAGCACGCCGCCGCCAGGGATGTTACACTAACTATATACAAATAAAAGTTTGTTGGCTGCTCACAGTCCACAACCTATAAGTCTTTTCTCTTAACCGGATAACTATAAAACTTTAAACACACACTTTAACTGATTATTTTCAATACCCTTCCTGGTAACTATATACACTTTAACTTTTTAAGGAAACAGTTCAGTCTTTAATAGCGGTGTCCCCCCCGGGGATGTGTTTCACCACTAGATGGCCCGGACGGGTCATTAGCTTCGGATGGCAGGGGCATGCTCTCCTCCTCCACCACCCTGTGAACATGGAGGGCGTACCACCCCCATTCTCCACGGTGACGGGTGTAGGTTACTCTGTCTCCAGGGTACTTGGCTGCAGCCGGAGCAGAAGCTGCTTGTGGAAGGCCAGGGTCAGCGACACCAGAAGTCAGGGGCATGTAATCCGCGCTCGCCTTCCACTCATCAAGCGCATACCACCCCCTCTCTCCTGAGTATTGTGGTAACCAGGCCGCACCTGGGATGTATGGCATAGACAGTGGCATTATGGGGGCTGCGGGGGAGCCCTCTGTTGGAGCTTCGCCTAAGTTGGTCAATAGAATAGCTATAATCTGCTTAACATACGGCAGACAATTTTCCTCAGTATTAACAACATATAACAGCCACGAGGTATCTCTTAAAATATAACCTTTAATAAATCTCTAAAAAGAGAGTATATAGTAAATACCTCCAAAATTCGATACCAATCCCCAATTAAATCCTGTTTATAATCGAATTGACAAATACTACCTCTAGAAATATCAAAACAAGAGGCAGAGGATGCCAAGTAATAACAAAAATTGTTCTAAAACACGTAATGCCTAGACCGCCCTATTAGAATTATGACCTACAAAAATGCCAATAATTTCCAACAAATCCTGGTCAGTAAATGAAAAAACATACAGTGGTATCAAATATTAGTGACATGTGTGGATCTCATCCATTTTTAGTGCATGTGGGCATCATTCGGGTTTCTTCATCCCCTTCAGTCCAGTGGTTCCTCAGGAGAAAATGTACCCTGTCATGCCCCTGGTGTTAGCTCCTGCCCTAACAAGGGCAGTACCCAAATATGTCCTAACAATGTCACCCACAAAAAAGATCCCTCCCGACGCGTTTCTTCCTCCTTATTGGGGATTCATCGGGGCGTGTATTTGGTACTTTTTGGGGGGCATCGGCCATACAAAAGAGCAAAAAAGTGACTCTGTGCCTTAAAGTGCCAAGTGACTTAAAAAATGTAATGAACCTCACAATGGTGAGAGTCTATCTCAGTGGTACAGAGTGCTGCTACCACTATCTCCAGATGCAAAAATGGGGGATTTAACAAGATTTAATTGAGGATTGGTATCGAATTTTGGAGGTATTTACTATATACTCTCTTTTTAGAGATTTATTAAAGGTTATATTTTAAGAGATACCTCGTGGCTGTTATATGTTCGCCTAAGTTGGGCATCTTTCTTCCCTCCTAGTTTACCCTTGCCAGGGTAGGACTCATCACTCCGGATGCTTATGTTGTCGCTCCTTGCACAGGCGGTCACCGAGACTGCTCTGCTGGTCACTGTACAGCCGCACTCTTGCCGCACAGCTTCTCACACTTGTGTTGTATTCACAGAGCTGCAGCAGCTGGATGGATGGGATCACCCAGCACAGAGCTGCAGCAGCTGGGATGGATGGGATCACACAGCCCTCTGCAGGGGGAGGCAACAATCTCCCCCCTCAGTGTGCAAAGGGGAAGGCACGCACTTTTCAGCCTGAGTGACAGACAACTCTGGTACAGTCTATGCAAGTGGGAGGGGCCTATTTGATGCTGTTTCCGAGGCTCCGCCCACGATGGGACACCCCACATATCATTAACTCTGCATGTGCTACAGTAATGGCTACAGTTTATACAGTGTAATGCAGCGGCTTGCGGCATTACTGTAATTGTCTTGGGTGTGTTTTAGCTGACCATGTACCTCCCCCTCAGGTGACTGATCACATGACTGTGACATCAGCACAGGTCCTGTGCACACAGAAGGTCTGATCACATGACTGTGACATCAGCACAGGTCCTGTGTGCACTGGAAGATATACAGTTATATGAAAACGTTTGGGCACCCCTATTAATCTTAAGCTTAATGTTTTATAAAAATTGGTGTTTTTGCAACAGCTATTTCAGTTTGATATATGTAATAACTGTTGGACACAGTAATGTTTCTGCCTTGAAATGAGGTTTATTGTACTAACAGAAAATGTGCAATCTGCATTCAAACAAAATTTGACAGGTGCATAAGTATGGGCACCTCACCAGAAAAGTGACATTAATATTTAGTAGATCCTCCTTTTGCAAAAATAACAGCCTCTAGTCGCTTCCTGTAGCTTTTCATGAGTTCCTGGATCCTGGATGAAGGTATTTTTGACCATTCCTCTTTACAAAACAATTCCAGTTCAGTTAAGTTTGATGGTCGCCGTGCATGGACAGCCCTCTTCAAATGATCCCACAGATGTTCAATGATATTCAGGTCTGGAGACTGGGATGGCCATTCCAGAACATTGTAATTGTTCCTCTGCATGAATGCCTGAGTAGATTTGGAGCGGTGTTTTGGATCATTGTCTTGCTGAAAGATCCATCCCCTGCGTAACTTCAACTTTGTCACTGATTCTTGAACATTATTGTCAAGAATCTGCTGATACTGAGTGGAATCCATGAGTCCCTCAACTTTAACAAGATTCCCGGTGCCGGCATTGGCCACACAGCCCCAAAGCATGATGGAACCTCCACCAAATTTTACTGTGGGTAGCAAGTGTTTTTCTTGGAAGGCTGTGTTTTTTTGCCGCCATGCATAACGCTTTTTTTTATGACCAAACAACTCAATCTTGGTTTCATCAGTCCACAGGACCTTCTTCCAAAAAGAAATTGGCTTCTCCAAATGTGCTTTTGCATACCTCAGCCGACTCTGTTTGTGGCGTGCTTGCAGAAATGGCTTCTTTCGCAACACTCTCCCATACAGCTTCTCCTTGTGCAAAGTGCGTTGTATAGTTGACCGATGCACAGTGACACCATCTGCAGCAAGTTGATGCTGCAGCTCTCTGGAGGTGGTCTGAGGCTTGTCCTTGACTGATCTCACCATTCTTCTTTTCTGCCTTTCTGATCTTTTTCTTGGCCTGCCACTTCTGGCCTTAACAAGAACTGTCCCTGTGTTCTTCCATTTCCTTACTATGTTCCTCACAGTAGAAACTGACAGGTTAAATCTCTGAGACAGCTTTTTGTATCCTTCCCCTGAGCAACTATGTTGAATAATCTTTGTTTTCAGATCATTTGACAGTTGTTTTGAGGAGCCCATGATGCCACTCTTCAGAGGAGATTCAAACAGGAGAACAACTTGCAAGTGGCCACTTTAAGTAGCTTTTCTCATGATTGCATACACCTGGCTATGAAGTTCAAAGCTCAATGAGGTTACAAAACCCAAAAAAGTGCTTTAGTAAGTCAGTAAAAAGTAGGCAGGAGTATTTAAAACAAGAAAATGATAAAGGTGCCCATACTTATGCACCTGTCAAATTTTGTTTGAATGCAGATTGCACGTTTTCTGTTAGTACAATAAACCTCATTTCAAGGCAGAAACATTACTGTGTCCAACAGTTATTACATATATCAAACTGAAATAGCTGTTGCAAAAACATCAATTTTTATAAAACATTAAGCTTAAGATTAATAGGGGTGCCCGACTTTTTCATATAACTGTATAAACCCTGGTAGTTTTGAAACAGGTGTGAAAGGCGTGAGGCCTGTTCCCCGTGTGTGGGACACCATTAGAGTGTGAGGCCTAGTTAAGCCTGGTGAAGCCTGAAAGGCAGAGGCTGGATCCTTATGTGTAAGAGATGCCAGTACCCTTGGAGGGCAAGAGGCTTGGAAGACATGAGTCCTGGAAGGCAGAGGCTGGATGTTATGTGTTTTAAACATACCAGTAGCTTTTGAAGGTACGAGGGCTGGAGACCCCCATCTGGGAAGCCGTAAAGCCACAGCGGTGGCAGAACAAATCTGACTGAAGCAGCTACGACCCGGCAAAGGTAAAAACACTACTTGATGTGGACATTTATATTGTTACCTTGCTGAAGGCTCTATCTGGAGCCAAGTGGACATATCTGTCACTGGAAAGGCTCTTGGACATTATATGTGTAATATGTTGGCGAGCCACTGAGATGGACTCGGTCATAAGCAGTTATAAAGTGTAATAAACTGCTGAATTGTGAAATACCGGAAAGATGTTGCATGTGTGCTTTAATTGACCCGGTGAAGCGAGTGTCCCCCAGCATGATGACTAGCGCTGCCTTACAACAGTTATACACAGTCTTTGTGGCACACAGGACCCGGTTAACCGGTCAGTTTATCCTGTTCATGACGCCACGTATGACGCGCCCCCTGGGCCGTAGGGTACTCGGTAGCCGGGCCGGTCGATGCTGGGGGATGTCACAGTGGCAGTGACCCCGTCCGTGACCCAGGGCAGTCAATAAAAGGGGAAGTAAAAGGGGAATAAAGTTTTTATAGAGATAATGTTCGTGACGCCACCTGTGGTATGCGGCTATATGGAGCTGCCGCTGTGGTACAGATCCTCTGGAGTTGATGGTGATGCAGCAGAGTTGGTTCAGCTCTCCACAGGCAGAGCTTAGCTCCAGGGCAGGATATAGTGATGCTATGAGGTAGATGCTGCTGGTGCTGTGTAATGCAGGGCTGGTGATGGCGCAACAATTATTCAAGGACACAGTGGAGTACAGTCTTCAGGTTTTACTCACAGTTGTTAAATCCTCAGGTTACACTTTCCGGATTATAACCGCCCACGTCGTCCTGTGTTCACCAAGGAAGGGGGTTCAGCAGCTCTCAAGTATTTCAGGAGTACTTAAACGGGACACCATTCTATATGCCTTTCCCGGTCGTCTTCCCTGCGCTGGCTCTCACCCTCCTGCCCTGCGCCTCACAATCAGTGTCTCAAGCTGGTAGCCTAGGATCTTGTTGGGCGACTTGCCATCCCCTGAACCCTATGTGGCCACCTTTTCGGTGATGTGATTGTAGTGGTTGGCTGCTGCACCTTGCAAATACAGCAGCCTCCGGTTATCTAGCTGAGCTTGTTTGTTCTCCACTAGTTTAGGGGCCGGTCCCCTCTGCGGCCCTGCACAACCCTGGTGATTGCTTTGAATCTGGGAGATGGGTGCTCTCACCGCATGCTGCAGACTGATGCTGCCACCACTTGTTGCGGACCGCCGTCTGCCACCACTACTTCCGCATTCCTGGTCGTGGACCATGTGACTGGTCACGGACCACGTGACCGGAGGCTGGAGACGCGTCACTGCAGGTCCTTTTAGGTTAGGGAAGGTAGCTCTGGCGCTGCAAGTCCTCAAAGAAGTTGAATGGGGAGTTGTATGGACAATTGGAAAGTGGTCAACAGCTGCTCCTGCCGCCAGCCCTCAGGGAGGGAATGGGGATAATTGGAAAAAAGAAAAAAAGGTCATTGGAGCGCTAAATTGATCACCAAGAGACAGTATTTAGGGCTAAAAAACATTTAATACGCCCTCTCCACAACGCGTTTCGATAGCCAAACTATCTTCATCAGGTGGTACAGGGATATGAGCAAAAGAAAAACATTTATAGGGAAGGATTCACAATGATTGGTTGACAAACTAATTAGTTAATCATGGGTTCTAAGAACCCTTAATGTGCTAGTGTGCAGATGCTTCTCATGTCAGCACAGGGACAGCAAGCACATGAATTCACAGAATTTTGAAAAAGTTAGATAAGCAATGGAATATAGCAATACATATTACTGAAGGATATTGAAAATATAAAAAATGACAAAATGCGATATTAAAAATACACCAATAAAATGTGACATATCCAGAGTATAACAATAATAATGAGGAGGAGGAAAAACAGGGTGAAATCGCCCATGAATCTGGAAAGAAAAGGGGAGTCCCTAAGAACTGACCACATTTTCAAGGGCCAAATTCTGACCTTCAGGGGCTAATGTGCCTAATTTGAAAATCCAAAAACTCTCCTTGTTAATTAAACTAGCCAACTGAACAGTATCTGGTACATGATCAATGATGGTGAGCCTCATAAATTTTGGATCTTTTTGATAGACAATACTGAAATGTTTAGATACACTATGTAGTTGATAACCTATTCGTATATTATATCTATGTTTATTAAGGCATGCATGCATAGTTTGTATCGTCCGGCCCACATATTGGAGGTCACATGTTCTAACTTCTAATAAGTAAATTCCATGTGTTGATTGACAATTCAAATCATGTTTAATAGAAAAAAAATTTCATGTACAGTAGTTTGTGATGAAAACATCTTTTGGGTACCATTTTGGATGGTTTTGCAACATAAACACTTTGGCGTGTTAGAGGAATGGCAATCCAAACGGGAACTGTCCTGTGATAACTGTATTTTTGACTTCAAAGATGTATTACTTGGTGCAGTTAAACTTCATAGGTTTCTACTCTTTCTATAGATGATTCTTGGTTTGTTGGGTATACATGGCCCTAAAATAGGATCTCCATTCAAAATAATCCAAAATTTATTCAGAATATTTTGAACGGTAACTCTGGATTGACTAAACGTGGTGACCATACTCCACCTAGCCAGTTCCGAGACCGCTTTATTTTTACCCGTAGATGATTCTCTCCAGTCAATACAGATGTCCTGAGTCAGGACTCTGGTCCTGGAGAAAGCATCATTTAGCAGTCTTTTAGGGTAGCCTTTCTGTACAAACCGTTTCCTCAATATTTTTGATTCTACCAGAAATTCAGAATCTCTAGTACAATTTTTTCAGACCCCCCAATATTGTCCATAAAGGACATTGGTGATCCATTTTGGGCGATGTCCACTATCAAACCTCAGATAAATGTTTGCATCTACCAGTTTGAAAAAAAGTTGAAGTGAACAGTCTTCCCATGGTGTCAAACTGTACCATTAGGTCCAGAAATTGGAGGGCAGTTTCAGAAATGGTTGCTGTATAGGATAGGCCCCACGAGTTGTAATTAAGCTCATCAACAAATTTAAGTGCACTCTCGCTTGTACCTCTCCACAGGATGAATCTATATAACGACGATAAAAGACCACATGGTTTGCCACCAGAGGGGACATCAAGAGTCAGGACAAGACTCAGGATTCTGACAGTAACGATGAGCAGGACTGTATATCACATAATGGACCACATGTTTTATCTTCCACTGCACCAACCTGACATACTTCAGCTAACAGAGTCACACTACCTGAATAGTCAGGTTCGCTTGAATCTAGTCAGTATCCTTTCTCCAGTAAATAGCATTTCTGATGCCACATTTCATGGAAGGGCTTTTTAGGATGCTAGAGAAATTCAAAAAGCCATTGCATAAATACAGATTACTTGCATTGCTTAAAAATACTTACTTTAGTGGCTACAAGCTTCAGGGCTTATATGTATAATCTGTCAAGGTAAATTTTGCACTGTCCTTTCCAAATTACCCCAGTAAACCTTTGTTTCCCAACTTCCCACTGGTAAAAAGTTCTCTACCTGTAAGAAATAAAACGTTGGAAATCATTTAAGCACAAATATTTCGTTTTTTTCCTTGCTTTTGTAGAATAATGCTTTGAAGTAGTTCTCTCCTGTAGAGCTAGCCAAAGGCAGCTGCTTTCTAATGCTACTTAAATTGCAGAGGTTCAATTGAGACAGGAAGACATTTTATTGATGTACATACAGCTTATACAATGCCTTTGTTTGCTAAAAATGTACAAGGACATTTTTGTGAGGGCATGTAATGTGAAATAAAGTTTTGTAACCTTAACCCTCTGTCATATTAAAATTGGAAAAAAACTTAACAAAAATGTCACTTTTCTCATTGCAGACTTTGATGTCTAAAGTAAATATTCAGTAGTTGACAAAAAAACACAAGGGCGTTAAGTGCAGTTTATTTATTAATATTTTCCCCTCTGTGCTTTTAAGTTTATAACTTTTGTTTCTTTAACATAACTGTATCAGACCTTGCATTTTGTTATGTACATTGGAGTTTGTGGGAAACAATTTGGCATACAGTACAGACCAAAAGTTTGGACACACCTTCTCATTTAAAGATTTTTCTGTATTTTCATGACCATGAAAATTGTACATTCACACTGAAGGCATCAAAACTATGAATTAACACATGTGGAATTATATACTTAACAAAAAAGTATGAAACAACTGAAAATATGTCTTATATTCTAGGTTCTTCAAAGTAGCCACCTTTTGCTTTGATGACTGCTTTGCACACTCTTGGCATTCTCTTGATGAGCTTCAAGAGGTACTCACTGGAAATGGTCTTCCAACAATCTTGAAGGAGTTCCCTGAGATGCTTAGTACTTGTTGGCCCTTTTGCCTTCACTCTGCGGTCCAGCTCACCCCAAACCATCTCGATTGGGTTCAGGTCTAGTGACTGTGGAGGCCAGGTCATCTGGCGTAGCACCCCATCACTTTCCTTCTTGGTCAAATAGCCCTTACACAATAGCATGCCGCTGCAAGATGCTGTGGTAGCCATGCTGGTTCAGTATGCCTTCAATTTTGAATAAATCCCCAACAGTGTCACCAGCAAAGCACCCCAACACCATCACACCTCCTCCTCCATGCTTCACGGTAGGAACAAGACATGTAGAGTCCATCCGTTCACCTTTTTTGCGTCGCACAAAGACATGGTCTTTGGAACCAAAGATCTCAAATTTGGACTCATCAGACCAAAGCACAGATTTCCACTGGTCTAATTTCCATTCCTTGTGTTCTTTAGCCCAAACAAGTCTCTTCTGCTTGTTGCCTGTCCTTAGCTGTGGTTTCCTAGCAGCTATTTTACCATGAAAGCCTGCTGCACAAAGTCTCCTCTTAACAGTTGTTGTAGAGATGTGTCTGCTGCTAGAACTCTGTGTGGCATTGACCTGGTCTCTAATCTGAGCTGCTGTTAACCTGCGATTTCTGAGGCTGGTGACTCGGATAAACTTATCCTCAGAAGCAGAGGTGACTCTTGGTCTTCCTTTCCTGGGGCGGTCCTCATGTGAGTCAGTTTCTTTATAGCGCTTGATGGTTTTTGCAACTGCACTTGGGGACACTTTCAAAGTTTTCCCAATTTTTCGCACTGGCTGACCTTCATTTCTTAAAGTAATGATGGCCACTCGTTTTTCTTTACTTAGCTGCTTTTTTCTTTCCATAATACAAATTCTAACAGTCTATTCAGTAGGACTATCAGCTGTGTATCTGACTCGCCCAGGGGGATATGGGGAAAACTCGGTACCCAGGCCTTTACCTTCTGTGGAATGTCACGGCAGTCGGCTCCCAGGCCCGTTCCCCTGGGGTCACTCTTTAAAAGGGGGTTGGTTGCTTCGGGAGATGAATAACGGTTTTGTCTTGTGATGCCACCTGTGGTTCCTGGTAATGGGTACCAGCGCTGCTGCAGACCTCCGGGGGTGATGGGATGGCAGCCGAGATGTTTCTGCTCCCCACAGGCGGAGCGGGCCCCGGGGCAGGGTTGATGGAAGGGATGCAGGTGAGAGGTGGCCCAGCCGGGTCAGGGGAGAATAATAGGCACGCACACAGGGGATTCACTTCAGTACCTTTACTGGTGTAAACGGCAAGTATACTCCAGGGTAGTTAGTAGGAAGGGTGCACTTCTGGACTCTCCCCAGTGAGCGGGTAATAGGCCTCCTGATTCGTTTCTTCCTTTCTCTCTCTGAAGCTCCTGACCAGCCTGGAACTAGGCCTAGCTTCCACACTGTTTCACTCTCTCACCTGTCTGCTTGGTAGTAAGACCTTTTCTCTGGCTACCACTATCCTTGGATGCTGGGGCCTTCGTGGTTCCTAGTTCTGTAGATGATTGTAGCTTCAGGTTGACCAGGGGTCTGGAATTCTCCTGGTATTCCGGTTATTCCTACTGGGCATAGAGGGACCCTGTAGGCGGGGACCCGGTGTCTGGCTTGTGTTCTGGGGTGAGCTTAAGATGCCCCTCTGCCCCCTTAACTCCTCTCTCCTCTCCTTGCCTCTGGCCACACTCTTGGCCCAAAGGCTTCAGCATGTGCTTTAGGCCTTGGCTTGCCCTCAGCACTGCAGCTCAACAGGTGCTGCCTCTTCACTGATCTCAAGTGCCAGCACACTCTCCCTACCTAACTCCACCCTCCTGTATATATATCCCTAACAGGGCTCCCTCTGGTGGTATGAGGTGGAAGGGTGGAGGTGTCTGTGTGTAATAAGAGCCTCTTGTGGAGAAGTCCGTCCATGCACCCTTTTGGGTCTTGTGGTACCTGTGTGTAGCAGGGTGCCACATATCCACCAGACTTCTGCACAACACAACTGATGGTCCCAACCCCATTTATAAGGCAAGAAATCCCACTTATTAAACCTGACGGGGCACACCTGTGAAGTGAAAACCATTTCCGGTGACTACCTCTTGAAGCTCATCAAGAGAATGCCAAGAGTGTGCAAAGCAGTCATCAAAGCAAAAGGTGGCTACTTTGAAGAACCTAGAATATAAGACATATTTTCAGTTGTTTCACACTTTTTTGTTAAGTATATAATTCCACATGTGCTAATTCATAGTTTTGATGCCTTCAGTGTGAATGTACAATTTTCATAATCAGGAAAATACAGAAAAATCTTTAAATGAGAAGGTGTGTCCAAACTTTTGGTCTGTACTGTACATATAATGTATTAAATCATTCTTAGTATATTTTGTTTCGGAGGGGGAAGGGAGAAAAAAACAATTTTGTTGATATATTGTGTGTAGTATCAATAATATTTTAAAAAAAGGTGCAAAAACTAAATTTATTTGCAGCGGTAAGTGGTTAAGCAATAGATAATTTTCTGATGATTCATTCCCTTAAACGCCTTTAGCGAACTGCTGGCTATGTAATGGCATGTAATGGTGCATGTGGCATATGGAAAATAACTCTCACATCAAAATATTACTGTGTAAACTGCTCTGTAAGTCAGTCTGGTATTGCCCCATTTCCATCATTTTGGGTTAGGTGCAAGCAGGTGTAAATAGAGCCATAAAAGGGTTATATGAGTTGAAATAATCGTACCACTCGCGTCCATGTGTTGCTTGATATTGGCTTATTGAAGTGAATAGGAATCTATAGTTCCCGATATACAGCTTAAGGACAGGAATTGAACTTTCTCAGTCTTTGACATTCTGTTTAAGTGTCTGAAACCAGAACAATTTAGCATTTTCTTTTGTTCAAAATATATCCCACAGCTCATTCTTCAAATATAAGTTACTTTTGCTCTGTAAAATAAATTAATCTATAATGGATATCAATAAGATTGTTATAACTAGGTAGAAATGCACCAAAGAGAGCAAATGAAGCACAGATACTTCTCTACCGGTGCTTCATTGACTACACTGGCCAACACACATTTTGGTGTCTCAAAATGTAAGATCTGTTTTTGGGTATTTTTGACCTGATGATTCCAAAAATGGCTTTTTACCCTATCAGTTCTAATTTTAGAGATATAGAACATATGCCACATACCACTCTTCACTCTGCTCGGCCATAAAAAAAATCAAGATATTTTCATGTAGTGTTTAAAATAACATTTTTCAAGCATGAAGGAAACATATTAAAAATTAAAAGTAAAGTGTACTACATGAAAATTGACTTACGACATACCAAAAGCACAGATTTATGAAGCATAATTTGTAAAAGTCATACAGTCATACAGTTTACATAGACCAACCGGCGGCACAATAAGATGGCCAATCGGTAAATTTACAAATATATGGACTTAACTGTCCACATATAATCAATCAAATCTCTAAAAATATCATATGCACAGGGCTGTTTTGTGGCTTGGTGTTGTAGAAAATGTAAGTGGGCACCCAAAACCAAGAGCCCTATTTTAAGTAGAACAGAAATCAGCAAAATACAAAACAAATGTGGCCTGTGCCATTGTGGCACCCCAGGGGTCCGGTTGCCACAGTGGCGTTGCCTCCCTCAAAAAAGGTAATGCCATGCAAAAAGGTAATGCCATGCCTGGAAGCAAGCAGGGGTCCCCTAGTCAGGTTATACTAAACATGCAACACTTTCCTGGCTCGAGACCAGCAAGGGGAGCACCTCCCCTTGGCAACTGGGATCTGGGGGCGGGGTTAGTTAGTCTTAGTGTGAGGAGTTGAAGAGAGGACGTCGAGAAGAGAGGAGCTGGAGACTGGAGCTGTGCGGCAGCTCAACCCAGAAGCATCAGCACAGAAGAACCTGACACCGGAGTCCGAGGCTGTGGGGCACTGAAGGCCCAGCCGCAGAAACCGGAGGGCAGGAGACTGCAGGTCTCCTGGCCCCATCAGATGCCCAGAGGCTCAGCAGCACTGCAGGGTCCAGCACCGCCACGAGGGAGTGACGCGCCAGCAAGGCCTGAGCTGCCTGCCATACGGGTGAGTACAGAAACGCCGCACTCAGGGGCGAGGGTCAGCGCATTGCTACAAGCAGCAGGGCCAAAGAGTTTAGTGGAAAAGAAAGGCCTCCAACTCCATCTGGCAAGGAGGATTCTTTACTTGCTTCCAGGCTGCCCGGACTTCCACTTCTAGCCAGTACTCTAGTCCCGGCTTGTTTAATCAGCACCAGAAAAGACCCTGGGACTGCACTTCCTTGTCTCTGTGTTTCTTGCTGCGCCATCAACCCCTGCACTACAACACCCAGAACAACCTGCAATATCCACACTGCCCTGCAGCTAGCTCTTCCTGTGGAGAGCCACACCATCCCTGCTGCAGTAACATCAGCTTCAGAGGACTGCTCCGCAGCGGCGGCTCCCTTTAGCCGCATTCCACAGGTAGCGTCACGAACTCTATAAAAACACTATAAATCCCCTATCCATAACCCCTTTTATTGACCGCCCTGGGTCACAGACTGGGTCACCACCACTGTGACATTCCCCAGCATCCACCGGACCGGCACCGGGTACCCCACGGCCCAGGGGGCGCGTCACCATCACTTGGTTTATAACCAAAATATTCTTTCACTCTTTGGCACCTGACTGAGCACTGAACAGTAAAACACAAAGACCCCAATTCATTAAGACTGGCATCTCGTACGCCAGTCTAAATGAGGGAACTGCAAGAATAAAATAGACTAAATTCAATAAAAGGTGCACACCACTTAATAAATTTGGTGTGTTTTCTCAGTGGCATGCACCTTCCTCTTAAAGGGACAGCGCGCACTGTCCTAAAGTGTCCCCAGCCAATGGGAGACACTTATTATTTAAGGTGCCGCCACTAAATGGGAGGTGCCTGTGCAACATTGTCTGTTTCCCTAACACACTTGCTAGTTCTCAGGTCCTAGCACTTGTTTACAGTATACCTGCCTGTCTATCAGCCGTGCCTGCTTGCCTGTCTATCAGCCGTGCCTGCTTGCCTGTCCATCTGCCGTGCCCGCCTGCCTGTCTGTCCATAAGCCATGCCCATCTGCCTGTATACCAGCCGTGCCAGCCTGCCTGTATACCAGCCGTGCCAGCCTGCCTGTCTATCAGTTGCAGCCTGCCAGTCTATCAGACGTACCGCGAGCATCGGCCTGCCTGTATACCAGCTATGCCTGCCAGCACCAGTCTGCCTGTGTCATGCCTGTCTACCATTCCTGGCCGTTCCTGCCTCCTGTCCCTTGGGGGGTCAGCTGCCATCCACTCGAGGTAAGTCTCGGAGTAGCACTTGGTCCTGCTTCCTTCGTCTCTTCTCGGATCGTGGTATCATCAGCCACCGTGCATCAGAGGTCAGACTTGGTGAGGCATCTAGTCAAGTCTCTCCAGGCTCTCCTCCGATCACGACACAGTGATTCCACCACCCAGCCCGTTATATTGTCCATGATAATTTTACATCACTCATCTTAGGATATATCAAACCAAGAGCAAAAGTAATGAGGGACACATGTGTAAATCCATAAGCATCATCTGACAGGGAGTTCCCACTTCTGTTCTACTTGTGAATCAGCTGGGATAACTAAAAGTCAGACAGGAATGCCCAGGACCTTTTCAATACCAACATTTCTATGCCTTTTGTGAAGTTCAAAAATTATGTAACTAAGTTATTCTTTTGTCACAAACATGTTGACCCTATAAAGTGTTTTCTGCTTGTGTTTTATCCAAAGTAATTTCTTCTTGCCTTCAAATGAAAGTATACACATAAACTCCAACTTTTGTCTATTGTGTATGTGACGCGCCCCCTGGGCCATATTCTTTTAGGGGGAATATCCGGAGCCGGATCAGATGGGGGTTGTAGTCTTCCGAGTGGCTGTGACCCGGTCCGTGCCCAGGGTGTCAAACTCAGTTGTATGTGGCAGTCATACAGATGTTATAAGTTCTTTATTGTCGACTACGCCACCCGTTGTGTTGCGGTCACTGTGGCCGCCGCTGCAGCAGGGTCCGCTGAGGCTGGTGGTGTAGGTGCAGCTTTGGTGATATAACCCCCAACGGGTGGGGTATAGCCTCAGGGGGATCAGGTGCAGAGGATGGGAGTTGTGGTGATGCAGTGTAGACGGCAATCAGAGACAGAGTCGGGTTATGCAGTTTAGGATGTTTTACTCACTGCTGATGTTCTGGTCACTCCAGCTTCGAGTGACCTCCCGAGCCGTGCTGCGTCCACCAGGTTCTGGATCCAGCCAACTCCCAAATAAGTCCGGAGCGTGACCCTGAGCTCTCCTTCAGTCCTTTCTCTGGCCGTCCCCACTATTGATCCACCCAGGTCCAGCTCCCTCGGGCCTTCTGTTGGGACACCCTTGGCCTTGGGTTCCCTGACCCTCCTCGTGGTATGCCTTCGTGGTGGATGTGGTGGGTGACCGTGGCAAATGCTGCCCACGGTCTCCGGTCTCTGGCTGGGGAGTGTTTTTACCCCCACCAGCTTGGGTTCCGGTACCCTGTGCCGACTCTTCACCCGGGGATTTAAGTTGGGTTCTTGGAGTCCTTTTCTTCTGGTTCCCCCTCTGGGTCTCTCTCTCTCCTCTCTCACTCTGGGTCTCTCTTCTCCTCTGCTCCTGACTTTCTCTCTGCAACTGACCCTGTTCTTAGTTGGTGCCCACCTTATATACACCCTCTATGTGTGAGCTCAGGTGACCAGCACCCAATGAGCTCCTATCTTTACCCAGGCTGCTCCCCCTATCTGCCCCTACACTACTTGGGATGTTCCACCCCCCTCCCACTCCAGCCAGGAACAGACTCGGTCGTACCTGCACATTTCTAAGTGGGAGTACCGTCGGTCTGCTCCTCGGAAATGGGATGTGTGTAGTGCATGCAGCCTACCGAGCTCAGATCCACACTCCATCCTTACCTGGGAGTGGAATATCACACCTCTGGGTTGAGGTGCAATACCCCTGTAGCAGCCGAATCCTCAGGGTGCTACATATGCATTAAAACAGGCGTGCACAACATATTTTGGCCCAAGGGCTACATTGTCATACTGAACTTATCCCAAGGGTTCCAAAACAATTTAAAGGAGTACTTAAATGATTACAACACCAGAGTCACTTTAAGTACATGAATACATTACCAGAACTAAGATTTAAGAAGTTCTGAGATTAACCCCTTTACCCCCGAGAGTGGTTTGCACATTAATGTCAAGGCCAATTTTTATAATTCTGACCACTGTCACTTTATCAGGTAATTACTCTGGAACGCTTCAACGGATCCTGCTGATTATGAGATTGTTTTTTCGTGACATATTGTACTTAATGATAGTGGTAAAATTTCTTCGATATCACTTTATTTGTGAAAAAATTGGAAATTTGGCGAAAATTTTGAAAATTTCACAATTTTTATTTTTATGCCTTTAAATCAGAGGGATATGTTACACAAAATAGTTAATCAATAACATTTCCCACATGTCTACTTTACATCAGCACAATTTTGGAACCAAATTTTTTTTTTTAGTAGGGCGCTATAAGGGTTAAAGTTGAGCGATTTCTCATTTTTACAACAAAATTTACAAAACCATTTTTTTAGAGACCACATCACATTTGACATGACTTTGAGGGGCCTTTATGACAGAAAATACCCAAAAGTAACACCATACTAAAAACTGCACCCCTCAAGGTGCTCAAAACCACATTCAAAAAGTTTATTAACCCTTCAGGTGCTTCACAGGAATTTTTGGAACTTGGAAGAAAAAAATGAACATTTAACTTTTTTCACAAAAATGTTATTTTAGACCCAAATTTTTTTATTTTCACAGGGGCAATAGGAAAAAATGGACCCCAAAATTTGTTGTGCAATTTCCCCTAAGCATGCAGATACCCCATATGTGAGGAAAAAACATGGTTTTGACTTTTTGAATGTAAAATTTGCTTGAATAATTAGCGGACACCATGTTGAGTTTGTGGGAGCCCCTGATGTGCCTAAACAGTGGAAACCCCCCACAAGTGACCCCATTTTGGAAACTAGACCCCTTATCGAACTTATCTAGATGTGTTGTGAGCACCCTGAACCCCCAGATGCTTCACAGAAGTTTATAACATTGAACTGTAAAAATTAAATTTTCACCTATTTTCAACAAAAATATTTTTCAGCCCCCAATTTTGCATTTTCATAAGGGTAACAGGAGAAATTGCACCATGCAATTCGTTGTGCAATTTCTCCTGAATAAGCCGATACCCCATATGTGGGGGAAAACCACTGTTTGGGCACACGGCAGGGTTCGGAAGGGAAGGATCTCCATTTGACTTTTTCAATGTAAAATTTGCTTGAATAATTAGTGGACGCCATGTTGCTTTTGTAGAGCCCCTGATGTGCTTAAACAGTGGAAACCCCCCACAAGTGACCCCATTTTAGAAACTAGACCCCTCAGGGAACTTATCTAGATGTGTGGTGAGCTCCCTGAACCCCCAGGTGCTTCACAGAAAATAAAAAAATCAAACTTTTTCCACAAAAATGATGTTTTAGCCCCAAATTTTTTATTTTCACAATGGTAAGAGGAGAAAATGGACCCCAAACACTTTTGTGCAATTTCTCCTGAGTACGCCGATACACTGTTTGGGAGCACGGCAGGGTTCAGGAGGGAAGGAGCACAGTGTGATATTTTGAACGCAAAATTGGTTGGAATTGAGAGCGGACACCGTGTCGCGTTTGGAGAGCCCCTGAATAGTGGAAACCCCCCCACAAGTGATCCCATTTTGAAAACTAGACCCCTCAAGGATTGCCCACTGTTTGGGCACATGGCAGGGTTTGGAAGAGAAGGAGCTCCATTTGACTTTTTGAAAGTAAAATTTGCATGAATAATTAGCGGACACCATGTTGCGTTTGGGGAGTCCCTGATGTTCCTAAATAGTGGAAACCACACCCCCCCTCAGTGACTCCATTTTGGAAACTATACCCCTCCAGGATTTTATCAAGGGGTATAGTGAACATTTTGAACCCAGAGGTACGACACAGAATTTGATAACATTAGGTCATCATATTGAATAAGTTGTCATTAGTCTTGAGTGCAAGTGCTCGCTATTTGAGTTTGCATCGGGTACTCGGGTATGCACCAAGTATCGCAGGTGCTCGAGTGACATGCTTGTTTCACAGTTATTAGACACCCAAAAAAAAAACATGCGGGGATTGCTCGTGCATGGCAGGCAATCCCTGCGAGGTTTTTTTTGGCTGTATAACAGCTGCAAAACATTTGGGGCAGAGACTCGAGCATGTCACTCCAGCACCCGCGATACTCGGTGCATACCCGAGCACCCGATGCAAACTCTAGTAGCGAGCACTTGCTCTCAACATTAGTCGCCATATCGTCGTAATTTTTTTTTCTTTACTTCTGAAAAAATCCCAACCCCAACTCTAACCCTAGCCCAACCCTAGCCCTACTCTAACCGTAGACCAACCCTTGCCCAACTCTAACCGTAGCCTAACCCTAACCTAACCCTAACCTTAGCCTAACCCTAACCATAGCCCAACCCTAACCCCAGCCCAACCCTAACCCTAGCACAACCCTAACCCTAGCACAACCCTAACCCTGAAGTTTATTTTTTATGCCGTTCCTCGTGTGATATAAGTGATTAGACGTCTTTATTCTTCGGGTCGGTGCAATTACAGCGATGCCAGATTCATATCGGGTTTTTATGATTGACCGCTGTCACACATTAAAAGACACATTTTTTTGCAAAGCCTAGTTTTTGCATCGCCATATTTTGAGAGCTATAATTTTAACATATTTAATATATTTCAGCCGACAGAATCATGTGATGGCTTGTTTTTTGCGGGACAAGTTGACATTTTTATTGGTACAATTTTCGGGCACATGACATTTTTTGATGGCTTTCTATTCTGATTTTTAGAAGGCAGAATAAACAAAAACCAACAATTCAGGAATTGTTTTTTGTTTTGTTTTTTTATGCCGTTGTGCGTGTGGTAAAATTAATAAGGCAGCTTTATTCTTCTGGTCCGTACGTTTACAGGGGTACCACATTTATATATTTTTTTATGTTTTGGTGCTTTTACACAATAAAAACTATTTTATAGAAAAAAGTGTTGTTTTTGCATCGCTTTATTCTGAGAGCTATAACTTTTTTATTTTTCGGCCGTTGGAGCTGTATGGCAGCTTGTCTTTTGTGGGACAAGATGACGTTTTCAGGTGTACCATTTTTATTTATATTCATCTTTTTGATCGCATTTTATTCCATTTTTTGTTTGGCGGTATGATGATAAAACATTGTTTTATGTTTCGTTTTTTATTTATTTTTTTACTGTGTTCACTAAAGGGGTTAACTAGTGGAACAGTTTTATAGGTCAGGTTGTTCTGGATGCGGCGATACCAAATATATGTACTTTTATTGGTTTATTATTTTTTTCATTTTTTTTTTATATTTTTGCAAAAAAATTTTTTTTTTAAATGTCACTTTCTGACATTTTTATTATTTTTACACTTTGTCCCACTATGGGACTTTCACTTTTTGCAGCCTGATCAGCTGTATAGCACAGGAATGCAGAACCATCCCTGTGCTATGCTGCCTGTCAGAGCTGCACAGGGAGAAGTTACTTTGGTCGTGCACTGCGCATGACCAAAGCAACTTCCTGCCTCCTGGTGACCCGGATGTTGTCATGATGACATCGGGTCACCATGGCAACATCCGGGACCGGACTCAGACGCCGTTGGACGCCGGCAGAGAAGGTAATTATAGTGCTTACCTCCTCTTGCCACCGGAATGCTGCGATCGATTTCGATCGCAGCATTTCAGGGGTTAATATGCAGGGAGTGGTGCGGGACCGCTCCCTGCACATAGCACCGGGTGTCAGCTGTAACAATCAGCTGACACCCGGCGGTGATCTTGCCCGCACTTCTCGTGTGCAGGCGAAATCGCCAGGGGGTACTAATACTTATCACGCCCATAAGGCCCAGGGCACAGATACGTATTAGTACACCCTGGGCCAGAAAGTGGTTAAGGTGCTCTAAAAATGCACCTTAACTTTCACTGAGTTTTTAGAGGATAATGAAAGCAGCACCAAAGCTATAATCAGTATATTAATACATCAGTAGAGCGACCATTAGTATATGAATACAGCACCAGATGCATCATCAGTACATGAATACAGAACCACAATCGGTAGATAAATACAGCGCTAGGTTCACAATCAGTACATGAATGCAGCACCAGAACCATCATCAGTCCATCAATACAGCAGCAGAACCATCATCAGTACATGACTACAGCACCAAGCTTATAACAGCGATGCATTGCAACGTCAGGACCTGCCCCATATACACTTGTACAGCATGAACCTGCAACTACCAGTATGTCCTTAATAATGGTAATGAGATTCTGGGAGCTGTTATTAAGTCATCATCAGACTGTGGACCATACAGGAACTACAGTACTGATGAGACATAATCTCACATCACAAATAATAATTTACATCCAGGTACCTTATCAGTGACATCTTGTCTGATTGAAGTCATTCCCATCCCTTTTGTGTTTATGTAGTCCAGACATCATGATGACTTTGGACATCCACAGCTCATGTCTGCAGACTTCGCTCTTCTCCAGTCTTTGGTAGAACATCGGAAAATGGCGCCCATAAAAATAAAAGTAGTGTTATAATGCCCCTTGAATTAAAATATCTGTCCTATGCTGTGTGTGAAATAAATTATTTCTCCTTTCACATACTCTCCCCTCTCCATAATAACCCCCTCTATACCACTCCCCTCTATATCCCCCACACCTCTCCATAATATCCCTCCTACACCGGCCCCTTAAATAATACTGCCCCACACTGCCTCTTTCCATAAAATTGTCCTCATACTGCCCATATTCATAATATAAACCCCACACTGCCCTTCTCCATAATATTGCCCACTCTGCTTCAATCCATAATTTCTCCTCTATACTGCCTATCTCCATAATATCTGCCCCACACTGCACCTCTCCATATTATCTACCCACATTGTTTCTCTCTATAATATCTCCCCACACCGCCCATGTCCATATCCCCCCACTTCTATAATATCCTTCCACACTGCCCTTTCCATAATATTCCCACCACACTGCCTTCTCTCCATAATATCCAACCACAATGCCCCTCTCCATAATATCCCACCACACTGCCCCTCTCCATAATATCCCCCCATACTGCCCCTCTCCATAATATCCCCCCACACTGCCCCTCTCCATAATATCCCCCCACACTGCCTCTTTCCATAATATCCCCCCACAATGCACCTCTCCATATTATTCACCCTACACTGTCCCTCTCCATAATATCCCCCTACATTATCCCTCTCCATAATATCCCGCCATACAGACCCTTGTTGTAATATCCCCTCACACTGCCCTCTCATAATAAACACTCTCCACACATGCACAAACTGCTCCTGCTGTCACAATTTCCCCCCCCCCACTTCCTCATAATGTGTCCAAACAGTAAACTCCCACCCCTCTACAATAATA
The DNA here is from genome assembly GCF_046119375.1 of Phyllobates terribilis. Lineage (NCBI taxonomy): Eukaryota > Metazoa > Chordata > Amphibia > Anura > Dendrobatidae > Phyllobates > Phyllobates terribilis. The sequence goes on from NW_027362767.1 coordinate 105,362,910, forward strand.
ATCTGTACATTTAATCTTTAACTCCTATGGGTAGCGCTTATCTTCCCTGGCTATGCCCACCCAATATTCACTGTGGTGATAGTAGCAGTGTGATAAGGTCAGCAGCGTGATGACCTCATTATGCCGCTGCACATTTGCAAGAAGGATGACAAGCTCTGCTCTGCTCCTCTCCCAGCATTCAAGTGTATTCACGTCTGAAAGACTCAAATACATTTGAATTCAGGAAGAACGGTCACCTGGTTCTCCATGAGCCGCGAGAAACACTTTGCCGAGCCGCATGCAGCTCGTGGCCCATATGTTGTAGAAGGCCTGCATTAAAATATGGTCCTGACAGGTTATTTGTCATCTCAATATTATGGTGTGTAAAGTAATTGGGCATCTAAAAGTATTAAATATTATAAAAAAATATATAAGAACAATCTTTTCAAATATTCAAAACCAATAAAATAATTTTCAATCTAAAAATGCCTTGTTTACTCAGGATTGATACACTGTATATATTCATTAATAGCAGCAAGTTAGTTATTTATTAGAATAAGATGATTTGAAAAAGAACTGTAAAAACTGTAAATTTCATACAGAGACTATTTCCCTATGACAATGACTATTTTGATCTCTTCTTATTTATATTTTCAAGAACACATTAGATAATTACTTCATACATTATAAAAGAGTGTTAAACTATCCAAATTAACTTTGTTGCCATCTAGTGGTAATTCATTGATTGAATATTCATAGAACATTTTAATTCATTGTACAAAATGATTAAACTTTTTAATTGTAAAAGAAATTGTAAATCTAACTGAAAAATGGCTAATAAGTTATATTTTAGCAAATACATCATACATTCGTACAAACTTAATAGTTGACAGAATAATACACCCTTTACGCCAAATAAAACAATGGTGAAAGATAAAGGAAACTATAAAGTTGTTTAGTCCAATCAGGAAATCGATAAAAGTAACAATTTACTATATAATTTTTTTTTTGTATTTGTAATTTGCAAACCCCGAAACTATATAGAAAGAAATTCTCCATTGATTCTTCAAATTGCATATTGATTTTATTACTTTTAATCTGAAACATAATTGATTCTGCTGATGAGAATAAGAAATCTAGAATTCATGATCTAGAGATCTTAGGAGCAAATCAAAGGCAATGTTCACACAGTGTTTTTAATCCATGGTTTTGGCTCCGTTATTGCGGTATAAATGAGACTCTTTCACAAAGCTTTTATTTTTGTCTTGATTTAGCAAAAGTTATAGCACAAAACATAATCCAACCACAATATGTGTATATACAGCTGCATAAATAAATCCTTCATATTAGACAAAATTTAAGAGCATCAAGCACAAAAAAATAAAGCGATAAATTGGGTGGCCAAGAAAAAAATTGCAAATACTTTATTTCAATGCATGTTAAAACAACATATACATAGTAAAAGAGAAAGCACCACAGATGGAACAATGAGTGAGTGAACCTGGACCAAAAAGTATGGACGCAATATATATATATGTATATATATATATATATATATATATATATATACAGTGCATTGTGAAAGTATTTGGCCCCCTTGAACTTTTCTACCTTTTGCCACATTTCTGGCGTCAAACATAAAGATGCAATGTATTTACCACAAAATGTGGGTACATTAATTATATAAATAGGTATAACAGAATCTAGAGACACTTATACATAATCAATTATCCTGTGCACAGTAAAATGTACAAACGTCCCAAAATCAAGGCATTTTCATGACATGTAAGTAAAATCATAAAACCAGCATGTCAGTGATAAATATAAATCGTATATGGTCATATGACATAGAGGGGTGTATGAAAGTGTATAAAAACAATTACATATAAGGAATATAAGAGGAAAAGTAAGGCAATGTAAGCCCTTCAATAGGAGAAATGGGTAATGTTAATCCCAGAGTAGGAATATATAAAATAAAATCAACATCCAATACAACCTCTTTGTGTCAAACCATGTCACCAGTATGCATCAACGTAACATATATGTTTTGGAAAACTGTTTAATATTATCTTAAATGATGTGTGGTCCAGCCTCCCACCGCACCCGAAGCGCATTTCACATTGAAATGCTTTGTCCAGGGGTGACTGGATGCTGGAGAAGTAAGGCTGTGTGCCCACGATGCGTTTTTAAGCGTTTTCGCAGGGGCAAAAACACCGCAGAAACGCTTAAAAAACGCTTGGTAGAAGGCCTGCCATGTCCACATGCTGCGGAAATTTCCGCTGCGGATTATCATTGCAGAAAAAAATGCAGCACTACCAATTATTTTGCGGAAGCGCTGCGTTTTCGCCGCCATTGACTTGCATTAGAACGCTTGGAATCCGCATCACTGGATCTGTACATTCGGATTCCATGCGTTTTAATGTGTGGAGGAGAGGAGACTCTCCTCCAGACTCGGGTACCATAGAACCTGTAAAAATAAAGAATAAAATAAAAAATAAATATTATACTTACCTTCTGATGGCCCCTGGTGTCCTTGTCTTTGCTTGCCGGCAGATCGCGGTGGACTGAAGGACCTGCGCTGACGTCATTTAGTCATGTGACGGGTATGTGGCAACGGTGAAAAGTGCTAATAAATGACAAAAAAGGGGGTGACAGAACAAGTGCTTTATTGAGTTGATAAAGTGCAAAGTGTAAATATATCTGTGCATAGTAGTGACTAGTGACAGGATATATAGTTAATACATATTATAATAATACTATAACATTATAATAAACGATAAGTGCAAATACATACTAGTGTAAATGTAAAATGTGCATAAAAAATAAATAGTGTAAGTTATGAATAAATAAAATACCATGTGTATACAGTCATGGCCAAAAGTATTGAGAATGAGACAAATAGTAATTTTTCCAAAGTTTACTGCTTCATTTTTTGTAATGGCAATTTGCATATACTCCTGAATGTCAAAGAGTGATCAGCTTAACAGCAATTACTGTACTTGCAAAGTCAATATTTGCCCAGAAAATGAACTTTAACCCCCAAAACACATTTCAACATCATTGCAGTCCTGCCTTAAAAGGAGCAGCTAACATCGTTTTAGTGATTGATCCATTAACACAGGTGTGGGTGTTGATGAGGACAGGGCTGGCGATCAATCAGTCATGATTAAGTAAGAATGACATCACTGGACACTTTAAAAGGAGGCTGGTTCATGGTATCATTGTTTCTCTTCAGTTAACCATGGTTATCTCTAAAGAAACACGTGCAGCCATCATTGCACTGCACAAAAATGGCCTAACAGGGAAGAGTATCGCAGCTACAAAGATTGCACCTCAGTCAACAATCTATCGTATCATCAAGAACTTCACGGAGAGAGCTTCCATTGTTGTCAAAAAGGCTCCAGGGCGCCCAAGAAAGACCAGCAAGCGCCAGGACCGTATCTTAAAACTGTTTCAGCTGCGGGATCGGACTACCAGCAGTGCCAAGCTTGCTCAGGAATGGCAGCAGGCTGGTGTGAGTGCTTCTGCACGCACTGTGAGGCGGAGACTCTTTGAGCAAGGGCTGGTTTCAAGGAGGGCAGCAAAGAAGCCACTTCTCTCCAGAAAAAACATCAGGGACCGACTGATATTCTGCAAAAGGTACAGGGAGTGGACTGCTGAGGACTGGGGCAAAGTCATTTTCTCTGATGAATCCCCTTTTCGATTGTTTGGGACATCTGGAAAACAGCTTATTCGGAGAAGAAGAGGTGAGCGCTACCACCAGTCTTGTCTCATGCCAACTGTAAAGCATCCTGAAACCATTCATGTGTGGGGTTGCTTCTCAGCCAAGGGAATCGGCTCACTCACAGTCTTGCCTAAAAACACAGCCATGAATAAAGAATGGTACCAGAATGTCCTCCAAGAGCAACTTCTCCCAACCGTCCAAGAGCAGTTTGGCGCCCAACAATGCCTTTTCCAGCATGATGGAGCACCTTGCCATAAAGCAAAGGTGATAACTAAATGGCTCATGGAACAAAACATAGAGATTTTGGGTCCATGGCCTGGAAACTCCCCAGATCTTAATCCCATTGAGAACTTGTGGTCAATCATCAAGAGACGGGTGGACAAACAAAAACCAACAAATTCTGGCAAAATGCAAGCATTGATTATGCAAGAATGGACTGCTATCAGTCAGGATTTGGTCCAAAAGTTGATTGAGAGCATGCCAGGGAGAATTACAGAGGTCTTGAAGAAGAAGGGGCAACACTGCAAATATTGACTTGCTGCATTAACTCATTCTAACTGTCAATATAACCTATTGGTACTCATAATATGATTGCAATTATATTTCTGTATGTGATATAAACATCAGACAAACACTAATAAAAACCAGAGGCCAGCAGATCATGTGAAAATATAATTTCGGTGTCATTCTCAAAACTTTTGGCCATGACTGTAATATATAGTATATAATGTACAAATAAATATAAAATAAAAAATAAATAAAGTGCATAATTATATAAGATGAGTATGCGTGTAGTCTTAGATAATATAAATACAGCAGCAAATTCATATTATATTCAGGTAATATTCAGAATGATGAAATAGGGATAGGGACCACCTGGATAGGAACAAAAAGAAGAGAACAATTGTGAGACATAAAATGAAACAATAAAAACATAATAAAAACCATCAAATATAAAAAGATGCAATTCAAAAGATGAAAATAGGTCGCAGGACAAGGGTAATGGCAAATAGCTTAAGTATATATAAAGTAGGAAGACCCAAGGGGGATACAGGTATGCCTATCTAAAACAAAGGGATACATTTTCAGGGTCATGGCAAAAATGGTACGTAGCTATTATGATCATTGAGACCAAATGGAGAAATGGTATTCAGTTTATAAATCCATTTTGTTTCCTTCTGTTCTAGGAGTTTTTTCCAATTTTCTCCTCGAGGTCCCACGAAGACCCTATCTATCCCCTTAAAATGTAATCCTGTTGGGTCACAGTTGTGAGTTAGTTTGAAGTGGCGAGGGATAGGTTTCAAGAGGGATATGTCTTCCACTTGTGCTGCCCCTTCAATATCTAACACGTGATCCATAATCCATCTCCTAAATTCACATGTTGTCATGCCCACATAGATGAGACCACATGGGCACATGGCGTGATAAATCACTGCCTTTGTGGCACAGCTGAAGTGGATGTTATATGTGATTCTATATCTCTTACTATTGTTAAAATCAACAAAGTATTCAGACATTTTTGCAAGCCACACGTTTTTTGCATGTGGAACATCCACATTTTGGGCATTTTGAATCAAAAATATATTTTATTGCAGGTCCTTTGTGGTAGCTGTGGACCAACTGATCCTGAAGATTCTTTGCTCTCCTGTATGTAACAGCTGGAGTGTTATCAATAAATTTAGATACTGTTCTGTCCAAAGATAGAACAAACCAATGTTTCTGTAATATTTTATACAACTCATCACTACAGGAGTTGTAATCAAATATGCAACGTACCTAGGAATTTGATTCCCCTTTTCGGAGTTTATTCTTCAGGAGATCAATTCGTTCACTGCGACGTGCTCTCAAACAGGCTCTACAGATTGTCTTCCTTCCATATCCCTGGTCTCTGAAGCGTGGATGCAATCATCCGCTTGATTTTCAAAGCGGGAATCGCTGGAGCAGATTCTTCTGGCCCTCAAAAATTGTACGACTGGGATGTTAATAACCAGGTGTCTGGGATGTTGGGAGGTAGCATGTAGGAGATTGTTGGCGGAAGTACTCTTCTGAAATAGGTCCATTTGTATGTAGCCATGGCTGTCAACCTGTATAGAGACATCATGAAATTCAAGCAGATGTCTACTACTCTTAAAGGTTAGCTTGATGTTCAAATCATTCGTGTTTAATTCATTAAAGAATGTACATAATTCATCTCGTGACCCCTACCATATCATGAGCACTTCGTCGATGTATCTCCACCATGATAGCACCCGATTAGAAACGGCAGTAGGATCGGTCTGGAAAATATTTCTCTCCCACAGCACCAGGAAAAAGTTCACACATGAAGGCGTACAGGACGCCTCCATTGCGCCTCACTGGAGCTGCAGGTAGAGTACCTCATGAAACATGAAAAAATTGTGTGTTAACACAAAGGTCAGAGAATTTAGGAGAAATTTGCATTAGTCTTTATCGAGGCCACTGGAGCTTAGAAAAAATTGTATGGCCCCTATGTCATCCTTATGTCAAATTGAAGTGTAAAGTGAGTCAACGTCACAAGTCACTAAACATATGTTTGGCTGTGTTTGGCTCCAAATAATATTATCCAATTTTCTCAGCACATCGTTGGTGTCTCTCAGATAGGATGGAAGAGTCTCCACTATTGGTCTTAAAAAGTGGTCAATAAGTTGACAGAGAGGATCACATATGCTGTTGATACCAGACACGATAGGCCTACCTGGTGGTGTTTTGAGGTCCTTATTCGTGATGGATGGGCGAGCACTAAAATGCTTGGGTGCTCGATGCTCAAGTCAAATTGGAATGCTCGGGTGCTCGACCCGAGCAACGAGCCCAATGTAAGTCTATGGGAAACTCAAGCATTTTTCAGGCAGCTCCCCCCAGCGGTCTGCAGAGGGCCTAAAAATTGCCCAAATCGAAGGAACAGTGCTCAAATGACATAGGAACAGCATGGGGAAGACCTCTGGAAGCATTTCTGACTCCCAGGTCACTGCTGTCAACAACGTTGTCAGAGGTATTACGCCACTTTTACGGACTCCCAATAAAACATACCAAAGCAAAACCAAAATGTATTTTCCTGGGAAATATTTTAAGGAACATCCTTTCCAGGCTAATGACTTGTATATAAGGAAAAATAAATAACCAAAAAAAAAAAATACTCCTCCACACCTTGGGCTATGTTCACACGGAGCGTTTTTGATGTGTTTTTGCACTTTTGCATTGCTTTCAACCGTGACAAATAAATTCACCAGGAAATGTCATTTTAACATTTTACAACCTTATCAGGCCATGTGGTGTGTGACACATCATCAGACACATCCTGTTTCATTTATGAAGGAGGGACTCTGAAAGTCACAAAGCTTATTTTTATAGGGCTATCAGGCGGCCTTTATTATTCTTAAAGGGTCATCAGCCGGCTATGCTTTGTTGTTCCCATTACTAAAGAGTGGGTCTCCTATACTGTTATTGCTTATGCAGTGAGTGGCAGGTCTGCCCAAAATTTGGACGCACCCCAATACCTCTTTGAAGAGACTTAGAAGAGGGCCTCCTGAAAAACAATGTTCCCATTATTAGGAAGTGGGTCTCCCTTTGTGTTTGCCTATGCAGTGAATGCAAGGGTTGCCAAAAATTTGGAGGCACTCCAATGCCCCTTGGAAGAGACGTGGAGGTCAGAGGGCCTCCTGAAAACAATGTTCCCATTATTAGGAAGTGGGTCTCCCATTGTGTTTGCCTATGCAGTGAATGCAAGGGTTGCCAAAAATTTGGAGGCACTCCAATGCCACTTGGAAGAGACGTGGGGGTCAGAGGGCCTCCTGAAAACAATGTTCCCATTATTAGGAAGTGGGTCTCCCATAGTGTTGGCCTATGCAGAGAATACAAGGGTTGCCAAAAATTTGGAGGCACTCCAATGCCTCTTGGAAGAGACGCGGAGATCAGAGGGCCTCCTGAAAACAATATTCCCATTATTAGGAACTGGGTCTCATATTGTGTTTGCCTATGCAGTGAATGCAAGGGTTGCCAAAAATTTGGAGGCACTCCAATGACCCTTGGAAGATACGTAGAGGGCCTCATGAAAAAATGTTCCCATTTTTAGGAAGTGGGTCTCCCATAGTGTTGGCCTATGTAGTGAATGCAAGGGCTGCCAAAAATTGGGAGGCACACCAATGCCCCTTGGAAGAGACGTAGAGGGCCTCATGAAAAAATGTTCCCATTATTAGGAAGTGGGTATTCTATAGTGTTGGCCTATACAGTGAATGCAACGGCAGCCAAAAATTGGGAGGCACTCCAATTCCCCTTGGAAGAGACTTAGAGGGCTTCATAAAAAAATGTTCCCATTAGAAAGGAGTGGGTCTCCTATACTAGTAATGCCCATGCACTAAGTGTATGGGCTGACATACATTTACCCCTGGGGGGTATACATGAAAATACTGTATAAAAAATTTTTTTTACGGCCATCATAAACACTCTTTAAAAAAGTTATGTGGGTGTTGCATCACTCACCACGGTCATCCTGGTGATATGGTGGTGGTGGAGAAGGAGGAGGACAAGAGCAAATAGCCAAAATCAAGAAGCGTATATCCGTGTGTGGGTGCGAAAAGATGCATGGGAATACACCTCCCAAAAAAAGACACTGGATTTGAGTTTGTTACGCTGCTATCATTCAGTGGTGTTGAAAAGTCTGGCCCAATCCAACCCTTGTTCATTTTTATAAGAGTCAGCCTGTGTGCATTTTCAGTTGACAGGCGGATGCACTTATCAGTTATAATTCCACCAGCGGCACTAAAAACCCGCTCTGACAAAACACTAGTGACAGAGCAGTCCAGGACTAGAGATGAGCGTTGTTCTACTCGAACTGTTCGCCAATCTCAAATTCGAGCTGTTTTGGGCGGTGTTCGAGCCGTTCGGCGAACACGAACAATTTAAGAAAAATTCGGCTGTTCGAGGTTATGTTCGATAACTGTTTGTGCACCAAAATCATAACTGGATTTTTTCTCAGTAATGATGAAAATTAATGTTAATACGCAGTTTGAGTGTACAGCGGGGTGGGGGGAGGGGCAGGGGATGGATCTCTGCAGGAACAATGAAGATCTCCATTTTTTTTTCTCTTTCCCGCATTTACAGTGGGGAGGTGCAATCTGTCAGCCTATCAGCAGCGCACACACGGAGCGAAGTGCTTTTTTTCACACAAGCAAGGGCATGTGTCATTGGCAGTGTATGTCACATGTCCTTGCCCTATAAGACCAAGCCATTTTCCCCGTCGCCACCATTTTCTCACTGCTGCAGCTGCGTGTTAGACGGCACCGCTGTTGCTGTGTGCGCTATACCTTGTTAATTTCAAGCCAATATTCGCACAAATATACAGATAGCTTGGGAGTAGGGAATAGTTGTGATTGCAGTCCTTTTAAGGACAAGGTTACAGCATTTCCTACGACTTTTATCAGGCAGGTCTGTGCTCTTAAATAGATAGGTTGTGGGAGTAAAGACTAATTGTAATTGGAGTCCTTTTCAGGACTAGGTTACATCAGTTCCTATCAGTTTTTGCCAGGCAGGTCTGTGCCAGTGCTGTGCAAGTTTTTTTCACAGCATTTGGCTGAATCTAGCAAAGCTAATCCTTTTTGGCCTATTGCAGAGTGTGTTAGTCAGTGGAGTAGCCTATCTGTGTTGCAAGATATACCACCTGTGTATAGAATACCAATTTTTTTACTGCACCTAGTGAAGTAAAATCTTTTGGGCATAGCATCATTCTATTAGTCCATCTATACTGACCTCCATCAGGTTGCAAACTGAATCTAATTTTTTTCTGCATCTAGCTCTGAAAAAATATTTGGCCTTCTAGCAGTGTGTGGGACTTGTTCTATTAGTCCACCTATACTGACCTCCATCAGGTTGCAAACTGAATATATTTTTTTCTGCATCTACCTCTGAAAAAATATTGGGCTTTTAGCTGTGTGTGGGACTTGTTGTATTAGTCCATCTATACTGACCTCCATCAGGTTGCAAACTGAATATATTTTTTTCTGCATCTACCTCTGAAAAAATATTGGGCTTCTAGCTGTGTGTGGGTCTTGTTCTATTAATCCATCTATACAGACCTCCATCAGGTTGCAAACTGAATATATTTTTTTCTGCATCTACCTCTGAAAAATATTGGACTTCTAGCTGTGCGTGGGACATGTTGTATTAGTCCATCTATACTGACCTCCATCAGGTTGCAAACTGAATATATTTTTTTCTGCATCTACCTCTGAAAAAATATTGGGCTTCTAGCTGTGTGTGGGTCTTGTTCTATTAATCCATCTATACAGACCTCCATCAGGTTGCAAACTGAATATAATTTTTTTCTGCATCTAGCTCTGAAAAAATATTTGGCCTTCTAGCAGTGTGTGGGACTTGTTCTATTAGTCCACCTATACTGACCTCCATCAGGTTGCAAATTCAAAATAATTTTTTGTATGCATCTAGCTCTGAAAAAATATTTGGCCTTCTAGCAGTGTGTGGGACTTTCTCTGTTAGTCCATCTATACTGACCTCCATCAGGTTGCAAATTAAAAATAATTTTTATCTGCATCTACAGTACCTCTGAAAAAATATTTGGGCTTCTAGCTGTGTGTGGGACTTGTTGTATTAGTCCATCTATACTGACCTCTATCAGGTTGCAAACTGAATATATTTTTTTCTGCATCTACCTCTGAAAAAATATTGGGCTTCTAGCTGTGTGTGGGTCTTGTTCTATTAATCCATCTATACAGACCTCCATCAGGTTGCAAACTGAATATAATTTTTTTCTGCATCTACCTCTGAAAAAATATTGGGCTTCTAGCTGTGTGTGGGACTTGTTCTATTAATCCATCTATACAGACCTCCATCAGGTTGCAAACTGAATATATTTTTTTCTGCATCTACCTCTGAAAAAATATTGGGCTTCTAGCTGTGTGTGGGACTTGTTGTATTAGTCCATCTATACTGACCTCCATCAGGTTGCAAACTGAATATATTTTTTTCTGCATCTACCTCTGAAAAAATATTGGGCTTCTAGCTGTGTGTGGGACTTGTTGTATTAGTCCATCTATACTGACCTCCATCAGGTTGCAAATTGAATATAATTTTTTTCTGCATCTAACCCAGCCAATAGTTTTGGCCTAATACCACAGTTTGGCCACTCAGCTCTGCTCGGTTACCATCCATTGTTTTTTTGTGCAAACAACTCCAGAGTTGTGAATTAGTTAACCACCAAAATGAGTGGAAAAAGGCCTGCTGCTGGTGGAAAGGGGAATAGGCGTGTTGGGAAGGGGAAAAAAGGTTGTGTCCGTGGGGTAGGTGTTAAAGCAACAGTAACATCTGCAGAAGAAAGACCATCTTCCAGCCAAACTAAAATGTCTACTTCTTTTAGCGGACAATGTGATAAGATCCCTTTCTTACGGCCACGCCAATCGCTACAAATTCCAGATGAGGCACAAAAACAGCAGGTGCTTCAACGGATATCAAGTGCTCCTTTAAGTGGGCTCTCCTCCACATCAACTTCAACATCACAAATACTCCAGTCCTCAAAGGTGTCACCCAAATCGCACTTGCTTCCTCACAGCTCCCAAATCTCCAGCTGCCCGTCTGAGTATGAGGTAGAACAGATGGTTGAGTCTGCAGAGCTGTTTACTCATACTATAGCCTGGGAATCAGAGGTCGACTCCAGCGCTTCTGTGAATCCAGACGAGGAAATGATCTGCACTGATGCCCAGAATCTTTATGAGTCGGATCCAGGACCAGACGCAGAAGGTTCTGACCATAATGTAGACCCTCATTCCCAAACTGTAACTCCTGTTGGTGGAGACAATGAGGAAGACGATGATAAGACTCAAATACCTGATTGGAGCGACAACTTTAGTTTTTTGTCAGGGCAGGAACAGGTTGGCTCTGAGGACGACGGGTGTGATAACACACAGGGTGATGATGATGAGGTTGGAGATCCCACTTACTGTCAACCCACAGTCAGCCAAGAGATGAGGTCAGCAGAGGAGGTGGAGGAAGATGCTAGTGACGAAGAGGTCAGGTTGCGCCTTCCTGGACAGAGACGTAGTACTGGAAGCACGTCAACAACTGCATCCTCAAACACAACTCTGCCTCTCACCACAAGTCGTGGTGGCTCTTCAGGTCGCATGGGTGCTAAGCCTTGCATAGCCTGGGCATTTTTTCAGATCGATAAAGATGACCCAACTCGTGTTATCTGTAACATATGTCAGCAAAAGCTAAGTAGAGGCCAAAAAATACATAGTTTGAGTACTTCATGCATGAACCGGCACATGGACATGAAGCATAAGTTGCAGTGGGAAGCTCAGTGTGCTACAATGCGGCCTAGCCGGCCGGGCCAACCACCGTCTGCCATATCTTGTGCATCCGCGGCCTCTTCATCCTCTGTGACTGGGGGGACAGCAGTCACACCTGTTTTGGGGCGCAGACCTGCCACCTCTTTACCCGCAACAGCCAGCGTGATTGGCAGGTCATCATTTTCTTTGGAGGTGGTAACACCAGCTGGTGTTGAGCGCTGTCCGACATCGATAGCACCACCTTTGGATCAAGGCAACCTAACATGTCCGCCTGCATCTTCCTCACAGACCGGCAGTTTGCCGGGGACACCCTTATCAACCCCGTCTAAGCACAATAGCCAGCCCTCGGTCCCTCAGATGTGGACAAGTAAAAGACCATTTCCTCCTAGCCATGAGAAAGCTAAGAGGTTGAATTTCACCATCTGCAAGCTCTTGGCTACAGAAATGCTGCCTTTCCGCCTGGTGGACACAGAGGATTTTCGAGACCTTATGTCCGTCGCAGTGCCCCAGTACCAGATGCCCAGTCGGCACTACCTCTCAAAGAAAGGTGTGCCTGCGCTCCACCAGCATGTCGCACACAACAACACCGCTTCTTTGAGAAACTCTGTGTGTGACAGGGTGCATTTCACCACAGACACTTGGACGAGTAGGCATGGACAGGGGCGTTACATGTCGCTGACTGGGCACTGGGTAACTATGGTGACAGCAGGACAAGGGGCTGCTGTCCAAGCCTTGCCGTCCCCACGAGTTGTGCGTCAATCCTCTTTATGTCAAAGTTCCTCCACTGCTTCTGCCTCCTCAACCTCCTCTCGGTCTTCCACCTGCACCCAAAGCCTGTCTGGTCATGCCACAAGCTTTCTAACTGCGCAGAAGGGATCCTGCACACCTCCTTACTATGCTGGCAGTAGGGCTCAACGTCATCAAGCGGTTTTTTCTTTGAAATGTCTGGGAAATGTGAGTCACACAGCTGAGGAGTTGTGGTCAGCTCTGGAGAACGAATTTCATGAATGGCTGTCTCCACTGGACCTGAAACCAGGGAAGGCCGTGTGCGACAATGCTGCAAACCTGGGTGCTGCCCTTCGCTGGGGCAATGTCACACACGTGCCTTGTATGTTGAACCTGGTTGTCCAGCAATTTTTAGCCCACTATCCCAGACTAGATGGCCTTCTGCAGAGGGCACGGTCGCTGTGTGCTCACTTCCGCCGTTCGCATCCCGCAGCTCAGCGACTTACATCTCTACAGAAGTCGTTGGGCCTGCCACTTCACCGGCTAAAATGCGATGTGCCTACCCGGTGGAATTCAACTCTGCACATGTTGCAGCGACTGTGGCAGCACCGACAAGCCCTGGTGCAATACGTTCTGACGTATAGCCTGGGCCAACGAGATCCAGAGGTGGGGCAAATCACGCTGGAGGAGTGGTCTCAGATCAGGGACCTATGCACCCTTCTGCACAGTTTTGAAATGGCGACGAAGATGTTTAGTGCTGATGATGCCATTATCAGCATGACTATTCCGGTGATTTACATGCTGGAGCACATGTTAAACAGAATTCGGAGTCAGGTGGTGGCACAAGAGGAGGTGGAGGAAGTAGAGGAGGAGGAGTTGTATGCGGAAGGGCTAACATCTGCAAGGTCCAGACGGTCGGCAGCACCAAGGCGGCAGGCATGTGAGGGTGGGGGAGATGGTTTTACCAGGGCGCATGGTAGCAGCCAAACTAGTGAGGAAGGTGCAGGAGCCCAGGAAGAAGTGGAGGACGAACTGATGGAAGACTCATCAGATGAGGGAGACCTTGATCACATTTCTGTTGTGCGAGGTTGGGGGGAGAGGACAGAGGAAGGAAGCATGATTGTTACCTCGCCACCAACACAACAGGGACTTGGTGCTCCTGGATGCGCAACACACATGAGTGCCTTCTTGCTGCACTACCTGCAACATGACCCTCGAATTGTGAGAATTAGAAATAATCCTGACTACTGGGTTGCCACACTGTTAGATCCCCGGTACAAAAGTAAATTTGCCGAAATTATTCCTGCCATAGAAAGGGATGCACGCATGCAGGAGTATCAGCAGAGACTGTTGCAGAATCTTACATGTGCTTTTCCACAAAACACCAGTGGTGCACGTAGTGAATCTCACAGTTCCAACTTGCCAACCGTGGGACCGTCAAGTGTTCAGCACTCAAACCGTAACAGAACCACAGTATCTGCTGGTAACATCAATTTTGCGGAATCATTTCACCACTTTTTTAGCCCATCCTTTGCAAGGCCACAGGAGACAAGAAGTCTGACACATAGTCAACGCCTAGAGACGATGGTACAGGAGTATCTCCAAGTAAACATTGAAGCCACGACTGTGTCACTGGACCCTTTCTCTTTTTGGGCTTCCAATCTGGATAAATGGCCGGAGCTAGCCACTTACGCCTTGGAGATCTTGTCATGCCCCGCAGCCAGCGTTCTGTCTGAACGTGTGTTCAGCGCTGCTGGTGGTGTGCTGACAGATAAGCGCACGCGGCTCTCCACTGATAATGTAGACAGACTCACGTTCATAAAGATGAACAAATCATGGATCCGAAACGACTTTTCTACCCCTGTGTCATCCTGGGGAGAGTAAAAGCTTGATGATTGGTTAAAATCACCCTACCAACCGTTTTAAGCTTTCAAATTACTAATCATGTTTATCTGTATCTTGACTGGAAAATAATTTGGGCTTTGTAGCAGTGTGCAGCACTGATCCTATTAGGCCATCTATAATAAGCTCCACCAGATTTAAAATTAAAAATAATTTTTAGCTGCATCTAGCCCGGAAAATAATTTTGGGGCTCCGAGATGTGCAAGACACATAAGTGCCTTCTTGCTGCACTACCTGCAGCATGACCCTCATATTGTCAGAATTCGAAGTAATCATGACTACTGGGTTGCCACACTCTTAGATCCCCCAAACTTTTCGATCAACCTTTTCATTTTAATAAAGACCAAAAAAATGGTCATTTTTGAAATTATAAGCATTAGCAGGTTGTTAGAAACTGAAATCAAACAGTTTTCAACTCAAAACTTTATTCTAGGTGATGTTACATTTTCACATAGGACCCCTTGTTCGAAAGGAGCTTCTGAACTCTCTCGTCCATTGAATTTGTCAGGTTTTGGATGGTTTCTGCTTCAATTGTTTTGCATGAGGACAGAATACCCTCCCAGAGCTGTTGCTTAGATGTGAACTGCCTCCCGCCATCGTAGACACTCCTTTTAATGATGCTCCAAAGGTTCTGAATGGGGTAGAGGTCAGGGGAGCATGGGGGTCACACCATAAGTTTGTCCCCTTTTATGCCCATATCAGCCAGAGATGCAGATGTTTTATGTGCAGCATGAGATGGTGCATTATCATGCAGAAAAATGATCTTGCTGTGAAATACACGGTTCTTCTTCTTGAACCATGGCAGGAAGTGCTGTTTGAGAAAATCCACATACATTATGGAGTTCATCTTTAGCGCCTTCAGGGATCCTAAAGGGGCCGACAATCTCTCTCCCCATGATTCCAGCCCAAAACATTACTCCACCTCCTCCTTGTTGGCGCTGTAGCCGTGTTTGCGTGGGATGTCCATCAACCAGCCATCCTCCACTCCATCCATCTGGACCATCGAGCGCTGCACGGCACTCATCCGTGAACAAAACAGTTTTGAAATCAGTCTTCATGTAATGTTTGGCCCACTGAAGCCGTTTCTGCTTGTGTGAAGTGGATAGAGGAGGTCGACAGGATGGCATATGCACAGCTGCAAACCTCTGAAGGACCCTGCATCTTGTTGTTCGGGGGACGTTGGAGGCACAAGCAGCTTCAAAAACTTGTCTGCTGCTATGACAAGGCTTTTTTGCCGCTGCTCTTTCAACCTGACGTAATTGCCTGTAGGAAAGAGTCCTCAATTTGCCCTTATCAGCACGCACACGTGTGTACTGTGAATCAGCTACATACTTCTTGATTGCCAAGACACTTCATCCTGATCATCGCACAATGTTGATTGTAGTCATGCCTTGACCTAAACACTCCACAATTTGTTGCTTCTCAGCAGCCGACACATCCTTTTTCTTTCCCATTTTGGCAGAAAATGTAGGCTGCTTAATAATGTGAGAGAGCCTTCTTAAGTAGTCTTGCCTTTCATTGGACACACCTGCCAAACTAATTAGCACAGGTGTCTGCAATTGCTTACAGTGATATAAAGAGCCCTGACACACATCACCATCAATGAGTTTAACTGACAAACAAACAAATTCTTCCCTTATCACTCCTAAACACTTTTTGCATAATAATTTGGAACGCAGTGTACATGTGCTTTTCCACAAAACACCAGTGGTTCACGTAGTGAATCTTACAGTTCTAACTTGCCAACCGTGGTCTGTATGGAATTGTTCAATAAAGGGCCCAAAATTAAGATAACATAGATGGGAGAGGTCTCTATGAATAGAAATTCCTAAGTATTTGATACCCTGTGAGGGCCAGGCAAAGGGAAAATTGGACTGGTGGAATCCTATATGGATTTGGGGAGGGAGACATCGAGGGCCTCAGACTTCGCTGCATTGATTTTAAAATTTTACCATGTAACAAAGTGATCTATTTCAGCCATAACAGCAGGGATGGATATATGTGATTGAGTGATATATACTAGGACATCATCAGCAAATAGAGAGCACTTGTACTCGGTGCCTCCCACCTCAATCCACCTAATATTGGGGTTATGGCGAATTGATGAGAGCAGGTGCTCCGTCACTAGGATGTATAAGAGAGGGGACAGAGGACATCCCTGCCTTGTCCCATTGGTGATTGTGAAAGGTGATGAAAATGTTCTGACGCACCCCCTGGGCCTTGGGACACCCGGAGCCGGACCCTTTTTGGTGGATGCTGGTGGTTGTAGTCTTCGTGGCGGCGACCCGGTTCCGTGGCTCAGGGCGGTCAAACCAGTGGCGGAACTATTTATGTGGTTTTGATGTTTAAATGTCCGACTACGCCACCCGTGGATTGCGGTCAGAGTGAACCGCCGCTACAGGGCAGACCGCTGAGGCTGGTGTTGTGGGTGCAGCAGAGCGTAGCATAACTCCCCACGGGAGGAGTATAGCCTCAGGGCAGTGTATGCGGAGGATGGGGGTGATGGTGCAGGGCAGCAGCAGTAACGACACGGAGTCAGTGATGCAGTCCAGGGCCTTTACTCACAGTTCTTATTATCCACACCACGTCTGCAGGTAACGGCTGCCCACGTCGTACTGTGCTCACCAGGTGAGGGGCTCAGACAACTCCCAGATAACTTTGGAGCACTTCACAGGACCCCCTTTGTGTGTCCTTTGTCTGGCCTTTCTTACCAACCCTTCTGTCTGGCTGCCTCGGGCCTCCTCTTGGTAAACTTGGCGCCAGTTTCCCTGACCCTATGTGGTGCCTTCCTAGCGGGTGTAGCGAGGGGCTGCGCCACATAAAATGTCAGAGCCTCCGGTTTCTAGCTGAGTGTCGTTTCCTGCCTCCACTAGTTCGGGGACCGGTCTCCCCCTTTGGCCTGACCCCTCCACGCAGGTGGATTCGGGCGTGCGGTGGCGACTCGCCCGTCCGCACCCCTGGGATCCCTTAATTCCTCGTTCCTGGAGCCTTCTCCGCTCCTCTTCCTTCCTTCTCCCTCTTCCAGGCCTGGGCCTCTGTTACTAGGCCCGCCTCCGGAGCAGAGCTCATGCAGAGCCCCTGCTCCCTGCCACTTCTGCTCAGACTTCTCTGCACTGAACTAAGATGGTGCCCACCTTTTATACTCCCTTCTCAATGCACCCAGGAACTGCTTCCTCCCTGCTCCTGCACTACAGGGTTCCCCTTCCTCAGTGTTCCCTCCCCCCACTCCAGCCAGGGACAGGGACTGTCGTGCCCATCTCAGGGGCATATTGGTCGCCCTGCCCCACGGCAATGTGGTGTAATGCATGCAGGTGTCGGGTCCTGATCCACACTCCATCCTTACCTGAGAGTGAGATATCACACTTCTGGGTGAGGTGCAATACGTCTGTAGCAACCGAGCCCTCAGGGTGCTACAGTTCCATTTATCTTCAGCCTAGGTGACGTATTGCGATACAGGGCCGTGATTTTGTCTATAAAAGGGTCCCCTAGACCCCTACCCCAAGCTTTTTAAGAGAATCATATATGGCGTGCCAGGAGACTCTATGGAATGCTTTCTCAGCATCCAACGAGAGTATCTAATTACAAATTTTTAACTGCATCTAGCCCAGGAAATACTTTGTGCCTAGTAGCAGTGTCTGCTAGTCAGCGGATTATCCCGGCTGTTAAGCAAGCTACACCACCTGTAGTTTAGACACTTAATTTTTTCAAAGGAAATGCTTCGGGACCATGGGATACTTAGTGAAGAGCATCAGGAGGCACCCCAAGGCATAGGGGCTGGAACTGGCAGTAGGATGCCTTGCGGTGGACAGCCGAGCTCGATCCTTATAAAAGCTTTTTAACTGCAGCAGCTTTAGTGGACGCTACTGGAGCTGGAATTACCGCGGCTGCTGGCATGAGACTTGCCCTCCAATAGATCCTTGTAAATGGATTTAAAGTGTATTCATTCAAATTAGAGAGACAATTTAAATTAAAAAGCTTAGAGCTGCCTCCACCACAGGGGGGCTCGCTCGACCCACCAGCGGACAGGCACCAGTATTGGGAGAGGGGGGCTGGCCGTCAGGGTTCACCGCGGCTCTGGCACAAACCCGGCGACACGGAGGTGGCACGGGCAGGAGCGGACTGGCCGTGTCGGCTTCTCACTTTTTGGATTTTAGAAGGGCATGACATGCCTATATCTGTGTCTCCCCCTCCTTTTACTCCTCCACCTCTTTTATTTTCGCATGACTATATGTACTTGTCACTTTTCCATGTGTTAGTTATGTCTTCTGAGCAGTTTGTCAGCTTTTGGACACCTTTGAAGGTGTTTTCTATGTGTTTCTATGTGTTTTTGTTTGCCTGCCATTGGTTTTAACGGTGTTCGAAGGTGTTCGACGAACAGTTCGACGAACAGTTCGGCGAACACATGGGTGTTCGACGAACCGAACCGAACTCGAACACTACGGTGGTGGCTCAACACTATCCAGGACCTCCAAGGCATAGAGAGCCAGTTCATTCCACGTGTCCAGCTTGGATACTCAATAATTATAAGGCACAGAGGAATCACGGTGGACATTGGTATGGTCGGTAAGGTACTCCCTCAGCATCTTCCCAAACTTTGCACTCCTTGTGAGAGTACCCTGTGCCTCAGTGCCTGTGCGATGGGAGGGGCTGAGAAAACTCTCCCAGAACTTTGACAGTGTTCCCCTGCCTCTGGATTGGAGTTGTCTCTCTCACCTGTAGTCCTTGGTTGTCCAACGAACTGTGACCTCTGCCGCGTTTTCAGGTGGGAATTTTTTTAATAGTTCCACAACAAGTGCCTTCTGGTACTGCCCCATTTTTGTAGACCTGTCCGCCTCAGGAATAAGAGACAAAGTTCTACTTGTAGAGTGGGTCTAGAAATGTCACCAACCAGTAATGACTGTCACCCAAAATTTTGAGAATGCGAGGGTCACGGGAAAGGCAGCATAACATAAACTCAGCCATGCGTGCCAGACTGCTAACAGGCAAGACTTCCGTGTCCTCACCAAGAGGATGACTGACCATGCTCTCCTCCACCTCCTCCTCCTCCTTGTCCTCAGGCCATCCATGCTGAACAGATGGTATGACAGTTGTGCAGGTAGTACCGTCTATAGTGCATGAAACTAGCTCCTGTTCTTCTTCCTCCCCCTCCTCTTCCTAATTGTCACCCAATCCATGTTGGGATGAAATGAGGCTGGGCTCTGTGGAATCACCCTGTATGGTTCCTTGCTTCATCTCATTGTGCTCTGCCTGCAATGCATCCTCTTTGATTGCGAGCAGAGAGCATTTCAGAATACAGAGAAGCAGTATGGTGACGCTAATTATGGCGTCATCGCCGCTCACCATCTTGGTGGAGTTCTCAAAGTTTTGAAGGATGGTACATATGTCTGACATCCATGTCCACTCCTGAGGTCTTATGTGTGGAGTCTGAACTGAATACCGACGGCCTTGTTGATGCTGGTAGTCAACAACTGCCCTCTTCTGCTCACAAATCCTTCCCAACATCTGCAATGTAGAGTTCCATTTCATGGGGACATCACACACCAGTCGGGGAGCCGGAAGCTGCAAATGCTGCTGGAGCACGGCAAGAGCGGCAGAAGCTGTAGCTGACTTTCTAAAATGGGCACACTGGTGGCGTACTTTGACAAGCAGATCTGGAAGCTCTGGGTAGGTTTTGAGAAACCACTGAACCACGAGGTTAAGCACATGGGCCAGGCATGGTACATGTGTGAGCTGATCTTGTCTCAGAGCCGCCACCAGGTTCCAGCCATTGTTAAACACGACCATGCCTGGCTGTAGATTCAGCGGTGTCAGCCACAGATCTGCCTGCTCTTTCAAAGCTATCCACAACTCTTCAGCATTGTGCGGTTTGTCACCTAAGCATATTAGCTTCAGCACAGCCTGTTGCCACTTGGCCGAGGCAGTTCTGCAGTGCTTTCAGCTTGTGACTGATGTGGTCATTTCAGAGATGGAGGCTGAAGAGGAGGAGGAGGCTGAAGAGGATGAGGTTCAGGAACTGTAGACTGAGGGGGCAACCCTGATTGACCTAGGGCCCGCAATCCTCGGCGTCAGGAGGATGTGTTCAGTCCCAAGGTCCGACTTGGTCCCGGCTTCCACTATGTTAACCCAGTGTGCCATCAGCGAGATGTACCATCCCTGCCCACAAGCACTTGTCCACATGTCTGTCGTTAGGTGGACTTTCCCGGTAACTGCATTGTTGAAGGAACAGCTAATGTTGTGGGACACGTGTTTGTGTAATGCAGGGACGGCACACCGGGAGAAATAGTGGTGGCTGAGGACCGAATACCGAGGGAATACCGCTGCCATCAGGTTGCGGAAAGCTTCCATCTCCGCGAGCCTAAAAGGCAACATTTCGAGCACAAGCAGTCACAAAATGTGGGAATTTAGTAGTGTGGCCTGTGGGGCGTTGGCTGTGTATTTGCCCTTGCGTTCCAAGGACTAGGGTATAGACAACTGAACTCTGCGCTGGGACGAGGACGTGCTTGCTGATGGTGCTAGTTGAGAGTGTGCAACAGCAGGTGTGACGCGCCCCCTGGGCTTGTGCTGTGCAGGGGATACCCGGAGCCGGATCGCTGGGGGTTGTAGTCCTCCGTGGCTGTGACCCGGTCCGTGCCCAGGGCGGTCAAATCAGTGGCAGTCTGAGTGACCGCTGAGGCTGATGTTGTATGCGCAGCCAAGTATGGGATAACTCCCCACGGGAGAAGTATTGCCTCAGGGCAGCTAGTGTGGATGATGAGAGTGATGGTGTGAGCGTCCCAGTACTAATGGTGCTGGCGCGGCGATGAAACACAGAGACGTGTGGTGCAGTTCAGGGTCTTTACTGATGGTATAAAGCAGACCCTCCCGGGAGTACTGGTTAGCAGTAGGAGCCTGGTCAGTCTGTGAGCAAGCAGGATCTCCCCTGGCCAGGTGGAGTTGTAGGCCTCCCCATCTATCTGCACTCTTTCCTTGCTACCTTGCTGTATGCGGGTAGAAGTAGCCCACGTCCCTGAGTATACCGTGTGGTGCTCACCCGTATGGCCGGTCACTTGGGGCCTTCCGTTAGCCTCCGCTTCACGATGGCGGTGCTGGTCCCTTGCTTGTGACCGTGCCTCCGGGCTTCTATGGCCAGAGGACATGGAATCCCCTGCCGGTTGGATTCTGCTGCTGGACCTGGACGTCCCCACAACCTCGGACTCCGTGTCCGGGTTTAGTGTCTTCAGCCAAGGCGAGCTTTCTGGCTTCCAGCCTCTGGCACTCGCTCCTGCTCCTACAGAGCTCCTGTTGTCACTTTCCCTTTCCAGGCTCTGACTCACCTAATCCCGCCCCAGACCCAGTTTATAAGGGCAGATTCCTCCCCTCCCAGGTCTGGGCGGGCAGTGTTGCATGCTTAGGGCTCCTGACCAGAGAAACCTCCCACTTGCTCTCAGACATAATATTTCTATTACTGTGGCAACCAGACCCCTGGGGTGCCACAGGTGCAGGGCAGGAGGCATCTTTGCATGCACTATGGACAGGGGATTGGCTTGCAGCAGAAGAAGCAGTAGTGTTACTGTTCCTGCACCCTGGGGTTCGGCCCACAAAGTCAGGTTCTTTGCTGCCATGTGTTAGAACTCTCCTGTTAGTTTTTTTTCTATTTTGGTCACGTGACTTGCTGCCTATTTATTCCAGCTCCGCCCTTCTGGCTTTGCCGGACTTCAGTGTTATTTGACTCTCTATCTAGCCAGGTGCTTTTGTACCTACTGTATCTCTCTAGTTCGTTTGGTCCTTTGGACCTCTAAGTACTTTTGTCTGTTTGTCTTTTTGCTCCGCTACAACATCTGCTAGGAGGTGTCCAGTTTTGTCCCAGTCCTTAGTTCTTTTAGGGACCCCTCCCTTTATTCTATAGGTCGGCGTTCAGACTAGCTGAGGACGAAGGCGGGTCTGTTCACAAGGAACAGGTCGCCCGCTGCAACGTAGGGAATCAGCTTAGTCTTATTGTAGGGACAGATTCCCTTTCTTTCCTTAGTTCTTATAGCAGATCATAACACCATGTGCCTGATCATGCTGGTGGTGGTCAGGCTGGTAGTTTTGCTACCCCTGCTGATGCTGGCCTGGCAGGTGGTGCAAATGGCCTTTTTGGGGTTATAGGCAGGGTCTTTAAAAAACAACCAGACTCAAGAAGACCTAACAGTTGTACTGGCAACATCCGTCGTGTTTGGTGTTACGGGGAAGGGTTGCCCACCTTCTGTCTGCGGCCACCACACTGTTTCTTCCTGCCTGTTGGGGTGCTCTGCCTCCCTCCCCTTTGTGTGCTGCTGTCCTCGCTCTGCATGTCCTCCTGCCAGGTTGGGTCAGTTACTATATCATCCACCACCTCGTCTTCCACTTCCACACCCTGGTCCTCCTCCTGACTTTCTGGCAATTGTGTCTCATCATCGTCTACCTCTTGTGACTCTTTCCCACCGTCTCCTTCATATGACCGTGGTTGCTTAAGTATTTGGGCATCGCTACCTGCGATCTCCTCTTGCCCCACTTCAAGTGGACCAGGCGAGAGGCCGGAATCTATAAATGGAAAAGTGAACAGCTCTTCAGAGTGTCCAAGTGTGGGATCAGTTGTCTCTGGGCAATCGGCATGGTGGGAGGAAGGAGGATCTGGGTGAGGAATATGCGATCCAGACTCACAGCTACTGAGACTTGACCATGTGAAAGACAGGGTGGTGGTGGCTAAGTGACTGGAAGCATTATCTGCTATCCAACCAATAACCTTTTCACACTGCTCTGTCTTCAATAGTGGTGTTCTGTGGTCCCCTATTAATTGGGACAGGAAGGTCGAGCGAGAAGATGTGGGTGTTTGTTGTGGCACAATTTCAGCTTGCCCTAGGCCTCGGCCTCTGCATGCACCATCACCATCACATCCAGTTCCCCGTCCTTGGCACATGCCTTGCCCATTTTAAATGGAGGACAGTATCTTCCACGCTCACTACATATGGCTCAATTTGGAGCAAACTTATATGTGATCCGTGTGACAGCCAAACCACAGTTTTAAATAGCTGGCCTGTAGGTAACTATTTTTAACAGCGCCAACCTCGTGTCAATAAGTTCATTGACACACTGCAACAAAATTTCAATGGAGGCCAGAAATGGCAATATTTTCAGTGCAATTATATGTGATCCATGTGACGGACAAATCACAGTTTTAAATAGCTGGATTTTTAGCGCTGTAATATGGAAAGGACCTGGCTGTATTCAGCAGTGCCAACAAGCAAATGGTGCAGAAAAACGGTGTTCTCTAAATTGCTTTTTAAGCAAATAATCAGGATTAAGCTAAAAAAAAAATATTCCTGGCCCCTGATACCTGGGGCTATTTCTACAATATCTGTAAAAGCACCAGCAGCAGACAGAACTGGAGCTCTTTTATTATAAAAGTACAAAAACACATATACAAAACACAAAAACCAAACCACAGATACAATTATACAACAAACAAACAACTAACAACCAAAAAAAGAAACCCCAGCAAGACATAACCTAAAATCTGAAATTATACAAGTCCAACAAAGAAATATGTGACGACACAAAGTCCAAGTCCTCCAGCAGACTCTCTAGGAGACCCCCCAGCAAGGGAAGACCCTACCATACCTCCAGGGTGCGCCCTAAAACGCACCCGACCCCCAGCATACACAACATCCATACCTGCACATTCATACCTAACCCCCTAAAAAAAAAAAAGGAAAACTAAATAACTGGCCCATCGCCAAAAATAAAGAAATAGGCCACCTGGCCGAAAATTTAATGCACAGCAACCCTATTTTTTTTTTTTTTTTTCCCACCACCATTTTTTAACACCCAAGGTCACACGAAAGTCTGTGGCCTTATCACAGCATCTCTTTTTAGGTCCCACGAAAGTTTGTGGCCCACAAATAACGGGTCCTTTTTCCCGCATCCCGTAGGACGTCCATTCTCCCAAAAACCCCTCCCCCTCCCCCCCTGAAACCCCCCACCCAACCTACACTAAACCCCCCGTGCGCAAATTACACATACATACAATACACAAAACTATACATGTATATACAGTACTCAACATAACCAAAGCAAACACAACATAACAATAGCACAATATAAACAAATGACCATAACCATGAACAAAAGTCAGACCCAAGTTCAGTACTTGCAAGCCCTATATTCGGGTTTCCAATACCGTAAAACAAAAAACTATAATGTGAGGGGAGCAGCCCACCACCAGGAAACTGGAGACTGCCGAGGTTCTCACCCTAATCTAGCACACAAACCCTCCCTATTAATGAAAAAGAAAAACCTGTCCCTACCGCCCTACCAATCTATCCCTACCTGTCCCTACCTGTCCCTCTCTGACCCTCACTACCAACCTAATGCTAATTACCTATCCCTAAAGACTGTCCCTACCTGTCCCTCCCTGACCCTACACATCCACCTGACCCTACAAATAAATATAAAATATAGAAAGGACTAAACTAACCCTATCACAGACACACATACCCTAACTCTCCCTAGGGCACATTAAATGAGAACCCCCTCCATAGAAGGGAAGCCCTCCCTGCACCCAGCCTCTCATACTCCAGCGAGCGCACTTTTGCCAGGTCACCCAGGATGTTCCTAATCACCTCTTCCCGGGGGAGGACTTTATGCTGGGTGGACACTAAACACCGTGCATTCCACGTGTAAAACCTAGTCACTAAACTAACTAAGAAGACAGTGCCCCGATCTCGGCCACCAAGGGACCTGAATGCCCCATAGGCCCACTCCGCATAGGAAAGGCCTGCCAGCCTAGGCCAGCCAATGGAAGCACCCACCCTACTGTAGACCTCTGTATTAAAGGGACATTGAAGCAGGAAGTGCTCCATGCTTTCAAGCATGCCGCCACACTCCTCGCGGGGACAATCCCGGTCATCAGAGTTCCTGTACTTCAGGTTGCCCCTCACATACAGTCTCCCATGGAAGCAGCGCCAAGTCAAGTCCCAAAACTTCAAGGGGATCCGCTTAGAGTTTAATAACCCGAGCCCCACCTCCAGATCCCGGCTTGGGCAATCCTTGAGGGCCAGGGGCTTCTGGAAGTGGGTCAACAGAACCCTATTGTCAAGTAACCTCCTTGACAAAGTCCTGATCTCCCACACTCCCAGACCCCACCGGCGGATCGCCTTCACAACCAGGGTAGCATAAGCTGGAAGATGCCCATGAGGCGTGCGAAGGTCCTTCACCCGCCCTCCTGTCTCCCATTCCTGGAAGAAAGGCCGAAACCACCCCCTACAGGAGAATACCCACGGAGGAGCCCTCTCTAACCAGAGGTTGGCGATGTTTGCCTTAAGAAAGGTGTTTACTAGAAACACCACCGGGTTGACCATACCCAACCCTCCTAGTCTCCTCGTGCGGTACGTGACCTCCCTCTTGATCAGGTTCAGCCTATTCCCCCATAATAGTTGGAAGAACAGGCTGTAGACCCGTGTCCAAAGAGGTTCTGGCAAGATGCAGACGCTGCCCAGGTATATTAATAAAGGGAGCAAATACCCCTTGGCCAGGTTAACCCTTTCCCTCAGGGTCAAGGACCAACCCTTCCACTGATCCACCTTCTGGGCAGCAATCTTAAGTCTGCCCTCCCAGTTTTGCTGGGGATAGTCCCCCGGGCCGAAACTGATGCCTAAAATTTTTGCTGTGGCCTGAGGCCCTGGGAGGGTGTCTGGGAGATTGAAACTTGGATCTCCCCCTCCCAGCCAGAGACTCTCACACTTATCCCGGCTGATCATGGACCCAGAAGCCACCGAGTAGCGCTCAACTTCAGACATGACCCAGTCCGCCTCCTCTCTCGAGGATACAAAGAGGGAAACGTCTTCGGCGTACGCCACTACCCTCAAGGTGGCCTCTGGCTCCGCCCGGTCCATCCCGACTCCCACCAACGGTCCGCGTTCCACTCTCCTTAAAAAGGGGTCGATCGCGAACACGTATAACAGTGGGCTCAGAGGACAGCCCTGGCGGACACCAGACCTCACCTCAAAAGGGGGTCCGACCCAACCGTTCACAAGCGGAAAAGTCTCTGCCCCATTGTATAATACTCTCAACCAATCAACAAACCTCCCGGGCAGACCGTACCTCAGAAGGACGGAACAGAGGTACTCATGGTTAACCCGGTCAAAGGCCTTCGCCTGGTCTAAGGACAGCAAGTACCCCTTCCAGAGACCTGCCCTGCCCTGCTCCACTGCCTCTCGGACACCGAGCACAGCACTAAAAGTACTGCGGCCTGGAACAGAGCAGTGCTGGGCCCCCGAAAGGAGCCGGGGTGCAAACTTCACCAACCGATTGAAAAGCACCTTTGCCAGAACCTTTCGGTCCGTATTGAGAAGCGCTATGGGACGCCAATTCTCAATACGGGACGAGTCTTTACCCTTTGACAGGATAATCAGGGCGGAGTTCCTCATTGAACCGGGAAGAATCTCCGAGGAGAGACATTCATTAAAAACCTCAGTCATGAGGGGGACCAAAGAGTCCCTAAAAGTCCTGTAAAACTCGGATGTTAAGCCATCCGGACCGGGCGATTTTTTGGGCCGGAGCCCATCAATGGCCCGTCTCACTTCCTCTTCCCTGATTGCTTCTGCCAAACCATGAAGAGAGGGGTCATCCCCTGGTTCAGGGATGGTTTCAGCCAGGAAAGCCGACATCTCATCCCGATCTGGATCCCTCCTTCCCAAGAGATGCGAGTAGAAGGATCTGACCACCTCCAGGATCCCTGATTTGGATCTGTTCAGGGAACCCGTACTGTCGATCAGTCCTGCTACCATCTTGCAACTCACTGACATCCTGCAGTTCCTGTAGGGGTCGGGCGAGCGGTACCTCCCGAAATCCCTCTCAAAAACTAAGGATGTGTGCCTATCATACTGGCACCCCTTGAGCAAGGCCTTCACCCTGGAGATTTCCTCACGGTCCCCTCCAGTCGAGACGAGCTGCTCGAGTTTCCTCCCCAGCTCCCGATACAGGCGGTACCTGTTCAGGCCTCTGAGGCTCGAAAGCTGACGGAAGAACCCTGCAACCCTTGTTTTGAAGATCTCCCACCACTCAGACTTACTGCTACAGAGACCCAAGAGAGGCACCTGGCTCTGAAGAAATTCCTCAAAGGATTGTCTCACATCCGCTTCTTCCAACAGGGACGAATTCAGCTTCCATAGGCCTCTCCCTATCCGGGGAGTCTCTGCAACATTCAAAGAAAAGGAAATGAAACAGTGATCGGAGAATTCCACCTCAACACGGACACTGCAGAAGAGACGGCTTCCTCCTTTAAAAAAAACCTATCTATCCTAGACCTACAACTACCCCTATGAAAGGTGAAACCCCCGTGACCTGGGGTGTGCCGGATGTGGACATCCACCAGGCGAGCTTCGCTTGCTATGCTGTTAAGGGTATTACTATCAAAAGCCAGCCTTCGGTCTCCGGGGCCTCCCCTATCACGGGATCTGGTTATAGTATTAAAGTCCCCACCGAAGACCACCTGCCGGCTGGTAAAAAGATAGGGCTTGATCTTCAGGAAGAGACATTTACGGTCCCACTCTGACTGTGGACCATAGATGTTAATGAGCCGGAGCTCCTGTCCCCCCATGAAGACGTCAAGGACCAAACACCTCCCCATTTCTACCTCGATCACCCGTCTGCATTCCACCGAAGCGGCCTTAAAAAGGACCACTACCCCGCTATACGGCTCGGCCGCAAGAGACCAGTATGAGGGCCCGCACCTCCACTCCCTCCTTGCTTTGTAAATGGCCCCCATGTCCGTTAGTCTGGTCTCCTGCAAAAATAAAATGTCAGCCTCAACTCGGTTGAAAAAATCAAAGGCCATAAATCTGGCCGCATCTGACTTTATACTGGCGACATTAATCGACGCCAGAGTCAACGGGGTAGGTTCCGCCATCATGGGTGATTGAGTTAGACGGCCTTCTTTTTAACCGCACCCCTCAATTTACCTTTTTCACCCTCAGAGGAGGAGCCAGACTCTCCCCTCCTCTTTAGTGACACCGAGGTGTCCATAGCACCCGTCACCACCTTCCCAGTCTTACCGGGTTCCTCACCCCTGGACCCCAGGGCAGTCCCCCCCCAGAGGAAAGTGAGCCCTCCGGAGGACGGACCCTGCCGCTCCCTGAAGGCACCTCAGATGTTACCGCCGGTCCCTCACCCCCGACCTCCGACACAGCAGAGTCATCGAGGGCATGGAACCGGTTGGAGAGGGGGATCAGAGGGGAGCCGGTGAGCCCTTCCGTAGGCACCTTAGTGGCCGGGGGGGGCCTTAGATGTTTTTGCCCCTTTTCGGTTCCTCCTCCGACTCTTACTGGTCTTATTGTCACCTTTTGTTTTAGGCTGCTCCACCACCTCCTCGTCCAGACTTTCATACTGGGAGGAGTCATCAGAAGCAGCCACCTCCTCCCTCTCCATCCTCCTGATCTCCTCGCTCACCGCCTCCTCAGGGGCACCGGCTGCCGCTTCCGAGGAGGGTACAGACATCACCCCAGTCGCCTGGGGCTTATCCTGCCCCCTACCCCCACGGCGCCTCACCTGATGCCACTGGTGGGCAGATGTACTGGCCACGCCTTCCTTCACCGGCCCCTCAGCTCCTCTCCCGCCCCCACCTCCGGCTCCAGCAGAGGATGCACCGCTGGGGACCCCCCCATGGCTCTCCCCCGCCTGACCAGAGATGGTGTTAGAAATGGAGCGGGGGCAGCGGCTGTACGGGTGACCTAGGTTACCACACAGGTGACACCTAATGTCACCACAGGCCGCGGCAAGATGACCGACCCCGCCACACAAGGCACATTTCTGCACCTTGCAGCCCGCGCTGAAGTGGCGGGGATCACCGCACCTGTGGCAGACCTTTGGTTGCCCCTGGTAGAAGATCAGGATCCTGTCCCTCCCCAGGAATGCTGAGGAGGGGATGTGGGTGACAGTACCGCCTGAGACCTTCAACCTCATCATGAAGGTCCAGCCCCCTGACCAGATGCCAAACTCGTCCCTGTTCTTTTTTGGGACGTCCGTGACCTCCCCATAGCGGGAAAGCCACGTCATAATATCGACCCCAGAGAGCGACTCGTTATTAGTTAGAACGGTCACTCTCTTTACTCCATTTTGGCGAGACACCGCCTGCACGGCAAAGTCTCGCCAGCCGGGCTCCCCCTTCACCAGTTCAAAATTCGACCAAAAAAGCTCTAGGCCCTCCGGCCGAACAAAACTGATGTTGAAGATGGGGGTACCAAAAGGATGGATCAGGGCAAAGATGTCAGTCGCCCTGAAGTTCATCTTCAGGAGGAGCTCCACGACCCTTGCTCTTGGCGGGCACGCTTCACTGCCCCTCCACCGAAGACGAACTACATTCCTCCTGGCCACCCCCTGCCCGGCTGTCGGGAGGGACCACGCTGTCTCCCCTTCCTTTTTATCTTGGAAGGCGGCCAGGCCATGTCTATCTAGCCAAAAGGCCAGGTCCACCTCTCTTCCCTCTACCTGGATCGTCCGTTCTCCCTTCTTGAGGGCCTCCAGGAAACGGCGTCGCAAGTCACCGTCCCTGAGGTCCAGAGGTGAGGAAGCCCCCCGAGAAGACCCCGAGGCCCCGGCTACTACCCCCGCAAAACTCCGGGGACCAGCAGCCGGGGGGGCAGATGGACCAGCCCCACCCCCACTCCCCCCACTAGCAACAGACACACCAGCACTCGCTTCCTCCACCACAGACACATCCATACCGACAGTCACCCCACTTGCCCCACTCCCACTCACATGCACACTGGGGTCACAGGTGTTTTTTTTCTCCACACACTTTCTGCCAGCAGGTTTTCCAACAGCATTACTACTGCTGCCACCTGCTGGCAGCACCTTCCCTGCCGGGGGATTTTGGGAGCCTGGTGCTGCAGCTATTTTTGCCGGCGCCCCTGCCCCAGATAAGCCCGTGGGCACAGAGGACACTGGCAGGCAGGCACCACCTCCATTTTTAGCCACAGCTGTGGCACTACTGCTCCCAGCAGCTGCCGGCGCTAAGCCCCGCCCCTTTTTGGATGAAGTCACGCCCACTTGTGCGGGATTTACCCGCGAGGACACGCCCCCTGCACCAGGCAGCACAGTGGGGGCCCCAGAGGCCACTCCCACTGGTGCCGTGGGTGACAGGGAGGCCACGCCCCCCGCACCAGGCAGCACAGTGGGGGCCCCAGAGGCCACTCCCACCGGTGCCGTGGATGACAGGGAGGCCACGCCCCCCACACCAGGCAGCACGGTGGGGGCCCCGGAGGCCACTCCCACCGGTGCCGTGGGTGACAGGGAGGCCACGCCCCCCGCACCAGGCAGCACAGTGGGGGCCCCAGAGGCCACTCCCACCGGTGCCGTGGATGACAGGGAGGCCACGCCCCCCACACCAGGCAGCACGGCGGGGGCCCCAGAGGCCACTCCCACCGGTGCCTTTGGTGAACTTAGGTTTTTGGAGCGTCCTCATATTCACAGAGGTGCGCATGTATATGGGAGGCATAGGTGACGGTTGCCTCCCTCGCCGCCTTGGTACCCCAATCAGGGGGCACCGCTGCAGCACCTCCGCTGGTACTCGACCTACCTCCGGAGGGAGGAGCCGCCGCGGTCGCAGCCTCGGGGGTCCTCCGGGTCCTCATGCTGGAACCCCTGCTGTCTTGGCCAGATCTTGTCGCCTTAGCCGGCTTGGTGTTCCTCCCACCCCCCGCCAGCTTGGACCGGGAGGTGGGAGCCGGGGGCCCAGCCCCGGAGGCCAGTCCCACTCTGAGCCTTGTTTCCTGGGAAGGGGGCAGACAAAAAGTCCCAGATGGAAAAAAAAACCTCCCTTCCCAGGAGCTCTCTCCACAGCAGCCAAACAGTCCAGGAAGCACACTCAGCACAGCTCACTGCAGGCTCCACCTCCACCACTTCCTGAAAGAAGCTGCAACAGGCTGAACTGGAATGGACCCTCTTGCTATATGCACTGCAGTCTGCTTTATATCCTGCCTGCCTGCCTAGCACTGATATCTCTGCAGCTGGATTAGTCCTCAGAGGGCCTGTTATTTGAGATGGATATGTAGAGAATCTTGTAGAATACCTACATGAACTAATAAACAACTGAATCTCTCCCTAGCTCAGCAGCACCTCTCCCTACACTGCCTGATTGCATAGTAGACTGTGACGAGCATGGCGGCGCCAGGTCTGATATAGACCTGATGACGCTGTGCGGCCAGCCAATCACTGTAATGCCACAACCAACATGGCTGCGGCATTACAGTGTGTGGCAGACAATCCTTGCATGTTGATTGATGCTCTAAAGAGCATCAAACATACAGGGAGGGAACCCGAGCTCCCGCCGAGCAACCCCGGAAATACTCGGCGAGCGCCGAGCATCTCGAGCAGTGAGATGCTCGCGCGAGCACCAAGCAGTAGCGCTCATGCTCGATCATCACTAGTCCTTATGAATTTTGGGAAGCAAGTAAATCCCCGCCACTATTGGTCCATGAATCCAGAGGCCGTCCATTTGTTTTTTTGTGATGGCACCTCCTTCAAACAGCACCTCTTTCACGTAACTCAGTCCTAAATTTGGATAAGGGGCTGTGAGTCCGCCTGCAATAACAATCAGAATTTTTTTGTTGCTTAAACATTTCCTTTTGATACAGTACAGTAGGCCAGATGACAACTTTGCCTCCCTTATCCAACGGTTTTATAACAACTCCTTCCAAACATTTCAGATCTTTCATGGCCCGTCTTTATCTTTTGTTTAGATTGTTTTGTTTAATGGTCTCCGGAAGATCTTGCATAACTATCTGTACGAAAAGATCAATTTTCGAAAACCCCGATAACTGTGGGAATTTTTTAGATTTTGGAAGGAGTTGTTGTGGGTATGTGGCACCCCAGAGGGTTCGGTCGACACAGAGGTGTTGCATCTCAGCCAGAGATGTGGCATCTCACTCTCAGGTAAGGAAGGAGTACAGCTCAGGACCCTAACACCTGCATCCAGCACACACCACTCCAAGCCAGCAGGAGGGGCAAGATGCCTCTGCTTCTTGCTGAGCCCCTTTCCTGGCTGGAGTGGGGGGAACCCAGAGAGGGGGAACCATGTAGTGGGTGTGGGTAGAGGAAGTAGCTTAGGGGAGCACATGGTAGGAAGATCTAAAATGAGAAGCCATCTTAGAAAGACAGTTTAGTCAGAGGAGGAAAGTGAAGGAGCAGAAGCTCTGCAGGAGCTCTACTCCAGAGGCGGGCCTAGCCAGTGAGGCCCAAGTCTGAGAAGAGAGGGAGCAGAGAGGCTCCAGGAACAGAAGAAAGGACCCTAGGGGTATGGGCCGTGCAGAAGGCCGCCCGTATGCCCGCATCTGCCCGGTGGTGGAGGGGTCAGGCCATCTAAGGGGAACCGGTCCCTCAACTAGTAGAATATTGCAAGTCTCAGCTAGAAAACGGAGGCTGCAGTACTTTATGTCCTGTAGCCACAAGTCCACACCAGTCTCACTGAGAAGGTAGCTATATAGGACACAGGGGATGGAACAGACGTCGCAAGCCAAGGCCCGCGGGTGACGGATTGGAGAAACTAGGTGTGAGGTGCAGGGAAAAGGCCAGAGAGAGGACACAGAAGGGGGTCCTGCTAAGTACTCCGGAGTTAACTGGGGGTAGACCGAATCCCTCCCTGAGTAAACACAGGACGACGAGGGCAATTACATGGATCCCTGTAATCTGGACTGCAACAACTGTGAGTAAAGACCCTGGGACTGCACTTCCTTGTCTCTGTGTTTCTTGCTGCGCCATCAGCCCCTGCACTACAATGCCCAGCACAACCTGCAACATCTATACTGCCCTGGAGCTAGCTCTTCCTGTGGAGAGCCACACCATCCCTGCTGCAGTAACATCAGCTCCAGAGGACTGCTCCGCAGCGGCGGCTCCCTTTAGCCGCATTCCACAGGTGGCGTCACGAACTCTATAAAAACACTATAAATCCCCTATCCATAACCCCTTTTATTGACTGCCCTGGATCACGGACCGGGTCACCGCCACTGTGACATTCCCCCAGCATCTACCGGCCCGGCACCGGGTACCCCACGGGGGCGCGTCAGGTACATACCTTTATGGTTACTTGATGACTCTTCTGTCAATTTTTCCAAGATCTTAAGCGTCTCCCTCTCAGCTAGTGTAGAAAACAGACTCTGTAGATTGATTAAAATACAGGTTCCTGAAGATCAGCTTTCTAGCAAAAAGCTGTAGATCCTTAACTGCTGGGAGTCTATTGAAGCTAGAGGATGGAGAGAAGGAGAGACCACGACTTAGTACTGAAATCTGGTCAGATCAGAAAGGTTGTTTACCTCAAGAGAAGTCTTGCTATGAGTACCTGCAGATGTCTCCGGAAGTTTTCTACCATTGTCGACGGTAGTAATCAGCTCTTTGCTTATTGTATCTTTGGGGGTACCTGTCACTGCCCATAGATGGTGCTGTGGATGCCCCAGTTGTTGAAGCATCTGTTCAACCACAATATGTGAACACAGCCTAAAGCAAGAGATTATAAATTGGGCATAATATTCAAAGCTGCATCTAAATAGCATCAAATAAATGGGATAAAAAACACAGTAAAATCGCAATAATCAGAGAAGATTGTTAATGTGTAATGAAGTGTGGACACCTGAAGAAAACGTGTAGATAAAAAGCTCCAGAAAAAATGCAACATTTACTCTGTGTGAAAACACCTTTAACCTTACATTTTAATTATTTTTGATGGATTTAAAAGAGAGAAAAAATCAATCTCGCCATTTTTTTGCAACATTTACCAATCACCTTACAGCAAACCTGTCAGCAGGATTTTGCTAAGTAAAGTACAGGCAGTGTCATGTTAGACAGCTGTGACACACGCAGGGATTGCCTGTCAAACAGCCGTGACACTTGCAGCCACGGCGACAGTAAAAGAAATGATAAGCACGCCAAAATACTCGGCGAGCACGCTTGAGTGCTCGCCGAAAGAGCTAATGAGACATACTCGCTCATCACTAGTTACAAGCATTCATTGATTCTGGAGCTATAAAAAATTGTATTAACCTCTCTTTAACCAAAAGGCTTAAAATTCCTTTTGTTTCTTTCCTGACACTTTGGAAACTAGTCTCTGCGAATGGCTCTGCAATTGCTTATGGTCATATCTAGTGTTGAGCGAACATGCTCGACACTGCTCGGTACTCGCCCGAGCTTCACGCTACTCGGGATGTTCGGCGAGCACCGAGCATTTCCGGGTTACTCGGGCGGGAGCTCGGGTCTCCGCCCTGCATGTTTGGCGCTCTTTACAGAGCCAATGAACATGCAGGGATTGCCAGCCAGTCACTGTAATGCCGCAGCCATGTTGTTTGTGGGCATTACAGTGATTGGCTGGCCGCACAGCGTCACCTCGAGTATTTAAAACCGGGCGCCGCCATCTTGGACACAGTCGCTCCGGATCAGACAGTGTAGGGACAGCGCTGCTGATTTAGGGAAAGATATATCCTGCAAAATAGTTAGTGTAGGGTCTGTAAAGGCTGCCAGATCAAACAAACAGTCCTTCTCAGGACTAATATCCATCCCAGGTATATCAGGCAGGCAGGCAGGCAGGCTGTATAGGAGACGCAGTGGTTATACCAGCAAACGCTGCATTACAGTCCTGTGTGCTGCTCCTTTTGCTGAAATTGCTGGACTTAGCTCCAGGTCCCGGGGGCCAGGAAAAATCCTTTTTTTTATCTAAATCCTCTTTTTTTTTTCCTCCTTCACAATGTACAAATACCCATCTTATTAACCTTTTGGTGCCCCCCCCCCCCCCAAAAAAAAAAAAGTGTGCCTCTGATTTTTCAGACACAAATATATCTGTTGAAAATAGTCTGGTGTAGGCCAGAGAAATAGAAGAGTGGTTTTGCAGTTCTATGGGCCATTTGTATCTAAAAAAAACAGTTTGAGTGTGTCGCTCACTGTTCAGCCGCAAATATATATATATTTTAAAAAGCCTTGTATACACCAGTAAACTATTACTGTGGTTTTGATGTTCCACGGTAAAACATCTCTATTATCCTGTTTTTGGCATTTTTTGCTGTATAAAAATAATAATAGTGTCTCCCTGATTTTTCAGACACAAATATATCTGTTGAAAATAGTCTGGTGTAGGCCCGAGAAATACAAGTGTGGTTTTGCAGTTCCACGGTACAAACCTCTGTATTATCCACTTTTGGGCCATTTGTATCTAAAAAAAACAGTTTGAGTGTGTCGCTCACTGTTCAGCCGCAAATATATATATATATTTTAAAAAGCCTGGTATACACCAGTAAATTATTACTGTGGTTTTGATGTTCCACGGTAAAACATCTCTATTATCCTGTTTTTGGCATTTTTTGCTGTATAAAAATAATAATAGTGTCTCTCTGATTTTTCAGACACAAATATATCTGTTGAAAATAGTCTGGTGTAGGCCAGAGAGACAGAAGTGTGCTTTTGCTGTTCCACGGTAAAAATCTCTATTATCCTGCTGTTTGCATTTTTTGCTGTAAAAAAAAAAAAAATAGTGTCTCCCTGATTTTTCAGACACAAATATATCTGTTGAAAATAGTCTGGTGTAGGCCAGAGAGACAGAAGTGTGCTTTTGCTGTTCCACGGTAAAAAATCTCTATTATCCTGCTTTTTGCATTTTTTGCTGTAAAAAAAAAAAAAAAATAGTGTCTCCCTGATTTTTCAGACGCAAATATATCTGTTGAAAATAGTCTGGTGTAGGCCCGAGAAATACAAGTGTGGTTTTGCAGTTCCACTGTACAAACCTCTGTATTATCCACTTTTGGGCCATTTGTATCTAAAAAAAACAGTTTGAGTGTGTCGCTCACTGTTCAGTCGCAAATATATACAGTACAGACCAAAAGTTTGGACACACCTTCTCATTTAAAGATTTTTCTGTATTTTCATGACTATGAAAATTGTACATTCACACTGAAGGCATCAAAACCATGAATTAACACATGTGGAATTATATACTTAACAAAAAAGTGTGAAACAACTGAAAATATGTCTTATATTCTAGGTTCTTCAAAGTAGCCACCTTTTGCTTTGATGACTGCTTTGCACACTCTTGGCATTCTCTTGATGAGCTTCAAGAGGTAGTTACCGGAAATGGTCTTCCAACAATCTTGAAGGAGTTCTCAGAGATGCTTAGCACTTGTTGGCCCTTTTGCCTTCACTCTGCGGTCCAGCTCACCCCAAACCATCTCGATTGGGTTCAGGTCTGGTGACTGTGGAGGCCAGGTCATCTGGCGTAGCACCCCATCACTCTCCTTCTTGGTAAAATAGCCCTTACACAGCCTGGAGGTGTGTTTGGGGTCATTGTCCTTTTGAAAAATAAATGATGGTCCAACTAAACGCAAACCGGATGGAATAGCATGCCGCTGCAAGATGCTGTGGTAGCCATGCTGGTTCAGTATGCCTTCAATTTTGAATAAATCCCCAACAGTGTCACCAGCAAAGTACCCCCACACCATCACACCTCCTCCTCCATGCTTCACGGTGAGAACAAGGTATGTAGAGTCCATCCATTCACCTTTTCTGCGTCGCACAAAGATCTCAAATTTGGACTCATCAGACCAAAGCACAGATTTCCACTGGTCTAATGTCCATTCCTTGTGTTCTTTAGCCCAAACTTGTCTCTTCTGCTTGTTGCCTGTCCTTAGCAGTGGTTTCCTAGCAGCTATTTTACCATGAAGGCCTGCTGCACAAAGTCTCCTCTTAACAGTTGTTGAAGAGATGTGTCTGCTGCTAGAACTCTGTGTGGCATTGATCTGGTCTCTAATCTGAGCTGCTGTTAACCTGCAATTTCTGAGGCTGGTGACTCGGATAAACTTATCCTCAGAAGCAGAGGTGACTCTTGGTCTTCCTTTCCTGGGGCTGTCCTCATGTGAGCCAGTTTCTTTGTAGCGCTTGATGGTTTTTGCAACTGCACTTGGGGACACTTTCAAAGTTTGCCCAATTTTTCAGACTGACTGACCTTAATTTCTTAAAGTAATGATGGCCACTCGTTTTTCTTTACTTAGCTGCTTTTTTCTTGCCATAATACAAATTCTAACAGTCTATTCAGTAGGACTATCAGCTGTGTATCCACCTGACTTCTGCACAACACAACTGATGGTCCCAACCCCATTTATAAGGCAAGAAATCTCACTTATTAAACCTGACAGGGCACACCTGTGAAGTGAAAACCATTTCCGGTGACTACCTCTTGAAGCTCATCAAGAGAATGCCAAGAGTGTGCAAAGCAGTCATCAAAGCAAAAGGTGGCTACTTTGAAGAACCTAGAATATAAGACATATTTTCAGTTGTTTCACACTTTTTTGTTAAGTATATAATTCCACATGTGTTAATTCATAGTTTTGATGCCTTCAGTGTGAATGTACAATTTTCAAAGTCATGAAAATACAGAAAAATCTTTAAATGAGAAGGTGTGTCCAAACTTTTGGTCTGTACTGTATATATTTTAAAAAGCCTGGTATACACCAGTAAATTATAACTGTGGTTTTGCTGTTCCACGGTAAAAAATCTCTAGTATTCAGTTTTAGTAGTTTTTTCCGTGAAGAAAAACAGTAGTGTCTCCTGACTGTTGTGACACAAAAATATATCTGTTGAAAATAGTCTTGTGTAGGCCCGACATCCCAGTGTGGCTTCGCAGTTCCATGGGTCAAATCGCTGTACTATCCAGTTTTGGGCCATTGGTATCTAAAAAAAAAAGCAGTTTGAGTGTGTCGCTCACTGTTCAGCCGCAAATATCTCTATT
The DNA here is from genome assembly GCF_046119375.1 of Phyllobates terribilis. Lineage (NCBI taxonomy): Eukaryota > Metazoa > Chordata > Amphibia > Anura > Dendrobatidae > Phyllobates > Phyllobates terribilis. Next base: position 105,401,305 of record NW_027362767.1, read on the forward strand.
TAAAAAAGTGTGGTATACCCCAGTAAACAATAACTGTGGTTTCCTCTTCCACGGTTCTAATCTACTCTTTATTACCCTTTTTCCATTGATAGTGCAAGTGTAAGCTATTTTACTTCATTTACAATGGGCAAGGCGCGTGGCAAGGGACGTGGAAGTGGACGTTCTGGTGATGGTTCGTGCAGAGGACGGGGCCGTGGCCAAGGTGAAAATGTGCCACAACCAACAGCCACATCTTCTCGCTCCCACTTCTTGACCAAATTACTAGGGAAGCACAGAACAACACCAGTATTGAGAACTGATCAGTGTGAACAGGTTATTAATTGGATAGCAGACAATGCTTCCAGTTACCTGGGCACCACCACCTCCGGTCTGTCTTCCACACGGTCAACTCTTAGTAGCCGTGAGTCTCGACAGCATACTCCTCCTCACCCTGATGCTCCTTCCTCCCACCATGCCGAGTGTCGTCAGACAGCAAGTGATCCCACACTTGGACACTCTGAAGAGCTGTTCACTGGTCCATTTCCATATTTGGGCCCCTCGCCTGATACGCTTGAAGTGGTGGAAGAGGAGATCCCATGTTGCGATGCCCAAATATTTGAACAGCCACGGCCACAGGAAGTCGACGTTGGCAATCTGTCACAAGAGGTGGACGATGACGAGACACAATTGCCAGGAAGTGAGGAGGAGGATCGTGGTGCGCAAGTGGAAGAGGAGGAGGTGGTGGGATGATCTAGTAACTGACCCAACGTGGAAGGAGGACATGCAGAGTGAGGCCAGCAGCACACAGGGGGAGGGAGGCAGAGTACCCCAACAGGCAGGAAGAAGCAGTGTGGTTGCCGCAGACAGAAGGCAGGCAACCGTTCCCCGTAACACCAACATGAGGGACGTTGCCAGTACAAGCGGTAGGTCTTCCAGAGTCTGGAATTTTTTAAAGACTCTGCTGATAACCCCATAAAGGCCATATGTTCCACCTGCCATGCCAGCATCAGCAGGGGTGACAAAACTACCAGCCTGACCACCACCAGCATGATCAAGGCACATGGCAGCAAAGGCACCCGACTTTGTGGGGCGAAACCCAGGGTCCACGACCAGTGTCAGGGGTGTCACCACTGCTTCTTCCACTGTTGTGCGTGCAATAGAATCCCCTGTTGTGTGTGCAAGGCAATCCCCTGTCCATACTGCATGTAAAGATGCCCCCTCCTCTCAGTCTTCACTTGTTATGGCAGTTTCTCAAGAAACAGCATCAACGTCCACGTCCACGTCCCACCGCAGCGTTCAATTGTCCATATCCCCAGACCTTTGAACGAAAGCGGAAATTCGCAGCTAACGCCCCACAGGCCACAGTCCTAAATTCGCACATTTCACGACTGCTTGTGTAGCGCCCCGAGGGTTCGGCCGCTACAGGGGTATTGCACCTCAGACCAGAGGTGTGATATTCCACTCCCAGGTAAAGGATGGAGTATGGACCAGGGCTCAGTTAGCTGCATACAGCACACACACCCCATTTCCTAGGGACAGCTCAGCGGTGCTCCCACTAGACATAAGTGCAGGCACTACCGACTATGTCCCTGTCTGGAGGTGGGGAGGGGGGTGGAACACCCAGTGCTGTAGGGGCAGATAGGGGTTGGTTCCTGAGCATAGGAAGGAGCTCATTGGTTGCTGGTCACCTGGGCTCATGGTCAGAGGGAGGTATAAAAGGTGGGCACCATCTTGGTTCGTTCAGTCAGTTCAGCCAGAGGAGAAGACAGGGAGTAGAGGCTCTGTAGGAGCTCTACTCCAGGAGGGCCTAGTGAGAGGCCAAGGAGGAGGTGAAGGGGAGCTGAGATTTTGGCTCATCTCAGCTCCAAGAGAAAGGAACAGAAAGGAAAAGAGAAAGAGAGGAGAGACAGAGAAACAGAAGGGTCAGGAACAAGAAGGTGGAAGGGACCCTAAAGAACCCACGAGAATCCCAGGGTGCAGGGGTCATGACAGATTAAGGGTACCGGATCCCAAGTTGGTGGAGTAGAAACAACCCTCAGCCAAAGACCGGTCGTCGTGATCATCTATTGGTGCGACACCTCATCAAACCTGCTAGGAAGGCACCATATAGGACAGCGGAGGACGGGGCCCAGTTTAACCGCACAGTCCGCGGCAGCCGGACAAAAGTGGGTCACTGGTGAGGCAGGCCAGAGAAAGGATTAAAGGGGGTCCTGTGCCATGCTCTTGACTGCTTGGGAGTTGACCGAGCCCCGCACCTGGTGGACGCAGCACGGCTCGGGCGGTCACTGCCTGACGGAAGTGACCCGGAACAAACGAACTGTGAGTAAATACCCTGGACTGTAACTTGTTGTCTGTGTGCTTCTTCGCTCCTCCGGCACTACCGGTACTGGGACCTTCACCACCATCACTCCCACCATCCACTACACTGCCCTGGGGCTGCACTCTTCCCGTGGGGAGTCACACTACCCTAGCTGCACACCTCATCAGCCCCAGCGGTCTGCATGCAGCGGCGGTTCCTAATAACCGCAATCCACGGGTGGCGTAGTCGGACATTATCTGAAGCACGTAGCAGACTACCAATGGTCTGACCACCCTGAGCCGCGGGACCGGGCCGCCACTACTACTACCCCCACCGTCTCCCTATTGCCCGGCTCCGAGTGCCCCACGACCCAGGGGGCGAGTCACTTGCATTGGAAATGCTGCCTTTTAGGCTGGTGGAGACTGAATCCTTCCGCAATCTTATGCCGGTGGCCGTCCCTCGGTACTCGGTCCCCAGCCGACACTATTTTGCCCGGTGTGCCATCCCCTCACTACACAAGCACGTGTCCCAAAGCATCTGCCGTGCCCTCAACAACGCAGTTACTGGGAGAGCCCACCTGAAAACGGACACGTGGACAAGTGCTTGTGGCCAGGGACGGTACATCTCTCTGACGGCACACTGGGTAAACAAAGTGGAAGCCGGGACCCAGTCGGACCTTGGGACGGAACACATCCTCCCCACACCGAGGATTGCGGGCCCTATGTAAGTCAGAGTTGCCCCCACAGTGTACAGCTCCTGCGCATCCTCCTCCTCCTCCTCCTCCTCATGTTCAGCCTCCATCTCAGATATCACCACATCAGTTACAAGCTGGAAGCATTGCAGTACTGCCTCCGCCAAGCGGCAACAGGCTGTGCTGAAACTCATAAGCTTAGGTGATAAACCTCACACTGCTTGTGAGTTGTGGACAGCTGTGAAAGAGCAGGCAGATCTGTAGCTGAGACCGCTGAACCTACATCCCGGCATGGTCGTGTGTGACAATGGCCGTAACCTGGTGGCGGCTCTGAGGCGAGGTGAGATCACACACGTACCATGCCTGGCTCATGTGCTTAACCTCGTGGTTCAGCGGTTTCTTAAATCGTACCCCGAGTTGCCAGATCTGCTCGTGAAAGTACGCCGCCTGTCAGCTCATTTTCGCAAGTCGGCTACAGCTTCCGCCGCCCTTGCTGTGTTGCAGCAGCGTTTGCAGCTTCTGGCACACCGACTGGTGTGTGATGTCCCCACACGTTGGAACTCTACCCTCCACATGTTGCAAAGGATTTGTGAGCAGAAGAGAGCAGTTGTGGAGTACCAGCTGCAACAAGGCCGTCGATATTCAGGTCAGACTCCACACATAAGACCTCAGGAGTGGACCTGGATGTCTGACATATGTACCATCCTGACAAACTTTGAGGAGGCCACCAAGATGGTGAGTGGCGATGATGCCATCATTAGTGTCAGCATCCCACTTGTCTGTCTTTTGCAACGCTCTCTGCAGAGAATTAAAGAGGAGGCATTGCAGCCAGTGTATGATGAGATGGATCAAGAAGCCATAGCGGGCGATTACACACAGCCCAGCCTCATCTCATCCCAACGTGCATTGGGGGACAATGAGGGAGAGGAGGAGGAGGAAGAACAGGAGCTGCTATCATGCGTTGTAGACGGTAGTACCTGTACAAGTGTCATACCGTCGGTTCAGCGTGGGTGGCCTGAGGACAGGGGGGAGGAGGAAGAGGAGGAGGAGGAGGAGAGCATGGTCAGTCGTCATCTTGGTGAGGACACGGAAATCTTGCCCGTTACCAGTCTGGCACGCATGGCTGACTTTATGTTACGCTGCCTTAACCGTGACCCTCGCGTTGTCAAAATGTTGGGTGACAGTCATTACTGGTTGGTGAAACTTGTAGACCCCCGCTACAAGGAGAACTTTCACTCTCTTATTCCTGAGGTGGAGAGGTCTACAAAAATGGGGCAATACCAGAAGGCCCTTGCTGCAGAACTGTTAAAAAAATTCCCATCTGAACACGCTAGCGGTAGAGGTCACAGTTCGTTGCCCAACCAAGGCGTACAGGCGAGAGAGATGCAACTCCAATCCAGCAGAGGCAGGGGAACACTGTCAACGTTCTGGGACAGTTTTCTGACACCCGCCCAGCTTACAGGCCCTGAGGTGCGGGGTACTCTCACAAGGAGTGGAAAGTTTCAAAAGATGGTGAGTGAGTACCTTGCCGATCGTACCAGCATCCTCCGTGATTCCTCTGTGCCTTTTAATTATTGGGTATCCAAGCTGGACACTTGGAATGAACTCGCTCTGTACGCCTTGGAGGTCCTGGCCTGCCCTGCCGCTAGCTTGTTATCGGAGCGTGTTTTTAGTGCCGCTGGGGGAATTATAACTGATAAGCGCACTCTCCTGTCAACTGACAATGCTGACAAGCTGACCCTTATCAAAATGAACAAGGGCTGGATTGGGCCAGACTTCTCATCACCACCAAATGACAGCAGAGTAACATAAAGTCAAATCCACTGTGTTATTTCGGGAGGTGTAGTCACATGCACCGCTTCACACCCACACATGGGTATATGCTTTCTCGTTTCAGCTGTTTAATCTTCTTCTCCTTATCCTCAGCCTCCACCACCACTATACCACCAGGGTGCCAGCATTGCAAGTTCCTCCGTCCTAATTTTTGGCATCTTTTGCTGGGAAAGCATAAGCAAATACCATGGGACACCCACTCCCCAATAATGGGACTTATGTTTGTAATATGCTGTACTGCATGGCTCTTGTAAGGGGCATTGCAAGTTGCTCCGTCCTAATTTTTGGCAGTTTTTGCTTGCAAGGCATAAGCAAATACCATGGGACACCCACTCCCCAATAATGGGACTTATGTTTGTAATATGCTGTACTGCATGTGACGCGCCCCGTGGGCCGTGTGTACATGTGTGTGGGATACCCGGTGCCGGGTCTCTGGGGTCTGTAGTCTCCGTGGCGGTGACCTGGTCCCGTGGCTCAGGCTGGTCAAACCAGTGGCAATCTTTCTTAGGTTTTGAGGTTAATTGTCCGACTGCGCCACCCGTGGATTGCGGTCAGGGAGTACCACCGCTGCGAGGCAGACCGCTGAGGCTGGTGTTTTGTGCGCAGCATAAAATGGGATAACTCCCCTCGGGAGGAGTATAGCCTCAGGGCAGTGAGTGTGGATGATGGGGGTGATGGTGCACGAGCGCAGCAGGAATGACTCAGAGTCTTTGCAGTGCAGTTCAGGGTCTTTACTGATGATTATAAGGTAGACCCTCCCGGGAGTACTGGCTAGCATAAGAGGCCTGGTCAGTCTGTGAGCAAGCAGGAGTTCCCCTGGCCAGGTGGAGTTGTAGGCCTCCCCGTCTGTCTGCACTCTTCCTGGCTACCTTGCTGTAAGCGGGTAGAAGTAGCCCACGTCCCTGAGTGTACCGTGTAGTGCTCACCCGTATGGCTGGTGACTTGGGGCCTTCTGTTAGCCTCCGCTCCACGACGGCGGTGCTGGTCCCTTGCTTGTGACTGAGCCTCCGGGCTTCTATGGCCAGAGGACCTGAAATCCCCTGCCGGCTGGTTTCTGCTGCTGGATATATAAGTCCTCACAGCTTCGGACTCCTGTGTCCGGTTCCTATTGTCTTCTGCCAGGGCGAGCTCTGCTCAACTTCCAGCCTCTGGTCTTTAGCTCCTAGCTCCTACAGAGCTCCTTGCTGTTACTTTCCCTTGCTCTCACTCTGACTCTGACTGTTCTCTGACTCACTCAACCCCGCCCCAGATCCAGTTTATAAGGGCAGAATTCTCCCCTCCCAGGATTGGGGCAGGAGGATGTTGCATGTTTAAGGGATCCTGACCAGGAAACCTCCCACTTGCTCTCCGACGTAATATCTCTATTACTGTGGTGACCAGACCCCTTAATTTTTGGAAAGCCTTCCATTCACTGCTTAGGCCAACAGTGCACGGGAGACCCAGTTACTATAAATGGAAAAAAAGGTTTAGTTAACGCCCTCTGACCTCCATGTAATTTCCAAGGGGCATTGGAGTGGCTCGAAATTTTTGGTAGGCATTGCACTCACTGTATGCCCTATAACTGTGTAGCCGAACCGCTCCTTTTGTTACAGAAACATATCCTACAAGACATATCTGGTTGACTGGCCTGATATTGATGTGAATGATCCCTGTTCCTCCTGCTCTTTCTCCTTTGCCACTACCTCATCCATCATTTATCACCTGAAGCTTTGTTTTAACGGGAGTCATAGAACTTGGATAGTAGCAGGAAAACATCCAGCAATCCTCGGAGGAGGTAGGATATGCGCCAAAACGCTGACCACCTCAGGCCTAGCCGCTACTACATACATGCGCTTGCATTACAACAAAACAAAGCAGATGCTATCTTCTATCATCCTCATCATGCTCCTCACCTTGGCACTCTCAACTCCCCTGATGGAGAAGCCAGGGTCCACCGGAGGAGTCTGATAGTCCGGTGGGCTCGGCCAATGCTGCCCTAAAGCAGGCCAGGCTAAGAAAAGTGTGGGAAAGGTTACCGGGACAAATAGGGGTGGCTGGGGACCGAGTATGGACACCCGGCCACCCCCTGGAGGCTGGAGAGCAAGCGAGGACACCCGGCCACCAGGAGGCTGGGGACTGAGTATGGATACCAGGCCGCCGACACAGCCATGGTGTGGTGGCCAGATTCCGCCTCCACATGCCTAAAAGGCCCAATTTAAAGTGCAAGCAAGCAAGCAGTATGGTATTGCAGCCTGGGGGTGGGTGGGTGGCAGGCAGCATACTTGTGCTTGTATTGCAAGGAATGGGGGAGGTACAATTGAACACTGCCCTGGGACTAGAACTTGCATGGGGATAGTTGCAAGTCTGCATCTTCTGATGCGTTAAGGATCACTTATGATGGGCACACTTTTAGACAGTGACCTGGGAGTCAGAGATGCTTCCAGGGGTCTTCCCCATGCTGTTCCCTTGTCTTTTCAGCACTTTATGCATGTGTCACACAGCACATGGCCAGATAAGGTTGTAAAATGTTAAAATGACATTTCACGGTGAATGCATTTGTCATAGTTGAAAGCAATACAAAAGTGCAAAAACGCATAAAAAATGCTACTTGTGAACATAGCCGAAGGTGTGGAGGAGTATTTTTGTTTTTGGTCATTTATTTTAACTTATACACAAGTCTTTTCCCTGGAAAGGATGTTCCTTAACTAGTGTTGAGCATTCCGATACTGAAATATCGGGTATCGGCCAATATTCGCGGTATCGGAATTCCGATACTTAATTCCGATACTTTTACAATATCGAATACCGGAATCGGAAGTTCCCATAATGCCTGCGCTCTGCAATGTCTCTGAAGTATGACAAGCTGGATGGCAGCGCTCAGCTGAGATCCAGCCTGTCATCAGAATGCCATCCCAGCGTGGGAGAATTCTCCTGATCGTTTAAAAGCCGGCGGGCGGTAAAAAGCCGCCGGCTTTTAAACAATCACACAGCCCCATACTGCTTCCCCGCAGCCTCCCACCCCGATCCTCCGCTCCCCTCGCCACCTCCCATCCCGATCGTAAGTTAGGACCGGGCGGGGAGCGCAGCACCAAGGAGCGGGGAGCGAAGGACCCGGGCGGGGAAGCCGGCAGTGAAAAGACTTCACCGCCGGCTTTCCCGTTCTGTGCTGCGCTTTCCCGCCGGTTATTTCAAATGAACAGCTGAGGTAAACAAAAATATTAAAGCAACCTCATCCTTACCTTTCCATGGTTCCCACGACAGCTTCAGCTCTGCTACATCGAGATGACAGGCTGGACCGCAGCAGAACTCTGCCATCCAGCCTGTCATCCTGCAGACACTGAGAAGCGCAGGCTTGCTTGCGCTCCTCAATGTCTCTCTGTGACGGCATAAAGATGAGCCGAGGTCATGTCCAATGAACTCGGCTCACCTCATGCACGTCACTGACAGCGTGGGAAAATTCTCCTGCACTTAGCGCTTCAGCGTGAGAATTTTCCCACGCTGTCAGTGACGTGAATGAGGTGAGGTCATGTCCAATGAACTCGGCTCACCTCATGCACGTCACTGACAGCGTGGGAAAATTCTCCTGCACTTAGCGCTTCAGCGTGAGAATTTTCCCACGCTGTCAGTGACGTGCATGATGTGAGCTGAGTTCATTGGACATGAACTCGGCTCATCTGGATGCCGTCACAGAGAGACACTGAGGAGCGCAAGCATGCCTGCGCTTCCCAGTGTCTGTGGGATGACGGGCTGGATGGCAGCGTTCTGCTGCGGTCCAGCCTGTCATCTCGATGTAGCAGAGCTGAAGCTGTCCTGGGAACCATGGAAAGGTAAGGATGAGGTTGCTTTATTATTTTTCTTTTATTGCAGGAGATCGTTGGCTTCAGCTGGAATGGGCGTGATGGTAAGTAGAGTTTAATTTAGAACAATAAAGAATTGTGTGTTTATTTCAATTAAAGGACTTTATTCTGGGTGTTTGTGTTTTTTTTTTTAACTTTGACTATGGGGTTAGTAATGGGGGTGTCTTATAGACGCCTCTCCATTACTAACCTGGGCTTGATGTCAGCTGGCATTATAAGCTGACATTAACCCCAACCCTATTACCCCACTGCCACCGCTACAGGGCAGTGGGAAGAGCGAGGCTAAGTGCCAGAATTGGCGCATCCTATGGATGCGCCATTTCTGGGGCGGCTGACGGCTGGTGTTTCTAGCCTGGGAGGGGGCCAATATTCATGGCACCCTTCCTGGGCTATTAATATCAGCCCCCAGCTGTCTGCCTAGCCTTTGCTAGCTATTAAATTAGGGGGGACCCCACGTCATTTTTTTGAGGGGGTCCCCCATTTTAATAGCTAGTAAAGGCTAGGTATTAAGCTGGGGGCTCATATTAGTAGCCTGGGAAGCTCCGTGGGTATTACCCCCTTCCCAGGCTTCAAACATCTGCCCCAGCCGTCTGCTTAACCTCCGCTAGAGACTAAAATTAAGGGGAACCCCACGCCAATTTTTTTTTAAATAAATCCTTTATTTTAACACTAAATGACAAGTACAGTAATCAACACTGTCACTGTACTTCATATATATATGTGACTGACATGTTTCTATCTATCTAATCTATGTATGATTCTCTATTCCTTCTATTCTAAATTGTCGGGTACAGATGCTGAATTGCCGGCCGGCTTTTTTAAAGAGACGGTGCATGAAAACACTATTATATTTTTAAATAAATCCTTTACACTAAATGACAAGTACAGTAAGCAACACTGTCACTGTACTTCATATATATGTGACTGACATGTTTCTATCTTTCTAATCTATGTGTGAAGCTCTATTCTGTCTGTTATAAATTGTCGGGTACCGCTGCTGAATTGCCGGCCGGCTTTTTTAAAGAGAGTGCATGAAAACACTATTATTTTTTTAAATAAATCCTTTACACTAAATGACAAGTACAGTAAGCAACACTGTCACTGTACTTCATATATATGTGACTGACATGTTTCTATCTATCTAATCTATGTGTGAAGCTCTATTCTTTCTGTTGTAAATTGTCGGGTACCGGTGTATGCCGCTGATGAATTGCAGGGTTTTCGCGTAATACATTCTACATTATTCTTAGTTGTTTTACTTCATGTAGAATTAACCTACAAGGAAAGAAAGGGTTTATTTTCATTCCGATATTTGCGTCCCATTGACTTGCATTGGTTTCCGGTATCGGAATCGGCGATATCCGATACTTTTTGGGTATCGGTCCGATCCAATCCGATACGATATTTCCTGATATCGGAAGGTATCGCTCAACACTATCCTTAACATATTTCACAGGAAAAAAGTTTCACTTTCGTTTTTGAACGTTTTATTGTGAGCCCGTAGAAGTGGCTTAATACCTCTGACCACGTTGTTGACAGCAGTGACCTGGGGGTCAGAAATGCTTCCTGGGGCAATCCCCATGCTGTCCCCATGTCATTTGAACACTGTCACTATCGTTTTGGGCACTTGTTAGGCTTTTAAAAGACTGCCGGGGGTGCCACCGCAAAAATGCTCGAGTCTCCCATAGACTAACATTGGGCTCTTTGCTCGGGTCGAGCACCCGAGTATCACGGCGAGCTTGGCCCGAGCTTCGAGCACCCGAGAATTTTAGTGCTCGCTCAACACTAGTCATATCCAATTCTGGACTGAGAAGATGACTTCAGATTGAGGCACTACACGTTGAGGACATTTTGCCACTTTTTGATGCACTTGTGCGTCTGACCAGATTGTCCAGTGGGGATCATTTTGTTTTCACAATTGCCACAAAACTCTATCTAAAACACCTTCTCTGAAACTTTCCTCTTTCTTCATTGGCTTTAATTTGTCTGCTCCCTATCATGTCTTCGCAAATGTGTTTCTAAACAGAAGGCTGAGAAACTACCTCTACATAAGCTGTTTAACTGCTCCATTCCCCTTTTGCTAGTTATTTAACCGCCTAGAAGGAGAATTTATGCTTCCTTTCCCTGAGACTAAGGCGATGTCCAGGTACATTAAAGAGAATCTGGATTATGGGTTTATCCAAAAATCTTCATCTCTAGCCGGTGCAGGCATCTTTTTAATGTAAAAATAAAGACATGTATAACACGGACGACTATCGCATCGCAGTGCATGGACAGGCCGGCAGCTCTCCTGACCCAAGCTTGACAGCTGCATAGAAATACAAGCTGTCACACTCGGGTCAGGAGAGCAGCCAGCCAGTCCGAGCATTGCGATGCGATCATCGTCCATGTTATCATCTTCACGTCTGCTCTGTTCTTAAGAGATTGTGACAAAACCAACTCTTTGCCAAATTAGAAAAATGCCTCTTTGAGCGTCATTAAAGGGAACCTATGAAAAAATCCAAGAGCGCAATAGGGTCTTATCCAATTAATAATTGGTGCAGAAGTATTAGAAACTGCTCACCTAGTAGGGTTGTGTGGGACACAACACCTATAAAGCCTGAACTCCAGATGCTGCAGCTTCCTAAGGAAGTTGTTACTGCACTCTCTGGAGTCACGACAACCCATTGTTATGGATAAAAATGTAGAATTATTGTCTACGCATTTCAGAATCCACGGACTCCTTCCTCAGGACAGCCATACATAACATACAGTGGTGGCCAAAAGTATTGGCACCCCTGCAATTCTGTCAGATAATACTCAGTTTCTTCCTGAAAATGATTGCAATCACAAATTCTTTGGTATTATTATCTTCATTTAATTCGCTTGCAAGGAAAAAACACAAAAGAGAATGAAGCAAAAATCAAATCATTCATCATTTCACACAAAACTCCAAAAATGGGCCAGACAAAAGTATTGGCACCCTCAGCCTAATACTTGGTTGCACAACCTTTAGCCAAAATAACTGCGAACAACTGCTTCCGGTAACCATCAATGAGTTTCTTACAATGCTCTGCTGGAATTGTAGACCATTCTTCTTTGGCAAACTGCTCCAGGTCCCTGATATTTGAAGGGTGCCTTCTCCAAACTGCCATTTTGAGATCTCTCCACAGGTGTTCTATGGGATTCAGGTCTGGACTCATTGCTGGCCACCTTAGAAGTCTCCAGTGCTTTCTCTAAAACCATTTTATAGTGCTTTTGGAAGTGTGTTTTGGGTCATTGTCCTGCTGGAAGACCCATGACCTCTGAGGGAGACCCAGCTTTCTCACACTGGGCCCTACATTATGCTGCAAAATTTGTTGGTAGTCTTCAGACTTCATAATGCCATGCACACGGTCAAGCAGTCCAGTGCCAGAGGCAGCAAAGCAACCCCAAAACATCAGGGAACCTCCGCCATGTTTGACTGTAGGGACCGTGCTCTTTTCTTTGAATGCCTCTTTTTTTTTCCTGTACACTCTATGTTGATGCTTTTTCCCAAAAAGCTCTACTTTTGTCTCATCTGACCAGAGAACATTCTTCCAAAACGTTTTAGGCTTTCTCAGGTAAGTTTTGGAAAACTCCAGCCTGGCTTTTTTATGTCTCGGGGTAAGAAGTGGGGTCTTCTTGGGTATCCTACCATACAGTCCCTTTTCATTCAGATGCCGACGGATAGTATGGGTTGACACTGTTGTACCCTCAGACTGCAGGGCAGCTTGAACTTGTTTGGATGTTAGTCGAGGTTCTTTATCCACCATCCGCACAATCTTGCGTTGAAATCTCTCGTCAATTTTTCTTTTCCGTTCACATCTAGGGAGGTTAGCCACAGTGCCATGGGCTTTAAACTTCTTGATGACACTGCGCACGGAAGACACAGGAACATTCAGGTCTTTGGAGATGGACTTGTAGCCTTGAGATTGTTCATGCTTCCTCACAATTTGGTTTCTCAAGTCCTCAGACAGTTCTTTGGTCTTCTTTCTTTTCTCCATGCTCAATGTGGTACACACAAGGACACAGGACAGAGGTTGAGTCAACTTTAATCCATGTTAACTGGCTGCAAGTGTGATTTAGTTATTGCCAACACCTGTTAGGTGCCACAGGTAAGTTACAGGTGCTGTTAATTACACGAATTAGAGAAGCATCACATGATTTTTCAAACAGTGCCAATACTTTTGTCCACCCCCTTTTTTAGGCTTGGTGTGGAATTGTATCCAATTTGGCTTTAGGACAATTCTTTTTGTGTTTTTTCATTGAAGACAAGTTAAATGAAGATAATAATACCAAAGAATTTGTGATTGCAATCATTTTCAGGAAGAAACTGAGTATTATCTGACAGAATTGCAGGGGTGCCAATACTTTTGGCCACCACTGTATGTATGGTTGTCCTGAGGAAAGAGTCGATGGACATTTTTAGCCATATCAAGGGTTTGTCGTGACTCCAGAGAGCGCAGTAACAACTTCCTTTCCCAGCATCTATTAAAGGAAACCTGTCAGCAGGTTTTTGCTACCTCATCTGAGAGCAGCCTGATGTAAGAAAAGAGAAGCTGAATCCAACGATGTATCACTTAGATTACTGGGTGCAGCTGTTCTGACACAATCAGAGCTTTTAGATTTAGCAATGAAGTAGAGCTGAAAAGCTTCCCTCGCCCACACCAGGCTCTCTGTGTACAAAGTCTATAGACAGTGAGGTGCTTAGTTGCCGGACTAGTCTGGCAATGTTAATCTCTTACTAATAAATCCTTCACAGTTAGGAAACAGCAGCACGCATTTTGACAAGTGACACATCCCTGACTTCTGTGTTTCAGCTTCTATCTCCTGTTGTCTTCAGATTACAAAGCAAAAACCTGCTGACAGATTCCCTTTATCTGCCATTCCACATAGGTCCAAATAAAGTATCTACTACTTTGGATTAGCCAAACACATAGGTGTCAAAGCCTTCCAACAACTTTCATTTTGTTTTCCAACTGCTCGAGGGTTACACCATACTATTGTTAACAGGCCATTCTTCCTTGAAGTGAATGCCTTTTGCTATTGGTGTAGGAGCAGTTATGTCACAAAAAAAATCCATGAAGATAGATCCTCATATTTAGTTGAAACAGAATGTATACTTGCCACCATATCTTCTTCCAATTCTCCACCTAAAGTATGTTTCTATTCTCAAAAGCACTTTGCCGGAAAGTTTTATATTGGGCCAATTCTTCTCTGCTCTCCAGTTACCCATCCTTGGCTGAGATTTCAATGAACTTTGTTACAGATCTCCCTGAGGCACAAGCTTACTACTATTTGGATCATAGTGGGACGTTTCTCCAACATGTCTCTTTTTGTTCTATTTCTAGGACTTCCATCAGCTCCAAAGTTGACGAAAGTATTTTCAAAAAAAATTTCCACAGTATTTATCTCCACCTTCTGAAGTGCACTCTGCAAGAATTTTAATTCTCCTTAGACTTCTCAGCTTATTACCCTCAAAGCAATGGGCAGGACAAGATAATCAGTGAGTTCAAGGAACTGTATCTACAAATTTTCTCCAACTCCTATTAAGATAATTGGCCAGATTTGCTTCCTTGGGCCAAAATCGCCCATAACAATTTAATTTCAATGTTTTCTGTAAAATATTTTTGTTGCAGTGTATGGTCAGGAGCTTCATCTTCCGCTGCCAATTGCACTTAAAAGTCAACTTGCTACTGTGAACAGCATCTCTCAGGTCATACATTCAATTTGGTTTCAGCCACCACTAAAGCAAAGAAGAGTCCTGCTAGACTCAGCTTACCTGTTCCCAACATCTTTCCTGGAGATTAGGTTTTACTTTCCATCAAAAACTTTCATTTAAATATTGTTGCAAAATGTTGGCTCCCAAGTTCACTGGCCCATTCCAAATTTATCAGCAAATTACTGTTAAGCTCACGCGTGGATCGTTACACACGCATGTGGATTTTTTGACTCAATGTGCCGTGGACCGAGGAGAGCCTGGATGAATGTGGCTAAGCGAACACCCTACTTTTCCCTACAGCCCCTGATGGTGAGGTTAGACTTGTCTCCGGATGTACGCCAGGTGCTACTCCAGGACAGACCTTGGATGCATGACAGCTGACCCCCAAAGGGACAGGAAACTGTAACAGGTGCTGACAGGAATGGCAGGGATTGGTGGGTGCAGCAGGTATACTGACTGGCACAGCTGATTCGCAGGCAGGCAGGTACTGGCAGATATGGCTGGTATACAGACAGGCAGGTGCTGGCAGACACTGCTAATATACAGGCAGGTTCTGGCGGGTACAATTGATAGGCTGGCAGACATGACTCATATACATACAGGCAGATGCTGGCGGGCACGGCTGATATAAAGACAGGCAGGCGCTGGCAGGCACGGATTATATACAGGCAGGCAGGTGCTGACAGATACTGACAGGTTCTACTGGAATACAGGAACGGATAGGGCCCAGTTCAGACTGAATGGACAGGAACAGCTTCAGGAAGAACTGGGTCACTGGCAGGGGCGGTAATGGACCACAGGAGCGCACAGGCAGGGAGCCGCAGGTGTGAACAGGTATGGAACCGCAGGCACGGACAGGCAGTGAACCGCAGGTGCTGGTAGGTATTGAACCGCAGGCACAGACAGGTACAGAACCGCAGACGAAGACAGGTTTGGAACTGCAGTGTCATGCAAGGTGTGGGGAAGACTTAGTGCAACAAAAAGGGAAAAGGGAAAGGGATCCCAGACTCTAGGGAAAGGGGGAGGAGTGGAGACCTCCTAGGTTGATCTAGCGTCACCCTGTCTCCCCTAACATCCCTGTATTGCCCATTCACCAATCGCACGCATACCTCGCCCTGTCTTTCCCTGGCGTTTGGCTCAGGCTAGGGAAGGGAGGAGATGAGCACTAGTCGATCTCCACTAAACACTATAGACAACAAAGAAGGACAAACAGGGGGAAATAGCTTAGCTTTAGATGACTCCAGACAAATGCACACATGTTCTCAAGCTCCAGAGAGAACTAAGTACTGCTCTTACTAAAACCTTCACAGGTCGTAATGAATATTGTCGGCACCCTCCTCTAGAACACACCAGGTATTTTTACACCCAGGCCAGGGAGTTAATTAACCAGAGGGAGGTAGCAGCTGGGTTCTAGAGACAGCCTCTAAGAAGATGTCTGTAATGCCAAAAATAGAGAGCTCCTGCAACCAACTGCAGGGCGACTGTCTGTCACTTCTGACACACCCGTGACATGCAGACCTGGAAAGGCAGGGAACTGGAGGCCTGGACATTCAGGGAACTGGAGGCCTGGACATTCAGGGAACTGGAGGCCTGGACTGGCAGGGAACTGGAAGTCTGGACAGGCAGGGTACTGGAGGCCTAGACAGGCAGGGAACTGGAGGCCTAGACAGGCAGGGAACTGGAGGCCTGGACAGACAGGGAACTGGAGGCCTGGACAGGCAGGGAACTGGGTGCTTGGACAGGCAGGGAACCACAGGCTTGGACAGTCAGGGAACTTCAGGCTCAGACAGGCAGGGAACCGCAGGCCCAGACAGGCAGGGAACTGCAGGCCCGGACAGGCAGGGAACCGCAGGCCCGGACAGGCAGGGAACCGCAGGCCCTGACAGGCAGGGAACTGCAGGCCCGGACAGGCAGGGAACCGCAGGTTCTCACTGGACAGGCAAGACTAGGTTCACACAGGACTAACACAAAGACAAGTACACTGAGGACAGACATGATCGAATTCACACAGTACAAATACAAGGACAGGTACACACAGGTCACACAGAGCCAAGTTTACACATGACAAATACAAGGACAGAGACACACAGTACAGACAGAGCCAGATTCACACAGGTTACTTACAATGAACTAGCAAGGGTACACACTAGTCACTAATGTTGTACCGTGACAACAGATTAGAGGTCGGTACTAATTCAGACAACACGGATTCAGGAAAGGGAACTGCAACAGCAGGTTTAGGGTAGGGACTGATTCAGACAACAGGTTTGGAGGGAGGAACTGGATTAGACACAGCTTGTGTGGAAACAGGTGCTGATTCAGAGACTAGTTCAGATTCTGACACAACAGGTTCAGGGAATGATACAGACTTGGACACAAACAGGATAAGCATCAGGTCCTAATTCAGATAAGATCAGACACAGCTACAGGTTCAGGGTTCAGGCCTGGGCATGTGTGGCACCCTGCTACCACAGGTACCACAGGACCCAAAAGGGTGCATGGATGGACTTCTCCACAAGAGGCCCTCATTTCAAACACCTCCACCCTTCCACCTCATACCACAAGAGGGAGCCCTGTTAGGGATATATATACTGGAGGGTGGAGTTAGGCAGTTTAGTCTGAGGAGAGCGTGCTGACGCTGAGAGCAGTGAAGACGCAGCACGTCTGCTGCTGTATTGAGGGCCCCGAGTGTGGCCGGAGGCAAAGAGGAGAGAAGAAAGGAGTTGAGGGGGGCAGAAGAGCATCATAGGCTCACCCCAAGACATAATCCCGACACCGGGTCCGCGCCTACAGGGTCCTCTATACCCAGTAGGGATTACCGGCATACCAGGAGGATTACAGATCCCTGGTCGACCTGAAGCTAAACCCTTTATAGGACTAGGAACCACGAAGGCCCCGGCGTTCAGGGATAGTGGTTGCCAGAAAAAGGTCCTACTACCAAGCGACAGGCGAGAGAACGACACAACACAGAAGCTAGGCCTAGTTGCAGGCTGGCCAGCAGCTTAGAGAGAGGGAGAAACGGACCAGGAGGCCTTATACCCGCTCACTGGGGAGAGTCCGGAAGTGCACCCTTCCTACCGAGTACCCTGGACCGTACCTGACATCTGCACCAGTAAAGGTACTAAAGTGAATCTCCTGTCTCTGTCAGTTACTGCTGCTGCGCCATCTCTTCGGCACTACAACGCCCAGCATCACCATCTGCACCTACACTGCCCCGGGGGCCCGCTCCGCCTGTGGGGAGCAGAAACATCCCAGCTGCCATCCCATCACCCCCGGAGGTCTGCAGCAGCGCCGGTACTTATTACCGGGAACCACAGGTGGCGTCACGAGACAAAAACTGGTACCAACCAAAACCCCTTTTTCAAGAGAGACCCTAGAGTATGGGCCCGGGAGCCGACTGACGTGACATCCTAAACAAGGTAAAAGGCCCGGGTACTGAGTCCCCTATATCCCCCTGGGCGACACACATGCAGACCCAGGTAAACAGGTTCCGGAAGAGTGGACCTGACAACGGACTTAGCAGCTTACAGACAAGCTAGACACTAAAGTCCTTGATGTAGAGCAGGCACCTCACAATGGGGGAGGGTGCCTTAAGTACCAGATGCCTCCCATATATTGGCTGGGGACATCGAAGGAGTGCGAGTGATACCCCTTTAAGAAAGAGGGTGTGCACATATGCGCACACTAGGCAAGATGTCTACAACAGGAGCGCGGCCAGGATGGTGAGTAGGCCAGCGTCCCTGCCAGGGGGAAGAGGAGGCACGCAGGGACGCTGGCATTACAATTATGAGGGGTGTTCAATAGTTTATCTACCTGAATATGAAAACAACATTTTCTGAGAAAATCGAACTTACTACTTTTCAATGTAATCCCCATTCTACTCAACATATTACACTTAGCCTCCAATGATCGGGTAACCTCAGAATAAAGGAAGACTTCTTGCTTCTGCAAAAATTCTGCTACTATCTCTTTGACTGTATTATCATCAGGAAATTGTAGCCAACGCAGAAATTTTTTCATCTTCTGAAAGAGAAAGTATTCACTGGGAGCCAGATTTGGACTGTGGGGTAGATAACTCGAAACTCGATGAAGCCACAATACCTAATAGTAGCTTGTGATTTGTGAGACTTGTGAGCAGGTTTAAGGCAGCAACATGCATTTCTCTTTGATTGCCTTACATAATGCCTTCATTGTTGAAGCATAGGGATCTCCAGTAGTTGTTTTCTTGTGCAGCATGAATTCTAGTAATAAAACGCCTTCTGTATCCCAAAAAAAATATTACCATGATCTTTCCAGCTGACTGCTGGACACAAAAGTTCTTTGGAGTTGATGACCCCTTGTGCTTCCATTGCATGGACTCTTGCTTGGTCTCCGGATCATGATGATGGACCCATGTTTTATGACCAGTAATAATTTGAGAATAGTAGTCTCCTGGATTTTCTCTAAGCATGTCTAAATACTCTTGCCTAAATTTCTGCCAACATGCATTTGCTCAGGCATAAACATTCGTGGCACTCACCAGGAACTGACCTTTGCCATCATCAAATCATCATGAATGATACTGGAAACTATGCCAACTGAAATGACTAATTCATGAGCGATAACCCTGACAATGACAAAATCATTGCCTCCACTTTAAGTCACATTTCCTCTGAAGATACTTTGACAGGTTGTCCTGAACGGAGGTCATCGTCAATTGATTCCCTACCCCCTTTAAAACTGCTTGGCCCAAAAACGTTACTTTGTAGTAGGAAGGTGCGTCATCACCATATAGAGCAATCATACTTTCATGGATTTCTTTAGGCTCCTTTTTTTCCTTTGTAAGGAATTTAATCACGGAACCAAGCTGCACTGTACTGCACTTGCCATCCTGTCACTTCTAGTGCTTTCATCAGACTGAACTTCTATTGTGTCTGTTGCATATCCAAAAATCTCTGAATATACACAGAAAAGCTCAGATCTCTAATATTGCCAGATCAAGCTGAAGTAGATAACTTATTGAACACCCCTCGTAATCCTGTCACTTTCTGTCTAAAACTGCATCCCACGTTAAAAATTCCTAATGCTTTTCATATATCCTTAATACATCCTCTGTTCCTTTACAAATTCTCTCCAAAAATCAAGGCAGTTCCTTCTTCTGACTGTAAGCCAGACACAGAATATGAGATCAAACAAATTCTTGACAGTAAGAAGGTTCGTGGAAATCTGTTCTACTTGATAGACTGGAAGGGATACAGTCCTGAGTCCCGAGGTGAAATGCCAGGTACACAAAAAGGGCATCAATTCTTCAATCTTGTCCAAGAGATTTCATACAAAGCATCTCCTTTTTTGAGTTCCAGACTTTTCTGAGAGGCCCTAAAAGGCATGAAGTAGTGTTTCGCATCTGTCTCCGCTCCAGAGCCAGTGTCAGTTTTCTTCCCTTACGTCCACTGCCTTTTGCTGTGTTCCATGTTGGGTTTTACAAGTTTCCCAGCGTAGCTCAGTGACATCATCACCCAAGTCCTTTTAAGGGTATTCTGACACACCTGTGTGTCTGAGTATTGATTAAACTATGTGTTCAATTGCCGTATATTTTGATGTTTGAAGCTGAAAGAACTTGATGGTGGCAATCATCTCTGCAATCTCCTTAAATATCTACAACCTGCATCTACAACTTAGCTCAGTCCTGCTGATTAACCCTTTGTGTGCTGTAAGCATAGAAAACTCATCTCCCAACTAGCTCATACTGCAATGCTACTGTATCATTGTATCGTCTCTACAGACCAGTTTGCTGGATCACCATTGCTGTCAGCAGCTATCCTTTTGTTTGCTGATTGACCTATGTCTACTATATGCAAAATGATGGTCTTGTTCCTTGCTCTTTACATGTCATCTGCCCACGTGCCATCACCTTGGGTCTGTGTGTTTCGCCCTGACCTGCAGCTTAGTGAATCAACCTCACTCAGTCCTAACCAAAGTAATAGTGACCACATGTTGCCTCATAGAAAGTAATGTCTCCTGTGTGCCCTTTGTTGTTTTTACGCCGATTGTTCCTCCTATACTCTTGTCACCACTTTCTGGCTGCCTTCTCCTTCTCGGTATAATTATAGTATATATCAGCCCCAATGTTTCCCAAATGTAAGACCAAGCATAAAAGTCTGTCACAGTTGGAGTGCATTAGAGTGGTACATTTTAATAGCATACATGACATGCACACTGTGTTGTATTAGAACACTGTACAAACATAGCAGTGTGTATATGTTATGTTCATTTTGGTGATATAAGTTTGAGCATTAAATAGGTTTCCAAGATTAGAAAAAAATATTTGTTGCTTTTTTTCTACAAACAGCGCCACTTTAGTCCATGGGCCCTGTTACATAGAGTCAATGATAAATGAGGGTGCTATTTCTACAAAAACAAAATCAGACTTTTTTTTTCTAATCCTTGAGATTGGCATAAAGCCTTTTTTAGAAGGGCATGTTTCACTCTCCATATATGGACCACAATGCATGGACTGTCCGTGGCATGTTATCCTACACTAATGTCCTCCTACATGCCTATGTATGAGGCTGTCTGCTTAGGTCAAGAGACCTTCAGCCTGTCCATGCCATGCTGTCCATAAATGGAGCCTGATTTATAATTTATAACAATTATTTGAAGTCACTTTCTTTTTTGTCTTGTGGTATTTGGTGATGGCGCCACCAGTTCATGAATTAGGCGTAAAACCAATAATGCTCTTTATTTTTGTCTTCAAGCAGTTTTTACGACTTTTTAGAACCAAAAGTCGCAAATCGTTTAAAAAGTTGCCAAAGTGAGGCAAACTGAAAACGTTACCAGAAACACTATTCCAAGCAAGGACTTAAGTGAGTTGCACAAACAAAAAATTTGACATTTGGTAAAAGTCACATTTCATGAATCTGTCTAAAACATCTGGATAAGCAAAGTTGCTGAGTAAGAATAAAAAAAAGACTTACAAAAGAAAGACAACTTAATAAATAATGCAAAAAACTATAGAGAATAAGGCGCAAATACTAAAGCAACTAAATAGAAGCAAATTACACTATAAAAGTGCAGAAACAAAAATAATTAATCGGGGCAATGGAGTGTGAAATATGCTTGTCTGAAAGAAGTCCCAGACTGCAGCTACACAAAAGGGGTTGACCACTACTCGGACATCCCCCTTCTGAATCCCTATGTTTCCCCCCAGTAAAATAATAACACTTATACTCATCTCCAGTGCCGGAGCAGTTCCAGCAGTATTGGCACTGGCACTTCCAGGGCTCGCCTGACATTGTTATATCACACAATCCCTGTGGCTAATCAGCTCTGGCTTCATTCTCCTCTCACATGGACTTGACATCCAGAGGAATTGAGAAGGCAACAGCAACTCTCACTTCTACCAGATGTCTTGATTTGTTTAAAACAGAGGCGAGTGAATACAGCACTGATTTGCCACAGGGATTGTGTAACATAAAAATGTCAAGTGAGCCCCAGGAGAGCCAGTGTTAACACTGCTGGAACGAGGCCGCTACCAGAGGTGAGTATAAGTGTTATTATGTTGCAGGGGGGAAACAAGGGATTCAGTAGGGTTTTTTCCAAGTAGTGGACAATCCCTGTAATATAATTTTGAAATAATCTTTTATTATTTCATTTTATTATTTAATTTTATTATTATTTCATTTTATTAGTGAAATGCAGGATTGTTTTATATTTTATCGTTCCTTTGGAGTGATTCTTTAATGGTAAAAAGTGTGAAAATGGATGTTGTGTTTATATTTAAACTTTGTTTTGCATACAAAAGCACTTGTACTATCCACAAGAATTGTCTCTTCCCACGGCTTCACGGGGACATTGTTCCATGTATTTACAGCTATGCCGCTCACATGAAGGAACGTCATATCATACTCTTTAGAAATATCTTTTCCGCAGCTCAGGCCCCTTGTGTTTAGACAGGATCTGCTGATCAGTTTCCAAACATAGGCTAAGGATTAACAGACAGCTGCTGTCCTGTGAGAGGTGATGAAAGATAGAAATGATTCAGTACTTACAGTGAGAATGCTTCAACCCAAGATCAAGATTTCATTGTATCTATTAGCTGCTAACAACATGATGCTAACAACAGCCTCTTATTTCTTGGAAGACAAATGTGTCATAGAACGTGAGTCATTTTAAGGGCGCAATTTGTTGTACGAAGTACAGACAGAGGAATTGAGTTAACATTTACTTTAAAAACTTCTATATTAAAATGTCTCATGAGGAGAAGTATGTTTTATAGAGACTTTATATAAGGATAAAAAAAAAACGTAAAAGTGAAAGGTTTTTTGATCTATTTCTGGAAAAGCTTAGCAACATTGAGGTGTGAAGTGTCAATTCTGGCTTCAGTTAAAAATGAAATATATAAACTAATCCATTGAAAGTAAAAAGAGATTTCAGAATATCGTGGGTCATTTTAAAATTTTCATTTTTATTATTTTGGATTCATATTTCATAGCCACAGAACGTTGACTTGAGATGTATTAAAAAGAGAACACAAAATTTCCCTAGAAAGGATCTAAAAAAATAATGCAGATTCAAGAAAGGTTATAGCAATTAAAAAGGAAGAAAAACTGCCCCAAATAGACATTGGCGGTCTTCATAAAGGAGCATGTTGTAGTTAGACACTACTGATGCAATGCCAGTTCTCTGCAGTGTAAGCCAAATTGTGTCACGGGAAACATTCACCCTAGTTTGGTTTTCTACTTCTTTAGCTAACTGCACTGAACTTGCTTGTCGATTTCCTTCAACCCTTCTCATCAGAAGACAATCCTATTAAGGAGTTAACTTCCCTGGTCGGCCTGAACATCTCTTTGAGATGGTTGCATTTCCATCTTTCTTACATTTTCATAGGATTTTTATTACATATTCTGACTGATAAGTAAAACTTTGCTGATCTTCTTGTAGCTTTCACTTTTCTTGTGTAAATTAATTATTTTCTTTCTCAGGTCTTGTGGCATTTCTCTTCTATGTGGTGCCACATATAGTTACCTATCTGCTGGACACCAAATGAATAATTAGACTTACCTGTGGTTGAATTCTTGTTAATTAGAATTTTGTAGTCTAAACTTTAGCTTTGCTCCTAAGACTTTCTATGGGGTGTACTTTATTCTTGCAACTCTGTCTTGAATGAATTTGTTAGGAAAATTACTTTTTTGGGTGTGCAAAATAACAAATCTTGTTTGTAATCAATAGCCGACACTTGTGGGAGTATTTTGTAGAATGTATGTATAGTATCACATAGAAAATGTTAATTCTGAGAGAACAATATCACTTTTTTAACTTATATTAAATATCATAAACATTTTTATCTTCACTCATTTTCACCTAGTTGGTTAAAAATAAAAACTTTAAAGAACAAGAGGAAGAGTCTTTAGTCAGTTTTGAATTTTAGCAACAGAATAATTATTAAGCTGTGTGACCTCTTCCTAAAAATCCATAAATCGTGTTTTATTCAGTATTGACAATCTATAGATTAGTTTCTAACATAATAGTAAGAAAATATTTTTTTTTGACTCAGTGGAACTAGTGGAACATTCTGTCAGAGGTACACATTGGGAAATACTCTAAAATTTATCACCTGAAGGAATGATCAGAAAAATGTGTACAGTCTTAGTTCCGATTATTTTGGTCTAATTCTCTCTGGGATATATTAGTGGATGACATGATAAGATCAAATATATGCTCTCCTGCAATGACCAGCCTTTGGAAATCTGAATGTTGGCAAACACATTCTCGCAAGTGTAGAAACCACAACATAACATTATATTCCCAGTAGACCAAACTTTTTTCCATAAATGACATTTTCTTACAACTTGAACATAAACACCATAAACGCAAAATATTATTTTCCAGTCTGCCTTCTGTATCCAGAATAAGTAGTAAGTTCCTACTCTGGATCCTTTACAAATCACTAAGGATCTCCATATTTTTCCTTCTCTCAGGCAGAAAAAGAAATATTGGAAAGCCTAAAAAATGCAGTAGCTTCTTGACGGCCTTCTTCTCGTACTTCTGGATCACTTGAATTCTAAAATAGAAACCAAAACAATTATTCATGTATTATAATGTGAGATTTCTGCATTTAAGAAGTATAAATGATGTATAACATAAGTATTTATATATTATACAATAACTATAAAGCTTTAAGTCAATGTGAAAAGTATAAAATGTAATCTTGTAGATGTCAATATTTTTATATTATATTATATACACTATTATGAGATCATCAGAATGAAATGTGAAATTTACTGAATATTTTGTCCTGTCCTGTACAGACAATTCACTGAATTGAATAAGCACTATATACTATATGGTTTGTCCTAAAACAGACAACTCTTTCCAAAGGAATATTACATATGAGACAAAAAATACAATATGTTGGTCAATTACTGATGAAATCCACTGAAGGTTTCTGGGTTATACATTATATTTGACAACTATTCCCACTTTTTTTAGCTGCAAAAAAATTAGTTTGTTTAATCCTTACAGTATTTGCTATCATCATCACTCTCCAAATTATGAGAGTTTTAAGAATTAATTTTGCTACATTAACTTGTAAAGTATTAATTAGCACAGAATACGGTAACATCTACTGTATTGATTAATTAACATAATTACAGTAACAGTAAATTCTAATTCCTTAAACAAAGAATATCACTGAATCACACTATATTTAATAGTCACCATGAAATGTAATTTGTACTGTTATGATTCATTCCTGATTAGCAGAAGTTCAGCTGAATTAACTAATTAACTCAAAATAAAGTTCTTAACACTGCAAATGTCTTAATTAACACTATAAGAATGACTCAAGTAATGACGGCGGTCTCAGCTCGATGGTGAACATCTTTCTACAGTTGTGTTTACAATTAAATACATTAAAGATTTACTTAAAGCACTTTAAAAAGTCTTACAGAACAGCAATCAGCCATAAATCCATAAAGCTCATAATTACTGACTAAAGCACAAAGATTCAAAAGCGTGGTGACTACTTAATAGCAGCTGAGATCATCTACAATGTCCAAGTTCCATATTAATGGAATGCAATGTTCTAAAGGAAAGCTTACCAAAAACAGAAGGGCCATTTCCTATTTGCAGGACAAATCTTCCATTATCAAAAAGTGAATAGGTCCATTTAAAAAAAATAGCTCTCAGATACATTTGTGTGTCATCTGAGTGCTGTCCGTTTTTCAGTAGTTAATAGAAGCTTTCAATTTTTTTTTTCCTAGAAGAAAAAAAACGGACGACAAACAGATTGGAAAAACTGACCTACAGACAAAAATGGATCCAGCATGCTGAAAAAGTAAAAAGGTCAAGTTTTTACGTATGAGGAAAAAAATGGAGAATGGATTGATGAATAAGGCTTTAATCCCTTCACCCCAGGGCGATTTTCCATTTTTCATTTTTTCCTGCCCTTTTCCAAGAGCCATAACTTTTTTAGTTTTCCGGCAATATAGCCATATGAAGGCTTGATTTTTGCGGGGAGAGTTGT